>NC_081852.1:22322011-23755324 GCF_963259705.1 Myotis daubentonii
GCTCAACCCCGAGCCCGGTTGGGGTGTGTGCAGGAGGCAACCAATTGATGTGTCTCTCTCACATCATTGTGTCTCTCTGTCTTCCCCCCTCCATCCCACCCTATCTAAAAATCAATGGAAAAAATAGTCTCAGGTGAGGATTAACAAAAAAAAAAAAAGAAAGAAAGAAACAATAGGGGAGAGCCTAAGTGGTGCTCTGCTCTGGCTCCCTGGAGACATTATAAGGAAGAAGTGAGCCAAAGCAGGGCTGCTGTTAGCTCACTGGGAAGTCAGAGAAAAGGGGGGCCTTGGATACGGGATCAGGGCGTGAGCCTGGGTCGAGCTGCTGCTGCCCACTGCTCCCCCGGTTGCAAGTCCCTTGGGGACCCTTAGAGTTTCGGAAGAAATAAAATGTTCATGCCCAGGAAGGAGCATGGGCGTGCTCTAGAGGAGTCTTTGTCTTGAGGGATTTTCATCTTATTTTTTTCTGCAGGAGAGAATCTTAGGGGAGGGTTCCAGCAGGATATAGACCAGCTTTCCAGGTGCCTTGTCCATATGCTGATGCATCAAAATGAGCACATGGGGGAGTTTTGGATTGTGCTTTGGTCCATTTTACTGTTATCGTCGGTCTGTCTGGCTTTAATGTGGTTTTTGTTATTTGTTCCCCAACTTCATCTGTCCTTGGCTTTAGCTGGCACACGCAGCGTTAATTGGGTCTTTGTTCTCGTTTTCCCAGGCAGGGTGATGTAAGCCATGCACTCCCTGGTCAGGGAGGAGGGCATGAGCCATTTGCTCTCAGTGTTCTTGGTTGGGAAGATAAGGTCTCGTGATTCACCAGCCGGCTGCAAGCTGCCCAAACGGTTTGGCCTTGTTTAATTTTCTTGCCTCTTTCCCCACTCACTTGCCCAGGAATTTTTCTAGCTTCTTACTGTCCTGCCACATGTGGATTTACCTCCCTCCCTCAGGTTCCTCTTGCCACTGACCCCTGGGCCCAGGGCCCACAGATCCCCTCTCCTGGTTCTCCTGGCATCTTCAGAAGGAGCTTTACCAATAAGTCAGAGGCAGCGGAAGCAGAGCCATAGTAAGTGGGCTAGTTCCCAAAGTATACATTTAGGCCCAAGAACCCTGGTTGAGTGGAGAGGAGCTGGCCTGCGCTCCAGCACCGTGTGCTCGGGAGCCTGCAGTCCTGCCGGGGTGGGCGGCAGCATGGCTCACCAGTGGGAGCTGGAGGCACTCGCTCAGGTTCAGTGACCTCGCCTTCAACTCATTTTGTTTCCCCAAATCCAGTTTCTCTGGCAGGGTCCTCTCTAACTCATTCCCGCCTAATGGTTATTTAGGAGCTATTCTTTTTTTTTTTCCCTTTTTTTTTTTTTTTTTTTTTTTAGAGAGAGAGAGAATTTTTATTTTATTTTATTTTATTGATTTTTTACAGAGAGGAAGGGAGAGAGATAGAGAGTCAGAAACATTGATGAGAGAAACATCGACCAGCCGCCTCCTGCACATCCCCCACTGGGGATGTGCCCGCAACCCAGGTACATGCCCTTGACCGGAATCGAACCTGGGACCTTTCAGTCCGCAGGCCGATGCTCTATCCACTGAGCCAAACCGGCTTCGGCGAGAGAGAATTTTTTAAAAATATATTTTTATTGATTTCAGAGAAGAAGGGAGAGAGAAATAGAAACATCAACCATGAGAGAGAATTATTGATTGGCTGCCTCCTGCACACCCCCTACTAGGGATCGAGCTGGCAACCTGGGCATGTGCTCTTGAATGGAATCGAACCCAGGACCCTTCAGTCTGCAGGCCGACACTCTATCCACTGAGCCAAACTAGCCAGAGCTAGGAGCTTCTCTTCTTACTTTCCCAGTGGTAAGGGAGGTCTTCTTTCTCAGACAATGATCTTAAATGAGCAGAAAGAGTGGTAAAGTTGGGATCGGCAACTGTAACTTCCAAGCTCCTACTGGCTAAATCCGGGACAGTTTGAGCACCAAGATAATTAAATATAATAATGAGTTGTAAGAAACAGGAGTCCATATTGGTAGTAAATGGATAGATGGGAGAGAAGGGTAGGCCCTTGCTTAGAGTAATGCTGCGGGGCTGCTGGAGTTGGAAAAGCATCATTTTGTGACCAACATGCAGAGCAGAGCAGGCAAGAATCAGCCGTGGATGTTGAATCTAGGGGCAGTGGATGCTAAATGTGGGTGAGGAGCCGGCTATTTGCGTGCTCTTACAGACGTCTCCACATTTTGTTTCTCCATCCATCTGCGGGGACACTTGGCTACCGTGAACAGTGCTCCTGTGTATATTTGTGACCAAGTATGTGAGGACCTGTTTGCAATTCTCTCAGCTCTACCCAGGAGTGGGATTGCTGGGATAAATGGAAGTCCGACGTGCAACTTTATTTTTCGGATGCTTTTCTGCACGTGGTTGCAGTGCCCTGGGGAGCCTGATGGCCCCTCACTCAGGGCTGGGCGCCAGGAGCTGAGCCCGTGTGCGGTGGGTGATGGAGCGTCGCTCCCACCGAGTGTCAGCGTCTTCCTGTTCCATCACCTTTCTTGGCCTCGCGCCCTAATCGATCCCTCTCCCCAACAGATGTGCCCGTGGAGAAGCTAGCCGCCATGCCTGCCCTGCGCAGCATCAATCTCCGCTTCAACCCGCTGAACGCCGAGGTGCGCGTCATCGCCCCGCCACTCATCAAGTTTGACATGCTCATGTCTCCAGAGGGCACGCGGGCCCCCCAACCTTAGGCCTCCCTCCTCATGCCCACCCAGAAGGGACAGAAGCCACTTGGCCTGGCACCCTGAGGGGAGGGAGCCCCAAGGGCCCGTGGGAGGCCAAGCTTGGAGGGCTGGGGCTGGGTGGGCCCAACAGCGTGTGGGAGGGGGTGCAGCGGTCCAGGATAGATAGCTTAGAGCTGTAGAGGGTCCTGGAATGCCCAGGGGAGGAGGCGAGGGGCTAGAGCCAGGACTCTGGGCATTCATAGCCTCTGTGCAAACTTGGGCAGGCCCCCACCCTCTCTGAGACTTACAGTTTCGGGAAAGGGCTAGTGGCAGTGGGTCTCTGCCTCCTTGGGCTCCTTGGAGGCCTTTTAGGGGACACACGCCACCCAAGTCTTCAATTCCTCGGTATCTTCTGAGCTCGCAGCTGAGCATCGCTGAGCATTTCCTGGGCCCCTGTGGGTTGAGGCCTTGCTTCTAGTGCTGAGAGCCAGTCGCTGCCCTGAGACGAACAGAAGACAACCTGCATCTATTTATTGCTTCCTGGGAACCAACCCTTCTCCGTGCCCCATCCTGAGCCCTGTGGATCCCTGGATGGGCAGGAGCCTGAACCGGGAGTTGTGGGAAAGCTGCGGAGAGAGTGCGGACGCTGCAGCAGGGCTGACGATGTTTACATAGGAGCCCCAGGGCCATCAGGCGGGGAAACAGGGGAGCACATCAAGTTGGCACCGTCCTTCCTCATGATTAAGAAATTGCTGGAGTGACCAGCTGTGCCTGGCACCACCTTGAGCCACAGGAGAGTGGCCCAGAGAGAAAGAAAGCCATCTACGCCTGTGCCTCCCTCCGCACGGTCTCTCTCTGGCAGCAGCAGACTGGCTGCCCTGTCATTGGTTCACCTGGACGCAGGCGGCACTGTGGACTGTTGGACTGTAGCCGGCCAGCCCCCGGGTCACCACTCCAAGCCCTGATAACCTCGTCATTTCTAGGCTCTGAACCTGGAGCCTGGCCAGGCAGTAGGGTGACCTGCGTCTGTGTTTGCTCGGGACTTTCAGTGCTAACACGGGGACAGGACCGGCGCAGGGACAACCCGTGGCTCCGCCAGGTGAGGCCTGGGCTCTGGCTTCCTGTGACAGTACCTGTGGTGTGGAGAACCCCTGACCTCTTGACCCTGCCGGCATCTACCTCCCACCTTCTCATCTGTGGAGCAAGCAGTTCAGCCCACCTGGTCTGGACTTTTGTCCGAGTCTGTGGGAGATGCCTGAGTCCCCAGGACTTGGGGCAAACCAGGCCACCCAAATCCTACTTCCGTGCGCCAGTGGCCACTCTGCCACACTCAGAGCACTGACCCTTTCTCAGAATGTTCCCATTCTATTCCCCGTCCCCTCCCCTTCCCCAGCCCTGAGCTGCCCTGCCTAGGCCTCCTGTCTCTTGGCAAGAAGCTGACAGTTTGGGAGGTTGTAGGCCTGTCACCAAGCACTAGAGACTCAGCTGAGAACTCAGCATCCCAAGAGATGCCTGTTCACCCTGCTCATCTCTCAGGCCTGGTAGGTTGAGCTCTGGGAAAAGGGTTTCCAGGGCGAGGAGGCCAGATAAGATCTCCAGGGCTACGGAGTTCAGCCGGGGACAAGTGAGGGCTACAGTCTAGCCCAGCCTGGCCTGGCCCCACTCACCGTGTCCTGGAGTGGGGTTTCTCCTTGTTGAAGAAGGGGTGCATTTCCTGATATGCAAAAAGGCATTGTCTGGCCAGAGCCTGCAACTCAGTGTGGTCTGCATGAGCACCCATGGGAGCTTGTTAGAAACACAGGACCCCAGGCCCAATCCCAGACCTCCGGGATCAGAACCTGCACTCCAGATCCCCAGGGGTTCCTACAGGCACTTTACTGTTTAAGAAGCCAGGCCTGGGGTGGCCCTGGGGATGGCCTGGGAGTGAAAGGTGGAGTTTCTCAGCTTTCCCCCAACACCAAGTCTGTGCCCTCCCCTCCCTCCCTAAAGCAGCCCTTCACTCCCACCCCGGGCCTCTTAGATCCGTGGTCGGCAAACTGCGGTTCACAAGCCACATGCAGCTCTTTGGCCCCTTGAGTGTGGCTCTTCCACAAAATACCACATGCGGGCGCACGTACAGTGCGATTGAAACTTTGTGGCCCATGCGCAGGAGTCGGTTTTCGGCCTGGGCGAGTCTATTTTGAAGAAGTACTGTTGATATTTGGCTCTGTTGACTAATGAGTTTGCCAACCACTGTCTTAGATCTTTCAGAGTCTGTGTGGCACTCCTGTGAAGGGAGGACCTGGAGTCCCCAGGAGATGAAGGTTGGATTTACCCCCCTCTGGCCTCCCTTTCTGGTCCCCCCACCCCCCACCAAAAGCCAAGCTGCTACTTCCCCAGGTCCTCATCTCAGGCCTTCCAGAGGGGCTGTTCTGGAAGCTGCCCCCTCCTCTGCGTGGAGAGTGTGCCCTGGCCCCTCTGGGAACGCTGGGCAGCCGAGAAGCCCCAGATCAGAGCACAGTGTGAGCCCTTAGCTTCAGTCTGCAATAAAGAATGCATTGGTTTCACCTGCCTGTTGGTGTTTGATTCATTCTCACCACACAGGCCCCGTAGCCTGGGGGTCAGACCTGTCCCCCTGAGAAGAGGAGGGGCCCAGGGGCAGCCAGCAGGAATTGATGCATGCCCTAAAGCTGTGCTGCTGCAGAGCAGCTCATCAGCCCTGGGGAGACCCAGACACCTGGGGAAGGATAAAAGAACCCTGTTGTCCCCCAATTTTTCCCTTACTGATGCCAGAAATTACACCCTTAGCAATTCACTCCTCGGGGTCCATGTTCTCCAAGAGGGGTCTGGACCAGCTGCTCTGATGTTACAGAAAAACCGGACCAGAACCAAACAGCGCTCTGAGAGTTTGGAGTTACACTTTATTCACCGCGGCGGGCTCAGGGAAATGAATCCAAATCTAAGCAAAGCTACAAGCAGAACTTCCCTTTTTATAGAAGAGCCAGCCCTCTGTGTGCTTGCTGGTGGCGGCCTTGAAAACTATACAGTTCTATCCAATTAAAAAATGCACCTGGCATGGCATTGGGTGTATCTAGTCTCTGGCCTACAAGGTCAGAGAGCTAAGTTTATCTCCCCCACTATTCAAGCAGGCTAGAAAGCAAAGTTACTTTTTCAGAATAAGAGGCCGTCCAAAGAATAGCAGAGAATTCCAAACAGTATTTTTACAGAATAGGGGTTTTCCTTCACACTGACACCAGCAAGCTGGTAAGACATGCCAAGTCCCAGCCCAGACCCCCAGAGCAGACAGGCGGGCAAGTTGGAAAGCGCTCCTGGGTTCAAGGTTCAAGTCAGGTTTCTTTCTAAATCTGAAAGGCCAACCTGAGTTTGCCTAGAGTTTTTAGCCAGACACTCCATTATTTTCACTTAACAAACACGTAGCGTAGGGATACCTGGAGTGTCTGAGCACGTTAGCGAGAATAACTCATTTAACCCCTGATACAACCCTACCAGCTCTGTGAGTGGACGTGTCCCTTCCCCTCTCTGGCCCCATTTCCTGTCTGTGAAGTGAAGGGGCTGCACAGGGGCAACCTGGCCAAGGTCGGCCATGAGTCGGCTGCCCCCAGAGAGCTGCCCACTTTCCTCAAGAGGCTTCAACACCTTCCCAAAGACGTGTTCTTCCTAATACTGTGGAGGCGAACCTGAACTCCACCCTGAGCTAGAGGCCCTCACCACCCCATCTCCCCCCACCCCCGCCAGAGCTGCAGCTCAGCGTGCCCCAGCCCCAGAGAAGGAAACGCCTTGGGTTCTCTGAAGCAGGGGTGGGGCACCTTCTTTCTGTCCAGGGCCATGTGGATATTTATTACTAGGGGCCCGGTGCACGAAATTCGTGCACTGGGTGTGTGTGTGGGGGGGGGGGGGAGTGTCCCTCAGCCCAGCCTGCCCCCTCTCACATACTGGGAGCCCTCAGGCGTTGACCCCCATCACCCTCCAATCGCAGGATCGGCCCCTTGCCCAGGCCTGACACCTCTGGCCTAGGCGTCCGGCCCGGGCAGCGGGGACCCGCAGCTGCAGCAGCCCCGTGATCGTGGGCTCCGCTTTAGGCCCAGGCAAGGGACCCCTAGCTCCCGGGACTGCCAGCTTCGACCATGCCCAGCTTCCATCGCTGGCTCCACCCCTACTTCCTGCTATCACTGGCCAGGGCGGAAAAGGCACCTGATTCTCCGATCATGGCTGGGGGGCAGGGCAAAGGCGGCCCCAGGGCCGCCTTTGCCCTGCCCCCCAGCTCTTAGCTCCCCCCTGGGTTTCCAATCACTGTCAGTGGCAGGGGGCTTCTTCCTGCTTTCCCTTTCGCCTCCCTGCATTGTGCCTACATATGCAAATTAGCCGCCATCTTGTTGGCAGTTAACTGCCAATCATAGTTGGCAGTTAATTTGCATATAGCCCTGATTAGCCAATGAAAAGGGTAGCTCATACACCAATTACCATTTTTCTCTTTTATTAGTGTTGATTCTCGGGCCACACAGAATTACCAACTTAAAAATCAGCCTGCTGTGTTGGGTCAAACATTTAAGGCACCCCTCATGCCTTGGCAGGGCCAGACCATATGATTTCGAGGGCCAGACGTTCCCCATCCCTGCTCTAGAGGAAAAGGTAACCTGTCGGAGTGAGAACGTTCTGGTCCAAACCTCTCCCATTTCACAGACGGTTGGAGTGACCTGCCTGAGGACATGTGGGAAGCTCCCCGCAGAGCCCACACAAACGCCCAGGCTTCCTGGCTCCTGCCCCGGGTGCCTTCTGGGGCCCTCTGTGCGTCTTGGTGATTCTTGGTGATTGGAGCTTATCTGCTTAGTGCTCCTGGCCTCTCCTTGACCTGCTGTCCTACTTGTTCTGTGGGTGTGTGTCAGCCATTAGAATCCTCCCTGCCGTTTAGAAGTGCAGATAACAGCACTGATCGCCTGCCTTGGGGAGAGCTCGCTAATGACCATTTCGAAGCACTTTGCAGGCAGTGTTCCGCAGGGGCTGGCTGCGGAAGGGAGGGGCCCTCCTCCTCCCAGGCAGGGACTGTACTCTGGTCTAGACCTCAGCCTCTCTGCAGCCACCCTTCCACCTCCCTCCACTGGAGACTGACCTCACAAACAAAATATGCAGAAGGATCTGGAAGATTGGTAGGATGTGTAAAAATAGTGTTAGCCACATACCAAGCCCCAGCGACTGGAAGCTGGGGAAACTGGCAAAGACAGAGTCTCCGCGAGGAGACCAGGAAGGAATCTGCTCAGGGCTGGGAGTGTGGGGTGTAACCTTAACTCACAAAGGAAGGCAGGCAGGGCAGAACACAGGCCATGTTACTTCAAATGGTGGCATAAAGGGCTTAAGGAGGAAATGGAAACCTGAAATAAGTGATAAGAAGGCACCAAGCCACAAACAATTGCAGCCCAGATCAATGGCATCTCAGGGTCCTGGAGGCGTTTGCAGATGTAATCATGGCCTTAAAGGAAATGACAGAGAACAAAGTGCCAGAAAGCTGAAGATGGAAAATGTCCTGATTTCCACAAAGGATGGGAAGGTAGCTTTTTAAAAAACTCTGAGCGGGCCCTAGCTGGTTTGGCTCAGTGGATAGAGCGTCGGCCTGCGGACTGAAGGGTCCCAGGTTCGAATCCGGCCAAGGGCACATGCCTGGGTTGTGGGCTCCATCCCCAGTAGGGGACCTGCTGGAGGCAGCCAATCAATGATTCTCATCATTGATGTTTCTCTCTCTCTCCCCTTGATGTTTCTCTCTCTCCCTCTCCCTTTCTCTCTGAAATCAATAAAGAAATATATTTAAAAAAAAAAAAAAAACTTGCCAAAACCGGTTTGGCTCAGTGGATAGAGCGTCGGCCTGGGGACTGGAAGGTCCCAGGTTCGATTCCGGTCAAGGGCATGTACCTTCGTTGCGGGCACATCCCCAGTAGGAGGTGTGCAGGAGGCAGCTGATCGATGTTTCTCTCTCATCGATGTTTCTGACTCTCTATCTCTCTCCCTTCCTCTCTGTAAAAAATCAATAAAATATGTTTAAAAAAAAAAAAAAAAAACTCGGAGCACCGAAGATTAATGTTGACCTCTATTAAAGTTCCAGGATAAGTGATCAAACACGTAGGAGACAATAAGCAATCACGCAGCTCAGCGTTTCCTCAGAGGACACCCTGTGCACTTGCAAAGGTGTGCACGAGAGCATTTCATCTGTGCGACGCTGGAAACCATCCAGATGTCCACAAATCAAGAAATCAAAGGTCAGACACACCTCCAACCGCATACTATGCAGACACTAAGAAGTGTGTCTAGCATTTTACTTACTGGTATGAAAATATGTTCACTGCCTACTGTGAGTAATCAAAAAGAGCAGGTTTTAGAGCACGTGTCGTATGATCCCCTTTAGGCAAAAGTACATGGGCTTATTATTGTTTATGTATGTAAAAGAGAGAGAGAGAGAGTCACTGATATCTGTGTTTGGATTCTCCTGCTTCTGAAATTGTACCCTGAGACCAAGACTTGGGTACAGGGAGTTGATGGGGGAGATCATGCTGGAAGCAGAAGTCAGGAGAGTGAGATGGGAGAGGGAGAGAGGAACGCAACGGGGGCATTATTGAGCTGGGTTAGCTGTGGGCAGCTAGGGGTTCTTCCCCTCTGGGGACCCTCCGAGAAAAACGCAGACTGCAGCCGAGCTTTGCCCCAGAAGGTGGGGAGCTGACTGCCCCCTGCCCCTCGCCATTGGTTGAAGGTTGCCCCTCTCCTGCACTGTTAGGTGATTCCTGTTCATGGTTTCAAAGAAAGCAAAGCAGAGAGAGTCCTGGGTGTCATGTGACGGCAGGCTGCAGGGACAGGGACTGTCCACCCCCTAGAACCTTTGGGCTGAGAAGCATCACAAACGCATTGGCCACGGGGACTGTTTTAGAATAAGCACATCATGTTATAATAAGCACATCTTTTTAAATAAAAATAAAATTTCTCAAAAGGAAAGAAAATAATGTAGTGCTCAATAGGAGGCAGTAGGGGTGCTCACTAACAACAAATCATGCCACACCTACCACATTTCCTCTTCCGGACTGGGTTTCTGAGAGGTGGGAAGATGACTTAGGAAATTTCAGCAGGACACCACAGAGACCTTCCACAAACTGCGGGGGAGACATAGAAAGGGGCCTGGAGGACTGGCAACAGGCTTTCATTAAGAGCTTTAGTGACCCAGCTGGGCGTGGCTCAGTGGTTGAGCATCGTTTCTCTCTCATCATTGATGTTTCTATCTCCCTCTCCGGCTCTGAAATCAATTATATATATACTAGAGGCCCGGTGCACAAAAATTTGTGTACTCGGGGGGAAGGGGGGGTCCCTCAGCCCGGCCTGTGCCCTCTCGCAGTCTGGGACCCCTCGGGAGATAACGCCCTGCTGGTTTAGGCCTGCTCCCGGGTGGCAGAGGGCAGGCCCAATCCCTAGGTGCAGCCCCTGGTCGGTCTCAGAGCAGGGCTGATTGGGGAGTTGGGGCGCCGCCCCTGTCATGCACAGAGCAGGGCGGATTGGGAGGTTGCGATGCCACCCTCAGTCACGCTCAGGGTAGGGCCGATTGGGGAGTTGGGGCACCGCCCCCTATCACACTCAAGGAAGGGTCGATGGGCAGGTTGTGGCGCCACCCCCTGTCACGCACAGAGCAGGGTCGATCAGGAGGTTGGGGAGCTCCCCCTGTTACGCACAGAGCATTAGGGGATTGGGGAGCTCCCCCTGTCACGCACAGAGTAGGGCTGATAGAGGAGTTGGGGCAATGCCCCCTGTCACACACAGAGCAGGGCGGATCAGGGGGTTGGGGCACCGCACCCTGTCACACTCAGGGCAGGGCTGATGGGGAGGTTATGGCTCTACCCCGTCACACACAGAGCAGGGCCCGTGGGGAGAGGTGGGGTTGGGGTGCCACACCCTGTCACACACAGAGCAGGGCCAATCAGGGGATTGGGGCACCACAGCCTGTCACACACAGAGCCGCAGGGCAATCGGGGTTGGGGAGCTCCCCCCTATCAGGCACAGAGCAGGGCTGATCAGGGGGTTGGGGCGCCTTCCCCTGTCACGAATAGAGCAGGGCGGATAGGGAGGTTGTGGCCCCGCCCCCTGTCACACATAGAGCTGCAGGGCGATCAGGGGGTTTGGGCGCTGCCCCCTGTCACTCTGATCCCGGTGCCAGGAGGCCTCGCGGCTCCGCTGATCCCGGTGCTGGGAGGCATATTACCCTTTTACTATATAGGATAGAGGCCTGGTGCACGGGTGAGGGCCGGCTGGTTTGCCCTGAAGGGTGTCCTGGATCAGGGTGGGGGTCCCCACTGGGGTGCCTGGCCAGCCTGGGTGAGGGGATGATGGCTGTTTGCAGCTGGTCACACACCCTTCAGGGTGGGGGTCCCCACTGGGGTGCCTGGCCAGTCTGGGTGAGGGGCTGAGGGCTGTTTTCAGGCTGGCGGGTGACTGAAGCTCCCAACTGCTCCTTTTTTTCTTTTTTATTCTGGGCCAGCTTTAGCTCTGAGGCTTGGCTCCAGTTCTTAGGCCTCCGCTGCTGAAAGCAGGTTTCTGGCCTTTGTTTACCTTCTGTATTTGAAACAATGTTGCAATCCTGCTGGCTGAAGCCCGGGACTAAAGCAGGTTTCTGGGGTTTTGTTTAGCTTCTATATTTGTAACATAGTTGCTTAGAGTTGCAGCTCAGAGGCCGGCAGCAGCAGGCGGGGAACGTTGGAGTCCTCCGTCACTGAAGCAAGCAAGCCTCATGTTCGCTTCCAGCTGCCTGGCTGCCGGCCACCATCTTGGCTGGCAGTTAATTTGCATATCACCCTGATTAGCCAATGGGAAGGGTAGCAGTCGTATGCTAATTACCATGTTTCTCTTTTATTAGATAGGATGTATATATTAAAAAGGCTTGAATGAAGCATAGAGGTCTCTCAAGCTCTGATCTTGATATGACATTAAATAACTTCAAAGGAAAATGAAAGTCATGCTTATCAAATCTGTGCAAAAGCCATTACACCCACATGGCAACAGATCGAAGATGTGGGGTTATCTCAACATGCTGGAATGCTGGATCAGAACCAAGAAAATGAAGTGAAAGTGTAAGTGAAATGCGAAATCCTGGATTTAGATTAAAAAAATGAGTTTCCTACATTCCTAATGGGGGAGATCTAGCTTGTGTTCTTGAGGAAAATCATGGGGCGAATTAAAATGGGCTGATAGTGAGATGGGCCTGGAACCCCTCTCACTAAAGAGCACCTGGGGTGTCCTGGTGGGAAGAAGGGGGGCCGAGGGGGATGAACTCAGGGATGGGGCTCATTCTTGCTCTGGGTGGTTCCAGGGAGCAGAACTGGGACAGGTGGGGGCAGGTTACAGGAAGACAATCCAACTGGACACCAGGAAGAACTTTGTCATTCCACCTAGAAGCTGTTTCCCCCCCGGTTCTGAGTATCCAGCCTGAGCAAGGGGGGCTGACCCAGGAGCAGAAGGGGGGATGCTTGGACATCTCTGAGGGCCCATGAGCCTCCTTCTGATACCTGTGGTCAGACACTGCCACCTGCGGGGCTTCCTGCAGGGCTGCTGGGGCCAGCCAGGCAGTAGCTTCCGTCAGGCCTCCCCCCCCCCCCCCAGGCCTTGGCGGTGGTGGTGTGCTGTGTGATAAGTAGCAGAGGACAGTAGTCAGATCCACTGCCCACCCCGTCCCAGCCCGACCCCAGACCAGCGGCCTCCACAGCTGCCTGGGCCTCAGAGCTCTGTGGCTGAGGGAGGCTCAGTCTGGGAGGATGGACACTGCACTGGCTGGGGGTGGGTGTGCTATGGGGAAGGGCCCAAGGTGGGGAAGGCGGCCACTGGAAAGAGGAGGGGAGGGGAGTAAGCCAGCTGGTCTCCCTCCAGCCCAGGACACAGGAGCATCTTAGAAGTTCTGGTGGGTTCTGCTTTCCATGCCCCTGAAATGCTTCCAGACACACTGGGCCCTTTTCTTTTTTTGTAAAGCATTTCATCCCCCTGGAGCTGCCCATCCAGTCTGGGAGGTGGGCAGGAGGTAGATCACCCCACCCCATTTAACAGATGGTAACACTGAGCTTAGGGTACAGCGTGCAGGTCTGGGGACAAAGGACGGCAGCCTCCATAAAATGCAGCTCTCCAGCTTTGTCCAGAAGACGTCTACACCTTTCTGTTTGGCTGGGAGTGGGGAATGGAAGGGGAGGCAGAGGCCAGGTAGGGGTCAGTCTGGTTCTCACTGATGTTGTCTGACTGATGCAGTCTGTCCTGCTGCCCGCGGTGAGTTGAGGCAACAATTGCAGTATTTCTGCTCCAATTGTCGTGTGGCCCATTCTATTGTGAAGGTCCCAGGTTATTAGAGCCAGGAAAGGCCTGGGTGAGCAGCTGATAAACCCTGATTTTACAAATGAGGAAACCGAGGCACAGAGAGTGGAACTGATAACATCACTAATTTTTACCAGTTCTACTTAAGGTGCAAATAAAAAAGAATGAAATGCAGTCTCTCCTCAAACACCTTTTGTTCCTCTTGCTAATAACTGAAATTGCACCATTAGAGCCTTGCCTTTCCTGTATGTGTGTGTGTGTGTGTGTGTGTGTGTGTGTTAATCCTCACCCAAGGATATTCCCCCCCGCCCCCCATTTTTAGAGAGGGTGGAAGGAAGGGAGGGAGGGAGTGAGAGAGACTCACACATCAGTTGGTTGCCTCCTGTAACCCAGGTATGTGCCTTGGCTGGGAATTGAACCCACCAGAAACTGGCTCTGGCTAACTTGGTCAACAATAGGAATGTGTTGGAAAGAATATGGGTAGGTCACCCAGTGGAAAGAAAAGCTGTGCTACCAGGACCCAGAGTCAAATCCAAAGCAAAAGAGGTCAGATTGGCCATCTTTTGGGTAGCGGTGGGTGCAGGCCCCTGATTGACAGTACCTGGAAAGTTGCATGTAAGGAGGAGGGCTGACTCCCCAAGGGAAACGTCACAATGCTAGAAGAAGGGGTCATGGGTGCAAGGTGGGCCACAACCTAAATAAATTCCCACTGCTCCCCCAAAAGTGTGTGAACAACATCGAGTGCATTCTCTGAGAGAGGATCTGAAGCGTTCAAAGACGCACTTCCATGTAGAAAGAGACCATGCCTTGGTATATCAGGACAAAGCCCCGGAAAGCATCTGTGAAATGAATTCAAATGCATGAGGATCTCCTTGGTGACCCCCAAAGGGTTAAGCATCACGAAACCCATCTGTAAGTTCCTGGAGGCGAGGGACTGTGTAATTGAGTGGTTCTCAAATCTGGCTACATTTGGAAGTCACTAAGAGAGCTTTTAAGAGAAATACCGGTGCTCAGACCCCACCCCAAGAGATTCTGATTCAGTGTGTGAGAATGTGTGGGTGGCGGTTCCCTATATTATTAAAAACCATGTGACTTTGATGTGAGTCAGAGTTTAGAACCAGCTTTTAAATCATATTGGTGAGAACTTCCTTCTGATATGAAAGGTCAAAATGGAAGTTAGTGAAAAGGAAACGGAAAGTCACTTGAAACATCCCCTGTGGGCAAACTTTTATATTGTCATTTATGTACACACACTCGCATGCGCGTGCGCGCACACACACACACACACACACACACACTTTTATACAGAATGTAGATTTCTAATGCATGCACATACTGTTTTGTAACCATTACTACCCTGGTCGGTATTTCCCCCACACCATTAGACCTTCTCCTCAGGAAAATCCCTAAGTGGAGTGTTGGCCGGGAGAGCAGGTCCCTTGTCAGGACGTTGGATGGATGTGTCCCAGTTTCGAAGGCTGAGCTGCCTTGTGCCCCCGACCCCGCAGTGCACAGCCACACTTGGCCCTCGCTGAGCACTTTCCACCTCTGACAATCTGATTGATGAAAAGGTTGCTCTTTTAAAATTGCATTTTTGAAATTACACGAACTTGAACTTGTTGTTTCGTGTGCCCTTCAGCCATTCGTACTGTGTTCCGCTTTGTGCGCTCAGCAGCCCCTATGCTGTGTTCTTCAGCAGGTCCCTGTGCCCTGGCCCAACCTGTGTTCACCCAGGAGGCTCTCGGCAAGTGGGTGTTGAATGGTGAACCCAGGTCTCCAGTGTGGGGCTGAGCTCCTGCGTGGTACCAGGACAGGCAGGCAGGTGGCGATAACGATGAAGTGATTAGTGTGAAGGCAGTGAACTCCCAGGAGATACCTAGACTGACCGTGCTCAGGGCATTCATTTTGGTGATGTTTCCTCTCTCACACAGGAGGCATTGCAAGAAGGCCCAGACCAAGAGTATTATAAAAATATTATCTTCACAACCATTGTGTAGTTTAGTAGTCAGAACTGCTGCTCATGGCCTAACCCTAATAAGGGTCATGCACCCGGCATTCTCCAAGTTTTCTCATTATCTCATTGGCTCCTCACCACAACCCCTTTTCAGTACGTGTGAACGTTTCTTCATTTTATCAGTGAGGACTCCAGTTCCCAGAGCGGTGACCTGAGCCACCGGAGGTCACAGCCAGGAAATGTGTTTCCATTTTAAAGAGGAGAACTCAGAGTTCCCACAGAGGTGAGGTGGTCTTAGTCTGCTCAGGCTGCTAGAGGAGAATAGCACAGGCTAGGTGGCTTATGAATAACAGAAACTCACTGCTCGCAGGACTGGAGGCTGGGACGTCCAAGATCAAGGCACCCACAGATGGGGTGAGGGCCCTAGTCATGGTTTACTGTCTTTTCTCTGTTCTGACAGAGAAGGGACGAGGGAGCTCTCTGGCTCTTCACAGGGCACGAGTCCCATTCACGAGAGCTCTGCCTTCAAGATAGAATCGCCTCCCGAAGGCCCCACCTCCAAGGACATCACATAGGGGATTAGGTTTCCACAAATGAATGTTGAAGGACACAAACATTCACGCTGTCGCCAGGAGTCACCAGGAAGAAGGCAGAGAGGAGGGCTGTGTGTACGCACTGCCTGCAGGGGATCTGGTCTAAGTCCTTTAGTTCTGTGATTCTCAGACTGGACCATGTATTGGAATCACCAGGAAGATGCCTTAAAACAGACAGCTGGGTTTCTGATTCCCCAGATCAGGGGCGAGGCCTAAGAATTTCCATTTGTGACAAGTTCCAGGTGGTGGTGTTGGTCGGGGACGCACACACCGGTGCACCCCCCACCCGCCCATCCCAGCTTCAGCTTTCAGCGGCCAGGGCTTGGTCTCTGAGACCATCAAAGAGCCCTAGAGGCAAACATTATTATATCCTGAGACCTCCAGGAAGCTCCCCAGGAGGGGAAGGGCTTAATTGGGTTTGGGGATGAAATTTTCACAGGCTGTAATGTGTCCACAGAGGCACCAGGCAGATGCCAGAAAGACAAGTCAAAGGTGTTAATGAGCCCTGACGGGTTTGGCTCAGTGGATAGAGCGTGGGCCTGTGCACTGAAGGGTCCCAGGTTCGATTCCGGTCAAGGGCATGTACCTTGGTTGCGGGCACATCCCAGAGAGGGTTGTGTGGGAGGCAGCTGATCGATGTTTCTCTCTCATCGATGTTTCTAACTCTCCCTCTCCTTTCCTCTGTAAAAAAACAAAAAAGGTGTTAGTGAAGTCTCCAGCTGCTGTCATGGAGCCCAAGCATGGAGCCCAGGTTGGGGGCAGCCCTGCCTACCTCCCCTCCATCTCCCCCCAGCCCAGGGGAGTTGCCAGGGATAGGAATTTTTTCCTCCTTGAGAAAGGATCCATCTACAGTGCGGAAAACTGGCCGGAGTGGAGACAGATGCCCAGGCTCAGCCGAGGGTTTGGGGATGGGCAGCATCATTCCCAGAGAGATTTTGGAACGTGAGCTCACTAAGCCGTTCTCTGAGGCTGAGTGAAAGGCAGTGAGGAAACACAGACGGGGATCTAGCCAGACAGTTTCTGGCAATTTCCTCTACCCATCCGCACCCCCAGATTTCCCTGGGGTCATGGAAACTGATTCAGAGTTGATTTGGAGGCTCAGCAGGGCTGAGCTGCCTGGGGAGGCTCCCAGCAGACCCTGTGATGAGGGTTCTTTCTGGAGGGCCCTGGAGAAGACCTTCCAACACACAGCTTTGGATAGGATCCTGTCATCTAGTGTCAGGATTCACCTGTTCTTCCTTTTCTTCTCAAACAAGTATTTATTCAGTCCACAATCATCTACTAACATACTTGGGCCGGCCCTGATGAGACGCTGGGGACATGGCTGCCATCAGGACAGGGACAATCCTGCTCCCTAGGAGCTTTCAAGGGTGGGTGGGGGGACAACAGCCCTGAAAACAAATAAGCTATTGACAGGTTGCAGAAAACAAACAGGATGGTAGAGAGGTGATAGTGGGCACCTGCTTTAAATAGAACGATCAGGTCAGGCTTCTCCGAGACCACATTTAAGCTGGGAGCTGAAAGTGGGGAAGAGGCAGAAAGAACAGGAAGAGGCGAAGACCTTCAGGCTGGAAAACCAAGAGTGTGCAGGCGCCATCACAAGGCAGCCAGAGCATAATGGGGAGCGTGTCAGGGGGTGAGACCAGAGAGTGGCACAAGACCAGGCCGGAAGAGTCTGGATTGTATTTGAGATGCAATGAGGGGCCTAGGCAATAACCTTCAGTGGCTGCTGCTGACGACACTGAGGAAAAGCTGACAGGGAACTGGCAGTGGAGGGGTCAGGCTGACATCTCCTGAACCCACTGATCAAGGGTGGCATCAGAAAAGAGGCCACCAGATAATCTGATCAAACCTCTAGATCTAGCTGTCAATTACAGGAAATACAGGGGACAGAGAGTAGAACATGTAAAATGACATTACAAGGAAGCAATCAACAAAATCTAGTCTGTGAGTAGCTCTACGAATGACCTAGTTGCTTACATGACAAATAAATTGCAGGGCAGTGGAGACAGAAGAACCTAGAACTGGAAGAGACTTCAGAGTCACATCAACAAAATTCCATGTACTAGTAGAGATGGTGGTCGATTTTATAATAGTGAACCTTAATGAATGATATTCCCTGTGTCCACATACCTTTTGCAATGTAATGTTGCTATCAAGAGGTGGAAACTATTCTCCTCTGGCTCAAATCTAGGCTGACTTTGTGACTTGCCTTGGCCAACAGAATGCGACATAGTGATGATGTGAAAATTCTGGCGCCTACGTCTTAAGAAGCCTGTCGCTTCTTCTCTTGCTGTCTTGGAACCCTGGGACCACAAAGCTGTGAAGAAGCGCAGGCCTAGAGGATGAGAGGCCATGTGAAGGACAACCAAGACACCCAGCCAATATCCAACACTAAACGCCAGCCCTGTGAAACAGCTCAGCCCCACTGAACCATCAGATGACCACAGCTGCATGAGTGATCCTGAGAGAGACCTGCAGAAGGACCACCCAGATTGCCAAGCCACAGTGCTGCACCACTAAATTTTGGAATTGTTTGCCACATAGTAATAGATAACAGAAACAGAAATCTTATTATTTTTTAAAATTTATGCTACAATCAGGAATTTTGAATGCTGGATACTGGATAATCCTATATAATAAAAGGCTAATATGCCAATCAACCAAACAGCAGAACGACTGGTCGCTATGACACACAGTGACCACCAGGAGGCAGATGCTCCGCAACAACACTAAGGATGTCCGACTGAGGGTGCAGGCTGGGCTGAGGAACACCCCTCCCCCCTGAGTGCATGATTTTTGTGTACCCGGCCCCTAGTTGATAATATTATGACATAATTGTTCATTTTGTTAGGTGTGATAAAGATACTGTGGTTATGGGTGTGTTGACCCAATTTTTTAGAGATACAAGCTGAAATATTTATGGATGAAAAGAAGCCATGTGGTGATTCACTTCAAAATAATGCAGAGAGGTGGGAGCATGGTGGAACAAGATTGACCTTGAGTTGATAATTGTTGGAAGCAAATGATTTATTCATGGGGTTTCTTTGTAATGCTCATTAAACTACAGATTCTTATATATGTTCACTATAACATTCTCTTTTGTACATGTTTGACATTTTCCATATGAAAATAAAGATGTTTGGGTGCAATCAGACGCCGCTGGAAGGGCCTACAAGGGAGTGTTATCTCCTCCCCTCGCTGTGCACCGGAAACTTCCAGCTTCTTCACCTCTACCAGCAGGCCCGCTCTCCCCCACCAGAGTGCCCCTGAGGCACCTGCTGGTCCCTGCAGCCCTGATGTGCCAGCTCATTGGGCACACTCCCCCTCAGGGTCTCTGTTCTCTAGGTCCCAAGCCTCCAGTGGGCCTCTAGTGGCTGAGCTCTGGATGTGACAGAAGAGTCCCCGAAGACTCTTCATCCCCAGGTCAGGCCACATGCAGTCCCAGAGGAAGGCAGGAGGAGAGTTTCTGAGACAACACCATGAATCACTACATCTAATGACTTTCCAATGCAGCTGTGGCTGGACACTGAGCCATTCCCTTCTGAATGTGCTGGAGAAACACACTGAAGCCTGGGACTGATTCAGAGACACACAGGGCAGGGCCAGCTCTGCTGCATAGTCCTGTGGACCTGAGCAAGTCATGGGACCCCTCTGATCCCAGTTCTCCCATTTGAAATGGGGCTAATACCTAATCTGTGTACCTCACGTGGCGGTGGGAGGATGAGATTAAATGAAAGATATGGAAGTGCTTTGTTAAATGCTGTGCAAATGAAGCAGCTGATCACCACACCGGGAGAAGGTGAAGGGTGGGTGGTGGCCTTGGCTTTGGATGGTCTTCTGGTGAATTGAATTGAATTTCTTTCTTCCTCTACTGCAGTGGTTCTCAACCTTCCTAATGCCGCATCCCTTTAATACAGTTCCTCATGTTGTGGTGACCCCCAATTTCATTGTTACAAATTGAACATAATTAAAGCATAGTGATTAATCACAAAAACAATATGTAATTATATATGTGTTTTCCGATGGTCTTAGGTGACCCCTGTGAAAGGGTCGTTCGACCCCCAAAGGGGTCACGACCCACAGGTTGAGAACCGCTGCTCTACTGCCTTCTTGCTTTTCCCAACTAAAGTTCCATGGAGGAGATAGTGAGGAAGGGCATCAAAGATTTTGAGGGTGTAACAGTCAGGGTCCCAGAAGAAAACAGGTGTTGCACGCAGAAAGGATTTAACTGAAGAGAGTTTAACAGGGAGCCTTTCCAGGGGGGAAGGGGAGCAGGAGAACCAGCAAGGGATGCTAAAGTGGCCCTGGGACTGGCAACCACAGGCAGCTGTCTGTGCAGAAGGGAACAGTGTCACTGTGGCCCCCAAACATCTAGAGTCGTGGAAGATGAATCCTCTAACAGATGTGCCCTTAAAGGCAGCCTCACAGGCAGTAGTGGGCCCGGCAGGCAGGGAGTTGGGAGATGAATACTCTGACTTCTCTCTTCTCCAGTCCTTCAGTCTCCCTTGGAGCCTCCCATTGGCTGATCAACAATCAGAGGGCAAGGAACCTGGGTGATGTAGTCCTTACAGGTTAGCCTCTGGGGCAGAGAGCAGGGCTGAGAAAGGTGGAGCGTAGATGGGGCAGAGGGGAATTGTTTGCAAATGGAGAACAGCTGACATTGGGAAACGAGTAGAGGAAAATCCAGGTGGGAGGTGTGAGGTCAGGGTTTGAGTGCCTGTGGGTTGAAAGTCTTGGATCCAGTCAGATGTGGAGTTGAGCCCATGATTGGGGTTCCCAGGGCATGGTCAGGGTTTGCAGCACAGAAGGTTCTCACCTGTGGCGAGAAGCCAGTCATCTCTTCTTTGCCAAGGAGCCTGAGCCATGGGCTCCTTTGCTCCTAGTGGAACCCTCTCAGCCTCCCAACAGCAGCTGCCCCCTGCCACAATGCGAGTCATGCTGAGGCCACCCCGGCTGCAAACCTCACCTTCTCTGCCTACTACTGACACTCCTCACCAGTGGCGGCCACCTGGCCATCAGCAACCTGGCTGCATGCCTACCGCCCTGTGGACAGCCTCATCACTGGCGAGTGTAGGCAATGGAGGCAGAGGCCGTACCCTCCCCTGAAATCATTGCTCGCCTGGTCTCTAGGCCAGGATGCCGTGGTCTCAATTCTCAAGACAGTCACGTGGCTGAGGGATTAAACTAGAATAATAGACACAAGGAATTAATCTTTTCTTTTCCCAGGCATCCTGTGATTTACTCTCCCTGCATTATCTTAATTAATCCTTGCAACAATCCAGTGAAGTATGCGTTATTATCATCTCCATTTTCTCGGTGAGGAAGCTGATGCTCGGAGTGATTAAGGGGCGGATCTGTAGTTGCAGGGCTACCTGCCACGTGTCCTATTCCCACACCCATCTTTCTAACAGCACACCATTCAGTCCTACTCTCCCAGGTGGCTCCCATGGGCAGAACCAGAACCCCTGGGAAGACGTGGTAAGGAGGCAGATTTCACCTGAATAAAGACCTAAAAATCCACTTATTTGAGCTGTTCTCCAATAAAAGACAGCTCTGTCGCTGGGAGCATCTAAGTAGGCCCCGGCTGACTATTTAGCAGAACTAGACCTCCTGACCACTAAATTCCTGCCTGTTCATCTGCAAGTGTCAGAAAGATCCCCCCCGTCACCCACCCTCTCCCCTGTGTCTGAATGAGGCTCCTTAGACCCTGGGACTCTGGACTTCCAGGGCTGTGGAGACCCCTGGAGGTCCCAGCCTGCAGGTGCTGAGCTCAGAGCCCCACTCCCAGTGACTTACGTGGCTTGGGGCAGGGGAGTCACAGTCCTAGTTTCTATAGGTTCTAGAACCCAGGAAAGTGGAGCCAGGGCAGTCAGCTTCCCCTGAGGTGTGCTGGCTCTGCCTCACAGGACCTTTACTCACTGCTGAACCCCAGGTTCCTTCAGGGTAGCTGGACATAAACCGTGCTTCATCTTTCTTCCCAACCCACCAGGACACACACGCATGCATGCACGCACACACATACAGGCGCACACATACATGCGTGTATGTACACACATACATGCATGCACACACATGCAGACACACGCACATGCATGCACGCGCACACATACCGGCACACACACGTGTGTGCGCGCATATATGCACACATACAGGCACATACACACATGTATGCACACACATAGGCACACATACAGGCACATGCACACATGCATGCACACACACATATAGGCACACACACACCGGTCAACAATGATACGGAGAGATCACTGGTTAAGGTGGCTTTGCCAGTCCTTTCCATGTGCCTAAAATTTGAGAAATTGTTTGAATAGATAACACATCTACATGGTTCAATAGTCAAAATCTCCCACAGGCATCGGGGGGGGAAATCTCTTCTCTACCCTGTCCTCTCTTGGAAGACAGTGTTGTCAGTTTCTTGTGTCTCTTTCCGAAAGCATTTTATACAAGTGCAAGCAAATTCAGGAAATGCTAACTTTGTAGTCAATTCTTCACTGTTACCTGTTCTCTGCTTAAAAATATAGCATGTATATTGTAAATAGGATTCGTTAAAATTAATTTACATGAAGTTATTCTATGTTAACAAATGAAAGCGTCTTTCATTCTTTTTACAGCTGCTTAGGATTCCGTTGCATGGATGTGCTGGAAAGAAGCAAAAAGCAAGGCTGGCCGGTGCTTGTGATGCTTTGCGTCTGTGTCCTGGGGTCCCTCATGTGTTGCTGAAGCCATTCCCCTTGACCCCTTCCGAGGCGAACATGGACGCCCCTCCTGCCAGCTCTGTGCAGGTGTCTTAGCTGGTGTCCAGGTCAGTCACTTCTCGCCAAAGTACTACAACAGGACTTCATGCCTGAGCAGCTGCGGAATGTGCCCTGAAGAGCCTGCATCAGTACCTGCAGGTACTCTGGGTTTCGCCCTCTGGGTCTGAGAACTGTGTGTGTGTGTGTGTGTGTGTGTGTGTGTGGTGGGGGGTAAGGATAGTGGGGCTCTGTCTTCCCTCCTCTCCTCATAGGGGACCCACCAGCATCACCCAGGCCCAGACAAGAACTTAGGGTGTGACAGGTAGCTAGCTGCAAGGCCCACGGAGGTGTTGGCTGTTTACACATGGACAGGAGGAAGGGGAAGCACAGTACCTAACCTCTTCCTGCCTTTGGAAACACATCTCACTGGAGCTGCAAGTACAGGCCTTCCCAAGGCCTTTTCCCCGTTCCCTCCTGGTGTGCCCTTTGGGGCCTCCTAGAGGACCAACGCTAAGTCCCTCCCAACATGGATAACTGGTACCCTAAAAAGGAGTTGGGACCAGGGGGTTCCTTGTATACTCTACCTCTCACCCAACATGCCTGCATCACTTTGGAGAAATGAGGCTTCTCTTTAAGAGATGGAAGGAAATGGATTGCCTCGGTGATCCTTGCATGGCCCCAATAACCTGCAGCTAACTGGACATTTCCCCTCATTTCTATAGAAAACACGGCATGGCCCGGTCTGTGTGGCTCAGCAGTTGAACATCGACCCAGGAGGTCACAGTTCAATTTCTGGTTGGGACACATGCCCAGGTTGCTGGCTCAATCCCCAGTAGAGGGTGTGTAGGAGGCAGCCAATCTCTCTCTCTCATCATTGATGTTTCTGTCTTTACCTCTCCCTTCCTCTCTGAAATCAATAAAAATATATATTTTAAATAATAATAATAATAATAATAAGAAGAAGAAGAAGAAGAAGAAAACACAGTGTGACTAGAATTTTAGTAAATAAAAAAGAAACATTTCCAGGAAAGAGAATTGGACTCTGAGACTTCGATTGTTTCCTTAATCTACACACAATCACTGAACCTTGTTTATTCCAGATGTAGGGGCAGAAGAAAATTTCTAAACAATTATGTCTTCTTCTCAAGCAAGTCCCCAGACACTGTCTCGTTTGATTCACACAAAGGAGGCAGAAGGAGATATTGCTGTTGCCATTCCATAAACAAAGTCACTGACGCTCCAAGGGGCCAAGGGCACAGCCCGCAGAGGGGCAGGGTTTGGGTTAGATTAGAATGTGTCTTCTGGTGGTTTCTTCCTCCGCTGCATCCTGCCTCTCAAGGAGGTGGACTGGGGATAGCGGGGAGGAAAGCTGGAAATTCCCACAACGTTTTCTGCCTGGGTGAACCAGAATCCCCACCCTTAAGCTCTTGGCCTGGGAAATGAATCTGTTGTGTCTACTCTTTCCATATCCGGCCTGACCGGCTCTGTGCACATCTCTAAACCCACGTGTTGAGCAGGGTGCCAAGACAGTGAGGCCCTGCAGGACCCCACCTGGTCCAGGTGTCTGGGATGATGGATGAGGGTCCCAGGAGGGGGTGTGCCATCCGGCCTTTCATTAGCTAGTGCTTGCATGGGCTCCGTTTTTGGTGCTGTATCAATGTTCTGTGTCATAGGCCAGAGAGCTCCTGGCTATTTACTGTGAATAACTCTGACGCCAGGCTCTAAAAATAGGCCAGAGAGCGGCCATCTCAGACCCAAACGCTTGTCCCGGGGGTGGAGTCTGTCCAGAGACACTGTCTGGTCACTCCTGTGGGGTGTGTTTCCCCTTTAGCATGGCCTCCCCAACCACAAGCGCACAGCCCTACAGGGGGTGGAGACCGGGGCGCGCACCCAGCCAACCTTTCCATCAAGGCCCCTTTGTCTTATCTCCCCCCAAAGATGCCATGCTTTGAAAGATAGCGCTTGCCAGGAAAACGGCACTAGGCCATAACTGATATGTGTTTGCTGTTATTTTTATTTATTTTTAAAAAATCAATCAGAGGTCATGCCTGCCCATTTAGAGATTTGATCGGAATGGTAACAGGCGTGATTTAATGCTTTTATAAGGGGATGAGACCGGTGGAGTGTTCGGAGTTTTGTGTAGGTTATAAAATGTACACAACGTAAAATTTACCATTGTCACGATTTTGAAGAGTACAGTTCGGGGGCATTAAGTGCCTTCACATTGTTGTGTAACCATCACCACTGTTTCCAGAACTTTTTAAAGCATCCCCGACTGCAACTCTGTACCCATCTCAACAGCTCCCCATCCCTCCCAGCCCCTGGCACCACCACCCTACTTCCGTCTCCAGGAATTTGACTATTCTAGGCACCTCATCCAAAAGGAGTCATACGGTGTTTGTCCTTGTTTGTGACTGACCTCTTTCACTTAGCATGACGTCTTCAAGCTTTACCCGTGTTGTAGCATGGATCAGTGCTTTGCTCCTTTTTGAGGCTGACTATATTCCATTGTATATGTATATACTGCAAGAAATGGACCTCTGAACTGGAGAGCATTATGCTAAGTGAAATAAGCCAGTCAATAAAGGAAAAATACCACATGATCTCACTCATTCATGGACAATAGAGACCATTATAAACTTTTGAACAATAATAGATACAGAGGCAGAGCTGCCTCAAACAGATTGTCAAACTGCAGCGGGAAGGCCGGGGAGGGTTGGGGGGCAGGAGGTAGGGGGGTAAGAGATCAACTAAAGGACTTGTATGCATGCATATAAGCATAACCAATGGACATAAGACACTGGGTGATAGGGAAGGCTAGGGGACTGTCTAGGGCGGGGGGATAAAATGGATACATATGTAATACCCTTTGTAATACTTTAAGCAATAAAAAAAAAAAAAAAAAAGAAATGGACCTCTGTGGTCCATCTCCAGCATGGTCGGCTTCTGATGGAATTTACTGAATGTCGGGGGGGGGGGGGGGGCGGGGAAGAATGTAGGGAAGAGGGAAGGGAAACAAAGAACTGCACACTGGGCCAACAAGGCGGAAACCCCCAGGCATCTGCCTCAGCTAGACACGGGAGGTGGAGTCAGCTAGAAAGGCCTCCGCCAATTTTTTTAATGGCCCAACCGGAGACAGCAAGACCTGGGCCACGTATGAGGAAACAGGTGACCTCATAGTACTCAGCCAATGAGGAACCAGAGGTGGGACTAACTAGATGGGCTATGGGCCCTGCCCCACGTATGGACCTGTACAATGGACGCCTACTTTCTCTCGAGTGTTATTAAAAATCTCATTTTCGCCATGCTTCTGTTTCCCAGTTCGTCCTTTGAAATTCGGACAGATGAGTCCTTTCTCACATAGACCACATTTTGTTTATCCTCTTGGAGGAGGCAGTTTGATAGGCATGAGCAGAGCAGGAGCAATGGGTCAGGTGCAGAGGGCCACCAGGGGCTAGAGCCTCAGGTGCCTAGCAACAGGCCAACGTACAAGCCCTTGCACGGCCATTCCCTTAAGCATTGATCCCTGGAGACGACATCTAGGCCTCGGGTGTGTTTCCACTCCAGGCCCAGGAAAGCAGCAAAACCAGGCAGAGCGGGAGCGACGCCATGGCTGACAGCAGGACCAGCTGCCATGGCTAATGACCCCCTCCCCTAGCGCCAACCAATCCGTGGAGGCCTTCTTTTGCTATAACTTCTTTCCTGAGCCCATTTCTTCTACCACTCACTTCTTCTCCCTCTGTGACTTTATAAATAAACTTTCTCTTATGATTTGAGTTTTGGCTCGGAATTCTTCCCTTAGCCAGAACTCAAGCACTGAGGTTGCTGAACCGAGGCTAGCGCCTGGCGCCATTTTCTCCACTGCTAACACAGTCATCTGTCAATGGGCCCTTGGATGGTTTCCACCTTTTGACTATTATGAATAATGTGTAGAGTTTTAACATGCTGGAGTTTTAAGTCCCTGAAAATAGTGCCTGTGTGAACCCTGAGGGCAGAGACCCCAGGTTGGGAACTGGGATTTCTGCCAACTCAGCACTTATGGGTGACGGAGCAGAGTCTCTTAGGGCAGCGAGGATTGTCTCCCTCCCCACACCCATCCCAGCTGCTCTGATTCCTACGCGGGGCTTTCCCTCTTAACTAAAGTGGCTGGGAAATTATGTTCTCCCCACGGGATGATGTTTTATGAAGCTCTTTTTATAAGTATCGCTTTATTACCCTCAGCAGAGTCCTGTGTCCTAATACCTGGGCCTTGATAGGGGCTTTGTCCCGCTACCCAAGGTATGGAAGGGCAAGCAAAGCACATTTCTCCGTTGGTGCCATCCCCCGCCTACGGGCTGGTCAGGTCTCCTAAGGTGACTGCTCTCCCAGGGGTGGAAAGTCAGAAGATGAATTGGATGTATGATGGAGGAAAAGGACCAGACCTGTTGACACCAAGTACCCCCACCCCAGAGGGGCTCTTGGAGGGACTCCGGGTCCTGTCCTGCCATGGGCAGTGTGAGAGGTCCTGCTAATCATGGGTCTCCACTGATGAATGGCCTCTTGACTTCATCAAGGCCACGCAACACTCAACAGACCAACGCGAGCTGGAGGCGGGCGGCCAGGCCTGGACCCCACAAACCACAACCTGCCCAGCCCTATGCTGAGGACTTTCTCTTGGGGCCTGGAGGACCCACGAGTTGATTTGGGTTGGAATAGAGGGTGGAGTTGGCAAAGTAGGGTGAGAGCCCCCCAATCATTAGTCTACTGTGTATTCATCCAGAAACCCAGGTGAGAGCCAAACCGAGAACTGGACGGACAAAGCATGGCTATTAAGCTCTGTACCGTTTTGCATCCATTTCCTCAGCTCACCCCTCAGAAGTGCCACTGAGGAAAGATAGATGAGGACGTGAACCCAATGGGTTCCTTACAAGCAAACGATATTGACTCGATAATAGAACACTTGTTGAATAACCCAATTATTTATGTTTATGGAATTTTATTGTTGTTTTCTCTCTCTCTCTCTACAAAAGCACTAGAATCACTGTGGAAATTTTACAAAATTTACATAAGCAAAGAAACAAAAATAAAAAGCACCCAGATCCTACCATCAGAGGTAAGTATAGAGTCATTCTTTATGCATATCTATCTATATATTTAAAATGTTTGTAACAGCTTTATTAAGGCATAATTTGCGTATAATAAAACTCACCCATCTTAGTGTATGTTTTGCTAAGTCTTAGCTATTGTATACAATTGTGTAACCACTATCACACTCAAGATATTTCTAGCACCCACCCACCCCTGACCCCCAAATGCTCTGTGCCAACTTGTAGTCAGCCCTGTTCCCCCGACTCCTGGTACCTGATAACCACCGCTCTGATTTCGGAATGTCACATACGGAGAACCATGCGGTGAGTCTGTCTTCTTTCACTGAGCTCGGCGTTTGTGAGATTCATCCATGTTACAGCATGTGTCTGTTTGTTCCTTTTTATTGCTGAGTAGCATTCCATTGTGTGGACATATTGTATTTAGTTTGTTCATTCATTATTTGATAGCCATTTGGGTTGTTACTAGTTTTTATAAATTTATGAATTACAAATAATGCTGCTATGAGCGTATAAAAGCACGCGTGTGCGTGCACACACACACACGTTCAGTTTTCTTGGACAAATACCTAGGTGTGAGTTTACTGGCTGTATGGTAGTGTATAGTTTAACTATAAGAAACTTCTAAAATGTCTTCCAAAGTTGTTGCACCATTTTTCATTCCCAGCAGTGTATGAAAGTTCCTGTTGTTCTTGCCAACTTAGTAGTATCAATCTTTAAAAATTTTTCCTGATCACTAGTGATGTTGTGCATATTTTCATATGCCTATTGGTTACTCTATATTTTTTGTTGTAAAGTATTATCAAATCTGTCTTTTAAAATTATGATTATACTAGGGGCCCGGTGCACAAAATTCGTGCACTGGGTGTGTGTGTGGGGGGGGAGTGTCCCTCAGCCCAGCCTGCCCCCTCTCACATACTGGGAGCCCTCAGGCGTTGACCCCCATCACCCTCCAATCGCAGGATCGGCCCCTTGCCCAGGCCTGACGCCTCTGGCCTAGGCGTCCGGCCCGGGCAGTGGGGACCTGCAGCTGCAGTGGCCCCATGATCGTGGGCTTCGCTTTAAGCCCAGGCAAGGGACCCCTAGCTCCTGGGACTGCCAGCTTCGACCATGCCCAGCTCCCATCGCTGGCTCCACCCCTACTTCCTGCTATCACTGGCCAGGGCGGAAAAGGCACCTGATTCTCTGATCATGGCTGCCCCCCAGCTCTTAGCTCCCCCCTGGGTTTCCGATCACTGTCAGTGGCAGGGGGCTTCTTCCTGCTTTCCCTTTCGCCTCCCTGCATTGTGCCTGCATATGCAAATTAACCGCCATCTTGTTGGCAGTTAACTGCCAATCTTAGTTGGCAGTTAATTTGCATATAGCCCTGATTAGCCAATGAAAAGTGTAGCTCGTACGCCAATTACCATTTTTCTCTTTTATTAGTGTTGATTGTAGAAACTTTTGTACAAAAAAATTGCCCTAAATTTAAGAGGAACTTATCACTCATAGGTAGATGATTTTAAACCCATCAAGAATGGGTTTAAGCACCCTGGCCGGTGTGTTTCAGTGGTTAAAGCATCCGCCTGCACACCAAAGGGTTACTGGTTTGATTCCCGGTCAAGTGCATGTACCTGGGTAGCAGGTTTGATCCTGGGCCCCAGTCAGGTTGCGAGCTGGAGGCAACCAATCAATGTGTCTCTCTCACATCAATGTTCCTCTCACTCTCTCTCCTTCTCCTTCCCTCCCTTCCACTCTCTCTAAAAAAATAAATGGGGAAAAAATATCCTTGACTGAGGGAGGATTAACAAACAAACAAACAAATGAATGGGGTTAAGGTAAGATTAGCAGATAGAATGTGACAGATGTGGGAGGATGTTTTGATAGGTGGTTAGGAATGGCCCCTCTGAGGAGGTGGCATTTGTGTACAGGTATGAATGAAATGGAAGAGGGAGCCATGCCAATTGCTGAGGAAAGAACAACCCAGAGGAAACATCATGTGCAAAGGCCATAACATGGGAGGGGGAATCGATGAAAAAGGAATTAACGCATATCAATATGGTACTGAATTTCAATAATTATGATTCTGGTCAATTCAAAACATTTACCGAGTTCCTGTTAAAAGCCAGGCATAATTCTAAGAGCTTTGTTGTGTATTTCTCACAACAGATCATAAGCTCCATGAGGACAGGGGCTACATCTGTTTCACTCACCTTCGTGCACTCGGGTCTAGGACACTGCCTGGTACACAGGAGGCACTCAATAAATGTCTGCCGAATGAATGAAATAATGAAATAAAGCAGGTAGCCATTATTATTCACAGATTATCGATGGCAAACCAAGGCTCAAAGGAGTTAGGTAACTTATTGAGGGTCGTATAACCAGGAGATGCTGAAGCTGAGATGCAAATCGCAGTTCATCTGACTAGGAAGCCAGGTTTTTGCTTCTCCCGGAAGCTGTTATGGATTCTCCTTCCTATATTTGGGGAACTGAGGTTCCGAATAAAAGAAAGAGGGTCGATGGAGGTCCCCTTTAATCCTAAAAATAAAACCAGACGACCACAGGCTCCAGACTGCTGTTTTGGCCACAAGACCACATTTCCATCACATTTAGTGGTTTCCAAAGATTTGAGATGGAAAGAATACCATCTCAAAGTAAAAGGTGTAAATTTAGTTTGGTCCAACCCTGCACCAAGCCTTCAAGGCAGGCCGGGGCTGAAAGAGATCCTTTGGGTCCCTCTGCATGTGGCCACTGATGGGGCGAAAGCTGCCACCTGGCTGTGGTGTCCCGCCTTGAGTTGTGTTCTCTTGCTACTTGCAGTGCCCAGGCCTTTGAATCCTGTCACCAACAAATGCTGCTGTTGTCATGTGCAAGCAAACAAATTAATGTGGGTGGAAAAACCCAAGCTTAGTGATTTGGGCAAATTAATTGGGCTGTCACATGGCCAGGGGTGGTGTTAAATCACTCTCTGTTTGAGGAGTAACCGTTCCCCACCCTGGTCTGTCTCCCCCTCTGCCGAGAGGTTAGAACAGCCAAAGCCAAGCTCGTTCAGGGACTGAGCAGCCTATATTTATGTTGTTGTTTTTTCCATTGTTGACACTAGTACAGATGCACCCCCCCTTTTCCCCCCTTTGCCCATCTCCACCCAGCGCCCGCCGCCCCCTTCCCTGGCCTTCACCACTCTGTTGTCTGTGGCCATGGGCGGTGCCTATATGTTCTTTGGCTAATCTCTTCACCGTCTTTTTCCAGTCCCCCCCCCTTCCCCTCTGAGATCTGTCAGTCTGTTCCATGTATCCATGCCTCTGCTTCTGTTTGACTGCCCCCAAGGAGGAGCAGTTTGCATAGTGTATTTTGTTTGTTCACGGTGTTTGCTGTCTGGCGGTTTTTTGAAGCCACCTCCATTATCGTAATCACCCCCTTTTATTATCCTCTAGTCCGGCCGTGGCCAAACTACGGCCCGCGGGCCGGATCCGGCCCATTTGAAATGAATAAAACTATTGAAAAAAAAGACCGTACCCTTTTATGTAATGATGTTTACTTTGAATTTATATTAGTTCACACAAACACTGCATCCATGGCTTTTGTTCCGGCCCTCCGGTCCAGTTTAAGAACCCACTGTGGCCCTCGAGTCAAAAAGTTTGCCCACCCCTGGTCTAGTCCATGTATTTGGAAAATGATTCTGTTATCTATGCTATAAATTATGGAAAATGAACTAATTGTGAAAGAACACAGTGTTTACTTTTCACTTTCTGTCACAGTAATTCTCCCCCCTTTTGCATCTATACTCTGAATGAACAGTTTCCAGGCAAAACAGCCATCCTCCCACCAAAAAGGTAGACAGTAGGCTGTGTGACCACCGACATAACTGCAGTATTCCCATTTTGCAGCTGGGGAAGTGAGTTGCAGAGAAGTCACGGCATTTCCTTGATGTCCCAAAGCTCATAAGTAGTGAAATCAAAACAAAATTTCAGGCTTTGTGGGTTGCATTCCAGTGTTCTTGACACTAAACCAAATTACCTGTTGGTTAGCTTCCCCCTTTCAAATGTGACAGGGTAGACAAAACTTAATTCTGGCATGTGTACGCTCAACAAACTTAGTGTCTGCTGAGTCTAAGAACAGAGGGGAACTCCGCACAGACAAGTGAGCAGAGGTAGGAAAGACAAACATCACAGTGTGGACTAGTATTTTCTTGATGAGGTATCATGGTTGAGCACATAACCAATGGAACAGCCTGAGGGGGTCAGAAAAGTGTTCCCATAAAAACTTGAAATGTCTTAAAGACTGAGCTATAGACAACCAGGTAGAGGAGGGTTTGAAACAGGGAAGTGATACACTCAGATCTTCATCTGTTAAAATGCACAATGGCAACAGGTAGGGAATGAGTTGCAGGGAAATGGGACTGGAGACCAGTGAGTTAGGAGTTCTTTGTGGGAACCCAGGTGAGAAACCCAGGATTGGCTAATGCTGTAGAGATGAAGAAGAGGCAGTAAGTTCAAGAGGTGTTAGAAAGATCCATGCATTATTACCTGGTAAATGGTAGCTTGTGGGAGGATTGGTCATCATGTAAGATGCTTTTAGTTGCCATTAACAAAATCTGACTCAAAGTAACTTAAAGTAAAGGGATAGGTTGGTTCACAGAACAATAAGTGCAAAGGATTGGTTGACCTAGTGGCTCTGCTCTGCCATCTACAATGTAAACTTCATCCTCAGGCTGGCTTCCTTCATGGTACAGAATACAGCTATCAGCAATCAGAGCTACAAGCTTTCTTGTTTACATTAGGAGAGAGAGAGAGAGAGAGAGAGAGAGAGAGAGAGAGAGAGAGAGAGAGAGAGAGAATATCTCTTCCCATGAGTTTCTCCTAAGAGAACAAAGTAACTCCTCAGAAGGAGTCAGCAAACTCATTGGCTCAAATTGGGTCAGGTATCTATTTTTGAACCAAACCTTGCGGCTAGGGAAATCCCATGGTTTTCAGTGGGGTTCTGGAACAGTTAATGGGCTGGGATCCAGTGGTTCTCAACCTTCCTAATGCCGCGACCCTTTAATACAGCTCCTCATGTTGTGGTGACCCCCAACCATAAAATTATTTTCGTTGCTACTTCATAACTGTAATTTTGCTACTGTTATGAATCGTGATGTAAATATCTGATATGCAGGATGTATTTTCATTGTTCGAGACCCACAGGTTGAGAATCACTGGTTTAGACTAATCAAGACCCACACCTGGAGCTAGAGTCCATCAGCAATCAAATTAATCTGGGGGAGGGGGTAAAGACTGCTGGGAAGTTGTGTCCATTAGAATGTTTTTCAGCTGCAAGAAACAGAAAACTCTGAATCAAACTGGTTTAAATACAACAACAAAGTCACGTGAGATAACAATTTCACATAATTTTCCGTTTGGCATCTTAATTGTAGGTTTATCACTATTACCTGCAGGGTGCCTCTCCTCCAGGTTGTAAGACAGCTAGAGTTGGCAAATGCCAAGACAATGTCCAAAAAAGGAAGAACATGGCCTCTTCCAGTATATAGCTCATAAAAGCAAGAGAGCCTTTCCCAGAAGCTTCTATCACACTTCCCCTTACATAACCTTGGCCAGAATTGGGTCACATACCCACAACCAAACCAGTCTTGACAAGGGAATGGACCACCGTGATTAACTTAGATTTAATCAAGTTAAATCTGGCCCCCCGCCCCCCGCCCCGCCCGGGGCTGAGATAGCACCAAATTCCCTAAAGCACATGGCCATACAGCGGTGGGTAGATGCATCTGAACAACAACAGAGTCCTGTTGGGAAGGAGAAAGGGAGTGTAAAAGGTGTTGGGTGGGCAACCACCAGTGGCTGCTGCAGAGCTTCACCAGGAGGAGCTTAGAGGAACTTCCAGGTTGGCTGACTGGGCAGTTGTGGCACCGTTAACTGAGATAGAGGACTCAGGGGAGGAAAAGGTGAGCTCATTTTTTGACCTGGTGAATATGAGATGCCAGCCAAGTAGAGAAGTCCAGAAGGTAGCTGCATATAAGAGCTGACTACTCTTTCGTCTTGAAATCCCCTCTTTCTTCTGGTTTCCAAGACACCACAGTGTCCTGTTTTGTCTCCTACCTCTACAGCAAGCATGTCAAACTCGTGGCCCACAACAATATTTTTGTGGTCCAGCCAATATAATGGTACGTAAGAAACGTTTTAATAAAAATTTCATAACTTAATTTTTACAATAGCCTGTTATACATAATTATTAATAACGAACTACAACATTCGCTAATGACTGATTACTATAATCGTGTTGCATTCATTTCCCTTATGCGCCTTACATGCAGGCGCACCATTTCTCTCCACTAATACTAGCAGCGAATATTTTAGCAGCCGATTGTCACGTCATGAGTCTTGGACTGACTTGTTTGGTGTGCGCAACAGGAAATATTTTGCTTTTGGAGAACAAAAAAAAAATAGGTTTATTTGCATTACGCTTATTAATTTGTGCAGTTATTCAGTGTCTGGTAAGTTAATGTTCAAGAAAAAATATTAATTTTTATTAAAACGTTCTATTATTTTATTTTAACGATTACGCATTTATTTCAGCCCTTTGTATTCAGCATGTCTCTATCGAAATAAACCTACGTTTCTATGAAAATTGAAGCTTTTGGTTTTTTGCAGCCCGCATAAACTAAAACCTTGTTTATTTGGCCCATGTTAGCCTTTGAGTTTGACATGCTTGCTCTACGGCATTCCTTCTCAGACCCCTTTAGGAAGCTGCTTCTGTCATCCTTCCCTGGGATATTGGGAGTCCTCAGGGTTCTGTTCTAGGTCCTCTGCTTTTTTAAATTATTAGTATATTTCGTCTCCTATGACTGAAATTGTCCAAAAATTGTTTATTTTTATTTGTTAATCCTCATCTGAGATACTCTTTCCATTGATTTTTAGAGAGAGTGAAAGGGAAGATGAATGGGAGAGAGAGAGAAGACAGAGAGAGAAACATCGATGTGAGAGACACATCGATTGGTTGCCTCCTGCATGCACCCAGGGCAGGGGATCGGACCTGCAACCCAGGTACATGCCCTTGATCAGGAATTGAACCTGTGACCATTTGGTGAACAGGCCGACACTCTAACTACACTGACTAGGGCAACATCGGTTTCTTTTTAAGTTCATAAGTCTCTGGATCAAGAGAAGCCATATCTTGACATAATGCAGATACTATCATGAGAAATTAAACTTTGACTCGGATGTCATGATTAGTTGAGACTTTTGGGTATCACTTTTTGTAGGGAGAGTGAGTGTATTTTTCATGCAAAAAAAGGATAAATGAATACTTAAGAAGTAGACTAATAAAAAAGTCATAATTTGTTTCACTCTCTATCCCAATTAAATGACCTCAGCAAATGACAAACCATCAACCAGTTGTTGTAGACAGAAACCTAGAAATCATCCTCAAATCCATCCTCCTCATCTTTTCCTTTGTGCACCAATGATCAATTCCATTAATTCTATCTGGAATGTTGCTCTGTACTCAATCTTCTCTTTTGCCACTTAAATCCAGGGCACCACCACCCTCTTCCCTCCGGGCCACTGCAGCAGTCTTCTCATTATCCTCCCTGCCTCTAGTGCTGCTAAACCCCAATCCAGGCTCCAAGCTGCTAACAGAGTCACTTTCTAAGGCAATTCTGATCATGTCATGTTCCTGCTAAAACCCTTCTTAGGTTTCCCATTGCTCTTAGGAAAAAGTTCAAACCCCGTATGAGAGTTCTCATTGCCTTCCAAGGCTTTTCACTTCAGCCCTGACCACATCTCTGGTTTCATCTCCAGGACTATGACTTTCTAAGTTCTAGATCCCTATTATCTAGCACAGAGCATGGCCACAATAAATGTTAAATAGTACTTAGTTTTTGAAAGTTTTCATGATATAGGACCTATAGGTGGTAGTCGACACCAAATATATACATGAAATAACTTAGGGACATAGTATCTCTAGAAAGAGAGAACGTGAAAAGTAGGAAAGACAATGATGGCCTGTCCAGATGGCTCAGTTGGTTGAGCATTGTCCCATGCATTGAAAGGTTGTAGGTTCAATTCCTGGTCAGGGCACATACCTGGGTTTCGGGTTGGATCCCCGGTTGGGGAAAGCAACGGATTGATATTTCTCTCTCACATCGATGTTTCTCCCCCCCGCCCCCCTCTAAGCATGTCCTCAGGTGAGGTTTAAAAAATAATAATAAGATAAAAAAGAAAGACAATGATGATTAAGATGAAGAGGTGAAGGGTAGCCTGGCTGGTATGGCTCAGTGGTTGAGCATCAACCTATGAACCAGGAGATCATGGTTTGATTCCCAGTTAGGGCATGTGCCCAGGTTGCGGGCTCGATCCCCAGTGTGGGGCATGCAGGAGGCAGCCAATCAATGATTCTCTCTCATCATTGATGTTTCTATCGCTCTCTCTTCCTTCCTCTCTGAAATCAATAAAAATATATTTTCATAAAAGAGATGAAGGGAAGGCTAAGGGGAAGAATGATTAATGAGTGGCCAGAGAAGTAGGAGGAATGTCAGAAGAGAATGCAATAACAAGTCAAAGTGGAGAGAGCATCAGAAAATCGCAAGTATCCAACAGAGTCAGTCACAGCAAGAGGAGAGGCACCGAAAAGCGCCATTGGATTTAGTTACAGAGCAAGAAAGCTAATGTTTAAAAACAGCGAGTGCATCATTTGTTAAGCTAATATACTTAAGAAGGTATTTCCAGGTGGTGGGCACACGGTGCAATATACAGATCTGATAACATAGAAACCTGTACCTGAAACCTATATGCTCATGTTGACTAATGCCACCCCAGTAAATTTAATTAAAAAAAAAAAAAGAATGCTTACTTATTACAGGGAACTGAAGTAGCAAAAGATTGGCTAGTAAGGAATAAAGAGAGCTCTAAAAATAAACACAGTAGAAGGAGCAGCTACTATCCCTAGGACTGAGAAACACAGTACCCACAGAAGAAGCCCCACCAGAGCTGAGAAGGAAATCTTGTTGAAGGTACCAGCTATGTGGCCTCCTAACGGCTAAGGGGAGAAGTCACTGGGATGCCACATCGGTGGAACTTGCTAGGAAAATGCCCTCAGTGCAGATGTTCATAGGGAAATGTCCCCCTGGAGCACTCCGAGACAAAACTGCTGGAAGAAGGTGACAGTGAAGCTGCCTGCCATGGTGCAGGAGCCAGGCCCGGAGGAGCTGCACGCACTGCAGGAGCCACAAGCCCCCGTAGGGGCCTGTGAACCAGCACACCAGAGTCCTTTAGCGACAAAGAGGGCAACGGAAAAATATTCACATGCCCCAGAGAAGGTGGAGAAGGCTGAATCTGACGCTTGTAGGCCATAAATTGATAACTGGCACACTGTCTGTGGTTTGCCTTTTCATTTTCTTAACTGTGTCTTTTGCTGAGCAGTTTTAAAGTCAATTCATCTTTTTTTTTTTCATTTAAGGTTAACGATTTTTGTGTCCACTCTTTGTCTAGCTTAAAAAAAAAGAAGGTATTTCCCCCTTGCTCCTCTTCGCTAATTCCTCTATCTATTGGTCCAGCAGAGACTCACTGAACATCTCCTCTAGGCCAGGTACTGTGCTAAGCCCCAGGGAGACATCAGAAAGAGAACAAGGCCCACTCCGGCCTGTGGGGCTCACCACCCTTGCCTTCAAGGGAAAGTTACAAAGCACTGACTTGTGCCCCAGGAAAGCCAGGGCTTGACACTTCATTGAAGTTGGTACTGATTGGCTCTCCGAACACATTCGATGATATAAAAGTTAGTGCGTAAGTCCAGAGGTCAGGAAAACTTTACTATCTTGCTCTGAGCTGGCAGGAGGCAAAAGGGAAAGTATGTGTGGCACACTATTGCATCATTTCTGCCTGCTCATAAGTCAGTCACAGAGGAGAATCTGGGTTTTTCCAAGAAAACTAGTTTCATCTGCCCAAAGGCAGAAAACAGAGCAGTTCCATTAAAAGAACGTCTCCTCAAAAAACTCTCTGAAGTTGATCCTATTTAATATTCACTCCGCAGAGATTGTTAGCTTTCAACAATACGTTGTGTTACTGACTAAACTACTGCTCTACGGTTGTTGTTCCCCTCTACCCTGTGTTCTAACTACGGGTAAAGGTGTGGTGTAGTGTCCGAAGGGTCAGTGAGTCGTGGCCTCCTGAAAATTAATGGGAGTCTGGATGGCGACAAGGGAGGGACATTTTCTAACTAATTAGATTTTTTTTTTTTTTACTACATTTTCACTTAATAAAAGGTGCATCTCATTTTACATAATAGACATTGTTTTGCAAAAATAAAGTTTAAATCAAAAAGTTTTTAAGGCACCCTTGTGAGAAGCCCTGGCCATCTAACTTATAAAATAAAACTAAGCATTCTGTGAAATGTGAATAATCATTTCTTAATTTATAATTAGGATTTTGAAATAAACTTTTTTTTAACCATATAGATTGGGTATGTAAGTGATGCAAATTTCTGCCCACAACAACCTCAATTAGACTTTAGCTTTGGGGGTCTGGCCTGATAAACTGGAACAACAGTAGAAAAATAAGCTCCATAGTGCTTCTGCTTGACAGAAATGTCCTCAAGGGACCCTGCGCTCAAGCCTGAACTTTTCCAATGCTTCCATCTCAAGTCCCCGAGGAACTGGGGTGAGTCTAACAAGGAGGAACTGGGGTGAGTCTAACAAGGAGGGGAAGTGGGGGAAGAAAATCCTCCTCCACTGGGGAGGGTGAGAATAACAAGTCACACTTGTTGAGTGCTTGCAAGGAGCCAGGCTCTTCCTCCAACTCCTGCCGTGTATCACTCGGTTAATCATCCCCACAACCCATGAAATAGTCATTGACTATCTCTGATGAGAAACTGAGTCAGAGACGTTAACAGCAATTTGGCTGCTGTCATGCACTTACAAAGTGGTGGGACTCATACTTCGCTGGTGCCAGCCGATACAGGCTGTCGGTGTTATGCCTCAGCTTTGCTTATGGATTAGACAAATGCAAATGAACACCATGACGACCGGCCACAGGCAGGGCCAGTCGGTACAGCGGATGGGTGACTTATAAAGGACTTCTGAGATAAGGACTCACTCTGTAAGGAAGGGTGTGTGAGAATCAAAGGTGAATTCCCAGTGCCTGTGGTTGGGAAGAGGTCCGCGGCCAATTCCAAGCGGGTCCAAACCGAGAACTTGAGCTTTTACTCTCTTGTCAGTGCCCCAAAGTCCGCAGGCCAAAGAGCTGAGCCACAACCGGCCGCCAGCCACGTGGCCCAGCCCTGCAGCCAGGGGGCGGGGCTGTGGAGGTGGAGCCCGAGGGCGGGGCTGGGACTCAAGGACGCCCAGGCCGGGCGGAGTGCGCCTGCGCGCGAGGTGGACCGGGCTGGGTGGAGGGGACCGGCGAGCGGCGTTAAAGGCGGCTCCCGGCGCCGCTCCCCTGTCCAGTCCAGCAGTGCGCAGGCGCGGAGGGCTCCCTTGTCAGTCGGCGCCGCGTGCGGGTTGCTTGCTCTGTGGCGGCGGCGGCTGGTCTTCGGCATCATGAGCGGCTTCAGCAGCGAGGAGCGCGCCGCGCCCTTCTCCCTCGAGTACCGAGTCTTCTTCAGTGAGTCCGGCGGCCCCGCGGTCCCTCCCCGCCCGCCCCTTCATTCATTCCCGGGCCTCGCCTCGCGTCCCGCCTGGGCGCCTGCGGCCCGCGCTCAGCCCCTCGTCCCGGGCGCGGGGTGGGCTTCTCCGGCCGGTCCCTGGGGCCTGGGCCGACCCGGTCGTCCCATTTCACAGGTCCGGCCCGCGGGCGGGACGGCAGGGGCTGGGTTGGACCCGAACCTGGGCCAGGCTAGTTTTGCAGGTGTTCGGCTGTGTGTGATGGGAAAAGGAAACCTCTGAGTCACCCTAGAAAGGTGCCTAGAGGTAAACGAATCCGTTTAAGAGGATTGTTCAATTAGGAAGAAAAGAAGGAGGGGTTGGAGGGGAGCGGGGGAGATCCCCCGGGACCTTCGTTCCTTCTGTAGCTCTGACTCTGGGCCCTGAGCGGGTTGAGTGCCGCCCCTGGCTCTAGGGACGGGGAGACGGAGGCCCCGACCATCCCTGGGGGCGGGGGGTGCTGGTAGCGCCCCTGCCTGTCGGCCTGCCGCCTGCTTTCCCACAGCGCTGATGCTGGGAGCCGCCAGTGAAACAGAAAGCCATTCCCTTCCAGGCAAGCGGGTGACGTCAGCCTGGCAAGAGAGTTAGAAAGAGCCGAGTTTTTCCCGGTGCGGGGTCTAGGCGTCCGGGGAGCACCCGCCCACCCGCACCGCAGCGGGGGAGGCTGCGGGCTGCGTGCACGCGCTCCTCCCCGGCGCGCACCGCCGATGCCCTGCAGGCGGCGGAAAGCCACCTGGGCTTTACCCTTCATCGTTACTCTCTGCCACCCGCTCCCCTAGCCATTAGGACTAGGTGATTGGAGGCGTTCAGAGAAGTGTCACCGGGGGCACTTCTGTTTCAACTGCTTTACAGTTTTATTTGGGAGGAAATGGGCAGGTGCGCTCATTTCTGTGAGCTCTCCAAGTGTGTGAAGGGCAGGGAAGAGTGGGTCCAAAGGGAACTAATGGGAATACTGAAAGAAAGAACGGAGCTCCTATCAAAAAGTAGCCCGGGGTGGGAGGAAAAGGTAGGTGAACTCTCGAGTTTGCACATCTGGTTGAATATTAGACTACCCTGTGAAATTCAGGGAGGCTGCCACTCTCCACTTTTTTTAAATGTTGGAAGTAGCAGCAAGAGCAGTGCAGGGGCTTTCGATAAGTCACTGAACTATTTTTCCGGAGTTGCTGTTGGCACAGGAATTCCTCGGTAGGAGGGTTTTAGAGGGGTGACTGGTTTGAAGGACTGGGGGTGGTTTGGGTGAGATTCACGCTATATTTGCAGAACAAACAGTTTTCAGATTGTGTATTGGTAGCAAATATTTGATAGCCACGATGGAAGACCAACGCCACTCCTTGACTTTGGCACTGGCTAATGTAACTTTTTTTAAAAAATATATTTTATTGATTTTTTACAGAGAGGAAGGGAGAGAGATATAGAGTTAGAAACATCGATGACAATGAGAGAGAAACATCGATCAGCCGCCTCCTGCACATCTCCTACTGGGGATGTGCCGGCAACCCAGGTACATGCCCTTGACTGGAATCGAACCTAGGACCCTTCAGTCCGCAGGCCGACGCTCTATCCACTGAGCCAAACCGGTTTCGGCGCTAATGTAACTTTTTACCTGATGGAACTCTCTGGAACTTAAGAATACCAATAATTAGATCCAATTATATCATTGTATAATTTTAAGTGTTGTTTTTTGTTTTTTTTTAAAAAGTCATAGATTTCTTGGACTCCTTCCTTAATAGGAGATATATTACCTTCTGTAATGTTACATTTGCCAACCTCTTTAAAACTGAGAGTGGGTTGGACAGCAGTCTCAGGTGACTTTATGGGATTGGGAGTGGTCACTGTTGGTTTCTAAACCTGAAGGGATGCCATGTGGACCGACTTTTAAGTTTCCTGGAGAAAAATTGGGAAGTTTTTAAATTACTTTTTGGATATGGTAGTTTGGTCTCTAGAATATAGAAATTACCTGTGAAAGTGTTGTTGCAACTTGGTTATCCTAAAGAAAAATCATAATCTCAGCTGGCTCTGTCTTCCTGGAACAGTATTTAAGGCAACATGGTTTATAATTCAGCAAACTGACCCCCTCCCTTCTCTTTGAGCCCAAGGATAAGGCAGTCCCTGTCCTCATTATAGAGGTTAGTACCTCTCAGATGCCTAAGGAATGCAGGGGGTGAAAACTTAACCCAGTCTTGGAGGAGAGTCAGGAAAGGTGGAGTATACAACCAGTTTTTTTGTGGGAATAAAATCTTGGTGTAAAAACGTGTACTGTACCATTCTGGTGAGTGGTATTGACTTTAGGGGAGGCTATGCATGAGTGGGAGCAGGGGGTATATGGGAAATCTCTACCTTCTCAATTTTATTGTAAATCTAAAACTGCTCTTAAAAATTAAGTTTCTTTAAAAGTGTACTTCATATAATTAACCAAAAAAGTAATAACTTTTTCTAATTTATTTTGCAGAAAATGAAAAGGGACAATATATATCTCCATTTCATGATATTCCAATTTATGCAGATAAGGTAAGGTGTTCTTATCTTTTGAACCCAGTCTCTTTACTGAGGTCAGATAGTTTCACATATGGATTTTCTTATATTTTAACTAGAGGCCCCATGCATGAAATCATGCACGGGTAAGGTCTCTAGTGGCTGCTAGCTGCTGGCTGGGGCCTCCTTTCCCCTGGCTGCCTGCTGCCACTGCTGCCACCACAGGCAGCCAGGGCAGGGCCAGCAGGGGTCGGGGGCGGGGGGTGGGAGCAGGAGGGGCCAAGAGCAGTTGGCCAGCCCCACCCTTGATTGAACTCCCAGTGGAACTCCTGGTCGAGGGGACAATTTGCATATTAGGCTTTTATTATATAGAATAAGTTCTTAAAATGCCTCATTGTGCTGTGAGTTAAGGGGCATTGACTAAATAAGAAGTCAGTCTTAAATCCAGATTATTCAGTTAAAGAAGCAACTATAACTTGGGGAAGGAGTAGAGGAATAGAAGCAAATGTTTTAAAGCTGCCTCGATTAACAAAAAAAATCACATTGGTGTCTTTTGTGTGTGTATTTGGAACTAAAACCGTAGTGCTCCATTAGTGGTTTTAAAATTAAGTAGCCAGCCCAAAATTTGGGCTGTGGAATATTTACTAAATAATAAAAAATAAACTAGATTATTCAGTGAATACAGAAAAATTCAGTACTTTTAATGGACGGTAGAGTTAAGATCTGCAAATAGTGTTAATAAAGGTAAGTCCACAGACTTCTAAAAAGAGGTGCCTGTTCCTGTATATACAGTGAGCCAAAGAAATCTAACTTTAGCACAGATGATAGGCTTACCACAAAATGGAAAGAATCTTTACTTCCCTAGGAAAAAAAAGTCTACAGATATTTCAAAATACTCATGATCCTTGGGAAGTAAAATTAATTGCTAGTGACTCTTTTCATTTTTACTTTCATTTTTGCCTTTTTATGTTTCCTAATCTTTTAGTAAAGAACATGCATTATTGGTACAGATTTAAATAGTCATTTAAAAAGAAACACAGCTTTTTTAGCCTTATCCTAATAGAAGTTTGTACTGAATTTAGGAACTGACACAAAAACAAATGTTTGATTCTTTTCTCTACCTTTAAAACATTTTTTTTTTCATTTAATCAAGAAGCTTGATTCACAGTGAGTGCAAATCTTTTGGAGTTGTAAACGCTACATAGGTTATTGATCTTCTTTAGCTAGATGTCTATACATAAGCATGTGAGCATCATATCCCAGCGCACATCTAGAATACTAGTAAAGATGAAATTTTATCCTTGGGTGTGCTGTCTCACTATTTGTCTGCGCTTGTTTATCAGAGAGAAACAGATGAATTCATTTTACTTCTACCAGGAAGTTAGCTGCAGGTTTGTATTGACACTTGGACGTTGGCAGAAAATCCAACCTGTGTGTTGCTTCCAAGGAGCCTACCTGAGCTGGGGCTCTAACTGGAGGCCGGGGAACAAACAGCCCCAGGCCAGTGATGTTACAGGAGGGACTTCTGATTGGCATGTGTTCTCCTGTGGGATTCTTAACGCGTATTTACTCACAGACTCTACGTTGTTACATCTGATTTCCTAGGAGTTGATGTGAACTGCAGTATCCTTCCTTCCTCTTGAATAAGCATCATTTGAATGTTTTTTGTATAAGTCATATGTATAGCAAAGTACTTTACAGTAACATCTTACACCATTTTGAGTAATGAAGAGGTATAAAGTGATTACCCTAAGTTTATTGATGGCACCTTGGCATACAGATGTACTAAGGAAGAAAACATTGTTTTGACATATAGCTGTGTTGTGTTTTTTATTTTTATTTATTTATTGATTGATTGATTGATTGATTTCAGAGAGGAAGGGAGAGAGAGATAGAAACATCAATGATGAGAGAGAATCACTGATTGGCTGCCTTCTGCACACCCCCACTGGGAATCGAACCGTGACCTCTTGGTTCATAGATCGATGCTCAACTACCGAGCCTCACTAGCCGGGCTGTGTTGTGTTTTTTAAAACAATCTTCCTGTCTTAGTCCATCTGGGCTGCTATAACAAAATGCCACAGCATGGGAAGCTTATAAACAGCAGAAATGTATTGCTCACACAGTTCTGGGGCTGAAAGTCTGAGATCAGGGTGCCAGCTTGGTCAGGTGAGGGCCCTCTTCTGGTTGCAGACATCGCAGAGTATCCTCACGTGGCGGAGGCGCCCAGGGCGCTCTGCAGAGCCTCTTTATAAAGTACTAATCCCATTCACGAGGGCTCTACCCTCATGTCTGACCACTTTCCAAAGGTCCCACCTAATATACCATCATCTTTGAGGTATGAATTCTGGGGGGACACATACATTCAACATATGAATTTTGGACTTGAACATGAATTTTGGGGGGACACAAACATTCTGACCATAGCAATAAGTGACTTGACAATGTTCTAGCCAAGGACTAGAATGATCATAGCAATTGTGGTATCTAATCTTCTTGTTGCTTCAAGTTTCTTCAAAATAGGAAACTGAAGACTAGATTGGTGTCATGTAAAAAAACATCTTCACTCAGGTTATTCTGTGACTCCTTGAAGTCTCATACGGATTGGTTGTATCTGTAATCTGGGATTACTTAAATGAAGACTTTTAGCCCTGATTGGTGCGACTCAGTTAGTTGAGTGTCCTCTCATACATACACCGAGAGGTCGCCAGTTCAATTCCTAGGTTTGAACATGTGCCTGCAAGCTGGCACATGCCCAGGTTGCAGGCTTGATCACCAGATGGGGGCATGCATGAGGCAGCTGATCCATGTTTCTCCCTCTCTTTTCCTTTCTCTCTAAAATCAATAAAAACATATTTTAAAAAAATACTTTGCTCTTGTACCACCCAAAGGTGGCTCAAAAGCACAAGCTCTTGCAACAACTCTGTATTTCGCTAGAGGTCTATTCCTCAGTGAACTTCAGTACTTCAGATTACTGCCTGAGAAACAGGAAAGAGTTCCTTTGTTTCGTTTTTAAGGAAATTCACTGTGTACAAAATGAGTAAGGGTGTGGTACACATAAATTATTTTGGATTATAGTCTAAGTAAAATAACAGATTGATTCAATTGGCTACAGAAGAGTGTGATTTTAAAAATATTTCAACCCAAATTGGCCTGAGGACTGAAGGGTCATAGGTTTGATTCTGGTCAAGGACATAGGCTGGATTCTGGCCCCCGGGTGCTTGCCGGAGGCAACCAATTGATGTGTCTCTCTCACATCATGTTTCTCTGTCTCCCACTCCCTACCACTCTCTCTGAAAATCAATGGGAAAAATATTCTTGGGTGAGGATTAACAACAAAAATTCCAATGTAATTAAATTTACATACATTTTTGTATGTGTGTTGCCATAGGCCTTATACCTAACATGGTCATCCATTAGGCAGATGATAATGAGAGAAGGTACCTTTAGCATTAACACAGTCAGTTCTACTAAGGAAAATGCCCAAAGGATTATGCTACTCCAAGTCAGGACTTTTCAGTGTGGAGAGCATTTGATTTGGGATACATGCCATTAGGTAATCAATCCAGCCAGTTCTGGGAATCATAACTCAGACACGCTGCTTGAATTATTTCCAAATCCATTGGGTAGAAGAAGGCAAGGGCAAGGACTCACTGGATTTTTGTTGTTATTTTTTGGTTTGTAAGAGTGTCCTTTGCTCTGGGGCTATTTGGGAATCAAATATAAAAGCACGTGTAGTTCAGAGTGTCTTCTGGCTTAAAATTTCTAAGCTACCAGAAATTTTAAAAATATTTTAAAATTTTAAAAAAGAGCATAAACAATGTGAAACATTGGGTAAATTAAAGCTTTATCTAAATGCGAAAGTATTCAAATATGATTTGATGTTTAGTTTTAGAAGTTTGGTATTTTTCTATTCCATCTTAAACTTTGGTGTTAAATACTAGTTCTAACAATATAGGCTTGTTTGCTTTTCAGTGACTATTGGGAGCGTATGTAAATATGGAACTATGTTTCTTTGCTCTCTTAAAAAAAAGTCAGGCTTCTAATTAAATAGGTTGATGCCTGAGAAATATAACTATTTTTTGCAGTGTGTATCATTCTTAGCTTTTTAAAGATACTATCTCACTTGTACAGTGCCCAAAATTTTGAGACTCCTCTATACTACTCAAATGAATGCTTTTCAGATTATTTACTTTCTTACAGGGATTGCCTTCTTTTGAATTTTCTATTTCTGTTCCATAAATTGGAGTTGTAAAAATATTACAGAATTAATAATATAAACACTGTTTGTCTTTCTCAGCTAGAGAAAGGTTGGGTAGAATGGTTGGGTTTTCTGGGTTGTTTTGTTTTGTTTATCTTTTGGTTTTGCATTTGCCAAACCAAAGTTAGAACTCAAAACATAGATGAAAATTATCACAATTAAACTTAATTGACATGTCATAACTAAAAATAAGCTCCTATTTCCCCCCTCAGATGAGCTTTAAGATGACTAAAATTTGAACACAGCTATTCTAACCATAATTTCTGTGATTTATAAACTTTATAAAAAAATTAATTTGTGCTGATTAAATATGCATATATTGTTCTTGAAGCAAGTCTCAAAACACAATAACCAAACAAATAAAAATAGGTTGATTATGTTGACCACATGATTGGTTATATCTGAAGACTTTGAGAACTCTATTTTATGGATAGCAAATCTTGATTTGAGTCCTGGTTTTATCACTGACTGGTTTTGTGATGTTACTTTACCTCTGAGCACTTGTTGGTGTTAGTGGAATTTTGTTACATTCTACACTGACAGCTCATGATTCTATATATTTAACTTGCTGTTGAAGTCTTATTAAAGATTTTTATTTCAAAAGTCAAATAATATTGTTAATACTTATTGAATGCTTTCCATACCTTGGGCTCTAAACTAAACCCTTTATGTGGATTATTCCATTTAACCATCATGTCATTCTCTAAGCTAGGTTCTTTTATTAACCCTGTTATCTGGGATCACCAGCTAGAACTCATAAGCAATAGCCAGGCATTCAGGCCCAGAACCCGTGGTCTTAACCACTGAGCTATACTACTTCCCATGAGGCATGTTTGTGGGTGGATTTTACTTAGTGCCTTTTTGTATTTTCCGCATTCTCTATAGTAAACATCTCTTTGATGATGCAGGAAAGAAAGACTTGCTTAATTAATTTTTTATTTTTATCTTTATTTTTTTAGCTTAGAATGCAAAGGAAATAAGAGCTTTCTTCCTTTGGGAAGGCTATAAAGTTTTGTAGTTCAGGGTCCTGGCTCTGAGGCCCTGGAATCGCCATTGGTGGCTTTCTGAGGTTCTGTGAATTCTCTGAAATTGCATTTTGCTATAAATGTGCATTTTTTTCCTCAGAAAATGCATATTTATAGTAAATTGTAATTTTCTAGGGCCAGAATTCTCAGTTGTTGAAAATCCTAGAAAAGTTTGACAACTGAAAATGCAGACTCTTTGCTTGATTTTTTATAAAGAAAAGAAAATAAATAAGATAAATTTAGAAGAAAATTATACTACCAGTTTTCCAAATATTATTACAAAACAAAAATAAAAGGCCCGGTGAACGAAATTTGCGCACTCGGTAGGGCGGGGGAGGGTCCCTCAGCCCGGACTGCGAGAGAGTGCAGGCCAGGCTGAGGAACCCCACTGGTGCACGGGGCCAGGGAGGGATGCGGAAGGTTGGCCAGCCAAGGAGGGACCACGGGAGGGCTCCAGGGCATGTCCGACCCATCTCGCTCAGTCCCAATTGGCTGGACCCCAGCAGCAAGCTAACCTACCAGTCGGAGCATCTGCCTCCTGGTGGTCAGTGCATGTCATAGCGACCAGTCCACTATCTGCCCCCTGGTGGTCAGTGCACATCATAGTGAGCGGTTGAGCGGCCTTAGCATATCATTAGCATATTATACTTTGATTGGTTGAACAGCTGACCGGTTGACTGGGCACTTAGCATATTAGGCTTTTATTATATAGGATATAATGTTTCTCTCTCATTGATGTTTCTAACTCTCTATCCCTCTCCCTTCCTCTCTGTAAAAAATCAATAAAATATATTTTGGGGAAAAAAAAGATAACCTTTTCCTAAACCTTCAACAACTTTTTTTACAATAGATTTTGTTGTTTTTCTTCTTTCTGATTTTGAAACAACCAGCCTCACTTTAGGAAAAAATTACTTTTTTCCCTCTTAAAAATACATATTTATACCTTATAGTTTTTATTACTGAAAGCATTATTTTTCTTTCATAACCTAGAAACATAGGTTTGTAAAAAATATATATATATTTCAGAGAAGAAAGGAGAGGGAGAGAGAAACATCAATGATGAGAGAAAATCATTAATTGGCTGCCTCTTGCATGCCCCCCACTGGGGATTGAGACTACAACACGGGCATGTGCCCTGACCGGGAATCAAACCATTACCTTCTGGTTCATAGATCAATGCTCAACCACTGAACCACACAGGCCAGACATAGAAACATGGGTTTTTACTGGCAAATATATTTTATATATTTTTTTATTATTTCATAATTTTTTGAAACATATGCTTCCTCAACAAAGCATAAGAAGTATTTATTAACAGATCCAAATTTATTTTTTAGCTCTACTAAAGATTAATCTTAGATCACATGAACCTGAAAAACATTTTGGTTAGTTCTTGTGTTTTTGAGAATTTTAGAATAGCCCACCCTTATAAGTGCTTGTTTGTTTTTTAAACCAATTAAGTAGTTTTTGTTTTATTTTTAAAGCAACTAATACCATCTGGAGGCAGAAAATGCTACACATCTACAAACATATGTATTGACACATGAACATGCAAACAGACTTCATGGCTAGCATAAAAGAAGTGGTATCTATTCAAAGGATCTTTACTCCCCACCGCCTCTATCAGCCAGTCCTCATGCTAGCAAAGTTGTAGATATCTTTTTCTAGTTTCAGTTCTAATTTTCTAACCCTGGCTCCTGCCTCTAGCTGGGTGTCGGTGGCCAGCTGAACCATCCCTAAGAGAGGCCAGCCCGAAGCTGTGGCCATGTACTTTCCTTCCAGACCACAATGTGTAATGTGTACTTCTTCAAACAAGCATAAGAATGGCCAGTGTTTTGGGGGTGTCCTTGTACTCACATGGCAGTCCACAGGAATCTAGTGTATGGGCCACCCTTCTCCACATGGAAGTAGGTGGTCAACTGGGGTTTCCCCATGGATGCCTTTTTCCTAAAGGCCCGTTTCTTAGGTCTCCTGGCTGGCTCACCACTTGTTACTTACAATTTCCCAGGGCTGAGAGACTAGAGCACGAGGCTGACAACCCTGTCATTACGTTTATTAAGGCACCTGAGATACGAGGTGCATCCTGGGAGGTGGCAAGGTGACTTGGATATCCACTGCACCTTCCACTCCCCAGAGTCTGTGTTTTATAGTTAAAAACACTGAGCCTAGGTGCTAGGAAAGAAATGATTGTTTAACGTAAGGGCAGGGGGACCTCCAGGTGCCCAGATGCCTTGGTGTCAGAGCTGGTTAAGAGACAGATAAGGTCACGAGTGGCTCACTGCAGAGTTTTGTGTACATTCCCAAATGGGGTTGGCGGACAGCAGTTGATATGGCAGATTAGCTTCAAGACTGAGTCAGCTCTGTCCACAATGCACAATATAGCAGTTCTACTTTTAATTTGTTGAGGTACCGCCATTCTGTTTTCCACTAGAGGCTGTGCTGTTTTACTTTCCTACCAACTGCACAAGAGTTCCAATGAGAATGCATGTTTTAACAGTAAACATTTTCCTAGCAATGGAATAACTGGTTGAACACTTTTCCTTATGATAATAAAAACTACACATGCGCTGCTTTGCTTTAAAAAAACAAAACACGGTAATCACTACAGCATCTACATACACTTGGAAATGTGCTAAACATTCATTTTGCAGGTAGTCTCTCATCTCGGTTTGTGGACCCCCAGCTGTAGCTTGAGGCCTACGGGCCAGAAGGACCTGGTTTGGAAATCCAGCTCTTTAGGGAGTTAAAAACTTACTCTGTTCACTGGTAGTTTTCAGTGCCTAGAAAAATGTCACTTAATGATGGTGCTCAGTAAATGTTCATTAAAAAATCAGTCAATTGGATATGTGGCTCCTTGCAGGATACTCCTTGCTATTTTTGGCCCAGCTAATGTTGTTTTGTTTGTTTGTTTTTGTTTCTATTAATTAAGCAGATTTGTAATATTAGGTAATGTGGTTTTGAAATCTATACATATTTATCATTTAATTCCATTGAAGAGTTTGATGTAGTTTCCAAACTTTGAATTAATGATTTCAGCTCTATTTGCTACTTTGTTTTCTCGAGGCAGTATATTCATTCTGTATATTTTCTTAAAAAAAAAAAAAATTAACAACGGATCTCCTAGGTTTTCTCATCTCAGAGTAACAGCTCCCTCTTGTGAGCCTTTAGGCTACTGCTGTGAAAACTCTAAAAGCCCTTTGTTCTAGTATCATAGATTTACAGATCCTACATTTTAAAATACCAGAGTAGTGGGACTAGAATAGATAGATCTTGAAAACTGTCTCCATTCTCTGTGGTTTTTATGTTGTTAGCAAGTAGGCGTCAGGATGTTTAGAACAAAACCCAAGGAATGTTTTAATCTCCCTTGGTTTGACTAAGATTTACACTCTCTAATATAAATCTGTGTAGCTTTTCTGCTTGGTTAAAAGTAGCAGCAAAGTAATTATTGACTTGAAACCTTTGACTTATTCCCTTATAGTTCATCAGTCCCTGATTTTTGTTTGTATATCTTTAATTTATTGGGGTGACATTGGTTATTAAAATTACATGGGCTTCAGGTATACAGTTCTATACATCCCTGTTTTTTATGCAAAATAGCAAAGATGTAATTCTAAGAAATTGTATGACTAAATGATTTTGATTTTAAATCAACTTTAAATATATATTTTATAACAGAGTAATTGAAGATTTGGCTTCATGTGTGCTTTTTATTGAGGTTATCAACTGAAAAACTGAATTTAAAGTTTTGCTCCATGGCAAAAGTAATTTTCTGACTCCTCAAAGCTCAGTTTTAATTGGAGATCCTATGTCAAGTTGGTATTTGACGTAGGTGTGCAAAATGAGATGACTGTGATTTTCTGTCATTGTGTTTCTAAATAATAAGCTCTTCGGAATTTTTAAAATGTATCATTCACTTTTAAGTAATCAATATTAAGGCTGGAAACTAATTACACTTAGAAATGCTATTGGTAAAAACATTTTTAGAACATATTATTTTATTTCATGTCCTTTTGAGGAGTGCTGATTTTTAAAGACAGCCAAGTTGGGAGAATAATGGGGGTGATTCATTTTGTTTGAGGCTAAAACCAAACTATGACAAAATAATTAAACTGATTTGGGATTTGTCTTATGAACCACCTCTGAAACAGGTGATTTAAAAACATTTTGAGTGATTTCAGAGTCACAATGGAAATGACTAGGCATTGGAGATTATTGCTTTGAAGATGGGCTTCCTCAGTGATACAAGTTCTGTTATGTTTAGAAACTATTTCCCTTTATAGAAACACTAGAGGCCTGTGCATGAAATTCGTGCATGGGTACGGTCTCTAGGCCTGGCCTGTGATCAGGGCCATCGTCCCTGGCAGCCGGCCCCGCTCCCCCTTCCCCCCACCACCCCCTGCCGCCACCTACCCCCAGTTCCCCATTCACCATTGGGCAATGGGAGCCTGCCAGCTGGGGAAAGAGATCGAGAGGTGGTCAGTGTGCCTCATAGTGACTGGTCAAGCGGTTGTTCTGTTCGTTCCACCATTAATGTCAATTTGCATATTACCCTTTTATTATATAGGATTCTTTCCACATACACCCCAACTATTTAATTATGAAAAATATAAAACACCCAGTAAAGTTTGAAAAATTATACAGCGGACAACCATACACCCACCACCTTGATTTTTTAATACTTTAGCAGAATAGTATTTTGCAAGAATAATATCTTGCAAAAGTAATATTTTGCTTTGTCTCTTCATCCATCAGTCTGTCTTATTTTTTGATGCATTTTATTGAAAGTCCATTGACTTCAAAGATCAGATGCAATGAACAGTTTTTCTTTGGAGGAACCAGGGCCTGCTCATTGAAGAGAATAAATTAGCTCCTGTGACCATCTGACCTTCTGTTTTTCAGGATGTGTTCAACATGGTAGTTGAAGTACCACGCTGGTCTAATGCAAAAATGGAGGTATGTTTGCCTTTGATAGTACGATGTAGGATATTAGCTTTGATCTAGCCATCTGATTTGCTCAAGGGTTAAACAGCTAAAGTCCAAGGTTACCTCTTTCTAGTCCCAATCTATTTTCCAGTTATAGTTCCCATTGCCTGCCAATCATTTCTCTGTGTTCCAACTAAACTTATCTATTTACAATTTACAAATATGCTACAGACTTCCCTTCCCTTACATCTTCGCTTCTGGAGTTCCCAAAGCCTGGAATTATCTTTTTCTCCTCTGTCTTGTTCTTTTTAAGCACATCATTGACTTCACAGAGTCAACAGGCTTTCCTTGGTCCCCCAGCCACAAATGATCTTATTGGAATTTCTGTTGCATTTTGTTAATTTCCTTCTGATGACACATAAGATATTTGGCTTTTTGTTAAGGATATTTTTTATGTGTTTTATGTCAATTAAGCTTTTAAAATGTAACCACACTTTGCATGTAATAGATACTCAAATGCTTTAATAATTTTAAATGCTCTGAAGGAAAGCTGAATTTGGTAATATTTATTTTACCATTTTAATAAAAATCTTTTATTTCTCAAATGTTAGGATTTATTCCAGATAAGTTTAGTTTTGTTTTCTGGAATTACTAAATGTTCTTTTCCCCTTCTTGATAGTTCCTGTATACCTCAAATGTTTTCCACTTAAAGGCTGACTATGGAGAAACTTTTATTTCAAATTATAAAAATGTTACAGATAAAATATGTCATTACAGTGGAACTAGGGGGTGTGTATTTCATAATTCCCTCAAATCCTTATTTGAATAGTATTTTACATCCAAATATGCAATGATTAGAAAATTTTTATTTCAGATTGCTACAAAGGACCCTTTAAACCCAATTAAACAAGATGTGAAAAAAGGGAAACTCCGTTATGTTGCAAATGTGTTCCCTTATAAAGGATATATCTGGAACTATGGTGCCATCCCTCAGGTATGTCTGTGCAATTGATAGAAATGTACTTTTTAGCTTACAAAAAAATGAACTTACTGCCGTTAGTAAAAAAATATTTAAACATCTTCAGGAAGTTTTTGCTATAATAGATTTTAAAAACATAAGAGGTAATTAATTTTAATACTTCCTTGAATAACTTTTCAAGCTAAACTAAAAGGCAAATATTTACAATGTTTAATTTCATGTTTGAAAGTTTGTTCTATTTTGAAATATTTATCTTTCTATATGGACTCGTTATAAATTATATAAACTCTTTCTTTACAGAATGAGTGGCAAATCTGTATTAAGAGAGACAGTGTAGGCTAATGGTGATAAAAGCACTGATTTGGGGCACCAAAAAGACTAGAGTTCAAATCCCAAGACTGCCACTCCCTAAATTACCTAGTTTGTCTTTGTTTCGTCCTTCCTGAGACATGAATCTCTCCCCCTGAGATGTTAATAGTACTTAGCTCATATGGCTATTGTGAGGAATAAAGCACTTAGCTCACAGAGCTATTGACCTTTATGTTTAGAGTCCTGATTCCCTCTTTAAGCCAAGCTCTCTGTGGTAAAGCAAAAATAGGATTTTCCTGAACAGTCAGCCCTTTGAAGATGGGAGATAATCTGCATTGTTTACAAATTTATCCCCAGTGCAATGTCAGTGTTATGTAGTAGGTCATTATGTAGCATTTGAGTGAAGGATCACTAAAATCATGTCTATTATGAGTAATCAACAGATTAAATTCTAGTTTGGTTAGGCTAATGCTGTGGCATTTAGGATTTTTACACAGAATATTCTATTTATTTTTTCCCTATTGATAAATAGTTTGTTTTTATTAACCATTAAGTCCAGGGGTCCTCAAACTTTTTAAACAGGGGGCCAGTTCACTGTCCCTCAGACTGTTGGAGGGCCGGACTATAGTTTTAAAAAAAAGCTATGAACAAATTCCTATGCACACAGCGGCGTGGGCCATAGTTTGAGGACCCCTGATTAAGTCTATTAAGTGGAATCTATTGTGAAACAGTCTATAACTTAACCAAACATAGGTCAAACTCATCTAGCTTGCCTTAATTATATCATTTTGCCTTGTACTTCAACTTATTTAATATTTAGCCTTGAAATACCTTCCCTCTGGGAAAACAATGCTGAAATTCTTATTCTTCTGTAGGTGGATTTGGCTTTGCTGGATACGGTCTTCTCTATCACCCTTCATTTTTATCTTTTTCACTTTACTCCAGCTGAGTAGACAAACAAATCCAAGAAAGTTTTCTGGATTAGGAGAGAAAACCAAAACAACAGCTACATTTTAAACTTGATTTTTTGGTAAACATAGGTCATCTGTTCTTTTCATGGGATTCTTTGTAAGGACTCTCTCTCTTGCAGTTTAGCAGGAAAGAAAGCCAGTAACTTAAAGCTTCAGAAAATTCTGATTAAACTTTTCAATCTTAGCTCCTGTCAATGATGACACTTTTACCATCAGAACACAGTTTCTGTTTTAGTATTACTGTCTACCTACTTCTGCTTTGGAAATTTATTTTAAAGAAAATCTAGTTACTACAAGATAGTAAGTACCAAGAGTTCCTCAAAGCAGTTTTCTTTTCATATATTTTTAAAGTAAGTATTTGGGCCTATATTTGTGTTTGCATTTGTCTCCGTTATTAGATGTGTGTTTTTTCTCTTTAATCCTCACCTGAGGATATGTTTTTTTTGTTTGTTTGTTTTTAATATTTTATTGATTTTTTTACAGAGAGGAAGGGAGAGGGATAGAGTTAGAAACATTGATGAGAGAGAAACATCGATCAGCTGCCTCCTGCACACCCCCAACTGGGGATGTGCCTGCAACCAAGGTACATGCCCTTGACCAGAATCGAACCTGGGACCTTTCAGTCTGCAGACCGACGCTCTATCCACTGAGCCAAACCTGTTAAGGCTGTGTTTGTTTTTTTGATTGATTATTTTAGAGAGAGGAAGGGAAAGAGAGAGACAGAGAAACATTGATTGGTTGCCTCCTGTACATGCCCCAACTGGGGATTGAATCCACAACCTAGATATGTGCCCTACCCTGTCTGAGAATTGAACCCGTAACCTTTTGGTGTATAGGACAATGCTCTAACCAACTGAGCCACCCAACCAGGGCAGGTGGTTGATTTTTGTTTGTTTTAAATAGGATCATTGCCTGTTTTATTAATTTTTTAAATATTTTTAATTGATTTTTAGAGGGAGAAGGAGGGAGAGGAATAGAGAGATAGAAACATCGATGAGATAAACATCAGTATCAATCGACTGCTTCTTGCATGTCCCCTACTGGGGATCGAGCCCACAACCTGGGCATGTGCCCTGACTGGAATTGACTGATGACCTCTTGGTTCCTGGGTTGGCGCTCAGCCACTGAGCCACACTGGCCGGGTGATCATTGCCTGTTTTAAAGCTTAAATGTAGTTTAGCATTCTATGCAAAATAGGAACCCTGGCATTTAATTAAAATTATGATGTGTAGTTAAGATTCTTAAATGTGAGTAAAAGTTTTTTCTAAATGAGAAAAAATAGCTGAAGATTATTATTTTTGCAGAAAGACTCATGTGATGTTTTAATGTCAACATGATCCATTCTGTCAGTAGCATGTATAGGAACGATATGCTCTAAGCATTTTTCCCCCCTAGACTTGGGAAGACCCTGGACACAATGACAAACACACTGGTTGTTGTGGCGACAATGACCCGATTGATGTCTGTGAAATTGGAAGCAAGGTAATGTAATCTGAAATGTTTTTCTTTAGTGCTAAGATGATATTAATGAAATATATAAAGTTCATACTTTAAAAAATATTATGAATAATGATGTCACTTGAGGTGATTAGAAGCTTCCATTTCTTTTAAAGCATTTGTATATTTAAACCTAGCCTAGAAAAAGATGTACATATACGTGTATGTGGCTATACATACAGGGTATCCCCCAAAATTATATACACTTCGAATGATTATAAAGTCAGTGTTTATTATTACTAAAAATAAGTGAAAAGTAAGTGAGTTATCAGCTGTTGAAGTGTGTATACATTTTTTAAAATAAGTTTTTTATTGATTTCAGAGAGGAAGGGAGGAGAGATAGAAACATCAATGATGAGAAAGAATCATTGATCAGCTGCCTCCTGCAGGCCCCCTACTGGGGATCAAGCCTGCAACCCAGGCATATGCCCTTGACTAGAATTAAACCCGGGACGCTTCAGTCCGCAGGCCAACTCTCTATCCACTGAACCAAACCATCTAGGGCCGTGGTTGGCAAACTGCGGCTCGCGAGCCACATGCGGATCTTTGGCCCCTTGAGTGTGGCTCTTCCTAAGCCTTAGGAGTATCCTAATTAAGTTAATAACAATGCACCTACCTATATAGTTTAAGTTTAAAAAATTTGGCTCTCAAAAGAAATTTCAATCGTACTGTTGATATTTGGCTCTGTTGACTAATGAGTTTGCAGACCACTGGTCTAGGGCAAAAGTATGTATATATTTTTGGCGGACACCCTATATATGTGGGAGAAGTAGACATGTTCTGCTTTAGAGGGCAGATGACTGGTCAGTAGATGAAGGGTACTAAGAAGCAAATGTCATCTCAACACAAGGCAAACCTTGCAATTGACCCAAGCCCAGTAACCTCACGAGTTGGACATTGATGGTAGGGACTCCTATATCAGGAAGGGTTGCTTTGAGATTCTAACTGTAGTTATATATCTTTATGAACTTTCTCAGGCTCGGGAAAATAGTAAGCAACTGAAAAGAAACTTGTCATTGAGTTTCTTAAGTCATCAAGTTCAGTCATATTGTATGATGTCTAACTCAGTGGCTTCTATAAAATAAAAGCACATTAAAATATATATTTGAAACAAAATTATGGGGGGTTTGGCATAATCAATGACCGTTGAAAGAAAGATTAATTATCCTGAATCATGTTACTGATTTTCTTAGGACCTATAAGTAGTAAGGGTACATTTTCAACTTTGATAAAACTGATGGGCAGTTACTTGTTTAGCTCTTAAAAAACTGCTTAAAGGAACAATCTTAAGGTAAGTTTGCAGAAACTTGGTGTCTTCCTTATTTCCTACTATCCATCAAGTAAAGTTTTTCTTCCAAAGTTTCATTCTGTGGTATGTCCTGACTGTGGTTATTGACTCTCAGGTCTGTGCAAGAGGTGAAATAATCCGGGTGAAAGTTCTGGGCATATTGGCTATGATTGACGAAGGGGAAACTGACTGGAAAGTGATTGCCATCAATGCGGATGATCCCGATGCAGCCAATTATAATGGTAAGAAAGTGTAAAGAGTCTGAAGTATTTGTGCTTACATCTGATGCACCCCTTAACCTATAACGACAGACTTACAAGCTCATGCCTTCAAACTCTTAAAGAACGGAGGAGCAAAACATTTGACAAAGCACTGCTGTTTCTAATGCTGAACTTCTATAACTAACTGAGTAAACTTTCTCCTTCATTCCAGGAAAGGCAAAAATCTGATAGTTTGTGTTTACTGTTTTCTCCTTTCCTTCCTCATATACTTGCCCTCAGTAGGTCTATTTATTTATTTTAAAATTTTTGTTTTAATTGAAATGTAATTCACATGCCATTAGAAGTCATCATTTTTTTTAAAATGTTTATATCATCACAGAAAGATTTATGGACAGCACAGAAGAGTCCCTAAGGATTTCCTTTTTAAAAATTTTTTTTAAATATTTCTATTACAGTTGATGTACAATATTATAGCTTCAGGTATACAGCCCAGTGATTAGACATTTATATAACTTACAGAGTGATCACCCCAATAAAACTAGAACCCATTTGACACCATACATAATTATTAAAATACTAGGGGCCCGGTGCACAAAATTCGTGCACTGGGTGTGTGTGTGTGTGTGTGTGTGTGTGTGTGTGTGTGTGTGTGTTTCGGGGGGAGTGTCCCTCAGCCCAGCCTGCCCCCTCTCACATACTGGGAGCCCTCAGGTGTTGACCCCCATCACCCTCCAATCGCAGGATCGGCCCCTTGCCCAGGCCTGACGCCTCTGACAGAGGCGTCAGGCCTGGGCAGGGGACCTTCATTTCCCCCCATCACTGGTTCTGCCCCCAGCCCAGGCCTGATGCCTCGGCCAGAGGCGTAGACCCCCATCACCCTCCGATTGCCTGATCGGCCCCTTGCCCAGGCCTGATGCCTCCGCCAGAGGTGTCAGGCTTGGACAGGGGACCCCCATCTCCCCCTGATCACTGGCTCTGGCCCCCACCCAGGCCTGAGGCCTCTGGCCCAGGAATCATGCCTGGGCAGGGGACCCCCATCTCCCTCTGATCGCTGGCTCCACCCCCCGCCCAAGCCTGATGCCTCTGACCCAGGCTTCAGGCCTGGGCAACGGGACCATCATATCCCCCCAATCCCCGGCTCTGCCCCCCACCCAGGCCTGATGCCTCGGCCAGAGGAGTTGACCCTCATCACCCTCCGATCACCAATCACCGGATCGGCCCCTTGACCAGGCCTGAGGCCTCCGGCAGAGGTGTCAGTCCTGGGCAGGGGACCCCCAGCTCCCCGCGGTTGCAGGCTCCGCCCCTGCCCAGGCCTAACGCCTCTGGCTGAGGCGTCCGGCTCGGGCAGCGGGAACCCACAGCTGCAGCGGCCCCGTGATCGTGGGCTTCGCTTTAGGCCCAGGCAAGGGACCCCTAGCTCCTGGGACTGCCAGCTTCGACCGTGCCCAGCTCCCATCGCTGGCTCCACCCCTACTTCCTGCTATCACTGGCCAGGGCGGCAAAGGCACCTGATTCTCCGATCATGGCTGGGGGGCAGGGCAAAGGCGGCCCCAGGGCCACCTTTGCCCTGCCCCCCAGCTCTTAGCTCCCCCCTGGGTTTCCGATCACTGTCAGTGGCAGGGGGCTTCTTCCTGCTTTCCCTTTCACCTCCCTGCATTGTGCCTACATATGCAAATTAACCGCCATCTTGTTGGCAGTTAACTGCCAATCTTAGTTGGCAGTTAATTTGCATATAGCCCTGATTAGCCAATGAAAAGGGTATCGTCGTACGCCAATTACCATTTTTCTCTTTTATTAGATAGGATTATTGACTGTACTGTGCTTTTTATTTTATTTCTTAAAATATATTTCTATTGATTTCAGAGAGGAAGGGAGAGGGAGAGAGAGATAGAAACATCAATGATGAGAGAGAATCATTGATCAGTTGTTTCCAGCACACCCCCTACTGGGGATTGAGCCTGCAACCTGGGCATGTTTCCTTGACCAGAATTTTACCCGGGACCCTTCAGTCTGCAGGCCGACACTCTATCCACTGAGCCAAACCGGCTAGGGCTGTACTGTACTTCTTATATCCCCATTACTACTTGTAATTACCAATTTGTACTTCTTAATCTCTGTACCTTTTTCATCCATTCACTCAACCCCTTCCCACCTGGCAACCTTCAAAGTGTTTTCTGTTTTTATGAGTTTCTATTTTGCATGTTTGTTTATGTTGTTTTTTAGATTCTACATATACGTGACATCATATGGCATTTGTCTTTCTCTGATTTACTTCCCTCAGCACAGTGCCCTCTGGGTCCGTTCATGTTGTTGCCGATGGCAAGAATTCATTCTTTTTTATGGCTGAGTCATAGTCCATTGTATATCTACACTACTTCTTTGTCCATTCATTTATTGCCACAATAAACATATGGGTGCTTATGTCCTTTTGAATTAGCGTTTTGTATTTCTTTGGATACATACCCAGAAGTGGAATTACTGGCTCCTTCTTTGTCTCTTATATAGTCTTTCTTTTAAAGTCAGTTTTGTCTGGTGTAAGTATCGCTACCCCAGCGTTTGTTTGTTCCCAGAGTATCTTTTTCCATCTCTTTGCTTTCAGTCTTTGTCTTTCTATCTGAAATGAGTCTCTTATAGACAGTATATGTAAAGGTCTTGTTTTGTTATCCATTCAGCTACTGTTTGTCTTTTGATTATTTAATCCATTTAAAGTAATTGTTGATAGATATGTAGCTATTGCCATTTTATTCATATTTTTCTTCCTTTTTCTTTCTCCTCCTCCTCCTTTTTCCTCCTCCTGTTCCTCCTCCTCCTCCTCTTCCTTCTCCTCCTCCTCCTTTCTCCTTCTTCTCCTTATTGGCCCTTTAACATTTCATGTAATACTGGTTTAGAGGTGACGAACTCTTTTAGCTTTTTCTTGTCTGAGAAGCTCTTTATCTGTCCTTAATTCCAAATGATAGCTTTTGCTGGGTAGAGTAATCTTGATTGTGGGTTCTTGCTTTCATCCCTTTGAATATTTCATGCCAGTTCCTCTGGCCTGAAAAATTTCTGTTGAATAATAACCTGACAGTCTTATGGGAGCTCCCTTGTAGGTAACTAACTGCTTTTCTCTTTGTCGTTAACTTTTGGCATTTTATTTGTAATGTGTGTTGGTGTGGGCTTCTTTAGGTTCATCTTGTTTGGGACTTTTTTTGCTTCCTGTACTTGTGTGTCTTTTTCCTTCACCAGGTTAGAGAGGTTTTCAGTCATTATTTCTTCAAATAGGTCGTCAATCCCTTGCTCTCTCTTTTTCTTCAACACTATTAATTCCAGGACATTTCTCCACTCCAGCAGGAAACCCCATATCCATTAGCAGTCACACACTACTCCCTCTTCCCTCAGTCCCTGGCAGGCACTTACCTATTGTCTTATCCCTATGGATTTTCCAATTCTGAACATGTCACATAAATGCGTTCATATGATATGTCTGGCTTGCTTCACTTAGCATAATATTTTCAGGGATCATCTATATTGTAACATGTTCAGTACTTCATTCCCCTTTTTTGGCAGTATAACTAACATTACACAAAACTTACTATTTTAACTATTTTGAAGTATACAATTAGGTGGCATTTAGTACATTCACATTGTTGTGCAACCATCACAATTATCTAGTTCCAAAACATTTTCATCACTCCAGAAGGAAACTTTGTACCTTTAAGCAATCACTTCCTATTTTTCCCTCCTCCCAGGCCCTGAAAATCACTAATATGCTTTTTGTCTCTATAAATTTTCCTATTGTGGATATTTGACATTTCTCAATCACAATTGTGTAAGCTAGGAGATCTTACAGCACTATTATTCTGTCATTACCAGGTAGTGCCAAGAAAGGTTTTTTATCTTGTTAGGATTTGTCTTGTTAAGATTAATAAAAGAAAGATTTCTCTTCTTATTGGAAAGAGCATTGGACCAGGTGCTGAGATGTGGATTCTTTGACTTATTAGCTGTATATTAACTTGGTAACGTTCATAATTATCTGTAAATACCATTTTATGGGGAAAGCAAATGAGAGACCATAGGTGAACAGGGTTTGTGAAATAAAAAGCACCATCTGAAAGGAGGATAAACTTCCATCTTCTACATAAGAAATATTTTCTAAATATCCCAAATAAAATTGTTTTTAGAGCATTTATAGAAAATTGGTATTATGACCAATATCACTTTGACCCACTTCTGAGTGTCTGTTTCATGGAATTCCTCATAAATATATGCAAAGATGTATGTACAATAGGGTAAGTCTTTTGGGACTGAGCCCTTTAATTTGTGGGATCAGAGCTAATTCCAGTAGTGTCATTATTGAATTGAATTGTTGGACACTCACTTAGTGCCTGAAGAATAGGAGAATTGGTCAGAAAATTTTTTGGGAAGTACCCCATACTTGGGATTTTTGGATTTTCAGATTAGTTCTGTAGTAGGTGACACATTTTATGTGAATTATTATAAGTTCCTTGAAATTGATCAGTGTTTAAACAGTTCCCAGTTCACTTTGTAAACTTTTCATACTTTTAATGGTACTATGAAACAAAATGCATGAAATTCTTTAACTGTGTGTGATATAAATTGAACTTAATGTTATTTTATACAAATACCAATAAGCTTTTGTTGTTAAATGTAGTCCTCCTTCCAAAAACACTTTTTCTAGTTGATATGTTTAGCACTTGTATCTTCTGTTTGCTTGCATTGAGGGGCAGCTTGATCATTTAAAGTTGATGGATGTACAGAAACTTTAAAAAATTTTTTTAAACAGAACACTTTGCTATTGGCCAGAACAAAAGCATTGTGATATAGAATGTCAATACTGCACTACAGTTAGAATAGTCTAGTCACATTTACTATGTAACGCATCAGTGGTCATCAGTGTCATCCATTTTTGTCTTTAGTATGTAATTGTGGTGAATTGAGGCTCTGAATAGAGCCTCAACCTGTCTTTCTTAGTATTAGTATCGTCTGTCTGTCTCATAGAAATTACCAAACGTTTGCCAAACTGTTCTTTCATTATGTAGCTCCAATCACTTCTCCTTCTTCTTATCTAATAGAAGTTATTATTGTACTGGTTGTTCTCTGACCATGTAGTGGCAGAGGTATTCTAAGACACTAGTTTATTTCCTTTTAGTGTATATAGTTCCCTTCTTAACAAGATGGTTAGCTCTAATGTGATCTTGAACTTTTTTCATAACCATCCCATAGTTCCTTCAAAGGAAAGATGTACTTGATATTTTATCACATAAATAATTACGTATGCACCTTGGAATCTGCTTATTCTCTTCTAAGATATTAATGATGTCAAGCGGCTGAAACCTGGCTACCTGGAAGCTACTGTGGACTGGTTCAGAAGGTACAAGGTTCCTGATGGAAAACCAGAAAACCAGTTTTCTTTCAATGCGGAATTTAAAGATAAGGTAATGTGTCCTTCAGAACTGTGGCTTTAAGTCTGTTTGCATCGAGACTTATAATTTAACCTACTGTTACCATTTAAAGACTATATGATCATTTAAAAAATGTCTAAAGACATTGACTTGATGTTGATTTATTCATTTGAATGTTTTCTTCCCTTTTGACCCAAGGAAATGATTCAAAGAGACAAAGTTATCAGGCTTTGGGAAAATGGTGATACTAAGATAAGAATACTTTTCTAACATCGTAATGCGTATCTCTTCAAATTATAGGATTTTGCAACTGCCATTATTAAAAGCACTCATGACTATTGGAGAGCATTAGTGACAAAGAAAACTGATGGAAAAGGAATCAGTTGGTAAGCACTCACTCTTTTCATGTTTAACACATAAAGCAGACCAGCTTGCTCCAAAGGTTTTAACAACCATAACACAGTGTCATCACTTCCACTTAGAAAAGAGCTTCTGTTGTTGAATGTATTCTTCCTTCCAAAAATATTTTTCCTGGTTGATATTTTTAGCACTTGTGTCTTCTTTGTCATTCAGTGTTCAAGTGAGTGGGAAGGTAGATAAACACTTGAAAAGTGACCATAAGATACCTGAAAAGGACAAACTAAAACTGTCAGGGGGACAGTGAGATCAGAACATTCTGAGGGTAAGAGATTGGGAAAGGCATTAAGGAGGCAGAATGGAATGGGTAAAATAAGGTGGAGTGCTAGGGTATGTACTCTCTGATGTGAATGTGTAAGGTGTATCACAAATAACCAGTGTCTACCATTCACACAACCTTTACTGCCACTAATAGTAGGTGATATTTACTGAGCAGTAAATGTTTGCAAAGCATGTAACAGAGAATAGGCAGATTAAACTTAACCAGAGTCATCCCAAAGTGTTTTCAGAGTTAAGACTCGTACTCAAGTCTATCTGGCTCCTGATGTTCAGGGCAATATACTTCCTCTGAGGTCTTTAAAGATTTGTAAGAGAATGTCCACTATCACCTCTTAACTAATGTTCTGAAAATAGTAGCCAATGAAGAAATCATGTGTTTTGATGTAGGAATATTGAAAAGGGGAAGCATATTGTGGCAGATGATATGATTGTGTACTCAGAAAATCCTAGAAAAAATAAAGCATTCAGTAAGGTGGCTGATTACAGAATGAATATGTATGTACAGTTGACCCTTGAACAATATGAGTTTGAATTGCTTGGGTCCACTTACATGTGCGAGTGCTGGGCCGTACCATGGCACGCGCGGGAACAAAGAATTTTCAGTAACCACCAGAGGCTTGGCCCCGATGACAGTGACCGGCACCCTGCCTTGGTCTGGCACCCCTGCTTACCTGCTCCACCATCCTGCCTCAGCCAGATGTTCCACGTGCACCCCCTGGTGGTCAGCACACGTATAGCGACCAGTTGTTCGGTTGTTCCGCCATTAGGTCTATTTGCATATTAGAATTTTAACTATATAGATGCTTCAATGATAGTGCATATATGTTTTTGAATTAGTATTTTCAGCAGGTAAATACCCAGAAGTAGAATTCTAGGTCATATGTTAGTTCTAGTTTCAGTTTTTTGAGGAATCCCTACACTGTTTTCCATAGTGGCTGTGTACATTTCCCACCAACAGTGCACGAGGATTCCCTTTTCTCCACATCGTTGCTGACACTTTTTGTCGCTTGTCTTTTTGATGACAGTAATTTTAACAGGTGTGAGATTTTCTAATTGTGGTTTTGATTTGCATTTCCCTGATGATTATTGATGTTAAACATCTTTTCAGGTAGCTTTTTGGTATATGGGATGACGCTCCAACCAACTGAGCCACCTGGCTGGGGCAATGGGATTATTTTCTTAATTTCTCTCTGATAGTTTGTTATTAATGTATAGAAGTGCAATGGTTTATGTATACCGATTTTGTATCCTGCAACTTGAGTAAACCTGAGGTTCAAGTAAATTGAACTTGAATCTCCTCTGGCCTACCATCTTCAACTTGTTTTTTAACTCGTGAGAGAATTTTTGTTACTGCAACTCAAGACTACCTTTGTTTTATTTAATAGCATGAATACCACAGTGTCTGAGAGCCCCTTCAAGTGTGATCCCGATGCTGCCAAAGCCATTGTGGATGCTGTACGTAAAAGCTTCCTTGAAAAAGGACAAATATGGTGCTAAATGGGGAGGGAAAGTACTGCTTTCACCAAGTACTTGAGTACCTCCTGTATGCATATTACTGTGTGAGGTCTTGAAATTACAAAACGTGAACACACCTAAGCAGACATTTGACTGCATGTAAAAGCTGAGTAGTGTCCTAGTCCACCCTAAATTGGGCAGGTAGCGAACTAGTACAATTTGTACTACTAACCCAAGTGCCTGTGTACCTATTATAAGCCATGTTTCACAAAAGAATCAATGGCAACTTACTTGTCAAGGTCAGTTAAAGTTATCACATTTTAGGTACTGTTGCAGGGGCAGTTCATAACCCCAGAAAAGACTTTCATATAAGGCAGTAAAATTTTTTAAAATATATTTTTATCGATTTCAGAGAGGAAGGGAGAGCGATAGGTAGACACATCAATGATGAGAGAGAATCATTGATCAGCTGCCTCCTGCATGCCCCCCACTGTGGATTGAGCCTGCAACACAGGCCTGTGCCCTGACCTGGAATCAAACTGTGACCTCCTGGTTCATAGGTTGGTGTTCAACCACTGAGCCACGCCAGCCGGGCTCAGACAGTAAACCCTTTATCAAAGACATAATTTTGTTTTTGTACTATTTTTTATCTGATTCAGATTAACTAATATATTTAACTAGATCATCTTAATTTATTCTCGTTTACAATATTAAATAAGGAAAACAAAAGAAAATTAGGTCTGATTTTGTACTGCTTTTTAATTGAGTAAAAGGAAAAATAATTTAGTGATGAAGCCAATAATGTATATTTATCTTTATGTATGAATCCTGACAAAGTTGAAACGAATAAGAAAAATTGGATAGGAAAAGCTATTGGTTGGCAGTCATAACTTTTCAATGAGAACACTCTGCCTACATTTTATATATATGTAATATATATTAAATCACTGTGTGTGTGAATCAGTTTTTATTCTTTATTTCAGAATACATTTAGTTTTATTATTTATTCTCATGTATGTCATTTAAAGAGGCTTGAGTTTGTTAACATTTTTTAGCAGTAGAGCAAACCTTGCATTCCTATAAATTATTATTTTTTGAACCTAAAAATTAGGATAGTTGTCTTCTGTTCAGATTCATTTTCATTTTTGTCAGTATACTTTTTTTAGTTTTATTAAAAAGAATTAGACTAATGTATTTTAACATTTTATTTTAGTTACCACCACCATGTGAATCTGCCTGCACAATACCTGCAGATGGTAAGAACAATATTCTAGTAAAATTACATTAAACCTTGTGTGAATGTGTGGGAAAATTATATCTATAGATAAATCTTACATACCACATCCATACAAAGAAAGAGAAGGAAGGGGAGAAGAAACATTTGTAGAGTTTCATAACGTATGTAGGAAGAAAATGGTTGTACGTACCACCTTCGGTGCCAACCCTAATCACAGCCGTTTCCACACCAGGACCCACTCTCTGGGTTCTGGGGACCTGCTTCGTGGACTCTGGGTCCCCATCTGGCTATAGGCTGCTTCACCCAGCACTGAGTTCTCCCCCCATAGACTTAGAATTCGCTGTCAGGTTCCTCTAATGAGAATCACATGTTTGTATGATTAGTATCAAGAGTAACGAAGCCTATAAGAAAACACTGGTAAATTGCCTGTTTCTGCCGTAGTGAAACTTGCAGGTCTGGAAGTTTGTTTTATGGTAATCAATAGTAGGATACATTAAAGCAAGTATATTCTTCTTTGTTGTATGTTGGCTATATTTTGATTCTTAATGAGGGTTCTAATTTGTTTTTCTTTTCTCTGAATATAGTGGATAAATGGTTCCATCACCAGAAAAACTAAGGAAATTTCTCTGGAATACAAGCTGATATTACTGCATCATACTCATCTGGAAGTATTAGATGCAAAAGTAGTGGCTTTTCTAAGCTTTAAATTTATAGAACTAATCTAACTAACAAAGGAAATTCTGCTGTGACCAATCCAATATATTTAGTGTGTTATCCATATGAAAGCATTTTTCATCTCAGCTAAGATAACTTTTAGCACAGGCTTAAATATCAAAGCAGTTATTGGAATTTGGAAGTCATTTGTGAATAAATGTGCGAGATATTGGATGTATATGTTTACTATGTGTTAGAAAATAAAATTATTTTGCTGAAATTTGTGTTATATTTTCATTTTAATCTAAAGCCAGACATTACCAAGCAGGCATGGGCGCTATTTGTTGTTTGTTTTCTATCAATGAAAATTTAATAGCTTTTAGACTAAAACTGATATTACTTTTAGGAATCTGAGAGTGAAATTTCTTATTTTTACAGTAGTCTTGATACTGTGCTCTTGCCCAATTCCTAGCATCCCACTGTAAAGCAGAAGCTTTTAAATTTACATCATATTAGCAGAAAACACAACCTTGCTCACGTTTTGAAGTGATATAGTTACCTTCTTTACTTCTCTAGGCAACTAATTGAACTCTTAAGTTATTTACATTATTCTCTGAGTTATCAGCCAGAATAGCTTTGTGATTAAGTTCATGGGCTGTGGACCTATACAGACCTGAATTTTTAATCCTAGCCCATCTACTTATTAATTCTGTAATCTTCGGTCAGTTCCCACCCAACTTCCGTTCCTTCATTTGTAAAATTGAAGAGGTGAGCCTGGCTGGCATGGCTCAGTGGTTGAGCATCGACCTATGAACCTGGAAGTCACGGCTCGAATCCCAGTGTGGGGCGTGCAGGTGGCAGTCAATCAATGATTCTCTCTCTCCTTTGATGTTTCTACCTATCTCTCCCTCTCCCTTCCTTTCTGAAATCAATAAAAATATATTTTTTAAAAAAGTGAAGAGATGTTATTCACATTATGTATTAAGCATTAAAACACTTTGACATTTTTAATGAAATCATTGTGTCACAGGCAGCTGTAAGAAATAATAGAGAGATTCTCTCTATACCTTACCTAGATTCCCCCAAAGGTAAGATTTTGTAAAACTATAGTATGATATCACAGCCAGGACATTGGCTTTTATTCAATCCATCGATCTTATTAGGATTTCCCAGTTTTATACTCATTTGAATGATATATTCTATACAAATTAATCACCTATGTAAGTTCTTGCATCCTACAAGATACTGGTTCTTTCCTGTTTTTCTCTGAAAGTATTATAGTGTTACATTTAAGTCTATGGTCCATTTTGAGTTTGTTGTTGTATAAGGTGTTAAGGTTTAAGTCAAAGTTCTTTTTTTTTTTTTCCCAAGGACGTTCAGTTGCTTCAGTACCATTTGTTGCAAGGCTATTCTTCATTAAATTGGTTTTGTGCTTCTGTTAAATATCAGATGCATGGGCCTGTTTCTGGGTCCTCTGTTTGTTCCACTGATCTATGTGTTTGTTCCTCTGTCAGTACCACACTGTCTGGATTTCTGTAGCTGCATGGTAAGCCTTACTACCACACAGAGTACTTCCTCCCACTTTAGTTTCTATCAAGAATTGTTTAACTAGTTGTTTAAATGTGCCTTCTTATTTAAATTTTTTTTCTATCTTCTCTATTTATATATTATCCTCACTCAAGGATATTTTTCCATTGATTTTTAGAGAAAGTGGAAGAGAGAGGGAAAGACAGAGAGAAAACACATCGAGTGGTTGCCTCCTGCACGCGCCCTGACTAGGGCCCAGGTGGGGAGGAGCCTGCAACCAAGTTACGTGCCCCTGACCTGAATCGAACCAAGGACCCTTCGGTCCGCAGGCCAATGCTCTATCCACTGAGCCAAACCAGCGAGGGCTAATTTAAAAATACATATATTTATTGATTTCAGAGAGGAAGGGAAAGAGAGAGAAGAGAGATAGAAATATCAATGATGAGAGAGAATCATTAGCTGCCTCCTTCACTCTCCTTACTGGGGATTGAGCCTGCAACCCAGTCATGTGTCCTGACTGGGAATCGAACCCTAACTTCCTGGTCCATAGGACAAAGCTCAACCGCTGAGCCTCACTGGCCAGGCCTCATTTAAATTTTAAAATAAAACTTTCCTATGTCTATTGTTTATGCCTATAAAAAATCTTGCTGAGATTATGATCGATCAATTTTAGCCATGTGCTTACTTTCCTAATGTGTTTCTGTTAGTGATTTCTAGTTTGATCCCATTAAGATCAGGAAGCACACATTGTATGATTTCAATACTTTTTATATTGTTAAGGTTGCCCTATGGCCCAGAATGTGGTCTGATTCGGGGAATGTTCCACAGGTGCTTAGAAAAAAATGTGTATTTTGATGGTGTTGGGTGGAATATTACATTTCTGTTAACTAACTCCTGTTGATTGATGGTAGTGTTCAGATCCTCTATATCCTTGATTTTTATTAGTTTTATCAGTTGCTGAAAGGAAGGTGTTGAAGTCCTCAGTGATGGCTGTAGATTTGTCTGTTTCCCTGTCCAGCTCTATCAGAGCACGTGTGTGTTTTCATGTATTTTGAGGTTCTGTTGTTTGGTATGCACACACTTTGGATCTTTATGTCTTCCTGGTGGATTGATTCTTATATTGTTATGTAATGTTCCTCTTTGTCTTTACTAATGTTCTTTCCTCTGGAGTCTACCTTATCAGATATTAATATAGCCACTTTTTAAATTAATGGTGGCAAGGTCTATCTTTTTCTATTATTTTTCAACCTACATATGTTGTTGAATTTGAAGTAAATTCTTATAAGTATCATGTAGTTGAGTTGTATTTTTTTTAATATATTTCTTTATTGATTTAAGAGAGAGGGAGGAAGAGAGAGAAACATCAATGATGAGAGAGAATCATTGATTGACTGCTTTCTGCATGCCCCCTACTAGGGATCAACCCTGCAACCCCGGCATGTGCCCTTGGCTGGAATCGACCGGTACCTTTCAGTTGGCAGGCTGACGCTCTATCCACTGAGCCAAACCGGCCAGGGCCTGTATTTTTTTTTTTATCCACTCTTTTAATTGATATGTTCAGACCAGCGATTTTCAACCTTTTTCATCTCATGGCACACTTCATAAACTAATTACTAAAATTCTGTGGCACACCAAAAATAGGTATAATTTTGATTCAGTCACACCGATGGCTATTGTTGTGTTGGCTGTTGCCATTTTTTTATTTGAAAATCTAAAGGAAAAGAGGTCAGTGTCCCTGACTAAATAGTCAGGTATTGCATGTTTTAAAATATTTTGTGACACACCAGTTGAAAATCACCAATTTAGACCATTTTCACTTAAGATAATTATTGCCAGATTAGCACTTTTTCCTGTTTGGAGTTTGCTCGGCTTCTTGTGTCTGTAAGGTTGTGTCCTTCACCAAATTTGAGAAAAATGGTCAGCCATTTTTCTTCAAATACTCTTTCTGCCCCAGCCCCACTCTCCTCTCTTCTAAGACTCTGAGGATATGAATATGGGGTCTTTTGTCATTATCCCACAGGTCTGTAGGTTCTGCCTCACCCCACCCCACCCCCCACCCCTCCCAGACTATTTTCTCTTTTTCAGACTGGGTGAGTTCCATGGTTTTGTCCTCATTCAATGAGTATCCTGTCATCTCCACTCTAATATTGAAACTATCCAGCAAGTCTTTTATTTCTGTTACTGTATTTTTCAGTTCTACTATTTCCATTGGTTCTTTTTTTGTAACTACTATTTCTTTGCTAAGAGATTTTCTATATTTTAGCTTATTTCAAGGGAATTTCTAAGGACTAATTGCAGTTTTAACACAGATGCATAAAAATTCGTGTAAATATTCATCTTGTCATCCATTGATTGTCTTTCCACATTCAAGTTGTGCTTTTCCTAGTTCTTAATCTGATGGGTGGTTGTTAATAGTGCTCTAGACATTTTGTCTGTTGTGTTAGGAGACTCTAGGTCCTAGTTAGATCTTCCGTTTTTGCAGGCATCGCCCTTCTTGGGTTAGCAGGTGTGTTTGGGTCTGCTTCTGTGGTTTGAGGGCAGGATGATTTTCAGCAGCTTTGCAGGTTTATTCTGGGTCACGTGGTTTACCCGGTGCTGCTGGGGCTTCTGTTGATCCCTGCAGGTGCTACCTGAGGGCAGGTAGGTATCTCTTGGTGGAGGAGGGGTGTGGAGGTCCCCCAGCTGGCCCTCCCAACCCACCCCTCTGCCCTGGTGCCTCTGGATGGGGAGGAGTCTTAGGCCAAAGGGATAAAGAGGCTCCTGAGTCAGTCCACCCCTACAGCTGGATTTCTCCCTCAGGCTCAGCCCCACCCCCCTTCCCCCCTCCCTGCGCCCCGCCACCTAGATAACTCTTGGAAAAGGGGAGTCTCAGGCCTGTGTGGAAGGAGAGTGCCTCCCCTCTCCCCTGGGGCTTATTTCTAGCTGGGCTCCTGTGGATCCCCGGTTGCCAGGAGGTGGCATGCTCACCAGAGGGACCCCATTCTCCACAGGGGAGGAGTGAGCCCCTGGGCTGCCTTCTGTCGCTGGCTCTCCTGTTGCTGCTTCTACTCTAATTCCTTCCTTGTCTCACTGTCCCCAGCTTTAAGAAAGGTACCTGTCTCAATGTCACCTGGGCTCACGTTGTGAGATCTTTCCTGCACAAAGTCAAGAACCCACACACTGCAGGCCAGCCTCGGGCAGACCTGCTCCGGGCTGGTCCCCATCTGGTGACAGTGATGTTTAAAACCACTGTCCCAGTCATAAATCTCAGAGATCCACCAAAGGTTTCTCAGAGGGTTGTAATATAATCAGTATGAGATACTATAGTGACTGTTGTGGACAAAAGGGGCCACATGCTAACCTGACAAGCTCAGGGGAGATCTTCGTGGCGGTCTTGCAAACTCAGAGACCTAAAGTAACCATAAAGGGTGGTCTGAAATTAAACTGAAACTGAAAGCAGTCATGGTGGGTAGTTATGTCCTAGGCCGGTATCTTCACTGACAAGGTCAACCTTTACCTTAACTGAGCCTATCTGTCTTTTTGCATCTATAATAACATACCCTTGAAATGTCTGGGAAACTTGTAACTTCCCTTTTTCTGGACCCCTTGGGGCACAACCTAATGTGCTGGGCGGCAGGACAGATATCACAAATTCCTTCATTAACATGTTAATTGTTCCCACACCCACCTAAGTATGTGTCTATCCCTCTCTAGTCTATCACCAATGGATTTCATGTAACCCACCTACGTCCCTCCTTTGATTGCAATGTATAAATACAGATGTAACCTGCCATTCTCGAGCATTATCTCAATTCATTGAGGTTCTGCTTCCTGGCATATGTCAACAGTTTGACTCAAATAAACTCACAAAATCCTTTACAGGTTTCTTTCAATGTTTTTTTACGTTAACACTATCACAGGAGCAGCAGCAACAATAGCTCCCATCTGTGAGCACTTCCCATGCCAGGCCCTGTGCTGCAGGCCTTATAGACTTGGTCTCATTTAATTCTGCAACACTGAGCTAGGGAGGTTCATGACCTGCCCGAGGTCTCTGGGCACCCTGTTGCCGGCTGGGAATATGGAGGAAAAGACACCATCCCAGCGCCACTGCCCTCCCCCCAGTGACAGGTTAGCCCTTTCACCTGGCAGCCATGTAATGCAGGTTGCCATGTGAAGCTGTTGTAATGTACCCCGCGAATCACAGGACACCTCAAGAAGTTGAATTAAAGAGTCAATTTATTGCAAATCCGGGACTATGAGGGGGCATTTCGCTCTCCCAAATCTCATAGTGATAAGATGGCTGCAACACCAGATTTATATAGGCAAAAATCACAAAGGTATTGATCACATCCCAGGGTTTGGAATGAGGACCCTGGTTTGCATAAAGCAGTTACAGAAGCAAGATTGAGCCAATTAGTTATCTACAAAGATTAATTATAGTTCTGGGTCTTTGGACCACTGAGTTGACAGAAACACATTATCTAGAGCCCTCGGGTCTTGGGACCACTGAGTCGACAGGGACACATTATCTGGAACCCTTGGGTCTTGGGATAATTGTGCTGTCCTGGTTCCCAGGTACAGAGGAATTTGCTTTCTAAAACCAGTAAGATCACAATCAATGGGGTATTCACATGACAATAAGGCATTCAATCAAAGGGGATGATTTATATAATTCAGAAAATCAAAGTAACTTTTCTATTGTTAAACAAAGCAAATAAGTACAGAAGCCAAACAGCAGGTTAAAGTTAAACCACAGTTTCTACCTGAGATGACTGCTACCATGCTTCAAAGCCACCTCATGAGGTGGTCTCAACACGTTAACCAGCTGAGTCACCTTCAGCACACAACCTTCACACCTGGGTCCCAGGAAGGCCTCTTCCAGCTCTGATGCCATGCCTCCAGCATAGTAAGTAAAGCGGCCCTGCTGCTCTCTGCACAGTGTGCATGTCCCCCTGGGACTTGCTGCTGCACCCAGGCCTCCGAGTCATCCTCCAGCCTTCGCAGGTGGAGTCGCTGTCCTGTATTCCTGCCTTAAGTCTATTTCCCTGGCATCGCTGTCTCCCCCCAGCTCATGAAAATGCATGGTGAGCAGGGAACTTGGATCCCTAAACAGCCTGCCAGCTCCATACTGGCAGAGGCCATGCCCTGGGCATGTTTACACCCTGTCACCCAGCTAGCACTGGATCCGTAGGAGGAGTTCAGTAAATAACTTCTGATTGCTTCTCGAATGGCTTTTCTAACAGTCAGAAACAACCACGTTGACAGAAGCAGCATCCCTCCATGCTGGCGGCACTCAGAACCTTTTCATTATAAAGCATGGAGAGATGCGTGGTTTTCCACAGAGGCTCAGCGCCCACGAAGCACAGCCTGTGCCAAGGGGCACTAACTAGAGCCACCGGGCGGGCACCAAGCCAAGCCCCGAGGCTTCCATTTTACCCGAGAGAGAGAATAATCACAAGGTTACACGTGGGTTAAAATCTCAGGTATGTTAATGGTTTTGAACACTAGTGTTCCATGAATTTGCTATTTGCGGCTTCCACCTTAAGGCTGTGCCACCAGATCCCTGGAGTCCAAGTAGAGTCTCTGCTGGTTTTGAAGTAAATCCAGAGGCGAGGTGTGCAGGTGCAGGAAACAGCTCTGTGCTGGGTGGGAGTCATGCCTTTTCACCTTCCAGGCCTCCCTTGGCTCATTTTGTAAAATAAGGTAGTGGGCTCTGACCGTGAGCATATATTTCCACATGTCCCTATGATTCGGATACAGTCCAGTTGATCAGGGATGAGGTAGAAAAATAAAATCCTTTCTGTGACTGAAGGGAACAAGGTGGGTGGTTGGGAGACTGATACTAAAGTTCAAGCCACATGTGCATGATTCTGAACTTGAACCTGCAGACCACAAAGCATGGTCATGAGCGTTTGCTGTGTTAGGATACGGTCTTAGCTTCTCTTGGAGGATGTGGCACACAAGTTGGAACCTGAGGTGCAGCCTCATTAAGATGGTATGCTGGGCCGGCTTTGGCTTTCCCCCCACTTCCTGCCAAGGTGAGAGTCTGCAGTGACAGAAAGTTAAAGGTTGCGGGAGGAAGTCACAAGAATGAGCCCTCGGGGTTGAGGAGGGGACCTTCGGAAACCCAGTCTGCTTGGGCTTTATTGTCATTTGCCCGCTGTGCCATCTCTCCGAGGAACAGGAAAGGGGAGCTCACCTGCGCCTCCCCCCCCCTCCCCCAGGTGCCTTTTCTCCTCTCTCCCTCCCCTAAGCTCCAAGGGTCCTTCTTTTACTTCTATAACTTGTCTCCTGAGCCCATTTCTTCTACCACTCGCTTCTCCTACCTCTGTGACTTTCTAAATCAACTTGTACCTATACTTTGAGTCTTGCCTTTTAATTCTTTCTTAGCCAGAACTTAAGCACTGAGGTTGCTGAGCCCAGGTCAGGTCTGACTCCACCAGCCTAACACCTGGTGCCGTTCTCACTGTTGCCAACACATCCATCATTACAGAGTAGGAGTCCTAAAAAAATTTTTAAAAAAGGAATCTACTGGAAGGATTTGAGTGGGAGTCACGAGGAGAGATGGACCTCTTCCCTTTTACATCAAAGCTTCACACGAGCACTAGGTGCCAGGCACTGACGGCCTAGGGATGCAGCCAGGAGGAGAACGGTGAACTTTTATACACCACTTTCTGTATTTGTGTGCAAGCAACACATTCAAACCATAGATTTCAAAAACATAATAACTAGGCTTTTTTCCTTTTCTTTTGGTGGGTGGTGATAATGGTGCTGCAGTAGTTAGGGAAAGAGGATTCCATAAATAGTACTAATTTATTTTAGAAAAATTGGAAAACACAAAAAATCAAATAAATATAGTGATGGTTTAATGTGCTTCTTAACAGTGGAACAAAAGGACATGAATATGCGATATACATGCATGTACATATACACATATTACATATATATGTGATATACATGCATATATATATATACATATACACATATATATGGTAGCTAGCTGGTCCTCATTATTTCTCATTGTTTGCAGATTCCAATTTTATGAATTGCCTACTTTCTAAAATTTACCTGTAACCCCAAACTCAACACTTACCGTGTTTTATGGTCATTTACAGACAGGCAGAGTGGCAAAAAATCTGTCACCTGATGTGCGCATTCCCAGCGGAGGTCAAACACGGGGACACTGCCTTCTTGTTCCAGCTCTCATACTGTAAACAGGTGTCCTCTTGGGGTGTAGTTTTTCCCCTCTGTGTGCTTTATATTGGTGATTTCACTGTTTAAATAGCCCCAACGTGCAGTGCAGTGCTCTCTAGTGTTCCTAAGCAAAGGCTGTAATGTGTTTTAGGGAGAAAATACATGTACTATATAAGCTTTGCACAGACATGAGTTATACTCCTGTTGGCCATGAGTTCAATGTTAATGAATCAACAAAATATATTAAATAAGCGGTCTTTAAGCAGAAACACACATAAAATAAGGTTATGTATTGAAAACACTGTGAACAGAGGATTGCAAGAACTTGGTTCTGTATTTCTCCCACCAGCAATGGGTCAGTATAGGCTAGTTCAGTGTTTGGGGTGAATTTATAGAACATAACTACTGCGAATAATGAGAATCAGCTGAATATACATACACATGTATATGTATATATACATATGTATATTTATAAAACAAAATTGGGAAGTTGACTTACACCTTTGTAACCTGCTACCTCAGCTTAATGTAAACTTTTCTCCTTTTACAAAAACATTCAACACAATATAAAATGACTTAATTACATAATGAAGATATATCATAGTTCACTAATTACCTATGATTTGCCTTTTGGTTTATTTCCAATTTCTTCCAATTTTAAATTATTGCTACAATGAATGAACGTTTTCATAAATAAATCTCAGAAAATGATTTTTTCCTAAGGATAAATTCCTAGAAGTGGAACTATGAGTATGCAGATTTCCAAAGATTTCGAATATGTGTTCAATTGCCCTCCAGAAAGATCTTGCATTTGCCTTCTTGCTCACTGCTTATGAAAATGCCTCAAATCTCAGGTTTTTGTTTTTGTTTTTAATATATTTTATTGATTCTTCACAGAGAGGAAGGGAGAGAGATAGAGAGTTAGAAACATCGATGAGAGAGAAACATCGATCAGCTGCCTCCTGCACATCTCCCACTGGGGATGTGCCCGCAACCCAGGTACATGCCCTTGACCGGAATTGAACCCGGGACCCTTCAGTCCCCAGGCCAATGCTCTATCCACTGAGCCAAACCGGTTTCGGCAAATCTCATGTTTTTTAATGTAATAAAAAGTATCTCTTAGTTTATTAAATGTGTTCTCTCTTTCTTCCTAGTAATGTCTAATTAATCCTCAAAAGAATGTTCAAACTTTGTGTTTCTCAAACTTCAGCGGGCTTAAAACCAACTGCTAGTCCCACCCCCCAGAGATCCTGCTTTCTTAGGTCTGCAGTGGAACCTGAAAATGTGTCTTTCTTCTTTCTTTCTTTCTTTTTTCTTTCTTTCTGTCTTTTTTTTAATATTATTTTTATTGATTTCAGAGAGGAAGGGAGAAGGAAAGAGAGATAGATACATCAATGATGAGAATCATTGATCAGCTGCTTCCTGTGCACCCCCCTACTGGGGATCACATATACCCTACAACCGTTTCCATATTATTAACAGCTTGCATTATTATAGTATGTTTGTTACAATTGATGAATCAATATTGAAACATTATTCACTAAACCCCTCATTTTATTTAGATTTCCTTTTTACCCAAAAACATATTTTGGTTTCAGGATCCCACTAGGGATCCCATAGTGCATTTAGCTGTCCTGTCTCCTTCATTCCTCTCGGCTGTGACAATTCCTCAGACATTTCTTGGTTTTCATGACCTTGACAGTTTTGAGGAGTACTGGTCAGGAATTTTGTAGAATGTCTCTCACTGGGGATTTGTCTGATGTTTTTCTCGTGATGAGACTGGGGTGATGTATGTAGGGGAGGAAGATCCCGCAGGAAAAGAGCCATTGTCATCATATCTTATGCAGGGCGCCTACTATCAACGTGATGTGTCACTGTGGATGTTAAGCTCTCACCTGGCTGAGAGGCACTTTGACCATAGCAGACGTTTTTAGCTGCGTAACTAACTGGCCGTGAGGCAATTTTGCTGTAAAAATGGTAAAATAAATGGCTGACAGCTTGGTTTTTTGTTTGTTTGGTTTCATTTCTCCACTGACTCATCAGCTGCCTTCTGCTGCTTTAATGGATTTAATTAAGCCAGTTTTCAGTTTTATATTACATATACATTTAGCTAATCCTCATAATGGCCTGCACAGTGACAAGCGGATGTGCTGCTAGTCTTAAAATAGTTAGCAATTCTTCCAGAAGATGATGCTTTGCCCCAAGAGCTGTCTTGTTTTGAAAGACACTACCTTGGGAGCAGAGGGGCAGAGGGCCCTCTTTGAGAACGCAGAGCTGAAGTCACATTTCCCACAGAATGAAGACACGTGCTTGGGTACAATCCACAAAATAACATCAGCTATTCATGTAGTAGTGCCATGAAGCTACATACATTTTAAATGAATTCAAATATTTTGTACTTTATAATAAAGTCTTAAATTTTGCTATGTCCTTTTTAATGCCTCTTTTATTTCTGTGATTTTTATCTTTTTCAGGGCAAAATTGCCTTATAGCCAATTAGTTATGCAGCGAAAATGTGGCAAAAATGCTTGTAGCAGAGATGTCTGTGACCAAGATGTGTACAGCAAAGATACTGGACACCCCGGTAAAACATTATTTCTGGGGGGGTGTATGAGGGCGTTTCTGGAAGAGTTTAGCATTTGATTCAGTTGGAGTAAAGAGATCAGCCTTCACCAATGTGGGGTGGCATCATCCAATCCATTAAGGTCCCAAATGGAACAAAAACACAAGTTCTCTCTCTCTTTGAGCTGAGACATTCACCTTTCCTGCCCTTGGACATCAGAGCTCCTGGTTCTCAGGCCTTCTGACCCCAGGACTTATACCAGGAAACCCCCCCCCCCCGCCCCCCAGTTCTCAGGACTTCAGACTAGCACTAAATCACCACTGCCTTTCCTGGTTCTCCAGCTTGCAGATGGCAGGCCATGGGACCTTTTAGCCTCCATAACCCTGTGAGCCAATTCCTTTACTAGATTTCCTCTTAGATACATCCACATAGATTCTATTGGTTCTGTTTCTCTGCAGAACCCTGACCAACACAGTTGCTTTTCAGTCTCCATTTTAATTCCTGAGCGCATGTCGAGCTAATGTTGAGCGTGTGTAGGGCGATAGGGTGGGGAGAAGCATTACATAGAACTCCTCTGCTCAGACCCTCTGCTGGCTCTCCAGAGCACTCCCAATGAAAGCCAAAGTCCTCACGGTGGCCTAAGGCTCTAAGCTTTGCTCCCCATTGAGAGACAATTCTCCACAATCTCTTCCATTTCTGCTCTTCTTGGAGCAGAAGTACTGGCCGCCTTTACTTGGACTATCTTTTCAAGGCTGTTTATATAAATTAGGAACAGTCTTGGAAGACAGACTGTCTGGGGCATGGAGACAGGTTTGTTTACTGTCCCGTGTAATCATGTCTCCTTCTGGGTCAAAGGTCAGGCAGCTTGGCTTGCAGTCCATTATGAAAGACTTGAGTTCCCTAAACTCTGAGGGTTAGCATCACTGGGCTGCGCTGTGTCACCCCCAAAGCACTTGGGTGGGCAGGGAGGCAAGTGGAAAAGACACAAACATGAAGCTCATGCCCCTTGCTATGCTTGAGGTAATAAAATCCTTTGTCTCTGCCCTAGGAATGGGGTGTCTGTCAGCATCCACGAAGCATACTAGGCTAGGTCATTAGCTTGCAAGTGAGGTAAAATCTCAGAACCTTCCCAGTTCTTAACTGCCTGCCCCCTCCCCTTCCTCCCCTCATCTGCGATTCCTTCCCTTGCCATCTGTCTAGCTACACTGGCCTCCCAGCTGTTCCTGGAACCTGTCAGCACACTCCTGCCCCAGGGCCTTGGCACAGGGCTCTGCCGTCAGCCTGAAACACTTGACCCCTAGATGTCCTTCAGGTCTTGTCCAAATGCCACCTTAGTGGGGTCTTCCTTGACTACTCTATTTAACATAGCCTTGTCACCAGTAAACAGGTGGGCGCTTGCCAACCTGATGGATGAAAATGGTATCTCAGTTTACTTATCTTTTATTATTTTCTATATGTATATACAGGGTGGGGCAAAAGTGGGTTTACAGTTGTTCATATGGAGAATAATACATGATTAATAAATAATAATATAAGAATAAACTCTGTGTTTCACATACAACTGTAAGCCTACTTTTGCCCCACCGGGTCATCTATAATCTCTACTATATTTCTATTATTAGTTTATTGTGTTTAAGAGCCATTTATACTTCCTTTCCTGTAAATGGTCTGGTCCTAATCTTTGCCTATTTTCTAACAATAGTCTTTTTCATATTAATTTTTCACTTGCCTTGGATGTGATAACATATATATTTTCTCAGATTGTTATCTGTTGAGTTTATGGTGGCATCATTGTTGTTTTAATATAAAAGTTTCCTATATTTCTGTAGTTACATTTGTCAATCTTTTATGGTTTCTGGATTTTCAATCCAAACCAGAAAGGTCTTCTCCATTCCACGAATATAAGGAACTCATCCATGTTTTCTTCTATTTTTCTAGTACTTTAATGGTGTCAATTAAAAATATACAAATCTTTTAATCACTTGGAACTTACTTTGTGTAGTATGGGATTTATAAATTCACCATTTAGGTTTTTGACTACCCAATTGTCCCAACCCTTTTATTATTTATTTATTTTTATACACATAATTGAAACATTTATTGAAAACACTAGAGGACCGGTGCACGAATTTGTGCACGGGTGGGGTCCCTAGGGGTGGCCTGCGGAGATCAGGTCCCAGCTCATGTCCCCAGCCTTGCAGCCCCGAAGCCCCGCCTGGCACCCCGCCTTGGCCTGGCACCGCCCACGCCACCATCCTGCTTATGGCCGACAGCACCGTGTTGCCGAAGCCCACCATGTTCCATGCCGCCTCCTGGTGGTGAGCGCACGTCATAGCTAGTGGTCGAACTCCCTATTGAACGGCCGCAGGAGGGGACAATTTGCATATTAGGCTTTTATTACATAGGATACTCTAGAAAAATTGCCAACATGGACAATGCCTCTTTCCCCCACCTTAGAGGGGGGGACTCGCCCAGGGCTGCCCAGCTGATGTTTGCTGATCTGAGAACCTGCCAGTGTGCTCCTTCCTCCCCAGCCGCCCAATCATCCTATGGTTTGGGAACCTCCCACTTCTGGCAGCCAGACTTCTCTCAGGGACAGCAATCTAATGCACTGGCTAGTGCTGGGGCAGCTGTTTCAGGATGTACGCAGCGGGGTTCCAAGCCCTATGGACACAGTGCCCTGGGTTAGCCAAAGCAGGTGAGAATGCTCAGAGCAGGGACTGATCCCTTTCTCTGTCTGGGAGGATGCACACCCAAAGGGGAGGGAAGGTGGTGAGCTTGCCACCCAGCCCCCTCTGAGTATTGCCACTTTATTTCTGTATGTATTTGGGTCTATTTCTGTACTTAGTTCCATTGGTCTGATTGGCTTTTTGTGCACTAGTACCAAACTGTTTTAATGACTGAGGACCTATAATCCGCTTTACTATCTGACAGTGCTAGTAGCTAGTTCCTCAGAGCTTGCCTCTTGACTAGTGTTATTTTTCCATTTGAATTTTAGGAACAAACAGGTGCTTTAAAAAACACACACACAACCCATTCATTCTATTAGCACGTTTATGTGAATTTGTTAACTTTATCATTTCACTTAGAGAATTTAGATCTTTGTGATACCGAGTTTCCCTATCCAAAAATACTCATCTTCCCACTTGACTCAGTTTCCCTATTTGTAAAATGGGAGTCATAATACCAATCTCATAGAGTTAAGTGAGAAAATTCATATGAAGGACGCGATAGCAGAGTCACCGTGTGGCCTTGCCGCTTCCTAGCGTATGAACTGGGCTTCGTCACTCCGGTTCTCTCCTCTGTGAGCTGGAGATAACGACGGTGTCTCCTCCATCGGACTGTGCGAGGGTCGGACGAGAGGAGGCGTTCCAGGTGCTCAGCGCACGGCCTGGAACACAACTTCCCCAAGAACATTAGCGGCTCGTCCAAACGATGGGCTATCACCGGGCAAAGTGACTTAACCTTGCGGGGATCCACCTGAGGTCAAGGCCTCCAGGCCGTTCTTCTTTCCGAGAACCTGCCTAATCGTCACCCCTCTCAGTCTCCCCCTGGCGCCCGGGGAAGGAGTCGGATTGGAGCCGCGCCGCCGAGCGTCTGGGTCCACGGCCAGCCGCCAGGAGACCGCCCCCACCCTCGGGGCCACCGCGCTGCCACGTCTCGCCGCCCTCCTCACGGGGGAGGCGTGGCCACGTCTGGCCCGCCCCCGAGCGCGTGTCGTCACGCCTGAGGCCCGCCCCTCCGCCGCTGGAAGCGCCTGTCGGGCGCCCCGCGGCTGCAGAGCTCCTCGACGCTACGAAGGGGCGGGGCAATCACGCGCCCGGAAGTCCCGGGGGAGGGGTGTGACGTATATCCGGCGAGTAGCTGGCGGTCCCGGGTGCTGCTGGGCTGTGTGCTCAGAGGAGGGTCGAAGCCGCCCGCCGCCGCCGCCGGAGGAGCCTGTTGGGCCGTAAGTCTGGCGGCTGCCTCGAGGGAGGGAGCCGGGCTCGGACAGGTCGGGGCGGACAACTGCAGGGTCGGGGCGGAGGCCGGCGCAGGCGGGGAAGGGGGGGGGGAAGTGACACGCAGGCGGTTCTGTGGGGCCGTGGGACTGGTTCTGGGCGGGGATGGGCCGACTCGGCCGGGTCCGCTCGGTCCCGTGCCTGCCTCTCGGGGTGTCCGGTCGATCGGCATTCAGCTCGGGGGTCTTGCAGCTGCTGGGCGGGGCGGCAGCTTTCTCGTCTGTGCTGTGCGCTCTGGTGTACGAAACGGCTTCACGTCTCCCCGTCTCAGAAGAGCCTTGCGTTACAGCCTCGGCGCGGCGGGCCAGAGACCTTGACGATGGTCCTTGTCCACAGACTCGGGGACCGAGGCCCGCCGGGCTCAGTGCTTTGGCCGAGGCCCCGGAGCGAGCGAGCGTGAGCGCTGGAACCTGTTCTCCTGCCTCCCAGTCCCGGCCCTCCCCCCCCTCCCCCCCATACACTCAGCTCTGTTACCATCTGATGTCTTTATGTCTCCCTCCTTTATCGCCCCTCTGCCTTCATTTCATGGCAAAATTTCTCCACATTTCTTTGGTGTAGATGAATGTTTAGTTCACGATTCTAGCTGAGCGGCCGGGGGTCCTCTAGTGAGCGCGATACCAATTGCCTGTTCGTATTCTCTCTCGCTCTCGTCTTTTCTCCTGACCTGACCTACCTGCTGAGGTGGTGACAGGCTTATGGAGCTTTGCAATGGGTCTGGCCTTGGACACGTACCCCCTGCAGCCAAGCAGGTCTCTTAGCTTCTCCAGATCTGTTTGGAACGGTGTTTCAACGTTGCTCTTAGTATGTGTACAAGTAATGAGTATGTATGGGAAGTGAGGGCTGCATAGACTCTTTATTGGCTAATGGTCAGTCTTGTGCCTTTCCTTTTTTAAATTTATTTGATCAATTAGTCTTGAAATGTGCAAATTTTATTTTTATTTTTTTTCAGTTTTAATTGTAAATGAAATTTTCAAATTTTAGTGTGGGGTACGTTGGCAGTGCTTTTGTTGGTGGTTCAGAGTCCTTAAGTTGTAGAGCACTCTAATTTGCTATAAGATGCCGTAGGTGGTAAAGTGGATCAAGGATAGGTCAGTGCTAGTTAACATGCCATTCAGAAGGTGTGATGCATTGCACGGAGGAAAACTTTAGAAGATTACCTGCAGTGTAATTGGTGGGCTAAGGAAGTTTGATTTTTTGAAAAGCGTTTTGTGATTTCAGTTTGAATTTTATGAGTTATTAACAGGAAGAGCGGTGACTTTGGCATTAAAAGAGGAAGGTTTAAGTTCTGGCGCTGTTACTTTTCCAGCTGAGCAGCCTTTGTTGAACCAGCTAACCTTGGAGTGTCCGCATCCTCATGGTGTGAAGTGAGGCCAAGGATTCCTGCCCAGTAGGATTGGTGTGAGGTTGAAATGAGACGGACTAGTATGTGCAGGCATTGCATAAACTATACAGCTACTCACAGCGGGATGCAGACCCTACTAGTAAGATCTCAAGAATGGAGGTGCCATGAAATTAGAGGAGTAACGCAACACAATGCTTTGTGTCCAATAGGTTTTTTTTCCTTTTAATATCACCCAAAGGGTGTCTTCACTTTCCATAGATCATTCTGATGGGAAGAATTATAGGACTTTTAAAGCAGGTTATGTCAAGGGAAAATGAATTGGAAAATGAAAGTAGTTCATTTAAAATGAAAAATTCCTTAAGAAGGGGTTTTCCCCTTGTCACCTTCTGAGAATTCATTTAGTTGGGAGTTCTATAGAAAATGATGTGGTAAAGCTTTACAGAGTTTGTAAAGTACTGGCTGTAAACCAGTGTGGTACAAATGACCGCATGCGCTGGGTTGTAAAGGAGTGATCCGAGTGGAAGTGACCTAAGGAGAGGTGCTTTCCGAAGGCCACCTGCGCTTCTCCAAGTGGTGGACAGACAGTAGGGAGGACGCCTGTTTGTGGGGCGGCAGAGGCGCGGCGCATTGTTCTTTACTGACTGCAGTGCAAAGTTAAGCACAGGGTCTTCGTGTGTTAAGTCACTGGACTTCTTAACGTGCAGGACAAGTTTCCAGACAAAACTGTCACTTAACCTGCTAAATTTGTTCTTTCTGCCAAAATATATATTGATGTTACTGAAAGGGGAAAAACCTTAGTATCTTTTTATGTTTAGTTTTTGCCTTCAGTCTCCACCCTGAATCACTCGCACCCTTCATTTGGCCGTTTATGTCCAGAGCCATAGAAAATAAGCATTAAGCAGTCCCTACAGTTTATAGGTGAAGCCTCGGCTTCATTTTAAAACAAACACAAAAACCAGTAACTGTATGAAAAAGAAAATTAACACACATTATCTCAATTTTTCAATTTCTTCATCTAGCATTCTTTGAAGAATATATAGGGTGTTTTTTTTTAATTGTGCTTTTTTTTTAGAAATATTTTTAAATTGATTTCAGAGAGGAAGGGAGAGGGAGAGAGATGGAAACATCAATGATGAGAGAGAATCATTGATTGGCCATGTCATGCACACCCCCTACTGGGGATGGAGTCTACAGGCTGACGCTCTATCCACTGAACCAAACCGGCCAGGGCTATAGATAGGTTTTTATGAGTAACCCTTTTACAAGTTAGTAGTAAATAAAATAAAATAAAATTTCATGAAAGTGTTATTTGAAAGCAGTTAGTCACAGCTAGTATAAAGCCTTGTGTTCACATGCTTTTGATGATGGACAGGAGTGAAAATGGGGAATCTTTCTCTTTACCAAATCTGTGATATTGAGGCAAAAGTTCAGTGTGACCAGGAAATGCTGACTAGGGAGAAACCTTAACACCTACCATTGACTCTAGGTCAGGGGTGGGCAAACTTTTTGACTCGAGGGCCACAATGGGTTCTTAAACTGGACCGGAGGGCCGGAACAAAAGCATGGATGGAGTGTTTGTGTGAACTAATATAAATTCAAAGTAAACATCATTACATAAAAGGGTACGGTCTTTTTTTTCAATAGTTTTATTCATTTCAAACGGGCGCCCGCGGGCCGTAGTTTGCCCACGGCTGCTCTAGGTCCTCTTAACTTCACTCAGAGGTCCTTTTGCTTATTATCAGTGTATGTAGACCTTCTTGTAGCTTTGTCTAGGCCTATGAGAAACAGTAGAAAAAGTGATGTTAATATCAGTACTAATTAAGGTATGTTCTTGGCTGGGAACCTACCACAATGTCCTCAATGAGTATTCTCATTTTAGGAAAATCCATACTTACACTCTTCTTACTGCTACATGGCTCTCCAAAATAGTGGTATCTCTTCTAAGTTGAGACACTTATTTGCAAGAGAGGCTAAACAAATACTGTTTAAGAAGAGATAGCGAAAAGAAAATGAAAACAAGATAAAAAACCCCAAACAAACAAAAAAGAGATAGCATTGATAAATGCAGCAGGGCAAATTGTGACTATGTTCTGTTTGTGTGTGTTTAAGAAATTAAAAAAAAAAATTATTGATTGATTTGAGAGAGAGAGTTGTTCTACTTACTTATGCATTCATTGGTTCCTTCTTGTATGTGCCCTGACAGGGGATCAAACCTTCAACCTTGGCATATTGGGATGATGCTCTAACCAACTGAACTACCTGGCCAGGGCCCTGACTATGTTTTTTAGAGCAGTTTACAAGGAAGGGTTAATATGCTTTTCATTCTGGTTAATATGCCCCCCCCCCTCATTTTCTACTTAATGAATTGATGTCAAGTTTTGATACAGATAATTGATGGGACTGATTTCCTGCAGGTTTTGTTAACTGGTAGACAGCAATGGTGTACCTAGGGAATAGGAATGAGCAGCTTCCTGGAGGAGTGAGTAACACTAAAAGAGGAAAGTATATTGTACTAGTAGGTTGAAAACTGTTAGAAAATCAGGGGTTTATGCAGATTTGAAGACCCCAGAGCAAGCATGTCAAACTCAAAGGCTAACGGGCCAAATAAGGTTAAGTTTATGTGGGCTGCCAAAAAACAAAAGCTTCAATTTTCATAGAAACGTAGGTTTGTTTCAATAGAGACATGCTGAATACAAAGGGGTGAAATAAATGACTAATCGTTAACATAAACTCATAGAACATTTTAATAAAAATTAATTTTTTTAACATTAACTTACCAGACACTGAATAACTGCACAAATTAATAAATGTAATGCAAATAAGCCTATTTTTTTTGTTCTCCGACAGCAAAATATTATCTGTTGCGCACACCAAACAAGTCACTACAGACTAATGAAGTGGCAGTTGGCTGCTAAAATATTTGCTGCTGGTCTTAGTGGAGAGAAATGGTGTGCCTGGAAATGAATGCAACACGATTATAGAAATCAGTCATTAGTGAACATTGTAGTTCGTTATTAATAATTATGTATAACAGGATATTATAAAAATTAAGTTACAAGATTTTTATTAAAACGTTTCTTACATATGGTTATATTTGAGTGGGCACAAAAATATTCGTTGTGGGCTGCGAGATTTATGTGCTTGCTGTAGGGACTTCCCTCCAGGGTGTAAAATCTTTTGTTTTCTTTTGGGGCTGTAAATATGCATCAGGGCCAGGGAATAAGAGTTAACTTCTCCAAAACTATATGGCATTCAGAAAGCTAATGTTTGCTGTTTTCATATTTTATACAGGTAGTAAGCATTAATAATGTCTTTCATCTTTGAGTGGATCTACAATGGCTTCAGCAGTGTGCTCCAGTTCCTAGGTAAAGTCAATTTCCTTGAAATATAGGTTTCAAAATTTCTGCATTTCCTCCAGCAATTTAAGTACAAGCAGCCTTTCATATGTAGAGAACAAAATGTTAAAGTTTTTTTTTCTCTTTTAGGACTCTACAAGAAATCTGGGAAACTTGTATTCTTGGGTTTGGACAATGCAGGCAAAACCACTCTTCTACACATGCTCAAAGATGACAGATTGGGCCAACATGTTCCAACATTACATCCGAGTAGGTTTGAAAATACCAGATGACCTTTTGATATTTAAAGGTCAATATCAAGGTTGGAGGATGAATCCCCAATTGAAGTAGTTCTTCATTCTTTTTTTTAAAACATGTTATTGAGAGAGAGGAAGGGAGAAGGATAAAGAGATAGAAACATCCATGAGAGAGAATCATTGATCGGCTGCCTTCTGCACACCCCTTACTGGGCATGTGCCTTGACCGAGAATCGAGCTGGTGACCTCTTGGTTCCTGGATTGACATTCAACCACTTAGCCACACCGGCTGGGCAATGTAGTTATTTTCTTAACTGAGATCCCAAAAGACAGCTCACTTGAAAAAGAATTCCCTATAGGACACACTCAGGTCACATACTTTATAGATCTGAACCTCTGGAACTTGGTCACTCTCTATTCCCACTAGTCCTATAATGGGACACATCTCTCATATCTACTTCTAAGCAGTAGGAGACACATTGGAGAAAAAGAAACTTGACTTCTAAAACTAATTTAAGAATGTTTTCACACTTGTATTCTTTTCTTTACAAGGTGAAAGCTTTATTAAGCTTTGCTTTTGTATTGGCTTATAATACTCATAGCTGGGCCTTGTGTGGATGGAGAAGTTTGTTTATTTCTTCTCTTTTGATAATTTTTCAGCATCAGAAGAGCTGACAATTGCTGGAATGACTTTTACAACTTTTGACCTTGGTGGGCATGAGCAAGGTAAGAAATGATTCACTGAAAAGATGGTATTGACTTACGGTTCATTTTGTTCCCGTCTTTTTTTAAAAGCAGTTTGTCATTTTTACCTTTTAAATTGCTTGCATTTAGGATTGGAATCTTATTACTTTAATGAAGTTGGTTTAGTCCCTTACTATTTTTAAGTGATTTCCAAATTGTGAAAAGTTTCAAAAATAGAGAACTCCACTGCTTTATACCTTTTGTCCAGATTTATTTGTCTCCCTCTCTATATAATACATATTAATATTTACTTTTCTTTAGCCGTTTGTGAGTCCATCAAGGTCTTTTTGTTGCTATTGTTAATCTTCACCTGAGGTTATTTTTCTATTGATTTTTAGAGAGAGTGGAAGGAACTGGGGGGAGGGGCGGGGGGGGGTAGAAACATCGATTGGTTGCCTCTTGCATGGGTTTTATTCCTGATCAAGGGCATGTACCTGGGTTGCAGGTTTGATCCTTGGCCTCTGTCTGGGTGTGTGAGGCAACCATGTGATGTGCCCCCCCCCCCCCCCCCGGCACTTTCTCTCTCCCTTTCTCTCTCTTTCTGCCCCTCCCTCCCTCTCTCCCACACTTTCTAAAAAGCAATGAAAAAATATCCTGCCCTAACCGGTTTGGCTCAGTGGATAGAGCGTTGGCCTGCGGACTGAAGGGTCCTAGGTTCGATTCTGGTCAAGGGCATGTAATTTGGTTGTGGGCACATCCCCAGTGGGGGGTGTGCAGGAGGCAGCTGATCCATGTTTCTTTCTCATTGATGTTTCTAACTCTCTATCCCTCACCCTTCCTCCCTGTAAAAAATCAATAAAATATATTTTTTAAAAAATTCCTTGGGTGAGGATTAACCAAAACAGATAAATAAATAGAACATTGGTAACTTTAATTGTTCAGCCAAAAAATATTAGCCAAAAGGCTGGGAAGCGATCCAAATAATTTTATAGTCAGTGATTTCGTTAGCATATAATTACATGTATTTTATTTATTTATTACTTATATGCTACCAAGTCATATATGTAGTATGGTCACAATCATATAAAATAGCAGTGTATGTGTTTTGATGGAGGATTATAGATTATCTTGGGGGTTTTTTGTTTTTTGGTTTGTGTTTTTTTTTGGTTAATCATTACCTGAGGATATTTTTTTTTCCCATTGGTTTTTGGAGAGAGTGGCAGGAAGGGAGGGGGAGAGAGAGAGAAAAAAAACCCACATCTGTGTGAGAGAGAGACATCCATCAGTTACCTCTTGCATACGCCTCAACCCCGGCTGGAATTGGGCTGTAACCCAGGTACATGCCCTTGACTGGGAATCAAACTCAGACCAATGTGCAGACCAACACACTAACCACTGAGCACCGGCCAGGGCTTTTTCCCCCTACAATAAGCTTGTATTACTTTCATTTGGGTTTGAAGGGGTATATGGTGTATTTTCTGCTTCTTTTTAAAAAGATTTGTAACTGTTTACAAATTTAAATTCTTAGGTAATAGTTATAAGCTGAACTGAGGCCATTTAGAGAATGCAGAACAGTAGGTGCTTAGACACCTGAAGTGGGAATTGTGTATTATTTGGTGTGATAATTTAGCTTTCAGGTTTTGATAGAGTAAGAAGGGAAATATGTTCATGTAGATAGGTCTGTTTGACTGAGGAAAATTTACTTAACAGAAACAGTTTTTCATAATAACCTAGCCACTATTATACAGAAGTTACTAAAATACGGTACATTTGGAAGTTTCCTTTATATATATGTACCTAGAAATCTAACTATTATAAAAGTAGTCTAGACTCAATGTAACAAATTTAGTATACAATCAGCATACACATATGGAGAGTAAAAGTGAAAGCTTCCCCAAACTTCTTCCCAGCCCCTCTTCCGAGGCGACCATAATTAACTGATGTAGAGATTCTTTCCTAGTTATCCCATTGAAAGAACCAGAAATGAATGGCTTAGAAATGACAACATAATTAAAGCATTGCTTCCTAAACCATTATCACTTCATATCATAAGCAAGTAAAAAAAAAATTATAAGCACCCTGGGTTGAATAGGGGAGACCGAGGTGATTGGCCTGGAAACTTGAACCACCTGTCAGCCCAGTCTCCCTGAGGGCTGAGCGGATGAGTGTGTCACTACACTTACACATCAGTTGGTTAGGAACTAACCTGAGACTGAAGTTATGTGGACAAGTAATTGGCATTATGATATTTTAACTCAGAGGCTGCAAACGAAAATGGCTCCAGGGGCAAGGAAGGTGAGTTAAGTGAGTGAAGTGAACTTGGTGTAAGACAGTAAGGAATGGTGGGAACTTTGACAAACTCAACAGCTCAGACCTTATCCAAAGGGTCATTGGGTAGGTGGGCATGGGGTTGCCAGATGTTGCAGTGTTGGAGAAAATTATGCAAAAACCCCTAGTTTTTGACTTTTAAAATCATTTAGTTCATGGACCATCAGTTTATACCTTCTGTTCTGACTTTTAATAATGGCTAGAGTTGGAAAATCATATGGAGTTTAATGCTATTGAAACCTGGCCAAGATTTGACCATTTCATAGATCATTAGATTATTCATTTTCAAAATAGATATTTTTTATTGATGCAACTACGAACTTTGTCTTTTTAGCACGTCGGGTTTGGAAAAATTATCTCCCAGCAATTAATGGGATTGTCTTTCTGGTGGATTGTGCAGATCATCCTCGCCTCATGGAATCCAAAGTTGAACTTAATGTATGTTGATATTTTTTTCCTCTCGTGGCCTGTATTTCTTTTAAGGAATATAGCTCAGTAGTGTCTATACTTAAACTTTCCAGTTAACATTTGATAAAGGTCCTAGTTAGGAAAGAAAGTGTTTTAAAATCTACAACATTGCTTTTCCATGTCCTAAGGACACTCAGCTTGCACTTGAGTAAATTAATTTTGTTTATATCTCTCATAGGGTGACACTATGTCCAATTTGCTCAGGACACTCCCCAGTGTATGCCTGTTGTCTCATCATAATTAATGCCTTTCCCTTTCACATACTACATATGGTCACTCTTTATGAAGCATTGGCATAGTGATACCTTAAAAGGGATTAGCATTAGTTCTTTACATTTTGAGTCTGCCTTCTCAGGTTGTGCCTACCCACCTTTGCACCGAATGACTTGCCAGACCGTAATAGCCTGTTCTCAGTCTTCAGTTTTGGTAACGTGCAGGGTTTGATACTATTAGGGACTCACTTCAAGTTTTCTCCTTTCTCAATATTGCATTTTCTTGGCTTGACAATTTCTATAATGTTGCCTTCTTTGCCCTGTGCCTCTTCTTTCTCTTTGATTTAGAACTGTCCCTTTGCATTCTTGTTCCTGGCAATTTGAACATGTCTCAAGTTTATTTGTAAGTACGTTTCTCGAATCTATACTCTTGTGTCATGTAGAACTGCCTACGGGGCAGTCCTTCCCTTACTTGACTCCTTGGTACTGCCATTCTCTCTTTTTAAACTCCTCTTTACATTCTTGGTTTTTTCCCAGGGTCTAGACTTGCTTCTAGGCTGTTCCGGGCTACTCCCATTCCTTTATTTGCTACAGTGACTCCCAGATGGATATCTTTGGACTATACCTCTCTTGAGCTCCAGCCTCATACATAATGCTGCCTATTAGACAACTCATCCTAACAGTTCTCTTCTGAAATGGAACTATTGATCTTCCTCCCCATCTATCTGGACATGTAGTCCAGAACCCTGTGAATTACTGTAGATTTCACCACCATCCTGCCATATACTGTAATAATGCTAGAAGGAACTTTCTCAAGACTTATCATTGCCTTACTTAATATCCATTAATAGATCTCTATCATCTTCAAAACAAAATCTACAAATCTGCATAGCATATAAACTCTTTCAAGAGCATGCTTCTGTTTATTTCACTAGCTGCTTTTCTGTTGCTTACCTTGAACTACATCTCAGACAATTTGCCCTTTCTCCAGAATACAGAAGTGGCAATCCTGCCTGCTTTCTCACCTGACCCCCTACCTCCTTTTGCTGGTAAATTTGAAAATGTCCTTGAAGAGCATTCAGAGTTCAGGCATGACCACTTCTAGGAATTCTTCTTTTACTTCTCAGATTATTAGACTCTCCATCTCATTAGTGTCTGTTGTCCTGGTTTTTTTTTTTTTTTAATTGGTCTTTCCCACCAGACTTTGAACTTAAATGGTAGGCACCTTGTCTTACTTCTTTGCACCTAGCAAAACATCGGACACATAGGCACTTTGTTAGCATGAATTAATGACTTCCTTACTCTGATTTTGTCATTTCCTGGAACTTAAATGGTCAAAGCATGTTCACATTTATCCATTCAACTCTAGTCTTTCCTAGCTTTTCCTTTCAGTAAGAACTAGACTCTCAGTGTAATGTTGTGATTTATAAGAAATATATTTTTATCATCTGAATGACCAAATATGTTTCTCATATATATTTGACCTTTATCCATAGTTCCTGGCATACAGTTCCTGGAATTTTCTAAGTGAGGGGAGCCACATAGATATCTTCAGTTATGTTAATGAGGTAGATTTTAGACCTCACCGATGGATGAGGCTGGTTGCCAGGAGACCCAACCAGTCAGAGGTGGGAACTTTCAGCCCCAGCTCCTGACCCCCAGGGAGGAGAGAGGGGCTGGAGGATGAATCAGTTGCTAGTGGCCAGGGATTTAATCAATCGTGACCTTGTAATAAAGCCTCTATAAAAACCCAGAGAGCTTCTGGGTTGGTGAACACTTGGAGATTTGGGGAGAGTGGTATACCTGGCGAGGACGCAGATGTTCCATGTCCTTTCCCCATGCCTTGCCCTGTGCATCTCTTCTATCTGGCCTTTTATGGTCAACCAATAATCCAGTAAGTCACATGGTTCTCTGAGTTCTGTGAGTCATTTCCAACAAATTAAACCCAAAGAGGGGGGTTATGGGAACCTCTGATTTATATCCAGTTGGTCAGTACAAGTGATAACCTGGACTTGCTACTGGTGTCTGAAGAGGTGTGGGAGTCTTGTAGGACTGAACCCTTAACTTGTGAAATCTGATGCTTATCTCCAGGTAGATAGTGTAGAATTGAGTTGAATTATAGGACACCCAGCTGGTGTACTGAGAATTGTGTGTTAAGCAAGTCTAATAAATGATGTCCCCTCACATTGCACTAGGTACAAGACCCGTTCACCCATTCTTGAAATCTCTTCCAGCTTTGACCCTTCTTTTGTCTATTATCATTTAAACTTCAGTCTCTTTACCGCTTTACTCCAAAATTCCTGCTGCACTATTCATTATATGCTGCCACCTTAGGCTAGATCATTATCTCTTACCTGAGCTCTATGGGTAGATACTGTTTGTGAATGCATTGCACTAAAAGTATATAGATTCTCTCTGTAACTTCTGGATTTGGGGTCTTTAGAGTCTACTGCAGTTAACCTCTCAGACTGGCACCATAATGTTGGCTATCCCTTGTCATCCTGTTTACTCTGTCACTGCATGTCAACATAAATGTGTTAATCCAGCCAGATGCTACTCCATAAAGCTTCCTGAGTTCTTTTCCTACTGTAAAGCCATTGCTTATATTCTTCTTCCTCTTTTTCACCTATTCTGGTCCTGTCCCTCCTTCACTGAGCCAAACCAGCTAGGGCTCCTGTCCCTCCTTCAGAGCCTAGTTTAGGTTCTACATCCTTGCTAAGACTTTCCTCAAGCCCACATCAGCATTTTATTTCCCTGATTGCCTTTCAGTATTTATAGTTTGTCCCCATTCGTTGTGACACTTAACCATGCACTTGCCTTGCTTTGTTGACAGATGTGTGAACATAGAGTGAGGATTTCTTGGCTAGCGGGCCGTGTCTTACCCTCCCTTTTGTATCCGTCAGTGCATTTTGCACACACTGGGCACTCAGTGAATACCTGGGAGTTCCTGTTGTCATTTTAGAGCCTCGATAGCCAGAGCATTCATGCTTCTAGGACTGCTCAGTGGATAGCCCAAGGATGGTCTGTGCGTGAATGGCTTAACTCAGAGCTACGGTTGGGGCAGTTCTGCTCCTTGTAAACAGACACAGCCTTAAGTTGCCATTGTTTGAAGCCATCGGGGGATTTTTGCCTAATGTCAAAGTATTTTTAGGGGCTTTTTACCTAATATTAAGAGTGTTGTAGATAATGTCCAGAATAAACTTTGAGTTAATCACTCAAATGTAAAGATGATTAGATTTTCACTTTACATTTGCTGCCTTTTAGACAAATGAAAGTCAAAGTGATTTTCATTATCTGGTGGCTTTTCTAGATCCTCACTCTTTTTTATCTTGTCTTCAGGCTTTAATGACTGATGAAACAATATCCAATGTGCCAATCCTTATTTTGGGTAACAAAATTGACAGAGCAGATGCAATTAGTGAAGAAAAACTCCGTGAGATATTTGGGCTTTATGGACAGACCACAGGGAAGGTAAGAGAAAAATCTTTAGAGGACATATAAGGGGAATTCACCGCTTTGCTATCTAGAATTTACTTGTTTTTCTAAAGTTTAACGGGGCTTAGGATTTGTTGCATTACAGGTAATTTGTAGACTATGAAGGCTGGAACATGTTCTTTTTTTAAAAAAAACTATTTTCTAATGTGATACATGAGAATGAAGGAAAATGGTGCAAATGGCAAACTTAATATTTTAAGAATTTTTAAAAATATATATATTTTATTGATTTTTTTACACACAGGAAGGGAGAGGGATAGAGAGTTAGAAACATCGATCAGCTGCCTCCTGCACACTCCCTACTGGGGATGTGCCCGCAACCAAGGTACAGGCTCTTGACCGGAATCGAACCTGGGACCCTTGAGTCCACAGGCTGACGCTCTATCCACGGAGCCAAACCGGTAGGGCAAGTATTTTTTTACTCTCTTTCAAATTCAATTTTTAGAAATCTCATTTGAAAGAACCTTTTAAAGCCAGAAATCAATTTTTTTTTAACTGGAGATTTCAGGTTATGAAGAAGAGTGTTCATTTATCTGTATCACTTTCTAAGCGTTGAATTCAAAGCATTGGATTCTTGGACTGTTATCCCCATTCTGAAGATGGAGCTCTGACAGTGGTTTGTTCAGGTTCTCACAGCAAGTCAGTAGTAAAAGCAGGAGCAGGACCCAAGTCTAGATCAGTAGATCATGTTGTCTCCAGTTAAAAGAAGAAAAGTATGCCTGAGAGAGAAAATTTAAATCAACTATAATTAAGCATGAATCCTGTCCTTTTCAGCTCAGGATTTTGGCATATTTAACATTTAAATTTTTGTTTTCTGGAATCTGTAATGATTTTTTACTTTTTTAGATGGTTCTTTTGCCCCTTGGTAACCTATTTCTTTCCAGAAATGCTTTCTCTAATTTGTTTAGTTTCCCTCTCTTGCATGAGAATTACACACACGAATTCTTAATTTCTTCAGTATAACTTGTTATTAGTGTATCTTTCTGAATGTTTGCATTAACGAGAATATTTCTTTCTTTTTTTTAAAATATATTTTATTGATTTTTTACAGAGAGGAAGGGAGAGGGATAGAGAGTTAGAAACATTGATGAGAGAGAAACATCGATCAGCTGCCTCCTGCACACCTCCTACTGGGGATGTGCCCACAACCAAGGTACATGCCCTTGACCGGAATTGAACCTGGGACCTTTCAGTCCGCAGGCCAATGCTATATCCACTGAGCCAAACCGGTTACGGCAGAGAATATTTCTAAAAAGTCCCAGACTTCTTTTGTCCATCAAAGAGCATGCTGGTTCTGTGGGTCCCAGTGGCCTTTTTCTTGGTTTGCTGCCATAGCTGGCCAGTGAATGTTGGTGCACTTCTTAGGGAGAGGCTGGGAGTAGGACTGTGCTGCTTCCTCTATCCTGAAAGTATGAAGCCCTGGGGAAGTCATTTGTATGGCCTGGACCACACTTTTTAAAATAATCCCTCCTGCCAAAACCGGTTTGGCTCAGTGGATGGAGCGTCGGCCTGCGGACTGAGAGGTCCCAGGTTCGATTCCGGTCAAGGGCATGTACCTGGGTTGAGGGCACATCCCCAGTGGGAGATGTGCAGGAGGCAGCTGATCGATGTTTCTCTCTCATCGATGTTTCTAACTCTCTCCCTTCCTCTCTGTAAAAAAATCAATAAAATATATTAAAAAATAAAATAAAATAAAATAATCCCTCCTTAGAGTTGGTTTTGAGGAATGGGGAAAGTGATTTTTGTGATCACCCTTTCAAACTTTGCACCAGGAAGGTGCTAACAGGCCTTTCTTGACTTTGCCTCCCTTAGGGAAATGTGACCCTGAAGGAGCTGAACGCCCGCCCCATGGAAGTGTTCATGTGCAGCGTGCTCAAGAGGCAAGGCTACGGCGAGGGCTTCCGCTGGCTCTCCCAGTATATTGACTGATGTGTGGACAGTGAAAATAAAAGAGTTTTACTTCTCTGGACTGATCCTATTCACAGCCTCCTCATGAACTTTTCTAATAGAACAAGGAAAGCTCTCCACAACCATGTCTGGCGTTGAGAAGCCAAGAGTCTCTGTCAGCTCTCTCTTCTCCCAGTGGTGACATGTGCTCTTCACACTGTCGGGAGGTCACGCTGCCCCATGTGCTGGTGCAGGTCAGCATCCCAGGACTTGGAAGCTGGCAGGATTTGCCGGGAACAGCTGTGCGCCATCATGGGGCACCTGAACAGAAAAACACGTCTCACCACTGAGGTTGATTTCAAAAGAAAGCAATTCTATTTTTTAAAGAAAGTGTTTATGTAATTGGTTTCCCTTCTAACTTTTGAGTTTACAATTTACTTGGTCCAGAGTTTTCTATTCCTTTTTTTTTTTTTAAATCTAGTGAATGGCATTTAGATACTTCCTAAAATTATACAGAGGTACATGTTGGAGGCCAGAGCTCAGTCAAGTGAACTCACTGCTGTTGAGTTAGCAGTTGGTGGAAGAAGCTCCCCTGCCTAACTGCCTGGAGTAGGTGGCATCACCTTGTGCACAGAGAACCGGAAAAGGGCAGGCCTGGCCTCGAAGTTGCAGGTTCCCACTGTGGCAAGCTGGGGCTCTTCGGCCTCACGGAGTGCATAGCAGATTGTTCACTGCAGGGGAGGTCATTATACAGTGGGTCATTGTTATTATCATTACCTATAAAGTTACAAATTTCAGCCAGTCTCTGCTTGGAATTGTGGTTTCATTTCTCTTTGTAGCACTTTATTTTTTCTCCAGTTATAGCAAGTGACTTTTGCCTCAAAATAGAGTTGAGACCATCTCCCATGTTGTCCTGTACTGCAAGTGTGTCAGTTACTTTTGCACAGATTTTAGGGGAATTTTTCCGAATAGGAGAGTCACATAGGACACAGGTAACAGCTTAAGGGCTCTTAATTTTGTGATTTGAGAACTTAAAAATCTGGTATTGTAGCATTTGGTTGAATCTGGGAAGGATTTACTCAGTGGACTATAAATTTCCCACTTGCAGCATTTGGTCTCTGGACTTTTCATGAGCTTTTTTTTCCTTTTAAATCAGTTACCAATTTTTTTGGTGTTTAAGGATGTTTAAAGGTTAACATCTTTTCCAGAATTTTATTTTTATGGCATTGCCTTTCTCCATTCCAGGAATAAGCTGGGGAAACTTGAATTCAAGAACTTCGTGTAGAGCTTTCCCTTTTGAGCCAGCATCACTTATTGTCAGCAAGCACTCAGTGCAGAAGCCGCCACATCCCCAGCAGTGTGATGAGGAGGGTGTTTATAGCTTTCCATTTCTTAATGCCATGGGTGAAATTGGGTTTTCTTGATCTTAACCAATTTTCTACCCTTGCAGTAAAAGATGACAGGATGGGAGGTGGTCTTAAAATGGGAGAATATCTTCATTCATTTTTTCCTTTAATGAAAAGTTAGAGGTAGTTTCTTCAAAATTGAAAAACTGTGATGATGATGCCGATACGCAGATGATTGAATTCAGTGGATTCTTGCTTACAATAAGAGGGTAGGGAAAGTGTGAGAGAGTATTGTTCTTTAGTTGGATTTCTCGTTAACAATGTCTTCAATACTATTAGAAGAGCATACTTTTTCACTGCCAGGTACCAAATGCGGAGGCTCAGTGGAGTATAAGTCTGGAATGAGCATGACTTTCGTTTATGAGCAAGCATAGCTGGATTAAGACAGTTGTTGGTTTGGAAAGGGGTTAAAGCCTTAAGTGAACAAATCTAGCTAATGGTGAATTAACTTGCATACTTTTAATTTACTTTGGCTAAAGGTAATCTATTCTTCTCCATCCAGAGACATGAGAGTATGATCGCTTCAGTGTTAGTTTTCTTGTTTTTTTTCTTTCCCCCTACTCACTTTGTAGCAAGCTAGAAAACTATGGATTCTGGGCAGGGCGGCTCTCGGTGAAAGTGGTTTATTTTGGCCACTGGAGAAAGGGGGGGTCGAAAAGCCAAGTGTCACCCGTCTGTGTGTTGCCCCACATACAACATTGTTCCTGTAGTAACAGCAGAAAGAAGCAGCTGTGAGGAGTTTGGCTCTAACAGTGAGGATCTGAGCTTTGGGTAGGAACTCCCATGAATTGCGACTTTTCATTCTGTTTTATCAGAGCGCATATAGGTCCTATTTCAGGAAAAGTAAAGCAGTCATTTACAAAAGAAAGTCAGTCTGTATCCTAAGCATTTTAATAAAAAGTTAAAACAAACTTGCTGTCTTTTTTTTTTTTTTTTTTGCAGTGGTTTTGAGTTTGAACATTTCACAATATTTGTGCTGGGGAAAGCAAAGTTCTTTCCTACTTGTGGGAAAAAATATATACAATGGATGTAAGAGACTTAAATTTTGCTACCGGGGGGGAAAAAGGCTAAGCCAATTTACACATTCCACTAGAAATAATGAATTTAGTACTGTTTGAGAGCCTTGGAACATGTGGTGGTCCCAGAATTGGTGGTAATCTTTGAGACAGAATAGATAGGGCAGACTTTTGAACAAAATCTTGTATTAATATGCTAGCATGGACTGGATCCATCTTTAGCTGTGTTTCATCATTTTATAAAAAATTGGGAAGATCCAGTTGAATGCTACATTTGGCAAAATAGAAAAAATGAAACCTTGTGCATTTACTAGGCTTGTAGAATGACCTGCTTTTAGAAACCCAAATGAGATTCTAAAACTAACGTGCCAGTATGAATATAATGGGAAACAAAATGCAACAGGTTCTTTTTTAAAAAAAAATAAATACTGATTTCAGAGAGGAAGGGAGAGGGGGAGAGAGAAACACCAATGATGAGAGAGAAGCATTGACCGGCTGCCTTCTGCACGCCCCACATGGGATGGAGCCCACAACCCAGGTATTGTGCCCTGACTGGGAATCTAACCATGACCTCCTGGTTCAAGGGTCGACATTCAACCACTGAGCCATGCTGGTTGGGCTCAACAGGTTCTTTTTGACCAAGTATTCAAATGGGAGGCATCCTGCGATTGAAACTGATGTCCATGTTCCTATGATAGGAGGCCATGGGTTCTATGTTCCTGTGCATTTGTGTTGTTTGAGATGGCGTGGAACATGAGAAGTAAAGACCGAGTCAGTGAGCCCAATACCCGAGGGGGTCTCACCTTGACTGTTGGCTGTGACTTGGGACTCTACTGTAATGTGCCATCAACAGAAAAAATTGACATAGAACATGCTGGAGGCTTGAGAGACTAAGAATCACTGGACGAGAGAGAGAGAAACTTAATTGCTAGGAAGTTGGGACAGCTGATTTTGTTGCACTCAAGCATGTGTGTCACAGAACCAAAAAGAAAAGATGCTGATTTCAATCCTGCCTTATACTAAAATGGATCATCATTTCCCGTTCTCAAAACAGCTTTGTTACTGGGAACACTGAGCATTACCCCGTGTTACTAGTTTTATTCAAAAATTTGAGACAGAAATGTAGTATTTTAGTAATTGAATACTTTTCATTAATGCTAACAAATATGTCCTGAAATAAACATTAAAATGTGTATTTTAGAGATACGGTGATAAATGTCTAGCTTGTGGCTGCTATGGGGATATCCTGAACCTTTTCCCCACAAACATACGCATGTTCCTTATCCTCAAAGATATTTCTTTGGAAAAGAAGGGATATTTTGTGTTTGCTTAGATCAAAGATGACAAACTATGTGTCCTGGGCTAAATCCGGCTTTCTGCCTATTTTTGGTCTATGAAGGAAAAATAGAATGTTATTTTGTGACATGAAAATTATATGAAACTCAAATTTTAGTGGCCATAAGGTTTGTTGGGACACAGACATCCGTTCCTTTGGGTTTTGCATGCTAGGACTGCAGAGTTGAGTATTTGAGACAATGTATGGCCCACAAAAACTGAACTGCACTCTGGCTCCTTACAGAAAAGGCATTTGACCCCTGACCTACATAAATTCTAGGGGTTATGTGAAATGTGCATACTGTAAAATATAGGCTTATAAAATTAAATTTTTTTACTTCAGCCAGTGTTCATAGTCCATGTTAAAGGGCACTTTATTTGTAGCAAATTCAGCTTTCCTGGGATTTGTAGTGTTGGGCTTTGTCATCAAAAGACACAAGATGTGCCCAGGCAGTGTGGCTCAGTGGTTGAGCGTTGACCTATCAATCAGGTCAGGGTTTGATTCCCAGTCAGGGCACATGCCCAGGTTGCCGGCTCAATCCCCAGTGTGGGGCATGCAGGAGGCAGCTGATCAGTGATTCTCATCATTGATGTTTCTCTCTCCCTTCCTCTCTAAAATAAACATATATTTTTAAAAAGACCCGATGTGCAGTATTGTGAGCCCCATGCCCCCTAGTGGATTGCTATAGGGTTTACGTAACAAAAATTTAAAAATATTGAAATGGCCAAGGATTTCTTTGCCTTATTATCCCCGTCAGTGGTCGAACGTCACCTCGACCTAGGCAAATGCTGACAGGTGCTGTCATGGCTTAGGAAAATCTAGCCACGTCAGCGCTCGTTTCTATTCTCTTTCCTGAAGCCCAACGGAGAGACCAGACTAGGCTTCCGAGGGTCCGCCCCCTGCCCCTCCCGCAATCTCGGTGTAGCCGCAGGCCAGTCACTTTCCTGGGGCTCATCCTACCGGACTGCTGTGCCGCTCGGGTGGCACGACCAACAGGGGAGGAGAAAGGGAAGCGTCGGCCTCCAGCAGCCAATCAGGGCTTGGCCTCGGGTCCAGCCAATCAGGGCTTGACCTCGGGTCCAGCCAATCCCGGCCAGTGGGGCTCAGCCAATCGCGCCGGACGCGGAAGGCCAGAGTCCGTGTTTGCGCTGGTCGCTCCCAGCCCGGGGCGGCGCTGCGTGGGGTCCGCAGGTCCAGGTCGGGGTTCTAGCTAGCTCCCCGGTTCTCCGGGAAGCCGGGGCGCACGGTCCCGGAGGCATGGGGCGACAGTGGCGGCCCGCCATGAGGGCAGCCGAGCAAGCGGGCTGCGTGGTGAGTGCCTCCCGGGCCGGGCAGCCCGAGGCGGGCTCCTGGAGCTGCAGCGGGGTGATCCTGAGCCGCAGCCCGGGCCTGGTGCTGTGCCACGGGGGCATCTTCACCCCCTTTCTGCGGGCCGGCAGCGGGGCGCTGACCGCGGCCGGCGCCGCCTTCCTGCCCGGCGACAGTTGCAGCGACGATCTGCGCCTGCACGTGCAGTGGAGCCCAACGGCCGCGAGTCCCGCGGGTCGCGCGGAGCGGGGCCGCCCTGGGCTGTGCACGCCCCAGTGTGCGGGCCTGGAGCCCGGCCCGCCCGCCCGGCCCCGCGGGCAGCCCCTGCGGCCCCCGCACCCCGCCGAGCTGCTGCTGCTGCTGAGCTGCCCGGCCTTCCGGGCCCACTTCGCGCGCCTCTTCGGGAGCGAGCCGGCCGAGCAGTGGCGCTTCGCGAGCGCGGCGCCGGACGAGGAGGTGTCGGAGGACGAGGAGGAGGATCAGCTGCGAGCGCTGGGCTGGTTTGCGCTGCTGCGTGTGAGGCACGACCCCGAGGAGGAGGTGGACTGGCGCGGGCCGGCAGTGGCCGTGGCGCCGCTCGGGGCCGTGCCCAAGGGCGCGTCGCTGCTGGCCTGTGGCTCCCCGTTCGGGTCCTTCTGCCCCGACATCTTCCTCAATACGCTCAGCCGCGGCGTCCTCAGCAACGCGGCGGGCCCGCTCCTGCTCACCGATGCGCGCTGCCTGCCTGGTACCGAGGGCGGCGGCGTGTTCGCCGTGCGACCCGCGGGGGCCCTGGTGGCGCTGGTGGCGGCGCCCCTCTGCTGGAAGGCCCGCGAGTGGGTGGGCCTCACGCTGCTCTGCGCCGCCGCACCTCTCCTCCGCGCCGCCCGTGCGGGGCTCGGCCGCCTGTGCCCGGATGCCGCTGCCCTGGCCGCTCTCCTGCCGCCCGAGGTGGGCGCCCCGTGGGGCCCGCCCCTCCGAGACCCTGGGCCCCCGTGGGCAGCCGCGGCCGTGCTGGTGGAGTGTGGCACCGTCTGGGGCTCCGGAGTGGTCGTGGCGCCCCGCCTCGTGGTGACCTGCCGGCATGTGGCCCCCCGCGAGACGGCCAGAGTCCTGGTGCGCCCCACCACCCCCAAGTAAGACCCGCATGGGTGCGCCCACTTCACACCTTCACCAGGTCTAAAATCTGGATCTTAAATCTCAGGTCTTAATCCTTGGAATTATGGAGGCCTTTTGGCATCACGTGGATGATTTGGGGCCCTCCCCTCATCCTTGGCACCCAGAACTCCAGTGTCGGGGATGCTGGGCCTCCTGGCAGGGGCTGAGTGAGGCTTGGGCAAGATGCCAAGCAACTCCAGATTTGGGAACTGTAGGCTGCACCCGCCTTCCTGCCTGGGCATCTGATTTCCTTCTGAGCAACTTCTCTGCACTCACACACCCCTAGGCCTTGGAATGGAGACTTCCCTGACAGTGGCAGTGAAGCCTCAGGGCCCAGGATGCTGTGCTCCTGGGATAATGAGTTGGGCCTGTTCATCTTCTTTATCTTGTAGATCTTAACCAGAGCTTCCCATCTGGGTCAAAATGATAGACGTGGAGTCCCACCTAATGAGAATGTGGGCGTGGGGCAGTCAGGTTGGGTCTTTAGTCATTTGTTCCCTCTCTGCAGGGAAAAGCACTTGCCCTCCGTGCACTTGCTCTGGCAGTGGGGACAGTGGCCTTGGCCTCCTGGTTTGATTTTCTAGTGCATGTTCTTTCTATTTCCCCTGTAGTTTCCAGGTGCTTAACTTAAGCCACAACCAAGCAGAATAGCACCTTGGTGTTAATGCCTGATGTTCTCCTGTACCTGGCTCATGCAGCCTGGCAGCCCAGGCCTTTCAAAATCCTATTGCATTTCCGAGACTAACCCAGCCTGTTGCACTGGTGGCCTTGGGGACAACCATGACTGATGGGAATTTTCCTGCCTGTGGTCCCAGATACCTCACCCCACCCCGCGCTTGCTCCTAAGAAAACCACCAGGTCTGCTGGGAGCAACCCTGCCGTGTGCAGCAGGAAGTGTCTGAGCTGCCTCGCCTTGAGGTGGCATGTGCAGTCTTGGAGCAGAGCTTGGCACATAGTAAGTGTCGTAGAAATGCTAGCACTTATGTAAACAAGGATCCAGAGGGTTGAAATCCTGTCATGCCTGCCCCACCCCTGCACAGGATTATCCCTGTTAAATGAGGCATTGAAGGAAAAAGCTGAGCACGCTTGCTCTGGCTCCTGCCGCTCACGCATTATGTGATCTTGGGAACGTTACTCAGCCTCTCTGGGTCTCCAATGCCCCACCTAAAATGGAGGAAATATCAGTGCCTCGCTCACAGGGATTCTGTGAGGACTTCATGAATGACGCCCATAGAGTGTTAACACGGGGCCTGGCCCACAGTGCTCACTAGGTGTCGGGTGTTGGTGGTCACGGTGACGTGCAGGAAGCTTTGCCATTGGTAAAGCTGTTTGGAAATAACACCGCAGAACGGTTAAGGGACGTGACCAGAGCTGCCAGCCTGGTAGGTTTCGGGACTGACACCAGGTCTTTTCACTCCCACGTCCATGACTTTTACTGTCATCCATTTGCTTCCTCCCGGCACTACAGGGTCAGAAAGCCAGCCTGTCCTTTTGTTTCCCTGCTCCTAGGAGTGCCAAGATCTGGGGACACGTGGTGTTTGCCACTCAGGAGACATCTCCGTATGACATAGCCGTGGTGAGCCTGGAGGAAGAACTAGAGGGTGTCCCCGTGCCGGTGCCCACTGAACATTTCTACGAAGGTAAAGGGCAGAGGGGCCCTCTGCTCTGGGCTGGACCTTGGGAAGGAAAGTCAGAGTTGGACACTCAAACCCTGCAGATGAGGGAGCCAGTGCCCCCGGCCAACCCCCTTCCCACTCCTGTCAGGGTGACATCCAGCTGGCATGAAGCCATCCTGGGTACAGTGCTTTTGCTCTTGGACACTTCCCTTCTTGTGCCCACATGCCCAAGGTGCTGGGAGGCAGGTGGGGTCCCCAGCTAAGGAGGAGGCATGCCTCTTCCCTGCGACCCTGTGGCAGGCTCCTTACAACATGGCCGCTGGTCAGAGAGGGGCTCCTGCAAGGCTGCAGTGGGTGATTTGAGCAGGAGGCTTTGTGATGCCGCCACAGAAGTTGCCGCTGGCGGCCGACTTTGTGCACGCGGTGTGATGTCACTACAGAGAGCACGGGCTCTCCCAGCTGGCCTCTCTTGCCACTTACGAGCCCCGTTTCCTTGGACAGGCAATGTGATGTTCTCTGCCTCGGTCTCCACATGTATAACTGGACACCTTCCTGCTCCTGGGTGTGTGAGGCCCGGGTGACATGCTGCCTGTCAAGCACTCGGCCCCATGCCCTGTGCATTCAAACACTTGGTAAAGGAAGATTTTGTGGTCGTCATCACTTTTTTTTTTTTTTTTTTTTTTACTAAGAGACTACTTATTAGTCCCAGGAGGAGGTGGGTGTTAATTCTTAAACATTTACTGAGCACCTAGCTGGGTGCTAGGAACTCCAAAAAGTGACCACCCACTCTACTGGGGACGAGGCTGGGGAACAGCCTGGGACTGAGAAGTGGTTGAGCAGGTGCAGTGCTGGGAGCTCAGTGCTGGTCCTGGCCTCTTCCCGTGGGGACCTAGGGAGGCTCTCGGAAGGCAGGAGTGTCTGAGCAGAAACTCCCAGGGCAGAGTGCTGGGAGCTTTGGAGAGGGCAGGGTTGGGGCTGGGGAGGATGAGTCCTGCCAGACAGGAAGAGGCTTTGCAGCTTCATCCTTTCCTTTTTGGCAGGCGAGGCTGTCAGCGTGGTGGGCTTCGGCGTTTTTGGCCAGGCTTGTGGGCCCTCGGTGACCTCGGGCATCCTGTCAGCTGTGGTGCAGGTGGATGACGCACCGGTGATGCTGCAGACCACATGTGCTGTGCATGGCGGCTCCAGTGGGGGACCCCTCTTCTCTACCTGCTCAGGGGACCTCCTGGGTAAGCAGCGCCTTAGCCCTCTCCCAGCCTTCCCCTTGCTAGAGCCTCAGTCCCAGCTACTGAGGGCTTGGTGTTCACCCCGTCTGGGAAGGTAGTGTCACTGTGCCCGGGAAGTAGTTAGCCAACGTTTCAGGTTTGTTCTGCTCCTGAGGGTAGAAAGGGACGGAGGCTGAGCTGCAAGGAAAGACGTCTGGGTTCTGGTTCCTTCTCTGCCCCTGAGCCACAGTGCAACCGTAGGTAATCCCTCATCTCAGTCAACCTGTGAGACTCAGGCGTTGGATTAGTCCAGGGGTCACAGACTCCATAGCTTACAGAGGCTGGAAGGTCGAGGGATGAATAAGTGAGTGGAGACAGCATGCAGGGGGAGGTCAAGGGTGAGCCGGGGTGAACACTCAGCTCCAGCCCATTGTTGCCACATCGTGAAGGAATGTGAGCTAACACTGGCTGACCTTCAGTTTTTCACAAGAAGCTGTGAACCCTCTTTTCCTTTCTTTCCCCCCCCCCCCCAAATATGTGGTTGTTAAATCTTTTAATTTAAAATTTTTGGTAACTCAGGATTTTTTTATAAAGTATTTTATTTAAAAAACCCCACACAAGACAACATGAATCCATATGGATACCTCCAACTGCCCAACTGTAGTCCAGCACATGGGGTTCATGTGTGGCTCCCCTTCTCTTATTTCTGACTGCTTTTTGCCGTAGTGAGAGACCTTGCTCTTTCTTGCTACAATAGATTTACTTATTCCTTCAACGGCAGTGTGCAAATAAAGTCAAGCAACCATGACTTTAAATATATATACATGTATGCAGTAATTAATGTAAATATATATGTCCTGGCTCTGTCCGCTGTGACAACCCAGTTGATGAATGAGCACAGCGAGAACCCGATCTCTAATGAAAGGAACCGGGAACTGGTTGGTACCAGGGTCAGGCGGGAAAATCGGCTCTCAGGGTGCTGAAAAGGAAGGAAATGCTAACAAAACAACTCAGGGATGGGACCTGTCAGATGTTGAAAGAACTAAGAGCCGACTTGAAGGAGCTCCCATGGGAGCAACTGGAGCAACACAACAAATCGCAAGAGTATTGGGTGAGCCCCGCGAAAGCACGAACACCCTGTGTCCGGATGAATAACCAAACCTCAACATGGAGACAAGCCGCAGCTCTTTCTTACAGAAGATTGGCAATTAGTAAAAGCAGAAGAAATGAGGGAAATGGGAAATCACTACTGGCTCACCACAGTAGGAATTGCTGCAGGCAGGATCCGCCGATGGATGCTAAAACCAGCGGGCAATAGTTTAAATAGAAATAGGATATTTGCCTCACCCTCAGATATTTAGTACTTTACACGGGAAAATGCTAAGTCTACAGTGGAGAAACCTGGGAGATAACCCATAGCCAAGTGACCCAGTCATTCTTATAGACATCATACACCTCCTTGGGAAGCACTGAGGACACCTTGCTTCTACCGTATTCTCAATAATGTACAACCTCGATCTGATCCTGAGAAAACATCAGGTAAACCCTAACTGAGGGACATTCTACAGAATAACTGGCCTGCATTCTTCCAAGTGTCAAGGCCACAAAAGATGAGGGCAGGCTGGGGAACTGGCCCAGATTGGAGGAGACTTAGGAGAGGCAACAACTAAATGCTGTGTGGGATACGGGGTCGCATCCAAAACGGAAAGAGGACATTGGTGGAAACATTGGTGAAATCCAAATGAGTTCTATGCTTCAGTCAATAGCATTGGTTAATTTGTTGGTTCTGATCAGTGTGTTTTTTTTTCCCTTTTGTTTTTAATTCTTACCCAAGGATAATTTTTCCATTGATTTTTAGAGAGAGTGGAACGGAGGGAGGAAAGGGAGGGAAAGAGAGTGAGTGAGAAACATCAATGTGAGAGAGACACCTCAATTGGTTGCCTCCTGCACACATCCTACCTGGGCCGGGGAACCTACAACTGAGGTATACGCCCTTGACCAGGAAAGGAACCCGCGACCGAGCAGACGGGCCAGGGCTTAGTCAGTGTTCTGTGGTGACATAAGACAGTAATAGAAAGGGAAGCCGGATGAGGGATATACAGGAACTTTGTACTATTTTGGCAAGTCTTCTGTAAGTCTAAAATTGTCTGAAAAAATACATGCACACACATGTGCGCACTAAGCAGGCCCAACAAAATGTGTCTGTGAGTTTGATTCATTCATTCACCCACTCAGCAAGTATTTATGAGAGCCGCCTCTGTGCCGGGCACTGTCTGGGTCTGGGGAGGCCGCGTGAACAAAACACAAAAGTCCTGCCCCTGTGGACCCGACACTGGTTGGAGAGAAAGATAACAGAGTAAGTGAAACAGTGTTAGGTACTGATAGTGTTAAGGAGAAAGTTAAGGCAGGAAAGGGGACCAGGGTTTGTGGAGTTGGTGTCCCTGAAAGAAAACCTGGCATCGGTCACTCTGGGGGCTTCAAGCCCACCGTAGGCCTAGGACCTCCCTCCCCATCCCTCTGTGTCCGGCTCACACCCTCTTTTCCGGTCTGACTCCTCCACAGGGATTGTCGCCAGCAACACCCGGGACAATAACACCGGGGCCACCTACCCGCACCTGAACTTCAGCATCCCCATCACGGTGCTCCAGCCGGCCCTGCAGCAGTACAGTCAGACGGGCGACATGGGCGGCCTCCGGGCGCTGGACCACGCTGCCGAGCCAGTGAGGGTGGTGTGGCGGCTGCAGCGGCCCCTGGCAGAGGCCCCGCGGAGCAAGCTCTGAGCCTGTGTCACCCTCGAGAGGAGAGCGACATTTTATGCCCTGGGAAGTGCGAACGTGATGGCAGCCTCGGGATCCTGTCACAGCAGCCCAGCTGGGCAGCCCCCCATCAGCACCCGCCGTGCTTGGCGCTGGTGTCTGGATCAAATTTCTCCTCAGCCCCCTGGGCCTCCAAGCCAGTAGCCCCTTTTGGGGTACTCCCTCCAGCCTTCACCCCTCTCCTCTCCCTGGCATAGACACAGCTCTGTTGTTCCCCATCTGGGGGCCCAGCACAGCTGCACAGAGTCCTGGTCCTGACAGACATGTTGGCTGGAAGGCAGGCCCAGCCCTGGGTTCGAGTCTCCCCTGTCTCGCGATGGCCACTGGCTCCTCTGCTCTCCGTCAGAATTAGCAGCTGACAGAGCACTGGCGCTTCCTCAGAAAACCTCGGCACAGAGGCTCTGCTCTGAAGACCGGAGAGAAGGAAAGCGACGTCTACTCCCTGTTCTGCCAGACCTTTGGGGAGAGAGATTCCCTGAAAGTCAGGACTCCTGGGTCTTCATCTGTCGTGTCCGTGACCCACAGGGGCACTCTGCCATAGTGCCTTAGTTTTCCAGCCCATACAATGGGTCTCAGGGATCTTGGGAGGTGGAGAGAGGATTATCAGGTGTCCGGTTGAGGTTTGGGAATAAACAGGACCTATGGAAGGAACTGTATACTTGTTATGAATGAGAGTCCTTTTTTCCCGTTCTGTGTTGAGAGTTGAATTGGGAGTAAGCAAGCACCAGGCACAGAAACGCACCTTTTCTGTCCGGCTTTCTCAGTGCGATTTGCTCTCACAGGATATTCTCATGCCCAACTGGCCCTTCCACCACCTCTGGCCCCTGGAAAGTCAGGCAAAAGAACTTTGTTGGGCAAGGAGCCCTGAAGTTCACTTCCAGAGCGATTGGCCCTGTTGAGTGGGTGAACTGCCTCGGAAAGGGCACAAGGGGGGTTGCACCGAGCCCCGCTCCCCTCTCTTGGATCAAGGTCCTCTGGTTGCCAAAGTGCTGAATGACAGACATCTTCCCTGTTGGGGTTCAGCCCCAGCAGGTCCAGGGGTTCCCAAAGGTGTGGACGGAGTCGGCGAAGAAGGAATGACGGAGGCAGCGTTCAGTTCAGAATGATCAGCATGGTTGGGTTCTCGCCTGGTTCTATCCAGGATCTCCAGCCAGGTTCAGTTGTGTTTTTTTTTTAATATATTTTATTGATTTTTCACAGAGTGGAAGGGAGAGGGAGAGAGTCAGAAACATCAATGAGAAAGGAACATGGATCAGCCGCCTCCTGCACACCCCCCACTGGGATGTGCCCGCAACCAAGGTACATGCCCTTGACCGGAATTGAACCTGGGACCCCTCAGTCCGCAGGCCAACGCTCTATCCACTGAGCCAAACCGGTCAGGGCCAGGTTCATTTTTTTTTTTAATTTTTATTTTTTTTATGGGCTATGGGTTCACGTTTTTGGCATTTGATACAGAGTCCTGCCCATAGGCAAGGAGGCAGCCATAGGTGTGGGTAGGAAAAAAGCATCCTACTCCACATTCAATTCACTCTATTAATCCATCAACCCACACCACTCCTACCCCAACTAGTAGTCCAAAGAAGATAAAATGGCCCAGGAAGACCCTGTGCTGCTCTCATCGGGCTGGTGAGCCTCAGAATTGGAGAGTGAGGAGTATTTGAAGCTCTGTCCATTTAGTTTCACAACAATAAATAAGCAGGGGCAGGAGGCGGTGGCAAAGACATTGGCAGCCATACATCTTGCTAGGTCTTTATAGCTGTGTCTCTGGATTTGTAGGCCACTCCTCGACTTTTCAGCTCCCTCACGATTCCTTGGGGCAGGCGACCAGTGACTGACACTGCATACACACCAGGCTTAAAGTTACTGACTCGCTGCCACTTGGAGACCCAGCTGTCCTCTGGACTCATCACTGCAATGATTCCATCAAAGGAAGAGCTGGTGCAGTCATATACCATCTCTCGGTTACCCTTCATCTGAAGGTCTGCATCACAATTGTCACAACCATCACACCAAACAAGCCCGCAGGCGCTGCAGGTCCTTGGGCACCACCTCCAGAGCCATTCTATTGACGGGAGCAGAACAGCGAAATTCTCCAGGTTCGGTTTTTATTGTCTTGTTAAATCTGTATTTATACCAGTTGATTTTAATCCTATCAGCTCATTCCAAGGTTACTCTATTGTTCTATGAAGCTACAAGGAAGTAACTGAAGGAGATTATCCTAAGTAAAGATTATGTAGCTTAAGCATGATTGTTCTTAGTTAAAGTGATTAATTAGTTAATCACTTAGTTAAGGGGTTTTATTCCCTCCCTAACTTCAGGGAAAAATCCCTACCTGCGGAAACAACCTTTCTCGGAGAGGTGACCTTGGTTAAAACACATAGCGCCAAGAAGGGGAGCAAACATATTAAGAACAGTATGCTATATAAGCCAGGTCCCTTGAAACATGCTATGCAGATGTTTCTTCCCTGCAGCGACTGTCAAGCAGCAAGGGTGGACCGGCTTCCGGCACTTCCCTGATTCATGGTTTGGGGTAGATCTTTGGAGATGGGCCACCAGCTCTGAGAAGCCATGCCCCAAGCCCAGTGTGGGGCCACTATACACCTCTCCTCTCTCCTGGCTTCAGGTTTGTGCTGTGATTTTTACAGTCCTGCCTTTGCACCCTGCCCATTGGAATTCATCTGTAGAGGCCTAGAGCTTTCAATCAATCTTCCTTGATCTTCCCAAGCCCCAGGGCAGGCTGTAGCACTCCCTGTAGCTCTCTGTCTCCCACAGGGCAGGGCATGTGCCCAGTAAATTTCCGATGCTTGTTTGACTCACAGTTGAGACTCTCCTTTGCCTGCTGTGACCTCTGGCCCCCTTAGGAAAGATGCCCTGCTGAGGGGTTTCCTGGCTTCAGGGTGAAGGTCCTCCAGCTCCTTGGCTTTACTGGCTGTGAATTTGCCTAAATTCTTAGCCTATGAGCCTCAGTTTGCTCATCTGTGAAATGGAGATTAATAAAACTTACCTTGGAGGACCCGTATACATTTTGAGAAGCTATCCAAAACAGTGTGTTTTCAATAACTATTAGCTATTATTTTTCTAGACTACTGGCCGGATCAGAAATGCAAGAAAGAATGGTGTTAGAAATTGGTGATGGTTGCACAACCTTCACATTACTGAATTGTACATGTTAGAAGAGTGAATTTTATGGGAAACAAACATTTGTGAACTCCTAGGAACCCAGTGCTGGGTCAGGGCCAGAGAGTAGAGACCCGAAGTCCAGCAGAGTGAGGTCTCTGCCCCAAAGAGCTGGTCAAGGGTGGTTGTTGCTGTCCTCGGGGTCAGAGTTTAACCCCCACCCTGCTTTCCTGGTGGGGTTTCAGGAGAAAAAAAAAGAGATAAAAACTGTTTGGAAGTTTGCAGAGTCCAGGACAAATGCAAGGCTTGCAGGGCCCTATGAGACGGTTTAGGCTGGGCAGGGCCCTGGGCTCTCTGCACCCACACTCTGGCACCATTGCTCTTCTGGCTGCGAGAAGGAGGTGGAGATTGCCACACCTCTCACTGTACCCCCCTCCATCCTACATTCATGGGGCAGATATCAGCGGGAGAGGAGGAGCGGCAAAGGTGCCAGAGAAGAGGAAGGTGCAGTCTGGGCTTTGTAGGTGAGACTGTGGTGCCCACAGGAGCACACCAGCTTTTCTCCCAGCTCAGATGAATCAGCACCAACGTCTAGATCAGAGGTTCTCAACCTGTGGGTCGCGACCCCTTTGGGGGTCAAACGACCCTTTCACAGGGGTAGCCTAAGACCATCGGAAAACACATATATAATTACATATTGTTTTTGTGATTAATCACTATGCTTTAATTATGTTCAATTTGTAACAATGGAATTGGAGGTCACCACAACATGAGGAACTGTATTAAAGGGTCGCGGCAGTAGGAAGGTTGAGAACCACTGTTCTAGATGGAGTTGATCCCATCGCTCCTATGCTGGTGGTATTGGGTACAAAGTCTTTGACCACGGCCTTTGGAAGAGGTACGGAAAAGGCCACGTCTAGTATAAACATTTGTGAACACTGGGAAGGTGAAGGGCAGTATTCAAGGGAGCACTGGGTGGGAGCCAGGAGGCTGCCAGGCACTGCGTGGCCTTGGGCACGCTGGCTGCTGTGTGCCAGACACCACACTAGACAGTTCACATCAAGGATCTCTCAGGGTAGGTGCTAATGTTTGTTTAAATGGATGTCACCTGTCACCTAATTAGCTTGATCCGACTGCCAGGTTGTAGCTTGCATCAGTCCATTTCCTTACATATCCTACCTAGTCCAAGCTCTTTTTTTTTTTTTTTCCTAAACAGTTCCCTCATTTTCAGCAGCCCTCCTACTTCCCCATCCTTTCACCACAGAACATGACGCAGTCCTGTCACTCTTCTGCTTAAAGCCCTGCAGTGGCAAATCCCACTGCCCTTGGGGTGATGGGCCAGTCTTCACCAGGGCCTCCGGGCCTGTATCACCGCCAGCAATTTGCACACCAGAGCACACTCACCTCCTCTCTGCCCAGGACTAACTCCTTCTCATCCTTGGAGACAGGCCTCAGCACCCTTCCTTTGCCCCCCGTTTTTCTTCCTTCAATGAGAGAGAGATATTTAATATATTGTCTTTCCCCAGACTATCACCCAATCGGACGGTGAGCAGAAACCAGGCCAGTTTGTTCTCCATTTTATCTCCCAGCTCCTAGCACAGGGCCAGGCATACAGAGGTGCTCCACTGGGTTTGCGGGTTATGACTTATAAGCGTAAAGGCAGGAGGTTGGTCATCCGCCCCGGGCGGCACAGCCGGTGCCCGAGAGCCCGCGCTCTGAAGTCCGGCAGCTTCGGGCCAAACTTTGATCAGAGTCCGAGGTGCTCGCGCAGGGCCAGGCAACGTCGATCTTCGGGGCCGTCAGTTTCACGGTGGGGGGTGACGGAGGGGTTCCCACCCGTTAGCGGGAGGCGTGGGGGAGGGGGAAGGCGGGCGGGGAGTGCCCGCAGAGATCCTACCGCGGGGGCGTGGCCGGGGCGTGGCCGGAGGGCGCCCGGAGTCACGTGGGCCGGGAGGGGCCGCGGTGCCCGAGGCGACCCGCACCGGCCGCGCCGCCGAGGCGGGAGGCGTGCTCTCGGGCTGCCCGGCGCCCGCAGGGCCCCGCAGACACCCAGAGCAGGGACCCGCCGGGGCCTGGGAGACGGACGGACAGCGGCGAAGGTCGGTGCGCGGAGTTGTGGCCTTGGGAGGAGGGCGATCGTCTGGGACGCGAGGGCTGCACCCCCCACTTTCCCCAAAACACAACAGGGAGGTTTACGGTACCCGCGGCAGGGGGAGGGGCATTGACCCCCTTTCCGTCCGCCCCCGAAGTGACGGCCGAGTCTTCCCAGGTAAGAAGGGTGCCCTCATTCAGCCCTAACCCCCACCCGCCGGCCCAGGGTCGCCGCTGGTTGGAAGCCGGGTCACAGGGAAGGAGGAAAGCCTCGGGTCCAGAGGGAAATGCCGGGGGCTCAGTGCCCCAGGCTCCGGGTTACACGAGAAGGGCCACCTCTCCTTTCCACGAAGCCCGGTTTCCGCGGGCTCCAAACTTACGGGTGGGGCTGGGGCGCCCAGGACGCCCCAAATTCCCGGGGAACTGCTTGTAGTGGGTGACGGTGCGCGCTTTCCTTCCAGCCCCACCCCCTAAACACACCCTGCCTGTCCCCTCCAACTAGCGACCCTTTGACCCCTGGCTGTGTCTGAGGGTGGGGAGGGGAGCCGATGATCTCACAGGAGGACTGGCACGGAGCTGGGGGGCAGACATAGTTTGGGGAGGACTTACCAGGCATCCCAGGTCTGTGTCTTGTGTTGAAGGCCTTTGTAAAATATGTAAATGTGTAAACTATCAAGGAGTCCTGCTCAGATTCCTCTGTGTGCGCGCTCCAGCATGCCCCCGTGCAAGCCCTAAGCTCGCAGACCCCACCCACCCTCAACCCAGCACCTAGAGAGAAGCCCTTTAAGAGCACTGTGTGTAACCCCAAATCTGGAGGGCCTCCATTTCTGGGGGAGACTGCTCCCAGCTGGGCCTGCCCTTGTTCGGGACACCCAGCAGTTTAGCAGTAGAGCTGACCAGGGCTGGTGTGCTCCAGGGCCTGGCTGGTGTTTGGCTGGTGGTGAAATAAGAAAGCCAGGAGGATCCAGACACAGGAGGTGAGCAGACCACGGGTGTTACGGGAACCGGAAGGCGACTGGCTCCCAGGAGGAGGTACACGGTTGTGGTAGGGGAGCGTGTAGGACACTGGGATGAGCCTGTCTGCCCAGAGCTGCCCTCTCCTGGGGCGTGAAAGGATAGCTCCTTTGTCAGACTTTGAGTCCCTTCCAGAAAGTGGTATTTTGGGGTTATATTTAGCATGCATTCCCTGGGGAATGGGCCGTGGAAGGCCTACCCTCAGCCTGTCCCCCGGTGGATAGGGGACATTCGTGGTGCTTGGAGTCACACCCAGAAGCCCTCTCAGACAGGATGGCCACTCTGGAACCGTGGCTGTAGAAATCTACCCTGGGCATAGCCACCGAGGACTCCAGACTTAGTTTCATTTGTAATCTCTGTGAAGCGATCCTGGACGATGTCCTTGCGTTGATTGGAACCCACGTGGTTCCTGCTGTATGTGTTCTGAGGCGTGATCGCTCTACAACGTTGGCATAAATGTAACTGGCTTGTTTTTCAGTAGATTCCTCAAAGCCTCTGTTTGTATTATTAGAGACTAACCTCTCCTCCCCCACTCCCCCGGGGGTCAGGCTGGGTATCCTTGGTAGAAGCAGGATTTACTGAGAAAATTCCAGTGTGCACCAGATGTGTGTGTGTGTGTGTGTGTGTGCGTGCGCGAATGTGTTGGGGGAAGGGCAAAGGTAAATTTCCTTAGGAGTCCCTGGACAATTAGGGTTTGTTCTCTTGGACCTTCTCTTAAGCTAACCTTCCTGAATGTAGGCAGACTGAGTTAAGACCCTCTGTGCTCTCTCCTTTGGCTTGATGTTCAGTTCAGAATCAGATGGTGGGTTTTGCAGTTCCTCAAACAGTTAAATACAGAGTTACCATAGGCCCCAGCGACTTCACTCCTAGGTATATGCTCAAGAGAATTAAAAACATACGTTCACAGAAAAACTTGTGTATGAATGTTCATAGCAGCATTATTCACCATAGCCAAAAGTTGGAAACAACCCAAATGTACATCAACTGACGGATGGATAAACAAAAGGTTTCTCCATACAATGCAATGTTACTCAGCCATGAAAAGGAATGAAATACTGATGCATGCTACAGCTTGGATGAATCTTGAAAACATTATGCTAAGTGAAAGAAACCAGACAAAAGGTATGGAATGGGCAAATGTGTAGAGACTGACAGAAGATTGGTAGCTCCCAGGGGCTGCAGGAGGAGGGAATGGGGAATGACTGCTAATGGATGAGTTTTTTCTTTCCTTTCCCCCGCTTTTTTCGGGGGAGGGGGGCGCGTTGAAAATGTTCTGGTATTAAATCGTGGTGATGGTTGTACAATTTTATGAGTGTACTAGGAACCACTGAATTGTACACTTCAAAATAGTGAATTTTATATGACTAATATCTCAATTTTAAAAATTAGTTGGTAGGAGGTCTGCCCTGTTTTTAAAGCCTTATTATTTCTGTAAAAATGACACACTCATTTAAAAATATTCAAACAAGCCCTAACCGGTTTGGCTCAGTGGATAGAGCGTTGGCCTGCGGACTGAAGGGTCCCAGGCTCGATTCCGGTCAAGGGCATGTACCTTGGTTGTGGGCATATCCCCAGTGGGGGGTGTGCAGGAGGCAGCTGATCGATGTTTCTCTCTCATCGATGTTTCTAACTCTCTATCCCTCTCCCTTCCTCTCTGTAAAAAATCAATCAAATATATTTAAAAAAACAAAAATATTCAAACGATACAAAAAAACAACAACTCAAAGAAGAAAGTAGAAACGTCATCTGGGACCACTGTGAGCGCTTTGCTTTAGAGCTCCGGTCTATCAGACTGTGAGGATTGACCTTGGGCAAGTTCCTGACTTTATCAAAAATAGAGAGAAAAACTCACACTATTCAATGCAAAGATACAGATAAAAATGCAATGAATGCTAGCTGTTGTCATTATTACATGTATGTGTATATATGTAGCTAGGTACACATGTCTGATTGCCCATAAGTGGGATTAGGCTGTTCTATTACCTGACTTTTTCATGGACAAACTTTTTTTTTGTTTTCTTAGTATATGTTTATTGATTTCAGAGAGGAAGGCAGAGGAAGAGAGAAAGATACATCAATGATGAGAATGATTGGTTGCCTCCTGCACGCCCCCTACTAGGGATTGCGCCCGCAACCCAGGCATGTGCCCTGAGTGGGAATCAAACTGTGCAGTGACCTCCTGGTTCATAGGTTGACTCAACCACTGAGCGACACTGGCCAGGTAACAAACTTTGTTTTTTAAGGACTTTATTTTTGTAGAGTAGTTTTAGTTCAAAGCAAAATTGAGGGCAAGGTACAGAAGACTTTTCATATGTCCCCTGTGCGCACACATGCACAGCCTCCCCCATTATCAACATCCCCCGCCAGAGGGGTACACTTGTTACAGTGGATGAACATGCATTGACACATTCACCCAAAGACCATAATTTACATTAAGATTTATTCGTGGTCTTGTACATCATATGGGTGTGGACAAATCATGGACAAACATTTCATGTAAAAAGCGTCCACTCTAAAAACGAATGGTTCCAGAATATTCCATTGTATGGGAGTATAACAGTGTATCCTGTAGTCTTCCATTGATGGGGTCTCCCATTGATTGAGGCTGGATATTTTTTCCATTGATTTTTAGAGAGAGTGGAAGGGAGGGAGGGGGAAAAAAGAAAGAGAGGAAGAGAGAGAGAGAGAGAGAGAGAGAGAGAGAGAGAGAGAGAGAGAAGAGAAACACACCAATTGGTTGCCTTTCACACCCTGACCAGGGCTGGGGATCGAACCTGCAACCCAGGTATGTGCCCTTGATGGGGAATCGAACCTGTGAGCTTTTTGAGCACCGATAGGTAGGGTGTGTGGCTGGGAAGCAGCTCTGTGGCTTAAGTACATGGTTTAGGTATCTGGCAAAGTGGATCGTGGTCGAGTGTAGGGGAGCTGTCCTCAGGGGCCAAGCAAGAACTGGCACTGGGCCGTGGCTGGGTGGCTGAGTTGGTTGGAGCATCGTCCTATACACTGAAAGTTTCCAGGTTTGATTTCCGGTTAGGATACATACCTAGGTTGTGGGTTCAATCCTTGGTCGGGCCATGTATGGGAAGCAACTGATCGATGTTTCTCTCTCACATCAATGTTTCTTTCTCTCTCCCTTCCTCTCTCTCTCAAATCAGTAAACATCCTCCAGTGAGGATTAAAAAAAAAAAAAAGGAATTGGCCAAGGAAGACACGGGTGTGCAAGAGTGTTGGGTAAGGGAGGCCGCTGAGGAGGAAGGGTGGAATCAGCTGGAGAGCCGCCAGCCCACCATTCCCCCAGTGAGTGTCAGAGGTCAGTGGAGGAGAGAGGAGAGATTCCAGGAGGGCTTCAGGGCGTCCTCGTCCAGCCCCTCGTGGTGGGGGAGCCCTCAGGCCCCAGACGCTGGAACTCCAGAGAAGCAGTTTGCCTTCGCTGAGGGTGTGCCTGGTTGGGTGGGCCAGGGTTTGCCCTTTGGGGAAGCCCGTTGATCCTGGGCCAGTTTACTGCCCCTCAGGCCTGCACTGGGGTCGCTGGGCTTACTCTCCTCCCCGGGAAGGGCCCAGGGCAGGCCTGGAGGTTAGAACTGGTGAGCATGTAGGTGTGACAGGCACCCTGTGTGTCTGGCCCCTGTCACCTGCCCTCCTAGCCACCCCAGCTTGTTCCCCGAGCTCATCTTCAGCCTCCATTTCTGCCACGGGACCTCTTGGCCCAAACTGTCCTCTGCAGAGAAGGTCCCAGGTGTTTTCTAAGTCTCTCCTTGAGCTTCCCTAGGTGGCCCAGTGTGACCCGACCCAAGGTGGACCCCTCTCCCTAACCAGCTGTGCAGCCTCTCTGGGCCTGTGCCCAGCCAGCTTGGGAGCAGGGCTCTGGGGGTTTCCCTGACCTTGCCGGCTGCTGGCCCCAAAGGCAGGTTGGCACAGAGGGGGCCGTGCTGAAGCGGGAGGTGAAACATACCCCTTCCATCGCCTGCCTCATTCCCAGCCTCTGCTCAGCTCCGGGTGTTTACTCCTGACCTCGGGCTGGGCCCTGGGCCCTCTCCGGTTTTGGCTCCCAGGAGACATGCTCCTTCTGGCCCAGTTGGCAGATTCCGCCCGATGAACACTCAGGACGACCTTTCTGAGGGCCTGGAGCAGTGAAGGTGGCACTGCCTGCTGGGGATTCCTCCTGGTCCCAGCCCTGCTGAGGGCTCTTTCCTCATCTGTAAATGGGTAGAATGCACAGGCCTCAATGAATTGGGGACCATTTAGCCAGTGAGAAACAGTTAAATCCCTTCTAATCTTCTCTGTCAGATCTACCTCCCCCACCAGGTTCCCCCTTCCCCACCAGGTTCTCCCTCCCCACCAGGTTCTCCCTCTTCCACCAGGTTCTCCCTCCCCCACCAGATTCTCCCTCCCTCACCAGGTTTGCCCTCCCCCACCAGGTTCTCCCTCCCCCTCTTGATTCTCCCTCCCTCATCAGGTTCTCCCTCCCCCTCCAGTTTCTCCCTCCTTCATTAGGTTCTCCCTCCCCACTAGGTTCTCCCTCCCCCACCAGAGTCGCCCTCCCTTATCAGGTTCTCCCTCCCCCTCCAGTTTCTCCCTCCTTCATTAGGTTCTCTCTCCCTCCCCAGGTTCTCCCTCCCCACCAGGTTCTCCCTCCCTCACCAGGTTCTCCCTCCCCCATCAGATTCTCCCTGCCCCACTAGCTTATTCCTCCCCTACCAGGTTCTCCCTCCTTCATCAGGTACTCCCAACCTTACCAGGTTCTTCCTCCTCCAGAGGAGAAATTAGGCAGTGGACATTTGAATACCAACAAGAACAGTGCCTGGAGCTCCAACCATAAGCTGCCCCTATAAGTGTGGGGACCATTTTGGGGGCCCCATGTCTTGGAAACCTATGTGTGCAAGGACATCTTAGGATGCCCCCTCACATGACAGGGGGTAAATGGAGGCCAGCGGGGGAGGGGTTGTGCCCAGGCCACACAGGATGCAGGACAGTGGGGTAGTCTTCCAGCTGCCGGGGTGCTGCCCGAGAGGGCCCAGGCCGGCTGGAACTCCCTTCCCCATCAAGCCTTTGGGCAGCACGCTGCCTGCCCTTCAAGGTTGACCCGAGTCCACTTCCTCCTCCTTGCCACCCCCTGCCGCCCCCACTGTGAACCTCCATCCCTGATGCCCGCAGCCGCTGTTGGGCCTCTTGCTGCTTTCTGTGCATGCCAGCTTCGCCATCCTTTACTGTCTCTCCTGGCAGCCTGCTTTATTTCTGCCTCTCCTTAGAGCCCGGCACAGGCCAGGAGGAGGTGTGACTGCCTGTTGCCTCTCGCCAGCATCTCCCAACAGCCCTCACTGCTCTCAGGCGCTAGCTGCAGTCAAGATCGCTCCCCAGGTAGCTGGGCTCCCACACCGGAGAGCCCGGGGGCCCTGCACCATGAGCAGCCTTCTCTGGGGTTGAGCTGGACTGGGGTAAGGCCTCTGACTGCAGCCCCAGGCCAGCTTCTCAGCCATCAAAAGGGACAGACTCTGGGATGCGCCAGGTGACCCGGGCTCTTTGGAGGGTGAGCCTGGTAGATTGCCTCTCGGGCTGGCTGGGGGCACCCAGGCAAGCTTCGCCACCTCTTCCTTCTCCCTCTGTGCTGCCTCAGCCCAAGACTGTCCTCTGCCTCAGATGTCCTCCAGTGTCATGCTCTGGGCTAAGGGTTATTGAATTTCAGCTCCTCAGGAGCTCAACCAAGGTTTGCTCGGCTGCACCAGCCCAGGTGTGAGTGTGGGCCTGGGGCACAGGTGGCCTGCAGTGCTGGCCCTCCACCCTCTGCAGACACTGTCCCTGGCATCAAGCTGGTGCTTGCTCCTCCCTCCCCCTCACTGGAGCCCACACGATCAGCACTGCTGCCTACCGTCCTTACCGGCGGGCATTCCTTCGCAGTCTTTAACCAGCACTGTTTCTTCTCACAGCAGACGTCTCTCCTTGCCCCATGTCTCCTGGGGAGGCTGCCCAGCAGTCCTGGTGGACATCCACTGTCCCAGAATGCTCGGAGAATGACCTCCCGCTGCAGGCCTCTCCTCCCCGCCCCATTGTCACGGCCTCAGTCACACCGCATCCTATTTTGCAGGTTGATGGTCAAAACCTGTCCATTCATCTCCTTAGACCTGGGGCTCAAGCTGGTGGCCTGTGAGTGGGCAGAATCTGGTCAGAGTGATTGCTTAGCTTGGGGCTTAAGAATTTTATTTCGTTCCTTTGATGTGGCCCGTGCTTGCAGGTCCCCACAGGTGTGCCCACCATAGAAATGTGCACCGGACCAGCTTCCCAGGTCCGCATCCTCCTCCCGGCCCTGCGGGTTGTGAGCCCCTCCTTTACAAGGGCAGGGGCCACATCTGTCTGTCTGTCCCTGGCCCCAGGAGCCACGGCACAGGGCACATCAAAGAGCAGGAGCTCATTTACGTTATGTTGACGAGCGAGCAAACATATTGAGTGGGGAAACTGCAGGATAGTTTAATGTGTGCAGAAACAATTACGATTGTAGGTACACAGAGCACCTCTGAAGGATTCATATCAACTTGGGAACGTGGATGCAGTGGAGAATGGAACTGGGTGGTTGGGCGATGGGATGGAACAATGACACCCCTGTGCCTCTGGAATTCAGATTTTACAATTAAAATCTTAATGATGACATAAATTAAAAAGGTCACGTCTCGGCATTTGAGGCCCTTCTTGCTGTGGGCTGACCCCTGCCCTCCCAGCCTTGAGCTGCCCCTGACTCCCAGGTGGTCTCTCCTTCTGTCCCTGCAGTGGCGGCTCGAGATGGGGTCCCAGGTCTCCATGGAAGCGAGAGGTGTGCATGTGGTGATCGTCGGCGGGGGCTTTGGCGGGATCACGGCCGCCGGCCAGTTGCAGGCGCTGAACATCTCCTTCACGCTGGTGGACATGAAGGACTCCTTCCACCACAATGTGGCCGCCCTGCGGGCCTCCGTGGAGAGCGGTAACGGCTCCTTTCTGGGGCTTTCTTGGTCTTATCACGCTGTGGGTCTGGGGGTGGTTTTCTGGACTTAGGGCAAGGCACCTCTGTTCAACAGCTAGACAAATTCTGGAGAATCTAAAGGTCATTGGCCTTAAGCAGCTACCATCAAGGCCCTAGAGTAAGAGCTTGAGCTTCCCTGAGGCCCCGGGGCCCAGCTGGCACTTTGGGGGTGGGTGGATACCCTGGGTATGCCACTGGCCCAGATGTTTGGTCAGGGGCACCCCTGTTGGTATGCAGTTCAGGAGAGGTTCTGGGTTATTCTGTCTCCTGTGGGCAGCCCAATTTTACACTGTGACCTCCTCTGTCCGCTCTGCAGGGTTTGCCAAAAAGACATTCATCTCCTACTCGAAGAGCTTCAAGAATAGCTTCCGGCAGGGCGTGGTGGTTGAGATCGATCTGAAGAATCAGACGGTGCTGCTGGAGGATGGCGAGGTGAGCAGGGCTGACGGCTGCTGGTGGGGAACCTGGCAGGTCTGCCTGGCAGGCCTCACGGCGGGAGAGAGGCCTCTGGCCCCCAGCCCTGCCTGGTGCTGAGAGCACTTCCTCCTAAGCAGAGGCCTGACGACAGCAGCCATGAGTGTGGGGGCAGACATTTCCTGAGCCTTTCCTGTGCCCTGGGCACTGTCCTAAGCTTTACACGGTCTCCTGTGATGCCCGCCATGACTCGGGGAGGTGGTGTAGCCTCCTGTCGTGTGGGGAAAAGTGGCTCGCCCGGGATCCCACAGCCAGGAAGATACTCAGCCCACAGTAATGTGAGCTCCACCCATGAGCTGCGGCCAGCCCAGTCGTCATGTTGAGGGTCACCTCTAGCCTTGCCCTCTACTCTATCCAAAGCTAAAGGGGAATTAGAAAAAGGGGACACCATTTCTGTCCTCAATGAGTCTTCGATTTTGTGTGAATCAATCCCACTTGCATTAATTTAGGGCCGGGAATCTCTCGGTTGGAAAGATTGCTGAGAGTCGCCTTGTTCTGTGGTTTTGGGCCAGACTGTTCAGAGCCCTGGAGGGTCCATGAGGGTCCATGAGGGTCCACGGGAACACAGACCCCCGTCCTCCTCCCATCAGAGCAGCACTGGTTTTGTCAACTTGATCTATTTAGGCTCCAAGCAGGATCTCCCCCCTCCCCCCTTTCCTTTGTTTTGGGGGTGCAGGGGGCAATTTCTTCTAAAATACCTAGGAGAGTCTAAACTAATTCCACATGGACGCTGGAATCCTGCTTATTCCCCACATGCAGTTTCCTGTTTCCAGCTTACTGCCCCCCACTGTGGGGAGCTCAGCCCTCTCATTTCCGTGCTGGGGGCTCTGGCAGGAGGCAAGTCTGCTTCTTTAGGTTCTACTGGGTTCTAGCACCACCCCTCAGCTTAACCATGTGATGGTTTTGCTCCCCTCCAAGGAGGGCTGCCTCAGAGGGCTCAGTACCCGTGGGCCTGGGGTTGGATGAAGAGCCCAGGCCTGCCCCCACCTTTCTTTTCCTTGCCCCTGGCAGGCACTGCCCTTCTCGCATCTTATCCTGGCCACGGGCAGCACTGGGTTCTTCCCCGGCAAGCTGAACCAGGTTTTCAGCCAGCAGGAGGCCATTCAGGCCTACGAGAACATGGTGAAGCAGGTGAGCGCCCCTGGCCCCGGGCAGGGCAGTGAGCGCAGACTGGGTGGCCCCTGGAGGGCAGAACAACTGGGGGGGACAGCAGGGAGACCCTTAGGAGGTGTTCAGGGCTGTGACAGTGGCTGCAAAGATGGAGAGTTATTAGAGAGACTCCTGGGAGGAGACCTTTGGATCTGTCATCAATGTCTGGACATGAGCACCCAGACCTGCTCATGGAGCGATTGGGGACCCCAGCTCCGCTCTCTCGGCTCCTGGTTGCACAGGGCCTGTGATGTATAGAGCAGGCTTGGACCCATGCCCGCAGCCAGCTCTCACAGCAGCCCTGAGAACCGGCGGGTGGCTCTGTCCCCTTGGAAGTGATGAGGAGTGGGACCAGGGAAGGCTCTCAAGGTGAATGCTGCTGCATGGCTCGGCCAGGTCTTCCCTCTCTGCACAGCTTCTGAGAAGCCGGGAGGAAAGACACTAGTGTAGAGGTTAGGAGCCCGGCTTTGAGCTCAGACAGACCTGGGCCATGCTCATCTGAAGGGCGGGCAGGGTGAGACCTGCCTCTTGGGGCTGTTGTGAGAATCAGATGGGAAAATGCAGGGAGACACCCAGCAAGTGTTAGACCTCACATTTGGAAAGAGTTCTCTACTCTTTTGGCAAGGACCCCCCACCCCCCACCACCACCGCCCCAGTGCTGCCCCTTGAGGCAGGGTGAACTTGAGGGTGTTTTCACATTTGCTTCTGCTCCAGGTCCAGTGCTCACAGTCCATCGTGGTGGTGGGTGGAGGCTCTGCTGGAGTGGAGATGGCAGCGGAGATTAAAACCGAGTACCCCGAGAAAGAGGTGGGCAGGCGGCCTTGGCTCTGAGCTCTCCGTGGCCGGCTTCTTTCTGTGTTGTCGAAGGAAAATCAGGAATTTGCTCAAGGCCTGGGAGGCAGAGCCCCAACACACAGTGGGGGCCCGTGTTTCCCATCTCCTGCTCTCTGCACTGAGGGATCCCCTGAAGTGCCTTTCTGACGGATTTTTTTCTGGACAGCCAGGGTGTGTCCTGGTTCAGTGTGGGGTCTTGCCTTCTGGTCCCACCGGGAGAATCAAGGCCAGGGGAGACCCCTTACAGAACATTAATGCCTGTGTCCCCTCAATGTCCCAGCTCTGTGACCTGAACGTAGACTTTGATTGCCTGATTTTTTTTTTTTAAATATATTTTATTGATTTTTTACAGAGAGGAAGGGAGAGAGATAGAGAGTTAGAAACATCGATGAGAGAGAAACATCGATCAGCTGCCTCCTGCACATCTCCTCCTGGGGATGTGCCCGCAACCCAGGTACATGCCCTTGACCGGAATCGAACCTGGGACCTTTCAGTCCGCAGGCCGACGCTCTATCCACTGAGCCAAACCGGTTTCGGCTGATTGCCTGATTTTGCTGACAACTAGCTTGGTCAAAAGCACCCTTAGTTGTTTTTTTTTGGTCTTTAAGAGACGGCAGCCCTTGCCCTGGACAGCCCCATGGGGGAGCCTGCGGTGCAGCCCCTCACTAAGGACTGGCCGGCCCTGTTCCCTTTGAATGATGGAGGGATAGAGCATCTGGCTGGCACCCTGGAGAGAAAACACACATCCAGGCAGCTGCGAAGGCTCAGCTGAGGGCTGAGCGATGATTGGTAATTACGGAGGCAAGAGCACGCTTGCAGCTGATGCCAGATCAGCTGAGAGCCGCATGGAGCCCGTGGCTGCTTCTCATTCCCGAGGGAAAGGCACGTTGGTTTTGAAAAGTGAGATCAATATGGGCTAATTTAATTATACAGTTGTTCTCTGACAAATTGTTGGAAATTATTATGAATAATTGATGTAAAAGTTCATTAATTTTGATTTATGGGGTAAAGACCGGTCTGAAGTAGGAAGTAACTCAGGGAAACTTCCATATGTTTATGATCAGTAGACACATAAGAGTAATATGTGCTTTATACACACATGCTCGTTTCATCATTACATTTCTTTTTTAAAATTTATCTTTATAAAAGATATATATATTTTTTATTGATTTCAGAGAGAAAGGGAGAGAGAGAGATAGAAACATAATGATGAGAGAGAATCACTAATCGGCTGCCTCCTGCACGTTCCGTACTGGAGATGGAGCCTGAAACCCAGGCACGTGCCCTTGACTGGAATCTAACCCGGGGACCTTCAGTCCGCAGGCCGATGCTCTATCCACTGAGCCAAACCGGCTAGGGCTTAAATTTATCTTTATTGTCAAAAGTATTACAGATATCCCCTTTGGGTTTTTTTCCCGCATTGACCCCCTCAACCCCCACCCCTGCCCCCATCATTACAACATTTCTATGAATGGGACTGCGATCTGTCTTACCGTAGTTGTCAGGCAGTGTCCGAGTGAGTATCCAAGATGGGATTTCAACCCAGGCAGTCTGATTCCAAAGTCCAGGCTTTGAACACCATTCCAGGCTGCCTCTCGCGTCCCTGTGCTGACCCGCATGGCAGGAAGTGCTAGTTTTAGAACCAGCTTTAATGGAAATGTCAGGTACAATGTCAATGGCTTGTATATAGACTGTATGACCGTAAGTGCCCAAGGATGTTTGAAATGATTTTCCACATGGCGCTCCGTGTGGTTGTGGCGTGCTGGCCCGTTCTGAGAGTCCTGGACCGGGGGACGTGGGCTCCAGCCCAGCTTGCCGTGAGCTGGTTCCAGTGTTGGGCAAATTGCTGTGACCTGAGGTAGGGGGAGGAGGGGAAGGCAGACTGGGTGTTTCTAAGCCTCTTATTGTGTGCAGGAGGCTCAGTGGCTCCTCTGTCCTATGGTCGTTTGTCCCCAGGTCACTCTTATTCACTCCCAAATGGCCCTGGCTGACAAGGAGCTCCTGCCCTGTGTCCGGCAGGAGGCGAAGGAGATCCTGCTCCAGAAAGGCGTGCAGCTGCTGCTGAGTACGTGCCGTTCCCCTGGCCCTGCCCGCTCCCTGGCCCGGGGAGATTGGGCTCGAGGCTTGGTCACTGCCCCCGGCTAGAGGGCGGCCACAGTCTCTGAGTCCTGGGGTTGAGCATCAAAGCCCATTTGAGCCCTGATGTCCAGCCGGAGGTTGTGTCTGCCCTTCGCAGGGGAGAGGCCCTCGTACTTACAGGATTTCATGTCACGGACCAGCACTGTCCTGGCTATTGGTTTGGACAAAGTGCAGATGGTACCTATTTGTTGAATGATTTTAAAAAATCACCTAAAGGGTTTGACCTGAATTATGATGTCTCTGGTGGAGAGAATAGGCTTTTTGGTTTGTGTCTTGAGGGTGGTGAGGAGTGTGGCTTTTGTCCAGAGCAAGAGGGAAGAGAACCACCCAGCAGCTAGCGAGTGGGGCTCTAACCCCAGGGGTGTCCTCCACAATTCGTGGGGCTCAGCCTCTTTGTTTTCTTCAGGCAGGGGGTGTCTGCTCTCTGAAACCCCAGGCTGGCTGCCTCCTTGCTCCTGGCTCTGCAGTACTGTGATCACCTCTACTTTTAGGAAGTGGCTTCACCTTTGCCAGTGTGCCTGGAGGGCCTGTGCTGCCTGAGCAGGGTGGCATAGCTCACAGTCGGGGAGGCATGTTGTAGATCTTCCTCAAATAGCTTTTCCCAGAACTTGGGAAACTCAGCCTCAGATTGCTTCTTGGAACTTTCCTCCCATCGTATCCCTGGGGGCCTGGTGTCCAGATTGTGCTTGTGGGGGTAGCAGGTGGACTGGAAGAGGAGCAGGGCGGGAAGGGGGAGTGGAATCATTGCCTACTTGGGCCACAGCATCCAGTCCTTTCCTGGGGCCTTCAGGGGTCTCCAGACTCCCCCGGGTCAGCTTTGGCGTGGACCAGCCTTGTCCACCCTCTGCCAGCCTCCTGGTCACAGGCCTCCCTTGACAGGTGAGCGGGTGAGCAACATGGCGGATTTGCCTTTCAATGAGTATCGCGAGTGCATCAGTGTACAGACGGACAAAGGCACTGAGGTGGCCACCAACCTGGTGATTGTCTGCAACGGTATCAAGATCAACAGCTTTGCCTACCACCGTGCATTTGGTAAGCAGGTGGCAGAGCCACTGTCCACTGCTCAGGTTGCCTCCTCACTGCCCAGTGTCCAAGGCCCCTCAGGCCTTTCCCCCAGGAATCGGCACCCCCTACCTTTCCCCTCCATCCCAGCAGCTCTTTTGTCTCTTCTGAATGGTGACATCAAACTTTAAATTTAAGTTCAGGTTCACTCTTGTTGTCCTTTCCTCAGCTGTGATAATGATGACTTAGCCCCGTGGTCGGCAAACCGCGGCTCACGAGCCACATGCGGCTCTTTGCCCCCTTGAATGTGGCTCTTCCACAAAATACCACGTGTGGGCGCACATGTACAGTGCGATTGAAACTTAGTGGCCCATGCGCAGAAGTTGGTATTTTGTGGAAGAGCTGGTATTTTGTGGAAGAGCCACACTCAAGGGGCCAAAGAGCTGCATGTGGCTCGCGAGCTGCGGTTTGCCAAGCCGCAGTTTGCCGACCACAGCCCAAGATGTGCAAGGTGACGAGACTCTTCCAAAATTGGGGCCCGCCCCCAAGCGGCAGAGATGAGAACGGGTGTCAGAGAGCCGAAAAGATCTGCTTTCTGTTCCTGTCCTTGGATCACGGACGCAGAGGAAATCCTGGGGTCAGGCCTTTCTCTCTTCACAGGTGTGCTGCTCTCCCCAAACCCTGACCCAGGTGTTTGGCCACTGAGCCGGGATGACTATTTGGGGAGTGGGGGCAATATCGTGGCTTCGTGTCCTTAAAGCTCAATATTGGACCATCGAGCTGACGGAAACATGGAGCAGGTGGACTCCTGCCTCCATGTGTGAATGGAGACTCAGTGCTCCTGGTCAGGCCCCATGTTGCTGTGTCCTCAGGTTCCCCGCATGTATGCCCGAGTCCCATTCCTGCCCGCGGGGCTCCCCCTCTGTGCCTGCAGGAAAGACTTATCCAATCCCAGAGGAAGGAAGCTAGTCCAGGCCAGGCATGTGGGTGGAACTGAGGGTTAATGGACAGAGAGCCCAAAACTGAACACCTAATTGTCCTAATGATATACTTCAAAGATAAGCTTTTAAGTCCCTTAAAATGAAAAGTTTATCATTTATTAAAGCCCTGTATTTATTTTAAAAATCTGATCCACGTTCAAAAGAAAATTCAAGACTTGACCAAGTTGTGAACGTAAGCACTGTGTTAACCATGGTAACGTCCAGAGTCACGCACAGCACAGAGAATGACCCTTGCTGTCTTTCTGACCAGTTTCCACCCTGGAGTGGTACTCTTGCCTCTGCAGGAGGAGTTGGGGGGGGCTTCAAGTGGAAATAAACTGGGTGGGCGGCCCGCCTCCGGCAGAGCTCCTCTTCTCTGTGCTCTGGGGGCCACTTAACATGGCAGCTTAGGGTTTTGGTTTCCTGTTGGTTTTGCCTGGCAGATAGTGGACTGGCCAGCAATGGTGCCCTGAAGGTGAACGAGTACCTCCAGGTGGAGGGCTACAACCACATCTACGCCATCGGCGACTGTGCCGACGTGAAGGAGCCCAAGATGGCCTATCATGCTGGCCTCCACGCCAACATCGCCGTGGCCAATATCGTCAACTCCATGAAACAGAGGCCCTTCAAGGCCTATAAACCAGGTGAGGGAGTCCCATGTGCTTCACAGTTTTTAAAAAAAATCTTTTTTATTGATTTCAGAGAGGAAGGGAGAGGGAGAGATAGACACATCAACGATGAGAGAGAATCATTGATTGGCTGCCTCCTGCACGCCCCCTACTGGGGATCGAGCCTACAACCAGGCAAGTGCCCTTCACTGGAATCATACCTGGGACCCTTCAGTCCACAGGCCCACGCTCTATCCACTGAGCCAAACCAGTTAGGGCAACTTTTGCTTCACAGTTTTAAGAGAGTAGGGGTTAGACATGGTGAAAGTCTTTGAGATGAATGACCACTAGTACCAACTTTTTTTAAAAAATTTTTTTATTAATTATGGGAGAGGGAGAGAGAGAAAGAAACATCAATGTGAGAGCAAAACATGGATTGGCTGCCTCCTGCACTCACCCTACCAGGCACTGAGCCCGAAAGCCCAGCAAGTACCCTGACCAGGAATTGAACCGGCAACCTTTTGGTGCACAGGACGACGTCCAGCCCCAACGGCCAGGGCTAGGACAAACTTTTAAAGCCGGCGACAGAAACACTCCCTAGAACGCTTTAATCATTTGTAATTAGTAAATAAATCTGGGAATCGCCCGCCACAGACGGTGAGCAGGACCCTGGCTTGTGCTTCTGCCCCACAGGTGCGCTGACGTTCCTCCTGGCCATGGGGAGAAATGACGGTGTGGGCCAGATCAGCGGCTTCTACGTGGGGCGCTTCATGGTTCGGCTGGCCAAGAGCCGGGACCTGTTCGTCTCCACGAGCTGGAAGACCATGCGGCAGTCTCCACCCTGAGGAGGAGGCTGGGCGGGAGACGAGGTACCACCGACACCTGGGAACGGATTGCCTGACAAGTGGTACCCGCCTGACAGCTGTCAAAGGGCACTCTTTCTGGAGTCAGATGCCACTGATGTACTCACCAGAAACACAACTTACAGAAAAGCAAGACTGGAGAGGAGAGAGAGAAAAACAGAGAAGGAGGGAGAGAGAGAGAGAGAGAGAGAGAAGAGAGACTAAAAAGACACCCCCTAGAGGATTCTTTCTGGGTTTGGCAAGGCTGAATGAATGCTGCACTGGGTCCTGGGAGTGCGAAGCCAGCCTTCTGCATAACAGGCTCCCCTTGGATGTGTGTGCATGTGCGGGCGCTGGGTCTCCTGAGGGCTGGCTTCCTGTCTGCAGGGCAGGAAGGAGGACCTGCCAAGTGAGACCAGCTAAGGAAGGGGGTCTGCACCCCAGTCTTGCCCGTCGTTCAGAGGGTGGGGAAGCCCACACATCCTGCAATACTCCAGTTGTCAGTAGGAGGCTGATTTTAAACTGTTAGTCCCTACAGTCTTTAATCTTAACGAAACTTTCTATATTTCAATTTTTATACCATATATACTATGATTACATATCATAGGTTATATTTAAGAAGAAAGAGATAAAAATTTCCCTGTTGGTTAGTCCATGCTAACAGTGAGTTTTTAGGGAGCTCAGGGAAGTTATGACCGAGACCTGGCCTGCCAGCTGCTGGAGGTGTTTAACAGGGGGGGGGGGGCAGCCGAGCTACGTGACCGCTGGGTGGGTCCCCATCGGTGAACAAACAGGGAGCAGACGAGCCCTGTGTGCTTCCAGGCTGCTGTCAGGGCAAATTTACAAGTGAAAAGACTCCTCTGTGGTTTTGTGCTTCTGGTCTCTTGGCCAACCCGAATGTCACTGACCTGGGGACCCGGCCCTGTAGTGAGGATGCCGGCCAGCAGCTATGTTAAGGCTATACTGACTCCTCTGCTTGGGAGAGAACGTCAGTCTGGAGGAGCCTATTTTGGACCCCGCAAGTTCACACGACAGCAGAAGTGGATGATCAGTTCATCCGAATAAACTCAGGTTCTGGCCCTGCCCAGCCGGCCCCTCCCTGCTTCCCTTTGATGTGGCCCCTGGATATTGACCGGAGTCCTTGGACACCAGCCTCATGGGGGCTCCTACTCCACCCCGTCTGGGCTGCGGCCTGGGCTGATGAGACATGGGCCTCTCCCCCAAGCATGGCTTCCCCATTGGGGCATCGCCCAGGGCTGAGTTCCTATGGACCAAGGCCAACGAGGCCCCCCTTCTGGAAGCAGGACCGATGCCTGAGAAGCAGACCATTCCGTGCTGTCTGACCTGGGGCCTTCCTAGCTAGCACGGCGGAGTCAAAGCCCGTTGGAGACAGGCTCGTTCTGTTCATAACATTCTAGACGTGCCCACACCCATGGGGACAGTTTTCCAAACAGGAAAATGTTGCAATAAAAGAGTATGTTGTAAGAAAGACACTGAATCTTTTATTTTTTTTTCCTTTCATTTTCTTTTTCTTTAAAAAACAAAACAAAACAGAAAAAAGCCTGAAGTAAATCCTTTTGAGGAGTAGTTACAGATATAGGGGCGGGGCGGGGGCACTAAGAAAGATAAAGCACCAGTGAGATGCCTTTCTAATTTTCTCCTTCATCACGGAGCACAGAGCCTCTGAGCAGAGCCCGGGGCCACTTGTACGCCCTCCTCCCTTGCAAAAGGAGAAACAGAAGACAAGAGTTTTGAAAGGATTTTCTCGGTGTGTGTAAAAGTCAATGCTATAAATCTAAAATGAAGTCTGTTTTTTTCAAAAAGTTCTAAAACAACAGGAAGAAAACACATGGAAAGAACCCCTCGTGGAGACCTGGTGTTTAGGACTGAGGCTCTTTGTAACGAGAATATAACACGCAGAGGCTCCTTCCGTGGGCGGGACCTGCTCCCGCAGCCTCTGCCACCCACTTCCCTCCAGCCGCCCAACGCTCCCTTCCTCTCCGTGTAAAAAATAAAACCTGCTCCTGTGACCGAGCCTCCGGCAGCTCCTGTTGGCCAGCGCAGCCGCGGGGCTACTTGGTGTCGAGCTTGGCCATCTCCTGCACGTAGATGCCGATGCTCTCGCTGTCGAAGAGCAGGAAGTAGACGTTCTTCAGCGAGGACGCGCTCGAGTCGTCGAAGTGGGCCGAGATGGCTTTGAGGGTCACCTGAGCAGCCGTCTGTTTGGGGAAGCAGTTTCTGCGCCGGAGGAAAAGAAGAGTCCGTGTCACGCTGGCCCCTGGGACCCTGGAGTGCAGCCCGGGGCGGGGGCAAAGCGGGCCCTTCTTACCTTGGCCCCGGGCCCTGACTGCCATCGCACGGGGTCTAACCCACGGGCAGGCTGGTCCTCGCCCCACCTCCTTTGATGCCAGTCAGAGCGACAGCCGGGGTGTGTGTGGGGGAAGCAGGGGGCCCATATCATCACCTCACAGGTGCCACGCTGACTCGGGCACAGTGGTTTTAGCCAAGATCATAGGGCAGACCGGCGAGCGGTGCCCTGGGCTTGAATACGTAGCCCGACTCCAGTCAAACTTGGCTTTGAAAACACTACCAACTCAGCATTTCAAACACCTGGTCTTCAAAACGGCACCTAAAGCTTTCATTAGCTCCCTCAAAGCCAGTTTACGTCTTAGACTGTTTATTAAAGGGCAAAGATAGATGCTCAAAAGCTTGTGTTCATAGTTCCTTTTCCTGCACTTGAGGTTCCTCTCATCCACACACAGAGATGTGCGAATGTCATTTCAGCAGCAGTGACTTACAGAAACGGGACCTCCCCTCTGCTAACCCCCAAAACAAACCCGAGGTGAGAGCTTTTCATTTCTCTGGGTGTGCATGTCACAGCCTTGGCCTGGCCTTCCTTCCGCCCTCCCTCCTCCCCCCGCTCCCCCCCACCCCCAAGCAGCACAGGGTCCCCGTGAGTAGCAAGGCCTTCAAAGCCTGGTGTTCTCTGCCTCTCGCTTCTCCCCAAAGCTCCTCCCTCCGAGTGTTCTGAAGGATGGAGGCTGGCAGCCTCTGGTCATGTCTGCAGTGGCCAGAGTGGATGTGTAAGTGGAGAGAGCACTGGCTCCCAGGGAGAAGGCTGGACTCAGAACCTCCCCGCCCGTGCCCCCCGCCTCCCACCCCGAGAAGCCCCTCCTACCTGCCACTGGGGAAGGGTGGGAAGGCCACAGACTTTAGCTTCTTGTCCTCGGCTGCCGACAGGCAGTTCTTGATCGTCTCTTCAAGCTGCTCTTCACACTTGTCCGAGCCCCACTGAGGGATGTGACAGTGGATGACAAACTTGGCCGCGAGTCCGCTGGATTGGCTGACGGCAGCTGGGACGCGGGAGAGAAACGCTGCAGTTAGGCCCTGGTCTTCACCTTAAGCCGGGGGGTTAGGCCGAGCCCCACATACACCTGTGAGGTGTGTGGGGACAAGGAGGCGACAGAGAAGGCGACTGGACAACCTCCTGTGCCTCTGAAGGGGACTGCAGGGTCACAGCGCGGGAGCTGTGCCGGAATCGCTCTGACAGCGGCACCAGCTTCCTTTAAAGCTGACGCGGCACCACGTGACCTGCCGGTGCCCTGCCAACTCGTCACCGGGTGAAGCTACCTATTCCCCGGGGCCCTGCTCGAAGGTGCACGTCAGTCATCCCTGGGGCGGTGGGAGGCTGCGGAGTGGCCTCCCCGGATGTGCACATCCGGATCCCGGGAGGCTGTGCCTGTTACCCGCGTGGCATAAGGGGCTTTGCGGTGGGAGTCAGGGAGGGACGCTGAGGTGGGACCACGGTCCTCTGAAGAGGGAGCAGGAAGGTCACGGGAGGAGATGATGAAGCAGAGATGGGAGAGCTGCGTCCAGGAGCCAGGGACGTGGCAGCCAGGACTGGAAGAGGCTGGTTCCTCTGAGCAGGAGCAGCACTGCTAGCACCTGGGTGCAGGAGCCTGTGGACCTCTGACCTCCAGAGCTCAGAGAGAAAACATCTGTGTTGGTTGAAGCCACGAAATGTGTGGTACTTTTTAAAAATATATTTTTTATTTCAGAGAGAAAAGGGAAGACGGAGAGAAACATCAATGATGAGAGAGAATCATGGGTTGGCTGCCTCCTGCAGGCCCCCCACTGGGGATCGAGTCCGCAACCCGGGCATGTGCCCTTGACGGGAATCGAACCTGGGACCCTTTGGTCCGCAGGCCGATGCTCTTATCTTCTGAGCCACATCGGCTGGGGCTTGTGGTAATTTTTTTATAGCAGCGACAGGAAACCAATACAATGGCTTTTAGACTGACCAACAGACGTGTCCATCCCCACCCTGAGATCCCCACTCAGCAGGTCTGGTGCGGCTTGTGCTCGTGACCGGATCCTCCGTAAGTCAGGCCACGCGCCTGGCCCTCCTCTCCCCCACAGTGACTGTCTTCCTGATCATCTCCGAGGAGCCTGCAGGGAGCGCGCCTTCACACGGCTTGTTTATTTATTTATTTATTTATTTATTTATTTTTAATCCTCATCCGAGAATATGTTTCCATTGATTTTTAGAGAGAGTGGGAAAGACAGAAATAAATAGTGATGTGAGAGAAACTCATTGATTGGTTGCCTCCTGAATGTGCCCCGACCAGGGCCGTGGCTGGGGAAGAGCCTGCAACCAAGGTATGTGCCTTGACTGGAATTGAACCTAGGACCCTTTGGTCTGCAGGCCGATGCTCTATCCACTGAGCCACACGGACTAGGGCTATCCTCAATATTTTCAACCTGAGGACACAGGGTTTCATTCTGGAAATCGCACAGCAATGATCTTTTAAAACACGGCTTCTCTACCTTCTCTCTTCTGCCTCTGGAACTTCAGATGCAAGATGGAGCCTCTCATTCTACGCAGAGCAGCTGTTTCCTCTTTTCCACCCTGACAAGCAGTCTGCTGGGTGCCTTCCCTCGACACCCAGCTCAGATCCAGTCTTTGTGGCCAATTCAGGGCTCTGTCTCATGACCGGGCAGGGGTGTGGTATGTCCACGCACTGAGCCAGTGGGCATGTGGCCTGGGCGAGAGGCTCCCTACTCCCATCGGCTCCCCTAGAAAACAGCTTTCACACAAGCCAGGCCCTGCTGGTGGTCTGAGTGAAAGGCCACAGGCGTTGCTTTCAGTACTGAGTCTGGCTTTGGTTCCCTCCACGGAGGAGGTGACTCTGTTCTCATCACCACCTAAGAGCCCACCTCCTGATGGTTCAGCATATTGCAGACCTGAGCCCACACCCACAGCTTAGCCCTTCCCTGCTGCTGCCCCAGGCAGCGCTCCTACCCCTGCCCACATGTATGTTTGTTCTATATTTCAGTGTGGCTCTGTCTTAACATTTTTTTTAAAAAATATATGTTTTATTGATTTTTTACAGAGAGGAAGGGAGAGAGATAGAGAGCTAGAAACATTGATGAGAGAGACTCACCGATCAGCTGCCTCCTGCACATCTCCCACTGGGGATATGCCCGCAACCCAGGCACATGCCCTTGACCGGAATCGAACCTGGGACCTCTCAGTCCGCAGGCCAACGCTCTATCCACCGAGCCAAACCGGTTTCGGCAAAATTTTTTAAAAAAATGCTATCATTGCTATATGAATGGGGAATGGCATGTGCAGACTCTACAGGGTGGACTCACACTCTTTCTAGACTGGAAGACCTGTTACTTCTCCAGCATCTACTAGTAATCTGATCACAAGTCCCTCACTTCAACGGTCAAAGGCACCCCTCTCACCCATACTGGGTCTCCTTCTATCTGCTGCTCCCTGCTGGCTCATGACCCGAGCCTTCTCACACACAACCCTTACAGCCATGACGTCCCTGCCCTCAAGTGGGTCTTATATCCTCATGGAGATTCCACTTCTCCCCCAAGCAGAGGGTGGGCTCTGCAGTCCTGCTCCCATCTCTCTGTGCCCCGCTACTGAGTCTGTCTTGCCTCCTAGGCTGTTCGGTGCTTGTGGGCAGGAGGGGGACGTATTGCCTTTGGGGCCCTGGCATCAGGGCAGCACCTGGTACTGACTAGATGGCCACGGGGTGGGGGAGTGGGGGGGACACACACAGATCTGAAGTTGAACACATCCATCAAAAATTATCCAATAGTCTTGAAAACAGGTGTCAAACAAAAACTTGCACACAAATGTTTATAGCAGCTCTATTCACAACAGCTAAAGGTGGAAACCACCCAGTGATGAATGGATAAGCAAAATGGAGTATTATTCAGCCATAAAAAAGGAATGAAGTTCCGATACATGCTACAATATGATGAGCCTCAAAGAAATTATTTGTGAAAGAAGCCAGACACAAAATGTCCCATATTGTATGACTCCATTTATATGACATGTCCAGGACAGGCAAATCCACAGAAAGAGGAGACTGATGGTCACCAGGGGCCAAGGGAGGAGAATGACTGAGTTACCCAATAACTCCGGACCATTTTTGGGTGACCTGAAGCACCCTGACTTCAACTATCCCAATACTTTATAGCCCCCGAAGGACCTGACAGGATCCACCTGGGACTGTTCAAATTAAAAAATAACTCTCTGATTAGGCACGGCAGACGTTACTTTGCAAACTGAGCGTGTGGGAAGCCTGTGGCGCTGGAGAGGGAGGGGCGAGGCTGTGCTGGGAACGTGCCCAGCCCACACTCACCTTCGGCCACTTCCAAGGGGCCCTGGGACTTGCGCAGCTCCTTCACCGTCTCCAGGAACTCTTTGCCCCCCGCCTTCTCCAAGGCCTTCCCTGTGAGGACAACAAGCGGAGCCACTGTGGCTGTTCTTTCAACGCCGCCAATCACACTGTCAGACACACTTTCAGAGGCCAGAGAACACCAACCAACCGCACTTGGAACGTCGGAATAAAACTTTGCAACCGAAATCCTGGTTTGCCAGTGGTCACCTGTGGCAGGGGTCTGGCTTCTGTCCATCGGGACTTGGATTCTAACAGACTCTTCAAGGACCTTCTTAGGGGGTGACCTGACCATAACGTGTCTCCTGACAGGAATCCTGAAGATTATTATTATTATTATTATTTTAAATTGAGGCTCCAGTGTTCTGTTCTCTGGACTCAGTACCTGTTGTGTTCATTTAATTCAATGCCTTGATTGGACGGCCACCTACTGGGGATTGAGCCCACAACCTGGGCATGTGTCCTGACTGGGAATCGAGCTGGCAACCTTTTGATACAAGGTACAACACCCAACCAACTGAGCCACACCGGCCAGGGCTGAGATGGTGACCACTGAGTATGCTATTATTTCTAGTGCCCTTCCTAGCTTCCCTTCCCAGGCTCTTCTACCTAGCCTGGTAACATCTCCTGACTTAAGACAATGAACTTTTCCTAGGTGCCCATTTCATTTTTATTGATGGTTTTCTCAATATTTAAGCTTAAAATATATGTAGAATTTAACCCAAAACATCTACAACAATGTTTGTACCAGTATTACTCATTATTATCTAAACCAAAAACCACCTGAATGCCACCAATGGTAGAATGGATCAACAAATTGGGATATATCCCTACAGTGGAATACTATACATCAAAGAAAAATGAATGGACTACAACCATACTCAACAACATGAGTGAACTTCACAAATACAAAGTTGAGCAAAAGGAGGCAGACACAAAAGAAGACGCACTGCATGATTTCATTTATAAAGACTCCAAAAACAGATGACGCCATCTGTGCTGTTAGAAGACAAGATAGTGGTCACCTTGGAGGGAATGGTGACTGGGAGAGGGGAGAAGGGGACTTCTGAGGTGCTGGTAAGGTTCTGCTTCATGATCAAGGTGCCGGTTGCAAAGATGTATTCACTTTAAGAAAAATTCACCAAGCTGTGCACTAATGATCCGTTTTTATCATTTCAATGAAAATTTCAAAAATATATGCAGATTTAAAACAAAATTAGTGACTCTCTGGTAATGCTGTTCAGCTACATATAAAGGTAAGCACCCGAAGCAGGGGACAGCCAGCGGACAAGGGCCAGCCTCAGAAGAGCTTGCCCGAACAGTGGGCTGTACCGCGGCGCCTCTACCAAAGTCTGGGGACCTTACCTATGTCTTCCTTGAGGTCAATTTCGGCCGTGGTTGGGTGGACAATGCCCTCCACTCTCATGGAGCCAATGTGGCTGATGTCACTCTGGGTCAGGGACAGCTGCGTCAGGAAGAAAGGACAGAGAGTGTGGGAAAGATTAGATCCTGTTAAGCATCTTCATATTTCACATCATACCTGTTAATTCTCTCAGTTACTAACACCGAATGTCAACACAAAGGGCTGTACACGGAGCAACGTCTCGAGTTTCCCGGTGTTTGGTTTTCAACAGGTGCTTTGAGCTCAGAGGATTTGATGTTCGCTCTGAGGTTAGCAGCTTGCACAAATCTCCTCTCCCAGGAGCAGAAACGGGACCCCCCTCCCCTCTTCTCCTTTCCCTACAGCCTATGCCTGCCTTTCCCCATCCTGGCAGCCTTGCTGGTCGTTGACATAGTCTCTGAGTAGCTTCTGCAAGGGAAGCCCGACTCTCTCCTCTACCTTCTCTCTCCTGCATCCTTCCCAGAGCAATGCAGACCTTCGGGGCAGGGCCGCAAAGCTGATGACCTCGCTTGAGAGAAGTGATGGCCTCCAGGACCCTGACCTGCGTATGTCTGGCCACCTTGCCTTTAGTGGACCACGTCCTTGGGGCTACACTTGTGAAATGCTGCCCTATGTGCCCAGGGCTTAGTGGGATGGAGGCATTATTCATCGCCTCCCCACTGAGCGAGGACTTCACGATCCCCTAAAGAAGTGAGAGAAAGCTCATCGCCTCGTAACTGTGGACGGCCCCCAGAGGGGACATGAATTCCACCTCTTCGCTCTGGGCTCCCATCAGTGATGCCGCAGGAACCTGCCACTTTTACACTCTTCCCATAACATGCTCGTCCCAACCGCGTCAATGAGATTCACACTGTACTGCCGTCAGGCTGCAAACACGGCGCTACCAGAGATACGATCAACTGTTTCCTTGTGGACCTTATGTCAGCCCCAGTTGATCTGACATAATCGTCTGTTTGGTAAACTTTTATGCTGGGGGAACGAATTATCTGCAGGTCTGGCTGGGCCGCCGTTGTGCTGCTGGAGACTGTTCAAATGTTTGGCCCGTTTGTTTCTTCCTGCAGCCGAGGAAGGCAGGCAGACGAAATTACTGGCAAATCATTCATTTCTAACACCAGGGGTTTTCAGGAAACATTTTTCTATTTTCTTTCTTTGATGAATTACAGTGAGCCATGTGACGTGGACCGCCCAAAGCCTGCTTGAGAAAGCTGGCTCTGAGCATTTCGGTGAGCACAGAAATAACTGGGCCTGGGCCATTTCCAGCAAACCCAGTAATGCCATCCTATCTACTGACCAACTATCCACTCTCCATGCTTACTTTTGGCCGGCCAACATCAGCATGAACAATTCTCAGCACGAAAGATCTTGTTTACTCGTTAGTTCAAAAATGAATCATTCAAGGCCAGAGCGAAAGTCATATTAGGGGAACCAGAGATGAAGGAGTCGTCACTGCTTGTAAACAGCAGGTTATAAAAATGCAACCATGGCCCTGGGGGAGGCTCAGTTGGTTGTGACGTCATCCCATGCACCGAAAGGTTGCGGGTTCGATCCCTGGTCAGGACACAAAGCTAGGTTGTGGATTCCATCCCCGGTCACAGAGAGTATGGGAGGCAATCGATAGATGTCTCTCTCTCTCTCTCTCTCTTCCTTCCTTTCTCTAAAAATCAATAAACATATCCTCAGGTGAGGATTTGAAAATGCAATCATGTTTTACTACAGCACAGCACAGCACAGCACAGCACAATTCTCTTTAGTACCTTCTGCCCTAGAACGAGGCTCTTAGAAGACAAGATGGTGAATCCATCTCCTGGCCCGTCTTCAGAGGTGGAATTCGAAGTCCCTTCTTTATCACTGTCTTTTGGTTTGGACTGTGGGTAGAAATCAGAGGAACAGGTGGGAAGTCATTGGAGAAAAGGCCCAAAGTGGCTCAATAAAGCTCTTCCCATGGCCACCACCCCCGTGGGCATGAAAGGCAGTGGTGAGCGTTATGTTCTACTGCTCCTGATGGAGGGAAGCAAAGGGTCGCAATATCAGGAAAAGAAACGGGTGCTGCCCAAAATGCGACGCGTTCAAGGGTTCACGCGCACCTGTAGTTCTCACTCAAACCCGCACAGTCATGTGATTCTTGCTCTTCTCCACTTACGATGACAAGCATCAGAGCCGGGAGGGTCATTCCAGCACATTGCTCAACCCCCTGTCCCCGGTTTCCCCTGGGACACCGAGGCAGCGCAGGGAGCGCTTACATGACCTCTGTGTTGTCATGAGGCCTGTGGAGGGCAACGGACAGCCTCTGAAGCTGCGATGTCCAACGTCCTGTGATTGTGGGACGTCCTGCGTCTGTGCTGCCAGGGCAACTGAGCACTCAGCTCGTGCAACCGAGAAAATGCTTTTAAATTTGATTTAATTAAGTTAAATTCAAATAGAAAGAACCACACGTGGAGAGCAGTTACTGTGCTGGGCAGCGCCTGAAAGTATTACTCTGCAAACGGCATCTCTGGCTGTATCTGCTCAGCGCATCAGGTTCTCCGCCACACCTGGAACCCCCTCGGCCGGACCTAGGGGACTATCTAGGGGAGACTATAGATATTTCAGTGGCAACATGGAGCGATAGAGAAGTGAAGAGCAGCGTGCCGGGCTGTCGGCTCTCACGTAGGTTTTAGTGGGGGCAACGGCAGGGATCTGGAAACATGAGGACCACCCATGCTGTGGAAACCGCTGGTAGACCCTGCCTGGTGATTGGAGCGCGTGCTTGGCACTTTCTCCCGGCACCACGCTGTGGAGTCCCCCGTTTTCTGGAGATGTGGCTACACCTTCATCTTCGACGGTTCAGCTTTCCTGCTGTTCCCAGAGTCCCTGGCTAACGGACGCAGCCTGGCTCACCTTTTTGGACGTCCGTGGTTTGGCAGCCTTGGATTTCTTGCCCCCCTTCTTGCCCGACGTGGCCTTCCTTCCTCTTTTCTCCGGGGGAGGGGAGAGGATAGTTTCCGACTTGCCTTTGGTCCCTCGCTTTTTGGCCAGCAGTTCGGGATGGATTCTGGGCAGGACGCCTCCGCTGGCAATGGTCACTCCTTTCAGCAGCTGAAGAGAGAAACGCATCAGTTCAGTCAGCTACGAGCTTGCTGATTCTGGGTTTAATACAGTTCTAACTGTTGGCAAAACAAGGTTAAGTCTGGCCTTTGTTTCCCCTAAGTTGCATAATACACCGTCTAACTGGCTTTTTCTGTTTCTCTTGCAGAGAGTATCTCTGTAGGCGTCAAGGCCTCCTGTGATCTTGTGCAGAAAACACAACAAGCCAAGCAAAATGAAAGGGTAGAGAGGTTGAAACCAGCAATGCTGCCCAGGGCTCTGGAATTCCAGACATAACAGAGGATAAAGAGCCTCACACATGGGGAGCGCAGCTTGACAAAATGAGGTTCAAAGGTCAAAGCTGGGGCTGACCCAGCGGACCACTGGTCTCCGCACTCCTTTGAGGAAAAGAAGGCCTGGCCAGACCCAGAATATATAACAGGATCTACTCCAGAGGCAATTGTATTTTGAAGCTGAATGATACCCTAGAAGAATCGATTCTTCTCTTTTAGGACCTAAAAGACCCTATTTTGGTGCAAATGTGTCGGGAACTAGAGCAGGAATGATGTGCAGCCAGCTTTGTCCACATGCAGTCGTGTGTTTGACAAACCCATTTGGTGGCACGTGTCCGTGCGGCCGAGGTACCTGATTGAGCTCCTCATCGTTGGCCACGGCCAGCAGGATGTGTCTCGGGGCTATCCGGGCCTTTTTGTTGTCCCTCGCGGCATTGCCAGCCAATTCTAGAATCTCCGCTGAAAGGACAAGGGGGAGTTAATAGGCAGTCACAGAATGGGGTCTGAGCTCCCTGAAGCTTTTCCTTGGGAGTGGTCTTTGAGTTTGATCACATTGATTCACTTGTGATTTTTAAGTCTGGGCCTGGAGAGAAATCCAGAAAGCTGAAAAGAATTCAGGTCTTAGACAAGTAAGATATGTTAGCAAGACCTGACCTATGATCCTGGAACAAAGTCTTCTAGTTGTCCCTTGACATTAATTCCTCCCCATTCTCCTTGGTATATGGATCTGATTTTTTTTTTTTTCTGAGCCCATATCCATGGGAAGGAATGAAGACAGTTTTTCCCAACCTCCCTTGTTGATAGAGGTGGTCATGTGACTAAGCCCTGGCCAGTGAAAGGCAAGCAGTCGTGTTGTATGGTACCCCTTCCTTTTCTATTGCTGGACTGAGGACGTGATGGCTGGGATTTGACCAAGAAAGAGCCGTGGATATGGAGTAATAAGACAGAAGCAGCTGAGGTATCTCATGGCTGTGGAGCTTCCTTACCAACCTGGACTATGTTCTATAGCAGTGATGGCGAACCTACGACACGTGTGTCAGGGGTGACACGCGAACTCATTTTTTTGGTTGATTTTTCTTTGTTAAATGGCATTTAAATATATAAAATAACTATCAAGCATATAAGTCTTTGTTTTACTGTGGTTGCAAATATCAAAAAATTTCTACATGTGGCATGGCACCAGAGTTAAGTTAGGGTTTTTCAAAATGCTGACACGCTGAGCTCAAAAGGTTCGCCATCACTGTTCTATAGACTTCTTTTATGAGAGAGAAATACACTCTTGTTTAAACCCTAGCATGGGCATCTCTGAAGAGAACAGTGATGTAGGTGAAGTCTGTCTCTGGTCCCCAGTGGGACCCCTTTCAGAATCCTCTTTTCTGCTTCACCTGATGCCCCAGGTCCCTCTTGTCCTAAAGGAAAGTGGATGGGAAGAGCTCACTTACACTACGGGATGAGGAAATGCTCAACCCGAGAAGTGAATTCCTAGTGGGGAGTCCTATGAGGCCTGCGAAGGAAGGTACGTTGGGGCTCAGGGGTTTCCTCATACCCCTCACAGCCTGGCCTAGCTCTGAGTTTAACGAACATGTTATGTGGTAAATGTGAAAGAGGTGACAGAAAGGAATTTTCCTAATACTACTTCACCTGCTACCAAATTTTCGAGTCAAGTTTTTTTTTTTTAAAAAAATCTATAGAATTGTCTGATACCATCTGTATGCTTTCTCCTTTCTCCTCTTATTTTGTTATTTTTCCTTCTTCCTCAATTTTAGGATGTTCTGCTAAATCAAACTTGTCTGCTTTTAAAAGAATGAATGAGCCTATAAAGAAAAAGTCCTTCCCTTAGAAAGCTAACAGCAATGTGCCATTGAGTTGTTTCACTAACACATGGGGGAAATGTGTGCGTATGTGCATGTGCGCATAAATTTGTTGTGAGGTGTTTGCACAGGTGTGTGTGTGTGTGTGTGTGTGTGTGTGTGTTGGGGATTTGCTGGTATAATGGCATAAATATTAAATCTTAAAATTAACAGGGGATTATGTATGTCTTTACAATCAACCTAATTTCAAATAAAATAGCACATGAAATTCCCATCATTTATAAAATATATGGCAATAAAATAAAAACTTTGCATAAGTATGCCATATTAACTAAGCAAATGTAATTAACAAAAATTAGAATAAAATAATCATTAGAGTTAAATATTTATATGGCATTTCCATAATGAAAAGTGCTAAATCACTGCAAATTCATCTCATAGCATGCCTTCCAGGTTATTAAGCAATGAATATTGTGTTTACCAACAATTCATTTATACAGGGATCATGTTTCCTGAATCAGAGATTGAGGGGGCACTGTAGTTGGAGAAGTATGAGCATATTTGTTGAGACAGTGGGGCAGAGAATTTGAAATTAATGTCATATTGGATAATCTGATTTGCTGCATTCAGACTGCTGCCCAACCCTTTCTTTATTTAAAAAAGTGTACCCATCAAAAAGAAATGCAGTCACAAAGCTTTCACTAATAGGCTTGCTGGCCTGGCCGGTGTGGTTCAGTGGTTGAGCATTGACCCATGAACTAGGAAGTCACGGTTCGATTCCCCATCAGGGCACATGCCCAGGTTCCGGGCTTGATCTCTAGTAGGGTGCGTGCAGGAGGCAGCCAATCAATGATTCTCATCATTGATGTTTCTCTCTTTCCCTCTCCCTTCTTCTCTCTGAAATCAGTAAAAACATATTTTAAAAAAATAGGCTTGCAGCATGACTCTAGGTTAAAATGGGCAGCACCCCACCGTGCGCAATAAAACGGAGTTTCCTGCACTTGCTCATCTCGGGGGCCCATGCCTGGGCAGAAGGTGCACTCCACTCCCCTTTTTCCTAGATGGGTGTGGGGGCCAAGGAGCCTCCCAATGTTAAGCTTCTGAGAAATCAAATGTAATTTGGCATCTTGGCCCATCACTCTCCTGCCTCTGTCCCTGCATTTAGAGGAAGAAGTTAAGCACCCTCCCAAGTTCATTAACTCAGTCGTCAGCATGAGAAGCAGGGCTCATGGGGAAACCCTCCATGCTTGGGGCCTGCAAGAAGCCCCTGAAGGTCAGGTTATTTTCAGCTTGACGGACAGACCACGGACATGAGACCCGCAGATGGGAAATCTGCCAGAATTAAGTGCAGCACAGGAGAGAGTCACCGCAATGACTCAGCAGGCGGCACGAAGCGTGCGACTGAGCTCCCGGACCAGCCCTTCCAAAATCCATTCTAGAAAGAAAACCTTGACCATGTGCTCTCGTGAAAAAGCAAAGGTAGAGCTTCCTTTTTCTTCCTTTTTTCTTTAAAGAGGAGAACTTCATGATACACCAGAAAATCTAGACCAAGGAGTTCTTTTCTCTGTTGAATGTTTCATCTGAACATTCCCTGGGACAGAGATGCCACCATGTAAATCAGTGGTTCTCAACCTTCTGGCCCTTTAAATACAGTTCCTCATGTTGTGACCCAACCATAAAATTATTTTCGTTGCTACTTCATAACTGTAGCATTGCTACTGTTATGAATCATAATGTAAATATCTGATATGCAGGATGGTCTTAGGCGACCCCTGTGAAAGGGTCGTTCGACCGCCAAAGGGGTCGCGACCCACAGGTAGAGAACCGCTGATTTAAATGTTTGAAACAACATAATCATTATTAATATTTTCAAATGCTGTTCCGACAAACGCATTCAAGTGGATTATAAAATAAGCATTAAAATTAAATATTTATGTGGCATTTCCATAATGAAAAGTGCTACAACACTGCAAATTCATTCTCACATCTCTTCCACGTTATAGTTGCTACATCCTTGAGTGACTTTATTGATTTTGGAAACACAAGTCTCCTTCTATTGGCCATCAGGAGGAAAACTGGATTTAGATGGCACACATTTGTTCCACTGGAAATTCTGTGGGGAGATCATTATTCCATTAAGTGGTGGCGACTTCCCTGGAAGTTTATAGACTTTCATAGCAAACCTCTAACTTCTTGGAAGTCTGGTTTCCAGCAATAGTAACCATCTGGAATGCACCTGAGTATCTGGTAGTAAAAGAAAAAAAGATTTCTGTAGCCAAAAGAAATTATTTTGGAAGAGCTGTGTCCTCTCATTTTGGACACGAACTGAATCGACACCGGGCATCCCGACCCCAGCAGATGGGAAATAGCACATGAAACGGAGGGTTGGAACAGAGGGCCCGGAGTGGCCACTCCTTCAAGACCGTCTCCTTCTCCGGCCCCAACTTGCGTGTACACCTGCCCACTAGATGATGGCGCCCCTGGGCTGTGTCTGGGCCCTTTGCTCTGCTTAGGCCATGAGTCTTTTGGGGAAACCCCATCCACTTTTGGCTCCAGCTTCCACCTACCTTGCCGTGTGGTCAGATCTGCACCTCCAGCTCTGCTGAGATGTCACCTGGGCCTCCTCGCCTGGGTGTCCCACAGGTAAATCCAACTCCCCACATCCATATCACCCCCTTCCCAAGCCTGCTCCTCCCACAGCCCCTGGGACTGGCAGCTCCATCCACACACAGACCTTAGAGTCATCTCTCCTCCTCCCCGCCCTCCCTCCTCCCGGCCTCTTCAAGCTCACACGCCTTTGCCCCTCTTCCCCACGCTTGTTGCCTTGATCTGAGTTAAGGCTCTCTTCTCTTCCGGCCCAGAAAACACTAGTGACTGTCGAAATGGTTTCCCTGTCCCCGTTTTGTCCTCCTCCAGATCGGTGCCAACAGGGCCATCACTAGGCCAAAGGCGCCTTTGTGCAAATTAGAAAAAGATGCCTCTTCCTCAAGACACTGTCCTGCCCCGATTTCATCTGAACAAGACCCTTTACTGCCATCTGCTGGAAATGCTCATAGTAAAGGTAGTTATCTGAGGGCCACGCTGTGAATGGCACGCCCTTAAATGTGTGTCCTTGCGCAGTGTACAATCTGCACAACCACGCGTGTGGCTCTGGCTGCCCACGTGAGCTCTTCAAACCACAAATGTGATAAGTGAGAATCATTAGGTAAAAATGCTTGGTGGTAAATGGATAGACCTAATTGTCTGGAAATGATGTGTAAATGATGAGTTCCTATGTCACACAATGATTTCAGGAGGTGACCTGAAATTTAACCCTGCTTTAAGACTTCTTTGTCCTCTCAATTAAAAATATTTTATGAAACATTTTCTCAACATAAAAAAGGTAAATTATTTATTCTCAATAGCTCATCGTGGTCCTCAATGGCCTGCTCCCCACTCCATCTCATTCCCACCACCAACCCCCGGCCCTGCCATTTCCCAGCTTGTTCCTGGTACACGGAACTTCCTCTAGTTCCTGGAAGTGCCACATACTTCCTCTAACCTTCATCCTTGTTCCTCCCCAACCTGACAATCTCCCCCTGCGCAACCCCTCCCATCCGAATCTGGTAACTCCTACTAATTCCCAACTCTATTGCCCGTCAGATCATTTCGGGGAGCTTTGAGAAACCCCGATGCCCAGAACATACCACAGAATTTCTGGGGGTGAGACTCAGGCATCAGGAAAGGAGAGGGATAGAGAGATAGAAACATCGATGAGAGAGCAAACATCATTGATTGGCTGCCTCCTACACGTGCTCCACTGGGGATCGAGCCCGCAACCCGGGCATGTGCCCTGACCGGGAATTGAACCTTGACCTCCTGGTTCACAGGTCTATGCTCAACCACTGAGCACCACGGGCCAGGCTCACCTTCTCCATTTGACTGAGGAAGATGCTGGATGCTGGGACTGGCTGGAGAGAGGGGGCGGATAGTAATGGCTAGTATCAGTGCTCTACTCTTCCTCGGTGCCTTCACTGCCCACTCACTGGATCTCTGCCGTAGCCTTCCAGCTGCTTCTCCTGCTTCCACCCTGTAACCCTCCCCCAGGATCAGATCACTCCCGCCTCTGCTCCAAACCCTGCAGAGCTGCTATTGCTAGCTCTTATCCCCACCCCTCCCCCAATTCCAGCCCCTTCTCCCTGGGGCCTCATTTACAGCCCAAGCCCCGCCCCCAGCTGTAGCCCTCTGGCCCCACTGCTGTTCCCCCCACTCCCAGCACCTGCCTTCCCCCAGGCTAGGGTGCCCACCCCCAGACATCTGCAGGCCCACTCCCTGGTTTCCTTCAGATGGGCCTTCTGGGGTGGCTCTATTTACGACTCCCCTCCCCTTCCCTTTTCTGGAGCACCCTATCAGTAGTATCCACTTTATTTGTCCCCCAGCACTTAGCACGCCTGATGCAGCACACCCTCCACTTGTCTGCCTGCTCCTTCCTCGGGAATGCATTCTGCTGGAGGGAGGGATTCCTGCCTGTCCTGGTCTAGGCTCTATCCTCAGCATCCACACCTGGCCCACAGTAGGTGCTCAGTAACTTTGTGAGTGAATGGAAGATTCTGAGAACTCCATTCACTGAGAAACAGAAGGACGCTCTACTCTGGGAGGTACTATAAGTCCTTAAAGACCTGCTGGCTCAGTGTGACTGCTGTGGAGGCTGGGGGCTCTAATCCAAGACACATGAAAAACCCTAGCAACGGTCCAATTCTATGACCAGAGAGCAGCCTGAGGACTTAGTGTGTGTACTGACAAGTAGATGCTTACCAGACATTGGTTGAATAAATAAATGGGAAAATGTAAGCTTTTATCTGAACCAAAGACGAACAGAGATGCCGCATTTGTTTTATTATGCACGAAGTGTGCCTTTTGCCAAGTGGAGACATAGAAAGTACTTAATTACTTTGATTATACACACATTACAATGGGTCACGGTGGTGTAGCGGAAAGTGCACAGCTTGGGATCGGAGGGTCTCAGGGAAGCCCAGCTCCTGCTGGGAGGCTGTGGGATCTCTGGGTCACCCAAGTGGTTTCCAGCCTCGGTGGGTGACACGAGTTTAACAGGTTGTTTTAAAGTTTCATTCATCTTTCTCGAAGCCAGCATCCCAGAGCCAGCAGGTTTCCCATCAGGCTTCTGGGTTCTACCCCAGACCCAGGCAATCAGGCCACCGGGAGGGGTGCAGCCAGGAACTTGCATTTTGAACAAGCATCGCCCACGCCTGTAGGCCTGCTGCTGAGAGACTGGCTGCCACCTTGCTCCTCTGAGCAGCCCTGGAACCAGCAGCATGGGCATCGCCTGGGAGCTCGTTAGAAGGGCGGAGCCTCAGGCGCCCCCCCCAGCCCCCCCTCCCCCCCCCGGCCCTTGTCAACAAGATCCCCAGTGATCCCACCTTGAACAGCACTGCTCTATCTCCCTGGACTCAGTCGACCTTCAGAGCCCTCCAGCCTCTCTCCCACCTCCTGAAGGATCCTCCTGGAAAACCTTTAGCCCAGGAGGGCTTTCATTGCCCAGTAAGGGACAGGCTCATGGTGCTGCGGTCGGTGTGTCCGACTGAAGGTCAGGGGGAGAAGTTTCCACGAAGGGATCAAGGCAAACCTTTCATCAGTAACGGTGCTCAGTGAGTGATGGGGACCAGGAGGGCAGAACAGGACCGTACATTTAAGGAGGAAGAGACTGCGCTTGAGGGAGAGGCAGGAGGGGAAGAGGGACCTGGGAGAGAAACTGGGTCCAGCCCTGCCCACCTGGGGGTTTTCATGCTGCGGCTGCAAGGGGCTCAGCTTCCAGGTAGGTGGCTTGGGGAAGTTTGCTTTCCTCCCTGGTGGACTTTCCAAAGGATCTGGTGTCTAGGGAATCCCCATGGGCAGAGTCCAAGACATTATTGCCAGTGGCTAAGAGGACCCCTTCAATGAACTAACCACACTTATTTATATAGATTTGTATATTTATATATTTATATATCTTAAAAATTAAAAAAATTTAAAATTGATTTCAGAGAGGGAAAAGGAGAGGGAGATAGAAACATTAATGACAAGAGAGAATCATTGATCAGTTGCTTCCTGCATGTCCCTTACTGGGGATCAAGAATGCAACCCGGGCGTGTGCCCAGGCCGGAATTGAACTGTGACCTCCTGTTCCAACCCACTGAGCCACTCTGGCTGGCTATATATATTTTAAAGCCTCCTTGAAATTGTGAGGTATATCTTCTGTTTATGACATAAGAGTACAATAACAACAACGAAGTAGAAAGCTCTCAAATATATAAAGAACCCATACAGCAAAACTCTCATCTCTTAGTAAAAAAGTAATTTTAACAACGAATACGGGAAACGATTTCCTACATAATCACTGTAGACAGAGAACCACCTCTGTAAAGGAGCAAAATTAGAATGCTGGCGTCATGGAACCAACTGAAGATGCCTTTGGTGCTCTGGTCAATGTTATTTATGGACACCGAGTCCTGGTTTCATGCCCCGGAGAACCGATGTTTAAGGAGGACTTTCTATAAAGTGAAGACCCCCGTTTATAAAACAAATAGCACCCCCTTCCTCCCGTAGGTTCTCTTCTTTGGGAACCTAGATTCTCACACATCGCATTTGCCTACGCAAGACACACCTTCTTCAGGGCTGGGCTGCAAAAGCCACCTTCCTGGGGGTTCTCTGCCTCCCGTGCTGATCATCTGTCCGTCTTATGCCCTTTTCTCTCCCCTAGAGCCTGCAGAAACTGATCAGCAAGCAGGCAAGCCCCACCCCGCTGCCACCCACAGCAGCCTTGAGACAGCACCCTCCCAGCCTGTGTGAGGGGCCGAGCGGACCACCTGCCCCTCGAGGCACCTTACCTGCCAGGTACTCGATGACTGCCGCCATGTACACGGGAGCACCCACGCTGATCCGGTACTTGAACGTCCCTTTCTTCAGGTAACGCATCAGCCTCCCCACCGGGAAGATGACCCCGGCCCTGGCTGACCGGGACAGCTTGGACATTTTCTTCTTCCCGCTCCGGCCCGACATCTTGCCTCAGTTTCCCTCTCAGCTTGCTGACACAGTGGCTTCCTGGCGCTAGCGCAATGCTGGAAAGGAAAGAAAGCAGGGTGAGGAGGGCGGCTGGAGAACATCTTGGGAACAGTGAGCGGTCCTAGAGCACTAGGTGAGGTGCCTGACGGTCCGGGAGGTGGCTGAGACCGGCTGTCACCGCAGGGTGCTGCAGGCAGGCCATCAGCAGGCCCACCCACAAACCTCTCCCACTCCATCAAGCCAGCCCAACCGCAATACGAGAGGCCAAAGACTGTCACCAGAGAGAGGCCAAGGCCTTTCAGTCAGCGAATAATGGTTTCCAACGACGTCCACTTCGTCACCCCCAGACCATTTGGGATGTGTCGCCTTATGTGGCAGAAGGGACTCTGCAGATGGGATTAAGTTCAGGGTCCTGAGCTGGGAGCGTATCCTGGATGGTCTGGGCAGGTCTAAAGGAATTGCAAAGGTTCTTCCATGAGGGGGGCAGCAGATGAGAGTGAGGAGCGGTATGAGTGAAGGGAACGAATTCTCCTCTCAGAGTCTCCAGAAAGGACCAGACCTGCCGACGCCATTTTATTTTAATTTAAAAAAAATTTTTTTTTATTGATTTCAGAGAGGAAGGGAGAGGGAGAGAGTAGAAACATCAACGATGAGAAAGAATCTTTGATCGGCTGCCTCCTGGCCCCCACGGGGATCGAGCACGCAACCCGGGCATGTGCCCTTGACCAGAACTGAGCCCGGGACTCTTCAGGACGCAGGCTGACGCTCTACCCACTGAGCCAAACCGGCCGAAGCTGCCGGCGCCATTTTAGCCCAGTATAAGGGCTTCTGACCTCCAGGCTGTGAGAGAGTAAGTCTGTCTGGTTCTAAGCCACTAAATTTGAGGGTGACTTGTTACAGCAGCAATAACTAAACTAACACAGTCCTCTTTTCTCCGATTTGCTTCGGCCTGCTTTAATACATTAGTACAGTGGGGCCTTCACTTACGAGTTTAATTCGTTCCGAGACCGAGCTCGTTAAGGAGCTCGTTAACTCAAATTACTCTGTCAACTCAATGCAAAAAATCGGCAGAGAGACAGCTGGTATCTCAAAAAACTCGTTAGTCGTGACACTCGTAAGTCAAGGCCCCACTGTACTTTATTCATAGCTTTGACCTACAGCTCACGGCTGATTTCCAATAATTCTTAAAAACCGAAACATGCCAGAAGAGGCCACTGTATTGGATATGTTAATGCAAAGTAACCAAACGCCACAAATGAAAAGTGAGAATGCAGTCCAAGCTTCTGTTCCCTGGAATTTGGGGGAGAAACTTCAGCATCAGCAGGAAGAGGTGACTTCAATACAATGCCCCCTCCTCCCCGCCCTCCAGAGACATGTGTATTTCAGGAAGCTATTTTTGTGTGAAGATAAAACAATTCTATGTTTCTGAAAGAGTCTCTAAAAGGCTAAAACTAACTCAGAGAATTGTGATAGAGCTTAACTTGTTGGTCAAGGGAGTACCGTGACCAAAATAGAATATAATTCAGAATAAATAAAAGCAAATTACAAAGGACAAGCAAGCAGGACCAAAGAAAAGAAGCCAGAAAACTTGTAGGAAATGTTTTAATGAATCAAAGCTCTCTGCCCCAAAGGCAACATCATCCTCTGTGGCCATTTCGTTTGGGGACGGACAATGAGAAAGTCAAAACGAAGCTGAAGTTGGTTCTACCTGTGGAGGCAGCCATTTCAAATTTTGGTTAGGTCAGCTTACTGACAACCAAGATGGCAACGAAAAGGCCTAAGAAAGTGGCTAAGAATATGATGGAAGAAAGTTCTAAATGAATGCATGGCTAGTGTCAAAGACACAAAACGGGGATTTATTTAATCCGGATGGAAGAATGAACATAGTGTTCAATTTTCTAAAGTATCTGATTGCTCTGTTATGACTGAGGAGTTTTAAATGAAACTATGGAATCAGCAACAAACCCCATTCTCAACACCCTCCTATCCCCAAGTTAAAGGATGAGAGTTTGAGGTATGTTATTACATATTTCACATACATTAATTTCAAATGCACATGTGTACTTACTATGCTCCCACTATATGTGTCATTTTGCCACCAAAAGATGTAGGTATTCATTCTAAGATGAGCAAACAGTCTTAGAATATTATCTCTTTCACAGTAAGACGCGGCAATAACATAATATCACCGTTTTTTTAAAAATATATTTTATTGATTTCTTACAGAGAGGAAGGGAGAGGGATAGAGAGCCAGAAACATCCATGAGAGAGAAACATGGATCAGCTGCCTCCTGCACGCCCCCCACTGGGGATGTGCCCGCAACCAAGGTACATGCCCTTGACCGGAATCGAACCCGGGACCCCTTGGTCTGCAGGCCGACGCTCTATCCACTGAGCTAAACCGGTTCTGGCAATATCACCGTTTTTAGAGCTACATTGTCCGTGCCTCGGCTGTCCAAGGCTGCTAACTCTCAGAAGTAGACTTATAGATAGGTGTCCTTTCGTGGAGGAAGCCATCAGCTGCATATTAGGACTTTAACCATCGATTTAAGTTACGGAAACTTAGGTCAGGCATCAGTAAATGTCCTGAGTACCTGTTGTTGGTCATCACTGTCCCGGGGCCAGGGGACCCATAACGCAATGTGGAATGGTCCTTGCCCTCAGAGAGAGCTACTTGGCAGGTTTGCTAGTTGGTGGTGCTGTTCCACATGGAGGTGGCTCCCAGTACAGTGGAAAGAGCCCAGGACTGGGAACAGGAACCCCAGGGCGTGGTCCCACTTCTAATAACTAGCTATGCGCACGCTGGGTGTCATCGGTGTGGGCCTCATCTGTAAAATAGGACAGTGACTAATAGATCCTGAAGGTCTTTCTGGCCTTAAATGTTCCTATTTTTTTTTCAACTTTCAAATGGTTCTGGAAAAGAAGTGTAGGCCCTTTAAGAAATGAGTTCTAGCCCGGCTGGCGTGGCTCAGTGGTTGAGGGTTGAAGTATGAACTATATCATGGCTTGATTCCTGGTTTGGGCACATGCCTGGGTTTCAGGCTCAATCCCCAGTAGGGGGCGTGCAGGAGGTAGCAGATCAATGATTCTCTCTTCATCATTGATGCTTCTCTCTCTCCCCCTCTCCCTTCCTCTTAAACACACACACACACACACACACACACACCACCACCACCACCACCACCACCACCACCACCACCACCACCACCAACAACAACAACAAAACCCCACAAAAGAAAAAACACCACCACCAACAAAAAACAAGAAAGAAAAGAAATGAGCATAAAGAGACTGTGCATGTTCATAAAAATGTGTTCGTATTGGTGGCTCCACTAAGCCAATTTTGCGCTCTTTTTAGTTACTGATAAGTGGGGGGGGGGGGGGGGGGGAAGGACAGTAGGTCTGGTTGCCAAGGAACCACCTAGAAAGTCCATCCCAGGTGGACATGCCCTGTGGATAGGTGCGTGCTGGCTGGTCAGGTCTCTCCTACCAACAGAGAACCATGCACAGGGGACAAGGCCACAAAGGCAGGACCTCCCTCCCTCTCCTTCATTTTTCTCAAATGAAAATGGCCAGAGAATGAGCAGGTGTGCAGGATAAGGCGAGGGGCTTTCCCAGTGCCAGGCCAGAGGAGTCACACAGACCTCAACAGCTGGGAACTGGGACCAGCAACAGAAAACAGGTGACATCAGGGCACTGATGCCAAAAACACTCATGACTTCAAAACAGTCAAGTAAGGAAAACCAGGGTTAGGCCCAATAGACAAACAGATAAGCTGAATATTTACATGTAGGGGTCGCCCCCAACATAGCATGGATAGCAAGACTCTTTCTTTGTCTCCCAGACTCTCCTCTATGTTAGCGCCTTAAAACGGAGTTGAAGATGCAGCTCCATTTGAAGTCTAAGTGTGACACTGACTGTTGCATGTGCTTTTAATGCATTTTTAAAAAATTGATTTTAGAGAGGGGAAGGGAGAGGAAGAGAGAGAAGCACTGAATGGCTGCCTCCTGCACGCCCCCTACTGGGGATCGAGCCTGAAACCTGAGCATGTGCTCTGACCAGGAATCAAACTGGCGACCTTTTGGTGCATGGGACGACACTCAACCAACTGAGCCACGCCAGCCAGGGCTGTTGTATGTAGTTTAATAGACCTGGAGAGTTCTTTGTACCTGGGGAGCCCATCTTTTCAGACATTGTGCTGAGTTTAAGCAACCAGGCACTTAACTCCTAGGCCCCAAGGGTTGGGCGGTCCCCGTAATTGTAAAAACTGGACCATATAAAGGAATCCTAGGGCAGCAGGGAGGAGGCTGGAGGGAGCTGACATATCCCCCTACTGGATCCCACAGATTGAAGGAAGTGTCTGCCTCTCCGCCTCCCTCCCCGAACTCCTTGAGAGAAGACCCTGCTTTCTGAAGACCGCCCCGCCCCCAGCCTGAGCTGGACTCTGCCTGGAGGTGTAAGAAATCGTAATCTCTGGCATCCTTCTATTCTGGCCACTCTTTCCCCGGACTCTATCCTTTCTTGGGAGGTCATGTGACAAAAACTTGATCTGCTTCCTGTGAATTTGAATCTTTGAGGGGCCACCCACCTAAAGAGAAAAGAACTATTGCAGTGTGAAATTTCTTTCTACCCGACTTTCCTTTCCATCCAAACATTAATATTTAAATGTTTACATTTATTTACCTTCTGCTCTACAGCAAGTTTTACTGTAATTAAGCAAAGCGTAAGGACTCTAGCTCATTATGTTTGTTTTCATGTTTGAAAAATAGGGTCTCTGAGTGGTTACAGGCACTATGTGGGCACCCCTGGAGACCATGTGGCCATGCTTGGGTGGCTCCAGCCTCCAGGCTACTTTGGGCTTCTTACGAGAAATTGGGAATAAGATCAGAAAAATACAACCTAGATCTGCAATAGCTGTCCTTTCATATCCGAGGAGCCAAGAATACCAAGTTTTGTAATTACCTGCAAAGTGAATGGGAGAGTTTGAAACATGTTAACAGCGGGGGACAGGAACATAAAACTCAAAATTCAGGGAAAGCAGGGGAGAAAGCAGTGCCGACCGCTCATTCCCTTTCACCGCCAAGAGGACAGCAGTTGGAAGAGCAAGATTGGTTTTGAGTGTGCTGGGGAAGGAGACACAGTCAAACGCCATTGTGTTAGGGTTTATTTCTATGATTGGTTTTAAGCCCACAGAGACACTGATGAGTTTGACTTGACAGATATCACAAGGGTAAATATTAAACTGTAGCACTGACTCAGGCATGGGCAATAAACTCACAGCAGCCTGTAACTGCTGTATTTTATTGATTTTATAATGTTTTTTTTAGCACTCTACTATTTCTAGAAATCAGTATGCGTCTTATAACCTATGACATCATGGATTCAAATGAAAGTATTTATGGAGCCTTTATTATTATTAAAGTTTTTTTTATTAATTTCAGAGAGAAAGGAAGAGAGATAGAAACATCAATGATGAGAATCACTGATCCACTGCCTCCTGCATGCCCTCTCCTGGAGATTGAGCCTATAACCCAGACATGTGTCCTGACAGGGAATTGGATCGAGACCTCCTGGTTCATAAGTCTACGCTCAACTACTGAGCCACACTGGCCAGGCTATGGAGCATTTATTTATTTATTTTATCCTTACCTGAGGATTTTTTTTCTATTGGTTTTTTATGTTTTATTTTTTTAGGGTAGAAGAGAGAGAAAAAGACAGTGAGAAATATCGATGTGAGAGAAATACATCGATTGGTTGCCTCCTGCACACACCCTGACCAGGGCCTGGGCCAGAGAGGAGCATGCAACCAAGGTACATGCCCTTGACCGGAATTGAACCTGGGACTCTTGGGTCCACAGGCCAATGCTCTTATCCACTGAGCCAAACCAGCTAGGGCTGGAGCACTTATTGAACAAGAAACTACATTAGATATTGTAGAATACCCATGGCCCTTGTCCTCAAATGTTTTTCAATAAAGTTTCACAATTTCAAGTAGATGAGAGGGACACAGTTCCCAAACAGTGTACAAGGCACCCTGAGACTCATCAGCGAGTGCTTAAGCTTTCAAAGAAAATACACTGATACTCGACCTCTGCTGAACCCCACAACTACCAGCTCGTGGTGGTTCTACCAGTGGTTTGTGGTAGTTTGCATTGTCTTCCTTTTGATGGTGCCATACCTTCGTAAAGCTGAGTTTTGGGCCGCCACTCTGAGTAAGAGCAAGTGTCAGGTGAAAACCAACATGGCACAGGAAATGAGAGTGGCAGGGTCCAAGCTGATCCTCAGGCTTGAGAAACCGTGCTGTGTCCAACGGGTGCACACATCCTATTTGTCATTCATTGTGGTTATTTAAGAGCGGGATAAAGATATTCTTTTTTTCCTTCTAGTTCATGTTTAATATTATTTTAAACAGCTACTAAGTTGTGAAGACATATGTACTTTTTAAGTTGTTTGGACCTAATCACTAAATAACCAGAACTTCTAATAGGCATTTCTTCTGGCCTAGGAGCTCCCAGAAAGCACGACTCAGACACGCTGTCCCCTGTGGACTGAGAAAGTTTGGAAGCTTCTTTATTAGTGCCCACCAACAACAAACTAAAACATATAATTATGACTTGCTTAAGGTCACCCCGAAGCAAGGAAAACAAGAAGTTATTTAAAATGTTTGAGTTGATTTCATCTTTAAATCTAAGTAATATTTGCACATAACCAAGTGAATAAAAAAGGAAAAGAAATGCATAAAATAAAAAGCAACAATTTCTCATTTCACTCTTTCTACCCCAATCTCACTTCCAGAGGCCATTTCATGTAACAATTTTTAATTTTAGTTCTGGTGGTTATCTCCAAAACTCTAATGGTTATACCTCTTCTTCCTAAGTTTCACTTTTAGAGCGTCTATCAATGCTAAGGATGAGAACTTAACTCCCTTTTCTCCCCCCTTTTCCAACTGTTGACAGTATATTTTCATTTTTATTTCTTCCACTGATTACCTTGGAAATGTCAAATCATACACTTCAATCTCTATCTCTGGCTCCACCAACTTTAGGTATTATCTCATGAGCCACTGTTATATAAGATGTGGACGTGTGTGCCCTTAACCTTTCTCTGGTTCACTCCTCTCTACCTCATTTCTACCTCTGTCTTCTATACTTTTTTAAAGAATATATTTTTTATTGGTTTCAGACGGGGAGAGATAGAAACATCAATGATGAGAATCATTGATCGGCTGCCTCCTGCACGCCCCCTGGTGGTGTGCAATCCAGGCATGTGCCCTGACCAGGATCGAACCATGACCTCCTGGTTCATAGGTCAATGCTCAACCACTGAGCCATGCCAGCTGGGCTGTCTTCTATACTTTTGATTGTTCATAATATTTATATTTTGTTCTGTAATCATAATGAAATCTTCATTTTTGTCTCTAGGTTTAATTTGGAAATTCAATGCCCGTAAGCAGCACTTACATGATTAGGACTTTGTAAATACTGCGCCCTTCAGAACTGAGTCGGGTGCTAGCCTCGCATTCCCTCCTCTGTGGTCCAACACTAGGACCCTGTGTCTCAGTATCAGGAAGTGGATTCCCTTTATTCTGAAAACATGTTGTGCAAAATCATTCCACATTTTACGTGGCTTCACATCTTCCTGGTATAGCACCCCGCCTCTGAGTTACTAGTTACAGTTGACACAGTATTTGTAGTACAGGAGGCCACCTCCCTTGGTTTCTCTTTCAGAAATTTCAGTTACCCATGGTCAACCTCAATATATTAAATGGAGCCCTAGCTGGTTTGGCTCAGTGGATAGAGCGTCGGCCTGTGGACTGAAGGGTCCCAGGTTCGATTCCAGACAAGGGCACGTACTTTGGTTGCAGGATCCCCGGCCCTGGTTGGGTGTTGCCTGCAGGAGGCAACCAATCGATGTGTCTCTCTCACATCGATGTTTCTCTCTGTCCCTTTCCCTTCCACTCTCTCTAAAAATCAATGGAAAAATATCCTCGGGTGAGGGTTAACTAAAAAAAAAAAAGTTGTGACTTAAAAAGACCCCCAATTAAATAGACAATATTAAATGGAAAATTCCAGAGATAAACATTTCATAGGTTTTAAATTGTGTGCTGCTCTGAGTAGTGATGAAATCTCTCGAGGTTTCTTGCCTTCCTGCCTGGGACGTGAATGATCCCTTTCTCAGCGTCTCCATGGTGTATACACAGCTCCCCACCTGTTAGTTATGTAGAAGCTGCCAGCCCGGTTATCCTATCCACTGGCACAGCATCGCAGGGCTTGCGGTTAAGTACCTCTTCTTTTACTTAATAATGGCCCAACGTACAAGAGTAGAGATGCTGGTAATTCAGATATGCCACAGAAGCTGTAAAGTGCTTCTTTTTTTAAAAATGTTTTTATTGATTTTAGGGAGAGAGGAAGAAGGAGAGATGGAGAGAGTAAGGGAGGGAGGGAGGGAGAGAGAGAGAAACATCAATGATGAGAATCACTGATTAGCTGCCTCCTGCATGCCCCCCTACAGGGGATAAAGCCCACAGCCAGGCATGTGCCCTGACTGGCCCTGCCTGGGAATGGAACCAGAGGCCTTTTGGTGCATGGGATGACGCTCAACCAACTGAACCACACCGGCCAGGGCTAAAGTTTGGGTCTTTTAAATGGAAAGGTGAAAATTCTTATCTTAAGGAAAAAAATTGTATGTTGAAATTGCTAAGATCTAGGATAAGAATCAACCTTCTATTGGTGATATTGTGAAGGAAAAACAAATTTGTGTTAGTTTTGCTGTTGCACCTCAAACTGCAAAAGTTATAGCCACAGTGTGTGATAAGTACTTAGTTAAGATGGAAAAGGCATTAAATTTGTGGGTGGACTTTGAGTCAGCATAGAGGGACCTGGAGAGTATCATGCTAAGTGAAATAAGTCAGTCAGAGAAAGACAAGTATCGCATAATCTCACTCACATGTGGAAACGAAGTAACAAAATAAACTGATGAACAGAGTGGGCCCAGTGACATGGAAGCATGGGACAGAGTGCGGAAACTCTGGAGGGAAGGCAGGGGAGGGTGGGATGTAATCAACCAAGGACCTTGTATGCATTTATGAATGGCCCACGGGCACAGACAACGGGGTGGTGAGGGCCTGGGGTGGGAAGCAGGCTGGAGAGGGTCAATGGGGGAGGAAGGGGACATATGTGATACTTTCAACAATAAAGAATTATTTTTTAAAAATGTGGGTGGAAGATATGAACAGACATGTCCCAACCGATGGCAACGTGTTGCGTCAGAAAGCATTGAGCTTCTACGAAGACTTCAGCAAGGGTATTAATGTGTAGGGAAACAGAGTACAGCGGGTCCTTGAATAATGTCGTTTCATTCGAAGTCATTTCACTGTTAACACCGATGAGAAAAAAATCAATTCCCAGCCCTGGGCCCCTGTCTGTGTGGAGTTTGCACTTTTTCCCCATTTTTTACGTGGATTTTCTCAGGGAACTCTGGTTTCTCCCCACATCCCCAAAGTGTGCACGTGGGGCGAACTGGCGTATCTAAATGTCCCAGTGTGAGCGAGTGGGGTGTGCCGCGTCTTGTGATGGCAGGTGCCTGCCTGGTGCCCTGAGCTATCGGAACAGCCTCTGCCCCTGCAACCCTCAACTGGAATAAGCAGGTTGGAAAATGATCTTGTTTTCACTAATTTTTCTTAAATGTCTACAGAGCTCACATTTTTATTCCAATGTTTGATATTAGAAGTGTTTGGGTCTTTACTTAGAAGTTTGGTGATGTTTTTGTGACTAAAAAGATGTTGTAGGAATTTAACTCGTTTGTATCAAGTAGCCTATCATCACACCCTTAAAGTTGCAGTTTCCAAGAACCTATCGATGATGTTATGTGGGACCTACTATGTATATAGGGTTCAGTACTATCTGCGGTGTCAGGCATCTACTGTGCCTGAAATTGCATCTTCTGTTGGTAAGAGGGGACTGCTGTGGTTCTGTTTACACATCAGCCAGAAACCCTGGGCCCGTGAGCAGTGAACGGCTGACTGCTCCTGGGGGAAACAGGGGCAGGTTGCTATGGGCCTCTGGTCACAACCTCCTCCTCCATGGATCGATACATAACCTTGTTTTACGTGTGTTTCTATACAAGGACACCTTATTTAATAAGTATTATTGATTCATTAACATTGAACTCAGGCCTGAGCAAACCTTATCTAACACGTGTTTTCTCCGAAGGCACACCCCAGCCTTGCTGTGCTCAGGAGCCTACACAGCTCGTCAGCACTACACCAGGGGCCACTGTAAACAGCGAGATCACCAACAGGAAGCACAAAGCCGTGCAAAACGTGACACTAAATGAGCCATGACAAGGACTCTAGTTTACGTGGTGAGAGATGAAACAAGAAACAGTGCGTGGCCTTGTCTGGCCTCAGCTGGGAAGGTGCGCGATGGACGTTCTGCTCTGTGCGTATCCCTGAATGACAGCAAAAGCACCGTGGGAAGTGTATTGGTTTGGGGGTTACAGACACATTTATTGAGTAGGTGGGATGTGAGACTATGGAACCCATGAATAATGAGGATCAGATGTCCTTTCTTTGTTCTGTTGACAAAAGAGAAACGTGCCTTTACCGTCTCGCCCAGCTTCTCAAGCACATTGTTCTTGGGGACCACTTTCTTCCAGGGACACTTATCCTGACGCCCTCTGACCTCGGGCCCCGTGTGGAATGGTTGTTCTACCCTGTGGTCCTCGAGGAACGGCCTTCCCTGCTCAGCCTGTCCCGGGACCGCCTGTCTTGGCTTTCTCCTGGTGTCCTTGGGATCCACTTCATGAGACGGTCAGTCCAGAGAAGTCAACTTTGTTTTCTGACAAGTTTTCTGACAAGTTGGAACTGTTTTTATTGAATGACCTTTGGATTATCCTTTGGTGGGGTATATAACTTTTAGCATCGAAATCATACTGTTTCAACCTTGCGAAGCCACTGGTCCGTTACTTTTAGTATCCTGCATTATGGAGAAGTTTGGTGCCCTCCCTCCAAGCTACCAGATCTTTCTTTAAAAAATTTATCTTTATTGTTGAAAGTATTACAGACATCCTCTTTTTCCTCCCATTGCCCCCTCCCCCCTGCACTACTGTCTGTGTCCATGGGTTATGCATAGAAGTTTTTTGGTTAATCTCTCCCCACCCCCTTACGCCACTTCCCTCTGAGATTCATCCGTCTGTTCCATACTTTCAAGTCTCTGGATCTGTTTTGTTTGTCAGTTTATCTTGTTCATTATATTCCACATGAGTGAGATCATGTGATATTTGTCTTTCTCTGACCGAAGCGTATTTCGCTTAGCATAATGCTCTCCAGGTCCCTCCATGCCGTCTCAAAGGGTAAGAGATCCTACAGCTGCACAACATTCCGTGGTGTAAATGGACCGTAGCTTTTTTACCCACTTGGATTTTCTCTTTACGTTTATAATTGCACAAGGCTACGTCTAGGTGTGGGTCCTCCCCACCCCACCCATCCTGCTCAGCACTTGGCCAGAAGCCTGTTTAATCTGAAGATTCACTTCTTTCATAACTCCTGACACTTTGTTTTTGTATTTATTTCCCCGCATCTTAAAAAGAATAATTTTATTGATTTCAGAGAGGAAAGAAGGAGAGAGGCATAGAAACACCAATGGTGAGAATCATTGATCGGCTGCCTCCTGCATGGCCTACACCGGGGATTGAGCCCGAAACCTAGGCATGTGTCCTGACTGGGAATCAAACTGTGGTCTCCTGGTTCATAGGTCGATGCTCAACCATTGAGCCGCACTGGCCAGGCTCCCTCATCTCTTGATTTCTCTCACTTCTCTCTTTACTTGTCTCTCTAGGATGCCTGTATGGCAGATGCTGGATCTTCTGGATCGTTTCTCGAAATCTCATACTTTTCCTTCTACCTTTTCAGTCCTTTGAATGTCTAATTTTGGTAATCACATTATTAATTTCCAAGAACTCTTTGTTGTTCTTTGTTCCACTTTCATAGCATCCTATTCTTTTATGAATGCACCATATCTCCCAATCTCTCTGCAACTGGTTATGTTTATGTTATCTTCTGTCCTCGAAATCATTTTATCCAGTCAGTTGTCCTATGTAGTCTCATCTTTCTCTTTCATGTTGGCTTTCCTTAAACGTCTGGTGACCTCTGGTCATGCATGCATATTTAAGAATGAAAGGCAAGGTTATCATAGGCAGATAGGAAAGCTGTCCTCGGCTACTGTTCGGTAGGCAGGCTCCTGTGTGGGGCCTCTGGGCGCTCTCACAGGACATGCCAACGTGCCGGCGCAACCTTAGGGTGCCCTCGTAGGAAGGCACCAAGAGCCCCGAACGCCAGGATGGCGAGCCTTCCTTTGTGGGGCCATATCCATCCTGGAAACTCTAGACCTGCTCTATAGTTGTCCAATTTCTTTAGAGAGGAAACCTCAGATTGTTAGTTTGGGGGATAAATGTCGGACATGCCAGACTGTCAGAAGGCCAACGAGGAGGAGGGGAGGGAGAGAGGCCAATTCACCTGGCTGCTCTGGAGACAGATCTTTAATGACTCCCCATTTTCCACTCTGCCCACCCTCCGTGCAGCACCCTCCTGCTTTCATATTAGCTGTGGCTTCCCTGTGATCGTGCCTACAATCAGCGGTTCTCAACCTGTGGGTCGCGACCCCTTTGGGGGTCGAACAACCCTTTCGCAGGGGTCGCCTAAGACCATCGGAAAACACATATATAATTACATATGGTTTTTGTGATGAATCACTATGCTTTAGTTATGTTCTATTTGTAACAATGAAATTGGGGGTCACCACTACATGAGGAACTGTATTAAAGGGTCCCGGCGTTAGGAAGGTTGAGAACCACTGGCCTACATGGTTCTGTGCCCTTTCAGTCTTCCACGAATGCGTTGAAATCTCCCATCTGCTGCTGACGAACACCAGTTCCTGCTCCCTTTTAAAGTGTTTATTTTCTTTGTGCTTCTTTACCATTATTATTATTATTTTTTTTTTTGAGGGCGGGCTCTAGAGATGGAAAGCACATGTGTTCAGTACATCATTCTTGAACTGGAAACGGAAAGTGTCATTTTAATTTAACATCTTAACAAACATCATTTGGGAATTAGCCTAGAAATGAGTATGCTGGCAAAGAGAAAACGCTCAACTGTTTTATAATTGAGTAATAATGTCATATTAAGAAATTTAGATCACTTTCATTACCAGGTGAGTCACTGGAAACTAATTGGTCTTGAGATAATTGAGGAATATAAAATTTTGTATCAAGAGATTATGTAAGACTCATTAATATAATGGAATCAAATTCAGTGTCTCTGTATTTGTCTGATGATAGCGTATGGTCTTATTGTAAACAATATTTAAAATTATACTGTAATCCCAGAAGGGAGGAGAGAAAAAAAAGCAAAACTCTTAAGCATTTGCCATGATCGAATGAATTGCTGTTGGTGGGAAACAGCACGAAAAGACAAAACAGTCTGGTTTCTTTAGACCCATGTTTTCTTTTAATTTCAGTAAATTCTTTCTCAAGCATAAAGAGCTGATAAAGAGTAAACTATTTTTTTAACCTCTCAAACAACTTCTTGAAATTTTTATTCTATCTTAACTGATGAGAAATGTGACAACCCTAGCCAATCAGCAAGATGGTTCATTGGAAGTTGCCAGCAATCTTGATTTAAATGACCATTTTTCTGCTGTCAAGCTTCTGTATTTATTTATTTATTTATTTATTTATTTATTTATTTATTTATTTATTTATTCATTTATTTATTTATTTATTTATTGTTATTTTAAAGTGTTTTTATCGATTTCAGAAAGAGAGAGGGAGAGAGATAGAAACATCGATGAGAGAGAAACATCGACCGGTTGCCTTCCGCATGTGCCCGGACCAAGGACCAGACCTGAAACCTAGGCATGTGCCCTGACCTGGAATCCAACCAGCAACCTTTCGGTGCACAGGATGATGCTCAGCCCGCTGAGCCACAATGGTCTGGCTGCAAAGCGACTTTAAAAAAGAGAGAGCAGTCAGTCATTTGAGACTGGGAGCCGTGCTTATAGGCGCGCGAGTCACAGGTGAGGTGTAGTTGGGCTGATGGTCCATCTTGACAAAGGACCTGGAACTATGAGAGCGCTATTTGAAAGCTCTCTTTGAGATCATTCTCTTCAGAAGTAAACGAATCAAAAGGCTTTCATATACACATCGTCTTAAATCTAGAAATAACAGGTCTTATGGCTTTTTAATGATGTAATTTAAAAAGAACTTTACTGCTTTCTGAAATGTATACGAACATGAAATTCATAGTGTCATCCCCTAATGGATTCGTGTACTGTTTTAAAATCGTTGAAATTTATTCATTTTTAGTCCCCATGACATTTCCCTAATCTGTATAACATTGTGCTTCAGAATATTTTATATTGTAAATATTTATGAAAAAACGAAGTAGACACTGCAATGAAGCATCTTTACTCTTGTCAGTTGGAAGTTATCCTGAGGGAGAATAAAATGAGATGAAATAGAACTCGGTAGGACATATAGGGAATTCAATATAAATATATTCACTGTATGTAGAAATATATTTTTAAAGGGTACGAAAAAAAATCTCTTAGCCTTGCAACTAATAGAATTCTAATGTATTTTGGTGTGTTACCCTAAGTGCTGTATTAAAATAATAGTTTGTTAGTATTATTTTGTAGCTGTAAAAACCATTTGCAGTAATACTAGCTAAATCACTTGCTCTATTACACTTCCATTTATGAACTCCAAGGGCAAATCATTATTGCGCAAGTGATCCTTTCCAAACCATTTTCTTCCAAGGCCACCTTTAAGTGAATGAGAACAGTCAATAATTTTATCGTCCTATCTGTTAAAGCACATTAACAATTTATAATGTAAAGAGCTCTATCAAATGCAATTTCATCAAAATGACATGAGGATCAAATTAACCAAATTAACCATCCATGAACGTTAGAACCAAGCATTAACCCAATTTATTTAAATTATACCATTGGATTACAAATCATTCCCTTTTTAAAAAGTATTTCAAGTCATGTCCTGGAATAATCTAGTAGGAAGCTCAACTGCCGACACATTCTTTCTAACACAGAGGCAGAGAATGTGTGGCTATCTCGGGCTTTTAGAGGGAGGGGCATTTTAGAGGCAGCAGAGCAGAGGGTGGGAGCCTACAATACGGGGTGGATTTAGGCGTCTGCGGCTACTGCAGTATGCAGTGACTTTAACACGTCTTGTCTTCGTTGGTGTGTTGCTATTTCTTAGGAGAAAAGCACACATTGTTGATATACATTGTTTCCTTTTTATTAGCCTTATAGTATTTTCTACTCTCTCTATATAAAAGCCTAATATGCTAAGTGTCCAACTGAGCAGCCGACCTCTAGACCAGTCGCTATGACATGCACTGACCACCAGGGGGCAGAGGCTCCAACCGGAAGGTTAGCTTGCTGCTGGGGTCTGGCTGATTGGGACTGGGCGAGATAGGCCGGACACGCCCTGGAGCCCTCCTGCAATCCCTCCCCGGCTGGCTGTCCCTGACTGGCTGGCCCTGATCAGCCCGAATGGGAATGGGCAAGACAGGCTGGACACGCCCTGGAGCCAACCTCCTGTGGTCCCTCCCCAGCCTCTAAAATATTTCTTCTAATTAATTTCCTTTTAATGTGCATGAATTCGTGCACCAGGCCTCTAGTATAAATATATTTGGCTACTTGTGGTAAGAGCTGGATGAGAAATGACTGTATAAAAATAACTTTAGTGCTCCTTGAATCTGAGTTATAGTAATGCATCCCAGAAGAAAATGAACTGGTTTGCCTTCCTGAATCTATTTATTCATGGAAAACAAAATAAAAATAAAAACAAAACCCTTCACTAGGTGCAGCCTGGTCTCTTGTCTTTTTGCTTTTTGGGAATTGGCAAATAGGAACTGTGAGCAACCTGTTTTCTCGAAATCAAAGTTTCATATTAACAGTGAGGTTTACTGTTCTAAACGGCGGCCTGTCTCGCTTCTCTGAGCCAAGAGGAGCTTCTCAGGTGGGAGTGAGGGGATCTGGGAGGGCCCTTTGGGGGTGAGAGTGGGGGTACCAGTACCAGGCAGCAGTCCAGAGACACCCATGATTGCTGGGCAACTGAGTATATGGGGCGGGGGGAAGCGTGGGGCAAATCTGGGTTCTCAAAGCTACAACATACTGTGCTCTGGGTTAAGCAGAGGCAGCTGCCCCTTTCTCCATCCCTCTACCTGCCTGCTCTTCCCTACGCTGCCTTCCTTCCTGTCAGTCCTCAGGCAGTGGTTGCACTGTGGAGACAAGTGGCTGGGGGACTGTGGCTTCAGTTGCACTGTTTTATGCTAGTGGCAGGCAGAGCTGCTCCTGGTCACGGCCGTGTGAATCCCAAGAGCCTCTGGGCCCTGGCTCACTGAATCCGCTGCACCAAGCAACCACTAGCCATACCACGTCATTTCACCTGTGGGCGGATCTGGCTAGTCGTCTAGGGGGCATCATGGTGGGGGAATGGAAGGTGCCATGGACCAGAGCGGGGATGTGTGGGAGGGGGAAGGGGTCCATTTCTGTCTTGACCAGCAAATCAGCTGATTTTTCATAACTTCCCTTTGGCTCAAACAAAACCTTCCAGGAGCTCTAATATATCAAGCAGATGGAAGGAAGGGGATTGTGCTGGTTGGAGCTGGGAGGTGCCTGGGAACCTCAGTGGCTTGGTCCCCACATTTCCTGCCTTGAGTCTCTGAGGAGCTCTGAGCTCTGCAGAGCTGCACCTGAGAACCGCTGCACCAGCTGACCTCGGAGGGCCCTTCCAACAGGAAAAATGATGCTTTTCTATGAAGATGCTCAAACTGTCACTCCTACTGATCCCCCATCTGTTACCTACATTCACAGAGATGGAACAACGGGTAGAATTCAGTCACACCCAGGTGAGCTTTCCTTTGAAGTCACTATTTCATCACCCACCATAACCATGGAAAAGAAAAACTGGGCCTGAAAACGGCTTTATTTTGTTCTGGGACTGCTTCTCCTCCCACCTGGAGACAATGATCTACATTGTTTACTCCATAGCAGCAGGGGTGGGTGGGGGGTGGGGGGGAAATCCATGTTAATTGCAAAGGGGCAACACTTGAGTTCAAAGAATTTCGGGAAGACTGATCCATGTGGAAGTTTAGCACTTTGGTGTCGAACCCAGTGAATTATCATCTGATCTAAAAGTTTATGTTCTGTATTTTATAAGCTGCTGGAATTCACCTTTTTGTAGTCCACCACCACTATTTAATTTTCATGGTTTTATTGAGCAATGAAGGCAGCACAAAACCCCAGTTACATAATTCTGTGTATATACCATTTGCGGGCCAGTAAACACAGGGCCTGGGTTTTCCAGGGTAAGTTTGGTCTTATTTTTGTTGTATTTTTGTCCTGTTGTCATGGAAACACCCCAAACTTAGGCACCTAAACTATGTCATGAGGACTGCCTCTCCTCCGGAAACAACCCCCGAATATTTGGTCAGGCCATGTGTGGCGGGCGCTTTTGGGCTAAACAATATGGTGGCTGCAGCTAATTCTCCCGACATCCGCAGCTGAAGTAAACGTCCCTGTACTGAGCCTGGTGGCCCTGCCCGTAACTGCACACACACTTCTGTCAAAGCGAGAGAATTCTGACTTGAATTACTTACTCTATTCCAAGTCCAAATTGGCAATGTCAGTCAAAGAAATCGGGCAAAGTATGATGGATGGGGAGATGGATAAATGAACATTAAAGGCTTCGGAGAAACCACCAAATTTATCTTATTTAATACTTTGTGACAAGACGGCTTAAAGCACAGCGCTAGGGGCTCAATCTGATGCTCCTTATCTTTCTTTTGGCATAGTCAGACAAAACAGATGCAAATAAGGAATTTTAAAATAAAATTTGCATAATATTAAACAGCATTTGAGAGTCACTGGAATGCTGGCGGCTTCTTGTTCTCACCACCTGGACGGAAGGACATAGGGCTGAGGAGTAAGGGTGCTTGGGCTGCAGTCCTACCTCCACTACCCACCAGTTGTGTAGTGGGCGACCTTGGGCACATTCTTAACCTCTTTTCTGTAAAATGGGTATAGCAGTATATACCTATAGGACTAGGTATTATTTAATAAGTATCTTATGTAATACATTTAATAAGAATTAAGCAGGTTAATACATGTAAAGTGCTTGGAACAGTACCTGGCAGGTAGCAGGCATTTAATAAGCACTGGCTATTATGACTTATTTCCACAAAATAAAGGTTTAGCGAATAATTTTTAGGGAATGCTAACATTGTCCCTCCATTTCAAAAGCCACTACAGTAGACCCTTGAAATGTCAGGGTTAGGGGTGCTAATCTCCCAGCACAGTCGAAAATCACATATAACTTTTACTCCCCCAAACTTAACTACTAACAGCCTACTGTTGACCGGAAGCCTTACTGATAACATAAGCAGCCGATTAACACCTGTTTTGTATGTTATGTGTAGTATATACTATATCCTTACAATAAAGTAAGCGAGAGAAAAGAACATTTTATTAAGAAAATCGTAAGGAAGTCGGACCAGAGCATTTTCTCAGACTGTTGAGATCTTGCTTCCAGGCATGCCCTCTATTTGGCTCAAATAAACTCTTATAAAAATTCTCTACAGCTGTGGACATTCTTATGTCAACAGAGAAAATACATTTACAGTATTTATTGAAAAAAATTCTCATATAAGAGGATTTGAACCAGTGTTGTTCAAGGGTCAACTGTACTATATATCATATTACAGTGCCTGACAGTATGTGTATGAACACGAGACTTAAAACTCAGCAATATCTTTCTACACCACTGATCTTAGGAGTGGCAAAAAGGGGTGGTAATGCAATTTTAACCCTGGAAAAACTCTGAGACACACATAATCTACTGAGAACTATCATGACAGCGAATATTTCTGTTTTTTTCTTAAGGCTGGGCACTGTTGGGCCCTTCCTCGTCTAATCCTATATTTCCCGAATTCCATCTGCCTGAGAATTCACAAGCATTGCAATGTTAGAATCCTGGGATTTCACAAGATCATAATCTAACATTGAAAGGGGCTTGAGTGGTCAGTGGGTTCCCCTTCCTAATTTTAGCCACAATGAAAGGTGTGGCATGGGAGGGCGGTGGTCAGGAAAGCACCACACAGTCTGCGTGAGATAGATCGAGAACCAGCGCCCTAGGCCTGGGGCTGTTTTCCTGTCCTCTGCTGTGGGTTTTGCTACCCGTGGCACCTAGCATAGTGTTACGTCCATAATCAACGTTCAACAAATATTCCTTAAAGCGAGTGAATGAATAAATGAAACCAGCCTTAAATATTTGTTTTAAAAGCAGTTTTGAGACTTTTTTTTTTTAGGAAAATGTATTACCTTCTCAACCCTTATCTTTCTCTGCAGCCTAATTTCCAATATGTATCCCAGTGTGCATCCAGGAGAAAACAAACCTCCCCATTCTAAAGTTTTCACTACATTCCTTAAAAAAAATTATATATATATTTTTTATTGACTTCAGAGAGGAAGGGAAAGGGAGAGAGATAGAAACATCAATGATGAGAGAGAAACATTGTTTGGCTGCCTCACCCGGGCTTGTGCCCTGACCAGGAATCAAACCATGACCTCCTGGTTCATAGGTCCATGCTCAACCACTGAGCCACACCATCCCTTCCTTTTAAAAATCACCACCTTCCAATACCATTGTTAGAATTCTACTGGCTCGTTCTTTTCTTCTAAATCTAATTGAAGACATTCATAGAACCATCGCAGTGAAAGAAACTGTGACCTGTTCATTTAGTTCACTCCTCCATATGGACCTTAGAAGGGCAGAAATCAGCCTTGCAAGGGGATTTATATAAACCTGAGAAGAAAGAGGAGGAACGAGCTGGAGCTCTGAGTCTGCACCAGGCTTCCTTTCACCTGCCTTGTCCCCCAACCCCACTGCACTCTCTGTGGAGCCTAGTGCAAGCCCTCCCCTGCAGCCTAGCATTCTCCCCTCCCTTTCAAAATTGTTGGAGCATCTCACTTGTGACTTTTATTGCACATCATTAGTTACTCTTAACTTGTTAATTGTATTTTGTTATCCAATCAACTTATAAATTAATGCAAATTTCAATATTTTAATCATGGTTATGGGTGGGTATGAATATGACTAAATGCCTCGACAAGTCCTCCAATTCTTGTCTCTGAGTGGGTGTCTCATTCTACACACTCCCTCTCCATTTATGTATGCGTTTTTACTGACAGAAATGCATAGTTTCATTGTTTTTAAAATGGTACTATACAGTATGTATGGTTCTGCAATGTTTTTTTTTTCTCCATTAATACTGTATGTCTTGGTGATCTATCTGTCTCTGTATAGATAGACTTACTTCATTCTTTTTACCTGCTGCCTAATTTTCCAGAAGACAGATGGACCAGGTTACGTAGCCATTCCCTATCGTTGGCCATTAGATGTTTTCAATTTCAGAATTAGCAAAACCCTGCAATGACAGGGAATTACATAATCCGTGCTGGTGTGTGCCTGCTTCTCTAGGGTACATACCAAGAAATGGGAATGCTGGGTCACAGAATGTGCACGTTATAGATTTTCAGGGTGCCAAACTGCCCTTCAACTTAGCTACACCAATTTACATGCCTGTCAGCAGGACATGAAGCACCAGTGTTCCCACCAGCTTGCCAATATTAATAACTTTTGACCTTGTTTTCCCTGCATATATATTTTATCTCCTAGGTTTGGGGTTGAAAACCCTGAGAGCAGACCCATGATGACTTCATATTTGCATATCTTCCCGTATTCAGAGGTGTTGAGTAATTGGTGTTCAATAAATGCTTGTTGAAGGATCTCTAACCGTAAGTTCTTTGCTCGTCTCTGTGCAATACACACAAAAACATTCTTAAGAAAGTTGGTTGGATTTCTGTACATACTTCCCTCTGAACAAGTTACAGACATCTTTCATCTAAAGCTGCCTAAGACAGGATTCCCTCCTGCTTTGCCGGCAGGAGGCAGTGAAAACAGACCTGGTTTTCTCAGACAATAGATGGCAGGGTGTTCCACCCACTGGGAAAGAGCAGACTGAAGGCGCCTTAGAATTCCTGGGAACCAGACAGAAGACAGGATGAGGGAGTCAGGTCAGAATCTTGGAACATTCTGGATCCAAGGAAATAAATTATTTTATAGAGTTTCAAAAGAGAGGAAACTATTAATAATGCCTAAAGTATGGCAATAAATGGATCCAGGTGAGGAGGAACTGTGACAGGGTAGGAAACACTGGAGTGGAGAATTGGGCATATTTTTAAAGGAAGTTTAGAGAGAGGAAAGAGGTTTTTAAAGGTGTGAATGGCAGATAGTGCGTTTGTTTGTTTATTTATATGATAATCATGGGCCAAAGCCTTTCTAAAACTCCATGAACGCGACTCCCAATGATGGCACTCCGAACGTCACATGGAAATGAGCGTTTTCCAGAATGGTAAGAGATATCTTTCAATAAAATATGAACAAATGGAGAATTATGAGTAGCTTAGTTTGTGTTTCACAAAGGAACTGGTTCTAGACGAGAAACAACATAAGCGAAGACACATTTCCGCTCTTAGGAATGTTTCTTTTTCTCTCACCAACTGCGCAGCCCAGCGAGGGTACAACTGCCTTTCGGCATGAACACCAATGTGGAAAGCAAGTGCTCTGGGGGACTGACGACCCCTCCGGTGCCTGCGGTCCGGGGGCCCTGCTTTGAATCCCCTGGAGACCTCAGACCCCCGGGGCTGTTGGGGCACCAGGGCTGCCTGTGCCGTCGGGCCTGTGAGGCGTCACATCGCTGCACCCCCCAAACACACGTGGACCGCGCTTGGGGTTCTCGGCCCCTTTCTCTTGCCCTTTCGATGGGCTGTTACCGATAAACCCAGCAGCGAACGGGCCTAAGTCAAGCCCGTGGTGGCCGGATCAGCGACTGGAAGCTCCTGGAGGAGGGGCACGTGGCCCTTTGGGGGCTCCATGCCCTTTTGGCCGCTCCATGCCCTTTTGGCCATTGTTGTGCGGAACAAAGAGGGCAGGAGCGGAGGGCGCCCCCACGAGGAAAGGCGGGAAAGGACGCCGCGGGCACGATGCAGCAGGCGGGCGAGGCTGGAAGTGGGGTGCTCCTGGCGAGAGGGCTGGGGGCCCGGGGAGGGGGGGCCGGCCGGTGCGCCCGCCGCGGGCCGCCCCACCCCCTCCCCCGCACGCGATCGCACCGCAGCCACTTTACTTTTAACCCCTTTCCTTATTATTATCATCTTTTCCCGCGCAAAGCCGGAGTCCGGGGCTGCCCCAGCGAACCGCGCAGGAGCCGCCATTTCCCGGGGAAAGCGCGTCGCGCGTCGGCACCGGGCGCCCCGGAAAGGGAACCGGAGGGGAGTGCCCGGCCCCGAGCCCTCCTCCGCGCCGGCCGGGCTCCCGGCTCTGGCGTCCTCGCCCCCGGGGCTCCGGTCCCTTCCCTCCGCCCGGCGCCTCCGCGCTCTGTCCATTGTCAGCCCGCAAAGCCGGCGCCCGGCCCGCCACCCTCCGAGGCCCCCGAGCGGCCCTGCGGGCTCCCGCGGCCCCGGCGCAGCCCCCGGCCCGCGCGCCGGTCCCCTCGGTGGCGGGGCGCCTCCCTCCTCCTCCTGCGCCCCGAACTCTGCATCCCCAGGAGCCGCCCGCGCCCTCCGCGTCCAGCCTCGCCCGGGGCCCATCGCTGGACGCGCATCCCTCCTCCGCCCTCCCTCTGCGCCCGCGATGCCCGGCTCCTCACCGGCCGCAGGAATTTCACCGCTTCTTGACCGCCCCCCACCCCCGCCTTATTTCCTGGGAAGCAAGTTGGGCAGCTTGATTTATACATTTTTCTTTTTGCGGGCAGAGTCGACTATCCCGGGTGCACCCGCAGGGGCTGGGCAGCGGGGAGAGGCGGGGGGTTCTCTCCGGCCCCTGCACGGTTCCCGCGGCCGGTTTTGTTTCCAGACCCCGAGGACCCCCGAACAATAATGCCATCGCCATGGCGGGCTCACCTGGTGCTGCGCCGCCTGCTCCGGGCGCCGGTGCCCTCGGCGCGCCCTCCCCGCGCGCAGGTTCGGCCCGCGCGGCGCCGGTGCGGGGCAGGACTCTTCGCCTTTCTTTAGGTCCTATCTGTGCGTGTCAATGGCGGCAAGCAGCAGTTCTCCGGGCCGCGGATAGCAGCGGGGGGAGGAGGCGGAGGGAGAAGGGATTGCTCCTTCTCCACATAACCACCTCTAGGAGGAGTTGCTCTGCCTCATCCCCCGCCAGCCCAGGCTCCGCGACGGGTCCAGGGCTCTCCGTGGGGCTTGATGAGCTATTGTCCTGCAGGAGCATTAATGAGGGCAGCGCGCGGCCTCCGCGGCGCCGGCGGACCTGCCGGGCGCTCGGAGGGCCCCTGGCTAGGACCAGGCTTCTCCCAGAGCCGGGACCGGCGCTGTGGTCGCGATCCAGAGGCTGCTGGATCCACCTTGGGTGGAAGAAGGTGTGGGCGATCACGGGCAGTTCTGGGGAAGGCCTGAGAAGATGAAAGCAAAAATTGCCACCTTCGATGGGCTCGTGTCCTTTAGTCATAATAAATACAGTAACGTTCGTGTCCATCACTGGGACGACAGCCCAGGGTGGCCACAGCCACAAGAACTGAGAATTTATGTCCACGCCTGTGGGCTTTTTTATAAAGTAAGACCGATTTAGAATCCAGCGTTGCGTCATATTTGGAGCAGCAGATGTATGTTTTGGTGATTATAACGGCATGGACATGATTTTTAATTCAGTTGCTTTACAGTATGTCAATTTGTAATATTTCAACTCTTACTAAGTGTTAACACAAGGCTATTGTCCTAAGGACCAATTTTTATTAGTTTCTAGGAAATATTTTGATATATTTTGATTTAAATATGTTTTTGACAATATCAGGTGTGATAATGGGATTAGTGGTTGGTTTGTTTCTTCTGGAAGCCAGTCTCTTCTTTGTAACCTGAGATGTTGGCCAGGGCTCTATGGCTAGAGGGGTGAGTCAAAGGAATTTGTTTAATTTCAGTGGGAAATCCTAACTTGCTATGGACTATCCACACTTCCTCTGATTTCTTCTTAATAAAGGACTGTGAGAGGCAAAATTTTTGTTTATCCATAAAAGAGAAACCCACAATTCTCTAAGCATTGAGCAAATGTATGTGTTTTAAAGCTTCTCCCGTTTGGTAGTATTGTGTATATTTGCCCCTATAAATTTGTAAATGTTTAGGCTATGGGGAATCTTGGGGTGACTGAGAGCCTCCAATTGCTTGAGTGGGAAGAACCCGAATGCCCACTGCCTTCTGGATTCATACTAGTTGATCAGGGCTGTTGAGGTGTTTAGTAGATAGCGCTTTAGACCACGTGCATTTTAAACAAGTGTTTGGGAAGTCAGCTGACTTACCCCAAAGATCATGGATGCATCATAAAGGTACAAGTAAACCTCACACTGTTTAAATCTCATCTGGTTTCTCAAACTCTCCTGGACTCAGTGGACTCAGTTTAGTGAGGTTTCCTCCACTCTCCTTCCTACTCTTTACCCTCTCTCTAGATGACTTCACTGTCTTTGTCTTTGACCTGGTACTCTCTAGGTCAGAAATCTAGTCGGGAGAAAGCCCTCTTTGCCCAAGACTTATATTTAAAGGGTTTCAAATGATCCCCTGGGCATCTTATAATGGTTTCAACTTCCTCTTCCTATAGGAAGCGCCTCACTCTCGTCTTACAGAGATTTCTGGTGCCCATTCTTGATCATCATTAGCCTCCAGGCCAACATTCAGGAGGGTTCAGGAGCCTTTTGGGAGTGCTGGAGAAATGATCCAATCAGCCAGGCTGACTGAGATATCGTTTAATAATTTATCAATGTATATTAGATTCACATTCTCCCTATAATTTCCCAATACAAATGACAGGTGTGGTCATTTTTATGTGCATATTATGTATCTCGTTTCATCCTAGCATTTTGTTTAGTGCTATTCTGAGAAAACCTGGGTCTAAGAAACTTGTCAGGATTCTCCCATGTCCTACAGGTTAGTTTCTTTAAATAGATGATATAGTGATTTATGCAACTCAGAGAATCAAGGAGAATGTCAGCTTCATGATCCTGTTGTTCTTAGAAGGGGTCACAGAGTTCAAGCTTTTTATGTTATAGGGAGAGGTCTGGTATTCAGGTGGGTGAAGTGACTCACCCAAGGCCACCTGGGTAATTAGCGGCAGAGACTCTGGTGCATTACCATATACGCAGCTAATGTTGTTTCCACCAACTCCAAACTTCTCAGGATGTATATGGGACAAATAGGCAACCTAATATGCAAATGTAGTTAAATTATAGCTATTTAATATTGAACATTTGACACATGAACCAAATTTAACACAGATAATATTGTGTAGTTAAAATTAAAAATAGTCAACATGACTATCAACTCATCAGTAATCTTGAGTTTTGTAGTGGCTTCCAGCTCAGGGAACCTCTGGCAAGGTGAATAATTGTGACAATAATGAACACGTATTGAATACTTCCTATGTGCACTGAGCTTTCCCCTTACCAGCTCATTTAATCCTTACAACAACTCTATGGGGTGGGCACTATTTTCTCCCTTTGGCAGATGAAGGAACAGGCAGAGAACGGATGAGAAACGTGCTCACAGTTGGGAAGTGGCAGGTTCGTGCTCTTAATCCCTGCCTTAGTCTGGTGGTATGGATGTGTTTATTCTGTTTCAACAAAGGAATTTTGTGATTAGTCACATTATTGAACCATTACATATACATATCCTTGGACCTTTCCCAATACATATCCTCAAGCAGTCAGCAGAAAGACTAATTATAGGATGTTTGCTTGATTACTGTTGCACTGGAAATACTTCCTTAACCTTTGACCTGTATGTGTGGATAATATTATGAATAAATGTATTGATTGTGTGTTGACTCCATTAGCAACAAGGATGTCTAGTAAACATTTTACTGGGATGCAGGATGGACTTCTTCTCCACTTAGAGACAGGCATGTAGCATGATTTAGATACTGAACAAATTAATCAACCATGCAATTAGATTCATATTCTATTAAGTCTACTCGTAATTCAGTCACAAAATCACCTATTTAAAAATAGCTTCATGATTTTTGTCCCCCCCAAACCTTTTATTTCTCATGAGCCAAATTTATGATGTGTGAAGTGAGTGGGTTTTTATTTTCCATGATTAGTCCTAATGTAGTTTATGGCACCTATTATAATTGGCGATCATTTTACCCTTCTGAAGTCTTGTTATGCAATCAGCCTATTAATTTCCTGACCCTGGGCTCTTCCAGAAAGACTATGCCATGTGGGTATGTATTGATATCTGACATATGTGTACACGATTTACATATCCAGAGTCTTTTTGTTTGAGGTTTCTCATCTTCTTTGAAGTAACCTGAGATTTCCTGGGAGTATTATAAAAGCAGATGGGGATCATTGGTTTAAGCTCTTCTTTGAATGTAAGAATTAAGGAGAATGTCAGGTTCATGATCCTCTCCTTCTTAGAAGGGGTCACAGAGTTCAAGCGCTTTATGTTATAGGGAGAGGTCTGGTATTCAGGTGGGTGAAGTGACTCACCCAAGGCCACCTGGGTAATTAGCGGCAGAGACTCTGGTGCTTTTCCATATACGCAGCTAATGTTTCCACCAACTCCAAAGTTAGGCAATGCTAGACGTTATATTAATTCCATCAAGGCACCAACTGGCATAACTCTAGATAGCAAGTTGGGCCCTGAGGTTATACGTGCAGACAAAGCACCTAGCTAAATGGTACTCTTTTATTCCAAGACATAAGTACAGCTTCTAAATGTACCTTGTAGCCTGGAAAATACTAGGCAATCTGACTTAACATTTTTTATTAGCTAGAAATATGCAAAGTCTTTTCTAACCTGAAGATACGCTTTTTTATTGATTTTAGAGAGGGCGGGAGAGAGAAACATTGATTTGCTGCTCCCATACATGCCCCAAAGAGGGGTGGAACCCGCAGCATAACCCGCAACCTGGGTATGTGCCATCACCAGGAATCGAACTCACAACGCTTTGGAGCACCGGAGGATGCTCCAACCAACTGAACTACACCGGCCAGGGCTCCTGCTGTTATATTTTAAATAGCGAACATGATTGACGCTAAACATTTATTTCCATGATCAGAACCGGTGGCATTAGGATCTTACTCATTTGTGGAAAGAAATAATGTCCTTAAAGAAACAGGCAATCATTATGCTAACAAGGCCCATTCTTAGTATGGCTGGCTAAAACAAACATCTTCCTCCCTAACAAAGGAAGCACTTTACTAGTCCTGGTCCTAACAACTACAACATCACCATACTTTGCAAGTAATAGTTTCTGCTCCTAGCGCTTTGGATACTAAGTCCTGACCCTTTGGTCCTGGAAAAGGGGATTTAAATGAGTGGGAACGTGTTTATAGATGTGTATCTATGTATATACATCTGTATAGGAATAAATAAATATTTGATGTATGTGTTACATGTGTGCACTTTATAAGATGGGTAGTGACTCAGACTATAGTAGGCTCAGAGTTAAGGCTGATTTGGATTTTAAAGGAATCTGCCAAATGTTTAGTGTTTAACCCATGAACTATTTTGCAAAGGAAAATGACATGTTTTAGGTTTTTAAGAGAAATATATTGTCACCTCCAATTACATAAAGTTGTGGTTAGGAAAATAAGGCACATAATGTCATTAAATTTAATGGAAGCAGAACCCGGAGCTACGGGGAGTGTGCCAGTTGGTGCCTGGGTCTGTTGGGTGCCGAGCTCTCTGGGAGATCAAACTCTAGGCAGAGCTCTTTGCAGCACTGCGCTGGGGAGTGGCAGCACGCAGCCGGGGAGCCTGGACCTTTGCATCTGTGTTGGGAGATCTGTGCAGTGTAGCCTCGCACCTAAACAAAATTGCTCTCTATAATTTAGATCAGTTCCAGAGAATGGGGGCATTGATTTTCCAAGTCTACAAAAGCAGAATACCATAGTAAAACTATAATTTATTTATACAAGTGGTGTGTTTTTACAAAGGCCATCTGTCAGTTGACTCTCTGATCTAAAACAAATCTGTTTGTTCCCCAGAAGAAATAACATGTCTGTTGAAAAAACGATACGGACGACAGGCTGCCCAATCCACCAGCCATTGTGTAATAGTAACTATTTATGATATATTTACATCTGAGGGAGTGCTGTGAGTGGAAACTATTACTTGTAAAGTATGGTAATTAATTTTTCATTGCTTCAAAGCCAAGACATAGAGCCCAGTTGCATTTATTAAGATTGCTGCACAAGAAACATGTTTCTTCTGGAAAGTATATCTAAATAAAAGCATTCAGAGAACTTTGGCCACACAACAGCTCAGTGCTCTGATGGGTGGGCATAGGCCCGTGTACTTGAACTCAAGCCCTGAATTCTCCTGGAGGACCGAGGACAAATCACTGAATGACCATGGCCACTTGATCTCTAGGCATCGTTGATGGCCCTTATTAAAAATTAGATCTTGCCCAGCCGGCGTGGCTCAGTGGATGAGCATCAATCTAAGAATCAGGAGGTCACAGTTTGATTCCGCATCAGGGCACATGCCTGGGTTGCAGCTCGATCTGCAGTGTGGGGTGTGCAGGAGGCAGACGATCAATGATTCTCTCTCATCATTGATGTTTCTATCTCTCCCTCTTCCTCTCTTAAATCAATAAAAATATATTTTTTAAAAAATAGATCTTATCATTAACTAGAGGCCCGGTGCATGGCAATCCAGGAGCCCTCGGGGATGTCCAGCTGATGGCTTAGGAGCGGACCTAAGCCATCAGTCTGACATCCTTAGTGCAGTGGTGGTGGCGGGAGCTCCTGCATTGAATGTCTACCCCCTGGTGGTCAGTGTGCGTCAGAGTGACCTGTTATTCCACCGTTTGGCCTATTTGCATATTAGCCTTTTATTATATAGGATACTAAAAAAAAGGACTCTAGGCTGAAAGAAAGAAATGGAAGAGAAGGGAAGGATCCCTCTTCCAGTCCCCCTACACACAAAGGAGACACTCGAGTGAATGCTTATTTATTTAATTAATTAAAGATATTCTTTTTTTATTGTTTTATTGCTTAAAGTATTACAAAGGGTATTACATATGTGTCCTTATTTTTTCCCCCACCCTTGACAATCCCCTGGCCTCCCCTATCACCCAGTGTCTTATGTCCATTGGTTATGCTTATATGCATGCATACAAGTCCTTCGATTGATCTCTTACCCACTCCCTCTGTCCCCCAACCCTCCCTGGCCTTCCCGCTGCAGTTTGACAATCAGTTTGAGGCAGCTCTGCCTCTGTATCTATTATTGTTCATAAGTTTATGATGGTCTTTATTATCCATGAATGAGTTAGATCATGTGGTATTTTTCCTTCATTGACTGGCTTATTTCACTTAGCAGAATGCTCTCCAGTTCCATCCATGCCATTGCAAATGGTAAGAGTTCCTTCTTTTTTACAGCAGCATAGTATTCCATCGTGTAGATGTACCACACTTTTCTAATCCATTCATCTACAGATGGGCACTTAGGCTGTTTCCAGATCTTAGCTATGGTGAATTGTGCTGCTATGAACATATGGGTGCACATATCCGTTCTGATTGGTGTTTCTGGTTTCTTGGGATATATTCCTAGAAGTGGGATCACAGGGTCAAATGGGAGTTCCATTTTTAGTTTTTTGAGGAAACTCCATACTATCTTCCATAGTGGCTGCACCAGTCTGCATTCCCACCAGCAGTGCACGAGTGTTCCTTTTTCTCCACATCCTTTCCAGCACTTGTTGTTTGTTGATTTGTTGATGATAGCCAGTCTGACAGGTGTGAGATGGTACCTCATTGCTGTTTTGATTTGCATTTCTCGGATGATTAGTGACTTTGAGCATGTTTTCATATGTCTCTTGGCTTTCTGAATGTCCTCTTTTGAAAGGTGTCTATTTAGGTCCTTTGCCCATTTTTTGATTGGATTGTTTATCTTCCTTTTGTTAAGTTGTATGAGTTCCCTATAAATTTTGGAGATTAGGCCCTTATCAGATATTACGTTGGCAAATATGTTTTCCCACAAGATATTCTTTTTATGTATATTTTTATTGATTTCAGAGAGAAGGGGAGAGGGAGAGAGAGAGAGAAACATCGATGATGAGAGAGAATCATTGATTGGCTGCCTCCTACACGCCCCTTCCCCTACTGGGGAGTGATCCCACAACCCGTCATGTGCCCTTCAGTTCGCAGACCAGTGCTCTATCCACTGAGCAAAACGAGCTAGGGCATTTTATTTATTTTGGAATGGAATATAATATTTCTTAATATGTACTCTCATCAAGAAACCAGGCTAGGTCACATGAGAGGTACAAAGAGGCATTTTCTTGTCTCTCAGGAAATTTGCAATCTACCTGATAACTCAGGACATGGCAATCGGTATAATAATCACCTTGAAATTAATAATGAAAAATAGTTAACAAGACACCCTTGGCCGCTTTGCTCAGTAGTTAGAGCGTCAGCTCACAGACCTCAGGGTAGTGGGTTCAATTCCTGGTCAAGAGTGCTTGCTTAGGGGGGGCAACCAATCCATGTGTCTCTGTCATGTCGATGTTTCTCTCTCTCCCCTTCCTCCTCCCCCTCTTCTACTCTCTCGAAAAATCAATGGAAAAAATATCTTCAGGTGAGGATGAAAATAAAGTTAACAAGAGTCAGGAGTAATCACTGAACACTTTTCTTAAGTTAACACTGATTCTTACATTTTGGTTTTCCAAAGTATTCTTAAAACTAGTTTAACCAGGTACTCCCGCCCACCCCAATTTTATTTACTTTTATTATTTTTCAAACATTTATAAATAGGCAGTACTTGACTATGATACACAAATCAAAAGGTGGGAAGGTAGATGGTCTAAGGCCGTGATCGGCAAACTGCGGCTCACGAGCCACATGCGGCTCTTTGGCCCCTTGAGTGTGGCTCTTCCTAAGCCTTAGGAGTACCCTAATTAAGTTAATAACAATGTACCTACCTATATAGTTTAAGTTTAAAAAATTTGGCTCTCAAAAGAAATTTCAATCGTTGTACTGTTGATACGTGGCTCTGTTGGCTAATGAGTTTGCCGACCACTGCCGTAGGTGGAAGACCTAATACGGGGAGCCTTGAAACAAGGGTGAGGGCTTGGTACTGACGTCAGTAAGCAGTGAGATCTTGGAGCTTCCCATGGATAGGGCGGTGGACAGTCTGAGAGCCACATTTTTGGAAGATTCCCCTGACAACTGTGCATGCTCTATGGATGGTGGTGGGGAGACCCTGGAGCAGAAAGACCGGCCCTTCCCCACCTGCTGGAGCAGATCCCCCCTTAGCTCCACTGTCAGCGGAATCACTTCTCCCTTTCTACAGGGAGGCAGCATTATTTCCCCTCTTGTATACCAAGAGAGCCAATCACATTTTTCAAACTAAGGGATGTGCATTGAAATCAGCATTTTGAACGAGAAAAGATGAAGAACAGCCCATCACAAAAATCACTGAAATTTACCTGGGGCACCTTCTTCCCTTCCCTCTCCAGCCTTCTCCGAGAATATCGCTGGCAAGAGGCACACTTACTTCACAGCCTCAGACAGACCTGTCTTCTAACCTTGTCTTGCGGGCCCTGAGTCACACAGCTGGTTAGTGGCCTGGCAGGCATCAGAACTGGGGCTTTGTGGCGGAGATTCTAAGTTCTTTCCATTCCACCTCACTGGCCCAGTTAATCACTCTCCATCACTGTGTGTGTGTGTGTGTGTGTGTGTGTGTGTGTGTGTGTGTGTGTGTGTGTAGCATATCACATCACAGGCTAGAATAGACTCCCACATATTTCAACATAAGAATTTTTGGAATTGGTTTTATGTGGAGAAACAAAAATGGCCCAATGTCTTTATTTGCACATTTATTTTCATAAAAGGATACTCTTTAAAGAGGCATATTAAATGGGCCTGTCTAGACTCTTCAGGTATATTCATAGAGCTATGACTGACAGATTGTGTCATCACTGTTTGCTGACGGAGCTCTCTGTACAAAGTCGCAGCAGCCTGGCCTTGGAGAGCAGTTTTTCCAGGAGGCCCCGTTGTCTTTCTGGCTCACCATTCTGCCTCTCACCATTCTGCCTCTCACCGTTCTGCCTCTCACGGTTCTGCCTCTCACCGTTCTGCCTCTCACGGTTCTGCCTCTCTGGTCGTTCCTTTCACCCAGCTCACGCCATGAGGGTGTGCGCCACTCTGTCCTGTGCCGATGATCATAAAACTCAGTGTTCTCAAATAATAGGACAAGGAAGCAAGGAGAAGCTTACTTAGAGCTAGAGGGGTGGTCACCATTAAGATCCTGAGGAACCTTCAGAACAACGGCCCTGCCAACGGCCCTGGCAGCTGCTGCTCGCGGGATGAGACACCACCGGCCCAGAACCAGCCAGTGCCGAACCGCAGGGCTGCCTGCGCTGCTCCAGAGTGTTTCTTTCTTCCCACAGTGGCTGCTGAAACGCAGGCTCTCGGAATCCTGCTCTAAAGGGGCCGCCGGGGACCGGGGCTATGAAGGGTTATTGCTAGTGGTCCTCTGTCTAGGAAATGATTGCAGGACCGCATTATCCATCTTTGCGCTGGCGTAAGGGACTGCATGCATTACTGCAGAGTGTTGCCGTGATATATATGTTTGCGTTGGTAACCCATACGGTCATTTGTAATGAAAATGATGTCCAGGACATTATGGTACATAACCCGCAGGAGCAAATGTTCACCTCTCAGAGGCTCTCATTCTTTAAAGAATAAATTCTGTAGTCGAACCTCCACATGTACATATTTCTATTTTCCAAGCCAGAGTGAATGTTCAGATTACTGTTAGCGCACACTTATGTAGCCTTAAAATGGTTATGGGTATTAATGAATCAGTTGAATTCAACTGGGACTATTTAAAATTTTCTTATATTGCTTCAAAGTTAGATAAAATCCCAATTTTTTGAATTCCGTGATCATGAACTAAACTCTGCATTATACTTAGTGAGACATCCCATGTGCCACAATGCATTCTTTTTCACGTTTGTAAATGTAAAAAAAAAAAAAAATCAATACTCAAACTAGGCATCCTTTTTTAAAAAAAGTGTACTGTGGTTCCTTTGCTACTCTTTTGAATGCATGAGGTGTTTTCCTGGGAAACACTATAAGGCTGATATTCTATGTGGTTAATCTTACTTGACCCAACTCCAGTCATTCACAAACAACAGATGTTCATGGTATGTTTTTCACTTTCTTGCTTGCTCTGTGAGCAGTTAAGTGTGTAGTACGCTGTGCCTTTTTCAGGGCCTCAGATTTCTAGTCAAACTTGGAATTTTCCTTGTGTTGATTCTCCGCCCGTGGTGTACAGAGTTTGGGTGCGGTTCGAGGCTTGTGGCTGTCTTCATTCAGGCTTGTTCTTGTTTGGGGGTGCTGCTAGTTCAGGCATACGGTTTGTGTCAGAGGAAATTTAGAGGCACGTGATATTTCTGTTTGGAATACTGAGAACACAGGGGTCTTTCTACAAAATTTGAAATGCAATAGCGCAGTCTCCCTGTTTACAAAACAATCACAAGATTTTTTGGAAAATATCAGAGCCTCATAGAGAAACCTCCAGGGTAGCTGATTGTCAGCTCTGGCCTTGGAATAACTGTTCATCATCCCCTGACTCTCAGCCAAATATTATTATTAATTAGAACAACAGATTCATAAAATGTGGTTTTAGCTGTCTTTAATTCAGTTCTCTATATTAAATTATTTGAATGCCTACTTCCAGTTGTTAGCACATACCATGAAGCAATTTGGATAGGAATGGGTAGGACTAACGTAATCAATCCAAAGACGCAAAGGCAGTGAGATGGATCCAAAGGTATGGATTTTGTCCCCAAGGACCATTTATACAATTTCTGGGTAAGGTATTTCCATTCTAAGTATTTTTGGTTTTATTTCTTTTTTCCTGATTACAAAAGTGAATAATATTCATTGTAGGCATTTTGGAAAAAAACAGAAGTAGACATCATTCTTAATCTCAACATCAATAAAATAACCATTGTTAACAATTTTTCATATCCTTTCTGTCTTTTTTATCTTTTAATATTTTTTTTTATTGATTTTAGAGAGGAAGGGAAAGGGAGAGAGAAATAGAAACATCAATGATGAGAGAGAATCATTGATCAACTGCCTCCTGCATGCCCCGCACCAGGGATCCAGCGCGCAACCCGGGCACGTGCCCTGACCGGGAATCGCACCGGGTCCTTCTGGTTCACTCCGGCAGGACTAAGATTTTATCTTAATCACTGGTTTTAAGCAATTTGATTATGATATGCCTTGGTAGAGTTTTCTTCCTGTTCACTTCTTGAATCTATGGTTTAATAATTTTGATAAAATTTGGAAAAATTTCAGCCATTATTTCTTTAATTGTTTTTTTGGGTTTTTTTTTTTTTTTTTTTTGCCTCATCCCTCCTCTTTTCTCCCTTTTGGGGACTCCAATTGCATATTTTTAGGCTGCCGGAAATTTTCCTACTGCTCACTGATGCTCTGGTTTTTGTTTGTTTCTGTGTTTTTAGTTTTTAAAAAATAATCCAGTCTTTTTTTCTCTGTATGTTTCATTTTGTATAATTTCTATTACAGTGTCTTCAAGTTTATTAATCTTTTCTTCTGCAATATCTAATATGCTGTTCCTCCTATCCAGTGTGTTTATAAAATATCAGATGTTGCAGTTTTCACCTCTAGTTCATTTGGATCTTTAAAAGTATATTTTTCATATTTCCACTTGCTCAATCTTTTCTCAGTTTTATAGAATATATAGACTGTAATTATAATAACTGATTTTATGTCCTTGATTAATTCTATGCATATCATTGCTGCATCTTCTTATTATGGATCATATTTTCCTGGTAATTTAAAAAATATAACAGTTCAGCAGTTTCTTCTTTTTAAATGCTAGTGGCCCGATGCATGAAACTCAGGCTGGGCTGGGGTGGGGGGTGTCCCTCAGGCCTGTCTGCAGCCTCTCCTCTCCAATCTGGGACCCCTTGGGGGGATGTCCCTCTCGCAACCGGGACCGCTGGCTCCTAACCGCTCTCCTGCCTGCCTGCTTGATCACCCCTAACCACTCTGCATGCTGGCCTGCCCGCCCCCAACTGCCCCCCACCACTGGCCTTCTCACCCCACTACCCACCCCTGCTGGCCTTCTCACCCCCAACTGTCCCCCCATGCCACCCTGCTTGCCCCCATTTTCCCCCCGCCAACCCCTGCTGGAATGATCACTCCTAACCGCCTCCTCCTCAGCCACACTGCCATGGGTGTGTCCGGAAGGTCTCCTGGTTTAATTAGAATAATATTCTTTTATTAATATAGATATTTTATTAATTTCAGAGAGGAAGAGAGAGAGAGAGAAACATCAATGATGAGAGAGAATTATGGATCAGTTGCTTCTTGCGTACATGCCCCACACTGGGGATCGAGCCAACAACCCGAGCATGTGCTCTGATTGAGAATGGAACCGTGACCTCCTGGTTCATAGGTCGATGCTCAACCACTGAGCCACACTGGCTTGGCTCCTGATAATCTTTTTAATTGGCTCCAGGTATTGTGGGTGCTGTATATTTTGCATTCCTACAAATATTCTTGAGTTCATTTCTGGGGTTCAGTTAATTGGAAAGAGTTTGATTACTTTGAGACTTTCTTTTAAGCTCTTGTCAGATGGGATTAGAGCAGCTTTTGTTCTAGGGCTGATTTTGCCTCACTAATGCCTCAGGAATGACAAGCCTTCTCTACTCTGGTTGGTGCAGCCACAGACGTCACCTGGTTCTATGTGAACTCTAGGTATTTTTCACCTTGCTCCTTTTGAGTGGTTCTTTCTCCAGATTTGGGGAGTTCCTTATGTCCACGTGCTCATCAGTACTCAAGAGATGCCCTCTGCAGAGCTCTGGAGCTCTGTCTGTGTGCTCCTCTCTCTCCTTTGCCCTGTGGATTCTAGCCACACAGCCTCCTTGAATTCTGAGTTTTGTCTCAGTTCAGGAAGACAGTTGCGTTCCTTCTCTCTGTTTTGGCCTGAGTATTTTCTCCAGGCTTCAGCAAGCTGGGGCAATTTAAGAACCGCCTCATCTGTTTCCCCTCTCTCAGGGATCACTGTTTTGTGCAGTCAGATAGCCAATGTCTGAAACCAGGTGTTTAAAATACATTTGGTTTTGTATTTTAGTTATTGCACGCAGGAGGGTGAGTCTGGTCCCTGTTACTCCATTGTGGTCAGAAGCAGCGGTCCCTATCCCAACTTCTATAGCGATCACTTCCTTAAGTTACTTTGTAGTTTTATCACCCACATGCACATCTCTAGAAACTATAGGTTAGTCTTGCTCATTAAAAATTATTATACATCTTTTAAGTCTGTTTTAATATACAGAATCCTTCTCCATCCCTTCCTTTCGTTTCATGTTATCTGTGGAAGAACTGGACTGTTTGACCTGTGCTTTCTCATGCTCTGGATTTAGCTGGTGAATATCTGTGGTTCAGTCCCTTCACACATGGCGCTCGTCTTTTGTGTTTCCTGCCATGGGGTAGCACCAGAGGTCTGATCGGACTTGGGTTCAATATCTTTGGTGAGATTACAGGGCTTCTGTCCTCTTTAACCAGGAGGCACATAATGTCGGTTGACTCTCTTTTTGTGATGTTAGCATTAATATTTAATGCAAAATTTATCAATTGATTGAGGATTATAAAATGGTGATATTCTAACTCTTTAATTTCTTTTTCATTCATTAGATGGAGTACCTTTATAAAGAGACGCATGACCTCATTACTATTTGATTATCCACGGTACAGTTTATATGGGAAGGCAGAATAAATGATTCATTAAGATAATGAATTGGTTTCATATTATTCTCTCAGGATGACCTATTAGTTTTTTAAAAAAATCATTTTAAATATTTTAACTCATAGATTGGTGGGTTTTAATCAATTGCAATAATTATCCTTTTTGAAGCTCAAATTGTCCCTTCTCTGGCTGGGGGAGCCTCTTCAAGTTGGCTCTGAGTCCTTCTAATGCTTAGTAGCTTGATAGCTGCCTCTTTATCTAGTGTGACCGATGTTTTGGGCTCATTTTGTACAGCCCCAAACCAGGAACAGCAACTTCCCCGAGAAACCCTGATTTCTCTCTGTGGAAAAGGTATTACAAACAATCTGAGTGCTATGGATGATCACTGCTATTTTTAAAAAATTTAATTGTATAGATTTTTTAGAGAGAGAAGAAGGTGGGGGAGAGAAAGAAACATCAATTTGTTGTTCCACTCATTCACACATTTATTGGTTGACTCTTGCATGTGCCCTGACCGGGGATTGAACCCCCAACCTTGGTGTATCTGGATGATTCTCACCGACTGAGATAGCTGGCCAGGGCCCAGAACTAAGTTTTATGTGTGTGCTTGTGTGTGGACGTTTTTATTGTTGTTGTTGTTAATTCTCTTCTGAGGATATTTTTTCCATTGCTTTTCAGAGAGAGTGGAAGGGAGGGAAATTGTGTGTGTGTGTGTGTGTGTGTGTGTGTGTGTGAGAGAGAGAGAGAGAGAGAGAGAGAGAGAGAGAGAGAGATACATAGATGTGAGAGAGACATGTTGATTGGTTGCTTACCATGAGTGCCCCACTTGGGGTCAAGGAGCAGACCCGCAATCCAGTTACATGCCCTTGACTAGGAATCGAACCCTCCACCCTTTGGTGTGTGGGCCAACACTCTAACCACTGAGCACACTGGCCAGGGCTATGTGTGTGTACTTTTTTATTTTAGAAGAGAAAATATTTTATAAATTTATTTTGATACTTGTAATTCGTAACCACGGAATTGTAAAATTCAACCTTTTCTATATTGCATCTGTATCTCCTCTCTTCTGCACCAGGAATTTTGATTCTCAAGGACACAAGAAATGATATAATTAGAATAACCCATAATTTTACTTTATCCCTCACTCATACAAAACACCCTTGGAACAATAATTGTAATACTACTACAACCAATGTTATCACTAAGAGCAGTTAAATACCTTTGTGCATATCGTCTCCCCATTCTACCTCCATTTAAAAATAATTAACTGTATCTACCTTGTTTGAATTGCACAGCAAGCCGTTGCATAAATCTCTTCCTTTTAGTGTTATTTCTATAAATAACTACTTGTTCATTACTTATCACTAGTCCTTATATTAAATATTTCTTTAGTCATTTTGCTTAACTAAAGCTCATTCATTAGTATATTTCTCAAGGAGGGTCTCATGGGACCAAAATTATCTCTTTTTGCATATGGATAACATTTTTTTGCTCTTTATACTTAAAAGTCACTTTTAGTGCTTATACAATCCTTGGCTCATATTTTCTATCTTTGAGTATCTTAAAAATACTTCCCATTTGCTTCTGGAGAAATATTAGTGCAGAAATATTTTATGATAGTATAATTTTTTCTCTTATAACTCACCTACTGTTTTAACTATATGCTCAAAGTATTTTTTTCTTAAAGTTTAGTGATTTCATTAGAATACTTTGTGATGTGGGTCATTCTGAATTGTTAATCTTAGGTACAAGGTGTGTTCTTTTAAAATGTAGTTTCAAAACTTACTTTATTTCAAAAACATGTTTTTGAATTGCAGTTTTTGGCATTGATTCTGTTTCCTTGTTTTAGTTTTCCTCTTTGGAGACTCCTATATACTTATATATTGAATCCTCTTTGCCTGTATTCAGTATTTGTTACCTTTTCTCTAATCTCCTTTAAACACTTCTGAAATTGCTTTCTTTTATTAAATAAACTTTATTTTTTAGAGCATTTTTAAGGTCACAGCAAAATTGGGTAGAAAGGACAGCGTGTTCCCACATCCTCCCTCTTCTCCCCTCTCCCCGGCTACATGCACATAACCAACATCCTGTCCTGGAAGGGGACATCTGTTTCAATGGACGAAACCACCTTGACATGTTGTTACCCAAAGTCTATAGTTTACACTGGGGTTCACTCTTGGAGTGGTTTCAGCAAATGTATAACGACATGTACCTATTGTTTAGGACCACGCAGAATAAAAATAATAATATATTTGGATCAATATCTACTATGTTTAGTACTGTTTTTCTTTTGGCTGCCCTTGCTCTTTGTTCCTGTTTTTGTCTTTCTGCTTTTTGTGGTTTCAACTGAGCATTTTATATAATTACTAGAGGAGCGATGCACGAAATTCGTGCAAGGGGCTTGGCCCTCGCAGCCCCGGCTTCATCTGGAAGGTCATCCGGAAGGTCGTCCAGAAGGACATCCAGAATGTCGTTTGGCTGTCCCGTCTAATTAGCATATTATGCTTTTATTATTATAGATATTTTCTCTCCTTTATTAGTACATCAATAACACTTTACAAGAAAACCTTTTATAGTGGTTGCTCTAAAGTTTGCAATATACATTTACAACTAATCCAAGTCCACTTTAAAATAGGTCTCTACAGCTTCATGGATAGTCATTTATTTTACTTCTACATAAGCAAATTTAAGGATTTATCTATATAATTATCATAATCAAGTACATTGTATTATTATATTGAATAAACTGTTAGCTGTTATATCAATTAAGAATAAGAGAAATAAAAGTTTTTATTTTAGCTTTTCTTATTCATTCTCTGATGTTCTTCCTTTCTGTATGTAGGTCTGAGTTTCTGACATATATCATTGTCTTTCTCTCTGAAAGAACTTTTACAATTTTTGGCAAGGCAGGTCTACTGGCAACAAGTTCCTTTAATCTTTTTTGTTTTGTTTTTTGGTCCGAGCAAGTATTTTGAGGTATAATTTTTCAGGGCACAGAATCTAGGTTGGCATTATTTTTTCTTTTAACACTTTAAATATTTCACTTCACTCCCTATTTGCTTGCATGATTTCCAGGAAGTCAGATGTAATTCTCATCTTTGCTCCTCTATAAGGAACGCATTCCACCCCCTCTTCCAAGATTGTTTCTTTACTTTGATTTTCTGAAATTTGGGTGGGATACACCTAGGTGTAGTTATCATGTATGTTTTGCATCCATCCTTAGTGTTCTCTGCGTGTTCTGGGTCTGTGGTTGGAGTCTTGGGTAAAAGGAACTGCAGTGAACAGGCCTTTGGTAATGCAGTGGTGAGATGCAGGGGAAGGGAGCGCTCTGAGCCTATGAGGAAGTGTCAGTCTGTTGGTAAGCCTGTGTCCATGGGCTATGAACTTCACGGGGCAGCTCCCCGCTCCCCGCCTCCAGGAGGCGGGGCAGGATGGCTAAAGGGGTCTGGGGTTAGGTATTCCCCCCGCCCCTCTCCCCGCGCGCGCGCGGAGGGCGGAGGGCGAGAGGGAACTGGAGTTGGGTATTTCCCTCTCGCCAAACTGGTTAGGCTCTGATACTAGTGAAACCCAGCAGGTTAGTCTTTGGAAAAATAATTTCTCCTAAGGGCAAGACTTGTTAAGAACAGCGTGCTCTAGGGTGTTTCAAAATGGCCCCTTTTGGCCGTGGAAGCTACAGAGAGTTTTAGAGAGATGCAGATGGAGAAGAGGTTGCCATAACAGACCACGGATGGATGTGGGGCTGTAGTTGCCCAGATTGTCTGTCTCAGGACTCTGGTGTAATTGATACTGTAGTGCTCCCCCTGGAATCAGACTGAAGTTAGACTTCCTCTGAGCTTGTGATCTCCTCCCCCATCATGATTGCCTGATGACCCGATGGGCTTCCTCAGAGAGCACCAGCTGTGGTCATTCTGCCATTCGGTTGCTGGCTTTTATTATATCGGAAGACTTGGTAATTTTTGAGGGGCCCAGGGTAAAACAGGGAGGAAGGAATATGGCTCCTATCAGAGCTTAAACAAATTGAAACCAAAGTTGGCATGAAGTGTTTAGTCTTAGAAAGTCAAGGTTTCTTTAAGAGATGGTTAACTTCCTCTTGTCAATACAGGCACTAGTAATAGGAAAACTTTATGTGGTTGTTATTTGTTTTATTTTGTCTTAATAAAAAGGGTGGATTTACAAAAAAAAAAAAAAAAAAAGACAAAATGGGCCCTTTCCCCTCCTCCTGCCTGAGCACAGGGCATTTTTCTCTGATGCTCAGGCTGAGGACCTTGGAGGGCTCCTGGAGATCAAACTCACAAGAGTGGGAGGGTTACCCTGGGACCGGTTCCCCGGAGTTATTAACTCTCAGCCCTGTCCACACAGCCTCCAGCAATTCGCCAATCACAGCTCAGGTTGTCCTACCCCAGCCCTGGTTCTGTGGAAGTTGTGATTCTCCTATCCACCTGTCAGTGCCTCCAATTTAGAGAGTTCACTCTTCCTTTTAGTCCTTCAGAGTCTCGTTTGAAAGGTCTTTCCTCCCTGGTGGGCTCAACTTCAATTTTTGTCCTCCCAGCCAGCGAGTCACCTGAGAGCTCTGCCCCACCTCTCAGATGCTGTTTTCAAGTCGGCAAATAAAAAGAATATTAATGTAGCTTTTATAGCTGTTTTCACTAGAACAAAACAAGCTAGCCTATCATTTTCAGAATAGAACCTACTTCACTGGGTTTTAGTTTTGGTAAATATTTAAGTGATTTTTCTAGCATTTCTAATTGCTTATATTTTAAAATGGTCTGATTGTTCCATAGTGTCTTGTTCATTCAATATAGCTTCTGCACTTAAAATATCTCTAAAATTTTAAGCAGATGGTCTTTATTCTATCATTCAGTTTTCTATTGTCTTTGGTTCTTAGGATATTATTTCTCCTCTGTGAAGCCTTGTGCCTCGTGTGTTCTGTAATTTTTGATTGCAAACTAATCTTCACCAAGAATCATTATGTTGGAGTTCTTGTATGGTTTGTAGAAATTTTCTAATAGACAAGTCTGCATTTGCCTCTGGTAACACTGTAGGGGTTTACTATCTCCAACCAATTTTAATGTTAATTTCAGGGTTGTAGGTAGAGGGGGAATGGGAATTGCTGTGCACAGTAACAGGATTTCTTTTGGGTGAAAATGTTCTGAATTAGTTTTGATGCTTGTACCACTTTATGGATAGACAAAAAACCACTGAGTTGTGCACTTTAAAGTGGTGTCAATATTATTTTATGCATTTTTATTTTATTTTATTCATTAAAAACAAAAACATCTAAGTTCATATTACCATTCAAATAACATAAATTCAGACTGAACATTCCCCCTGCCCCAGCCCCAGCCCCAGCCCCACAGCAGATGTTTTTGCTGCATCCCTGGACCTGTGGATAGTGATTTTTAGTCCCTCTTTTAAAGAAAAAGCAATTCAAGTTTTAATTTTAGCTCTTGCCTTATATAAGCCTTAGACATTTGTTCATGTCCTCAGTGGGCATTAAAATCCCAACCTCAAACTCTTATGTCTTAAGTCTAATATCCCTTTTATTCCACCATACTCTTTCTTCCTTCTTATCATTCTAATTTGAATTATCTTTTTATTTTTGGTTCTGGGATTTTTTTTCTCTTGCTCTAGAGCTGTCTCTCTGGGTTAGCTAATTATTTTTAAACATTGTTTAATATAGCCCGACCAGTATGGTTCAGTGGTTGAGTGTCGACCTATGAACCAGGAGGTCACGGTTCCATTCCCAGTCAGGGTACATGCCTGTGTTGCAGGCTCGATCCCTAGTCAGGGGCGTGCAGGAGGCAGCTGATCAATGATTCTCTCTCATCAATGTTTCTCTCTCTCCCTCTCCCTTCCTCTCTGAAATTAAAAAAAATATTTTAAAAAAATTGGTTAATATAGCATATTATCACTATAGGACATACATTGAGTTAACGCGTTCCCTATTTTTACCACCACAAGTAACACTGCAAGAAACATTCTTGCGGAGTCTTTCAGTTTGTTTTTTTTTGTAAGGTATAGTCACAGAAGTGGGACTGTGGTGTCAAAGGCATGTGCATTTTGAATGTCAGTAATTATTGCCAGATAATTTTTCAAAAATGTTGTAGAATTCCCCACTCCCACCAGCATGGGTGAGACAGCACTGGCCAGTGCCGCAGAGTGGCAGCAGCCTTCTCTCAGCTTGGCCTGAGACGGAGGGTTGAAGCGCCTTAACCTGAGGGAGTTTCCGCGGCGTTTATGGGTGGTGGAGGTGGAGGTGGGGGAGATAGAATACCTCAAGAGGGATATATTGTTGTTGGACTGCTTATAATTGGGCAGGTGGTTGAATAATTAATTTTGAAAAGGGAGAGAGGAAAATTTAGGAAGTTTGTGAAGCAGGTCTTATCCGTTGAAGAAGGTCTAATTCATACTAAAGATTAGCATGTCCATCTTTTAAAGTATATGCTGTATGTCAAGCCAATTGGCCCGTAAAGATAACTCCCAGCCCCCATTAAGGTGGTCCCACCATCTGTTCAGTTGTTCTGGAATTGCTGGAGCTTCGATTCAGTTTTGTTCAGTCTAACTCTTCGGATCCACCTCTCAACTTTTATCCCAAAAGAAACGGACTTTGGTAACTGTTCTCTCTGGCTGAACATCTCCCTGTCTCCGCCCTGAGATGCCGGCTTTAGTCTTCTCTTCCAGCCTTTGACTGTTTGGGGATGTGACCTTTACATACTCTCACTTGGCCACCCCTAAGTCCCACCCCTGGCCCACCTGTGATGGGCTGGAGTTGGAAAAGAATAGCCATCTAGTCATTGAAACTTCTGAATTTTCTTTTGCTGTGATGGAAGACAGTGTTGGGAGTTAAGGAGAAGATGCGTTACAAAGATGTGTCATCTTGAGAATATTCACATTTAACACTGACATTGATGTTTTTGAATCCATGGTAAGGAATTGGAGAGAACGGAGTAATGGGTTTTAAGCACAGAGGGTTTATTAAGGAAAAAAGTTATGTCAGGCAATGTTTTGTAGCTTATTTTGATAGCTTTTAAATGAGAGGAGACGCAGTAGATGTAATGTGCTTATGTGTTAACAACACATTTCAGTGTTTGAAAATTTTACTGGTAAAACTTAAGATGCCTTGGAATTAGAAACACAGTCACATGGTTCGCAATCTGTTTGAAAGGCTGTAAATTACAAATGATATTGTTTAGCAGTGGGCTGAGAGGTTTAACAGGTTGTAGAATGAAAATGATTGCTGGAATCTATCATTCTTAAGAAAAAATGTCTAGGAATTTCAGGAATCTCTGAGCAGGATATTTATGGGAAGAGAAATAATTTCAGATCCGTCCTCTTAGAAATCTTGAGGTGCTGGGTGAGCTGACTTTTCAACGAGGAGACAGTGTTTTATGGAAATGAGCATTTTATGTTCCCCTGCGGCAACCAGCATGGCTCACAGCTTGCTCCATAGGAATTCTGTGGTGGTTGGTGTTTTCCTACTCTAAGTGTTGTAAGGATTTAGAAAGCTTTTTCTTATAAATTAGCATTGTTTATATTCCAAAGCCTTATGGTTTGATATATATTATTACATTCATTTTCTTGAATAACTTTTGGGATTCTTTGCCTATTGTTCTGATGTTATTTTCATAAAACCCACACAGTTTTGTTATTCAGGCAGAAATTTCCCCCAGACATGTAAATGTTTGATTGATTCCCCCCTGCCACCCCCCCCTCCCCCGAGAATGTAATTAATCTGGTTAATCTGGGTGTGTTTTTGAAGGAGGTTACAAAGCTTTTATAGATCCTGCCTTAGCTTGGGTCCTACAACAAAATATCAACAAGTGTTTTGTGCCTTAGACAACACGCGTTTATTTCTCACAGTTCTGAAGGTTGGAAGTCCAAGACCAAGGAGCTGGCAAATTTGGTTCCTGGTGAGGCTCTCTTCCTGACTTGTAGTCAGCCGCCTTCTTGCTGTCTGCTCACACGGTGGAGAGAGAGCTGTAGTCTTCCTTCCTCTTCTCACAAGGACCCTCAGGTCATGGGGCCCCACCCTCATGACCTCATCTGAATCGAATTCCCTTCCAAAGGCCCCATCTCCAGTTTGATTGGATATAGAATTTAGGTTCAAAATTATTTTGTCTCAGAACTTCAAAATTATTTCTACACCATCTTCTTTTTAAATATATATTCTGAAATAATTTCAAACAATGAACCATTACAGTAGTCCAGTGGGGCCTTGACTTACGAGTTTAATTCATTCCGTGACGGAGCTAGTAACTCAAATTACTCGTATGTCAAATCAAAAAGTGGACGAGTGAGACACGTGATGCTGGGCTGATGTGGTGGCATTCACTGTGACGTTTGCTGTGCCAACTAGTGGTGGGGTATCTGAAGCTGGCTCGTAACCCCCGAATTTTAGCTCGCAACTCAAAGCAAAAAATCAGCCGAGAGTCGGCTCGTATCTCGAAAAACTCGTTAATCGGGACACTCATAAGTCAAGGCCCCACTGTATAAGGAACTTCATATCCTTCACCCAGATTTACCAAATGTTCGCATTTGTTTATTATTTTATTTTTGTCTTTATCCTTTCCTATTTTTTCTAAACTATTTGAGAGAGAGTTGTAGATACTCATCTCCTTGACTTCTAAATACTTCAGCGTTTTCTAAGGGCAAGAATATTAACTTATATATAACCACAATGCCATTATAAAATCAGGAAATTTAACATTGATACTATACTACTATCTAATCCTCAGACCATATTCAAGTGTTTCCTATTGCCATATAGTTAAATTTATAGCATGTTTCTTTCTGGACCAGGATCCATTTTGCTGTTATCTCTCTTTAATCTTTATTCTTCATTAATCTGAGTCAGTTCCTTAGTCTTTCTTTGTCTTACATGACATTGATATTTTTGAAGAGTATAGGACAGTGCTTCGGTTGAATCTCCATCCATTACATTGTATTCCTGCATCCAGTGTTGTTGGTTAGAATTTGGAGGTGGAAGGACTGAACAAGGGTGCAATTAACATAGCATAACCCAACCTCACTCTTAAAAAGCCAGGGAGATAAACAAGTCTACTTTTGGAACATCCAGTACCAAAACTCCTCCAGGCCTGTTCAAGCTCAGAATCCCTGGAGATACCATTTAGCAGCTCATTTTGGGGAATTTACTGCTCTTTCAAATGGAACACGAGCTGGGAGAGTGATCGCTATGTTTGGTGCTATCTCAACCAATCTCTTCTCATTCCCACGTTACAAATCTAATCTCTGAGAGGTTGTCTACTGACTTTTGTCAACCACACTTGTAGCTGTCAATAGCAACTATGCTCATATCATATAGAAAAATACCAGTGGCCACAGTGTGTCTCCAGTTATCACTGTAGGCCACAGTAGTATCAGAAGAGAGTTAGAGTTTCATGACTTGACTTTATGAAGAAGTAGAAGCCTTGGGAGATGAAGAACTAATGAAGGAAGGCCACATAACTTATTAGTGCCACAGCCACATCTTGAATTAATATCCTGACTTATTATTTAAACTTGAAATGATCCAGTAATCCTAAGGAAATGACTATTTAGCAGTGAAAAGAATACAGTGGCCACATTAATTAAATTAATACTGAAAAAGGGGGAGGGGCATAGTTCATGTCTCCATGACTAAGACTCTGTGAATTTGCCAGCATTAAAAAGGCCAGGTGAGTGATCTGCATAAAGTAATATTGAAGGGCGCTCTAGGAGGTCAAAAAAAGAGAGACCAAGTGCAATTCATTATTCGAAGAGCATCTTAACTGTCAGCACATTAAATTAAGGGGCCAGTAGCAAAGAGGTCCTTCCCAGTTAACAGCCACAAATGTGAGGGGTCAGGGGGTCTCTAATTCAGAGGTAGGACTCTAGCCACATAATCGTGGAGATTTATTGCTCTCCAGCGATGAGTGTTATGAGATCTAGGGTCAACATCCTTCACTACATCTGCTTTTGATAAGCTCTGCAGAGTTAGTTATTTATGTCAAGAGTTCTTAGCCCCAAGCAAAGTGGGGGTGGGGTGGGGTGAAGAGACAGTGAGCAGAGAGAGGGGAAGGGCACCGAGCTCACAGGGGTCAGAAGGTTAATACTCAGATACAGGGCTCCATCAATGTCTGCTCAAGGGTTTTCCTGGTTACACATTTACGAGCGTAATGTATGAATTGAAAATGATGATGGGCTTTCATGTCTGTGGAATAGCTCTGGGAATTAAAGCAGAGCATTGCTGTATAATTGTAGAAAATATTCTTGTGTTTCAGTGGAAAACTATGCCTCATCTATAGCGTGTCCTTCTGAGTTGTCAGATTCTAGATCTGGTCATGGTCTCTGAGCTATTTTACAATGCTTTGTAAGTTGCAGGTAAGTGGTAGATATGTAAATTCCGTCCTGGGTGATAGTGATTATAAACTTTGTTCTATTTGCAAGTCTTTCAACATACCTTTACTCTATACAAATCTGTGCTTTTTTGACTTTTCCCCTGGACTGGTTAAAACATTTTCAACTCATACATTATGCTGCTCAATGTTCTCTCATCATGTGAGTCAAATAAAATATTTAAAATGTGTTAATTTTCATATCTACATGAGAGTCAAGATTTTTACCTTTTCCTGACCAGTATCTTTCTTTTTAAACATAATTTTCTGTGGTTTTCTTTGGGTGTGTTCTTTTAAAAATATATTTTTATTGATTTCAGAGAGGAAGGGAGAGGGAGAGAGAGAGAGCAAAATCAATGATGAGAGAGAATCATTGATTGACCACCTCCTGCATGCCCCAACTGAGGATCGAACCTGGGCATGTGCCCTGACTGGGAATCAAACCATGACCTCCTGGTTCAACCACTGAGCCACACCGGCCGGGCCTGACAGTATCTTTTAACAAAATCCTCCGAGCTTGGTTGTTTGTGGCCCAGTTCAGCCCCTCTCCTCTTCCTTGTTTTTCTGAGGTCGGGTTCTGCAGATCATCGCTCTGGAGATTCCTTCCCTGGAACTTTTAAACATCAGTCATTTAAAACAAAACACAGCTGAGACCTTTATTTTTCTTTTTTGATGCTGTTTTCAGCACTGTTGGGTTTATTGATTTAAAATCACAGGACTACAAATCTAAAGTACTTACCTGCTGAACCAGGTGTGCATCCAGGAGCTGATCGAAGTTGGTGGTGGTAGGAGAGGGCAGTGGGAAAGAAAATGTCAGGAAACTGGAAACAGAAGAGGTTCTTTATATATCTCACCCCAGTGCAGGCATTTCAGAGCAGGAAATGGCACAGTTCATGGCAGACCCAGACCTGGCATCCATATTTCCTGGTTGGCAAGTCTGCCCTTTTCTTCAGAAGGAGAGGAGAGGAGAGAGAAGCCTTAATGTTTAGAAGCCCTCCTGTTGTGAGCAAGGAAGTGTCCCAGGAAGCAGTCACTCACACGTGCTTATGTCTTCCCACAGCTGACTTTATTGGGGGAGACCGGCCCAATAAGCCAATTGAGTCACACACAGGAAACACACAGAGTGGGGGAGCTTACGGGATAGAAGTGAGCCGAGTGAGTTCCAGTCATTGGTGGCATCCGCAGGTGGACAGGTAGGTGCCCCCCTCAAGCCAGGTGGCTACGGCGGTGGCACGTGTCCAGTGGAGTGGAAGTCCGGCAGGAATCTGAGAGTGACCCGTGGTACAGCCACGCTCAAGGGTTGTGTGGTCAGAGCTCTGAGTTCTTATAGCCCAGAGGGGTGGAGGTTCCACTCATACGGGTGTCCAGATGGAGTCCTTCTCCAAGCATCCAGACTTGTGGTTTTGGGCATTCTGGCCTCTACTAAGGTGTTCCCATGTCAAGACATAGTACTTGACAGTGGTCATGGCTGACAGTGACTCCATATTGGTTTGTCTAAAGTGTCCAAAAATTCCTCTCTGCTTTTGCTCCATATACCCCCAGCTAGACCTCCAAACTGTCCAATGCAATGACTGTATCTCTGACGCCTTAATCTGAAGACAACGGCCATAGGTGACTGAAGATGAATGCAAGTTCCCTTTCACCTGCCCACCATGCACACCATCTTGAACAGCAGGAAGAGAGGGATGGACCACAGCTCCAGAGAAGGGCCTGTGGATAAAGGGCCCTCCCTTTGTCCCTCGCTGCTTTTCTCATGAGCTGGAGGAAACATGATGTTGAGTGATCTTGGGTGACTCACAAAAATTCTCAGACTCTTCTGTACAAGACGCGGTGGGTACAGACAATCTTAAGGCTCATTTCTATTCAGACATGGTAGGAGGTCTGATGGTCTGTTGAAGTGGGAAGCAATCAGCTATTCCTGTGGCTTTCTTTGGAATTAGATACCTTCAGTTTGGTCATCCACAAAGGATCCGAGGGTACTGCTCAATGTGATGGAGTTATATGCAGGATTTCCTTGGCTCCATAGTAGTCTGCATGGGACATTCCTTGGGGCTTCTGCCCACTTTAAATGGATTGTCAATCCTAGGTCACTTGATTATATTTCTGATCCAGTAAAGTTTTCTTTATGGGATGTTGGACATCAATGAAGAAATTTTGGTGTCTAACAAAAGAACATACTCAAAGTTTGAATATTAAAAAAATTTTTTTGAAACGTATGTCTTCCCTAAATGCTCTTAAAGCTAATAAAATAATTATTAAGTACCGACAGGAAAAGTTAACTTCACACTCAATTTCTTTTCACTTTGTCTCAAAATAGAATTCAAGCAAAATACAATCTTATATAAAAATGTCCATCTTCCAACCAAAAGACACAATGAAAATTAAGATTAAATAATTCCATTCCTTGGAGTACAGTTTTTTTTAAACTTTCAAAGTATTTTGCAGCTGTTACCTTTTGGATTTTAAAACAACTGTGACAGCTGTTTTCATTTTTAGATGAAGCTCCAAGAGGTTAAGTGACTTAGTCAGTCCCACATCTGTTAATGAAAGAGTCAGAACTAAAACCCGCTCTCCTGAGCCCTAATCTTTTCCTCTTTATATGGCACCATCTTACTTCCATTAGTTAGGAATGAGGGTTTCCTTTAATCATGAAACTCTTTCCCTTCTGAAAGATATTAAAGTAAAGGTATATAATTTCCAAACACACACACACACACACACACACACTCCAAAAACCAAGATGTAGATGATTTATAATTTATTACTTAGATCAACTTCCATTTTAGAAAAGACAGAAACAAAATATATAATTCATATTTACAGTATTTACATTGGAACATATTTACACCATAGATATTAAGTACAAAATAGCATAGAAAACTCTAGGACACAAACAGTAAGGACCACAATTCCAGCAGAGAATTCTCTGGTTACGTTTCCCCTTACATGTCAAAGTGCATTAGACTAACTGTTGCCCAACCATTTCGCTAATTGAGCCCGTTCCTCTTTCATCTTTTTAGCTTGATGGTCTCTCCTACAGAGCCCTTGTTTAGTGTAATTAGTAATTAATCTGCCCACACCACTCTCTTGGGTTCACCTTTGATCCTTAGGATACCTATTCCGTCGCTGTGGTTCAGGCCATTGGCCCTTGTGGGTTTCCAGATGGCAGCGCCTTCTACTCAAAGGAGCCGCTGGACTCGTTTGCTAAAGTTCTCCCCATGTGGGAGCAGTAAAGCTACGTATTAAGGAATAGGCTGATTTGTTCAGCTACATCGATACAGAATATTCCAGTTGTAAAGACTGTCTAGCGCTGCTCTTTATAATGCCAAGGCTCAGAGAGGGTTGACATTTAGTGCACCAGTAGCAGAACTGAGACTGGAGCCTGGGTCTTCTGACCCCCATGCAGGGCCCTTACCTGGTGTCCCTCTGGCTGGGATGGAGTTGTTCAGAATTCCAGGTTGCAGGCTACCTAGATGCGTTGAAGTGGGAGGCAAGCAGTTTCAGAGATATGGGTGTGGGTTGGCTGGGGCTCGGCTCTCTACTTCAGAAACATTTGCCTCTTGTGAAGCTATCTGGCCATAGGTCCTGAGGCAAACCCCGCCCACCTGGGATGTTTTCCCTGGGGTTCACGTTTAGCCTGGAAGTTATTGAAATGAAACGAGACCCTACCATCAAGGGGGGAAAAAAAGCTATCTTGGGCCTGGTATGTTCAGGCAAGGCTAATTGAATCATGGGTAATTAAAAACCAAAGTCAGAAATGGGAAGGACACAATAACCCACAGAGAAACACGTTTTGTTGAAATAGCACCTGATCATGGGAAGAAACGCATAAAGGTGGAACTTAAAAGGACCCGTCTTTTAATGTCCGCATCTATCCGAGAGCTTGCTCCCTGCTTTAAGCAAAGCACTTTCCTGTATCTTCATAAGTAATTACCAGCCTTCCCAATACCAAAGGTGATTAGAAAAATAAATTGAGTGCACCAAAAAAATCCAAAATTAAGAATGATAATAGAATAATAGTGATAATGGTCACAATAAAAAGAGAGACAGTACTTAAAACACCAACATATGTCAAAAGGTATTTACATATATAAAGTTCGCTACAGCACAACATCCATAAAATGGGGGTGTGAGATTTAAACATTTCTGAAATTATCTGGAAGCTGTGAGAAGCAAGGGAAACAGTTCCATTATCAAACTCATTACGGAAATAAAAGGCGGTGCATTTAAACATTGCACCAAATAACAAGAAAATAAAAAAGCTTCAATGAAAGTGTAAAGGTAACACAAATGCATAAAATCCAGTTGCTGCAATGAACTGGCTGGGGAGATCAGCCTGGAATTGCCATGGAAGTTTGCAAAGTACAGTTGGGCGGAGAGGAAGTGTTGGGGATACGGGAATCAGGTACCTTGCCCCTCGCATTGTTTTTCTGGTGAAATATCTTTTCACTGAATCACTGAAATATATGTTTCTTAGGGAGTCATTGAAATTCTTTGGAGCCTTTCTTCAGATCATCCATGGAAGAGGCCGCGGTGCTCAGTGGAGTCTGGCGTCACAGAGGGCTGCTGGAGGAAAGCCATGGTCTGAGGCACAGGGGTGCTGCCCAGGAGGTCAGTATGAGAGACTGAGTCTGAGGGTGGGACCTTGGGAAGCTCACAACAGCCATCATGCTCCTGAGTCACATCGAAGCGGAATGCGTGTCAGAGGCCGGAGGAGAAGCTCAAGACGCCCCAAGAAGGCTTCTTCCCGCCATGGCCAGCCATCTGGTGTGGGCAAGCCGGGAGCTGGAGCCCTGATGGTCAGAACCGTGTGCGTTTGGAGAAGCCAATGTGAGTGCCTCCGGCCCTGGGGAGGGACATTCCAAACAAGAACACTTCTGAGAGGCTATTTCAGAAAAGACACCTGACTTCTGCTTCCAACGTGGGGACATCTCGGTCTAGGATTAGGTTACTGTTTGGGCGGGGCACCAGCCAGCTCCTTTGAGTTTGTGTGCCAGATAATGTCGTATTTCTCGGCCAGTAGGTACAGACGAATGCTGCTCTGTGCTGCCTCTACTCCTACTTGGTGAGGGTTTGTAGGACATGTTTTTGTGAAGTTCACGCACAACCATGTTCCCAGAGACAACACGTCCCCCTGCACGAACCCGTGGCAGTGCCTTCCAGTAGCACATAAAACGCAGGCGTTGCTTTCTTTTCTCTCCAACACAGTTACTATAAACCCTTTCGGCCAGGTGACAGCTACAGAACCAGGTAGATTCTTGACAGTTGGTCATTCTAGAGCACACACTGACTGCCAAGGCCCAGGTGACAGGAGCCCTGCAGACCTCTCTCATTCATGGGAAAGAAACACTGGGCGTCTTGGATGGCCCTGGAACGGGCTTGCTTGGTTTTGGGCTAAGCTATACAGCAAAGAGTTGGTTTTTAAGAAAAAGATTAGCTCCTCTATTTTATGCCACAAATACCTGGCACTGGGTTTCTCTGAAGGTCTCATCACATGTTAGAGACCTCGCCTCAGATTCCATCGATTCAGGAACGGGAGGAAACCCAGCGGATCTCCGAAGGAAAAGAGAAAACCAGCACCGGGAACTCTCGCTCTTCCTTGTTCACTGCAGCTTTCCATCCAGGTTTGGTGGGGAGGGGCCTTTATCAACTCAGGCCTGAGCCAGAACATATCTTTAAATGAGAAATAAGTAGGACCTGTGTGGTGAAAACAAAACCAACCAACCCCTGATAGGCATGAGGAAAAGTGCATTTGACCTACAAAAATCAACGAAAAGTTATTGAATGATAGTATCCCCCTTAGTCTCACCCTTTCATTTTAAAGACACTCTTTGCACGATAGCCCTGGCTTCTGCTGAGATGCAGCATTCCGTGGGTCTGTACGAAGGCGTTTGCTGTGACACATTGAACTTAAAACCAGTAGGAAACCCTGGAGGCTTTGCTTATGACCCTGAAACCAAAACACAAGGAAAACAAAGCGTTTCCTCACCAGTCGGTCTTCATAACAATGTTTTACCAGACTGAGAATAGAAACTAAAGTAAAAGTAGGCATTTCTCTTCTTATGGGGACATAATAAGATAATGATGCATCCTTTCTGTTTACATGGAAGTCACCAGGAGCGTTTGATCGGAAAACAAAACTATCAGAGGAGATGGCAGATCTATCTCCTCAAGGCACTCCTTCTGGGAAGTGAGCTAGATTGATGCTCATGGACTGAACTGAGAGATGGGGACAAGGACAGAGGGAGCCACGTGGTCTGAGAGTGAGAAGTAGATGGGGGGGGAGAACTGAAAAAAACACACAAAAAACAGAACAAGGGCAGATGCAAGATAACGAGGGGAGAAGCCCTCAGGGGGTGCCAAAAGGAGAAGGGGTTGGCCAGGAAGACAGACATCTGAGCTGCTGGCCTGGGGGTCTGAGCCCTCCGGGGTCAGAGATAGCCAAGAGGCTTTGGGAGCCATTTGGGAAAGCACCAAAGCGGCAAGAAGGTAGGCACCTCCCAAACGCTCCCCATCTGCTGGGCCTGGTGGGCGATGGAAGAATGAGGCCCCCTGAGACCAGCCACTGACCTGCTGCCCAGGATAGGGCCTGTGTTAAAATGACCTCTTCTTGGTGACAGGCACCTGGGAGAAAGGGGTTCCGGAGGGGGTCAGGGTGGGACAGCCATGCCTGTTGTGGGGGGGGGGGGGGGCGGTACCTGGGGTGAGGGGTGGGGCTTAGCACCAGGTTGCCTTCACGGGAGGCACTTTGACCAAAAGGAGAGCTCAAGGGAAATAACTTTTTAAAAGTCAGAGGAAAAATATAACAGTTAGCAAAAAGAAGACATCTTGTATAACATTAAGACAGAAATGATAGAGCAACTTAAACCATTAGCAAATTATATGCAGGTAAATGTTTTCTTCCACAAAAAACTCCCCACTGCCCTCAGTATGGACAGGCCCTAACCAAAAATAATTACCTCCAGGGAAAAGGTAATTAATTAGTGCTTTTCTCATCTGGGGATTCACCTGGGAAACCTTTTCCCTACCTCCTACTCCACACAAGCAGACGAGATAAGCTGTTGACCTTCCTTAGGCAATTCTGAAAATTAGGTTCTGACTTACAAAACAACACCAAGAAAACATTTAAACCTCAATGAACTGCACTGAGGTTTCCTGCATGACGATTTTTCGTCAATGAAATAGAACTTTTTCTACTGAAATACTAAGGCGATGATTGTTAAACCCAAGGTGAAAGATGGACCACCTGGGGTCTCGCCCACAGTGTCTGAGAGGGCACAGGTGGGGAGGATGAGGAGGGCGGGAGGCTGCTGGGGAGGGGGAGGCAGGCCCCGCATAAACAGCACACACCCGTCTGATGCTGGAGCCAAAATGGGAAACATTCTCATTCAACCAGAAATACGGATAAAGCAAGATTTTAAACATTGCCGGTTTTTCACTTTTAGGGAAAAGAACAAAAAGGCCCTGTGGACTTGCCAGGGCAGTCCTCACGTCCCGCCCCAGATCAGCCACCATGTGTCCTTCGTGATGCGGGGTCCGCAGTGTTTGTGAACGTGGCCCTCTGTGTGCACACACGAGAGCCCCCTTTGAACCTAATTTTGCCAGAAGTTTTAATGAACCATTTTTCAAGTTACTCCAGTTAATTGAGGTTTGACTATGAAAAGCAAGGCTTTTTCAGAACAGTGAACACGAACCCCCATGTTGTCCAACCTTCGTACAGTACAGTTCTCTCGGGTGTGCCAAGTCATGTCACGGAGATGTTCTCCCATCACCTGTGGGGCTGGGGCCGGCAGAACCTGCCTGAGGCCACAGAGGAGGGAGTGGAGGCTCAGAGCCTGGGAGGCCCTGCCCCAGGTCGCTCTGCAGGGGAGGGGCCGAGGGTCAGCGTGCAGGCCTCCTGCCTCCAGGCCAGAGTGCTTCCCCGCTGGCCGAAGGCACTGCAGGCACGTTTATTTTGGCCAACATTGTAATAAAACACTTAGTCTTTGGAATGAGTGGAGTGTAAGAAAAATCTCTTAGCAGGCGGTTTCACTGCATGTCTTCCAGGGAAGTGAGCCCAGGGACCGGCGGTATCCTCTCTTAGAAGGGGCTGTCTCTTAGAAGATGGATCTGTCTCCCTCGATGGTTGCTGGTTCAGAGTGGGTGGCTTGCTGGCAGGTGATGAAAACCATTTGACTGTATACAAATGCCCAGGATTCTGTGAGTCATCGATAGTCCTCAAGCCCATTCACTTGTGTGTCATGTCATGTAAGGATGTGGGGATGGCAAGGAGAGTTGGGCAGCTGGTTAACTGGGCCGTAAAAAGGCCAGCGGCACCCACTGTGCCCCACGTCATGTCTGGATCACCACTGGATCCATTAGCCATGACTTCCGCCACATCCAGTTATGCACATGCGCCCGTGTCCCCACAGGGGGCTGAGATGGACCCAGGCCGTTTGTCCGCAACCTGGATGAGCTATTCCGACTCCGGTAAAGAGGCTGCCGTCCCTACTTACAATACACGTCCAAGGCGGGAAAGAGGTGGAGTTGTCAGTGAAGGTGGGACTGTGATTGACAAGCTTTGTGAACCAGACACTCTGAATGGGAAAAATAGTGAACTTGTTCTAATGCGTTTTCTGTAACCTACGGGGCTGAGAAAAGATGTGGATTTAAAGTGAGAACGTGGGCCCTGGGGACCCAGCCTCCCCAGCCTGGAATCGGCTGAGAGAGGATCCCTCTAAGGGTGAGCTATTCAGGAACACCCAGGGCCCCTTGTTCCCGCCTCCTCTGTCCCCCTTCCCTTTCCATGCAGGTGTCATTTGAGTTCTGATCTTAACTCCCCACCAGATGAGACTGGAGGTGAGAACAGGGGGTGTTTATCTTTGTTCCCCAACAATAGGCACCTGGCCCCGACTTCTCAGGCCCTGGGTAAACAGGTTGTAGCTCTAGGGAGCCAGGAGTCATTGCTGGGGCTTGGCCTGGGGGCTGGGGGAGGGCTGGTGTGTTGGGTCACGGTTAGTGTGACCTTACCTCCTGGTTTGCCAGGTTGACTTCTGTTGTCAGGGCATAATGATTAGTGCCTCCTTCACTTGCGAAGTGTCCTGGACTGAACAGGAGAACACGGCCACCCTACGGAGGAAGAGGGCAGAGGGTGGTCTGCCCGTGGTGGCCACGGGAGAAGGAAGGCAGTGGGTGCCTAATTTCCAGGCACTGTCCCTTCGACAATCTTGCTAAAGGCAGGTGGTTTATTCGAGATCCTCTTGAAGATACTGAATGTAGATTGCTGCCTCTCCATCGGTGTCAGCTCAGTCCTGGCTGGGGCGTCTCAGGGCACCAGACTGGACGCACGAGGCCCTTGGCTCTGAGGACCAGACCAGGGTTCCAACCCAGGAAAGAACGTTGCGTCTTCCTCTCGAAGACTGATGTTCTCTGCTTTACTAGCTTGGTACGCTCATCCGCTTGTGACATTTGAAAAGCCCAGCGAGTCAAAGGGTCAACGGTGGCAGCACCAAAGGGAGTTAAAGGAAATCTGTTGAGAAGGAGTTGGGAGAGGTGGCCGGCCTCTGGCCCCGCCTCCTGGGGAGACTGCCCAAGGTCAGGACCTGGCAGCTCCTTTGTCAGAGAGGTTGCTCAAAGAAAGGCAATTCTCCACGAGGAATGGGCACCCCAGAGCCCTGAGACGGCAGCAGCAGCAGAGGGCCCAGCAGACAGCTGGGGAGACAGGGGTGCAAGCCTTGCTCTTCGGGCTGGGCTCTGGCTCTTGGAGAGGGCAGACGGCCATGCTCTCCTGAGGCCACCCTCTGGTCACCCCCTCGAGCCAGGCCCCCGGGAAAGGTTCGGCTGGCGACCCTCTGTCCAGGGGCAGCTCCGTCCTCTCACTCCTCCAGGGAAAGGCGCTTCCCCATGGCTCTGGGCGGACTGGCTTCACTTCTTGGCAACTAACCACGGACTCTGGCCCTTGAGGGAGTATAAAGAAGGGAATGTTTCAGACAGAACCCTGTGGGTGATTGGCCCATGGGGGTGCCTCCCGGGCCGGGTGATCCCACAGAATCGGCTGACCTTGGCATAAGTCCAGCACCCGCCCCCCCCCCCCCCCAATTTGGACCTGCCCTCTCTGTCCACTTTCTTCTAACACAATTCCATTTGCCGTCCCCTGATTTGAGGATCATCCCCTGGCCCAGGATCATGCTCCCTGGCAGATGCTATCAGGGAAAGGAGCATGAGGCAAAGGAGGGGACTGCCTGTGTGTCAGCCAGCTCCTCCCTCTGCTTTGTAATCCCTGCTGGCCCACTGGGCTCGCTCTTCACTCTGGCCGTGCTGTGTTCTCTTCATTCCGGCCATGCTGGCTGCCCGTGTCCTCATGAAGCACTTAGTGCATAGTCCTCGCCCTGCTGGGCATCCCAGCCAGCTCCTGTGCCTTAGAGCCCCGTCCTCCCCTCCCCACTGCCTGCACCTAGTAGTTGCTCAGTAAAGTAGGTCGATAATTCAGCAGGTCGTAGGTGTTTATGAGCCCGGACCATGGGCTGGGGGGAGACCAGAGCTAGGTCCACTGGGAGCCTAATGAGAGGAAGTCCCTCCCTCTACGAGCGCACTGTCTAACACGGAAGCCAGCTTTCCCGTTCTAAGGGACTGCGGAGGAAGCAAAGAACACAGAGTTCCTGGTTGTTCCAAGGAGGGAACTCATCCAACCGAGGAGTCCAGGAAAGTCTCCCCAGAGCTGTGGTGTCTCACGGGGCCTTGAAAGGAGGGTGGCATGTTGACAGGCGAGAAGGAAGGGCATCCCTGGCCAAGGCCCAGCATGGCACAGGCGCGGAGGATGGGAAGCAGAGGAGGTCCGAAGGGCCGGTGAGTGGACCCGGCAGCCCCTCGGGGAAGGCCCAGCCGGTGCTGAAGCCTTGTCCCCAGCTCAGTTCTGCTTCTATGTCAACAGGCCTGGGCTATTCTCCAGGGGCCGAGCTCTTCGGGGAGCCAGAGGGTCCCTTTGTGCGGAGAAGCCTGCTCGGAGTAGAAGGCCCAGCTCCTCTTCCTGGCCTCCTGCGCCTCCCTCACCGAGCGAGCAAGGAGCCTGCTGATTCCAGGGAGCGCCACGCTCCAGACTTCTCCTTGGAGAAATGAGCGGCGGTTCCCTGCCCCTGCCTGCCTTCTCTGCTCTCCATCTCCGTGCGCGGCTCCTCCTTCCGATCCACGCACAGGCCTGTCCTCTCCTTTTCAGGGCTGTGGAGTCTCATGTGCTCCACGTCTCAAGTGCCTGAGAATGTGTCCCGGTGCAGGGCAGGGGTGAGGCCCACCGTGGAGTGTGAGGTGGCGATGGAGGGGTGCAGAGAGCCTGAGATGAGGGAGGCTGGTGAACGGGCCACGGCAGCACAGTGGCCCTGACCTTGATAGGAGGTTGGGGACCCCCTGTCAGTCTGGTGGTTAGACCTGTAGCTCAGTCTCTGATGAATTTGGCAGCCGGACACCGATGTGAGAGGCACCCTCTGTCAGTGCCCTGGGGGCGCTGACCCGTCACCTCCTGTGTGGCCAGGGCCCCCGGGGACGCTGCTGGTTAGAGTCAGGAAGCACACGCATGCCGCACAGGTTTGCAATGCCAACTCCATGCATAATAGCATCAAGCCAGGAGCTGTAGGGGAGGGGCCGGAATGCTGCCAGGAGCTGAGTGGTCAGTGCAGTCTGAAGGTTTCGGGGAGTCAGAGGCCACTCAAGACAGCGTCCTCACTGGACACGCTGGACAATTGACACCTGGAGTAAGTTGCCTGCTCCGGGTATAGTGCAGAAAGGACTAGAGCTGAGCCTCCAGCTCGCTGGCCAGTAACCACCTTTTTCGTGGACTAACTCGACTCTCCTCGTGTCCGTGGCACTACCTTCTGCCCGGTGAAGGCAGAGCCCGTGAAGGGAGGCCAGCGTGGGCCTGGCAGGGAGGAAACACAGGGGGCTGAGCCGGTACGTGGTGTGTGTGTGTGTGTGTGTGTGTGTGTGTGTGTGTGTCCATGACGGGAGCTTCCTTTGGCTCACATGACTACAGAGGCACAAGTTGATGTGAGCCACTGTCACCCTCAAGGCACTGGCTCAGTCTTTGTCAAGCCAGGTGTTTGCACGTCTCCAGGTAGAGTGCTGGGCAGCACGTCCCCTGCGCCAGAGCACAGAGCGCGGGCCAGGGAGGGAGCCAGAGGAGGCAGCGGCTCTCAGGGCCAGGGCCTTCCAGACGTCACCAGTCGGGGGGTAATTTGGCCCCTGGGGCAGGGCTGGGCTCATGGCTTTCTCCCTGGGCTGACAGGTCTCAACAGGAGGGACTGCATGTCCCCAGAAGGGCCTGCGTGTCTTTACCTCCATGAGCCCTCTCTGCCCCGAAACCCTGAGCGGCCCTTCCCTGATCCTTCCCTCCGGTCTGCACCTGCACGTCCTCCCAGCACCTGGTTGTCCCTTGTCCACTGGGCTGCTGGCGTGAGTTTGATCCCCACTACTCTGCCAGCTTCCTGCCACTTGCTTCCCTATGTCTAATCTCCCCGAGCCACTTTTGATGCAGAGTGGAGTTAAGGTCCAAGTGGAGAGGCCCGGGGGTCCCTGGAGTCAGGAGGGTGGGGCTGGGGGTGTGCAGCTCGCAGCCTGTGATGGGAGGAGGTCTTGGCAGAGGAAGCACCAGGCTACTTGGGGAGATAAGAAGCTTGTGTACGCAGGGGGAAGGGCCGGGGAGGGGGCAAACCTGTGAACTGCCACCCTCTGTGGAGGGCAGCATGGGCACTGAAACCAAGCAAATCATTTCTTTTTTCTCTGAGCACCAGGCAGCCTGCAGTGGAATGTGCTGAGGGCCTCTCTGCCCCCCACCTCTTTGGGGTTTCCTGCCACTTCCTCTGTACTTACTTTCCCTGACTCTGAATTTTCAACTTTTCTTTGCACACATTTCTATTTTATTAACTATACTAGAGGCCCAGTGCACGAAATTTGTGCACGGGGGGAGGGGTTTCCCTCAGCTCGGCCTGCACCCTCTCGCAATCCTGGACCCCTCAGGGGATGTCCGGCTGCTGGTTTAGGTCGGATCCTGCAGGAATCCCTGTGGATCGGGCCTAAACCGGCAGTTGGAAATCCCTCTCACAATCCAGGACCCCTAGCCTCTGCCTGCCTGCCTGATCGCCCCTAACCGCCTCTGCCTCGCTCCCGCCATGGTGGCTTCATCTGGAAGGACATCCGGAATGATGTCCGGAAGGTCATTCGGCTGTCCGATCTAATTAGCATATTATGCTTTTATTATTATAGATTATTGCGAGGGACTTCAAACCCTCGCGGTATTAGCTGGGGGGTAATAAGCAAATGAACAACGGTGGGACTGAAGCGCAGCTAGAGGCTTCTGTTGGCCGAAGGGGATTCAGCTAACAGCTTCCCAGTGAATGCTGGGGTCCTCAGTGGGTTCCCACCAGGACTGAAAGGGGATGAGGCAGCGGGTCTAGCACAGCCAGATCCTCAGGGTCTCAGACGGGGTGAGGAAGCAGAGAAAGCGGCGAGGAGAGCACTTCAAGGTGGAGAGCTCAGCTCACGGAGCTGAGGGCGAGGCAGTGGGCTGCTCCCTCCGTAAAATAGAAAAGAAATTGTATTTTATGACTGCTCTGATGGGAAGGGGAATCGAACCCTGCCTGGGTTCATGATTACATATTACAGAGTAATTTTTTCTTCTTAAAAGAAATGAAAACTAAAGTATTTTCTCAGCTCCTGAAAGTACTTGGCTGTGACGAGTGGCGAGGCTGGCCAGCACGGGGCCATAGGAGCTGGTCAGTGTTACCCGGAAAGCGCTGCCCCCTGACCCTCGCCCTCGGTAGGAAAGCACCTGCGCCAGCTGGTGGTGTGGGCCTGGGTCCCTCCCTCCTGCCCTGTCACGTGGGGAGGGGCAGATGAGCTCCATTCAGTGCCATGGAGGTCAGCTCTCGTTCAAGTGCTCCACTTCTCAAACGAGGAAGCCAGGACTCAGAGGAGGAAGCTGTCTACATCCGAGTGGACATTTAGAGTGAGAAGGCTGGGACAGTCCCGGCTTCGGGCAGCTTTGACACGAGAGTTTGTGAGTGAGACCTCACCAGCAGCGTGGCGGGTCTCAGGACGGGAAGCCCACCTGTAGCAATCCTGTGACTGTGTGTGGCAGGTGTGAGCTTAAGTTTGCCTGTGTACCCTCTACAAAGAGAGGATATAGAAAGAAAAGTGAAAATGGAAGCACAATGAGAGGGTGTTTAAACTACTCAAGTAGTTTGTTATTGTCAAGACCTTCAGAAGCCCCAGTTTATGTTGTAAAGCGTCTGGCAATAAACTTGTGTGCTGCACCAGTTGATTCTTTTGTCTCTACGATAGGTTTCCTGAGACCTCTCCTAAGCGAGGTGCTATGAAGAGGCAGCAGTAAAACTCTGCTTCTTAAAAAACAAAAGCAACTTTAGATGGACCCAATCTGGCCCAGATTCGTGACTGTTTTCTGCCTGTTCTTTGTTGGAGTGAAATGGCAGCTGAGGCAAAGCTTTCAACTGCTGGTTGTGGGTGGACCTTACAGAGCTGCATCAACTCACGGCCACCAACAGCAATAGCTGATGCTAGTCACAAGCTCAAAGGAAGAAAAACAGAAAACTACCAACAAACAAAAGTAGCAAATAGCCCTTCGTAAGTAAGTCTGGGGGCTGTGGGGGAGCTGGGGGGGGGGAATGGTGGTGGTGGTGCATTCGTCACAACTGAACCCTAAGTGCTCGAATGACACCGTCCCGAACTTGGAACATGTTACAGTGGACATTGCTGAACGGAGTCTCCTCCCTCCTGTCGGACTTCACATCTCAGAACATTACACTTCCGGGAACCCTGCTTCTGGGACCTTCTGCTTTCACAAGAAGTAAGGTATTTAGTTTAATGACTAACCAGGATCATGAACTGCTATGTTTCTTTTTTCTTTTTTTTTTATAATGCAAATCCATAAGAGTTTCAAGGGCACTTAGACACACCTGGCTTGGCAGACACCACGGACCTTCATGTTTGTGTGGGTTCACACATGGGCTAGCCAGCACCTTCGTGCTGGTTGGCTCCCTTTGGCAGCAGAACACAGTAATTTATTAAGTTTCCATACTTAATAAGTGTGCACAAATATCATGCAAACATGTGACCATCTCAGAAAGTGTATTAGAGTCATAGACTTTTGTATAAAACATCTTGTAAACAAAAGAGGAGAGGTTGGTATTTTCTGTACAAAATATGCAGGTTTTTACTTTTTTTTTTTAATAATCTGTAAGATGCATCATACTTCGGGCACTTTCCAAAAGTAAAAACTGTATAAAAATAAATATTCTATGTACAGACACACACACAGGCCAATCCCAGGTTAGAGGCATCACTGCAAAACAAAAACAAACACAGAACAACGTAGAGTTAGTGCCAGTGGGTCTCTGGGTGTTTATCTCCCGTGTGTGAAAGGAGGCAGACCTTGTCCTGGGTGGGATGGGCGTTCTGGATGGGCAATGGGGGTTGAAAACCCTGGTTCTGACCGTCTGCACCCTGAGGGTGGGAACCCGCTTTCGCCTTCCAGTCCCTCCCCTTCCTGGCCACTAGAGGGCGCTTTCTGTCCGTGCTGCCTCTGGAGGCTGGGCAGTTGAATTCCTGACCATCCGGGACTGGAGTTATGATATGAACCAACAGACAGGAGGCTCTCTAGCTGCTCTTCCAAGACAATGGTAGCTCTAGATAGAGGCTGTTCATCGCCTGCAAAGCACAACCATCTCTATTCCCGAACCATCAGCAGCAACCTTGAAGGAGAAATTCTTACTCTTAGAGAGCAAGGGGTCTCACTCAACACATCTCGTACCTGCTTCTGTGGAGCTGTGACTAGGCCTAGGGCAGTGATGGTGAACCTATGACATGCGTGTCAGAGGTGACACGCGAACTTATTTTTTTGGTTGATTTTTCTTTGTTAAATGGCATTTAAATATATAAAATAAATATCGAAAATATAAGTCTTTGTTTTACTATGGTTACAAACATCAAAAAATTTCTATAGGTGACACGGCACCAGAGTTAAGTTAGGGTTTTTCAAAATGCTGGCACGCCGAGCTCAAAAGGTTCGCCATCACTGGTCTAGGGGGACTCGCCGCACGAGGAGGCACAGCCGGAGGGACAGATTCTTGGGGAGGCATCGGCCTGGGGTGCTGAGCTTTCCTCTCCCTGGTGAGGGTGCTTTAGGTACCTGGGCAAGTAGGTGCTTCACCAAGGGCCTGGGGTCTTGGTTTCACCACTTTTACCCAATGCCATGAACGAATGAGATTTGGGCATTCAGCATAGAGGACCATACTTAGCTCATTGTCGGTATGATCCTGCTGCCACGGGAACAGGACCGGTTTAGCTAAGCACAAACTCTGGGCCATGCTGGGGGTTACAAGGAAAAGTCTTTGATGGGGGGGGGAAAGGTGGAGGTAGGCTGTGGGGGGACAGATGGCAGTGTTATTGTTGCCAGGGACCAGGCTAGGTTTCTGGATTAGTATACCGGTGGCCCAGGCCTGGCTGGGGAGCTCTGTGTGTCGGGGGCCGTGGCTGAGTGGGACGGTTGTGTGCCAGGGCACAGCCCTTTGAGGTCAGATGGCTTTGATGATGGCAAAACCCAAGGCAAGTGTGAATAAATGACAGCTCCATGTTAGAAACTCTGGGCCACAGGTCTCACGTGGAAGCATGAAGCTCTGACACTTACATTCAAGGGAAGGGGCGAGCGGTGAGCTGGCCAGGCTCTACGTGGAGGCATAGAAGCCATGTGGATTTATAGTTTAAGAAACTTAGATTTCTTACATCTGGATAAATGTCATCGTATGGCTTAAATGACCTCAGATGAACACTCTGAGAATAGCTAATGACGACTAATTTTAAAACAAGGTCTAGAGCTCCTTGGAGAAAAGGTACTGTATTCATTAACCATACAAAGCACACAGATGCCATCTGTGTGGCTGCATGGAAATTCCATACACTGGGCTTGCTGGTGCCTTATAAAGCACGTTTAAATGTTCTCCCAGTGTGTGCAGTGCGTGGGATGCCCAATGGGCACCCTGCCTTTGGGATCGTCCCCTTTCCGACCCACACCTTACTGCCTCATCTGCAGAAAGGCCCGGATGGAAATGGTGCATGCGTATCACACGGTGGAGCACAGCGCCCAAGGACACCTGTGCCCCAGGCACAGCGGGCCGCTGGGAAGACTCACCTTGTTCCAGCAGCCCTGGACTGGTAAGCCATCTTCGCCCTGCGGTGCGGAAGGAAGCACACGGCTCAGACTCTCCGGACGGCCCATGGAGCAGGCAGCACAGGGGCAACAGGACCACACACTGTGGCGGCTGGTCAGGACCCGGCCCCTGCCTGCTCTTGTCTATTTCTTTTCTATTCCTGCTTCCTCCCGGTCAGGGCCTTGGGAGGAGGCAGGAAGCAAGTCCATCCGTCTTCCCATTGGCTCAGGTCACATGAAGTTACAGTGCGAGCCCACGAGGGGCTGTCCCGGCCTGAGGGTCGGTGAGCAGAGGCGACCTGAGAGCCATGGGAAGAACCCCCTGCTCTCTGCTCTGGCTGCACGAGAGCTGCGTGCTCAGGGGCAGGTCCCTCAGCACCGGCAACCTGCTTCCTCCTCTGTAAGCCTGGGGAAGGCAGGGCTGCAGGAAGTGCCTGCTTAGGTGCCGCCAGCCCTCCCATTCTCTTATTCTTTCCTCTTCCTCAGCAGTGGCCGGAGGAGAGAGGTAGTTCCCATCTGATAAGCAATAAGGAGGAGGGCACAGAGGGGCATGGCTCTGAGGGGCCTCCTGTGCACTGACAAGGGCTTGCAGGGAATTTGGGAAGAAGGTGCAGTGGCCAGATGGGGGTGAACTGTGCACTGCTGCTCCCTTTGCTGGAGGCACCCCCGGAGCACCGGCAGCCTCGGGGTGTCCCATCTTCTGGGGCCCTGCGCCCTGCCTCTCTGGCCACCCTGGGGGAATCTAGGGACCTCTGGGAGACAAGGTGGGAGTGGGAGGCTGAACCAGGCTAAGATCGTGTACTAGAATGGAAACCCAGATTCTAGAATTCCAGGCTCCAGGGCAGAGGAAGAGATGGACACAGGAATTTCAGGGGACCAGAGCCAGCGGTCAGCCCCAGGGAGATGGTGTGAGAGCCCCCTGGGCCCCAGACCAATTTCATCCACCCATGACGGTGCCTACACCTCTCACCTGGCGTTCAGCAGCTGGCCAGCCGGCCTGGAGGCCTAAAGTCTAGTTATCGTGTACTAAAACCCACGATCAGTTGCGCCTCCCACCCCCACACCCATAATCACACCGTGCAGGAGACAGCAACCAGAAGGAAAGGGGAGTTAGGTGCACTTCCACAGCAAAATTAATGCACATGACACCTCAACATGGGCTGTTATTGGAGAATATGCTAGTTTGCATTAAGGGTCAAATAAACGTGACCTTCATTTGTCCCCTCGGGGTGTGGGAAGGTCTGCAGGGGGAGGTGGTGCATTCCAGGGTTCATGACGACCGCATGCCCCTTCCCCAGCCCGCCGCAGAGCGCCGCTGCACACGGACTCTGGAAGGGAGAGGAGCCTCCGCTGGCCACAGTGGCATCCCATCGGCACATGGATGGTGGGGGTGGGGGACAGAGGGGCAGGTGAGGAGAAGGGCCAAGTGTGAGAGGAGCAGGGAGGCCAGGCTGCGGCTGTGGGAGGACGTGGCAGAGGACCTGGCTGATCGGAGGGACGGACATTCCACAGCCAAGAAAGGTGCCCGTGCACGCCGCATGCTCGGGTTCAACAGGCCGGGCCAGTGGGACGTGGGGGCCAAGCAAGGGTTGGAGAAGAGGGGACAGGCGGCATGCTGCTGTGTGTGCTCGTACTGTTCACCCTTGTTGGTGGTCTTAAAAGCTCCTTGAAGGGGCTCTATGGTCATCTCTTAGGTCACACATCGTATTTTAAAAATAATTTTCTTCTTCTGTTCCGAGATAATTCCTGTGTGACCCCAGGTAGGGTGTGGGGCTCCAACCTCCGGGGGAAGCTGAGGAGAACCGGAAGCTTTGATCTGTCTGCTTCCTCCGCAGGAATCGGGAAGGATGCTCTAGCAGGTCCCGCCTAGGGAGGGACTGGGCCCGCTGGGAGCAGAACTGCTGCCCTAGTCTGGGACATGTCTCCTCCCCGCCCCCCGCCTCCTCTTCTCTTCCTTAACTACATTCTCAACCTTTTCTCGCTCTTCCAGATGTTTCACTGATGAACCAGCTCCGATGAAAGAAAGGGGAACCCAGGGAGGGTCTTTTGGGACTTAAGCAAAAAGGACGAGCCCTTTAGGGTCTAACATCCTGACCCTGGACCAACCCCCTCTGTGGCAGTCATCAGGGCAGCCAGATAGAATGGCCAGGGCGCCTCTTTCTCGGTGTACCCTGTGTTTATAGGTGTGCCCACCTGCCCCACCAAATTGTGAGATGCTGGAGCAGGGGGGCTGTGGGCGGACTCGGGCATCTGTCTCAAATGTTGTGCCAGGTGCTCAGCCAGTAACTGCGGGGTGCAAAGGAAGAGAAGGCCCTGTTCCTACGAACCTGCCCAGAGAACCACTCTCCTAGTTTTCTCTCTGGTAGCAGATTTGTCTAGAAGCAGTTGTGGAAGGAGGATCAGGCACAGCCCACGCTGGCTCGGTGGGCAGGGATGGCCCCACTAAGGGGATGGGCTTGTGAGGCAGCTGCAGGACGAGGCCAAGAACGCATCCTGGCAAGCTTTGCATGCAAGAGCGGGTGCGGCGGGAGCCCCGAGGGCCAGCCAAGGCAGGGGACCCTTGGTGTCTACAGAGAGGAGAGGCGGGAGTGGAGACTGGATGGATGGAGCAGGAGGAGGTGGAGGGTGGTGGGAGGCACGCAGGCACGACCACACACGTGGGGAAGCCCAAAGTGGCCATGCAGGCAAGGAAGGGTGATGCCATACCAATGGGCACGGGGCATCCAGTCCGTCCAGCCCTGGTAACCCCGGTTCCCCTTTCTCTCCTTTAAAACCTCGGTGTCCCTGTTCACAAAACCAACCACGATGGTTATTCAGGTCAAGGCTGGCTAGCTCCGACGGTGGCGTCGCGAGGCCCGCCCTACCCTGCCCAGGATGCAGGGCCTCCGCGGTTGATTTGCGTCTCCTAAATCCAACCGTTACTCTTCCTTGGGCCTCCAGGAGACTTGAGCTTTGGAGCATGGACAGCAGCCCCCTCTCCCTTGACAGACTCACTTGGAGAGGACACAGATGAATGTCAATGTCCATGCATCAGGGTTTTTGGAACCTTCAAACGGGCTGTAAAGGCACTCGAGAGGCCGGCCGATGTGCCAGGAGGCATTCCTCACCGGCCTGTTTGGGAGGGCTTCCTGGGGGTGCTTGCTTACTGATGTTGGTCTGCAGATTTTGGCTGGGTGGCTGGTGGGCGTTGGGAGTCTGTGTATTAAACGCCACCTGTCTGGCCTGGCTTTGCCCAGTGGGGGCACAGGGTGCCCTCAGGAGACGCTAACCTGGGGGTCCTGCATCCTGATCGGGCGAGGATTCCACCAGCGTGAACTGCTGGCTACACAGGTGGCCACGGAACGAAGAAGGCAAATGCATGGCTCACAAATGCTACGCTGGCTCCCACCGCCATCCTGGAGCTAAGAGCTGAGGCCTTCCCCCAAATCCCTCTCCTCGGGCCTCTCCACATCCACACATCAATTGTGGTGCGGCTTCAAAGGGGAGGGATTTAGCCGGAATGACTTGCAGCTGTGGCTTTACGGCCACGCCAACGGCCGGCAAGCATTCCACGGGCCAAAGGCACAGGCCGATGTGGCAGCATCAGTGTAGCCATTCGGCTCTCATCCGACTTTATTTGCCTTCTTTGTTTCCAGCTTGCAAACCTCAAGGGAAAACCCAGAACAAGGCAAGTGACACATGCAAACATACCAGCGGGCAGGGGGCGTCTAACCCGGGCGCTCCTTGGTCTCCCTTATCCCCTTTAGGCCCTCTAGAGCCTTTCTTCCCCCTCTCCCCCTGTAAATGATAGTTAGTCCAAGAGAAAAAACAACATCAAAACTTTAGCATCATTCATGTGTTACGGTTAGAGATAGACATCGAACAAATTAAAGAGGGGAAAACAGCTTCTCTCAATTAGGATGGTCTCCCCAATAGGATTTGGGGTCAGAACTCACTGCCACCCCTCTAAGGACCTGAGGGTTTGGCTAAGGCAGGTGGGGGGGGGGGGAGGTGAGCGAGACCTGGGAACAGGGAGCAGGAGGGCTCGGAGGTGGAGGTGGGCGGGGGATGCAAATGGAAGATACTGGTGGGCAGCTTTGCTCATACTGACCCCAGAGTATAAACAGGGGGACTCCCTTCCTTCTATTTGAGGGTCCATTTTGAAAGATTTTGGCTTGACAGCGTTTGTCCAAATTGGTTTTCATCCCTTTTATATCTATTAGGAGGCAAGGTAACTTTTATTTGGAGCGATGTGTGTGCATATGCATGTGTGTGTGTGTGTGTGTGTGTGAACACAGCATGTATGAATGTGTACATGCACATGGTTGTGCGCATGTGCGCATGTATGAGTCTGTGCTAGTATGCACATGTGTGTCTAGGGCTCATGGGTGGCCCCTGGTTCTCAGCGGGGTCCTTCTATTCTGTGTCTCTTGTCCATCCTGGTCTGAAGCCATAGGCAGCTATTTGTAAACAGACAAGTTGGTTCAAGGAATTCATTTGTTTCTGAAAAGCTTCAGTGAGCACTGTCTGTCTCAGTTGAACCCCATTTTGCGTGTGCCAGAGTCACTCTCCGTTTAAAGAAGGGCTGTGGGGGATTCTTTGTAATGAATTAGAGTTTGTATTTTCGCAGGTTGGAGGGCCAGGTGTGCCCCGGCAGCCTTCCTGGGAACGCCTGTCCCCTGCGATTGTCTCATGCGTCCACAGTATTGCTCCAGGGCCACAGACCTCGAAGGAGGGCAGCACACTGGTCAGAGCAAAAGCTTACCGCCAAAGAGGCTCTGCCAGTTATCAGCAGCGTGACTTTGGGAAGTTACTTAACCTCTCTGAGCCTCAGTTTCTTCACCTGTAAAGTGCGGGTAATAACACCTGCCTCAGAACTTTATCTGAGGCCTTTGTGTATGTGAAGTGCTTAATACTGGCACGTGGTAAATGCTCAGTAAACGATAGTTGCTTCGTATGATGACAACCACAATTACTGCTTCTTGTTGGCTGGTGTAAGGTATGGCCTCGTGTGTCTACTGTGCCCCTGTAGTGGAGGGTAAGGGTTTGTTAGAGGGAGCCAGAGGATGAGAATGTTTCTGATGTTTTCCAGGATCTTTGGACATTCCTTAAATCTCTTGGTTCCCGAGGTTCCCTGTAGTTGCCAATGCGTTGTTCTGAGTGAGTTTTCTAAAGTGCAAATGTTTACTTAGAAAATGATAAGGGTTTAAGAGGGCACGTGTGATGCATACCAGGCAGAACTGCATTGGCTCTGAGACACTCCCACCAATGAGAACGTCATGGTGTGAGTAGCCCCCATGCAGTGGACAAGCAAAGCCACTGGCCGTGGGTGGGAAGCCCACGTGAACTTTCTCAGGGAGGAGACTCCCTTGCCCCTTGGGTTGGGCCAGTGGACAAGTGAGCACAGTTTCCCAAAGACTCGGGCTCCAGGTCCCAGGTGATCGGCCTGTGGGTAACGGAGGGTGTGCGGGTCCTGCCTTTCAGGATGGGTGGCTGACTTGCATTATGGGCATCATGTTCTAAGGGCACAAGAAATGGCTTTATATTGAGTGCCCTTTGGAGACACTAGAGTAGTAACTTCGCCTACACCCTCCTGCTCCCAACGAGACGCCGGCAGAGAGAGGATCCCAGCTGGAACAGGGAAGGCAGATAAAGCCAGCTGCAGAGGTTCCCTTACACAAAATTAATGCATATGTAAAACCTGCTTCTAGAGGAAAGAAATGGAAGCTGGGGGAGTGAAAGGGGTAGGATGAGGGAGATGGGGTTGTTATAATGTAGTGCGCAATATAGGGGGGTAAATATTGAGGAAGTAAAGGAAGGAAGGGGCAGGCCCAGGCCAAAAGAGATAGTAAGGAGGCAAGGGGGCTTGGGGAAGCAAGACACGCACACATACACACACATGCACACACATGTGCATGCACCCCCCCCCCCCGAAATGGCACATCTCAGAGAGTGACAGTAGCCGCACTACATGCGCGCAGACCTTTCAGTTGGCTGTGGCTTGCAGGCAGCTCCACCTTCACAGCCAATTGTCCTGGTGCCCAGATTGCCAAATTCACACCCCCTTTTATCCTCGATGGACTTTTTCGTCCTCAAAGTGGCTCCTAGGCCAAATTCGCAGGCTGTGAAGGGACACGAAGGGTGTCCTTAGTGGCAAGGACAGAACGTTCTTTGCACTGGCAGGTGTGAACCCTCAGAAAACTGCCTGTGAGGGGCTCTGAGCCTTGCCCACCACCTCGAGGACCTTCCTCCCCCCACGGATGGGAAGAGGCTCAGGACCGTCTTCTGGCGGACACAAAGGAGCAGCGCTTTAAGGTTGCATCTCAGGCCGCCGTCCGATAGAACAGCGGGCTTCCGGTGCACCCACGGGGACCCCTCTGATGGGGTCCCCGGCATGGGTGGTTGAGTTTGGGAGCAGCCCTACAGGCAGCCACCTTCCACACCTGGTGGGGCAGGGGCTTAGAGCATCTCCAGCAACAATGAGACTTCTAACCGGACTGTCATCTAAGCCCTTCCGGCCTCTGACCTTGACCAAAGTGTTAATTCTGAGCTCCCAGGCATCAGAATAAAAGCTGTCCCTAGCCACGGTGCAGATCCTACTTGGGCCTTTCTTTGTTTTGAAGGCTTTGTTTCCAAGCCCTCACACCTCCCCTCCAAGACCTCAGAGGCTGGTGGCGTAAGGAGGTCTGAAAGAGGAGGTGAGGTGTAGGGGGACCCTGCCAGGACATTCTGGCGTCCAGACAGTCGGATCTCTTGGAGGGAGAGCATCAGCTGATCCTTGATTGCTAACTGAACAAGCCAATGGGCTCTTGGCCACACTCAAAAGAAGGCTCATGCAATTGGACCCTCTCTGGACTTTACTAAGTGACATTTGCTCATTTATATACGGGACGGAGGGAGCGTGCAAAACCTTAGGAAGGGGAAGTGGAGAAGAAATATTTTCCCACTGATTCCCGGGGCTTTATTGCCTCATTTGGTGGCTTGGGTCCTTAAACATCAGCGTCTCCAGCCTCCACCTCCCCTCCATCTGTGACAAGGGCGTCTGCCTGCCCTGCCCCCACCTCTAGAACCACACAGTCGCTACGTAGGCTGGTGCTGCAGCCCTCAAATAGCTCAGTGCCTCAAGCCAACTGAAAGCGTCTTAAGAAATTGGTTTAAGAGGTTTTAATTGACTATAATAACGAAAACCAGAACAGGTTAGAAATAAATTAGAAAGGAGGTTAGTGTGCCAACAAGAAGGTGGAATGATCAATTTTTTTAGTGGCCTAAATTCTTGGATGCCACAGCAATGAAGGTGGGCTTCCCAGCCGGCTGTAACAGGCCGGCACACGTCTGGGAGTAGGTCTGTCTCTTCCAGTGGTTTCTAGACTTGGTCTTCCCACGGACAGTCTGTACGGCAGCTCTTCCTGCTCCCTCGTGTTTATAAAACATATGGGACAAATCGAGTTGCTTTTGGCCAGCTGCCAGAAAGGAGAATTTAGGGATATAGATGTGCTCCAAAAATGCATCCTAAGTTGAAGAGACTGGAATCAGTGCTAGATTTAAGCGTATGGATTCTGGCACTTTCTGTTCATGATCATGATCACCAGTACTCAACGCTCAGCTGGAGCCCACCTGCTCTGCCTTCAGCTCTGTGGGGATCCAGTGGATTTTATCATCGTCCTGGGCCTGTTTCTCCATGTGTTCCTCCCACTCCTCTCCTACCTCTAAGATCCTTGGCTCTTTTGACCTATTGGACAGGGGTGGGGAACCTTTTTTCTGCCCAGGGCCATTTGGATATTTACCCCATCATTTGTGGGCCATACAAAATTATCAACTTAAAAATTAGCCTGCTATATTTGGCCCAACATGTAACTAACTCACCTCTAACGTCTTGGCAGGGCCAGACCAAATGATTTTGCGGGCCTTATACAGCCTGCGGGCTGGACGTTCCCCACCCCTGCACTAGAAGATGCCCTTGGCCGTTAGGGGGTGTGGGTCACACTGAGACTCACTGTGATGGGCAGCAGGTGAGATATTCTAGGAAGGACCTCAAAGGTCATCTCTTGGTCAGACGGAATTAAATGGTCCCTGCTGGGACCAAGTGTGTCATGTGTCATATACACGGCATGTGTCATATGCCATGACATGTCTGTGGGTGCTGTGGGCATTTGGTAACTGGGTCCTGGTGAAGATGGCAGAAAGCAAAGGGAGAGCTGGGGGCCTCTGAAGGCGCGGGTCATTTCCTAGTCCTGCTGGCGCTTTCCAAGAGAAATAATGGCTGTGCAAGGGTTGGCTGCTCACCATAGCTTTCTGCTTGTTCTCAGAACGGGAATTTATTTTCTCTCTCACCAGTGGCCTGGGATGCCTGGCAAAACTGTTTCAGAGGCTAGGACTAGGCAACGCTGCATTTAAAAACATCATTTAGGGGCCCATTATCAGGGCACTGTGGAGAGAGCTGGGCACGTGACCCCCATCACTGAATGGCAATGCTAATCTGATGGCCACCGTGGGATTCTGTCTTCCCTTGTCAGGCGGAAAAATACAAGCTTCAATTTCAGGATCAGGCCCCAGGCTCCCTGCGCGCCACAGATTAAGCCCCTCACAAGCAAGCCTTTCAATTTACAACGATTTATCAGGAAAAACTGTATTTGCCATGTTGGGTCAGGAATCCCCAATTGGTCATTCCACCACATCATGAAGACATTAGTAACCAGAGCCCAAGGGTGAGGGGTCAGACTCACCCGGTTTCCTTTGTCCCCGGGTGGTCCATGTAAACCCTGCAGTAAATCAGAGCCATGGAAACACATTAACGAGAAAGCATGGGATGGCCGTGCAGTGCTTCCTCCCAGGCTCATAAAGTTCTTCTCTGATGCCTAATTTCTCCAAGACAGATTTAATTATCCCCATTCTACAGAAGGGGGATGAAGGGGCTCAAGGAACTTAGCCTCGGGATAAATCATGAATTATGGGCAAAGCCAAGAGGGTGGTTCTGGTTTTCTGCTCCGCGGCCAACGTCCTGCTGTGTTCTTCAAGATCACTCAGGCTGGGGGTGACGTGTGCTGAGGACGGTCTGGGGAGGGAACTCCCTGCAGAGGAGGTGTTTGCATGGCTCTCCAGCCAGGTTCTGGCCAGAAAAGTGGCTGCAGAGCTCCCCAGGCCCTCTCTGCGAGGCGCACGCTGCCCTCCATGTCCTCAGCGGGGAAGTGAGCATAGGCCAAGGCTGGTTGGGGCTACACACTTAGCCAGAGCAGAGCCGCCTGGGCAGCCACGCATGGACCATGAACAGGTAGATGGACAATCTTCAAGTGGGTGGGAAGCAAAATTCTGGTTTTCTCAGGCAATCAACTTTTTAAAACAAAGCAATGGGAAAATCTGCTTCAATCATGAAGCCATCCCTTGGGAAAGCTGCCCTCTCCTTCTTGTAGGATAGGATTTGGATTTGATTCCGCCCCCCTCTCCCTGCCCGCGTCCCCCCGCCAGGACAGGGCCATGGCACATTCACCTGTGAACCCCCTTCCCCCCGCACTGCCCCACTGCATCGGACACGGAGCCTTGTAGTGGATGGGGCTCATGATGTGTTTGCTGCATCCCGGCAGATGGTCCACACAGTTGAGGACCTGGTCCCCCTGCAGGGATGTTCCAGCGTGTCGACCAGTTGGCTGTTGGCAGCTTCTTCTGCCATAGAAGTGCGAATTCTCGCTTAGCGCTGGAGTTCTTGCTGTAGGTGCTGTGACAGTTTCTGGGGGACAGGGTGCGTGAAGAAAACCTTTGACCCCGTGATACTTACCGGAAGCCCAGCTGCTCCCGTTGGTCCTGTCATCCCAGGGTCGCCTTTGCTGCCCTGGAACAGGAGACAGAAGCCACTGAGCCCTTCTGGACGTAGTACCAACCTGCCACCAACTGCTTTCTGGTTTAAACCCGGGACATCTCTCCAGTTCCCCCAACCGCCATCCAGGAAGCAAGGTCTGAGCGAAGGGTGGCGTTACTGGTGTGGACTCTGTCCCGGGAGGCGGCTGGAGGCCCCTCACCCTCCCTCCAGCAGAGCCTGTCCCCCAAGGCCTCTGGGAGGAGGGAGCAGTGTCCTGGGGGTCCTGGCTGGCCAGAGGCAGAAGCAGGGGAGGAGAAGGAGGGAGGAAATGGGCGTGAACACAAAAGCAGAGAAAAGGAAACAGGAGAAAAGAGCTGTGATTTCTTCCTTAAAGCTGTCAGGCCGCAGAGCAGCCACCCTGGCTGAGGATGGCACTCTAGGAGGGACAGGTAAGGATGGAGAATGTGGGCTGAGCGGTGACCCTGGGGCCGTGGTGCCAGGGCTGAGGGCCTGAGGCTGAGGGGGGTTTCCAGGCTCCCGGCTCCCTGAACACTCACCCTCTCACCCTTTGGTCCGGCTGGGCCTGGAACTCCAATTGGTCCTGGAGTGCCCTGGGGAGGCGAAGGAGAGCAGAGGTGAAGGTCCTGGGGCGGGGGAGCCCTGGGCACCCGCCCGACGCCTGGAGAGGAGCAAGGTCCAGTGGCCAGTTTTCAGGGTTGGCGAGGCCAGGCTCGTTCAGGGCAGTCGTCCGACTGAGCCGTGTTCCTGTTTGGGGTGGGGGCCTCGGGGAGAGAGCGCCTCCCCTGCCCCAGGGCCGGATTGAGGAAGAAAAACCCCTTTCACTTCACAGCCAAGCTTGCCAAGGCTGAAAACGGTAGGAAAACGGTTGCTTAGTTTGCTCCCAGAAGCGCTTGGGAGGGAGACGACACCAGCCCAGGGATGGGGGCCCGAGGCTGGCACCCCTTTGCTGTCACAGCTCCACATGCAGCGGGAGGGGCTTCATGCCACGGAGACCGATGCAGACGCGCACACACAGAGGCAGGCGTGGGAGGGTCATTCAGGCATCGCCCACCCACCCGCCCCACTGCGGCCGGCCGGCCTTCAGCCTCTGGCCGGCCCTCTGTCCCCACTCCCGGGCCCCAGGGAACAGCTGGGTTGGAGAGTGCGTCAGTGTGCCTCGAGGCCTGGTCTGCCCACACTGGTGGGAGGGGAGGTGTGTCAGAAGCTCCTCACCCAGGGCCTCGGGGGAGTGGGGGCCGCTGGAGCTATGGGAGCTGCGTTGCTTAGAGACGGAGCAGGGCTTGCTGTGGTGTAATTGAACATCTCCCCCAGGTTCCCAGTCACAGCCGGGCTAGATGGAGTCTGTGTTGCAGAGCTTCCCATTGCTCGGCCTCAGTGTTTGTGTGTCCTGCTCGGACATGAGGGGGTGTGGGCTGGGCCTGTGGACAGTCCCCCGTGTTCCAGGTGCAGCTGTGAAAGGCGGGGCAGGAGCAAGTGGGGAATGCTGATTTACTTTATGGGGAGGGCAGCTGGGGAGGGGAAAAGGCTATTCTCGGGGCTCCCTTTGCAGCTACCAGGGAAGGAGGAACGCTGTGGACATCAGTGACAAGAGCACATCAAAAAAGATCAGAGTGATGGTTCAGCCCAGGACTCCAGAGTCACTGGCTGGCTTCCAGTCCTGCTCGAAGGCTTTGAATTCTGCGATACTGCAGACGTTTCTTGGCCTCTCTGAGGCTCAGTTTTCCCACCTGTAAAATGGGCATGACAACACGAGTGTCTGGCTCTCAAGCCGCTGCCAGGTTAAAATGGATGAACACATGTCACGCATTTGGCGCCCAATAAATATCAGTATTGGCAGGGCAGAGTTACTTTTCCCATATAACTTTGCCTTTAAGGTTGTGATAGTGATTTTATGAAAAAATAAATCCTCAGGTCCAAGGGGACAGAATATATGAATTTGTACTGCTGCCCTCTGTCTGTCATGAAAGGAGGAAGTAGCTGAGAGGGAAGTCTCAGGTTCTCTGAGTCCAGCCACAGATCACCTGCCCAGCTCTGACTGGGCGCCTGGGAAATGCGTGCTCGGGGCAAGGAGGATGGAAATGGAGGACCTGTGGTGGAGGAGCAACGCCGTAATAATGCTCAGAAAGGGGCACCTTCTCCATTTATGAGAGTCTATAATTTTAACTCCATAAACACGAGGTGGGGAGAGGCCCCTGGGAGGCCGGTTGCCGGGGTGATTTGATATCTCCCTCTACCCTGAGCGTGTGTCCTCCCTCCTCAAGTGAGCCCTGCAAATTCTCCTCTTCCCCCAGGTGTCGCTCCAGCCAGCTCATTAGAACCTTGTCTTCTAGGCAGACCAAGCAGCTGTGGCCTCAAAAATGTCCTGCAAGGTCAGAGCTGAGATCGGCTGGCAGGGGCTGGGCACACACGCAGCTCTGGTTATAGCTGCTCCCGAGAGGGAAACCCAGCCTCCTGGCCCCGATGGCCAGTGATCCCAACACCATGGAGAGGGACAGGCTTCAGCTGGGAGTGCCACTGCCCTGAAGCCCTGATGGGAGCTCTGGGAGGAGGACTGGGAGGTGAAGAGGAGGCGTTTTTTCCTGACGCTTCAGTTGTTAAAAAAGAGAGGATTCAGGCACTTTCCAGTCAAGAGTAGGTGATGTGTGTCTTTTGGAATCAGGAAGAACAAAGAAAGGGGGGGCCCAAGTGTCCATCAATTCGCTCTGCATAACCCCCCTGTTGGAATGGATGACTGTGGTGCAACAGGAAGTGCAGCATGCCCACAGAACATTGAGCTGGGACTGGCCAGTGTGCTCCTAATGCTACACCTGCCCCCACCCGTCCATGCTGTCCCCGCCCATTACATCGAACTGGTGGCTACGCAGAACTAGGAAGCCCCTCTGGGCAGACAGGACATGGACAGAGCTCACAGGGTAAAGACAACACGGCGTGACGGGCACATACAGACACTGTTGTGTTTGGGGGGGGCTGGGCTCCCAGCCCACACTCAGCATTCGCTTAGGAAGAGTCTGCTGCTGGAGTGGGACTCCCACTCCACACCCAGGAAATTCGTATGTGAGGCCCCAGGGTGCATACTACGAGCAGGAAAGTTTAGATGAGGGCCAGCCATCTTTGGTCAAGAGGCCAGAAGAAGCACTTCTGAACAGAGCACAGGTGGTACCTTTCTGGTGTCAGTAGTGGGATCAGTCATGACTCACTGGGAAAACGAGGCCACAGTGGGATAGACGAGAGGGAGCACAGGCTGGGGTGGGGCGGGGTGAAGGGTAATGGAGAAGTGACACTCACCGGTGGCCCAGGTCTGCCGTCCAAACCTGAAGCTCCCTGGACAAAGGGAACAGTTTGACCAAAAGAAGGGTAAGGGAGGAGCGGGAGGGAGAAAAAGGGATCAGGGAGGGAAGAGGTGAGTGAAGCAGTGACTCTGGACAGACACAAATGCTGGTAATCAAACAAAATGGGAGAAGTAAGCTTGGGAGGACAGGTAATGGTATTCACATGGAAACCAACAACAACATGGAGACACTGAATGCAGTGTGGCCGACTGCTGAGCAGGCTGGGTGGAGATCAGTGCATGTGACTGTTCTGATCCTCTGTGCCCCCGGCTCCCCTTCCTCCTTGGATCCCCTCTCAGAAACCCCTCCCAAAGGGTGGCAATGCTCTGAGGAGAGGGATATAGAAAGTGAGTTCATGGGAAGGTGCCTGGAACCTGGGCTGGTGCCTCTTTCCCAGGGCCAGTCTCACTGGGGAGAGACAAGCCTACTTGAGGGGTGGGGACCTGGTGAGGGTGGGCTTCCCAGCCATTTGCAAACCTGTTGAGACTGGACAACATGGGGGGACCCTGAGAGGCTCTTCACTGAGTTACAGCACCTGGTTTTGAAACCTGAGTTGATGCTTCTACTAGTACCCAAGCAGGTGGGAAGAGTTGGCCCTTAAATGACAATACTAATGATGCCTGGCATTTCTCTGGACCTTCACAGTTGGCAGATCTCAACACAAGCTCAGTCCATTTGTGTTATCCCAGATGAGGGTTCTTTTACAGAACAGGGCTTTGGGCCAGATCCCCAGCTGATTGGGACAGAGGTCTAAGGCCAGGTATACCCTGGAGTAAACTGGCTGAAGGTGGGATGCTCTTAAGACCCACTCACTATGCAGTGCCCGGTGTTATATGCGGTGGGAATGGGAGCTCTTCCTCAACCATGGGCTATAAATCTACCCCCGAGATCCACCTCGGAGAACCAGGGGAAAATTATCGGATGATTCCAATGCGACAAGCCAGGGAGAAGGAAGCAGGACACTCCAGTTCAGTAAGGACCGAGTTGTTGAAAACTGCTTCCAAATGGGCCTCGGACTTAGGATTTAAAGGTGGAGGAATGCCCCCAGGAAAGAGGGCAGGGAGCTGCTTCCTCCCGGGGGAGGGGCGTTGGATGTAGGACCCTACAGAGCCTTGCTTCTCAGTTTGAGGCCCTACATACTTCTGGGACGATCTTGACTCATAGCCCAGAGAGCTGTGGTTCTCAACCCCAGCTGCAACACCAGAAGTTCCTGAGGCGGATGTGAAATGATACCAGTGCCTGGGTCCCACCCCAGGCCAAGTCAACCCCAGTCTCCAAGAGTGAGGCCGGGGTAATGGCAAGCTAGAAAGTCCAGGTGGCCCCAATGTGCAGCCAGTGTTGAGAACTACTTGTAGAAGGCAAATAGGAAGAAGTCAATAGGATATGCCTGGAAAAGCGTGCTGCTAGAATATGGAACATAATATCGAGGTGAAGCCCCCAAACAGAACATTAGCTAAATATCCACAAACTTTGTCTCTTCATGTTAATACGGGGTTACCTTGAGAGGTCTGGAGCCCGGACTGGAGGTTTTCAAGCCCTGTGTGCGCCACTGACATATTCTGTATGGTCAGTAGTGCTGCAAGTCATTTTGGTTGAATGTAAGAGACTAGGGAGATTTCACATGAAATGCCAGATCCTCAAAAGTAGAAAAATGAAAGATAGACGGGCCACCGTGTCTTTCCTCTGGCATTTTCTTCGTGGATATGACTTGTTTGGTCTCCCTGCCATTTGCATTTTGGCGGAATTCTCCATGTCCACTAGGGCTGTTGGGGCCAGGAAGGTGGACAAGGAGAAATTCATGGTTGAGTGGGGGCAGGGACGCTCTTTACTAGGATGGAGTTCTTAATCATTCCAGATGCAGCTTCAGACATGGGGAAATGCCTGCTAAAGTCATCAGTTTTCTGTAGTCTGTCAAGCGAATCAGCTCCTTAAATGCTCCTGCATTTGATGCACTAATAGGAGGTAGTTGTCTCTTTTGCTCTTGCTTTTCGGTTGCTGGGATTATATTAGCCAGACCTTCAAGCTCTGCCAAGCTGGGGTGATTGGGCTCCCCATTGTCCCCCTGCTCTTTACGGCTTCCTGGGGTGGGAACTGGCCTGGCGCCTGGACAGAGGAAGCCCTAGTGGCCGGAAAGAGCCCCTTGCATTGCAGTGATCAGATGGGTCACTGAAATCCCGTCCAGCTCTTGATAAACAAACCAAGAGCAGTGCCAACCTCACTGGGTTTGAGGGAGGGTGGAGCCCAGGGTGGTGGGTTGTGCTCTCCTGGACAAGGTGACCAGCCCACCAGCCCACCGAAGCTTGGGGCAAAAGGGTTTGTCCAGGCCACACCTGGAAAGGCCTTCCGAGCGAGCCCCGTCCGCTGACCTGAGGCCTCTAGCCCTGGGCAGGCAGAGATGAGAGATTTCAGGGAACTGGGATCCAGGTGGCCTTAGCCAGTGGGGACAGGAGAATCTGACCTTTTACAAGCTTTTCTGCTGTGGCCAGGGCTTAAGAGCAGAGATCAGGGGTGCTCTTGGGGCCCCTCCCGGGAAAACAGAAGGGTGATGGAGCAGATGCCTTTGTCCCGCTGCTCCCAAGTTCTCCAAGTGTGGCCCCTGCGAGGGCACTTTTGTTGCTTCTGAGTGAGGCACTCATAGGGCCCAAGGCTGTGCTTAAGCCACCTCTGGCTCTCCAGCTGGGTGCTCTTTGGGGTCGGGGGCCCTGTCTCATTCAGCTTCATAATCCCCCCCCACTGAGACCAGGGCCTTGCCAGAGCAGGCCTCAGTAAGAGAATCAGAGCCCAGGGTCTCGCCCAGGTGGGAAAGCAAAACCACACGGAGCGCTGGCGTGCCCGGCACCTTCAGGACCCCCAGCTGGGCTCCTCGCAGCCGTCTTGCTGGGCCCCCAATACTCACGGGCAACCCCAGGGGGCCTCGGTCTCCTTTTTCTCCCTGGACACCCGGCTCTCCTTTTGCCCCATCGAGTCCTGCTTCCCCCTGGAGGAAAGGGAGATGCGGGGGGGGGGGGGGGGGCGGGAATTACAGATGGGCACGACTCAGACAACTCATTCCTGAATTCTGAGGTCCTGGGGACAGGAGTGGGTGCAGGGATGGGGAGGGAGAAGGGGACGGAGGAGGAGGTGGCTGGCCCAGGGAAGGGGTCAGCTGGGCTGCCCACCTCTGAAGCACTTGTCCTCTTTTCTGCCCTCACTGAGTCCTCTTCCCCCACCCTGCCCCCAGCACCTGTCACATGACCTCTTCTTACCTTTGGTCCAGGAATGCCTTGGAGCCCCTGCATTTGGAATGAAAACAAGGTGCTTCAGAACTATATTTCTGGTTAAAGTAAAAAACCTTTGTCCACAAGTTGGACCACAGACGTGCAAGGGCTCAGGGTGCAGAGCCTGGCCTGGGTCCCTGCCCCGGGGAGGCAGGAGGTGGTTATGCTTGGGGCTCCCTAGGGTGGGGTCTGAGCGAGGCTTCCCCAACCAGAGACAGAGAGAATCTTTCTGTGTCCCTCACAGCTGAGCAGGAGTCTCAGGAAAGACTGAGAGGAAACACAGCAAAAGTTGAATAAATTAATATATGCAAAGTGCTTAGAGCAGTCTGGTATGTAGTAAGTTACAGTAAATGTTGGCTACTATCGTTATTACTACTACTACTACCTCTACCAGTGACAGCAGGTGACACAGTGCCTGAGAGAGGCATGAACCCCAGAAGCAAGAACGAGCATATGTTGGTTTGGGTGCTTGGGAGTCCTCTAGGTCAGTGGTCGGCAAACTCGTTAGTCAACAGAGCCAAATAGCAACAGTACAACGATTGAAATTTCTTTTGAGAGCCAAATTTTTTAAACTTAAACTATATAGGTAGGCACATTGTTATTAACTTAATTAGGGTACTCCTAAGCTGGCCTTTGCTAAAAACGTCCTCAATCTGAGGGGTCGACCTCAGCGAACGTACCCCCACTTCTTCTAACCCCACTTCTTCAAAATAGACTCGCCCAGGCCGAAAACCGACTTCTGCGCATGGGCCACGAAGTTTCAATCGCACTGTAGGTGCGCGCCCACACGTGGTATTTTGTGGAAGAGCTACACTCAAGGGGCCAAAGAGCTGCATGTGGCTCGCGAGCCACGGTTTGCCGACCACTGCCCTAGGTGCAATGCAAGGGGGTCTTTTTAAAGGCCTTTTCTTATCTGTAACCATGGAAAGGCCCTCCAGTGGGGCTTGTTTTAAATGGTTCACTTTCTATTTTAATCCCAGTCTTCTTACTGGTTGGTGAGCAGGAAGAGGGAAGAACAGGATCAGATGTCTGAGGGCGAAGGTCAGAGCTTAGTGACAGCGACTTCTGCAGAGCAGTGGGACCTGACCCCGGGCCGCCATGCCAGTCAGCTGTTTCCAAGAAACCAGGCAATGCCCAAGCTGCTTAGTGCCACTGGAAGGGTGTCTGTCTGACATGGGAGGGGAAGAGGAGAGGTCTGTGGATGAGAAAAACCCCACCCTGGGAGGAGGAGGTGACTGACCTAGGGCTGAGGTTGAGCCCAGTGACTCCCTGGGGAGGGGACATCGGGGACCCAGTCACCGGGGACTGAAGCATTGATGAGCCCTCCAGACTTACCGGAGGCCCGGGAGGCCCCTCTGGCCCCGGTGGCCCAGGAACCTGGAAGTGAGAGGGAGATGGTTAGCCCACCGCCGCTGTTATGCTCTAAGTGGCCCCGCCTTCCGACATGGCCTGGGGTCTGGCTGGAGACTGCAAAGCCGAAGACGGAACTGCCTGGCACGCAGTCTCCAAAAAAAGGCTTAGAACATGTCACAAACTCATGGCAGCTCATCAGCCTTCACAATGTTATAAACAAACGAACTATTGCTGGCAAATGTCCTTGAAACATCTACCCTCCTTAGATTTTTTTTAAACTAGAAAATTTGGCGGCACTGAGTTCCCGTTCCCGCCTGTCAACAAATGCCTGGAGCTGAAGGGGAGCTTTCCCCTCCAGGTGGGCCATGAGGTCTTCCATCCGACCCAGGCCCCACTGCTCCCTCTTGTATTTAACCCAAACCTCGGTGTTTTTTGTTGCATACCTGGCCCTTGTAGGCATCTGAATTTGAGACCCTTGGCTTAGAGGAGCAGAGATTGGTTATCTGGAATTGGGGGAGGCTGAGATATTGCCTCAAGTCCCCCCAAATATGTAACAGAGACTGCTGGTCTCTGTTTCCCTTCAGGGCAGGTTGAAGTAGAAGAGATGTGGATGGGACAGTGCAGTTGGGGACCCCAGGGCAGTCTTCCTCCATAAAGGGGATGGTATTCGGTGCAGGTTCTGTCTCTGATGAAGATGGACACCCACTTGTCTACAGCAGCCACCCAAGAGGTGGAAGGAGACCTGCCTGCTCCTCTCTGAGCTGGTCACCCCACTTCGGCTTTCGGGCTCTCCTCACCTCCCCAGGGATGGAATCCCCTGGGTGTGACCATGGTGGAGACCCTCTGTCAGGCCACCATCGAGGAAGGCCCCACACTGGGCAGATGGAGACCCTGACATCGCTTGGACCTGTGGCCCTTACAGCTCGAGGATATACAATCTCCTTGCAGGGAGCTCAATCTTTGGAAACACTACTTAGAAAAAATTACTGCTTTTTCTTCTTCTTATAAATAAATAAGTCATGTATCCCGATTGTGGTAGTGGTCATACAAATCTATGCATGTATTAAAATTCACAGACGTGTATGCACACTTCCCCAAAAGTCGACTTACTATATAATAATTAAAATATAAAAAAATTTAAAGTAATGCAAACCCATTAAAGTATTTTATAAATTTAAAAAAAATTGAAAGGAGGTGAAGGAATGAATATCTGAGTACTGCTAATATTTTGCTTTATTTCCTTCCACTCTTTTGATGAATAAAATATATTTGAATATATGTGCATACTTATATATCAATATATATTTCATTTCACATATATACATATATATATACACACATATATGTATATATATGTATGTATAACTTGATTCTCTGCTCTTTTTCATTTAAGACAAAACCCGCTTTTCCATTTTTTGAGTGTTGCCCACAAGCCTCCGTTGCATGTCAACGTGCTATTCATTGAGTGCAGAGTTGCTACTGAGCCAGGGCTCGGAGCAGTGCTTGGCACAGGGACGCTCCCAACATGAGGACTATTATTACCATCAGCATTATTACCAGAAGGTATTTAATCACTTCCTTCTTGTTAGAAATGTAGGCTGTTTCCAATTTTTACTTTAAATGCGCCTGGAAGGAACACTTTGGGGGATAATGCCTTTCCTGAATTTCAGAGCATTTCTGTAGGAGCCTATCCATCTGCAAGTAAGCGACATACTATACAATCAGGTCTGTGTCACTAATGCAGACGGGGCTTGGTGACACTGAAGGTGACAGGAGCCAGGGGACTTCTTCAGGGACTGAGAAGGCGTGGCGGTCTCTCCCTTAGCTCCGTGGTGGTGTCTGGGGGCCCAGGTCTTCCCGCCAAGCACCCTCTCCCTTATGTGTCCTTGGCCTCTTGCTTTCCTGGCTCTTTCCCTCGATGCTAAAGATGTGAACCTGGCTTCTATCCTCTTATGCCGCTGTTCCCTCCTCTTCCCTTAATCACCACACCTCTCAGAGAATAATGCCTCCCTCTCTGGCAAGCCCTCCTCTGCAGCTTCTAGGCAAACTCCTACAGAGTCTTTGAAACTCGGCTCAATGACCCGTTTTGGGCATGCTCACCAGTCTCCCTGAGTTGGTGCCATTCTAGTACCCACTCCTGGGGACAGTTTGCTGCACAGGCTCAGCCCTGGGAATGAAATATGGTGGATGCCCAGTGAATGCCACTGAGGGACTTGATTAATGGGGAGACCGTGGAGCAGCTGGGGGCTCCATGGCTGGCCACTGCGGTGCTCGGTGAACGTTCCCCTCCTCGCCCCTTCCTGAGCAGGGCAGCTCTGAGTTTCATCCTAGGTCACGGAAATTCTGCCCACACTGGAGAGACCAGGTGTGATGAGGTTCCTGCCCATGAACCCCCGGGACACACAAGGCAGAGCAGGCACCACCTACCTCTACTCCTGGGTCACCCTTTTCCCCAGGTTCTCCTTTCTCCCCCTGTGGGCACAAAACACCATGGCGTGGATGCCAGCACTCAGGGGAGCCTGGGACAGACACACCCTCAAACCTGTGACAAACCAGACCGGAGGTAGACTAGGCCCAGGCGTTGGCAAGGAACACCTCAGAGGCTATGGGAGTGGTCAGCCTGAGGGACGGAGAGGGGGCAGGTGGCCAGTGACCCCTGCTTTTAAGAACCTGAGTTTTCAGCATGTGGGAGGAGAGGCTGGCATTCTCTATGGGTCCTGCAGGGCACAGGCCCTGGGGTGGACCCACAGAATATGGCATACGGCAAAGGCGATTATGTGACCAGCTTATGTTTATAGTTTACAAATGATAACCTATGACATATGTTAAGATTATTACACGTCACACACACACAGAGTTCTGTCCTGCCAGCACACGCGGAGAGACTCCTGCTGGCCTTGGCCATGAAGAAACAGGTTGCTATAATGTGAACTGCCTACTGTGGGGAGGGCCGTGCGGCAGCCTCCGGGAGCTGCGGGGCCGGTCCTGCTACAGCAGGAGCTGATGACGCCCGCAGCAGCGAGCCTGGGTGGGGCCCCAGCTCTAGATGAGAACGCAGCCGGCCGACACCCTGATGCAGCCTCGGGAGGCCCTGGGCAGAGGACCCAGCTGGGAGGGGCGTGGACTCCTGACCCACAGAAACCGTGACATCTTAAGTGTGTGTTGTTTTAAGCTGCTGAATTAGTGGTGGTTTTTAAAACGGCTACAGAAATGAATAAGGCTCCAGAGGCAGAGCGAGGGCCAATGGGGGGATGGTGATGAGGGAACTTGCACCCCAAATCTAGGAGCACTGCCTTCAGCGTGGAGATGCCCACCCAAGAAGGGGACGTGTTGGAGGCGATGAGCTGCCTCCTGTTGCAGCTGAGTAGGCGGCCGCAGGCCGTCCCAGGTGGGACTGGTTGGCCTCTGAGGTTCTTCCCACTCGTACGAGGAGGATTCTGAGTCTAAGGTCCTGGCACCTTTGCACTATGTTGGCTATGAAGACAGGCCGTCATGCTGTGGGCCTTGTTTATACTCAACTGCCCTCAGGAAATATCTGCTCATCAAGAGGACCCCCTCCCAGGCGGGGCCGGCTGGGGGTTAGTGCGGCCTCACTGCAGTGCCAGGCACCTGCTAGGCTGCCAACCACGCGAGGGGCACCCCTGCTCAGGTGCCCCTGTCCGCAGCTGCCGGCTGACCACCTGGATACCCAGCCCTCGGGCCTTACTGTAAATCCCGGGAGCCCGATGGGGCCAGGCAATCCTGTCGTTCCGGGTCTCCCTGGGCCACCTGGTTCTCCTTTCTCCCCAGTTGGGCCATCTAGACCCTAAGGACCAACAAAGATCTCTGTTAGTCAAGCGCAAGGTCGTCACGCTGAGCATCTGTGACCAAATGCGGCATGCACGCTGGCGCCTTCCTCCACGGGCCGGTGTCTAGGATGGTGACCATTCAGATGGGAGCCACTGATGCCAGAGAAGGCCCCCAGTCAAGGCAGTGGCCTGGCTGGAGTGGGCTATGACCCCGTTTTTGTACAAGCATTCTCCGTGGTGAGAGGGCTTCTGCATACTTTCCCAAGAGCCAGTGTTCTACCCATGACTTCCTCTCCTTCCCAGCATCCTAGCGAGGTTTGCAGGGAGGCATTCTTAGCCACTGCAGAGACAGGGACCGGGGCTGCCAGGCTCAGGGACTTTCAGGGGGACACAGACAGAAGATGACAGAACAGGACCCAGGTCTCTTGAGCGGGGACAGTGGCCTTGGTAAACCAGGGGAAACCAGGTGAGTCCCCTTCCCCCAGCTCCCAGGTTAGCAGCCCAGGCCGCAGGGCTGACGTCATGCTGGGACAGGGGGTTGGGGGTGTTGGGCGCATGCAGAAGGGGAAAGCTGTCCAGACCGGCCTGGCACTTACCGGTGAGCCTGCCTGCCCCGTCTCCCCTTTCTCGCCTTTCTCTCCCGGGCTCCCCGGATGTCCGTCTTCTCCCCTTATTCCTGCAGGCCCAGGCTTTCCTGGGGGGCCTTGGGGACCAGGAGGGCCCATGTCTCCTGGTTTGCCTCGAGGTCCCTTTAGGAAATATCAACACGACTCATTAGATACACGAGTGGAGGACACAGGAGAGAGAACGTGAAGGAATGAGTGGCCTACAGGACTGGCTCTTCTGTCCTTGGCTGGACCAGGCAGAGAGCTTGTCCGACTCCCTGTGGGAACCCGAGGGGCCTCCGCCCCCAGCCCCAGCCCAGCCCAGCCCAGTGTGGCCTGCTGGCTTCTCCGAGGCCACAGCGTGGGGCTCAGCAGGACATGTGCAGGCCGGGCCTCCCGTCCCCTCCTCTCTCCCTTCCCCACAAGGTCCACCTTGGGCTTCCTGCGGAGCCCCTGCCCATCACCCCCAGGGCCAGGACCAGCTTCAGAGGTTTGTCTGGGGGTGTCTGGTCTCACCTTTTCTCCATCGTGGCCTGGAGGGCCTGGCAGTCCAATCTCCCCCTGGGGCAGAACAACTACAGGTTACTCTCCAGGCAGAGGAGGGTGACAGCTGCCACCGAGCGGCCCTTCCTGTGCCAGGAGTCCTCAGGAGGCACGGACACGCATGGTCTCCGTTCCAGGGTGAGGTCCCCAACACCGAGCGTGTGCTCGGCCCCCCGTTAGTGAGGAGTGGAGCCAGGACCGGAGTCTCAGCACCCTGGCTCCGAAGTCCTCGTTTAGCCCCAAATCACGCTGCCACCGAGGGCCCTGGACACTCACTCCAGGGCTCCATGGGAGGGGCGCCTGCCTCTGTGTTCCCTGCAAACCCGGCCCCTCTGTCCCCGCGCCCCACAGGGCACTCCTCTCACTTTCACACCAACCCATGGCCCTTCTCTAGCTCAGAGAGGGTGATGAGGGGGCGTGGCCTCTGTCTTGGAGCCCAGGTGACAGCCAGCTGCACCACCAAGGCAAAATGCTGTAGGCGCTATGAGAGAAGCGAGGAAAGGACAGTGAATTCTGCCCGATAGATCAGGGGGGGCTTCAAGGAGGAGGTGAGCTTTGGAAGGTAGGGAAGACGGGAAGGGGTTTCAGGGTAGGGGGCCTCATGAGCAGAGGGCAGAGGGGCAAACGTGCAAGGCCTTCTGAGAAAAAACACAGGGGCTGGGGCAGAGTATGAAAGGGAGCCAAGGCAGGCAGTGAGGATGGGTGAGATTGGGGATGAGTTCAAGGCCCTTTCCCTGGTGGCAGGTTGGGGTCAGTGCTGTGGGTGTGGCTGGGGCAGGGTCTGTGGGGCAGGCTCCGCCACATCAGAGGGGTTACAGGTGCCCAAGACAGGCAGCCAGGGAAGAGCGGCAGAGCCCAGGGTGGGAGGAGTGACGGCAGCTGGGGTGTGGGTGAGCCTTGGTGCATTGGGAGGAATTACAGGCCAGAGCGAGGTGGTGCTCTGGGAAGATGAGAGGGTCACGGGATGAGGGGTGGCCACGGGGTCCCACGCTCAGAGTCACATGCTCTGTAGGGTCAAGACAAGCGTTACCTTCTGGCCTGGGATCCCTGGAGCTCCAGGTGGGCCGATCTGCCCGGGAAGACCAGGGGGCCCCTAGGAAAGAAAACAAAGACTCAGGAAGGATGTTCTGAGGAGCAGGAGTGGCCTGTCACCAGAGGGGGATAGATACAGGCTGGCGCAGAGAGAGCAGGCATTTTCACACCTTCTATCAGTGGCAGGAACACTGTTTTTGCAAAGGAGACAATATGGGGACTTCACAATGTACAGGCGATAGGCACGGAGTGTGTCTGGTTAGAGGAGGTGGTGGGATGCAGAGCCGTGACCAGCAGCCTCTGTCCTCCTGCCTCTGAGGCACCGCTGCGGCTCCTGCGCTCCCAGAAGACACATCTGACCTCCCGGACAGTGACTTAACAATGTGTCCAGGAAACAACCAAACGTCAGCCACAGGGGAAGGTCTGGAACATCGATGCGATGGAGCAGTGAGGGAAGAACAAGGACTGCACCCACCATGCCAGGGTGAGGCCCCGACACGCGGCGCTGAGCAAACGCAGCCGGATGCAGACAGCGACACACGCGTGCTCCCACCCCTAGGAAGCTCAGGGAAGACACAGCTAATCCGTGGCGACAGAAGCCGAGTGGTGGCGCCGGGCTGGGGCAGGTGTGGGACTGACCCCCAGGCCCATCCATGGAGGAATTCTCAGGAGTGGCTGGGGTGGTGGATACATGTGTACGGACATGTTGGTCAAAACTCAGCAAACTCTACACCTAGAAGGGGTACATTTTATTGTTTGTAAATGATACAAGGCTGTTTTTAAAAGAAAAAAAAAAAAACACCCACGTGTTTCCAGGAAAGTTTTGCTTCCAACAGCTATTTTGAATAATCCATTCTAATGTTTCCCAATGAAGCTCATGGATTCCAGAATCCTGTGGTTAACACCAGTTTCTGGGACTGGGGCGTCCTGTGCTTGGCGCTTGGTTCTGGGTCCGTGTCGTCCCTAAGCGTGTCTGTGGCACATGGCCACTACAGTATTGGGTGAAACAACACGCCAGGAGTGTGAGAACTTGGAGCCCTCCCCGTCCCCTCCACCTGGTGGTGGAGTTTGAACTACAAGTGTTCACTGCAGGCGGCCACTGGTAGGCGTGTGTGCAAAACCCAGGCTTGGGATGCACTGGCTTTCCAGGTGCAGGTAATAAAATTGATTTGTAGGAAATGCAGAGGGTCGTTACTCATGTTTCAAGGTTATGCACTTTATCAACTGAAGGTGGAGAAAAAGGAGAAACACAAAAGCATCCTCCTCTATACCCCTGTTTCCTTGACAGAGCTGCAACGGGAACCCAGCATTTATACTGTGACAAGTATACTCTGCCTGGTAGATCAGGGGAGGCTTCAAGGAGGAGGCGCACAGCTGAATCAGCGAAGAGCCACTCCAGCAGGCAGCCATGATCCAGGCTGGGGACAGCTCCTGAGACCCCCTGTTCAGACTTACATCACCCTCTGCCCCAGCCCTGCAAGGCCAACCCTAACCCCAAAAAGCCCAGCCTGCCTTGGTGAGGCAAGACCTCCAGGCCTTGCTTCCAGCCTGCCCTTCCCATGGCCCTGGCATTGGTGCCCAGGGAAAGTGAAGGAAGAGGAAGACTGATGGTCAGGGTCAGCATCAGGTTCTCCTAAGAGACCACCACCATGCAATCAGGTGAAGGGCAAGTCAAGAGCCATCTGTCGGGTCTCCTCGGCCCAGTCACGGACCGTGGGAGCTGGGCCACTCTAAGGAGTGGGCTCCGTGCCTCCCAGCTCCACGCACCCGCACCCCTCTCCCAGAGGTTTGTGATCACTGGGCAGGGAGCACCCCACATCTCACTGAATGCTGCGCTGAGGCTGTCCTATGACTACGACAAGCCCTCAAATAGCCTGCGACCTTTGCTTCACTTTGCCAACGAGGGAGGAAGCAACATCCCTTATGCTCTCTGGCCGCTGACTGGGAGCCTCCCTTGCATCTCCCTCTTGTCCCAGCACCTAGATTTCAAGGTTCCGCTGCACCGCCCTTCAGACAAACAGACAGCCTAGCAAACTATAGAATCACTAAAAAAATAATTAGACAGAAATTGTTGGCATTATAAAAGGATGATACAGCTCGTAAATGGAGTCACGTCGTTAGAACGTTTCATTTAAAGGAGCGGCTCTCCACCTGAGGCCGTTTTGCCCCGAGGGGGCATTTGGCAGTGACACATTTTGGTTGTCATAACGGGTGGGGTGCTGCTGGCATCGTGTGGGTGGAGACCAGGCGTATGCTGAACACCCTGTGACCCACAGGACCCACCCCCCACAGCTCCGAGCAAAGAGGACCGGCCCCAGCTGTGGACAGTGCTGGGGCTGACGAGCTCTGCTTTCAGGCGCGGTGTCATAGGAACTTGAAATATGATAAAATTGACGCAAAAGGCAGACGTGTTCCAGGAAGACATGTGAAAGGGGAGTGTGTGCTCTGAAGAAATGGGGCCCCCAAACCCTGGATGGGCCAACACCCTGCAGGGTGCCAGGATGCTCCAGGAATGGCTCTCAGCTACCCAGAGCCAGGAGAACGGGCCAGATGGGCCCAGGTGGGGAGCCAGGCCACCTGGATGCCAAATGAGCGGGCCATTTGCCCAGAGGCTGCGCAGTGGGACCCAAACTGCAGGCCAAAGGAGGGGAACAAGGGAGCCTGGCTCAGTGGCCTGGCCTCAGGGGCATCCTTCCAGGTGTGCAGCTCCCTTCTCAGGCCTCCTTGCAGCAGGAGGCCAGCACCTCCCCATCTCTAGCCCCAGGCCAGCCCCACGCACCTGGAGCGCCTCGTTGATGCTGGAGTTGCACTCCACCGCCTCTCCTTTCCCTGGCTCTCCCTTGGAGCCCTGCAAGACAAACATGACCTCAGCCGCCGGGCCAGCAGGGAACTGACCACAGCTGCCACCCGCTGTCTGTCCACTTGACCGTGGACAGCACTGGCTGTGCCTGGCTGCACACAGGTGGGTCCAGGGCAGCAAGAGGGGAGCCTATCGGAGACCCGAGCGCTCTCAGAGGGTGCCTGGGAGCTGGACTCAGTGAGCGCCTAACTAGATCAACCTGGAGAAGACTGAGCCCAGTCCTGGCTGCAACGCCAGACCTCTTATCGGGGACCATCAAGCTCTTCTCCTCGCCCCTCAAGACCCCAGGGGCCAGCCACTTCACTCTGTGACCCCAGGGAGGTGAGATGCACGTACCTTGGGGCCAGCTGGTCCCTGTTCTCCAGGCGCTCCAGGGTCCCCCTATATTGCACGACAAAACTGGGGTGAAATGGGGATAAAGCTGGGTACAGAGAACCTGATGCCTCCAGGTGGGCCACGCGCTAGGGCCACGGGGTGGCCAGGAGGTTCACCCTAGCTCAGCCACGAGGACGCAGAGCTCCCTGTGCCTGAAAGTGCAGGCTCCCCTCTACCTGGAGGCACCCCCCTCCTTCCCAGCTTGCGCTGAGAGGTCTTCTTTCTGTCCTGCGTTAGCTGTTAGTGACTCCACCTGTGTCCGTCTGCCACCTCCCACCCCCTCAGCCAGCACCTCCTTGGGCGCAGAGATGAGCCCTCTGGTTCTCCTCATTTCCATTCTGCTCAGGAAGCAAGGGCTCTGAAACCTTTTGCCAATTAATTGTTTGGGTCAGTATTTGCCATGAAGAGCCCATGCAGTACTTTTAGGGGCCCCTCTGTTTGTGAAAGATCCAAACTGCAGGAACACGGGAGGGGTGGGGAACGGAAGGTATTAGGAGCCCCCAGCCTCCCTGAGCGGGGGACGTGAGGGGACTTTTTCCTGTTGGAAACAGGACAGAAGGGTGGGGAATAAATGAAACAGTGCTATATATTGTGAGAACAAACCATACTTCAGTTGTTCTGGGATAATGTTAACATTGAGGACAATTAAAAAAAATAAGATAGAAAGTGAAAATAAAGGAAAAATAAACCCTTTAATGTAACAACTCTTGAGGACACTGGAGGTGGAGCCCATAGAGCGTCCAGCCACTGCCACCTCTAGGTCACCTGCCCTCCGCCTCCCGCCTCAGCACACAGCACCCACCCGCCCCTGCATGGGGAGCAGCTGGCGGGAAGCGGGAGTCCCCTGTACCAGTGCTTAAAAGCTAACAGAGCAGGGGCTCTGGGCCACTCCCAGCCCCCACGTCTGGCCCCTGGGCCAGCCTTTGCATGACTGCTGCCTCGGGGGACAGACAGCATCAGTCCCAGTCGGTCAGCCTGTGCCCGGGGGTCCAGCCGCAGGGGTGGCCACACTGCTCATCTCTGAGCTGGGGCTTGAACTCCCAAGCTGACCCTCATCCTGCAGCTTTCAGATCTGGGGCCTCCGTACCTTGTCCCCCTGCTTTCCGGGGGGGCCGGCCTGGCCATGGACACCAGCTTCTCCCTGGGGAAGGAGAGAGATGGGGTGAGGGCCTGCAGGGCACCTTGGACAGCCGCTCAACGGGGCAAGATGGTCCTGCTGTTAATGTCCTGGCTACTGTGTCTTTGGGCCTCCATGTCTTTCTCTGCTGGATTCTGCAAACTCGCCCCATTCCACCTATCTGACTCCTACCCACGCTTGGGCCCAGCCCGGGCCTTGCCTCCTCCTGGCAGCCCTTCTTTCTACTCCCTTCCTCCTCTGAGGTCTGTACTCACCACTGGCTGGTGTCCACCCCTTGCCACCCACCCTCCCCCCCAGCCAGGCCATCCTCAGTTCTCAATTGACATGCATGTGCTCAGTTCTGTCTTGGCCCCAAATGTGGATGCCAGCAGCCCTTGGTGGGTCATTTTGGAGCCTGAAACACTTGCAAAGGCACAGCTCACCCTGCCTGGGATGGGGTGGTGGTGAGGGGGGGTGAAGACCCTGGGCCTGTGTGTATGTGGGGGGACACAAGGGGAGTGCTGGAGGCCTAGGACAGGAGGGGACGGGGAAATGGGAAGAGGCCCATCCCAAACACGTCACTTATTAAACATGTGCCTGGACTTGGAAAGAGGACGAGATTTCAGGAACAGTCTTCTAGCTTCCCCTTTCTTTTGTCCCAGGGCGTGAGGACAATAGTGACCAGGTTTCTCCGACCCTAAATGAAGGCCCCAAATGTGCCAGCTATTCATGCCCTGTGGGGTCAGAGGGACAAACTCCAAAACGGGGTGTCTGGGAACCTGGTGGCAGGGCCACCTCTGGCAAAGCTGGTGCTCATGTCAGGGAGGCTCTGTCCCCTGTCCTCTGTCCTCTGTCCCCTAGGGCATGGGCACGGGGAAGGGGAAGGCACGTCTGCCTGTGCGGTTCCTCGTGCTCCCTGCGCTGTATTCCTGCGAATTGTGGCTCTGTCTGTCCTGCCAGATTGCAGGCCAACCCTGGGAGATTCTCTGCAGCCGGCTGCCCATGCAGGGTCCACCTTAGCAGCCCTTGATAAATGCCAGTCAACGGGGGGTGAATGCGTGTGCTGCTGCCAATCACGTAATTAATCTTTTCCTTATGAGCTAAGAAAGGGACCCCCTCACCTCCCCATGCTGCTAAAATAAACCAAGGAAGCATCTGCTTTGAGAAGCCCGAGTCTTACCCCTGCAGTTTCCACAAAGAGCAAGGAAAGGGTGGGCAGCCAGCTGTCTCCCGGCCACCATCCTGCTCCCCGAAATGCACCAGCACAGGCGGGGCTCAGCAGCTCGCTGGCCTGAGGCCTATTCAGAGCCCAGCGGAGGGGCCTTTCTGGCTGTCCTAAGGCCCTGCAGTCGCCAGCCCCTGACTCAGTTACATCATAGCCATTTGAGGCAACGGGACCCACCCTCTGTCCTGGGTGACATCTCTCCTGGATGCCAAACAGCTTCTGCTTGGAAATAGGAGCTCAGGCCAAACGACCTTTCCAGAATCCACGGGAAAACCACACACACTAGGGAAGGCAAGGTGCCCAGGACACAGAGGCCCCAAGAACTGGCTGAGGGAAAGGCCTCAGGCAAACATCTTCCGTGAGCACGATCCCAGGGGAAGACTCACCTTTGGCCCTGGGGGCCCGGGGAGCCCTGGGGGGCCGGACTCCCCTCTGCCTCCTCCAATGGAGTTGCCAGAATCGCCTTTCTCTCCCTGGGGGTGGAAAGGAAGACTTATTAGTTCTTCCCTCACAGTTCAGGCTCAATTTGGTAGGAGGTGGGGGTGGGCATTAGGGGGCTGTGGGCTCCAGGGGCCTTCAGAAGCCTGGCCTAGTCTGATCCAGCCGCAGGTTCTGAGGAGAGAATAGAGCTGGCTGTTGAAGGGGAACAGGCCGAAACAAGAGACCTGTCAGAACCTGGGTCTGGAACAGTGTTTCTCAAAGGGTGTTCCATGGGCCCAGTAGGCGTGGCTCAGTGGTCACAGTTCGATTCCGGTCAGGCCACATGCCAGGCTGCCGGCTCGATCCCCAGTGGGGGGCATGCAGGAGGCAGCTGATCAATGATTCTTTCTCATCATGGATGTTTCTACCTTTCTCTCCCTCTCCCTTCCTCTCTGAAATCAATTAAAAAAAATACATATTTTAAAGGGTGTTCCATGGAACACTTCTTCAGGGGGTTGAAAATATTTGAAATGTGAAAAAAAGGGGTCTGGTGGCCAAACAACGCTAGGGAAGGCGGAATGAAATGAAGCCTTGAGAGCTCCTTCATGCAGCGTGCTCCGAGCTCTGACAGGCGACAGTGCCTGTCACTGTTTAAGGGGCCCCTTACCCAGCTCTCCCACACTTACCTGACCTCTAGTCTTTTCTCAAGTGCACTATCTTATGGAGCTCATGTACCACTGAACACATTTCAGAGCTGCTGCAAAGACGTCTGACCAGGTCATAGCCATTGAATTCTTTGAATCTGGGCATTGTTTGGCCAATCAGGGCCTCCCATGTGGTACCTCTTTACCCCCCTCCCCTGGGAGGGAATGTGGGCGGGGATGGACATCAGACCTCTACACGCAGCTCACCATGCAGAGCTCCTCAATACCCACCTTCTGCCCCAGGAGGCCAAGGCCCGCGGCGCCCTTCTCACCCTGCGGAGAAATGCAGACAATGTGGGTTAGAAGCCGATCCTCCAGCATGGGGGTGAGGCCTCACCCCGCCAGCGCCAGGCCTTGGCTTTCCTCTCTCCCACCTCCCTGCCCCTCCTGCGCTGTTTTCTGAAGGCCTCCACTTCCTGAAGGGCCCCCAAGTGGCCCAACTCCTTCTTAAGACCACTTCACACTGGGGACAGCCTGCATCAGTGCTCCCCTCTCCCCAGGTGGGCTGGGCCCTCATCACTCGTGCGAGAGGGGAGCCAAGAGCGCGTAGGCCCTTTTCGGGGGACGAGCAGCGTGGAGCCAGGCATTTGGGTTGCTCTTCCTTTTAACCACCGTGCTCTTTCCATGTCCATGTTCATCAGGACCAGCCACTAGAGGCCCCTGGTCTCCAGGCAGAGCCTTCTGACCGCCTCCTCCTGCCTCTAAAGACAAGACCAGCCCGGCCGGCATGGCTCCGTGGATGAGCATCGACCTATGAACCAGGAGGTCACGGTTCGATTCCCAGTCAGGGCACATGCCACGGTTGCAGGCTCGATCCCTAGTGTGGGGCGTACAGGAGGCAGCCGATCAATGATTCTCATCATTGATGTTTCTCTCCTTCTCCTTTCCTGTCTGAAATCAATTAAAAAATATTAAAAAATAAAAAAAGACAAGACCATCTAACAAGGACATCTCTTTGGAGGAATATTTTGAGAAGCTTGCCTCCTGTTACGGATTGAATTGTGCCTCCTCCTCCCCATTGTATGTTGAAGTATGAACCCCCAGTAGCTCAGAATCTGACCTTATTTGGAAGTGGGACAGTGGAGGTGTAATTACACGGAGGTGTAACTAGCTACGTTATGAGGTCATGCTGGAGTGGGGTGGGCCCCTAATCCAATATGACTGGTGTCCTTATAAGAAGGGGAAACTTGGACAGACATGCACACGGGCGAACCCAAGTGAGAGTGAAGGCAGAAGCGGGGTCTATGAGCCGAGGACCATCGAGGATGCCAGCAAACCTGGAAACCAGGAGACGGGCCTGGGCTAGATGCTCCCTCACAGCCGCAGAAGGAGCGCCCTGCTGACACCTGCACCTCAGACCACTGGCCCACATGTCTGTGGGTTGAGCGACAGTGTTTGTGGTCCTTTGTGGGGCGCCCTCGCTAAGGAACACCCTCGTAGCCAGCTCCTTCCTGAAGAACTCTCCCCCTGACCTGGACCACAGAGCCCGCCTCAGTGCAGAGAGGGAGGCTGTGCCTGTGAGCAGCCGCCCTGTGTCGGCGGCAGAGCTGGTCTCACAGGCAGGTCTCCTGAGGCTCCACCTCCGACCCAGTGTCTCACACCAGGAGCCCCCAGAGCACCACCAGGTCAGCTCCCCTCTCCGCAGCCTGAGGCTGGCTGTCACGTGTGTGGTTACATAAACTGAGGGTCCTGGGTCATAATTTGCTCCGACGTCGCACTGACTGGTCCAGCTGGATCCACACAAGAAGCCACACCAAGTCACTGGGGGTCATCCCCTTGTTACCTGTCCTTAGGGAAGAGCTGAGTGGCACAGGGCCTGGAGCTGGCCAAGGAAGGGAAGGAGGCTGGGCGAGTGCCCACGTGACAGGAGGACAGCAAGTCTTGGGAGCCCAGCAGGCCCGACTCTGCCTGGGCTGTGCCTTGGCGGGCATGCCCTGAAACAGCCGGGAAGGGATGCAGTGCCGTCTGCGGGGGCCCTAGGGGTGGGGACGGAGCGAGGAAGGGCCTCCCTTCTGCTGGGTTCTCTCGGGTAACCCATGGCTTTCAAGGAGGGAGGGTTGCTCTCGAGTGGAATTTCTGCAGCTTTGCAGGCTGTTGCCGCACTGCCCTCCTCCTGGGGGTACATGCACCCATAGCACGCGGCAGGCAGCACCCCAGCCACGGGAGGGAGAGGTGGGCAGGGGGTGGGGGACCAGCACTCTCAAAGGCACAATATCCTACCCTCTGCCCCCTCTTTCCCGGCAAACCTGGGGGCCCCGGCTTCCCTGCTGCTCCTGGGTCTCCCTTTGGGGTAAGAAGAGAAAGTCATCCTAAGAGGATGGAGGTGGGGGTCATGAGGGGGATAATGGACAGCGATCATGGACCGGTGTTTCTAGAACCCTAGTCCCATAAGATGCTCCTCTGAAAAAAAGGAGGCCCTGGTCAAAAAAGTTTGACATTCTTCACAAGATATTACCTTTTCAAAGCTCTCCAATGCACATTTAGCATGTTAAAGGCTCTGAAAAGGCCTGCACGAAAGAAACCCGTGCAATATTTTTAATTCCCTTTTTCCCAAACATACTTGACCATGGGAACTTTTTTCATGTTACATCCCTTAATGAACTAGATGAGAGAGACAGCCCCCAGGTGCAGGGGACAGCTGCTCCTGGCTGCTGGAGCAGGTGTGCAGGCAAACCGGCCGAGCTGTCCAGCCAGAATCCAGGAGCAGGGAGGCACTTGCTGTGCAACCCTGACAAGCAGGCCCCACCCTGGCAGGTTGTCCTCTGCTCATTCAGGTCCCCAGCCCCAGGCCCACCTCAGGGGGTCAGGAGTGAGAAACAACAGCAGCCCCTCCCACCTCCCCTGACACCTGATGCTCCTTGCAGCCCAGACATTCCCTGTGTCAGTACCTTGGCTCCTGGGGTTCCCGGTTCTCCCTGTGTAGGAAAAAAAAAGATTCAGGTAAGGAGATAAGAGGGCCCGAGAGAGCGGGGAAGGAAGCAGGAACCGATGAGCAGAGCTACTCTGGGGGGAGGCGAAGCACCTGGCCAGCTCAGTCTTTCCTAAGCCTAGACCTCAACCACAGGCCAAAGAGGCCTCCTGGACCACCCCCTCTTCTCCACCAGGTGAGGCGTGTGGCTGGTGTGGGTGTCAGTGAGGCCCCGCAGGAGAGGGAGAGGTGCCCCTGTAAGCGGACCTGCCGGAGAGCCACACTGAGCACTGCGCTGCTGGGTGTTTCCACCGTCCGCCTGCCAACCACATGGCAGTTGGGGTGGGTTCAGGAGGAGGAATCCAGCTCCCCTCCCTGAAGCTTTGCAAGCAAGTAGCTGTGAAATTCCAGTGCGAAGGAAAGCTCTGGCTCCAGGGCCTGGCAGGAGGGTGAGACCTGTAGCTGAGAATGGTAACCCTTTCTGCTTCCTTGTAAGCTTAGGTAGACACTGGCTGTTCAAGTTATGTGTGTGTGCACCTGACATTGGCTGTTCAAGTAATGTGTGCGTGCACCTGACATGGGCTGTTCAAATAATGTGTGTATACACCTGACATGGGCTGTTCAGGTTATGTGTGCGTGCACCTGACATGGGCTGTTCAAATTATGTGTGCGTGCACCTGACATGGGCTGTTCAAATTATGTGTGCGTGCACCTGACATGGGCTGTTCAAGTTATGTGTGCGTGCACCTGACATGGGCTGTTCAAATTATGTGTGAGTGCACCTGACATGGGCTGTTCAAATAATGTGTGTATACACCTGACATGGGCTGTTCAGGTTATGTGTGCGTGCACCTGACATGGGCTGTTCAAATTATGTGTGCGTGCACCTGACATGGGCTGTTCAAGTTATGTGTGCGTGCACCTGACATGGGCTGTTCAAATTATGTGTGCGTGCACCTGACATGGGCTGTTCAAGTTATGTGTGCATGCACCTGACATGGGCTGTTCAAGTTATGTGTGCGTGCACCTGACATGGGCTGTTCAAGTTATGTGCGCATGGATCTGGCAACAGTGCTGCTTCAGGAGAAATGTTTCCCAACCCTGTCTGCCCCCTCCTTGGTTCAGGGCCTGTGAAGCCCTAACACTGTCCTCCTCTCTCCATCTCTCCCACGTTACCCCTCCGTGTTGAATGACAGCGTTTCACTGACCTTCATCCCCGCCACGGCGATGCCAGGAGCCCCCTGGCAGAGAGAAGAAAAGGCGTGGAGACGTTCTGCAGTCAGGGGGAGCGTGAGGAAGTGGCCAGCCTCCCAGCCTCCCCTTGGGAAGATGCGAAGGTGGACTGCTCACGCCTGTGTACCACCCAAACCCACGGGAAAGGAGGGGTGCTGAGCTTGGCACGGGGAGGGTGGGCCCGAGGAAGAGGCTCTGTGCAGCACAGCTGGGTGCCCAGGGTCCCACCCACCTGCTCAGCACCTAGGCCAGTGATGGCGAACCTTTTGAACTTGGCGTGTCAGCATTTTGAAAAACCCTAACTTAACTCTGGTGCCGTGTCACATATAGAAATTTTTTGATATTTGCAACCATAGTAAAACAAAGATTTATATTTTTGATATTTATTTTATATATTTAAATGCCATTTAACAAAGAAAAATCAACCAAAAAAATGAGTTCGCGTGTCACCTCTGACACGCGTGTCATAGGTTCGCCATCACTGACCTAGGCTGTGCTGGGGGACACAGTGGGCATCATGGCAGGATGCCCACAGGTGAGCTAGGTGGGGCATCCCTGGGGTGAAATGAGGGAGGGCTTCGTTGGGACAGGAGAAAAGGAGGAGGAGCTGGGGGAGGGGAAGCAGGGAGAGCCCTGGGGAAGGGGAGAAGAGTAGATGGAGATGTCACCACATACAGTGCCCCCAGTGGGTGTCAGCAGGCTTCTCACAGGAAGCTCTCTGGACCTACTTCCTCAGGGACTGGGGAGCAGCTGGCAGTGAACCCCATTTCTATATCAGCTCAAGACCACTGACTTTTGAAGTGCATAGGCTTCCAAACACACTGCTTAGTAAACCCCCCGTGGAGGTGATGCTAGGGGGCGTCTACCTCACATGGGTCTCAGGACTGCAGCCAGAGCTGGGGTTACACAAGAAGATTATTATGGCCCAAGGATGCCCAGAAGGAGGCCTGGCCATTTCAGAAGGGCACTGGTGCATGATGGGGCCAAACAGGAGCCAAACAGGACCAGCCCTGCCTGGAAGGACTGGCTGCACAGCGAGGGGCGAGGGCCTGGCAGGATATGCACCCCCAGTCTTCACCGTGGGACGTGGGAAGGAGGAGCGTGGGAGAGAGGCCGGGGTGGGGGAGGGGCTGCCTGGGTGTGCTGAGGGGCAGGTACCTTCACTCCGTGTTTGCCTGGCATCCCCGGCATGCCCCGTTCTCCCTGAAGGAAGAAACAGAGAAGCGATGAGAAGAGGACCAGACTCAGGGCCCCGAGGATGTCCCTGAGAACGGCTGGTCTGGAAGCGCGGGACCGTTGAGCTCTGGCAGTCAGCGCAGGCCACTCAGCTATCTGAACTCGCACAGGGGCCAAGGCATGTGTCACAGTGAGGGAAAGGCCCCCGGAGAGAGCGGCCACCCCAGGAGCCGAGTCCTGTGGGGACGGGGTGGGGGGCAGGGAGCTGTTCAAGATCTACTGCCAGCGGGTCTGGAACTCAGTGCTGCAGGTAGGAGGGGCCCTGGGCCACGCACCGACTGCACATCCTCCCTCCCGCCCCCGCCTGGCACTTCTTGCCCGTTTTCATTCCAGCAGCCCTGCTCCAGCGGGACCTGGGGGCTGAGCCAGACCGGCTCCCGCATGTCATCTCCCTCTGGGGCTCCTTTTCCTCCAGGGTCCTTGGGTCTAACTCCTCCCACGGGCCTGTGGGCCTTGGCCCCACGTGGCAGAGGGTCTGCCTGTACTTGGGTGGTGGGGGACTGGAGATGAACCAGGCGCCACCTGGCACCTTCCAGAGGCAGCAGGACAGCTGTCGCTGCTCCAGGATCTCATGGGTGTGTGCTACCATCTCAGCAGTGTCTCCAACCGCTCGTACCTCCGTGAAAATGCCACATGGATGGAGGGGCTGAGCTCAGGACACACCAGGAGGAGAGGGGGTAGGGATGCCAGCCAGTGGCAATGGGGGCTGCCGTGTTAGGGTGACCAGGGGAGGAAGAAGAGCAGCTGCTGTCTCCAGGAGTTGAACCCCAACTGAAGCCCCAGGCAGGGCCCAGAATGCCGTGCAGCTACAGGTGACAACGGCCGGCCCAGCTGCAGCTTCCTGTGTGTGAAGATGGCCATGCCCAACCCCACCCAGCCCAGTTTCCTCTCTCAGGCCAGCGGCAGGGCCACAGGCTTCAGGCAGAGGGCGAACCTGGTCCCACCTCAGCTGTCCTCACCCCTCGCTGCCATCTGACAGGCAGTCCCAGTCACCCCATGCTCACCAAGGACAGAGATGCTTCTAACTCTCTGCTCCAGGACTGAGCCCTCCCTGTACGTAAGCTGGACAATAACACTCCCACTCAGAACAGCCGCTGCCTGGCACTGACCGGAAAAGGGGCCGGGATCCTGAGCATGGCTTTCCGTCCTCGCTTCCTTCCCAGCCTCATCTCCTCATAGCCTGACACCTCTTACCTGCTTCCCTGAAAACACCACCCACTCTCATGACTTCCCGTTATTTCCTCAACACCCCACTCATTGATGGTCACACACCATCTGCTCTGTGGAGCCGTTTGCTATGCCCGAGCCCAGTGCTGGTTCCTCAGTGCAGAAGGACCCCATGCATTTGTAATCTGAGCACAAAACCACGTCGGCCTGGGGTGCCTCACCTCCATTCTCTCGGGGACAAGTCTCTGAATTCTGCTAAAGGCTCAGAATCTTTAGCTCCAAACCCAGGAGCCCTTTCTCATCCTCACTCACCAGGATCCCTGAGCCACAGGCAGTGACCACAGCAGATAAGCCAGTGGCCCAGGTCTGCCCTAGCCACCTAATCCTGGGGAACCCCTCTTATGGGAAAGAGCCGAGAAAGGCATGGCAATTTACTGCATCTGCCATGTGTCTGGCACCGGGCTAAGGGCTTTTCATCTTTCTACTCACTGTCCAGGAATCCACTCTGGAGTGGGAGTGGATGTTACTCCTGCTTCACCGGTGAAGAAACTAGCTCAGAGAGGCCGGGTACGATTGTCAAGGTCATGCAGAGCAGGGAAGTGAACATAGGTCTTTTGTCTGCCAAAGCCCAGGTACCCATTTCTCCAGGCCAACCCCTGCGTTGGCTGGGCTGGTGTTCTACCTGCTTCTGTTAAACACCCTCTGCAGGCTGAAAGCAGGCAACGTCCTCTTTGCTGGAGGGCCCTGGGTCTGTGCCCCACAGGCATGAAGGAGTGGGCCAGGCCTGTGAGGGCAGCTCAGCCCAGAGCCCTGGGGTGGTCTTTAACCATAGGTGCCCAGAGAAAAGCACTGGGCAGGGCCCTGCCTGCCAGTGCGGGTCTGCTATGTGGCCAGCAGAGGGCACCCCAGGACCTCGTCAGGCCTCCAACCCCTTCCCAGGAGAACCAGCTGAGGCTCTTGTCACTCTTTCCTTTAGGACCAGGAGGCCCTGCTAACATGCCAATCAACCCAAATGGGTTGACTCAGCCTCTAGGACACCAGACAGAGTCCCTGGGGGGTGGGGTAGAGGTACAAGTGGGAGGTCAGCTTGGGGGGTCCCTGACTACCCAGGGATTTCCCATTTGTCCTGCCCTGCCCTGCCCCTGTCTTTCCCTCCATGCCCTGTCTCCCCTTCCCACCTCCATGTTGAGGAGCTGATGGAGTCAGGAAAGGCTACCTGTGTGACTCCAGATAAACCCTGTTCTCTCTCCGGGCCCAGGACCCCTACCTGCAAAGTGAGATTAGATGCTTTCCAGCCACTCCTGCTCCCCCATCTTCTGCATCGCCCCCAGCCCTGCCTGTGGGAGACCCTTAGGAGGGAGAGAGGCCACGGCCAGGGAGGGGACACTGGGTCTGTCGGCAGGTCCAGGACAGGGCTCCCTGGTGGAGCAGGTTAGCTCTGGGTAACACTGCGGCTCTGGGAGGCTCTCTGCCTTCTCCTCCTGCCCCCAAGAGACAGACAGCTTCCTGTGCCTCAGCAGGGAGGAGGGTGGGCTCCGGGCGCCCGTCTCCCGTCTCCACAGGAGCCATGCAGAGCAGGCGCTGGGAGTGAGGGCTTCCGGCTAATTGGGCTGGTCTTCAGCGCATGTGGGTTTGTCTGTAAAGACATAGCCATGCCCTCCAGGGAAATCCGGCCCCTGGGAGCCTCCTAAGGAGGCAGCCCTCCTCATTAGCGTGGCTGACCTTTGCCCCCTCCCTCCCTCCTGGGTCAAGTCTCTTAATTCTGCAAACGACTCAGGCTCCCTTGATCCCCATTCTCAGGGCCTCCCTCCCTCCCAGCCCTTTGCCGGGCAGGAAGCAGGGGCGCCCTCCGCTGACCCACCCTGCGGGCTCAGTCCACGCTCATCAGCCTCCTTTCTCCAGGGCCTGTCTCCACGGGCGTGCGCCAGCCTGACCTCTGAACTGGGGACGGTGCTGTCCTAACAGAAAGCGCTGGTTCCTGGACGGTGGCCGAGGTGAAAGAGGGGTGAGAGCCACTGTCAAGGACTCGGGGTGGCTGTGGCAAGCATGCCTGTCTGCAGGGAGGAGGCAGCCAGCGGTCCGAGGAGGCCCATGCCTGTGCACACAGCTTTCCCTGGTGGCCCGTCTCAGCGAGGGCACATCTAGAGGGTCCTTTCCCGGCTTTCTTCTTAAAAAAGTTCCTTTTAAGAGGTTAAGTTTGGAATCGTGCTGAATTTAGACCCACTAACTCACCGCTTACCTTAGGTGGGAGGGAGCTCCCATAGTCTGCCAAAGCCCCCCGCCCCTTTACCCCGCTATCTCTGCCTTCCCAGGTCCTCCCAACCGGGAGCCTCTGGGTGGGTGTCAGCCACTGGGTCTGGCGTCCTCCAGCTGGGGAGTGGGTGCCTGGGTGTTACAAAGGCTCTTGCCCCAGGGGCACAGAGCATGGGTGGCACAGGCTGCTGTGGGACCAGGCTTGTGACCCACAGGCGGCGCCGACCCCACCACCTGGTTCTTTAACTGTGGTGCCGAGAACCAATGCCTGATGGCCGGCCTGGGAGGGGTGGGTTCCATTTGTCGTGGCTAAGAAAGCTCTGGGTGAGCACAGGTGGGTGGGTGGGTGGGTGTGTGTGTGTGGGGGGTGAGGGTGCCCTGAATGACCTTGAGGACCTGTCCCAGCCAGGACTTCACAAGGTCACTGACTCTCAGCTGGGCCCTGCCTGCGCTCTCACTGCAGCATCAATAGGTTCTCTATGCTGGTCCTGGCCTCCAGGTGAGGACCCATCCTTTACCCAGACGGCAGGATGGAAGCGAGCTCCCTGGAGCACAAGCTGGCCTTGCTCCCGTCCAGGGGGAGTGGCCTCTTAATTGGTGATTTACTGTTTGTGGAACAAGCGGGGCAGGGACTTGGCAAGAAAACATAGTCTGGAAGGAGGTGGGGGCTTCAAGGTCAGCTCCCCAGCCCAGCAAAGGTCAGGCCAGAGAAGCTCGGGGAGATGAATGGACCTCCCTAACGCTGGGTGGGGGGCCCAGGGCCGAGGCAGCTCCACACACAGACTCTTTGTTCTCTGCAGGGAGGAGAAGACCTGTCTGAGCGGGGAGTGGAGGGCTGGGGGGAGGCCAGCAGGCAGCTCTGGCCTCAGGCCTGGACCGGGCCCTTTCCTGGGCTGGAAGATGCGGGTGAGGAGGGCCAAGGTCTTTCTCTCACCTACAGCGTTCCCAGGACTGCCTTCCGGGAAGAGGGCAGCTCAGTGCCCTGTTCCTGCTCTAGCACCTCCGGAGCAGGGAGGCCCGGGGCCACGGAAATGCCAGGCCCTCCGGTAATTGGGGCTGGCAGGAAGTGATCTGGGGAATTACCGGGTCAGGCGCCCCATCGAAGGCCAGGGCTTTGGAAGGGCGGCTGGCTTGTAATCTCGATTTGAGATCGGGTGATTTTGTAGTTAGTTCCAAAAAGAAAAGTCAGCTCTAATTAATCCGTGGACTTTGGAGTGCAGGAGAAATGGGGCCCAGAGAGCGGAGGCTGGGGCTGGAAACCGGCAGAGTGGGAGCCCGTCAGCCTCAGATCTGGAGCCCATGCCTCAGCTCCCTGATCGGCCTCAATTTAAATGGCCTGGCTGTCCCCACTGGGATTTCGCGGCTTTGAAAGAGTGCTGTCCCCATCCCAGACGTTTCTGTATCCATGGCTTCATCTGGACGAAGCACTCTGCCTGTGAGCCCGAGAGAAGCCTGGGGGTGCGCAGGTCCTCTGGGGGCCAGAGGGGTGCAGGAAGGTTCCGGAATAGCTGCAGTGTGGGGCTGAGCCAAGCTGCCTCCTCCTGGCTCTATTGGAAGCCCCGGGACCATGCCAACTCCCTGCAGGAATCACCGAGGCGAAATCGGTGCCAGTGGAAAAAACACCACACTCCTTTGGTTCTTCAACTAAAATGCACCGCGCACCCCATGCTTTCTGCCGTCGACACTCCACGTACTGCTCACAGAGAGCCGGGGGGCGCAGAGAAAGGCCCGGATCCAGCCACCACCTTTCCTCACAAGAAGGAAAAGAGCTCAACACTCACCTCCTTTTCTCCTAGTGGAGGGAGACCTGCCTACTGGGAACCCTGGGGACCCCCAGCTGTAAGGCCCAGGTGGCAGTCATTCAGAGCAAGGCTTTGGGTGGGACAGACCTGACTCCACCACTTCCTGGCTGTGGACCTTCGAGGGTACACCTTCATGAACCTCAGTTTGTTCATCTGCCAATTGGGGATGAGGATAGAACGCACCTCAGAGGGTTGTTATAAAAATCTAGTAAGCTGATGCGTGCCCAGTGCCTTATTCACAAACTGGCATGTTGAAGAGGCCCCGTAACATAGCTGTAATAATGCTAATCGCCATTCTACGGGAGTGTGTCCACCACATGGCCCCTTGCTCTGACCGGCAGATCAGAATGGACACATCCTCTCGTAGAAGGACTGAGACGGGCCGCGTGGCTGAGCTTCCACTCCTGACAACCCCCACCTCAGTGTCCTAGCCATCCAACCACAGGGCTCATGGGCCTGCTCCCCTGGGAGTCCCTGTTTCTGGGGAGCCAGGAGCCTCCAGGAGGGGTGACTGCAGTTACCAGCGGCTCTAGCACGAGGTTCTCACATCCCGCCTCCTCTGGTCTGAAAACGCACAGCCCACAGCTGTGGAAGGGAGCGTGCCCGCAGCCACAGTCCTTCATGCAAACCCGGGGACTTAACACCCAGACCACCACATGCGTCAGACGCACCCCCCCTGCGGAGACAGACTGACCAGCTCCGATTGCTTAGAGATAAGCCCTCACTGGGTTTGTGATCCACATACGGTCTGACAATCCTCGTCAATCCCCTTGAAAGAGAGCCAGGGTTGTAATGTTTTAAACACACTTTGTGTCTTGCAACATATTTAAAGGAGATTGGCGTCATAAATTTGGATCAAATAGGTACCACATGGGCGCACAACAATACTCGCAGTGTCTGGGCGGCGGGGCTGGCCCTGAGCGGGGCTGGGGCAGCACAGGGCCCTCTGGCCACACCGGGCTTAGATCCTGAGGAGCTGGGGCAGAGCCTGCCCTGCTGGCAGGCTGGCCTCTGGGAGGCTGCCAGGTTGGGTCCAGTTGCTGGGGAGAGGGGGTGGATGGAGCTAATCATTAGCAAAGTTCATGGGCTGAGAAACATCTCTGCTGAGAGCTAAGTTCCACCCCATGCTGGAAGAGAGGCCTCCCCACATGGTGTCACGTCGCTGGGGCACAGCGATCGAAGCAGATGCGGAGGGTCCCTTGGTTACCCCGCAGGTCCCCCTCACAGCCTGGCCCCTGGCCCAGCCCTGTGTTCCCACCTGGAGTGGGGAGCCAACTCGTCTCAGCACCTGTAATCAGGGGCCTCCTTCCCGTGCCTTACTCCAAGCAGAGAGCAGAGAGGGGAGAAGAGAGTAACAGGGAAATGATGGGCAAAGGAAGGATGCTTGGGGGTGGTCTGACAGAGAAAGGAAGGGCGAGGAGCAAGAGCTGAGCAGGGGAAGAAGGGCCTTCTCAGTTCCTCGTAGATCTACAAGGGGTGACGCTTGTGCCCTGGCTAGGTGGCTTGGTTGGAGCGTCATCCATACACCGAAAGGTCCTGGGTTCGAGTCCCCATCAGGGCACATACGGGAGGCAAGTAATTGATGTCCTGTTCTCACGTCTATGTTTCTTCTCTCATCTCTCTCTCTCTCTCTCTCTCTCTCTCTCTCTCTCTCTCTCTCTCTCTTCATCACTTTCTCTAAAGATCAATGAACATGTCCTTGGCTGAGGATTTAAAAAAAAAAGTGGTGATGCTTGTCACAAGCCTGATGCAGGTGAAGAAAGACCTGGACAAAGGCTGGAGGAGATTCACACTCCTTCCACAGCCAGGGGCGCTCTCTATGGAGATGGAGCCGACTCTGTCCCCAGGAAGCCATGGTTTCCCTGAGCAGGAAGGGATTTTAATCCTGTCTCCCATCTGATCTAGAAGCTGCTCAACACATGGCAGACCCTACCCGAACCCCGCCGGTGACAGGGAGCTCCCTGCAAAGGTACCCGTCAGCACTGGGACAGTCCTTCCATGTGGAGCCTCTCTCGCAGCTCTGAGCTGTCTCTCCCCAGAGCAGGCTTCCTGGGGCCAGGAGCTTCCCCCTGTCAGCAGCACCACAGCGGTTTTCTTGCAAATGCAATGCAGTCAGGGTTGAATGATCTGTCCCACCGTCTGAGCCCAGGATGGCTGCCCTCATGGGACCAGGGCCTCTATCATCATGATACCCCAGCCCTAAGCGGAGTCCTCTTAGGACAACAATCCCCCAAGCTCCTTTCTGGGTGAACCAGACTCGCAGTTGGCAGGAGAATACAGACACGGCCATGGCATGGTGTGGATGCTGGATGTGGGCATCACCACGATCCTAGGGCCACCTCTGCTGGCCCTACAGTTTCTCACTCCTCTGCTTGAAAGAACTGGTGTGGCCGCTAATGGGAAAACCGACCCTGCTCTGCACCAGGAGGCAGTAAATTTTGTGAGTCTGTGCGAGTGGATGGAGACAACCGCGGGGGCTATAATTTCCACTTCCTGACACAATGCAAACTTCTCAGTTTATGCAGAACTAATTACAGAACTCTCAGGCCTCGCCATCTCACCCACCAAACGCCCATAAAATGATCCGGATTACGGAGTGTGTGGAATGTGCTTCTCAGGAATGATTCTTCCCTTTCCACACCCCCGCCTCCCCTCCCCACCCCCGTGTGTCCCCCTTTCCGTCCTGCCTCTTTCCTTTCCCTGGATCTCCCTATAGAGCAGCGGTTCTCAACCTGTGGGTCGCGACCCCTTTGGCGGTCAAACGACCCTTTCACAGGGGTCGCCTAAGACCATCCTGCATATCAGATATTTACATGACGATTCATAACAGTAGCAACATTACAGTTACGAAGTAGCAACGAAAATAATTTTATGGTTGGGTCACCACATGAGGGACTGTATTTAAAGGGCCAGAAGGTTGAGAACCACTGCTCTAGAGGCTTCCCAGCCAGGGTCTGCAGGCCGGATGGGCTCCATGTAGCAGGTGGTAGCATGAGAAGGGCCCAGACCTGGACATGCAGCCTCATAGGGAGGTTTTAGGACCAAAATGATGCAGGCCACATTGAAGAACAGCCTGGCAACATGGCGGGCATTCAGTAAGTGGTGACTTTTAGTAAGGTTATTTTTGTTTTCATAGTTACTGAAAAGACCACCACTGGGCCTTGGTTCAAATAGTTTCCCTGTCTAAAATGCCATTTCCCTTGAAATTTGCTGATTGAAGGACCCCAGTGGGGATTGAAAATGGCCACAGATGCTTTGCCACTCCTCCCCCAAGAAGTGGAAGCTGAGTCCCCTCCCGCCGCTCACATGACTTGGCCATGGGACTTGCTCTGATCGACAGGACATCAGATAATGTGAGGCCAGTGCACCGGGACTCGCCCATTTTGAACACTGCCCTGGGCCTGCTGCACTGTAAGGAAACCTGTCTAGTCCACTGGGGGCTGAGATGCCAGTGGAGGGAGAACAGAGGCAGCCCGCCCACAGCCAGCGCCAATCACCAGACATGTGGAGGCGGCCGTCTTGGCCTTTCCATCCGTCATGCAGTGTGGATGTGTGAATGAGCCCAGGGGAGACCAGCGGTGCTCTCAGATGGCCAACCCACAGAATCATGAGAAAGAAATCGTCATTTCAAGCCAGTATGTTTGGGATGGTTCGTTACACAGCAATGGCTAACCTACCCATTCACCAGGACCGAGCTCATAGGCTGTCACCTCCCAGAAGACTTTTCAACTCCTGCCAGCCGGGACGTAATCTCTCCACCACCCTGTATTCACACAGCCCTTTGTGATGGCAACAACCAGCACAGACAACCTTCACCAGGGTTATTGGTGCAGGAATCCCATCTCTCTGGCCTGTGAGCTGCCAGAGAGCGGGGCTGGGACCCTACCCCATCTCCCCAACCCTACTCAACATGGAGCTCTGCCTGGAGAGCCAGAGGCGCCTGGGTACAGATTCTGCCACCAGGTTGGCGGGGGAGACCCTTCTGGGTCAAAGGTCCAGCCAGACCACTGATTTGCCCAAGGCCCTGTCCCCTCCTCAGCCTCCTGCTTCCCCGAGTGGAGACATGACCTCTGTCCAGCCAACCTCACATGCATTACTAAGCTCACGCTGGGTGAGTGTTTGTGCAAAATTATGCTTGTGTGCACCATGGTGAGATCCCACTTGAGTTACTGCTGTGGGGTGAGGTCTTCCCCTCCCTCCACTTCTTACCTTCCGGCCATGGTAGCCCTGGATCCCTGGGTCTCCCTGGAGGCGGTGGGGAGAGACAAAGAGAAGATGGTGAGAGGGGTTTTCCTAATGCCCAACCTCAGCTCCTGCTGCTCCCCTCACATTCCCATCCCTCTTCCTCCCCACGTCTAAATCCTCCGACCTCCACGCGCAGCCAACCCTGGAACAATATCAGAGGCTGTTCTGCTCCTCAGAACAAGTCAACTTGGCAGGAGACCTGAGTTTCAGTTTTGGTTCCACCACCGATTCTCTGTCGAAAACTTGGACCCGTCACTTTGCCCCGGGCCTTCAGCATCATTTGTAAAATGGTTGGGCTTCGCAGCTTCTCATCCTCAGAGGCTGAGGTTCCCCGCTTCAGAGGGAGAGTCTGTTGGACATCGTGAGCTCCCAGATACGGTTTCAGAAGAGACCAGATGACCCCGAAGGTCCCTCCAGTCTGACCCCTTATGAAACACTTTTATTGGGATGTTGCGACAGTGTCCTGGGCATCAACCCTGAGTTTCCAACCAGACTGTAAGCTCCTTGGGGGTGGGACCAGCCATAGGACTTGGTCAGCCGAGCACACAAATGGTCCATCCTTGCCGGACCCAACCAGTTCCCAGGGGGGCAGTGGTTTGGGAGTGAGTCAAGCCTGATCCATCTCTCAGCTCAGCTCCCTCTCAGCTCCTACGCAGAACCCTTCAGTACTGCCTGCCCCTCCTCCTGCGGGGAACTCTCCCACCCGCTCAGTGTGGCACCCCGAAGGGCCCTCACCTTCGGTCCAGGAGGCCCAGGAAAGCCCTGCGGAAGCAAGAGAAAGGTGAGTGGAGGTGGGTTCCACAGGTAAACAGTTGAGGTTGGCCATGTTTACAGGGGATGCCGGGGCGGAGCGGTGCTTGAAGAGCTCTAAGGGGCTCTGGATGTGCTAGCGAACAGATCGGAGGCTCCTGGGAGGGTGTCTGAAACCTGCCGAGGGCACATGGGGACACCAGGCTGGTGTCCCTCTCCAGAGCCATGTGGTGCCGTGGGCATCTTCTCTGGGTTTGCCCACTGGAAAATAGGTCAGTGGCATCATGTTAAGTCGACAGTGTGGTTTGGTCCAGATCCCCACCCGCCCACCTCCTAATTGGGACCCCTCCCTGGAAAGCCGGCCTTGCCCAGCAGTCATGATTTTGCCTTTGGCCCTGCCAGCCTGCGGGGGAGCCCTTCGTCTCCGTCCCACCGGGCGCTGTGACCATGGCAGCCCGCAGTGGGGAGGTGGCGCGGGCCCAGGGCCTGCAGGAGCCCGAGGGAGAGGCGAGGGAAGAGGTGCTGTCTCCACACGGTGGTGGGAGCGGGTCTGGATGGCAAACACGGGCTTCAGAAAACCCTGATGCTGGAGTCTGGGGTGTTTCAATTGGTTTAAAAACACACTGTTTTTTTTTTCCTTTATAAAAAAACCTAACAAAGAAAACCATCTGGCTGGGGTTCAGGGAGTGGGAGCCCAATGTGTTTGGGGAGGGCAGCCAGTGGGTTTTGAGCACTTCTTTGGTTTTCCCAGCTTAGTTTGGTTCAGTTCCCTAAATTTCACTTCCTTTCAGGTTTTCCATTTTCCCATCTAGAAACCCATGAAAGTGAGACTAATCTCCTTCCCTGAGGTCCTGGGAGAAACGATGGAAAAATTTAAAATCCGTGCAGGGGGTCAAACTGGGCAGGAGAGCCAAGCCCCAGCAAGCTAGTTCCACACGGCTGTGCCCCCTTCCGGCCAAGCCGGGTGCCACTCAGCCGGAGCTGTCGCCCAGCCCAGGGGACCCCACACTGAGCCTCAGCATGGGCAGCTGAGGCGGCTGAGGGGCTAGGGGTGAAGCCAAGAGACCCGGATGGGACTGTGCTCATTGAGGGCCATTTGGAAGGGAGGTCGTGACTCAGCAATTTCTCCTGGGGGCTCCTTCCCAGTGACAATCAGGTGTGCAGGCATTCATGTTCAAGGAGACCGATCGCCGAAGGGACTCATTAACTGCTCTCAGTAGGCCCGGCAGCCCTAAGAGCCATGTCCTGGGAGACGCCTGATGTGGGAAAGGGCGTGCTTATGATGGCAAATGGGAAAGTAACAGGGTACAAACTGCTGTATCAGAAAGAACATTATCAACCTGGAAATGTTCAGGTGCAGATATATCTAACACGGAAGGACTCTCCAAAATGGGAATGATGCTGAATTCTGAATATGGGAAAAGAGACCATGGAAAACCTTTTCTTTGCCTATATCCCAAACGTTTCCTGATGAATGTATGAGGTTTCAGTCATAAGAAGGAAACCCAGGTTTTTCTGCGTGTTAGCCACATGGGAAAACATTATTCAGCAGACTTTGTCCTTCACCCTGTCCCTCCAGTAACAGATGCCATTAGTCTTAGCTCTGGATTGAGAACCCATTTTCTCCAAAGAAGTCCAGATGCCTGCTGGGTTGTTCTCCTGCCCTGCTGCTTTTTTTTCGCACTAAATTGGGTTGAGAAAGATCCAGGGCTTAGCCAGGGCTTGGGAATGGATGACTTGGTGGCCACTGGGCTTAAATAGCCACCTGTGTGTGGTCTTGCCTGGAGGTGGGGTGCCTGCTAACCCCCCTGGGCCGCTGCCAGTCCTCAGGCTCGATGCAGGGACCCCTGGCTGACCTGGCATCCAGGTGGTGGCTTAGAAGTGGGAAACCTGCACACACCAGAAAAGGCATGTGTGTTAGGGGTGCCAGCTGGTGGGACAACCCTTTGTCAGAACTCACTGGCCCCAACTCAGGTTCTCCTAAGCCCAGGGGTCAGGGAATGGGCATCAGAGGTGGCCCTGGAGACGTTTTTCCCTTTCTGCAGGGCTGGGGGTAGCCTGTTAGTGACTTCCTCCCTAGAAAGCAATGGCTGGAGTTGAGGACATGGCCCCAGGAGGTGTGTTTTCAGAATCGGAGTGCAGCAGGTATGTGTGGGAGGGATGGGCAAGCTCCTTGCATAGGCCACCCATGTGCAATGGCCTTGCCAAGATCCTTTGGCCATTCGGCTGGGACACAGGTTCCTGTTGGTTATGCAAAGTTTGGATGCTTCCAGAGACTTCTTAGAACAAACCTTGGGAGAAGAGGCCGTGGAGAGAGGGAGGGGGTACTCACAGGTGGCCCCATGGGCCCTGGCAGTCCTGGATGCCCCAGAGGTCCACTTGGTCCAGGGGGGCCTGGAGGCCCTGGTGGGCCTTGGATGCCGGCCTGGCCCTGTTCACCCTGAGATTCATGGAAACGAGTGTTAGAGAGAGACCCCAGGCTGTAGAGCGGTTCCCGCCCCAGTGCCATGCACCCGTGAAGGCCTGCGTGGGCTCTGGTGGGGAGGCGGTGGTGGCGTGATGGCGAGGCTGCTGCAGAGGTGACTACATGCAGGGACTGTGGCAGCAAGGAGACGGCCAAGACATTGGGCCCCTAAGAGGAGGGGCTTCCAGAGAGGACTTGCTGTTCCCAGTGTGACAGCCCTGCTGCGGTGGCAGAGGCAGAGGGGTGAGCGAGGTGACCCCCGGTGGAAGGTCTGCTCTCAGCCTGGCCAGGGCGCCAGAGTCCCCTAGGCAGCCTGGGACTGGGGCCTGCCTCCGCTCAAGCCGTGTGGCAAGCCACGTCCTCTCTCTGCATCCTGGCCTCTCAGCTGCTGAATGAGAACAGCGGTCCCTCCTTTCCTAAGGCAGCTCTTTGCCATTTTGGATGATCTGGCCCAGAGCATCAAATCCGATCCTTAGGTCAGAGGTCATAGACTTTTGTTGGGCTCACTCAACAACTGGGCAAGAGATTTTAAGTAAAAAAATTGGATTGATGGGTTCTGATGAAAAACTGGGAGCCCTGGCAGCTAGGCCCACATTCCCGGGGGCAATCATGGCCTGGGTCGAGGAACGGCGCCCCCTTCAGGTGGGGCACGAGTTCTCCAGTTGCATGAGGATGATGAGGGCCTGGGAGGCAGGGGCAGCTTCATGTTCCCTCAGGAGGAGAGAGAGCCTGGGGCTGGGGACCGGTCAGAGTTATCCTAAGGGAGCGCTCCAGGGATGCTCTTGGCTCAGGTCTTGTGACAAGGGGCCCACCCTGCAGACAGACTAACACAGAACAGCCTGGCAGGTGTGGGAGCCCCAGGCTGGGCTGCAGGGGACGCAGGCGGCCTGAGTTCCAGGCCCGCCCACCCTGCTGAGGGGGATCTCAGCAAGCCTGTCTGATTCCTGCTTCCCGGTATAAAAGGGGAGCTGATGATGCTTCCTGCAAACTCTACAGCGGGAAATGATGATTGTAAACAGGAGTGCACAACCCAGGAGGAGAACTGTCAGATTTTAGCACAGCGGTTCTCAACCTGTGGGTCGCGACCCCTTTGGCGGTTGAACGACCCTTTCACAGGGGTCGCCTAAGACCATCCTGCATATCAGATATTTACATTATGATTCATAACAGTAGCAACATTACAGTTATGAAGTAGCAACGAAAATAATTTTATGGTTGGGTCACAGCATGAGGAACGGTATTTAAAGGGCCAGAAGGTTGAGAACCACTGTTTTAGCAGCTCCTGCTTGAGCCATCTCTTAACTGGGACACCCTAGGGCAGGTGGCACCCGGCAGAGCTACTCTGGGCCCCGGGCTTCATCCTGCCACACCCGGGAAGCTGCGTGAGGGCACTGAGTGCTCCCAGTGGAGGAGGCAGGTGCAGAAAAGGGTCACAGGTCCCACTTTACAGAAAACAGGCTCAGGGAGGTTGAGTTCCCTGATCAAGGTCACATGAGAATTCAGGGGGAAGGCAGGACCCCAACTCGGAACTCCAGACTATGCCTATTCATTCCAAATAAGCCCCCAGCAAACACTGCTCATCGCCCAACTTTTTACAGGTTGGAAGTGACGTCCAACACCATCTGCTAAGCACATCGTCTCTCTTATACAGTGTCCTGTTTCAACTAATATTAGACCCAGTGTTTAAGTATCATACAGAGCCTGTCAAATCAATATTGGTTTATTGATAGGAAGGGGACAAACCTTTTTATGTCCCACCATGGCTGACGGGCCGAAGCTGCAGCAGGCAGAACAGGGGCCGCTACCCGTCTCTCTCTGCTTTGGAAACCAGGCCAGGGCAGCACAGAGAGTTCTGGCTCGCCCACCCCTTGCTCTGGAAAAGGGAGGCAGTAACATGCCTGGGCCCCTCCCGATTTCTTCATCTGAAAGGTGGGGATGATGACGGTTGGACCGCCACGGGCGGCGGCCGGTGTGGGATTACATGAGATGATCCACGTAGAATTCTTACGACAGTGCCTGGAACCAGCGAGGGCTCCACAGTAGCAGCTAAGGCAGCTGAGGCAGCTGAGGCCCGGAGGAGGCCGCTTGGGTTGAGGTGAATGGCTGCTCTGAGAGCAAGGGCTCGGCTCTCCTGGGGTGGGGTCTGGCTCTCCTGGGGTGGGGTCTGGCACGGGTGGGGGTGGGGGACAGTGGGGCGGGCCGGGTGCTTCTCTGAGCTGCCAGCGGGCCCCCTGAAGAGCCATGCTTGGGGTAAGCACTCGGAGCACATGGAGGCTCTCGAGGGTTTGGCTGGTGTAAGGGGATACACAGGCTCAGGCGACACACCCATCACGTGTCCCTCTGTATTTTTAGTTGTTAATTGGAGTGATTTTTTCAGCCTTGTTCTACCAGGTGCCTGACATGCAGGCCTCTGGACTCCTGAGTCAGGGCAGATGGTGGCGCCAGGCCATGCTGTCAGGCTCACAGAGAGCATCTCTGAGCCCTGTCCCTCCCAGCATCCCTGTGGCCTTGGGGGTACCCCCTGCGCAGTGTAAAGAAGGCTAGGGGTGTGGGTGGCAGCCGCGGGCTGCCTGGCCTGGAATCGAGCTGCAGTGCCTTAGCCTGAACCCTGGGTCTGAGGTCTCTCGTTCTGTGTGACCTGGTCCTACCCAGCCTCACTGGGGTGGTAAGGCAGGAAGAAGGAATCCGTTGCCCACAGTGATTACACCTGTTGATTGTGGGCTACATTCCCTCTGCAAACTCCCTCCCTCCTCAAACTCAGGTTACAAGTGATCAGATGCTGAGCAATCTGCATTTCTAAATATAAAGGGTGTAGGGCCAACGGAGAGAGCCCTGGGTGGGTGGGGGGTCTGAAGATCTGCTGCCAATTCCCATCCTGCCTCTTGCTGTCTGGGGCACAAATTCCCTTCTCTCTGAGCCTCAATGTAACCTAGCAATGACACTGTGCTAGGAACTCGTCTAAGTACTTTGCATGCCCAGCGACCCGAGGCAGTGGGAACTGTTATTGGCTTCATTTTACAAATGAGAAAGCCGAGGCGCAGAAAGGCTAAGTAACTTGCCCCGAATCACAGAGCTGGTAAGAGACAGAGAGCCTGGGTGCCCTGCCATGTACTGTGTGGCGTTGGCCAACGCACTTAACGCCTCTGAGCCCTGACTTCCTCATCTGAGAAATAAGGATGACCATGCCCGGGTCAGGAAACTTGAGCGGCTGAAGTGGAACCAGGCCTGTGGCATGTGGACACGGTGGCTGGCAGCACTGACGGCTGTGGTGGTGGCTCCTGTGGGTAGTGATGGGCAGTAGGAGCTGGGGGTCTGCTGGGCCGGGTGGTGTGTGTCTCTGGGTCTATGGCATTGACCGGTCCATTCCTGTCTGGTTTAATTTAACCAAAAGACAGTGAGGTTCTGTCTTGTCTGTAGCCCCCGCTGGCCTCTCAGGCCCAGGGACTTGCAGAGCCCCCGGGGAGGCCCCAGGAGGACTGGGCAAAGGGAGATAGTCTACCTGGAAGGTCCGCCTTTTAATGACTGGGGGTGGAGCCAGTCGCACTGAATTGAGGAGAGGCAGCAGCTGAGGAGAGAGATGAGTTGGAAGGCCAGAGGGCAAAGGCCAAAGGTCGCAGGTGTTCAGGAGGATGCCAAAAGTCACCAGGAAGGCAGGGCGGCCAAGAGGGAACGGAGGAGAGATAGAGAGAAGAGAGATTAGCGAGTGTGAGGCACAGGGAGGGGAGGCACGGACCCAGCACTCCCGAGGCTTAGGGGGCGCAGTGCTGAGCTTGCCCTTGGAGGGTACACCGTCCCTTAAAGGAGGAGCGGCCCTTGGGGTGTTGGCCAGCAGCATCCCCCAACAGGGAGAGCGGTCCTCCTTGCCTGGGCCTGCCCTCGGTGGCCACGCTGGGCCGAAAAAGCCGCCTGACACACAAGCCAACATTGCACTGCTGGCATTCCTGGTGGTGGACAGGGGCTGCTGGGCTGAGGGCGGGAGACTCAGAGGCTCTGGTTACGCAGGAGCCACAGGACCAGCTAAATTGGTACTTGCAGCCAGTCTGGTGTGTGGCTGCCTCTGGGTGCTCTTTTTGGTTGAATGAGAAAGGCCGATGTCAGCGAATCTGGGGAGGTGGTCGAGGGCAGTGCCAAGCCCGGTTCCCGGGAGCTGAACCGACTGAGGGTGTGGCCAGTGTGGGCATAAGATAAGTGCTACCCAGGTCTCACCCTGGGGCTGGCCGGCTTGGAAAATAGAGGCTGGACAAGGATGTCCAACCACTTGTTTGGGAGAGGCAGCTTGCCACCACAGTATTGCGTGTGACTTCCATTTCTGGACAATCTTGCTGCTTTCAATCTCTCTACCCATGCAGCTGAGCACCCACTGGCTCTAGCCAGGGGTGGGCAAACTTTTTGACTCGAGGGCCACAATGGGTTCTTAAACTGGACCGGAGGGCCGGAACAAAAGCATGGATGGAGTGTTGGTGTGAACTAATATAAATTCAAAGCAAACATCATTACATAAAAGGGTACGGTCTTTTTTTTCAATAGTTTTATTCATTTCAAACGGGCCAGATCCGGCTGGGCTAGACCCAAGTGAAAACAAAGATGGCATCTAACCAACCTTTTGTTTGGAAAGCATTTTAAGTCACACGAGGCCCCTGGGATGAGTGTTAAGAGCCAGAGGCCACCTGGGCTGAGAATGTGCCCAGCTGGGGGTGTGGGTGCCTAATCATGGTCTTTCTAGGTCATGGCCGCCTTCCCGGGGCAGCTGCTGCACCCAGAGCCCTGCCCCCTCCCACCAGGGACCCGAGGACGTGCAATGTTGGCCTCTGAGTCCAGGAGCCTCTCAGCAGAGCGGGGCCAGAGGCCGCCCGGAAGAGAACCTACAAACCTTCAGGGTAATTATCTGGTTGGAGTGCAGAGCTGCTAGAGAGCCGCTTAGGTACTCCTGGGAGGGAAGGGCAATGGAGGCGGTGAGACAGGGCCGGAGGCAGAGTGAGTGCCGGGGCCGCAGACACCGCTCCCCCGCTCCCCCGGTCCCCGTCCCAGGGGACTCCATCCCAACCTTCCACCCCTGCTCCCCTCCCTGCAGGTGCTGCAGACTGCAACAGAGGCAGCGACCAGCCTGGATCCCTTGGCATCTTGTGGGTGTGGAGGCCTGCCCCCCACCATGCCCGCAAACCCCCAATCGACCACTTGCCCTAGAAGCCCCCTGCTTTCCTACCCACTTCCAAATAAGCAGCAAGTGCCACTCCCCACCCTGCTCTCACCCCTGCCTGACCTGGACCCCACACTGCCACGGTCGTAATGCTGTGTTTTGCTGCACCCGGTGGCCAAGGTGCTTCTGGAGCCTTCTGCCCTGCCCTCTCCCTCCTCTTACGCTGGGTTTAGGGGCAGAGAGCCCTCTCCTACCCCCACCCTCGTGCGTTCGCCCAGGTCTGACGAGACCCTCCCAAAGCGCCTGCAGTTGTGTTGTCTTCGGTGCAGGGGGAAGCTGTCTTTCTTCCCGGCAGCATGACAATCCTGTGAGCCCATCGTTCCAAATAAACGCAGCTGACCTTCTATTATTGTATCAGGATCAGGCTGGCCGGAACACCAGGGCCCCTGCGTCCCTGGAGCACATGCCACTGACAGGCTGGCTCTGCCCACGCGGCTGCTGGCTTGCAGCCCCTGCCCAGGCCCAGCCCAACCTTGGCCTCCATGCCAATCCTGCTACTCATGTTCAAGGCTCCCCGTGCCTCTTCCTGGCCCAGGAATCCAGGGGCAAGAGTCTGATTGGCAGGACCCTGCTAGCAAGGCCCTCCTGGTGGCCCTGCGGAGCCTGGTGCACTCGAGTCTGGCTTGTGCTTGTCCCCACTCCCTCATCCCCTGCCCGACAGGTGGGCGACCAGTGAGCCACGCCGTGTGTGTGTTTCTGGGTACCATGAGGCTAAGGACAGGGGAATGGCACCTAAAGATGCCTTCCAGGTCTGAGAGCGGCGAGGCTGATCTACAAAACCAGGGGCATTTCCAGGTCTCTGGGCCTCTCACTGGAGGAAGCCATGCACACCTTAGCCCTCCCGCGTCTAGAACGGCTCTGCAGGGCGGCTGGTGCACTCTGCACGCTTTGGGCTGTGCAGCCTGAGGGAGAGCCCGGGAAAGGAAGGAGCTGGTAGGGTGGGGGAGTGGCAGACCACCTCAGCCCCCCAACCCCCACTCTGCTTGTAAAGAGCCCAGCACCGCTTCTTCAAGAGTCAAAGCGGAGACTTCACCCTGGAATTGTACAATCCGCCCCCAGCTAGCTCCTCCCATTGAGTCTGGGTCATCTGAAACATGACTGACCCCAAAGTCCCTCTGATGCGGCCAGGAAGGCAGCCAGACATACACGCAGTCACACGCACACAGACACACAGACTCGCACAGCCACACGGCCTTTCGGAGGCGGCGATGTGCAGAGGGGAGCAGCTGGCGCTCGGAGTCACAGATACACACCTGCTGGGAGACTCGCAGCCCGGACAGCGCGGGGCAGATACACAGACACGCACGGACGGACGGACACGAGCTGGAGACCGCTCTGCACAAACTCACACTGACCACAGGCACACTCCCGGGCCAGACAAACACACGGCTACCCAGGGCCCCACTCCGGCTGCTGACCGCAGGGGGGTCGTATGCTCCTGTTCCCAAGCTCTGTAGGTGCTGGGGGCCCAGGGAGATGAGGCTGATCAGTTTTAGGGGTTCACTTACCCGGTGCGGGTACTCTCCACACTGACCCTGAGGGGAGGGGAAGGAGAGGAGGGTGTTAGGCACTGGCTGGTGGCTGTCCGTCAGGGGCACCTCAGGGCTTGTACATACCACGCACACTCATCACCCACCAGACCCCCTCTAGTCCTGGACTGAGCTCTCTGAGGTGGGAGAACTAACCCCCCTCCCCTCCTCATCCCACCCTGACTGGCAGCATGGAAGAAACCCCGGGGCCTGCCTGGATGTGGCCCCATGGAGCCTGGAGCAGGACTCCACTGCCATGTACCACCTGCCCTGACACCTCAGAGATGCCTTCTCTGAGCTGGGGGTGCCAGGTCCCTGTGCCATCCGCCTGGGCAAGCCCCGTAGAACCTCCATCAGAAATTTGGAGAGTAAATGTAGGGGCCAGGCAGAGGCCAGGCTACTGGTTTACATACTGACACCTCAAAATCCCAGCAGCTCCTGGTGGTGGGTCAGGAGACATGTGAGAGTGGCAGGTGGGAGGGGCTGAGAGAGGCTGAGGAAGGCCAGGCGTCAGGGCCAGCGCCGACCTCCCTTCCCCGACCCCAAGAACAGAGCAGGAGCCAGAGCAGCTTCCCTTTTCTCCCTTCTATACCAGGCACCACGGGGGCGCCCTGGTTCTGATAAGAACTAAAGTTTAAAAATAACCACTCTGGACCCCTTCCTACCTGCTTTTTTTTTTTTTATGTGCCCCACCTAAGATGAAAATTCTAGAAAACCTCCAGCGGGCTTACCTTTTCTCCTTTTTCTCCTTGGGGCCCCTATGAAGAGATGGAGAGGAGAGCGTTAGAAACTAAAGCTGAAAACACAGCGGCCCAGAGCCTCTCTGCGGGGGGACATTGGGGTGAGGTACCAACCGGCTGTCCTCGGGGACCCGCCAGGCCCTGTGGGGAGGAAACACACAGGTCAGTGGGCGCACAGGAGGCAGGCAGGCCGGAGGCGGCCCCGGCAGGGGTTGTGCTAGAAGCCCGGCTTCCCGGCGCTTCTCAGAATGCCCGGGTCGCCAGGGCTGCCCCCCCACCCCCACCCCCACGCCTGGTCTTCCCGTGCCGAGATGCTCTCGGGGTGTGGCCTGTACCCCACATCTCAGCATCTTCATCTGCCCGTGGGCACGGCTAGCTGTGCTGTCCCCACCTGCATGGCCGAGAACAGATGTCGTCCTCATTCATGCCTCCCACCGTCATCTCTGGGCCCCTGGCTAGCAAGGAGGCTGCGTTTGCATGTGACGCCTGCCTCACTCACGCCCATCTATCTCATGGCTTTGGAGGAATCTCTGGCCAAAGAGAGGAAGCAGGAAGTTGACGACTTAAGCCAGGTCCGGGGCCCCTTGGAGGAACATAAGGACCTTGGGGTTTCCTTCCAGGATATCTTGTCAAAGCCTCAGGGCTGAGAAAGGCGCCTGGGCTCAGGGTGGACCCACGTTCTCTGAGACACAGCGTCTAGCTGGCTCGTTCAGGGGCCTGAGAGGAGCCCATGTGGAGGCCTCACGGCTGGCATGGAGGGAGTGGGGCGGACAAGCACTTCCGGCGTTGAGGACCCACCCTGAGGCTGGCTTTCAGTACATGCTGAGCTCACACCCCGCTCCCCCCGCCCCACCCGCCCCCCGGCCCGTGAGAAAGGTGCTCACGTCAGCTCCATCTCCCAGACCAGGCGAGGGAGACAGGTTCGGCATGGGGTGGCATTGGGACGTGAGTCCAAGTCTGTCTGACCATCCGGGTCCAGCTGTTTCCACTCTGCCACGCTCTCTGAACTGGGCTGGACCTCGGGAGGCAGGGCCTGGGCTTTTAGACGTGGCTGAGCCCAGGCAGTGCCCCGGCTACTGGGGCCTGGGGTCCCTTCCGGCCACCATCCTCAGGGCCTGAGGACCCACCCGCTGGGCCCACCTCTTTGGGGCTTGACGAGCTCATGCTTCCCAGGACAGTCCTTCTGGGTGGGAGATGAGCCTTCTCTTGCCCCGGGCTGGCCAACGGGACCAACCAGCAGACTGGGAAAGTCCCAGGTTCATAAGGGGAGACAAGTGGCCTTTAGGGCAATCCATGTGGCACCCCAGCCCATATGGCTGACCAAGTGTTTGGTATCAAGAGCCACAGAATATGATGCATCTGGCAGGAACCAGACTGCAAGTGACCAGGCCAGAGAGAGGAGCTAGATGGGAGAGGGCGGGCCAGGGGCCAAGAAACAAACAAAGGTTCGGGATTACACAGGCTCGCAGGAGTGAGTCCAGACACCCCACATGGTGGTCCATGGGGCAGAGGTATTTGGTTGATCCTACACAGTTTTATTTCACTTAATTGCCAACATTTAAGAGCAAGGAGAGCACAACAAAAAACTGGATTTCAAGTTTCTTTTAAAAATTTCAAGGTCCAATGACACATGACACCCGTTAGCTCCAGCTGAAAGCAGCTGCCCCTTGAAGGCAGGTCACGGGTGACGTGCTGGCTAAGGCGCTTGTGGTGCCTCCTGTGTGCCAGGCACTGTTCTCAGCACTTGGTGAGAATTAACCCTTGCCACCCTTAGACAGCCCTGTAAATGGTGGGACAAGTTGTGAGTTCAAGAGTCCCGACTTTCCTTTAGGGCACCAGTGGGACCCCGATCCTGTCTACACCTTACAGCAAGTTCTTGGGGCTACTATGAGGTGGGTGGGGCAGAGGGGACTGCCTTTTAACAGGTGAGGACATGGGTTAAGCACGTGAGGGTGAGCCTCACCCGCTGTGTTGGGTGCCCAGCAGAGGGAGAACCAGCTGGAGAGGAAGGCGAGTAGGAGACGGACAGATGATAAGCAGACCAAGATAATTACACCAGACAGAGCGTTGGATTAATAGCTCGGCGTCCCCGTGCCAAGTCCAACAGGAGTCTAATAGCTCTGTGGCCTGTCGGATTTTGATGGATGACTATGAGGCAGATAAGGCATCTATCACACCCGTGTGGGCTTCAGAGAGATGCGTGGCCCCGCCCTTCCCTGAATTAGCTCTGACCTCTGAACAGACAGGTTAACTGGGGTGGGGCAGAGCGACGGCAGGAAGGGGAGCCCCATAAAAGGGTCCTTTCCTTCGAGACAAAGGGTCCTGGCAGCAGAAAGGAGGCGTGGTGAGGGGGTAGGATCTCCCCACGTGGGTCTTCGTCCCAGCTCTGTTACTGAGAAGTTGTATAGCCTTGGGCAAAAGACTCAACCACTCTGTGCCTCGAGCTCCCCTTCTGTCGAGTGGGAATAGTAAGTCATTATGAAGATTACAGAACGGTGCTAGTTCATGACCATCATGACTACTTCCTGATGCCAGGACTATTATGGTAGTGCCAGGCCACCAGGAAGGAATGACCCAAACACCTGGCATCCAAACCCCTTAAGCCTCGTCCACAAGGTAACATGGAAGTTTATTCCTGCCTCGGTCTCCATTACTTCAGACATGTGCACAACATTCTTAGGAACAGGGTGAGGGCAACAAGAAACGCATTTGCAGTGGAGATGGCTGGGACAGAGAGGAAAGCTGGCTGGGGGACCTGGGTTCCAACACCAGTTCTTCCACCCACTACCTCCAGTATTGCACTGCCCTTCTTCCGGATATTTTAAGGACTTTCCTGCCTCAGGACCTTTGCACAAGCTGTTCTTCCATGTGCTTCCCATTCCCTTTTCTCTTAGTTAGATCCTCAGGAACACCTCTCTGCCCCTCAGCCTGGGTGAGGTGCTGTAGTACTGAGGTTGCTCAGGGTAACAGGAACTGCCTTTTCATGGCACTAGTTACCAAGGCAATCTGTTAATTAAGTCAGGGATTATTTAAATGTGTGCCTCCCAATTACACTGGGAGTTAAAGGATGGCAAGGACAGTGCCGTCCATATTCCTGTCTGTATCCCTAGCACCTGGCACAGGGTCATGCTGAGGATTAAGTGAGATAATGTATGTATAGTTCTTAGCTTCATGCCACCACGAAGAAAACCACAATAAATGTTATCTGAGTCTAAGTCAAGCGGACAGGCTGAGGTCTGAGGGAGCTGAGTTGCAGGCCTCCCAGCTGACATCCCTCCCTCTTCGTTTCCATCTACGAGGTGATCTGCCTCCCTCAGTGGGCAGGGTTCTGGCCTCCCAGGCCCTGGCAGTGCCCCAAGTGTGGATGGAGAGTTTCCTCACCTAGCACTTGGAGCAAGGTACCAGCCTGAGCCCGCTGGGCAGGGAGACAGGAGCCTGCCCTGTTGCTCTCACACCTGGCACAGCCCCAGGCCTGGCCGCGGAAGCTGGCTGCTCACAATGCAGATGTGACCAACCCGGGAGGCAGGGCAGATCCCAGCCGGGGCTGGGCCCTCTGCTCCTAATGGCCCCTCAGCCCCTCTGAGAACCGGCCCCTCCCCTAGAGCAGACAGCTCCTGCCAGGGGCAGACCTTTTCCTTCTGCAAGAAGCGGCCTGGGGAGGGAGACAATACAGAGAGGAAATTCTGGTTGAAGGCTCTGCAGAGGCAGAAGGGGCTGGAGGAAGGTGGGACCTCCAACGCCTTTTCCGAGGCTGCTTTTGCCCAGAGGGGCAGGACTGCCTAGAGTCTGGAGCAGGCAGAGGAGGCCGGGCATGAGGAAACCAGGCCAAGGATGAGGTGCTGGAGGGCTCCCTAGACCCCCAGGATGAGCGGTGAATGTAAGCTCAACCCCGAGGGAGCGCTACCTCTAACTCCGTGTGACATTGGCCAAGCATGGATTTCCCCTGGGCCTCCCTTTCCCCATTTTTCACCTGGAGAAGCCCCCGCCCACCTCTCCGCCCTTCACTGATGTGGGGCTCTAGGGGGCTGCACCGTACACAGCAGGGGGGTGGTGGTGATTGTGGTGGCTGCTACTTCGCGTCCCTGTTGCCCCGTTGGCCAGGCGGTGCTGGGCTGACGCCCCACCCCTTGAGGGAAGACAGGAAAGCTGGGGTCTTACCATCTCTCCTTTGGGTCCGGGGTAGCCCTGGAAGGAGAAGCACATGAGAGCCCGGCACATTGTTTGCAACCCAGAAGCCCCCTTGCTCTGCCACACGTGGCTCCTCCCTCCATCGCCAGGTCCCGGGAGGTGAGTGGACATGATGACCACAGCCACCCCGTGCTTAGCTCTGGCCTGCAGAGGGGAGTGACCAGGCGGGCAGCCAGGCCCCTCATCTGAGAGGATGCCAGCTGCCCAGGGAGAGAGTGGGTGGCATCTGAGAGCGCTGGAAGGCTGAGCTGTCCCCAGGTCGCTCCTTCCTAAGAGTAGGGAGCGGTCTCCTTTCCCCGTGAACATTGGTGTCATTCAAGCCAAAAGACTGAAATGGACAGGAGAGTTCAGGATGGGAAGCAGCCTCCGTACAGACTCCGACGTGTGTGTGTGTGTGTGTGTGTGTGTGTGTGTGTGTGTGTGTCCACCAGATGGAGCCCCGGGAGGATGGGAGGCACAGGAGGCGCCCTGGCGGTGCTGGGAGCAGCAGTGTGAGCGCGTGCCAGGCTCCTTTAGAATTAGTTGTTGGGCCCTCCCACCGAGCCCCCTTCCAGGAGCACCCAGCACCTCCACATTCTAGGGTGGCTCTCGCTCCAGACGCCAAAGGCCCATCTTGGCGGCTGTGGACTTGTGCCCGGTGGAGGCCCCCTGGGGTCAGGGGTAACCCAATCTAATGGCCCCTCCTCCCTTCCCACCGGCAGCAACTTCCTGCCCCAGGAACGGTCATTCTGTCCGAAGCTTCTTTCCGAGGAATTGGGGTCTTGCCGAAGGACTAAGGGACCCCAGGTTAGTGACCGGGACCAAGTGAGGGCGAGGAGCCTGAGGCCCATGAGGGTCTACTCACCGGTTTGCCATCCAGCCCGATGGGACCCTGAAAGCAGAAAGAGGACAGATGTGAAGGCCCAGCAGCCAGGTCTCCTGCCCAAGAGGCTGCCTGGGCAGTGGGTACGACCCCACCAGCTGGGGTTCGAGTCTCTGCTCGGCCACTGACTGGTGATGTGACCACGGCTAAGCCAGTGTCCCAGCCTAAAAGGGGTCAGACTAATCGGCCTTCTACCGAGGGTCCTGGTGAGGAGTGGGTGAGGTGCTGCCTGGGAGATGCCCCGCACCAGGACCCGCTGCGGCCGTCACCATTGCTAACACAGGCCTCGGCCCCAGCCCGGCGGCCAGCGGGCAGTGTGGTCCTAGGCAGTCTGGCTGGCCGGCATCAGGGCCTGTGGGAGAGAGCTGCTCCTCTGCCCTCTCTCTTGGGGTCGTCTTGGGCTCCCAAGGAGGGGTCCCAGGGCATCCAGACGGCCACCTGACTGCCTCCAGGATGGAGGCTGCCTCCCTGCATGCATCATCTGTGCCACACTCCAGGGCCCAGGGTGTGCCAGCCTGTGACTGCTCTCACGGCTCCGTCCTGCGTCCCTCCTCTCCATGCCCACTTCCCGGTCCTCACCTGCACTGTGCTCTCTCCTCGGCTGCTCTCGGGAAAGGCTGGAGGAGGGGGCCCTATTGACCGGGGTCGGAAGGGCAGGGCTGGCCCCGCATGAAGGTCACCCAGCCAAGCCCAGGGATCCCCGGAGCCACAGCGGACCTCAGCTCTCCCCACTTACCGGGAATCCAGGAAACCCTCGGGTGCCCGGCTGGCCCTGAAAGGAATGGAGAGGAGTGAGGATGGTGAGGAGGAGACGAAACTAATCCTCAGCCCCCTGGTTCACCTTTGCTCCCAGAGGGGCCTGGGCACCCTCCCGCTCCTCTGTGATCATCCACCTTGAGCTGGCTGCGCGGGGGTGGGGGGGGGGTGGGGGGGGTTGGGGGGGATAAAGGTAGCGGCTCCTCCCAGGGCTGGGGGGGGGGAGGGGAGGGCCAGCATCCTTTGGGTCTTCCTGGGAAGTAGCCCCCTGAGCGCCTCGCTGCTGTGGACACCCTGAACCTCAGCATATAAACAGGTGATGGAGATCGAGGACATCGGGGACTCCGCTGGCACGTGCTGAACCCCTGACCTGTGGTTTTCCAGGTCCTTTATTTACGGTCATGACTCACGGCCACTTATCTAAGGACAGCTTGGCTATCAGCGGGTTCAGAAACCTGGCCTCCGAGATGCGTGTGTTCAGGCCGGACTAGGGGTGCTTGCTCACTTCCCTCTTAGCAGGCCTCTTCTAGTTGGGCAATTTTGGATACCCCCATCTTTGCAGGATCAATTCGTGCCCACTCTCCTGGGGGTTCAGAGGAAATAGATAGATACTCAGTTGGAGACTACAAGCAGGTTCACTGGTTTATGGTCAGTCATCAGGACCAGAGATGTGCCCGGCCAGGTGGGAAGCAGCATGAAGCTGTGCAGATCCAGGGCTGGGGGTGGGGGTGGGGGGTGGAAAGAGGGCTGATCGGGAGGTCAAGGGTCACAGAGAGCTAAGACGCATCAGTGCTGTCGCTCTCCTTCTCAAGACCGATAATGGCTCTTGTCTACCCACACGCCATTCATGGCCATCCTCAGATCATCCGCATCTTCCATCCTAGGTCCTTTCCTCCCTCATCTCCCCACCGACGCAGGCAACGGGCTACCCTGCCTCCCCCAGACACACCACCTCTTTCCCGTGTTTAGTTCTCAGCTTAGAGCGCCCCCCCCGCGCGCCCCCCCCCCCCCGACTGAGATGGCCACAGTCTCTTCCCAAGCTTTAGCTCTTGAATCTGGCTGCCTCCACCAACCATGGTGTGTGACTCTGAGCAAGTGGTCTAACCTCTGTCTGCCTCAGCGACCTCATCTGGAGGATGGGGATAGCAGTATAGCCACAGGGACATTGAAGCACGTTCAGTCATGTTTGCGAAGCCCTTTGAAATGGCAGCTGCCACCATCGGCCGATTGTGGGGTTGAACTGACTCTAGAAGCACCTAGGCTGCTTTTGCACCTGATACTTCTTAGGACCCAAGGAGGCGTGTCCTTGCCAAACAGTAGCTTCAGAACCAGACCCTATCCAGCGGAAGATTTCTCCGGACCCGTCTGCTGTGACCCCGAAACATCACAAGCTGCTCCGGAGGCATGGTTGGCGGGATGTGGACCCTGGCCCTGCGAGTGCACTAGCCAGGCAGGGGGTATCCGCAGGCTCAGGACGGGCTTCTGGCAGGCATCCCGGAGGGCGAGCGGGAGGAGATGCCGCCCATCTATCAGAAGGGCCCTGGCTTCTCTCCTCTCAGGGATAAGTGATGCTAAGAATAGCAGCAAGCAGAAAACTCGGAACCCGTGCTCTGCGACCTCTGAAACCTCCCACTGTAAACTTTGGGCTTCTCTGAACGCCGAGAGGAAGAGGGAGAGGTCAGGAGGAGAGGGTTCCAAGAAGCCTCTTCAAGTCCCACTTGGGCTAATGTTTACAGGGTGGGGACGGTCACATGGTTCGCTAATGACAGAGCCTGCCTGGTAGCAGGAGGCGTCTCTCCAACCCAAAGCCAAATCCAGGGCTGACCAAGGGCTTTTTAGGGACCTTGGGAAGAATGTTGTCATTGACCAAATGGAAACTGGGACTCTCCTTACAGAAGAGGTTAGTTCTGGGGAAGGCACTTGGAGAGGCTTGGAACTGGATTTTCATTTACAAATTCTATACTGAGGTTGGACAGCTCTTCCGATGTTTATTGCTGGCCCTATTTATTTGTGAACAGCCTGTTTGTATTCGTTACCAATATTTTCTACCAGGTCAGCGGTTCTCAACCTGTGGGTCGAGACCCCTAAGACCATCGGAAAACACATATATAATTACATATTGTTTTTGTGATTAATCACTATGCTTTAATTATGTTCAATTTGTAACAATGAAAATACATCCTGCCTATCAGATATTTACATGACGATTCATAACAGTAGCAAAATTACAGTTATGAAGTAGTCACGAAAATAATTTTATGGTTGGGGGTCACCACAACATGAGGAACTGTATGAAAGGGTCGCGGCATTGGGAAGGTTGAGAACCACTGGACTAGGTTGCTTGTCTTTTTTCCCATTGATTTGAATAAAGCTCTTTGTCAAGCACAGTGACTCTTTGGTAATCACGCTGCAAGCATTCTTCCCATTGGCATTTGCCTTTCTAATGAACTACTTTGTGCCAGATGGAAGTCTTGCATTTATGTTGACAAACTTATCCATCTTGTCAAACAACAGTTTCTTGTGGCTTCTGGGTTTTATGTTGTGTTTTGAAGGTCTTTCCCACGTTAAACATGAACCCGGCCAGCACGGCTCAGTGGCTAATCGTGGCTCATGAACCAGGAGATCAGGGCTCATGCTGGAGGCAGCCAATCAATGATTCTCCTGTCATTGATGTTTCTATCTCTCTCTCTATCTCTCTGAAATCAATAGAAATATATTTTTAAAAAATGATAAAATGTTTGCTCATGCTTTGTCCTTGAATTTTAGGGTTTTGTGTTTTGCATCTAAGTGTTTAATTCATTTGAAATTTGCTGATATAACAAGTGAGGCAGATACTCAGCTTTTTTCGTTAGTTTTAAATGGCTTTTTATTTTTTTCTAAGAGGCTTGTCCATTGGCCCAACATCATTTTCTGAACAATCTATGTTTCTCTCTGTTATAAAATCAAGCCTTTATCACAGACCAACCTACCGGTGCATTTGGCTTTATTTCTGGCCTCCCCTCTGTTTCATGTGCAGTGATACTTGCTCTGTTTTTATGACACACTTTGATATCTAATAGAGCAACTAGTCCCCTCTGCACTATTACCCTTACTTTTTTTATCAGAATTTTCCTGATAGCCTCACAAGCTTCCTTTTTCCAAATGAATTGAATATTGTTTTGTTGGCCTCTCAACCCCATAAAAATTAACTTGGCCCTAGCTGGTTTGGCTCAGTGGATAGAGCATCTACCTGCAGACTGAAGGGTCCTGGGTTCAATTCCGGTCAAGGGCACATGCTTGGGTGCTTGGGTTGTGGGCTCAATCCCCAGTGCGGGGAGTGCAGGAGGCAGCTGATCAATGATTCTCTCTCATCATTGTTTCTCTCTCTCTCTCCCTTTCCCTTCCTCTCTGAAATGTGTATACACACACACACACACACACACACACACACATAAATTCACTTGAATTCAGGTCATATTAAAGTTATGGATTATAGATTTGTAGATGGATTTATGGTTCAATAGTGTATCCTTCTAAAGAAGAACAATAAGAGGGCAAGCTTTCCATGGCCTCTGAAATCTCTTCCCTTAACTTGAGGTCAGAGAGGAGAGGAGCCATGTGGGTCCCGCTGTTGGGAAGTGGACCTTACACTTGTTGACTCCTCCATTTCTTCCTCCTACCTGCAACCTGTGCAGGCTAACGCCGCATGGACGGCAGGATGTTCTGGTTGGAAAGAGCTACCAGGACTCTCCCTTCTCTTCGATGTGACTCCTGAAAGAGGCTGGGCTGTGGCTCTACCCAGAGCCTGACACATTAACGTTCCTCTCTCCAAGTCAGCGCTGCCTTTCAAATAGACTCTGTGCTGGTAACTGTCTGGGGTGGGGGAGAGTGGCGAGGAGGGCCTGTCTTGTACAGCATTTGCAACTGTCTGTGGTGTAAATGCTCCCACCATGGCTGGTTTCAAGCTCCCAGTGTGCTGGCACTGAACTGGGAGGGGTGTGAAGGACTGGCTCTAGTGAGCCAGTGTGAGCCAGCTCAGAACGCCAGCCCTGGGAACTCCAGCTGCAAACAGAGGGCCACTCCCTTTGGGATAATGCAAGGACATCTCCAACTCATTACGCTCAGATTAAACTCACTTCTCCCAGCAAAATCTGCTCTTCCCTCCGGGTATGGCACCCCATCTACTCTGTTACCAAGTCAGAAATACGGGATCACCTCGGCCTCCTCCTCCCTCAATCCCCATTTTTATTTCGTTCCACCAATTCCACCTCCAAAATATCTCGCCAGCCTCGCACTCCCACCAGCCCCAGGGACTGTGCTCCAGTCCGGGTCTTGACTATTGCAGGTGCCTTCCAGCCAGGCCTCCACCTGCCGCCTCTTCTTAGCGGGGCATCCGGAGATCTTTCTAAACTGCAAATCTGATCTTGTCCCTCCTCAGCTGAACGCAGCCCCAGGGCTCTCGCCTGCCCTCAGGAGAAAGTCCGACTCCTCAGCATGGCGCCCGCCCGGGCCCTTCCTGGTCACAGCCTTGCTCATTGCCGGTCTCACCTGGCTTTGCTCTGGAAGGAACTTCCTCATTTCTCCAGTCGTTTAGAAGGAGCTATCCCGCCTCCGGACTCAGGGCTCCTCCCCAGCCTGGTACCCGAGTCACCTCTGCTCATCCTCGATCACAGGATTTAGTGATTCCTTCCTCCCAGGAGCCTTCCCGGCCTGCCCCCACCCAGGTCAGGTGCCTCCTCCGTGTCCCCACAGCTCCCTAACCGCCCGGGCTGAGCAGTGACTGCATTGTAAACACTAGGGCATTGCGGGTCTCCTGTCAAGGGGCCAGCAGCTGCAGCCAGGTTTGCCTTGTGTGCCCTGCCTAGCATGCAGGAGGTGCCCAACACATGTTAATGGAATAAATACACCACGAAACACGCAACATGTGTATCGGCCTGATGAGGGTGTCTCCTTGTGAACAGCAGCCTGCCCCTGGATGGAGCTGCTGAAAATAGAAGCGGGGACAGCCTGTCTGACCTACCCAGTCTCCAGGCAGCCCGCCTGGCTCCACCTCTCAGCTCCCAGCGCTCACCATCGCCCTGCCCTGGCTGCTTAGCTCATCACAACTCCCTCCCTTGGGCCTAACCTCGCAGTTTCCTCTCTGACCCCTCTCCTTAGACTGTGGGTAAAAGAGAAGACTCCTGCTTTCTATTGTCTCTCCCCGTTGAAGGCAGGAGAGTGGCAGGCTGAGCTTTCCCCATCCATGGAGCTATAGCCTCAGGCTCCCAGAAGCTGTCACCGGAGTAGAAGGTGCAGCTCCCCTCGCCCTCTCATTGTAAATAGCAGGTCAAGAAAAGCACATAGCACAATGGTTCTCAACCTTCCTAATGCCGCAACCCTTTAATACAGTTCCTCATGTTGTGGTGACCCCCAATTTCATTGTTACAAATGGAACATAATTAAAGCATAGTGATTAATCACAAAAACAATATGTAATTATATATGTGTTTTCCGATGGTCTTAGGTGACCCCTGTGAAAGGGTCGTTCGACCCCCAAAGGGGTCTCAACTCACAGGTTGAGAACTGCTGACATAGCAGAACATGGAGCGGGTGGCCTGCTGCTGTGGTGGAAGCCCTGGATGCCAGGGTCCTGGGTTCTAGTCCTGCCCTAGCCTCTATGTGTGGGACCCTGGCCAAGCCCCTTCCCCTCCCTGGACCCGTTGCCCCTTCTCAGAGGGCTGTGCCTTCCACTGCTGAGGTCCTTTCCACCCTGACAGTTGGTGATTTTGATTGATTTTAGAGAGAGAGACAGGGAGAGGGAGAGAAGCATCAATGTGAGAAAGAAACAACAATCGGTTGCCTTCCGTATGTTCCCTGATCTGAGATGGACCCACAACCTGGGTATGTGCCCGACCAGGAACCAAACCCGCGACCCTTTGGTGTACGGATGATGCTCCAACCAACTGAGCCACACTGGCCAGGGCAGTTTGGTGATGTGATGGCAGCCCCGTGGCTCAGGCATTCTTTGAGAAAAGCAGCCAGGCCTTCTCTCCAGAGTCACCGCATCTTCCCACATCAGCACCACGTCACCCGCTGGTCCCTACGGGAGCTTATCTACATGGAGTCCTCTCTGACCTTCCCCAGCCCCAGCCGCTGGGCGGAGGGAGTAAGACACAGGACCAGGCTAAGCACAAAGGAGCCTCTGAGGGCGGGAGGTGGCTCGGGCCTCCCCGGGACAGCAGTGGGTGTGGGATCAGGGACTCTGTGGGTGGGTATTTGCTCCAGGGGCTCCCAGAACCAGGCTTGTGCCCTGGAAACTGGAGCACCCCCTCCCGGCGGGAGTGGGCACGTCCTCCCCTTTGGCTAGAAACAGCAGGGCCACCTGGCAGCTGCTGCAGTTTTGTAATCTAGAGGCTGTAATTTAGGTATATTTAGTCAGACCACTCGCTACCATCCACAGCCGCCCTGAGGCCTGCCTGGCAACCGCGTCACTTGTGGTGTCTCCACACCCAGAGTCAAAGCCTCCACCCCAAGCCCTTTTCATTAACTCCCCCATCCGCCCATCCTCCCCCCACCCCCCAAGAAAAGCAAAGGCCACTCACAGGGGGGCCTCGGGGCCCGATGATGGACATCCCGGCATCTCCTGGGGCCCCCTGTGGAAGAGAGAAAGCAGAGAGGGAGAGGGAGAGGGAGAGGGAGCCGGGCGCAGGGGCAGGAGGGGAGAGGGTGGGAAGGGAAGAGTCAGAGGGAGGGGCTGGCAGGTGGGGAAGGAGGAGCATGCCAGGGTGAGGACAGAAGGGCCAGAGGATGCACGGCAAGAGGGAGGTCAGGGGAGAGGAGGCCCAGGATGGAGGAAGCATCCAGGAAAGTTTGAGGAGAGCAGCGGGCCGGCGGGAGGGACAAAGCAAGAGGAGATGTAGCAAGAGCATAGAATGTGGGGACCAGGAAAGGGCGGTAGGAGCCCAGGCCCAGAAATTGGAGAAGAGGATTCAGTGCAGTGGTGGGCAAGAGGGCAGCACGGGGAGGGGGGGGGGGGCGGGAGGAGGGGAGGGAGGAAGGGGAGGAGGAAAGGGGAGGGAGAAGGGAGGAGCACAGCTCAGCCATGGCTGCTCAGGCCCCAGAAGCCCCTCCCCACCGCCCTCCTCAGGACCTCTTTGACCTGCCCCTGTCCCACCCAAGTGTCCAGCCCCCCGGCTTTCTTCCCCACCCCCACCCCCATCCCCAAATACCCATGGGGCTGCCTACCCTGCAACTGAGGGGCAGCAGCCTGCCCCCTGGATGGAGCTGCTGAAACAGAGAGGGGGACACGACACACACTGGCCGTGTGGGCCCAGCACCCTGAGCCTGAGGCCGAGCTGCCTGGAACTTCCTAGTCCTGGCTCAGGTGACACAGAGGGGTCCGCGTGGTGGGGAGGGCACAGAAGGAGGATGGAGGTGTATGGAGCAGACGGGATGAGAGGTGATGCTCTGACAGAAGGACCCAGGCAGTGCCTGCTGGGAGGCAGGCAGGAGGCTGCATCCCACTCAGAACTGGGACGCGCTCTCCCTGCCTCTGGGAAGGGTGACTGCCCAAGGCCCAGAGTCAGAGCTGCAGGCACCGGCACAGGCAGCCTCAGCAGGCGGGTGCGGGGGAGGGGGGGCGGCGGGGGGGAAGGACCCACTCGCTAGGAGGCTTGGGGCTCAGCCCAGGAATCCCAAGACCCCAGCCTGACGGTGTGGAAGCTGTTAGGAAACGGCGTGAGAGGCTGAGGGCCCGTAGGCCCAGCTGGCAGCTCTGCTCCCCGGGCATGCCAGCGGGAGGGCTGAGCTGGGGCCTCTGAAAGCCCCCAAGAGTCCACGGGGTGGGCGCAATGGCCCGGGCGGAAGGGCAGAGGGGAAAGTGTGGACTCACCTTCTCGCCTGGTTGGCCCTTTACTCCCTGGGGCAGCCACATGCAACACAGGGTGCAGGGGAGAGAGAGGGAGGGAGAGAAAAAGAAAGGATGAGAGAGAGGCGCCAACACAAGAATCTGTGTTAATGGCACAACAACCAAACAAAAGAAATCGCCGTGAAATGAGAAATAAAACAAAACACAGATGCTGACACATGACAGGTCCCGCCTCTGGCAAGCACCGCGTGTGCATGGCTATTGCCTCAGCCCTTGGTCTGGCCCCAGCCAGCCCAGCCCTTCCAGATAACAGAGGCCTTCTCCAAGCCTGCGTGCATGTGAGAGAGAGAGAGAGAGAGAGAGAGAGAGAGAGAGAGAGAGAGAGAGAGAGAACACATAGGTTGGAAAATCTGCCTGAGAAGTCATGGCCCATCTGGGTGGCCATGGGGAGACTTTCCCAGGGACTGCGTTGTGGAGTGGAATCTAGTTGGTGTGAAGGTCTAACTGAGCACCAAGCACAGCAGACACACCAGGAGTCCTTAGGGCTGGCCAGGCAAGATGGCGGGAGAGGAGTTGGAGCAACATGGGAGGACAGATAGTAGGACACACACATCTGGGAGGATGGAGGATGGATCTGAGATGCAGAGGAAACTGGGTAATGGCCCAGGGTCCCTGTAACCATAGTGACCAGTGGATAGGCAGCCCCACTGGACCCTAATCCTTAGAAGCCAGTGGTGCCACCCCTGGTGAACCACGGGACAACTCCTCAGGCATTTCACACCTCCTGGCCACCCTAGTTCTTATCAGGTGGCTCCTGCCAGGACTACTACTGGGCAGCCAAATGGGCCCATTGTCACATTTAAAATAGCACAAGCAGCAGGAAACCCTCAGCTTTGTGGGGAAGGAAATGGGGAGACCTCCTGTGGCTCTGCCTCCAGTCCCACCACTGTGGGCAGGACTAGGCTCAGAGGGATACTGTCTGGGGGAACATGCCCACAGGCCCCAAGAAGGAGGGCAGGAGGGCAGCAGGAGGGGCAGGCCCTGAGGGGCAGCAGGAGGGGCAGCTCTCATTGGCAATCTGCCCAGCAGCCTGGTGGCTGCACTCTGAGTGGAGTTTCCGAAGCTTACCTGCTAGGCACAAAGAGTTTAGAGTCTGACTGTCAGCTTGGGTACAAAAGCCAACTCCACCCCAGCCCTGGCCTGAGCCTCAACATTCCCATTAATAAAGTGGGATCCCTCTTGGAGGGCTACAGTGGAGACTGTGCCTGGCTTAGGCCCACCCACAGCAAGCCCCTGAGAAAGGCTGGCTTCATGTCCTTTCCCTGCTCTCCACAGAGCAGGACCCAGTGCAGCTTGGGGGACTCATGTCTGGAGTCAGAACGGAAGGAGGGAGCCAGGGCCAGTGCTGTGGCCTGGGAGGTGGGGGGAGCGCCCATGGCTGGGCCCTGGGGAGCTCAAAGCTCTGTGGCCTGGAACGCCACTTGTCCTGACCCTCTGAAACGTCCTGGATCCTAGACCTAGGTCCTGAGGCGCCACCCTATGATCAGACCCTCCTTAGAGCCGTGATGCCAGTGTTGGAGAGGGGAAGTAGCATTGCCAGGGTCAAGGGCATAGGTCTGGAGTCAGGCTGCCTGGAGTAAAGCCCTGATCAGCCACTTCCTGGCCATGTGACCTTGGGAAAGACACAACATCTGAGCCTCAGTTTCCTCACCTGAAAAATGGGGGTGGAAACGGTGCCTACCTCCTATGGTTCTAATGAGGACCGAGTGAGCAATGCACGGAGGCTCTTAGCACAACGCCCGCATGCAGTTGGCACTCTCCAGCGTTAGCTGTGGTCTGGATGCCTTCGCTCTGGGCACCAGGCTCCCATTAGCAAGCAAACTTGCACAGGAGGCCATACGCAGGCCCCCAGCCGACCAGCCCGGGGGGTGAGGCGATGAGGAGAAGCACGTGAGTAACAGGGAAGGAGGACAAAGGGTAATCAGGGAGCACCCGGGAGCCAGGCTGAAGGCCAAGGCTGACGGCAGGAGGGGAGTTAGGGGTCAGACAGGGTGGTGGTGAGGCCGGGTATGGCCATCAGGGCCCCGGGCTGCCAGCCCGAGTCTGTCCTGCCCTTCCTAGCCGCTCAGAGGCTGGAAGCCACCAGGAAAGTCCTCGCACTGGGACCTGCAGGCCCAGGGCCGGCCTCCCCACCCCTGAACACTCTCCTGTCAAACACTCCTGTCTCCCTTTCGCCATCTAATTTTCAGCAGGAACCATTAGTGTTTGACTCCCAGCCTCCTGGTGAGGGTTTGGAAGCGCTGCCTGGAGCAGCCCCGCCTTCACCATCTTCTAGGCTCTGTCTAGGGAAGATGCCTCCAGAAGCCGCTCCACGTGGTGTCCAGAGAGCACCTGGAGGCTGCATTTCTCTCCCTGCCCCCCGCCCGGGTCTTTTGCTCCTCTTGCGGGGAGGGGGGAAGGGGGCTGGGGGTGGTGGTGGCGGCTGCAGGAGCTGCTATACATCTGAGGGTGAGCTGCCAGCCTCGGGGGTGGAGAGGGTGGGAATCCTCACACTATCAAGAGGGGTTTGGGCCTCACCCTGTCCTCCCAGGGTGATGCGCAAAGAGCTTTAGTGATGCTTGTTCTTGGGGTTTCCCTTTGCTATGGCAGCTCTCTGGAGAGTAAAGCCACATTGGAAGAGCTGAAGGGTTGAAATAAAACTCCTCTCCTCCTGGCCTGTCCCTCTGCAGCTGACTTGGGCGGGGTGGGGGCGGGGGGAGGGCGAGGTCCAAATCCCCTGCCCTCTCCTCTGGCTGGGGCAGGCAGCATCTTGTCACGGTTTGGAGGACAGGCCAGCGTGGAGAAGCAAGCAATGGCCACCCAAGCAGGTAAAAATGCACCAACTCACCACACGTCCGGGCATCCCAATGGCACCTTTGTCCCCCTGATGAAGGAGGCAGAGACAGTTAGATGCGGCTGGAGCTGGGCCAGCACGTGACGGGCCCCCTGTGCACCCAAGACCTGGTTTGCATGGGCAGCTGGGATGGTGCCCAGGCATCGTGTGAGTGAACTTGCCCATCTGGCCCCTACAGACTGTTCTGCAAGCAGCCACCCTATCGCTATCTGCACGCAGGCCCGGTGCTGCGGTCAGAGCGCTAATGTGGGAGTCTGGTCCGCAGCCTGGGTTTCCCTCTGTGTTCCACTAGGGGTCCAAGGCTCTGCTTCCCTTAGATCAGTGATGGCGAACCTTTTGAGCTCGGCGAGTCAGCATTTTGAAAAACCCTAACTTAACTCTGGTGCCGTGTCACATATAGAAATTTTTTGATGTTTGCAACCATAGTAAAACAAAGATGTATATTTTTGATATTTATTGTATATATTTAAATGCCATTTAACAAAGAAAAATTAACCAAAAAAATGAGTTCCCATGTCACCTCTGACACGCGTGTCATAGGTTCGCCATCACTGCCTTAGATCCTTGTCACACTCACTTCCAGGCACAGAGCAGGGTGAGTGGCAGCTCCCATATAACATGCGTGAAGCACTTTCCTAGATCTGCCTTTGCCAAAGCTGGGGAGCAGCGCCCACACTCCCCGGCTCCTCCCAGGCCCTCTGCCCTTCCACACCCCTCCGCGCGGCCACCGCCAGCACCAACAGGAAGGACTGTGAGCCGTGTGGATGCGGCCGCATCACGAGCTGCAGCTGCCCAGGGGGAAATGCTTTGTTTTGTAGCCAGGGTTACATCTTCTCACTCTGGAAATCTGCTTATTAAGTTTTGTTCCTCCCCCTTTTGGTAAGAAAACATTTTTTTGCAATTACACGTGTGCAGACATCATAAATTCTGGGGTGGGCCTGCGTTTGCTAGGAGCCTGCAAGGATGGAAAGCAGTGGGGGCCAAAACTCAGGTGGTGTTTGTCCTGCTGAGCGGGCGAAGCTGGGCTGTGGACTCTCCTGAAGGTGTGGGCATTTCTGGGTGATTCTGTGTCTGCGGACTGCATGGAGGCAAAATGCCCCGAGGGACAATTAGCATCCCCAAAATACACATGGACGCACCAGAGAGTAGCAGTTGGCTCTGAAATTAGGCTCTGGTGACGTGTGCGTTGTCAAGACCAAGGGCATCTTGAGTGAAACGCTGCCCTTGGCTGTGTGGCAGGGCCGCGGCGTCGGCCTTACGCATGGCCGTCTCCTTAGCCTCCCTGAGCGTCTGCACCTCGCTCATGGGCTGCGGGGCGGCGGCCCTCAGATGTCCTCTCTGGAAAGCTTCCTCCCGGTGCTGGCACCTGGGGAGTGTTGCGTAAATGGCATCCAGGGGGAAAGGCCAGCGGGCCAGTGGATTTGGTGAGCATGTTGATCCTTCCCACGTTTTGCATTTCACAACGGGCCCGCGTCAGCAGGCCTCCCGCGGGTCACTCCCAGGCCCCTTCATGCAGACGCAGGGGCAGGGTCGTGAGCGGTGGCTCAGTGGCCCTTTCTGCCGCGGGCACCAGGCCCACTGACCGTCGGGTGTGACATCCCCGCGGCCCACTCACTCTCGGGCTTTTGAATGTTATTGCAGGATGTGTGTTTTGGTTTCTTTTCATTTCTTTTTTGAAACTAATGTTCTTTGCAGTCCTGGCCATAAAACGCTGGGGTTCGGGACAGGCGCGGAATGGCCAGAGGCTGGAAACTCTGTGCAGCAGCCCCTGCTCTGTGAATTGCCCCCAAATGCTTTTTAAAGGTGGACGTTGTCAGAAAAACAAAGTCTGCCCACGTTCCCCCAGTCATCTGATTTCCCCCGCCTTGGGTTTCATGGGACCGATTCACCCGTCCTCCTCTGCTTCGAGGCTCGGACTTACTGGGCGAGCTTCCATTTTCAAGGCTAAATATTCTCCCACATGCATTTCATTAAGAAAGTCATTGCTGGACATGGATTCTAGACGCTGGTGGATTAGCCACGAGGTTACAGTATAATCCATGTCCAAAGAGGAGTAAGTGGGGTAAGAGGGATGCACACGGGCCTGGAATTCAATGGATGTGGCCTTCGGCGCAGGGAGAGAGGGCAACCTGGTGCCAGCCCCGGGCCACTCGCCACACCTCGCCTCCGCCCCATGGCTGGCTACGGCGTCTTGCCGAGTCCCTCTCCACCCAGGGGCCCGCAGTCTCCAGTACTCAATGCACATGTGTCCCAGCCTGCATCCTACCGAGCAATGCCTGTGAAGACGTTAAAGACGGTTCTCAGACACGGAGCATGGACCACAGGAAACAGCGGTACGGAATGATGTGTGATAACGTGGGCTTCCAAGAGGTTTACAATGGAAGCTTGGCCCATTGGACAAGGGATGTCACCTCTCTGTGTCTTAGTTTCCTCATCAATAAAATGGGCATAATGATACCCATTTCACTGAGTCGCTGACACATCAAACGTATGAAGAGTGATTGGCATAGTGCTTGGCACGAATTAAGGTCTCAATGAGAGCTGACTATTAGTATTATTTCTGCTTTTATTTCAAAGCCTCCATGGTTACTTGGTACAGCCTCTCTAGCTTTCGGATAAGGTAACTGGGGGGAAAACCAAGTTTTTGAGTGAGTGTACTCTCACCAGAGGGCCTAGGACAAAGCAGGGACAGTGGTCTTACTCCTAGCTGGTGTGCAAGAGGCTGCCCCTCTCAGGCCTCCATTGTAGGGCCATCAGTCTGGAAGTCAGATCCAGCGTGGGAGGGGCTGCATGCTGTCACCTGCCTGTCTGGGCCCAGGAGGTACCAGGGAGCTTCCCCCTCAGCTACGGGCCAGAGAAGCTGGAGAGAGGCCGCTCGTCCCGCCACAGCTGGAGGAAAGCAGCCACCCAACCTCATGGCGCTTGGACTGAGGAAGAGCATGTGAGACAGACGCAGAAGAATAAACGAAAGCTACTCACCGGGAGGCCGGGTCTTCCAATAGGACCCTGAAATAAAGGGGGAGAGAGAAGTGTGTGAAGGCCAGGGTATTGTAATACCTGCCCCACCAGCTATGTGACCTGGAGTCGCTTCTGCTCTATGAGCCTCTGTTATTTCGTGAACGACATGAGGGGAGGGCCTTGATCACATTCAAGGATCACAGTCGAGCCAGGCTGACAGCTGGCCATCACAGATTTCCCTATCTTCCTCCAGAGAAAGAGTCAGCCCTTCTTCCCTCAGTCATCTGTTTCAGCCTCATGGTTCCCACCATTAAGAATTCTCTGTTACATCCAGTGCAGGCATGGCCAACAGATGTCAGCATGAGTGTGGACCCCAACGGGCTGAATAAAAACACTATGGTAAAAGGCCTCCTAATTGATTAGCAATGTCTGCCATGGGCATGAGGGGCTGGGCAGTGGTGGCCACACATTTCGTACCCCTTAAATGATTCCTGCTGCTACCGAAAGCCACCTTCCCAGGCTGTGTTCTCCAGCCACTGGCGGTCCTTGTGCCCACAGGAACATGGGTCTTTCGACTGGAGTACAGAGCCACCCCAAGAGGGGTCCCTGAGACACAACCAGGGGGCAGCAGGCAGGCGTTGCGACTAGCTGCCGTCTCCCTACCCCTCACCTCTGGCCAATGGCATTCTTTCTTTGCAGAAGCAGAGAAAACAGGGCTAGGCGGTGATTCCCACCCTGGCCAGCTTCCCATTTCCTCCTCATCCTGCCTGCGGTTTCAGCCCTGCTGAAAGATTCAGGACTCCTCTGTGTCAGGCTGAGAATGTGGGGCAGCTTCTGTGGCTCTTCCCCCTCACTCGATGGCTCTGGGGGTGCCCAGGTGGGCAGGATTACAAGGGGAGATTCAGATGCAACCCTCCCATTTGCTCCTGCACTGCAGAGCCCACAGGAGGGGCAGCGCCCTCTCTGGCTGGGAACAGAGCTCTCAGAATGCTCGGTTCCTGGTGAGGGCAGGCCCTCCAGGCAGACGGGCAGGGACCCCGAGCTGAGCCACCGGGTGAGCCCAACAGTCTGACTGTGGGGACAAGTGAATGGGGAAGTCCCGTGAGTGGGGAGATGAGGACTCTTTTTGGCTTTGTCCAAAAAGGGGGAGAGCAGCCCAGTTCCAGCAGGTGGTCTGTCGAGGTCTCCGGTGGCAGAGTTTATTTTGGAAGATTGATGGCAGGAATTGAGGTCTGTCATCCAAGACATGTCAGGATAAATCACCCCTCCTTTCAGGGAGCGCCACGATTTTCTTCCCTCCCTGTAATTGGGAGGCAGGGGGCTGGGGGCCTCGCCAATGCGGGTGCATGGGCTCAATGCACTGCTCGGGAGCACGTGGAAGAGTAAATCATGTCTTACTACGGACTGGGCCTGGGCCGGTACTCGCGCAGGCACGGTCAAGAGGAAGAAAGGATGGAAATGCCTTCTCTGCGGGGGGATGGCACCGGCTGCTTTCAGTAACCTTGAGAAAGATCTGATGCCAGGGCTGGGCCCTTTCAACTCCCGCCTCCAGCCGCCCCTGTGACCTCGGGGCCTTTTGTTGGGGTATCAAATGCTGTCCTCAAGAAGACACGCTGCTGTTCTCTGCATCTATTACTTCGGGGGCCAGTCTCCTCGAACGCTTCTCAGGTTCTCTGGAAACGCCTAGGCTCCCCGCCCCGCCCTTGGCCTTCGCGACGCCAGGGGAAGGAGCCGAGGTGCTGCCTGTGATGTGTCTCCTGATCTAACTGCCGACACTGCTCTCCTGATAGCAACCACCACTGGTCCAACGTGGCGCGGCTAGAACGGAGCTGCCCACACGGCGGGGCGGACATCACGTCCTCCGGACCCGTCCGCACGGAGAGCTGCTCACTGACCTGCTCACGGAATGGGCAGGAGGCCTCCAAGGACCAGCACTGAATAGAGGTGCTCTTTCTTCTCTTAATACCTGGTGCTTCTTTGACTCCAGTTCTTTAGGGACAAAGGAGCTGGGCGAACAATGGAGCCTGCCAGCCTTTCAGATTGAAATTGGGACCTGCTTTGGGGGCCGCCGCTGTCTGGCCCTGCAGGGGTGCAGAGGTGCGTGGAGAGCAAAACGGCGGCCCTCTCCCCCGTGTCAACCTGCTGGAGGCGAGACAGGCCTGGGAGCCAGGACCAGTGGAACTGGGAACGAGGCAGAGAGCTGAAAACTGGGCAGGCAATTTACAGCAGATGCAGAGGGTCACCTCCTAGAGAACCTCTAGGCTTCAGTTGTATTCCAGCTCCAGGCCCAGAACAGCAGCAAAACCGGGGGACGACGCCAGGACCAGCTGCAGTGACTAAGGAACCCGGCCCTGGTGCCGACCCATCAGTAGAGACCAGGACCCTGAAAGCGCACCCCTGGAACCTGATGCATATTCTGCTGACACCCTCCCCTGAGACCTCCCCTAAGATTCCCCGCCTGCAAAGGAGAGATATAACCCTCAAGACAAAGGGCCCAGTGTGAGCTCTCTCTCTGGGAGCACCCCCCCCCCCCTTTCCCTTCCTCCTCTTCCTCCCCCACAGGCGTGCGTCTCCTAAACTCTAAGGGACCCCAGGAGACTTGCAACCAGGGCAGCAATGGGCAGCGGCGGCTCAATCCTGGGCTCACCCCCTGAACCTGTCTCCAAGGTCCCCTTTTCTCTGACTTCCCAGTGAGCAGCCCCGCCCCCGCTCACTTATTTTCTGTGACATTTTTAGAGAATCAGAGCAGCCCAGCCTAGGTTCTCCTGTGGCTTCTTCTATGCTAGGCCCCTCCTGTTCCACTGCCCCCAGCTGTAATAAATGCACCCTCATAGTCACCTGTTCTCATGCTGTGAAATTTTTCTTGCATGAAGTCAACAACTCACACACTATGGGCCGGCCCTAGGCAGACCCACCCAGGGCCAGGTCCCCTGTCTGTAACAGAGGGGCCCTGCAGACTGCTCTGGAGGGTGTAGGGGCTCCCCGGGAAGACAGCAGGGCCAGCTGTCCGTCCCCCCGCCCAGGGCCCGGTTACCGGCAGGGAGCAAGGCCTTTCGGGTGTGCGAGAACAGGCTGCGGCTGGGGTTACTTACAGGAGGTCCTGAAAGAGAGAGAAAATGCCGGGTCAGTGTCGCCGAAGAAAGCGTGGGGAGGGCTGCCTTAGAAGCAGCGTCCAAGAATCCTTCAGCTGCGGGGTTTCCATCTGGTCTTCGATGCCTGTACTTCCCTGGCCCACTTTCCCAGCCCACTTTCCCCACCATCATCTCTTCTCCCTTTATTTCATCTCCAAATGCTCATTATTGGGTGAGAAACCCAGAGACCCGGGCCCCAGGCGCAGCCCTGCTGGGCCCTGACGTCCCGCCTCAGCTTCCCACCCCACAGAACGGGCGCCCCGGAAGCACCCCAGCTCATCACACAGCCTCTTTGCGGAACACCGGGCGGTGGGCCCCCAGGCCCACTGAGAAGATCAAGGGTGTAGGGAACCAAACGGGACTGATTATCACACGCGTGTCCTCTGCACGCTTCCACGAAATGCAGTGGGAAAGGAGCAGGAAGCAGCAGGAGTGAAGGAGGCTTCTCCTTGTGTCCCCTGCCTCCTGTCTGTCTGCCTGTCCTGGTTTCTGTTCAGCTGTGAGTCAGGCGTCTGCCATCCTGGGTCACTGCCCACTACTCCTTTCTCACCGCCCACCTCTGCGCTCCAGCCCCACTGCCCTCCACGCCCCTCTCTTTTCTATTTCCTCTCCTCTCCTCTCCTCTCCTCTCCTCTCCTCTCCTCTCCTCTCCTCTCCTCTCCTCTCCCCTCCCCTCCCCTCCCCTCCCCTCCCCTCCCCTCCCCTCCCCTCCCCTCCCCTCCTCTCTCCTCTCCTCTCCTCTCCTTTCCTTCTAGTTGCCTCCACAGGCCTCAGCAATAGCCCCATCTCTTACGGACAATGCCCAAGAATGACAAATTCAAATGTTCTGCAAAAGGGGGCAGGAGGATGGGTGGGGCGGGAAGGTAGGGAAGGCATTTCTGCAGAACATGAGTCATGAAAGCCCCAGGGCCTGTGGGATTCCCAGCTGGGCTGGTCCGTCTGCCCAGCCCCTGGCGACCTGGGCACGGTAACACAGCTGCTACTCCAGTTGCTTCTTTCATGCTCGGCCAATAAAGACTCCTTATGTTTCCTTTCCCCTTCTCCTCACGTTCCCAAAGCGGCTTCCTTCTCCCCACCTTCATCTGCCAGCTTCTCTGTCCTGGTCCCCATCCAGGAGGAAACAGCCTCTTTGATGCTGGCCTCTGTCAAGCCATCGTGTTAAAGGGGAACGAAATGTTTTAAATTAAAAAAAAGAAAAAGGCAAGAGGTGTAGTGCCTGGGTGAGGCGGCCCCAGCAGCCCCAGCAGCCCCAGCAGCCCCGCAGGCCAGCGCGGGGTTCAGGACAGCAGCAGGGAGGGAGGCTGAGGAGGAGGGAGCATCTGGGACCCATTAGACCGAGGGGCCGGGGAATGTCACCCAGAATCTGAAAATATCCCCGGAGGACCGCCTGCCAGCAGAGCCAGCCCAGCTGGAAGGTCCGAGCCTCCGGCTGGGGGAAGTGTCCTCATGGGAAGCAGGCTGCTGACAAAGTTCGGCCCACAGCAAGTTTTGGATGGTTTAGCCACATGCAGGCCAGATGCCCCATGCCCTCCGGGTCTGACAGGGCCCTGGTCCTCAGTGCTGGCTCTGGGGAGTCCCTGGTGACACAGCAGAGCTCGGGTGACGGCCCTGCCTGCTGTTGGCCGTCTCGGCTGCATGGGTACCTGCAGATGCAGCCGTGCAGCCGACGTGGGATTTGGCACCCTGCCGGGCCCCAGGAGAGCCATTTGCTCAGTCCCCCCCCTAAGTGATATAAATTCTCTGGAAGATTTCCCGGGTTTTTATATCCACCACCAACATCATCACTGCACACATCTCCACGGCTCCTACTCCCTGTCAGGAAAGTTCTATTATCCTTAGCTTGCCGATGAAGAAACTGAGGCACAGAAATGCTGAGTTACTCCCGCAAGGACCTGCCCTACTGTACCTCTCTCTACGCCTCTCAGTGAAAGAGCAACTCAGCTCACCCCGAATTGTATAGAGCCGTTCCCTCTCCATACCTCTCGCTGCTCCTCTCTCTAGACCCAGCCTGCCCACCCCTCTTTTCCTGGCTCCTGTTCTGATGTGAGGGAATTTGGCTCCTTCCAGCTCTCCAGGGCTGGTGCTCCCCCATCCGTCCTCACAGACTTCAGCAAAGGGAAAGCACCTATTTGTCAGTTAATTCTGCACCGTGGAAGGGCAGAGAGATGGGGGAGTTCTAGAAAAGATGTCTGCTCTCATAAACATTCCCTCCACACACCCATCAATGAGACCCTGAGGGTCCCCCTTGACAATCTTTAGCCCCCTTGGGACAATCTACCTGTGCCCTGCCCTGCAGCTTTCATCAGACGTCCAGGTTTCGGAGCAGACGATCACCTGACACTGTTCATTGCCCTGCAGCACCAAGGTGCCTGGGGAACCGGTGGCTTTGAGAAACCCAGCAGTGCTTTGAGGCCACTGGTTGGTGTCCCATGCGAGTCACTTGCTCAGTAACATGGCTGTGGACTGACCTGTCTGCCTGGCCACGCACCAAAGGATATAACTGTCCCAAGCATGGCCAAGTCCGCATTGTACAGACGGGGGGACAGGCCCAGGGAGGGTCACTGCGTGGGTGGGTGACTGGGATGGGAGCAGAACCCAGGTCTCCTGACTCACTAGCCGTGGGTCTTCGTAACAAACACCACTCTTATGTCTATGTAGCTGACCCTGCAGGGTACAGCCCACACTGCCGCCTCCCGAGGGAGGAGGACCCACCCTGGCCTGCTGTGTCAGGGAGGATCATGAAGGCTGGACCAGTTCCCGGAGGCAGGGGAGGGGGGAGGGGCGGCGGGGAGAACAGCCTGCAGTGGGCCGCAGGGAAGGGTCCCCAGCAGCTGCCTGGGGTGCAGAAGTTCTGCCCAAGATCTTCCTCTGTCACCCAGCGCCTTGGTGAGGACACCTCCTCCTGGTAAGCAGCAATGTCCTTCCTAAGTGACATGTAGGAATGGATTCCCAGGGAGGATCCTGGGGTAGTGTCTGGGCCATGGCTTTCTTCAACATTTTTGTTCATTCGTTCATTCATTCATTCAATGATCACCTACCATGTCAGTTTTTGTGCTGGGCTATGACTACATTAGAGATGACTGAGGCGCAGTCATTGCCGTCGAGAAAGGAAAACTTCATTTTTTAAGCACTGACTATCTTCCAGGCCTGATGCTATCCAGAGAGGAATAACTCACTTCCTCTGGTTGAGAAGTCAACGGTTTCCTATGTTAGAAAGCTGGAGAAATTCCAGGGAAGAGAACTAAAATGACAAAAGGATTTAGAGGAGCAAGGTTTGCTGCAAAAGGACTCATTCATTCAATCAACAGCATTCAATGAGCGCCCATTACGTGGCGGGTGTAATGCTACCCACGGTCATAACAACAGGACATTTACTCTTTACAGCCACCAGGTGAGGCTGGCGCCATCATCTTCATATCACAGACGAGGAGCCAGAGGCTCAGAGGGTAAGCAACCTGGCTGAGGTGGTCTCCCTGTTTAAGGGTCAGTGTCTGGGGTTTTTCTTTTTCTTCTTAGGTTTAATTTCCATGCAGCAGAGCCTGGATTTGAACCAGGTCTCTCTTGCCCAGAAGCCTGTGCTCTTCAGCTAGACGTCATGAAGGTCATCAGGGGTGGGATGACCTTCCAGGTAAGCTCTCACTCCCTCCCCCAGGGCGTGGCCCTGCCCAGACCCTGGACCCAGTCCTGGTCCTGGTTAGGAAAGGGAAGAGTGACAGGGTGTGCCCAGGTTCGACGTCATATGAGCTGTGATCTGACCCTGCTTGGCTGCTGGGCTCCCAGCAGATGGGGCCCTAGCCCTGACCCACGCTCCTGGTGCTTGCTGCCGGGCTGCTCGGAGCTGACCACCTGCCACTGGGCTCTGCGCGTGCCGGCCCACTCATGGTGCCAGGACAAATGCTCTGCGTCCAGGGCTGTCCTTGGAGCGGGTGACTAACAGTGCCTGTCACGCTCCATCTGCTGGAGCAGGGGTTCTCAACCCGAGGTGATTTCGCCCCCCGACCCCCCCAAGGGACAGTTGGCAATATCTGGAGGCATTTTAAAAGTATATAGTTTTATTGATTTCAGAGAGGAAGGGAGAGGGAGAGAGAGACAGAAACATCAATAATGAGAGAGAATCATTGATCAGCTTGCCTCATGCATGCCCCACACTGGGGATTGAGCTCGCAACCTGGGCATGTGCCCTGACCAGGAATCGAACCATGACCTCCTGGGTCATAGGTGAATGTTCAACCACTGAGCCACACCAGCCAGGCTGTAGGCTTCATAGGTAGATGGCCTGTGCCTCCCCAGGAGGGGCCTTTTTATTTTAAAGCCCTAGCTTTTGAGAACTCATTATGGGACTGGCATCCGAGTCTCTGTCTCAGCATTGTCATAAACACTCAGATGGACTGAGCACTCACCAACCACCACCAAGAGCCAAGCACACTGTACATCAACTCATGTGCTCTTCGCAGTAGTCCTGCAAGGTAACACCGCTATTACTCAAACCTAACAGATGAGGAAACTGAGGCAGAGAGGCAAGTTACATGGTTATATGTCTAGAACCCAGGCATACCTTGAGCCCCCAAACTATGCATCATCTCACTGAGTAGCAACAACCACCCTGCAGGCAGGTCAGTGCTGTTATCGTTCCATTTTACGGATGGGACTCTTGAGGGGCAGAGGGGTTAGGTAACTTGTCTAAGGCATCGTACAGCTGCCTGGCGGCAGAGACGGCATTTGGAATAGATGGCCCCTAAAGCTCTCCTTTCTACCCCCTCACAGTGACTGCTTCAGCTGTGAAAGCAAATAAGCGTCAACAGAACACAGGTGGTAGGTGAGAGGGTCAGTTAGATTGCTGAGAAAGGAAGTCTGCAGTGAGTCCTTGGAGGAGGATGGCTTTAACCACAGGCTAACTCCAGATCGCTCCCATCTCTTTCTCTTTCTCTTTCTCTTTCTTTGTCTTCTTCGTCTTTTTTTTTTTGGTTTTGTTTTGTTAAATCTCACACAAGGGTATTTTTCCCCACTGATTTTTAGAGAGAGTGGAAGGGAGGGAGAGGGAGAGAGAGAGAAATATCAATGTGAGAGAGACACATTAACCAGTTGCCTCCTCTAAGTGCTCGGACTGAGCCTGGGGATTAAACCTGCAACCCAGGTATGTGCCCTTGACTGGGAATCAAACCCAGAACCCTTCGGCGTGCAGGCCGACGCTCTAACCAGTGAGCAACACTGACCAGGGCTCCCATCTCTTTCTTAAAGGGGGTTCCCAAGCATACTCAGTGAGGGCTAATGGCTGACACCACCCAGACACTGCCTGTCTGAGCAAGAACTATAACTCATGGTCTCGTTATCCCTCCCTTTACTTGGAAATAATGAAATAGAAACCCGATGTGACAACTTGGACCGTTAGTTTACGAAATTGAGCTCCTGCCCAGAATCGTAGGTAAGAGCATGGGCTTTGGGACCAAACAGCCGCAGTCAATCCCTGGCCTTTCTACTTACTAGCTGTGTGACCGTGGACAAACTGTTCAACCTCTCTGAGTTCCAGTGTCCTTTCCCGTAAAATGGGGATAATTATATATCTACCTAGTTGAGTTTTGAGGAGTAAATGAGAGAATACTGCTAAAGGGGTGAATACCATGCCTGGCTTAAGAAAGCACACTCAATAACTGATTGCTAGGACAACTCTTATGGTTATGAATTTGGAAATGATGACGTCCTATTCTAACAGAAGAGCAACCAACACAGAGAGCTCTTTCCCATGTGCCAAGCACCATTCTTAATGTGATACGGATAAGACCAAATCCAATCCCTACAAGCCTTGTGAGATGGACCCCTTTTACAGATGAGAAAACCGAGGCACAGAGAGGTAGGGGTCCTGCTTGGGGTCGCAGGCTGGTGAGGGACGGGCTGACTCCAGGGCCCAGGCTGGTAGTCCCCCTGCTGCCCTGCATTCAGATGAGCCCCCGAAACCCTGGAAACCATGAGAAACAAACAGGCAGGGGGCAGGGTGAGCGGAGATAAGCAGAGCAGGATGGCCGGGGCTGGTGACCGCTGGACACAATAGCGCCGATGGAAGGCACCAGCTCGGGACTGGTGGGACAAATTACGCATTTTCGTGCTTCCTTGGGCCCCTGACACTTCCAGGTGGGGGTCAGAGTCAGAAGCCCCGAGTGAGGAAATCTCAGGGGTAGGTCTTGCTGGTGGAGATTACAGGCCACTTTTGCAGATTCAGGCCAAGGGCAAGCATTGTTCTCTGGCCTCCCGTTTCCTGGACAGCCTCCGGCACAGGACGGAGGGGGCACAGGACAGAGGGCAGGGCTGCCGGGCAGATGGGGAAAGGGGGCCTGGGGAGATGCGGAGAGGCCCCCTCTCAAGCTGCCCCAGTGTGGTCAGGTGGAAAGCAATCAGGGCCTCCCCTCTGTCCTGATAAGGATCTGGAGTCTCACTTGAACTTGTCACCCTTGAGGGAATCTTCAAGAAGCAGTGAGATATCTCCAAGGAGAGTTACTTCCTGCCCCACCCGCACCCCTCGCAGGGTCCTTCCCAGGAAGCCAGCAGCTGAGCAAGGGATGCTCCCTTGTCACATCCAAAAGGCACAAACAGTTCTCGGCAAAAGTCTCAGCATGTACTCTGCCGCCCCCCAGCACCTCCTCCAGGCACTTGGCTTTGACTTATCACAACCCCCTGGTACCACGCTCACTTCTCTCCCAAGTCCCCCAAATCATCAATTAGTTATCGTTCTCATTTCTATGTGCAGATGCCAATTCCATGTTTTTCTCCCTGTCTTTTCTGTCAGATTGTAAGATTTCTATGGGGTGTGGTCATTTGTTCTTTAGTCACTACTCCAAAAGGAGTCGAGGGAGTTTTGGGTGCTGCAAACTCCGGCGTCTACAAGGAGCCAGGCAAGTAACATAAGTGAATGAAGCAGGCCAGGTGTAGGGCGATAGGGCATGGCAGAGACTATGGCAAAGTGCTAAGGGCTGGCTTGTGTTCCGAACATGGAGTTACCACCCATCAGTTCTAACCAAATGCTGCCAGGTGGGGATGAAGACCCACTGTTCTCATGTCTTGAAAATATTCAAGAAAAGACCCAAGTTGGGTATTTTATGTAAAATCTTCTGATTTTTAAATGTTGTGACTAATTTAGGAAAATGTAAAAACAAGCCAAACAAAGCTACATTTGGTCCTCAAACTGCTAATTCACAATACACAATCTCTGGGGACCTTCCAGGCCTGATCTGTTCCAATTCCACAGCCAGGAACTACTGGCCCAGAATGTGTGTTCAGAAAATCCTTGCTGAATACACGGCTGAGTGTAGGGTGGGCCCACTGACTAGCACCTAAATCCAGGATCAGGGGAGAAACAATGTCGTAACCGTGGAAAATGAACTTGTGCTTGAGAGTTAGCTTTCACTAAGTGTGGGATTGTTTGGTTATACCATCTTCAAGCGTGTTCACATCCTCCCCTTTTTACCTCCTTCCTTCCAGTAGATAGGCACATGCTCTGAATGAGGCCCCAGCCTCAGGATGCCAGGTGAGTTAGAAAGCTGAATTTTACTCAGGCCTGGAGGTAAGGCAGGGTTATGTTGAGCAGTGATTGGGATTAATTAATAATTAGTGAGGTACTTCATTATCCCACTTGAAGTATACACAATTAAAATTATATACCATGAACTACTAATACTTGATCATAACACAGAGTGTTTTAGTTTATAATAGCATAATCAAGTGAAAAATTTGCTTGTCTCTGTCTCTCAAGTAATCATGTCTCCAGCAGCTGTATGATTTGCCCACAAGGCCAAGACTAAGGTGTGCATATATAACTGTGGGCCAGGGAGCCGTAAAGAAATACATAGCCTCATGGACAGCAGCCTAGCGACTCCACATGGGTCCTGTTCCATGCCACCTGCCTGACTGATGCCACCTGCCTGAAGGGCACCACCAAGCCTCACTGTGGCCAGGATAACAGCTACCATGTGCCAGGCAGTAGACTGGGCACTTTCTATTCACGATTCCTAATCTTATAACACACCTTATCTGCAAAGTATTCTAATTTACAGATGAAAACTCCAAGGCTCAATGAGGTTAAATAGATTGTCCAAGGTCAAACAGCTCACAAATGATGGAGCTGGGATTCTCACCTGGGTCCACCAGACGGCAAAGCCCACCCTCTTTCCCCACCAGGACGCTGCCTGGAGAACTGGGAGCACCTTCCTTACACGGGGCAAGGTTGCACAGGACCCAGGATTCTCCAGGGAAGCCCTGGCAGGGTTAGGACGAAAGCCCAGAGGTCAGAGCCTTACTTTTAGAACCAGGCTACTCTGGGAGAGCAAATGCCTGAGACACATACCACTTCTCCTCTATCCAGGCCAGTGGCAGACATAACTAATCTATTTCAGGGCCGCTTCTTGCACTTCTGGCAGCCACAACAAATCAATAGAGCTGGCCCCTCTGAGGAAACATATTTGCCATCCCTGGGCAGGGTCTTAGCACAACCACAAGTAAAAGGACGTTCAAACGGAGGCTGTGAAAATTCTAACCAGAGTCTGTGGCCAGCAGAGAGATACAAGCCACTATCTTTTGAATGGAGAGAGGCTTAACCATGTGACAGGGGAAGGAGCAGTAGGAAAAGGAAGGGGTGACGCGAGGCTCTGGAGTTTAAACAGCGGCCCAGACAGGCTGGGGGGAGGGCCCGACTAGCATGGCTAGGTATGACCTCACGTGGACTTGTGGGGGCTGTGGGGTCCCGGGCTGAACAAGGAGCCAAGGAACTGGATACATCTGAACTGAGAACAGGGAAAACACTCTGGATCTTCTATTTGGCTTTGCTTTTTTTTTAAAAAAAGAGTTTGTTTTTCTGACATTTATTTATTGTTAAAACAGCTCTTTAAGAACATTAAAGGACATGTTGGGAAAGAAAATCATCATCCCTAATCCCCCAGCCCCCTGCTCTCACACAACTGTTTCCATTTCTCTTCTTCCTTCTGATCCCGGGCCACACGCAAACCTACATTTGCAGAGTTGACACTGGCGTGCATTCGTGCAGCCTTCCAAGTGACGTTTGTTGAATGGCTGTGCAATATAGCACGGTGTCCCTATTTGTCGGTTACTAGATCTGGAAGTTTCCACGGTTTTTATACTTTACGCTACAATGACTATCTCTGTGCAACGGGCACTTTTCTTTGGATAAATGATTTTCTTAGGCTGAAGGAGTGGGGCTGTAAACTTGAAACCTCTGGTGCAGATGGTGGTGACTTTTTGCACTTGTGTTTGACCTCACATGCGTGAACTCCGGGAGTCTCCAGAGCACTGTGCTTGGAGGCTAAGAAGGTTGCTGCAGATCACCCAGCAGAGAGGCCTCCTTGGAGAGCACTTGTGTTTCAGGCTCCTCGGCCAAAGCTCCTTTGCACTTAGAAGCGGGGTTCAGGGGCGAGGGTGGGGGGCCGCAGACTGGGAGGGGGTGGACGCAGAGCCCACAGGAAGCGGGGCAGCAGCACCAGGAGGAGGGTGCAGCCTCTGTGCGACCCCTCCTCCAGGAATGTCCCTTCCCCACAGGGGGCCCTGCCTGACTTTTTAATTAAGAGAAGGTGCTGTTTGGAGGGGGCTGGCACCACAGGGAGACCAGGCTGTGTTATCAGGTGCTGATTCGCATGAAGTAGCTTATGGTGGAGAAACCTCTCCTACAGCAACTCTGCACTGAGCCCTCCACGCACCGCCTCCAGCTCAACAGCCCGAGGGGCGCAGCGGGTGGGAGAGCTCTCCACAGAGGAAAAGGCTGGGTGGTCTCCAAAGCTCTGGTCCCTTCTGCCTGCAGCCCCAGGAAAACACAATAAACACAAGCCTAGCAGCCCCTGCCCCGACTCAGGCCTGTCCCAGCTCCATCCCAGCCCTAGCTCAGCCTAAGCTCAGCCTGGTCACAGCCCCAGTCCCATCCCAGCCCCATCCCAGCCCTAGCTCAGCCTAGTCACAGCCCCAGCCCCATCCCAGCCCTAGCTCAGCCTAAGCTCAGCCTGGTCACAGCCCCAACCCCAGTCCAGCCCCATCCCCTGTCCCAGCTCAGCTTCAGTCCAGTCCCAGCCCCAGCCAAAGCCCCAGCCAAAGCCCCAGCCCCAGCCCCAGCCCCAGTCCAGCCCCAGCCTTGGCTGTGGAGAGTATATCTTGGCCTAGAACATCACTTCACTGCCCAGGGGGAAGGTTGTCGGTTTAGTCCGGCCCACTTCTCTCCCTCCCTAGCCCACTGGGGTCTCCCAGGATCGGGTGGGTATGACTACAGGCCACACTCTGCATCACCACCAGTCCTGCCTGCAGCCCACCATTCAAGTCTGGGATTCCACAAGGCAGCAAGGCCAGGGCTTACACCCAGGGCTGGAGGCCTTCCTGGGCCCACACCAGCCCAGCCCCCTCACCTGGACCCACACCAGCCCAGCCCCCTCACCTGGGCCCACACCAGCCCAGCCCCCTCACCTGGGCCCACACCAGCTCAGCCCCCTCACCTGGGCCCACACCAGCCCAGCCCCCTCACCTGGGCCCACACCAGCCCAGCCTCCTCACCTGGACCCACACCGGCCCAGCCTCCACACCTGGGCCCACACCTGGCAAAGTCTTAGATAGTCAGCGGTCACTTTGGAGGCCTGGCTTTACGAGCCTGGCACTGTCTTAAGCTGGAGCTGGGGCCTCAGAGTTCAAAGAGACAGAGTGAGTGCTGACCTGTGACCCTGGGCAAGTAACCCTCTGAGCTTCGGTGTCCTCATCCCAAAAGGAGGCTAAAACAGCACCTGCCTTATAGGGTTGTTGTGAGAATTAAAGGAGGTACTATGTGTGAAGTGTTTAAATTGGTACCTGACACACAGTAGGTGCTATGTAAATATTAGCTTTTACATTGCTATTTTTCTTTCTATTTGCCATCACCCCGACCTGCCCTGGGCAATAAACAATAAACAGAAATAAGTAAGTGAGGAAAATTCAGGCACAGACACCTGGTATGAAGAGGTTAAAATATAATGTAAAAATGTAAAGAAGGGGGGTTGGAATTTGGGGAAAATGCAAAGATGCTTTGGCGTGGGTGGCAGAGGAAGGCCCTTCTGCGGGGAGGATGTGGGAATCAGAACCTGGAGGATGAGAAACGGCCAGTGTGAGAAGATCCCAGGGACCCCCTTCTTCACAAGCAGCAGCAAGTGCAAAGGCCCTGAGGTAGCAACAAGCTTGGGCGTCTGGGAAACAGGAACAAGGCCCATGTGGCTGGAGCTGCGATGTCTAATGCAGTAGCCACCAGCTACGAAAACATTTACATTTACATTACATAAGAAATGCAGTTCCTCAGTCTCACTCACCACATGTCAACCCGCGAGACCCGCATATGCCTGTGGCTTCTGTAGTGCACGGCACAGGTATGAAATATGTTCGGAGCTGTAGAAAGTTCTAGCATTTGTGCCCTTGAGCGTTGGGATACAAGGAGGGACTGACATGAGATAAGGCAGGAAAGGCAGGCAGGGCCAGACCTCAAAGTATCTTGAAGGCCAGAGCCAGGAGCTTGGCATTTGTCCTAAGTGCGCTGGGAAACCTTTGGGGTGTCCAGACTTTGGTAAAATCATTTGGCGTAGGGGTGGAAGGAAACGCCTTCTTGATCGCCTACTCTCTGAGCCAGAGGGATCCTCAGCAGCAGCGCTGAAGGAGAACAGACGCCTCCCTGAGTCTGACAGCCCTGCAGGTCCTGAAGAGTTTACAGAAATGCCACAGGATCCCCGGGACCTGGCATGTTCCCGAGGGGCACAATGCATGCAGGGAACGCACAGGTGAGCTCGGGTTCTGAGGCCACAGGCCATGTGCTGGCACCTGTAGAAAGACCCCGGTGGTGGGTGCTGTGCTCTGCCCGCCAGATTCCCCTCTCAAGGGCTGAAGGACGTAGTCCCCCAGCTGCTGAAAGTGCTGCCAACACACCGCCCTCACTGTCCGTTCTCATCGGGAAGTGCCTGGAAGAGAACCACCTGGTCCAGGGTCCCCTTGGTGGTCTGGCGCCCACGCCCAACTTGGGACAAGTCCGCAGGGCCATGTCAGCCCCGGAGCTACCTGGAGGGTCTGCTGAGGCCTTCCTTGAAGCCACACCACAGCTCAACGTCTCCCTTTGCCCGATCCCTTCCCTCCCCACACTTAAAGTCATCTTCCCGGGGCACCCCGTCTGCCTCAGCCCCTCAGCATCACACGGCCTGTCTCAGGGATAAAGCAGTCGCCATGGTCCTGGTCGCTCAGTTGGTTAGAACATCACCCTGATATGCCATGGTTGCTGGTTCCATCCCTAGCCAGGGCACATACAAGAAGCAACCAATGAATGCATAAATAAGTGAATAACAAATTGATGTCTCTCTCTCTCTCTCTCTCTCTCTCTCTCTCTCTCTCTCTCTCTCTCTCTCATAAAAAAAAAGTAGTCACCATGATGACAACAGTAAGTCAAGCAACACCCTGACCAGGGGCAGCTTCCTCTGCGTGGTGGTGGCCACTGGACACATTGCACATGCCCCCTGGGGTGAGAAATCACATTTCCTGAGCGTGCCCCTTCTGACGCACAGTTTGCACATCCGGTCCCAGGTGCCCTCGCTGGGCCCCTGAACGCAGGATTGTAATTCTCATTCTTCTGGAAGCAAAGCCCAGGCTCTGAGCGAGTCCACGACGAGCCCAATTTCTCACAGCTCCCGGAGGCTGAAGCTGGGGTTTGAACCCAGTCCTTGCTGATTCTGGAACCCACCCCCTTGTCTGTACTGTGCTGTGCAGCCTAAACTCACAGAGTTCCAAACTCAAGGATTTCATGAGTCAGCGCACACATTCCTTAAAGGAATGTGGACATTTGGATCTCATCTTGCTTTTGCCAAAGCGACGCTCTCCTCCCAAGGGGGCCTTCATGGTGCAGCTACAGCTGCCTCCTAATGTCGTCATAGTCACTCCTTTCCCAGGCTCTACAAACACTGCTTTGATGTGATAACAGCCCCTGATGGAGACCAGGATGGCCATCCCAAGCTATTCTCCCGACCTGTTAGTCATTGGGAGCTGGCTGGGGGACTACTATATCCCAGGCCCTGGAATTCAGGGAATCTGAAATCCTCCAGGCAGCTCACAGTGGGTTAGGCTGGAAAGAGGCCAGGAACATTGTGATTTCAGCAGATGGGGAAAAAAACAACCATAAAAGTGTCACCTGGGCCCAGCTGGTGTGGCTCAGTGGTTGAGCATCGACCTATGAACCAGGAGGTCACCGTTCGATTCCTGGTCAGAGCACATGCTTGGGTTGCAGGCTCAATCCCCAGTAGGGGGTGTGCAGGAGGCAGCCGATCCATGATTCTCATCATTGATGTTTCTCTCTCTCCCTCTCCCTACCTCTCTGAAATCAATAAAATATATATATATATTTTTGAAAAGTATCACCTGAGGATGACAATGGTGACCTGCCCTGGGACAGGTTGAGGCAGCCCAGGAAGATGTCAGGAGACTTCGTCCTGTGGCCAGCCCCTGAAGACTACATGAGACTATACAGTTGGCTTCTGAAGAAACATCCCATAGGCTACCAGGGTCAGAAAGTCCTGCAGAATTGGGGCCGGGAAGGGCTGGGGTCAAGATCAAAAGGAGATGTGACAAAAAAGAGAAACAGCATCCTCTCCTTATTAAAATCTAATGGCCCGGTGCATGAAATTTGTGCACACTAAAAGGGAATTAATTAGAGGAAATATATTTTTTTAAAATGTATTTATTTTTTTTATTGCTTAAAGTATTACAAAGGGTATTACATATGTATCCATTTTATCCCCCCGCCCTAGACAGTCCCCTAGCCTCCCCTATTCCCCAGTGTCTTATGTCCATTGGTTATGCTTATATGCATGCATACAAGTCCTTTAGTTGATCTCTTACCCCCCTACCTCCTGCCCCCCAACCCTCCCCTGCCTTCCCGCTGCAGTTTGACAATCTGTTTGAGGCAGCTCTGCCTCTGTATCTATTTAGAGGAAATATTTTAATATTGTTATTTGCCCTTTCTCTATAATAGATGTGTCAGAGATGAAAGAAAATTAGTAAAATGTATATGAAAATCTTCCTCCTGTCAGAGTCTGGGGCACGCCGCAGGACCAGAGTCAAGTCCCCCCCCACCCATGTGCACCTTGAAATTGCGCAAGACCCAGACCCAGCCCACTCCACCCCCATTGGGCGAGATCCAGACCTGGTGGGCCCCACCCCCGTCAAGGTCCCCCAGCCTGGCACTGGGAAGGGGCCACAGCCTCAGGTCCCCCATCAAGCCCCACTGGGTGGGGGGCACAGCCTCAGGTCCCCTGGTGTACCCTCAGGTCCCCTGGCCTGGCATTGGGGCAGGGGACATGGCCTGAGGTCCCCCATCAAGCTCCGCCGGGAGGGGAGCGCAGCCTCAGGTTCCTTACGGCTCATTACGGGAACCCCGCCTCCACTGTGGGTGCAGCCATCTTGTGATGGTGTGATGGAGTGAGGGTCAATTTGCATATCACCTCTTTATTATGTAGGATAAGTAAGAATAGAAACTTGCCACCAGGGGGAATGATCCTTCGATCCTCCCCAGTAAGAGAGTGGAGGACTGCTGAGCTAGGTCTGCCTCTGTGTGGGGTGGAGGGAATGAGGAGTGTGGCATTGCGGCCTGGGGCCCTGGGAGCAAGCATTGAGAAGAAACACAGGCACTGGGGTGGGGCTTTCAGACAAGCAAGACTATGCCATCACCCCGACCAGCCCCCTCTGACAGCTCCCCTTCTCCATACGGCCATAGGCAGTGTGGACATTTGTGCAGCCAGGCCTGCCACGCCCAGCCAGCACTGCTCTTGTGACATGTCGCCATGGGATTTCCTGCTATGACCACTGTCCCCCACCATGAACAACCCCTTAACCCCCTTGTCTGCCTAAGCTATTCATCTCCATCTCCCCTTCAGATCAGATGGACTGGAATTGCCTTAACAATCTTACCCAAAACAAAGAAAATTACCAAAATCATTTTTTAAAGATGTCTTAAATGAAAAGATTCTTAATTTACAAAGAACAGGCTTCTGATCCTAAACCAATGGAGAGGCACTTCCAGGCCTCGGCCCCATTCTCTGGTTGCTGCCCCCTCCTCAGATCTGTCCCCACTTCCTCCAGTGGCCTCCCCGCCTCTGTGACTTAGAACCCATTGGGCCTAGATGTCCCCACTCTGGAGGGGTGGGGGGAACGGAGACGAGCTAGGACAGGGAAGGAGAGTGGAGCCAGGGCACAAGGAGGCTGTGCTTCCTGCCCCGTCCACGCACCCTGGGTCTCAGAGGCCCTTTATTCCTGTGGGGCAGGATCCAGCCCTCTGACCCTATTCTTCTCATCCTGCAGGGAGAGGGCCCCTCCCTCCCGGGGGCCAGTCCCAGCCCTCTGACCTTGATGGGAAGAACCTATTGAACTTTAAGTTTCTTGGCTGGTTTTGTGGGGCCTGCCTGATTGCTTTTTTTGGGTCACAGATAGGGAGGGTAAAGAGCGAGTGATGAAGTCCCTGCCCCCACCCTCCCTCTTTGGCGGGAGGCTCCTGTCCCTCCCTCCCAGGGCTCCTAATCCCTGCGAACGCCTGTCCTCACAGGCTGAGATGCTGCAGAGCCAGAGGTTTATACACAGACCCGTAATTTATTGGGAGGCTTAGGGCCAGGATGAGTCTGGGCCGCATTCTCTTCTGTCCTGGCTCTTCTCACCTGGGCTGGAAGAGGGGAGGGGAGGAGAAAGGGGAGAGAGATGAGGGGATGGGCTGGAGGAGGGGGCACGCATGTGCGGAGGGCCTACTCTGTGCCTGGTCCTGGATGAGGTGTTTACAGGGCGACTTCATTGGACAGACCACAGCAGGTCCCTTGTACCCAACTGATGTGTGTACGTGTGTGAGCCGTGTGGGCGTGTGTGTTTCAGAGATAGGACAGTACAGTGGCCTGGGTCCCAACTCTAGCCCTGACTTTTATGGGATGACCTTATACACACAGGGATGACCTTATATACACTCCTTCCCTTGCCGAGCCTCAGTTTCTCATCTGTGAAATGGGGGTAAGAATTTCTGCTTCCGGGGTCCTAGAGGAGCTGGAGTAAAGCCGCGCAGGTGCCTGGCACAGTGTGGGACACACAATAGGTGTGGCTGTTGTGAGGAGGAGGAGGAGGAGGAGGAGAGGGAGACGACAAGGGGGGGGGGCGGGATAGAGAAGGTGAGAAAATGGCCGAGGAGGGAGGAGGAGTGAGCAAGAGAACTCACCTGCTTGCTTCCACCTGGGGTGTGACCACTAGTTCTCTAGCCGCAGCCACTAGGGAAGCCCCAGCTAGGAATGACGGAGACAAACCAGAGGGCTCCAGGCAGCAGAGCTGCCGCTGGTGCAATGCCCAAAGGCCTGCACCCTGGTTTCCGCCAGCCCCCACTGCACAGAGGCCGGATCTCCAGGGATTTGGACCCTCCCGGGGCTCCTTGCTGAGAATAAAAAAATCACCCTGTGTCTTTAAGGAGGCGCCTGTGGGGAGCCCAGGAGGGAGGAAGGTTAAGATGATTAGCTGGTGCTAACAAATTTAGGATGTGGAAGAAGTCTTTTCTTGGCTGTCCATCAAAGGAAGGATTGAATGTCCCTGAGCTCGGAGAGAGCAGAAGGAGGGAGGAGAGGGCTGGGGGAGGGGGAGCAGGAGGGTGTTATGCGCCTACCAGCTGAGCCTTCTCCCTGGACAGGCCTTCCAGGGCACTGGGGGGGGGGGGGGGGTGCGGGAGTCAGGCGGGCTTGCAGGGCCTGTGGCTGTCTGTCCTGACTCTGGCCTCCACATCAGCCTGTCTGTCTGTCTGTCGTCGCCCCTCCCCCACCCCCCCCACCCCAGCTCAGGTTATGTCCAAGCAGCTGGGCTGAAAAGTGATCCTGGAGGAAGAAGGCCCTTCCTGTTGATTAGGAACCCGGACACTCTCCCCCAATCCCCTCCAGCCCAGCCAGACCCCCACCTCAGCCAGGCTCCCATGTCCTGGGGCCACCTCCCGCCCCTTGTCCCCGAGGAAGGGCTGGGCCACTCTTGAGCTAGGCTTCCCCTGGAACCAAGGGAAACAGTATGGCCTCCCAGAGAGATCACAAACCACTCGCAAAAGCCTTCATAAAAGGTTATTTCCGGCACGGGCTGGAAGGAGGGGGGCATGGGAGCGGCGCCATGTCCAGGAATGGTTCATTCAGAACGGCCGGGGCACTGGCTCTGGGCCAGGCCCTGTGCCGGGCACTGCGGAAACAGACAGCAAAGCACTGCTCCTGTCCCTGCCCCGTACCTGCCCTCAGAAATGGCTCCAGCTGGGGAAAGAGCAAAGAACACCATGATGCTAAAACGGATGGCCTGGTTTCAGAACTCGATGGGCAAAAGCACGACTTCTGCTCTCTCCGAGCTCAGGGACATTCAATCCTTCCAAATGCAGATTTCTAGGCCACACCCTTGGGGATTCTGACGCTGCGGGTCTGGTGAGGGACTAGATGTCGGCGTGTTTAAGCAGAGAGGATGATTCCGGTGCTGGTGGATGTCGGAGTTGAGGCAGGCTGTTGGAGGAAGGCTGACATGTAGGGAGCAGGGGTAGTGCAAACAGGGGTTTAAGGATGGGAGCAGGTTTCCAGAGGAAGTGACTGAAGGTGATTTCTTTTTTTTTTAATTTTAAATATATTTTTAGTGCTTTCAGGGAAGAAGGGAGAAGGAGAGAGAGAGACATCAGTGATGAGAGAATCATTGATCAGCTGCTTCTTGCATGCCTCACACTGGGGATTGAGCCCGCCATCCGGGCATGTGCCCTGACCGGGAATTGAACTGTGACCTCCGTGTTCATAGATCGATGCTCAACCACTGCTCCGTGCTGGCTGGGCTGAAGCTGATTTCTGCTGGGGAGGGGGCACCGGACTGAGGGAGAGGACCAAGAAAAAGACCAGGGTGAGCAAGAAGGGAGGTCTTGGGAGCATTCAGGAGGAGTTTAATGTCTCTGGCAAGGGAGGTCTTGATTGGGTTTGCAGTTTTGATAGACCTTCTAGCTGCAAAGTGGAGAATGGGTGGAGGGGGCCGGACTGGAGGAAGGGGCAGTCATGGCGGTGAGAGTAAGACAATGGCGGGAGGTGGGGAGGAGGGGACAGGTATGGGATATGCCAAGGAGGCTGAGTCTGCAGGACATGGTGCCTGGTGGACGGAGGAGCGAGGGAGGGGGAGGAAGCGGTGATGATTCTCAAGTTTCTAGTCTTGGTAGTGCATGGAGGGCTGCTTCTCCCCGAGGCTGGGATGTGAGACAAAGGAGCTGGTCCCAGAGGAAAGTGGGCATTTTGCTCGAACCCAGTCCCTGGGAGCCCCTAGGCGAGTCGTGGGCCATCCTAGTAGAGATGGGCAGCAGGCAACAGAACTGGAAGATCTGGAGCCCAGGGAAGAAAAAGGGCTGGAGATGTAGATTTGGGAGATGGCAGAACCCAAGTCTGTGGCTTTCAAGTTTTTCTAGTATTAGAGTCCCAGCTGGAAACCACAGAAACAGAACCCTTCATGAAACAACAGTTCTCTTACTACGTGCAATGCACTGGGTATTTTGTACTTCATTTTTCTTCATTTGATTTCATTTAACTTAATAACAGTGCTGGTCACAGCCCACTAAATTGATTTCACTGATAGGTTTTGATCTGCCATTTGAAAAACACTGCTCTCCATGGGAATGGAAGTCAGTGGGGTGAATAAGGTTCCTAGGGAGAGGGTTTAGGATGCAAATGTAGGTTCCCCAATACGGAAAGGCCCGGCGGAAGATGAGAAGGCAGCCAAGGCCCCTGTGAAGGAAGGAACCAGAAACCTAGGAGAGAGAGAAGTGTCTTGGAAGAGAGGAGACATTTTGGAGGAAAAAGGGGGTTAGCAGAGAAAGGCCATGTGGCATGAGGCTTGAGGAGCACCCAGGACCCAGCAGGGCATGGCCTAGTGGTCAAAGGACTCTTGATCCTGGATCAGCTCAGGGAGGGTCAACACAGGAAGCGGCCTCAGAGGGACGCTGGGACATGCTGCAGATAGGGAAACTGAGTCCTGCAGAAGGTTGGGGACTTGCCCAAGGAGACCTGTGGTGCTCTCCTTCCTATCTCAGCCCCCTCACCCCTGGCCTGTGAGGGCTGCTAGCTTACCCCCGTTACCCCATCTCCATGGAGCGCACGCGGCCTCTCGGGGTCTTAGGAGAGATGTGTTTCCTCATCCTCGCTCGTGCTGGAGATCTGCTTGGAGCTGAGGAGGACACGTATGTTGAGGATCAAGGGCCTTTGTTAGCTCCGCTGAATCATGATATGCTGAGGGCCTCCTATGTGCCAGGCACTATGCTGGGCCTAGAGCCCAGGGCTTCCTAACCTAGCCTAGCCAGTTCCCCTTGGGTGGGAGGTGTCCACTAAGACCTGGAGAATGCGTAGGAGAAAGCGCAGCCATGAGGCAGGACAGGTTGTTAGGGGCCGGGGAAGAAGTTTTAGCCCCCACTTTCCACAGATTCTCCGGGACTGAGTGGGCCATTGTCCTGGGCCTGAATGTTGGCAGGTGTGGGGAGCTGGAGACTGGAGGTGCTTGGTGGCTCAGAGGCTGCCAGAGCCCCAAAGACCTGGGCCACAGCCCCTGCTGCATAGGCCTCATCCTTCCCCTCTGGGGCCGAGAGAGTGTCCCTCCGGTGACTTCTCCGTCCTCTGATGCCTGCCCTTCACTGGGGAGAGTGTGGTCTGTCCAGGCTGGCACCTTCCTGGAGAGGAACTCCTGAGCCTTCCACGGAGCAAACCAAGATGCGTCTCAGAGAGGACCTGGGTGCCATCTCACCACATGTCCCACTTTGCAAATAAGGAGACCGTAGGACAGAGGATCATATACCTAATTAGGCATGAGACCTAACCACAATATAGTTCTCTTGTAGGCCTCTCCAGTAAACTCCTACTCATCTCTCTAGATCCACCGTCTTCTTTTTTTAAAAAAAATATGTTTTTATTGATTTCAGAGAGAGGAAGGGAGAGGGAGAGAGAGAGAGAAACATCAATGATGAGAGAGAATCATTGATCTGCTGCCTCTTGCACACTCTATTAGGGATCGAGCCTGCAACCTGGTCATATACCCTGACCAGGAATCGAACCGTGACCTCCTGATTCATAGGTCGATGCTCAACCACTGAGCCATGCCGGCCAGGCAGATCTGCTTTCTTTGGGATTCCCAGAACGGAGCCCAGGCCTCCAGAGCCAAACTACTACAGACAGTCAATCAACCCAGAAGCTGAGGCCCAATTCCATTTACCTCCCCAGCGCTGCTGTCACTGGTAGTCTGGACACCCCTCCCTCCAGTCTATATTCACCCGGCATATGCACTTCGTAGATTCAAGCATCTGTTAAGGCAGGTAAGGCCTGGCTGGCCATGACCTCCCTGACCATCAGTTGAATCCTCTGGCAGTTTGTGCAGCGTGACTGCGGCAACAGTGGCCAGTGGAGGAGATGCACCCATCAGCCACCGCGTCTTTGCAGGAGGCTTTTGGTCACAGGCTCTGCAGCTGGAGAACATAAACAATTTACTCGCACTGCATTTCTGCAGCCCAGCCACGGGAGGACTGAGCCTTGCTTGGTCCAGCTCGTATATGTGCAGACCCAAGGAACATAAAGGCCGCTGCTCTGGTGTAAATGCTGCTGCCCAAACCCTGCTGGGTCGCTGTCAGAAACCCTCGCCCAGGAGGGCCCAGCGGGCTTGTCAGGGTTCTTTCCTCCCCGAAGGAATAAACCCCGAGTGAAGCAGACCCTGGCGGCCTGGCGCACACTGCGGTCAGCATCTGGGCACCCACAGCCTGTCCTGACCGCAGGAGACAGGTGTAAAGACGTCTATGGTCTCACGGAAAGCCGCATCACAGTGGGGATAATGTTAGTGCCCAGGTAAGCACAGGCTGACGAGGCGGGGAGTGGGGAGGGGGAGGCCAGTCCGAGAGATGCAGCCCTGAGGGGGTGGCTGCAGAACATGGACACCGCGTGGCAACTGAGTGTGAGGCCTGGTTCTGGTTCCTGCTGCTGACAGCAGCCAGCGACCTTCTCCTGACACCAATCTGACCAGCGCATGGCTCTGCTCAGTACCTTTCGGTGGCTCCCCATTGCTTTCAAGATAAAGAACAAAACCTTCACATGGTCTACAAGGCCTCACGTGTTCCAGTTCCTGCAGACCTTCTGAGCCTGGTCCCCTCCCACCCCCTCCCCCACGCTCCCTGCTCGGGCCACACTGCCCTTCCTTCTGTCCCCCATGCTCGCCACACGCCTTTCCATCTGGGAGTCCTCCCACATGCTGTTCCCTTTGCCTGAAGTGCGCGCCCTGCCTCTTTGCCCGGTCAGTTTCCACTCCTCAAGGGTAACTCCACCAGGGCAGCCTTCCTGGACCTCCCTGACCCTCAAGATTTTTTCCTAGCTTTTCATGGGATTCTGTGTCTATTTCCCTTTGGTAGGGCTGGTCACCATTGCAATTTTACATTTGCTGGTATGACTGATGGAGGTCCCCTCCCTCGCTCTGTGAGGGCGTGGCAGAGGCCTGCCTTAGAGTGAGTGCTCAATAATACAGCGGCATGCAGATATAAATGAATAAATAAAAGGATGCTATTGTGATTTTGTGCAAGGCCTGATACCTTAAATGATGATTTGTAGAGTGTCTTCTCCACGCCAGGTATTGGGGAGGGTGCAGAGCTGGCTGAATAGAGGGGAGATAGGCATGCAAAGAAATCACGATAGCGTAGGATTAGATGATGCTGGGGGGACAGGCTGGCTCTAAGCAGGAAGTGTTTAGTAGAGGCATTTGGTGGGGGTGGCCTGGGGCTGGGAGGACTTCCCTGAGATGGCAACTAAAGCCCCATCCAACGGGTAAGCGAGAGTTAACAGGCAGAGATGGAGAGGGGGCATCCCGGCAGAGGGCAGAGCAGGGCAGGGTGCAGCAGGGAGGGACTCCTAGGACGGCTGAGCTATAGCGAGGCCAGGAGCTGTGCTGGGGAGAGGGAAGAGACGGCCAGATGGGCCCAGTTGGACTTGATTGTGAAGGCGCTGGCGCCACTGTGGGGTTTCAAGCAGAGGGGCGGCAGGGGCCTGTCCCCCTGGGGAAAAGGAGAGACTGGGGCCCCTCCAGCTCAGGCGCCTTAGGTATGAAACCCACGGGACAGAGGAACATGGGCTGGGGTAGGGAGGCCCCAGTCTTTGCTGCCAGCAGAAGCCTCACGGGACTGGTTTCCTCCCTGACGTCAACTTAAAGGTCACACAGATCCCAGGTTTGCTCGCAGGAGCCACTTAGGGCTCGCATTTTTTGCTCCTACTCAGCCCCCTCTGGGATCCAATGACATTCCCAGGCTAGACCACCTCGTGGGTAACCAGCCCTGAGCCCCAGAGGCGCTGTGAGAAGCAGGACTTCCTTTAATTTGTCCTAAACTTACCTCGCTCAAGTTTCAGAGCGGGGGCATCATCCTAGGGTTTCGGAGTGAGTGGAGACGGGATGCACCCGGCGCTGCCGCAGCGGGAAGGGGAACTCAGGACATCCTTGGCTCCGGGAGCCGGGGGCCGCTGCATCTCATCAGCCCCCCAGCCGTATTCCCACCGCAGCAGCACAGACAGGCTGTCCCTTCCTCCCCCCAAGCCCAAGTCCCTCTCTGAGCCGGACTGGCGAGGCAGGAGCTGAGGAGCAAGAAGTGAAACTAGGCGTTCAGCGGACTGCTCACTCTGGCACACAGAGGCCACAGCTGGTGTGTGTAAGTGACGGACATGTAAATGACATGTAAATGACAGGACCCCTAAGACACCAGGCTCCTTCAGTGCCGCTGACTGTCCCTCCAGCCTCTGCTTCCAGTCCCGGCCTCATCCCGCCAGGAAACCTGCCCCCGCCAGCACCTCGGGGTGAAGCCATTCTGCAGCTCCAGCCCCTTCAGAGCCCAGACCAGGCCAGGGCTCCAGTTAAAACGCTCCAAGTCCTACTCGGCTTCTCTCCGTCTCTCGCCCCCACAAGCAGTCCATCAGCAAGGCCTGCCAGCGTGACTCCAAACATGCCCCCAGTCTGTCACCATCGCCTCTCACCTGGACACCTTCCACGGGCGCTTTTCTCCCCGCCCCTCTGCCCCCCACCCACCACCCCCCAAGCCGGCAACCCCGTTCTCAACCAGCACCAAGAGGAACATAAAAGGTAATCTGAGCATGTGGCTTTCCCTCCTAAAACCCTCCGGTAGCTTCCTGGTTCACTGAGGGCAACATTTACAAACCCCGAAGGCCAGAGTCATGGGAGGCACCACAGAGCTGGCCCAGGACCTCCCCGCTCTCTCCCTTCCCCTCATCCCATCAGGCTGCTCGGACCTTCTTTCTCTTCTTCACGCCCGTTTCTACTTCAGGGCCTTCGCACCCTCTTGCTGACTGGAATGCTCATTCGCTATCCTCTGTTTCAGTTATTTAATCGATGTATTTAATAGACACTTTATCGTGCTTTATGGTATGCCAGGCTTCACTCTCCAAGTTCTACACCATTTGTTAACTCTGCATGGTTGGCTCACTCAGCGAGGCTGCCATGGCCCCATTTTACAGAAGCCAGAGCTGAGGCCGGAAAGGCAGGGCCACGCAGTGTGCACAAGAGCCGGGGCTCCCCAGCATCTTCCAGGGCAGCTCCGAAGCCTTTAGGAAGGCCTGCATCCAACTGAGATCACATCACGTACTTCATTGATAGGTCCGTGGAACTTTGGTGAAACAATGAATTACAAAACCAGCTGAGGCTCAGAAAGGGTAAGCCGCTTGCCCATTGAAACACAGCTGGATCCCAAAACTCAGCTGGCTGACCATCCTGCCACTGGCTACTAGAGACATGGCTAGGTGACCCTGAAAGCGCCTCTTGCCATCTCTGTGTCTTAGACTCTGTCTGTGAAGTCCCAGTTCTTGCTGGATCCTGTCTAGGTCTGTCTGGCTCTCACATTGGGTAGGGGAGGGAAGGGAAAGGAACGGAAGGGAAGGGAAAGGAAGGGAAGGGAAGGGGAAGGAAGGGAAGGGAAGGGGAAGGAAGGGAAGGGAAGCGAAAGGAAGGGAAGAGAGTGGCCCCTTGCAACATGAGGAAGGGGCTGCCTGGATGCCTCGGAGCAAGGGCAGACCCCACACTGCCCTGGGCACCGTGGATGGAGTGTAACCAATCCAGGGTCACCCCATCCACAGGGCCCTGGCCTCCTGTGCTGGCCGGATGACCAAGACAGGAATAAAGAAAGGCTGGAGTTTCCCAAGGCCAAGAAAATGACTCATACCCACAGGGGATTTTAAGGTGGGCAAATGCTGTGACTAACATCCAGCCCCACTGCAGAGCTGCTAAAATGAGCATCAGAAATGGGTTTCCAGCCCGAGTTTCCTTTGGATAATAAAACCTGGCTTCTTCTCTGTATGTCTATTTCTTTTAAAATATTTTTTAGCAGACGCTTTGAGACTGTTGTTCTACGGAAACATGATCCTACTGTGTAGATGTCCATTCCACAAGGGGGTGGGCACGGAGGATGGAGGAGAAGTGAGAGTCAGGGCCAATTTCTAACTCTCGAGAAAGTAAAGAAGTAAAGAAGAGAGGGAAAGGGAGAAGAAGCTGGGAGGGCGCAGACAGGACCGGGTCTGACTTCATCCCTAGATATAGCTGTGCGGTGGGCGGTGGCACCAGGGGCCAATCAACTCTAGGGAGGTGGCGGCATCTCTTGTCCTGTTGGAAGGACGGGCTATCTTACAAACAGATGAATCCAGAACCGCTCGCCCAGCCTGGCCCGAGCTCTTGGCCTCGGGAGGCATCAGGGCGTGGCGTTGGGTGGCACTGGCCACTGGGCTGTCTCACATCCCTCTGCCTGGCCTCAGTCTCCATCACACTCCTGCCTCCCTGAGACACAGTAGTGGCTCTGGGACCCATTCTGGGGACACGGCATGCTGGAAAGACCCCCGCCATTCCCATCTGGCTGTGCAGGTTGGAGCACGTTCCCTCTTCCCTCTGAGGGCCTCATTTTCCCCAACGGCAAAAGGGACAGATTGGATGACACCAGAGGACTTTGCATCTTGCTCCTCCAGTTCTGAGGCGCCTAGAGGGGGACACCCGTGGGACACACCCTGGGCGCTGAACCCCACCCCCCTCCGCCCCATCCCCATCCCACAGGAGGGCTCTGCTCTGACATGGGCACGAGGCGTTTGCTGGGCTGCACGGAAGATCCCCTGCACAGAAAGGGCCTGCCGCTGCCCAAGGTGACCTCTGTGGCCCTTCGGTGTTGCAGTCTGGACCTGGCAGCTATGAGGCAGGGGCCTGTTCCGCTTCCATCCCTGCAGGACTGAGGCTGGGAAGGCAGGAGCTCCGTCCTCATTTCTGGTCAGGAGCCAGAAGGAGGCCACCATCTCTCCTCAGCATACAGACCCCCCACGCCTCCTCTCTTAGTGCCTGGCTCGCACCTCCTTGCTCCCCAGCGACGTTGGGGAACGCCTGCCAGATGCCAGCATTATCATGGTCAGGAATGGGAGCTGGATTCTTCCAGAGCTGAAGAGACTGTCCAAAGTCAAGTTCTGTCTCATGCTTGGGGGAGAAGAAGCAAAGCGCCAAGAAAGAAGGACCCGTGGCTGCAAAAACTCAGGCCCGCGGGGCACCGTGGACCATACAGCCTCCATTAGGCAAATGGACCCTTTTATCCAGAGGCCACGCTTTCGGGAGAAAGGGGCAGGTGACCTCAAAAGGTACCGTAGCGGGGTGTCCATCTCCCGCTGTTGTTTCTCAGAGCCAGCGCACATCCAGTCCGTGACTCGCCCACCTTTGTCACTCCGTTCCCTGGGACCAAAGCAGAGCATGGAGCCCCGGTCAGTGCCCTGAGGGCCGGCCGGCGAGGAGGGACGCAGGCAGGGGACTGTTGCCAAATATTTGGAACAAGAGGGATGCGGAGGCCCACCGATCAGAGCCCACACGGCCGTGAGGAATGGTCAGGCCACCGTGGGATGTGGGTGCAGCCACCATGTCCAGGCTCAGGAGCTCCACGAGGGAAAGGCCCCTGGTCCTCAGCTAAGGGCACCCGAAGAGGACATGCAGCTGCCCAGGCCCTGGCCCCTGGGCGTTCCTGAGCCTGGAGGTGCAGCCCGAAGAGCCCTCCGTGCGAGCTCATGGGCAGCCGGGAGCACACGGCCACTCTGCCCGGTCCACTCTGCCCTCCGGAGGTCTGGGACCTGCACCCCTCCCCGCTGGCCTGTCACAGTGTGCTAGGCCCCTGGAGACAGCTTGTAACTCTGTGGGGAACTGGCATCTGCTTAAAACTGGCCACCTGTGGGGCATGTCCTACTGCTCCATGCCAGGCTGGCTCATGGCACTTCCTCCCCACTGGGGCCGGAGCCCTCTGCCCAGGAGCCCTCTGTTGTTGGCCTCTGCCCAGGCTCGACCCTCATCCCAGCCCCTAGGAGCCCCCCTGGGCCTCCACTTTCATCATATTCCTGCCCCGTCGGAGACATTACTGCAATGCCTTGCCTGCCATACCTGCCACACATCGACAGATGGCAAAGGCTGGGTGTGTGTATGTGTGTGGGGGGGGGGGCGGGGGGGCTGTTCGGGAGGGAGCATCAGGCTGAAATGGGTGTGTGAAGTGAGCTGAAAAGAATGACAGGCAGGCCCTGGGCTAGCCCTACTGCCACTCAGCTCCTGGAGGGTCTGACCCTTCTGACATGCCCTCCCCTGCCTGCCTGCCCCGCCAACCTTGGCCCGCCCCCTCCCTGCAGGCCACTGCCTCTGTGCTGGGGGTCTCTGCTGCTTCTCTCCCTGGCCCTGGAGCTGGGGCCTTCGGTACAAACGCCAGCCTTGCAGGCCCCATCTTGGTCCCTGGGTTGATTGTGGCCCATCCCACAGGAGCTGGGGCACCCACTGCCACCCCCTGCAGGCCTGCCCCCACGCTGGTCCTCGGTCTCTGCTTTTCCTGTGGCTCCCTCGCCCTGGGCTGTGAGCTCCTCCCAGCTTCCCGAGGACAGGCCTGCCACAGAGGGGGGCTCAGGAGTTGTTTGCTGGGTCAGTAAGTTGATGAAAGAGGCAGAGACAGACAGATGGAGGGAGAGCGCGTCTATGTTCTGACGCGGCTCTGGTTTGCTCCGAGTCAGACTGCTGGGGTTTAAATTCTGGCTCCAGCGCCCACTAGCTCCTTGGCCTTGGCCACATCACATAACCTCTCTGGGTCTCAGTGTTCTGATGTGCAAAATGAAGATAATAATAGTATCTGCCACATGAAGTGATTATGAGGATTACATGAGATAATGCAGCAAAGTGCATCTAACAGTGCCTGGCACAGAGTCAGCCCTCCCGACACGTAGCTGTGATGATCACTTCTCACTAATGTCCTCCAGACCAGCATCACGGCCACTGCCAAGTCTTCCCCCCGGAGCCCCGGGCACCTCCGGCCGAGGTAGGCTGTGCTGTGCAGGGTGCACATCAGAAGACGGGTTTTCGAACGTACCTGCTGATGTTTTGGAGCTGGTTTTCAGTCCCAGCCCTGCCCCTGCCTAACCTGTATCCTTAGTGAAGGCCTGAGTGTCCGGGTCCTCATCCGGGAAATGGAGTGACGAGGATGGAATGAGGCCTGCGAGGTGTGGAGCAGGCGATCATGCTGGCTGCCGACAGAGGCCACCCAGCCGTCTTGACGGTGGCAGAGGAAGCCCCAGGGAGAAACTGAGGTGAGATTGGGGGCGGGGCAGCATGAGCGGGTGGGTGGCCAGGGTGCCTCCGGGAGGAGCGGAGAGCTGAGTCCATTGCCCAGCATGTCCACCTTCTAGTCCAGCCGTGGGCAAACTACGGCCCGTGGGCCGTATCCGGCCCGTTTGAAATGAATAAAACTAATAAGAAAAGACCGTACCCTTTTATGTAATGACTAGAGGCCCGGTGCACGAAATTCGTGCACTGGGTGTGTGTGTGTGGGGGGGAGTGTCCCTCAGCCCAGCCTGCCCCCTCTCACATACTGGGAGCCCTCAGGCATTGACCCCCATCACCCTCCAATCGCAGGATCGGCCCCTTGCCCAGGCCTGACACCTCTGACAGAGGCGTCAGGCCTGGGCAGGGGACCCTCATTTCCTCCCACCACTGGTTCTGCCCCCAGCCCAGGCCCCTTCGATTGCTGGCTCTGCCCCTTGCCCAGGCCTGATGCCTCGGCCAGAGGCGTAGACCCCCATCACCCTCCGATCACCTGATCAGCCCCTTGCCCAGGCCTGACGCCTCCGCCAGAGGTGTCAGGCTTGGACAGGGGACCCCCACCTCCCCCTGATCACTGGCTCTGGCCTCCGCCCAGGCCTGAGGCCTCTGGCCCAGGAATCATGCCTGGGCAGGGGACCCCCATCTCCCTCTGATTGCTTGCTCCACCCCCCGCCCAAGCCTGACGCCTCTGACCCAGGCTTCAGGCCTGGGCAAGGGGACCATCATATCCCCCCAATCCCTGGCTCCGCCCCCCACCCAGGCCTGATGCCTCTGGCCAGAGGAGTTGACCCTCATCACCCTCAGATCACCAATCACCGGATCGGCCCCTTGACCAGGCCTGAGGCCTCCGGCAGAGGTGTCAGGCCTGGGCAGGGGACCCCCAGCTCCCCGCGGTTGCAGGCTCCGCCCCTGCCCAGGCCTAACGCCTCTGGCTGAGGCGTCCGGCTCGGGCAGCGGGGACCTGCAGCTGCAGTGGCCCCGCGATTGAGGGCTCCGCTTTAGGCCCAGGCAAGGGACCCCTAGCTCCTGGGACTGCCAGCTTCCACTGTGCCCAGCTCCCACCGCTGGATCCACCCCTACTTCCTGCTATCACTGGCCAGGGCGGAAAAGGCGCCTGATTCTCTGATCATGGCTGGGGGGCAGGGCAAAGGCGGCCCTGGGGCCGCCTTTGCCCTGCCCCCCAGTTCTTAGCTCCCCCTTGGGTTTCCAATCACTGTCAGTGGCAGGGGGGCTCTTCCTGCTTTCCCTTTCGCCTCCCTGCATTGTGCCTACATATGCAAATTAACCGCCATCTTGTTGGCAGTTAACTGCCAATCTTAGTTGGCAGTTAATTTGCATATAGCCCTGATTAGCCAATGAAAAGGGTAGCTCGTACGCCAATTACCATTTTTCTCTTTTATTAGTGTTGATGTTTACTTTGAATTTATATTAGTTCACACAAACACTCCATCCATGCTTTTGTTCCGGCCCTCCGGTCCAGTTTAAGAACCCATTGTGGCCCTCGAGTCAAAAAGTTTGCCCACCCCTGTCTCTTATAAGGGTCAGGGACCTTGCTGTTTACTGTCCCCTCCCTCCAAGTGGCACCCAGGTGGTAGGACTTGCTTTTGGGACTCTTGGGGGTAGAGTGGGTAGAGACAGACCAGGGATCCTCCACTGAGTCTGGAGCAGAACGCCCTTCTGCCCTCGGCAGCCTGCGCCAGGCTCCCAGCTCCGCAGCGCAGATGGGACCAGGGCTCCCCATGTGCGCTGCATGGGTACCTCCAGCCTGGGTGCCTCCAGCAAGCTCTCCAACAAGATGCAGCCGTGCCCTCTCTCCGCCCTGAGCAGTGAGCTCCGCAGCCAGCCAGTTCCATGTAAGGCTTTTCTCCTCTAAGGCCACAGCCTCAGAGCTTCCCTCTCCCCACTCGCCCCTCCAGGGCCCTCAGCACTTCCCCAGGGACATCCTGCAACCCCACCGCCCACCCCCCAGCTTGTCCGAAGTAGAGCCCCGCCTCCTTCCTCCCCACCCAACTCCCATCTGCTCTGTGCCCGGGGCACAGGTGCTGGCACTCAGAGCCTTGGGCTTGAGCCCTGGCTCTGGCTCTTAGCCATGGACCTTGGGCGATCCTTGAACAACTCGGAGCCTCAGTTTCCTCATCTTTGAAATGGGGATAACCACAGCCCTACATCACAGGGTGCTTGATGGAATATAAGCCATATTGTATGCAAAGCATGAGGATGACGCCATCTCTTAATATAAATGCAAGCCATGATCCCCCTGTCCGTCCAGGGCAGCCATCAGGTAAGCCACGATGGGCACTTAAGTACATCCAAGAGCCATGGAGGAAGACACAGTCTGATATAACACGCTTTCTTCTCAGGGTTCGCTGCTGGCGTTACTGCCAGCTCTCTGCTCTCCACCTGGCCTCATAAAGCTGGGATGCAAGGGCACGCAAGGTCATGTCATAGATCAGATTCGTGAGCACAGTGGTGGCTCACACGCCCTGTTCCTAAGGGTGTGGCCTACGGCAAGCCTGTCCACCATGGTGGTAACCAGCTAAGTTTGCTGGAAGCCTTCAGTCTGTTGCCGAGCAGCCAGCTGGACGCCGCTGGGAGGCCCCGAGAGTCCCGAATTCTAACTGGTTGGGTGAAGTTCCACGTACAGATTCTTTGAGGTTATCCTCACTGATCCATTCCATAAAGCCATCAGACATCCTGACACCCAGTGGGTCCCCAAGCCGTCCGCCAGCACAGGGAGCTGTGAGGGCTGCCCCCTGTCGGCCGTGGCCTTGGAAAGGGCCCAAGTCCCGTGACTCTCCTGGTGGTTCGCTGTGCAGCTAGAGAAGGTGCAACTCTCCCCAGTTACCACCAACGGACGCTTGTGAATGTTTACTTAACAATGGAGGACGGTCACGGCTGCTTTAACAAGTACATCCATGATCACGGTGGCTCCTCTGGGCTCACAGGCTCGCACTGCCTCACCCCCCCCCCCCTGCCCACACCTACCACGTGGCCAACACTTGCCAATGAAACCCCTTCCACACGCTGCTCTAGGCCTCCTCTCAGCAGAACTGTTGCCGCCTCCTCCTGGCTCCTCTGCTTGACTCGAGTTCATCCTCTACCCCGCAGTGAGCACAGCTGGATGCTGCCACACCCTTTTGGGGAAACCTCCCGTGGCATCTCCAGGGCGGTGTTCAATTCTGCTCATGGTCTGTTTCCCGCACCCCCAGCTCTTCATTCCAGACTTCTCCCTGACAACATCCCTCCATGTGAGCTTGCTGGAGCCATTCGAGATGATCCCTTCTCTCCCAGGGTAGGGAGGAGTAAGAAAGCACATTTCTTAGGTCTCTATGCTTTTACTACACTGTTTCCTTTGCTTACAATGATCTTATGGACGTATTCTGTTCCTGGCGTCTTAACTTGTCTGTCGAGGTCTGCTTCAAATGCCACTTCTCCCAGGAAGCCTTTCCTGATTCCTCCCTTCTAAAGCAATCACTCCTTCTCTTGCATTTCCCAAATGTGATGCCCTGCTTTGGCTTAGCTCTGACCTAGCTCTGGATAGGAGGGACTGTGTGTGATGCTCCTTGTACCCTCACGGCACTGAGCATGGCCCTGGCACTGCTGTTAACCCATGGAAGGCCCAAGTCACATGCCAACACAGTGTCCAGGCAGCCTGGAGCCCTGACGAGCACACAGCCAGCTCACAGAGTCTGGCCACTGGTCCCTGGTCTGCCTCTGCTGGGTGGGGATAAAAGGGGTGGGAGGTGGGGGTTCGCTTTGGCCATAGTTTCTGTCCTCATGGGGCAGGTGCTAAGGGAAAGGCTCTGACAGGTAAGTGCGTGATCCACACGTGTGGAACCGTCACACTAGTGGCTAATCCTCCTGGGGCCTGGGGAACCTCTGTTGGCCTCTCTGAGGCTGGAAGCTGGACGGACAGGAGGAAATGAACACACAGCCAGTGCAGCCGTCACCTGTGAGTCCACCCAGACACACAGCTGTCCCTTGTGGTTGGAGTTCCTGCAAAATTCAGTCACTCCCAACCCCACCAACAGCTGCTGCAAACATGGCCCCTTCCCCTCACAGGGCACAGAGTGAGGCCGGGTGCCTGTCTCCGAATGGACACAGGGCACAGGCACGACCTTTAAGGAAAGCCCCACTGCCCAGGGCTCCTGCTCCAGGCTGTGGCTGGAGACAGTGGAGTGCAGAGGGGGTGAGTCTTTCTTCATAAAGCAGGGTTCCCAGGCCCGCGGGCCCTGAGCATCAGCAGCGATCTCAAACATCCCCTCCAAGGAGCCAGCCATCGCCCCACTTGTAATGAACGCTCCCTCCCCCACTGCCCACGGCCCTGTATTCATATCGTGCAGCCCTCAACGCAGCCTACCTTCTATTACATAACGGGACTGTGGGCAAGTCTAATTCCTCTCCCTCTAATGGCTTTCATTTGTATCGTACCCAGCAGTTGACCAAGAACTTTTGCAATAACCCTGTAAGACATGTGTGCGTAAGAGATGAGCTCATGGAAACTCAGAGAGGAGGTTAAGCGGCTTTTCCCATGTCGAAAGCCACACATGGAGAGCTGGGAGGCCAGCTCTGAGGGTAGGCATGCCTCGCGCCCATTCTGCATCTCCTGCGGGGCACTGCTGAGTGTGGAGGCATCCAGAATTTTTCGTCGAGTTGGAATGACAGCCTCTGACAGGGCAGAGAGGAAGCCCGTGCCCTCTGCAGCCTAAGCTATTTCCCTGTTGCATTGGGTGGCACAAACCGGTACCTCTTCCGGATCTCTCATGGCTGATGCAACGGGGTGAGGGCTGTAGCTTCTCCTCACAACCCATTTCACCAGAAGCCCCTTTCCACGCAACATAATTATCGTCATTATGACAACTAACGAATCGTTTTGAGCCGAGTACCTGTCAGGTCCAGTAAAGTGAGTACTGTCACAACCCTTCCCCTCACACCAGGTCAGAGTCATTCATCCACACTCCCATGACTAATAGGGAGCAGAATGGGATTCCTGGGATCTGACCCAGGATTGCTGGAGTCAGACGTGTAACTGCTGGGTTAGCCAGCCACTCCTCGGGCAGGTCAGGCGGGCACCCCTGCTCCTGAAGCCGGGCAACCATACCTCCCTGTAGACAGCCCAGCCCTGCCCAGGACCACCTGCCTGTAGGGGCCCCAGAGACATAGAGCAGATCCTAAATAAGACAAGGCTGTGGACAGTAGATACATGGCTTGTTTCCTTGAATCCTCACCTCTGGCCTTTGGGCGGGCACTAGCTCCTACAGCTCACAGTGGTGGGGACAGATGCTCAGAGAAGTTAGGGACCTTGCAGAGACCTCAGTGCTGTTGCTCCTCACCGTGGGGCCGAACAGCGCTTGGAGCATAACTCTGAGGGAGCTCAGAGAAAGGGCCACCAGCCGTACCTGGGAGTCATGGGAGACATTGCAGAGGTGGTGACACTGAGCAGGGCAGAGGAGGGGAAGGAGGCAGCCCAGTGTCAGGAGGGGGGTTGGAGTTGGAGTCCAGCCCGGCAGGGTTGGCCTCCCTGGGTCCTGGTAGGGCTGGAACTGTTGCTGGCAGCCCAGAGGTGGCTGAAGGCCCCACACATGGGATCTCAGCTCCAAGCAATCACACACCCTTGTTGGTGGGGGGTGCCAATTGGGTGCTATAGAGTCAGGCCCGGAGGCTGGTTCAACATGCTCTCACCCAAAGCATCCTCTCATCAACTTCAGAATTAAAAATGCTTTATGTTGAAATATTTTAGACATTCAAAAAGGTACCCTGTATATGTTCTTAATAATATAATGTATTATTCAACAATAAAAAAGAATAAAGCACGGGTACATGCTACAGCATGGATGAACCTGAAAACCTTACGCTAAGCCCACAGGAATAAAAAGATCAGCGGTTGCCTGGGGCTGGGAGGGTTGGGGGCAATGGAGGATGACTGCTAAAGGGCATGGATTTTTTTTGAACGGTGAAAATTCTCTGATTTTGATGATGGTCGCACAACTCTCTGAATATACTAGAAATCATCAAATTGTACACTTAAAATGGATGAGTTGTATATGAAATTATATTTCAATACAGTCATTACAAAAAATATAATGGCTGTAGCTGGGTGGCTCAGTTGGTTGGAGTGTCATCCCGTATACCAAAAGGTTGTAGGTTCAATCCTGGCTCAGGGTATGTACAGGAGGCAATCGATAGATGTTTCTCTAGCCCCACCCCCGCCCCCAAACCAATAAGACATATTGGGAGAGGATAAAAAAAATGAACTTGGGCCCTAGACGGTTTGACTCAGTGGATAGAGCATCGGCTTATGAACTGAAAGGTCCTGGGTTCGATTCCAGTCAAGGGCACATACTTGTGTTGCGGGCTCAATCCCCAGTAGGGGGCATGCAGGAGGCAGCCAATCAATGATTCTCTCATCATTGATGTTTCTATCTATCTCTCCCTCTCCCTTCCTCTCTGAAATCAATAAAAATATATTTTTTTTTAAAAAATGAACTTGGCATACTCATCATCCAGCTTAAGAGCAATATAGCCAAGCCCTCAGGGATCCCAATCTCTACTGCATCCCTGCTCCCCACTGAATCTGATGTTTATCACTCCCATGCATTTCTTCATATACTTATTGCTTTTGCATATATTTCCTGCACAATGTGTCATGTTGTTTTATATGTTTCTAATGTTATATATATTAACTGTATCGTAAAAGTTAATTGTAATTTTCCCCTTTCTCCCCATAGGATGAGATTCACCCATAGCATAGCTTGGTCTGGAGGTCCAGTTCATCTGTGAGATGGTGTATGGCATTTCATTGATGGAAGTACCTCGATTTAATGTCCACATGTCTCTACTCTTCCACTGGCAGATATTTAGGTTTTCTTTCCTTTTCTCGGTAGCACACGGGGCCGCGGTGAACACGCTTCCCCTCACACACGTGGGTGTGTTTCTCCAGGGTGTGCCCAGGAGGGGGCTTTGTGGGGGCCACCCCCTCTTTCCCAGAGACGTTATTCTTTAGTCTCTTCTCCTTACGCGTGAGAAAACAGAGGCCCCGAGAGAGGACAGCGCCCTGCTAAGTCCTTAGGGCCTGGGACCGGTTCCCAGTCTGGGGCTTCTGGCCCCAGCACTCTGCCTTTCCGGAACCCTCCGTTTCCTTATTTTTATTTCTCTACAAATCCCAGTGACCACCCGGGCAGGCCTTATCAGCACCGATCTAGGAGAAACACATTATCAGCAGCGTCCAGGAGGCTGGGGATCTGGAAGTGCTTTCGGGAGGAAACGGGAAGAAATTATTAACTTGAGAGAATTCCCCTGGAGGCTGTGAAGTGGGGAGCGGAGGGCCTTGAGGAAGAGGCCCTTCCAGGGCGGGGGCGGGGTGGGGGGGGGGGCGTCTGGGGATAGCTGTGGTCTCTGCAGCCCTGCTCACACCGGCTCCCAACCCCTCCCCACAAGGGCTGGGTGCTTCCTTACGTCCAGGGTCCTCTCCTACGTGCCAGCCAGCCCTCCTCTGGGGAAGCAGGATGCCTGAAATAGGACCACAGAGGCCACAGGACATGCCTTCATTTGGAGCCCAGGGTCCGAGCTGCTGACTGGCTGTCTGATTTCCAGAGCACACCATGCCCACACTGGTCTGGTTGTGGCTCCCGCCCCATACAGCCTCTCTGCACCAAATACCGTCACCAGCACACAGGCATCACCATCATCACAGGCATCACCAGGCACCACAGGCATCACCAGGCATCACAGGCATCACCAGGCATCACAGGCATCACCAGGCACCACAGGCATCACAGGCATCACCATCACCACAAGCATCACCATCACCACAGGCATCACCATCACCACAGGCATCACAGGCATCACCATCACCACAGGCATCACAGGCATCACCATCACCACAGGCATCACCATCATCACAGGCATCACCAGGCATCACCAGGCATCACCATCATCACAGGCATCACCAGGCATCCCCATCACCACAGGCATCACCAGGCATCACAGGCATCACCATCATCACAGGCATCACCATCATCACAGGCATCACCAGGCATCACAGGCATCACCAAGCATCACCAGGCATCACCAGGCATCACCAAGCATCACCAGGCACCACAGGCATCCCCAGGCATCACAAGTGTCACAGGCACCACAGGTGTCACTCTGCACGCAGAAGGCATCATGCCCAGGGGAGGCCTGAAGGGGCTCAGGCCGCATTAGGGATTTGAACTCGATCCTAAGTGCGATGGGAAGCGCTGACATGCTTAACTAGGGCGATGCATTAATTTTCAAAAGGCCACCTGGCCTCTGGGTGAAGAAGGGATTGTGGGAGGCCCGTTAGGGCTGCTGATGTGGGTAAGGTGGAGATGGTGGCAGCCTGAGCAGGAGTGACGGTGGTGAAGATGGAGGGAATCGGCGCAGTGGGATCAGTGGGGCTGGGTGATTGATGGGACGTGAGGACAAAGGCGGCCTCCGGGCAGACGCCAGGTTCCAGCCCACTGCCGGGCCCATGTGGTGATGGTGCCGCCCCCCAGGACAGGGAATGTTGGGAAAGGGTCAGGTGTGGGAGGCAGCCGCTGGCTTCAGCGCGTGCGCTTGGAAGATGTGGTTCGTAGGTGGGGAAGGTTCTCCCCGGCTGGAAACCCACAAAAGCTCCTCTCTGTAGGAGCCTCACTCTGAGCTGTGCTGTCAAGCGCCTGCAGAATTGAAATCAAATGGTTTATGATCGTGGCCAGGGAGAAACCTTTGCAGGTGCACACATTTTGGTCTGTTTTCACTTCTCATTTGAAGACAAATTACTTGTCCCAGTAGGTGGTTTTGCCTGGATTATACATTGAGCACACACGAGGCATTCTGTTAGCATAGTAACCCAACTGCAGAACTACTGAAAGGCTGTGGGAGGGGAGGGGGAGGGAGGAGCTGCAGGGATGCTCTAGTAGGCCTGGGGGGGGGGGGAGCGGGGAGGTGTGAAACAGGGAACACAGATATAAAACCGGCATGAGCGACTGTGACAGGTGAGACTTCAGTGCGTGGGCAGGGCAGGTGAGGAGCCCAATTTTACTGAGAGAAAAGGAGCACAGCGTCGCGGGAGACTGGCCACAGACTGGACTGGAGAGACAAACATGGGCTGATTATTGGGTGGGGGTGTATGAACACTAGGGAGTCATGGATGGTTCTTGAATGGAGGAGTGGCATCAGCAGGACCCAGCAGCTGAAGGAGTGCAGTGGGTGAGGGAGAAGGGGACAGCGACGGGCTGGTGCCTGGGTGCCTGGGAGGTGAGATGGGCCGTGAGACAGGACTGCAGAGTCAGGAGGAGGTGGTGGGGGGAGGGGAGAGGGGCAATGAAGCTGACACAGCACATGAAAGCCCATCCCTCTGGCCGAAGCAAAACATGGGCGAGTGGGCACTGAATAGGAGGGTCTCGTCCAGGCTGGATGCACTTTAAGGAACAGCCACGCACGACTCAGAATCACCCCAGCGATTATTTGCAGGTAGAGTGTCTGAGGTACCTGAAAACAGTCTTTCTTTGGTTTAAATGTTCTCCCTAAAGCAGCCATCAGCCCTGCAATCTTCTTTATTAGTGGCACCAGGGACACTTTGTTCTGCAGTCTCCCTTTTCTGGGTTAGCTGAGTCTGAAATACGGAGAGCCACAAAGGAAGGGGGGCTGTGGCTCTGCTCCGCTGAGCCCAGGGGAGGTGGGAGGGGCCCAGCTGGGGACAGAAGCTCTGGCCACGGGCCCTGCCCCTGTAAATGCAATGAGGCTGCTGGGGGCAAAAACGGGTGCCAGGGCAAACAGGGCAAGGCTAGACAGAGGCAGGGCTTCAGGACGTGCGGACACCAGCTCTCACCACCGATGGAAAATAACCAAGCCCCAGAGGCAGTTCCCGAGCGAACGTAAATGGAAACACATGAGAAAATGGAGCCCTGTTCGTGGCATCTCAGACGTTTTTGTTGCTGCAAGGGGCTTCCGCCTCTCCAAGCCATTGTCCACATCACTGCCAGTTCTGGCTCTAGAATTGGACCGGGTCCTATCCCTATTCCCCGAACCTTCTCTGATGCAACATCATCTCCCGCGGGTGACAAAGCCAGGGCACAGGCATCGCGGCCCACTGCTAGGCATTCGCAGCGCAAATCATTCAGTGTTTGCTGCGCCTTTTCAGCCTCAGAATCTGACTCAGCACAGCCCTCGGGCAGCCGTTACCAACCAATCATTCTCCTGGTGAAAACCCTTTGCCTCCCTCTGAACGGAGGGCGCTGAGCCGGAACTCCTCGGCCTGGCCCTTGGCTGCCTTTCCCACCCTGATTTCCCGTCACTGCTTCTGTGCCCCTTCACCTGCTTGCCCGCCCCAGGTATCCCTGCCCTTTTTCTCACTCCCAGAGCCTTGTCTGTGCCGCTGCCTCCCCGGGAGGGCCTCTGTGCAGACTGTGAGCTGTCCCTACGTATCTGTTCTCCCACTTCCCAGAGTAACTAAGTTGTACCTAGACATGTGGCCACCCAGCAAAAAACCCCTCCCGGCTCCGTGGGATCTGGGGGACCATGCGACTAAGTGCTGGCCGATGGGATAGGAGCAGAAGTGATGCGGTCAGGTTGTTTTCCTTCTAATTTTGCTCTCAGGGTTTGGGCATGAGTTCTCCTGCCCTCCACTCCCCCGTCCCCTTCCATGCTGGCCAGGGAGACGGCAAGAATGAAGCAGTGACAGGAGCCCAGAGACGGAAGCCACCTGGTGACCATGGCAGGGCCACCCTCCCTTCCCTGGACCACTGTTGTCCAGCCTGCAAGGAAGGGACCTTCCTCCTCCCTATTGGAGTCCTGGATTTGGGGTCTAGAGTTATGGTGGCAGCTGTGTCTATGCCCCCACCTGCTTCCCTGTTCCTTGTCTCCAGCCTCCAGTGCCACCTCCTCAGGGACGATTTCCCAGAGGGCCAAGCTCCTCTGGAATCCCTGGCCCTTCATCTGCACCTCTCATTAGCATGCATCTCATTAGCATGCATCTCATTAGCATACCCTAAATCATGGCTGGGCCTCTCCCACACCTGGCGAGGGCACTACGCACAGGCCTGGCCAGGTCACCCCTTCCCCACTATGGTCGTCCAACCTCTGGCCTGGTGGTCAGTGTGTGACACTGACCGAGTCCTCCCCTTAGCGATGAAGCCCGGACAGTGGAGGAACCCGCTCCCGCAGCTCGGCTGGTCCTGGTTCTCGCCGTGTGTCCGCACGTAGCACCCCTCACACTGCCGGCCCCACCCAGCCCCAGCGTGGCGGCCCTGAAGTAGCCGCTTCCTTGCTGCCGGGAGCCTACATTGTCCTGCTCCTCCTCTGTGACTAAGAGCAGGGAGAGAGGATGGGAGAGTCCCTGATCTTTGTGTTCCTTTCAAGTGGCCTAGGAAGTCCCACGGTCTGTATATCTGCTCCCAACGCCCTTCTGTCCCGCCAGGCCATACGCTTTGCACACGGCCCACACCTATTCCTCTGAACTTCTGGCCGCCGTGACCCTCCTGACGAGGCCCGACCTTTGGCATCCCGTCCCGGCCTCCAGGCCCATCATCCCCTGGAGCAGTGCAGGCAGCCAGAAGCAGGACACAGCCAGATTGCAGCCAGTGCGTGGCTATTTTGGGACAGGGAGGATCCTGGGAGGATGCTGGCAAGGTCAGAGTAGGAAGGGAAGGAGGTGGGTTTTCTGCCCACGATTATGTGTCCCAAGCCCTTTGGATGCCACCCAGGGCCCAAGGCTGCCACAGGGAAGAACACACCCACCACAGGCTCCCACCTCGGCCCAGCGGGTCTCAGAGGCAAACCGGGGCAGGCCTGGGCTCGGCGCTCCCGGCTCCAATCTCAGTGGCCACAGTGGGCAGGAAGAGTGTGTGTTTATGTGCTGCGATTTCAGCCTCAGGCAAGACTCAGAGCGGCTCCAAGCGGGCGAGGCACCAGAAACCAACCCGAGGGGAGACGGAGAACACAAGAAAGAATCCAGTCACCCAGCGATGGTTCTTGATCGGTTAGGGAACATTCCTTGAGCATCTACGAGGCATGGGGCACAATATGAGATGCTGGCAAGACACAAGGAAGGAGGCTTTGACTCTGTATGTGGCACTTGCAGTTGCCTATGTCCTCTGTAAGTATCAGGCGCTCTAAAGAGGTTACACTCTGACCCCTGACTAAGGAAATGCTCGGAGAGGCAGCTTTAGGCGGACGAGCCAGAGTGGTGCTTTACCCGTGCGTGTGGGGACTTGCAACCATTGCAGGATGTCAGAACTCCACTCTGCCGGTTTGGAGATGTGCTCAGTACTGCGCCCAGCCCACGACTGGTGCTCAATGAGGGGCAGTGGCAACTGCCAGTTCTCATACAGGCTGGCAGCCACATGCCCGTAGGCCTCAGTGGGTGAGAAGCCTCGGGCTGGGCAGAGGGGGCAGGCCCAGGGATGCAGCAGGACCTAGCCCATCCTAGCAGATGCATTTACTCCGGGGCTCTATTGTCTGAGCGCCCTGTGCAGCCCTTCCAGAACTTCGCTCCTTCCTACTTTGCCTCCATTTGGGGTCTTGTCTTAACTGCCCTAAGTGTTAATTGCCTGGCTCTGGTCTATACTTCAGGCCAAACTGCCCTCTGGGGAATTCCCTAACACCCCGGACACCCCTTCCGGAAGCCCCTGCTCTCTCTCCTCCCATCTCCTGGCCACCTCGTGGCCTGCTGGTGGCCCCTCCCACAGAGGACCTGCATCAACCCCTTCCCTCTCCCCCGCACTGTGTCCCTTCACTCCGATGTGCCCCTCCTCCCCACCACCTCTGAGCTGCTCCTGCTGCCTCACCGCTTTCTCCTCCCCACCCAAGAGCGCGGGGTCCCACGCAAACTCTCATTCTTCCAAGTCCTCCCTCCCTCCTACCACATCGTCCCCAGCTCCCAGCCTCCCAGGACCTCCAGAGCCAGACTCTCCCAAGCACAAAATTGATACCCATTGGCTAGGCACCCACCCTGACAGGGGCAGGGCCTGCGAAGCCCAATCAGGCAGGGGGGAGGGACGGGTAAGCCTCTGTCTTGCCACAGATGTGCAGCCGCATCGCCCCCAGCACCAGGATGTGGTGCCTCATGAGGATTTCTGAGCGTCTTTAAAGTGCAAGAGGAACTGAGGGGGAAATAGTTGTGCTCAGTAGGAGTCGGGAAAGGTGCTAAATACTTCCCACAATTATCTCTCTGAATCATCGCCATATACCTGCAAGATGGGGACTAATTTATCCCCATTTTTCACAGGAGGCAACCAAAGCAGAGAGAGGGCAAATAATTCTCGGAAGGCCACACAGCTGGTAAACGCAGAGCTGAAATGCAAACCTGTGTCTTCATGGCTGCAAATCTCCTGCCCCTCCCCAACATGCTACACCCTGAGCAAAACGACCAACTGCAATTGATCAGAGTTACAGAGATGCCAGACACGAAGATTTGAAATGTGGGCGGCCCTCGAAACCCTGATGCTACCCGGCCTGCCACGCCAGCCTTGCCTTCATCTCATCTCATTAATCTTGGCATTCTTCTCCCCAAAGCGTTCCCAGATCCCAGGGCTCAATCTCCTGGGCCCCGAGGGAGGGAGGGAGCTTCCCAGGGCTTCTGGACACCCTTTTAATTAACCCAGATGACCCTCTTCTGCCTGGGGCCAGCTGAATCGCATCACGGTGCCACCGTCTCCTGTGGCAGCCCCCCTGCACTGTGACTCCCACCTCGGCCACTCATGCTCCGGCAAATGCTGTCCCTTCCCTTCCCACCTGCTCAATACATGCTGGCCTCTCTCCCCTGGTTTGGGGACCATGGTGAGGGCTCCTGGGGCTCTTCAGCCCCTCTGTCCATGGAGGGCTTGCCAGAGAGCTCAGTTAGTGTTCTGCCAATGTCACCTGCCCACGGTGGTATCGAGGGGCCACACTCTGAGCTGGCAGAGGTCCGGAGTAGAGTGGTGGGTTGGGGGCTGCGCAGGTCCCCTGCCCTCCCTCAAACCTTGTCTTCACCAGCTGGCAAATCACTGAGCCAATCGGGAAGGCCCCTGTGATGACTTGATTATTTTCTCCCCCAACCCTTTTTTGGAACTTTCTTCCTCATCCCCCCAAAAGTACAGCCCATACCAGTTACCATGGGAACAATGAAACTTGCTCGTCTGTCATTCTCATGCCTTAATAATAATAGTCAGCAACCTAGAAAAGTCCGGATGAACTAACTCATCATTATTATTAACTGTTTGCAATGAAACTGAACCCAACACGCAGCATGGCGCTCAGCACAGAGCAGGGACTCGGTACACAGCTGTGACCAGATGAGCAGGCGCGGCGAGGAGCGGGTCACTCTATGCAGAGGAACAAGCACTAGACGGGGTGCCCTCGGAGGTGACCCGCCCACACAGGGCTAATAAATGCGGGAGCAGAACCTGCATCCAGATTGGCCTGGTTAGATCGGTTGCGCCGCATCACCTTGACCGTGAGCAGTGTGCTCGGGTGCGTTTGTGAGGTCGTCTCCACACCACACAGCACAAAGCGCCCAAAGCCCGCACGTGAGGGCAGGGGAGTTTTACCGTCGGGATACTTCGCTCGTTCCAGCAACAAACACTTTTGTAGGCCTACTATGTGTCAGGAGTTGGAGGCGTAATAGTGGCCATCATGAGCCTGGTCCCTGCCCTCTTGGGCTTCTCTTCTTGTCAATGCTGCATAACCCTTCAGAGTTTGCAAAACGTAGTCATGCCCATCATCTTGTCTGATTTCACAACGTGGTGCATATAGTGAAGGCCCATAGGAGCATTCATGAATGCATGAATGAATGTTTGAATGAATGAATGATGGCTAGGGGGTGGGTGGGCGGATCAATGAGTAGAGGAAAGGCAATACCACAGATATCGCCATTCCATCTTTCAAATGGAAAGCGATGCCCTGAGCAGGGTGTGGCCAGAGCACACCCACGAGAGGGCCTCTGGCGGGCGTCCCGTCCTAGTCACCGTTCGCAGGCTCCTTACCTGGTGGGCAGTGACACCCCGGAGACATCTTCGTCTTCGGGGCTTCTCGGCGCCTCCGAGAGTGGAGCTTCCATTTCTGCACAAGAAGACAGAGGAGAGGAGTCACTGGGAGTCCTGGTGGCCAAGCGCTGGGAATCGTTGTGGGCTGGCGCGGTGGGGGTGTGGGAGAGGGGCCCCGGGGGCTGGCAGGAGGGCTGTTCTTGGATCAAAGACTGGCCACCGGACGTCTGGGTAATAAGAAGCAGACGGAAAGGTCCCATCTAGCTAATTTCAGTGTCTGCTGTCTTCGGAGCGCTCTTAAAGAAATTAACCCCCATCACAGGACCCTGCAAGCCAGCTGCGGCCTTCCCGCACCGCTCACTCATGGGCCCCATGGCCGGCTTCTCTCGGCTCTCTGATCTTTGGTTCCTGGCTAGTCTGGGCTCCTGCTGGATCCCGGGGCAGGGACAGTGACTTGTTCTTCTTGTGTCCCTCTCAAGCGAGGCCCAGGCAGGAGTGGTGGGCTGGAAGCTGGGCAGGTCCTCTGCCTCCATTAAACCTCTTCCTCACCAGCTTGCAAATCACTGAGCTAACCTGCAAGGCCCCAAGAGGTGGCCACAAGCAGAGGAGGGCACCCCTGCTCACCAGGAGCGGCTATTGCCATGGTTGTAAACGGACACGCACACGCCCAGAGCGTCGGTGCCTGGGGTGCTTATGCTGTCAGCGTGGTGCGCTGAGGCCTCAGTCCTCACAGCACCCTGGGCGGGGGCCACGCACAGAGGTTAACAGGCGTGCCTCCGGGCCAGACTGCCTGGGTCCACGCACAGGCCTCGGACCGTGAGCTGCTAACAGTCCCTACCTCACTGGGTTACTGAGAGGAAAGAAAAGGCCGACGTATAGAAAGAAAAGCCCTCGGTACATGTTAGCTATTGCTGCACTCATGTTACAGGTGAGGAGCCTGAAGCACAGACGGCAGCCTGTAGCCTGGCCAAGGTCAGGGGAGGAGCAAGGCTGGGACTTGAACTCACACTCTCCGAAGCTAGTGCAGCAGTTGAAGCTGGTAGCCCCCGAGCCAAATTGGCCCTTAGATGTATTTTAATTGGTTCCCACAGATATTTTTTTCATTGAATTTGTTGCCAGTATTTTGAAGAGGTTGATTTTACATGCACATCTGCATTTCTAATTTCTCTGGAAAACTGGAAGATCTGGCCGCATGGGGCCTGCACAATGGCTGGCCCTGATTGACAGTGTCCAGTAGTCCCTGACATGTGGACAGTGAGGATGCCAGCTGGCCCCCACCAGCAGCTCTCCAGCACTTAACTACTGTGTCGTCTGCCACTCAGCGTGGGCCAGGAGAGATGTAAAGAAAGGTCGAGGGAGAAGTGTAGTGGGATGAGGCGTCATCTCTGGTTGGTGCAAACTCATGTCTGCTCAGCCCTGATCTGTACTGGCGCTGAGCTGGGTGCTTTATACAGAGAATCACATCTATTTTTCACAATCTAACAAATTTAACTCATTTTTTACTTAAGGAAATGGAGGCTCAGAGAGGCTGAGTGACTTGTTGAAGGTCACACAGCTAGTACGTGATGGATCTGGGACAAGAACTCAGGCACCCTGCTGGAGAAAGGTGCACACAAATGCCCCCAGGAGAGGGAGCACAGCGACAGGCAGGGTGAGGACGCTGAGGGAAGGAGGGGCAGAGGGGCAGAGAGACAGGAAGGGGAGGAAGGGAGGAAGTCTCAAAGGGGAGCCCCTCACTCAGAAAAGGGAGACTGTGGATGGATGTTGAGGCTTGGCCACAGGTGGGCACAGAATGGCCGCTGGGCGAACACGTGCCCTCCCAGGACCAAGTTTGGTGAAAGGCCCCGCGATGCCCAGCTCTGAGCCCCGCTCACCAATGCCATGCTCCATCGAGGACCGCACCTATCGACTTCCCTTCCCACCAACGACCTTGGGCTCTTAAGAGACATATTGGTGGCTGCTCCTGGCGCACAGTAGGTGTGTGACAGAAGTCTGCTAAGTGACAAGGCCATTCAGTGACTGACAAGCAAAGCCAGCTGAGTGTGCAGCATTCTGGCTGCAGGTTGCAACCATTGGGGTTGTCACTCATTCAACAGCCACAAGAGGCCAAGTGCGGGCTGGGCCCTGGAGGTGGAGATGGACAGAAGGCTGGAGGCTGAGGTTCCTCTCTGGAGGCTGTCACAGTCATCATGCCACCGAGAGACACGGTGGTCTGCGGTGTGTCATGGCAGGATGGAGACAAGGGGAGGGATGTGCAGGGCACAGGATGGACCTGGTGGGGAGAGGGTAGGACCAGGCTCTGCCATGGCCACCAAGATGCCCCCATGGGGACAGGACAGGGGCAAAAGCAGGCTTGTGGGAAGATGACAAGCTGAGCTGGAGGGCTGCCCCGGTGGAGGAGCCCAGGTGGGCAGGGCCGTGTGGTTCTGGAGCTCTGGAGAGAGGGCTGGGATAGAAAGGCGGATTGGAAGCCAGGGACACCATTAAGAGGGAAGGAGACAGCCCAGCCGGTGTGGCTGAGTGGTTGAGCGTCACCCTATGAACCAGGAGATCACGATTCCATTCCCGGTCAGGGCACATGCCCGGGTTGTGGGCTCAATCCCCAGTGTGGAGTGTGCAGGAGGCAGCCAGTCAGCGATTCTCTCTCATCATGGATGTTTCTTTCTCCCTCTTCCTTCCTCTCTGAAATCAATAAAAATATCTAAGAAAAAAGAGGGGAAGGAGACATCTGACAGAGATGGGAAACTGGCTGCATTCAGGGTGTGGGTGGGTTTTCTTGGCCCGCACAGTGTTTATTTTTGAAAAGTATTAAATCCCGACATCGCCACACCCCTTCCAGAGCCTGGGCTTTCATTCCACCCACTGACCGTCTCTGCAGCTCCCTCCTTCCAACGCCTCAACCCCGGGCTCCCTCCAGCCTGCGGGCACCTTCTCACTGGCATTCACCCACCACATTTCACGTCCCTCCTTGCTCAGTGTCAGTGATTACAATTACTCTCCTGGCTACAGCCCGGGCTGCCAGCATACCCTTCCCTTCAGCACACTCTCCTGGCTAAGCCACAGACCTAGTGGATTGAATGTCCACGGACCCCACGCTGGGGCCCACGCAGAAGGAAGCCAGAGGAGTGTACGACCTGGGTGACTGGCTTCACTGTAATCGTGATCATTATCTCAGCGCAAAGCCCAGCGAGCGTGTTGTGCTGCCCTAGTTCCCTCATCTTCCTGTCCTAGTAGTTCTCACACCTTCTCTCCCCAAGCCCACACGCAGTCACCTGGTGACCTGAGAAAACAGAAGCCGCCAGAAGAGGCCTTCCAGAGGTCCCACCACCACGCACACCCGCCCCCCTGTGGGCACACTCCCCTTCTCTCCTCTTTTTAAAAAAATATATATTTTATTGATTTTTTACAGAGAGGAAGGGAGAGAGATAGTTAGAAACATCGATGAGAGAGCAACATCGATCAGCTGCCTCCTGCACACCCCCTACTGGGGATGTGCCAGCAACGAAGGTGCATGCCCTTGACCGGAATCGAACTTGGGACCCTTCAGTCTGCAGGCCGATGCTCTATCCCAGGGGTCCTCAAACTTTTTAAACAGGGGGCCAGTTCACTGTCCCTCAGACCGTTGGAGGGCCGGACTATAGTTTAAAAAAAAAACTACGAACAAATTCCTATGCACACTGCACATATCTTATTTTGAAGTAAAAAAACAAAACGGGAACAAATACAGTATTTGTATTTGCATGTGGCCCGTGGGCCGTAGTTTGAGGACCCCTGCTCTATCCACCGAGCCAAACGGGCTAGGGCCCCTTCTCTCCTCTCGCCTGTCCGTCTGTGCCCCCAGATCAGGCCAGCCCCCTACCTGCTCAGCAGGTCCTCCCCTCCGCCTGCTCCAGGGCATCTCAGCAGCAGGTCTCCCTCCCACGGCACATCTGTTGCTGCCTTGGGCCTGGATCCCTTACACCATTCGTCACCAAACGTTGTCTGCAGAGGGCCAGCTAGTCACTCTGTCAGGCCCTGTGAGCCATACAGTCTCCGTCACAACCACTCAACTCTCTGTGTCGGCGTAAAGCGGCTATAGACAGCTCGAAAGCAACACAAGCAGGGCTGTGCTCCCATTAACATGTATTTACGAAAACAGGCTTCGAGTGGGATTAAGCCGTCCTTCGTAAAGGAGTCCTGATGTGCATCACTGTGCAAGCACGCTGCTGATCCTCCCATCATAAAAAAAATACAAGAAAAGATAAGAAAAGTCCTCTCTTGGTCAAGCTTCTTTTTTTTTCTAGAAAAATTCCCTGATGGACAGTGTAGCCTCCTGCTCCCTCCTGGACAGCTCCTGTCAGCTCTTACCTTCCCTGCCCCCGAGAGGCCCTCCTGTGGCCACTGGTGACCTCTCGTAGTTAAGCCCAGTGGGCAGCCCCCACCTCATCTCAGCACCTGCTCACTATCCTTCCCCTTGACCACTTTCTTCACTGGGCTCCCAGGACGCCACTCGGCTCCCTCAGTGTCCTCCCTGGCTCCTTGTTACCTACTTGACTCGCAGGGCCCAGTCTCACCTCTTTCCCTCCGCCCTGGCTCCTTGGGGCTGTCGCTGGTCTTATGGCCTCGACACCTATGTATGTGGCCATGCCCTGCTCCTTGCACCTCTAACCCAGACCTTCCTCCAGATGCACTTATCCAGCTGCCCACTTGGCATCGCCACGGGCAGGCACCCCCAAATTAGCCAGCAAATCTGAGCTTCTCATGTTCTGCCCCTTCTTCCCAGCCTGCCCCTCCCTCCTCACAGGTAATGGCACCTGTTCAATTGTTCAAAACGTTGACATTATCAGTGATGCCTCCTTCTCTCTCACTCCACACCCATCGGTCAGCAACTCCTGCTCTCTACCTTCCAGACAAGGCCAGGATCTGACCCCGTCTCACCACTCCCACCCGCTCTGGTCCAAGCTTCATCAACGTTGGTGTGATGGCTGCCACAGCCTCCTGGTGTATCCTCTGCCTCTGCCCTTGCCCCACAGACCACTCAGCATGGCAGCCAGGGTGACTCACAGGCCCCCTTGAAGTGCCTGCACATGCCAGGCTTCCTCCTACCTCAGGGCCTTTGCACGTGCTGTCCTCTCTGCCTGGGATGTTCTCTTTATAGCTAACCACCTGGCTCACTCTCGATAAGGCCTTCCTCATCCCTAGTGCCCTCCTACAATATACTTACTATCCCTCCTCCCTGCTTAGTTTTCTCCTTATGATTTTCTTGTTGGTGGTGCCTAATTTTCTTGCTTAATGCCTCCCCCCACAACTAGAAAGTAAGTACCACAAGGACATGGGTGTTTTGGTCTGTTTTAAATCACTGCCACATCCTCAAGTGCTAGCACATGGCCTGGCATATGGTAAATGCTCAATAAATAGCGGTTGCTTACAAAACAGGAGAATTGCACAAAGGTCCAGATTTCTGATCCCTCGTACAATAGGAGGACCTGGCAACACTGGGCCACAGTAACCGTCGGGTGGTGCTGAGTGATGGCGGCCCCTTTTGGGGGGGCGTGTGCTCTTCAGGTCACCACAGTACCCTTGCCCTGGCCAACGTCTCCTACTTGGGCACCTGAGTTGAGACCCCTAGAGAGAACTCTCCAGGCTGAGGCTCAGGGGCAGGTGGAAAACTTTCTGGGCCCTGGGCTGGACCCCAGCCGTTCTGCACAGAGAAGCCTTCCTGTTTTGCCCCCACGGGCAGCCGGGGCCTCCCGGAATGCCCCGCGTGGCCACAGCTGAAACATCACCCGCCTGGTCATTGCAGCTATTAAAATGCCTGTATCAGTATCAAAGGGAAAATGCCAAGCGGCTACTCACTCCCCCCAAAGAATGCAGCTCCAGCCTGGCCTTGGGTTTAGGGCCACTCCCTCCCCATGCTCAGCTTTGGGCTCTTAAAGGGCTCAGGTTCAACCTTGGCCTCTGTAACATAGGGCGGGTCCAGGTGTGGGGGTTGGGACCCCAAAGGCAGGGGCCAGGTGAGCTCTGCACTCCATAACCATGACCTTGAGCCTGGCACTTCCCCCATGAGCGATCTGCAAAATGGGGATGTGAGATTATTAAATGAGCTAATATTAATAACTAGAGGCCCGATGCACAAAATTCATGCAAGAGCAGGCCTTCACAGCCACCGAGGCTGCCTGGATCCCTCCCTCACAGCCGCGGCCGTTTCCTCAATCCTGCGGCTGCAGCCCCGGCTTCATGGGAATGTCGTCCAGAAGGACATCAGGTCTAATTAGCATATTACACTTTTATTATTATCGATAATAGCTACACATACTGAGCAGTGTATACCAGGCACTGTGCTAAGAGCTTTAGGTGGAAATGTTGTTTAATATTTAATTTTTGATATTACTAGTGTATGACCCCTGTTAGAACCCATGGGTCCCTGGAGGCTGCGATGGGTCTCTGTTTAGGGTTAACAAAAACCTCTGATGGGTGCCCATGTCATGCGGGGCTGGCAGCGGGGGCATGGCTGAGCTACATCCGGGAGTGCCAGGGCCTCAGGTCCAGCCCCAGCTCTCCCACTAACTGTGTATGAAGCGAGAGAGATCACCTCTCTGGGCCTCAGTTTCCTCATCCGTAAACTGGGGATGAGATTAGTCCTCCACGGGCCGGCCCAGGGCAGGTGGAGGGATAAGTGAAATGAGATCAGAAAAGAGAAAGAAGTTCCAGGTGTGAAGAAGGGTGAGCACCTGCTAGGCCAGGGGTTGTTCTTACTGGCCAGGCGAAGGCCACTGCTCTCTGGACCTGGTGCCAGGCCTGCCTCCACCCCACCCAGGTGCCCCATGAGGCTGGTATGGCGTCAGGCACCACTGCGAGCATGTGGACATACGGTAGTTTCCTGCCCTGCCCTCCTCTCTGCCTGCAAAAGGGAAGGTGGGTGAGGGTCCTGCCTGCAGGCCTGCCTTCGAACCTGAGGACTATGAACGGAGGACTTGCCCAGTGAAATGACCGCACTGGGCAAAGCTCTGGCCAAGTGTCTGGCGACAGTGCCTGGCATGGAGTGGGCGCTTGATCCATCTGCTGGAGCCCTTTCCAACACCCTGTGCCAGAGCTGTTCCTGGGCCAGCGCCCCCTTGGAGCCTGAGCCGGCCTTGGAGGGCAGGGCCTGGTCTGGTGTCCCTGATCCACACTCGAACCCAGTTACTCACTTTGAGGTCTGCCCTCTCGGGCCAGGAGGACATGAGCTTTGGGCTGGGCTTCAGCAGGATTCGGACAGAAGGAGACAGGGGTGGGAGCGCAGTCCGGTGAGGACCGAAGGCTCAGAGGCAGGGACCTCATCCCAGGGCCTCATCCCAGGGACCACAGGAGACGCGGCCCACAGACGGGGTTTGTTAGGGCAGCAGGCTGCGTGCCCCGGGGCGCAGGCAGCTCAGCAGGGTGAAATCAAAGCGGAGGAAATCTAGACACTCAGCCCACACCCACCAGAACTGGACTGGCCTGGTCTGCTTCGGGGGGAGGGGGCCGTGTGCTGGGGCCCCGGAGGGCGTGTCATGGGGTGGGTGCCTTAGAAACCGTCTTCTCCCTCCCGCCACTGCTCTCTTTGTACAATGGACTTGGCGGCTGATCACAGGCTCCCAGGGCCAAAAAACAGGGGCCTGAGGGTCCTCCGGATGCCATTGCCGCTGCCTCCTGCTTCACCAGAACCACAGACAGCTGTGGCCCCGGGCTCTGCGGATCAGAAAGTTGGGGAAGGGAGGTGCTGCCCCTGCCTGAGGCGTCTAGCCTTCACAGGAGGGAGTCCTCCCTCCCAGCTAACCTACAGCCCGGCCGCGGCCTCGGGGCAGTCAGGGCCTGGACTTAGGCCTCTGTGGATGTGGCTGGGAGCCGGGTGAGCCTGGGGCCCAGGACTTCAAGGTTTCAGGGAGTCTGGGGTAATCGCAGGGCCACGTGCAGGATGAGGCGGGGGTCCCCTACAACAGTGTGGGGTGGGACTCGGGGTGAGAGTGCTGGATGCAAGGCAAGTGCCTCTTCTTTCCTTCCCTCCCTCCCGCAGATGGGCACTGAGCATCTGTCTGTGCCAGAGCCGTGCCAAGTGCTGGCAGCACACAGACTGGGCTGGTTCAGGCAGCCTGAGCAGAGCAGACATTCCCGCTGCCCGCAAGGCGCTTGCTCTCCAGGGAGGGCGCATACGTCTACAAACCATGCACATGGACAGGAGGCCACCACTGTCGTCAGAGTTACGGCTGGATGAGGTCCCGAGAGCCTGTCCGGTGGCATGGACTAGGCTGGCCCATCTGGGGACCCGACAGCTGGGCTGAGGTAAAGGACGCGCATCAGCGAACCAGGCGAGGGGCCCAGGTACAGGGGGATGGCTAAGACCAGACACGGCAATGTGCTTCTATGAGCCAGGCAGGGGTCTGGCATATGTTCATTCATCCAGCACTCAACCACCCAGGCATGAAGGAGGAAATGGAGACAGGCAGAGGTGAATGACCGTGCGTGACGCACACAGCCAAGAAGGGCAGAGGCAGGACTGGAACCAGGAAGCCGAGGTCAGAGCCCAAGTCCCTCCACTGTGGATGCCTGTGACCCAGGGTGGCTGGAGCGGGGAGGCTTGGCTCTTTTCAGGGGATTGAAATATTACAATAATCGCCATCCTGTTCCTGGACTGCCAGGCACTGCTCGAAGCACTTGTTTTTACTTGTTTTACCCTAAAAACAACACCCATAAGAAGGAGGTCCTCTGAGCATCACCCCCATTTTACAGAGGTACCACCCAAAGTTCCGAGAGGTTAACCAACTTGCCCAGCGTCGCCCGGCCAGTGATTAGCAGAGCGGGAGTTGAACCCGCAATCGGGCTCCGGAGTCTGTGCTCGGAGACTCAGAAAGTGAGGGGAGGGGCATCACGAGGCTGGAGAGGGTGGCAAGGGCCAGGGCTCATGGCCACTGAGAGCAGCAGGAAGTCACTGAAGAGTTGTAAGCAGAGAAGTGTGGTGATGAGTTTTTAAAAGATCGCCCTGGCTGCCGTGTGGGTGGTGAAAGGGGCTGGGCAGAGTGAATGGGTGCAGACGAGTTAGGAGGCTCCTGCCTGGCCCAGGAGTGCCCAGGGCAGTTCAGGTGGGGCGGGCAGGAGGGATGAAGAGAAGGGGACAGATCTGGGGGTGCTGAGAAGGTGCGGTCAGGGGGCCTGGAGGGGGTGCAGCTGGAGGCCAGTGCATTCACAGATGAAGGGGTGCTGGGGAGGTCTGGGCGTCTTGTTCGGCTTAGACAAGGTGAGTTTGAGGTGCTTTCGAGACATCCTGGAGGGCTGGGTGGGGGTGCAAAGATAGGTCCGGCGCGCTGATGAGATGAAGAATACAGATGACACTACAGCCAGAGCTGTCCAACCACGAGGGAGTGAGCGCCCCATCACTGTCAGGATGTAAGCCTGAGAACCAGACACGTTGTGGGGGATTCCTACTACAGGGCACAGCTCCCTTCCTTCCAGCACCCTGCTCTATGGAGTGGGGAGAGGCTGCAGGTGGCGGGACCACCCTCCAACCTCCCATGTCCCCAGTCTCCCCCTTCACCCAGGAAACCTCAAGTGCCACACAGGGAAGTGGACTAAGGCTGCTCCTGGCAAAGCCCCAAAGAATGCCCCTCTAGCCAGCCCCCTTTCTGCATCCTTGTCCCCCTTCTGTCCTGCCCCACTGGCCACCTTGTCAGAGCATGTCAGATGCAGAAAACATCCAGGGGTGGCCTCTGCAGAGTATCAGGCGACTGCAGGTGCAAAGCCCCCTGGGAGGCAGGATCCCAGCCTGGGGCAGCGGGGCCGCCCTATGGCATCTTACAGAACAGGTAGGAGTGAGCTTCCTGGTGGGAGGGAGGAGTGGACCGGGAGAGCCTGCCACGGTGGGAAACGCCCGCTGAGCGAAGGAAAGGCCAAGACAGGACCATGGGCATCGAGGAGACCAGTGAGGCTGGGCAGGGGGATGGGCAAAGGGGGGAGGAGAGGAGAGGAAAGCGCGCAGAAGGGGCGGCAGAGCCCGGCCCATGTGGACTAGAGCCAGGGCAGGCTTTCTGGGAAACCCACAGTAGCCTCCCGGGAGGGAGACAGGGCCCCAGTGTCCCCCTGAAGGCCGTGTCCAGCCTCCCAGGCAGGCAGTTCCGCTCCTTGGAGCTGGGCTTGCCCTTGCCCTTGCCCTTTGAAGGTCGGAGGAACCCCTGCTGCTGGCGGCCCCATCCGCCCTTTGGTCACTGAGAGTTTTCTTCAGGGAGCGCCCCCCCCCCGCCGGGCATGTGGCATGCAGCTGGGGTCTCACTGGCCGCCCAGATGACACCCAGGAGAGCCAGGAACCAGCCTCCCAGCCGCTCCCAGTCCCGCCTCAGTTTCCCTTGGAGGAGCCTGCTGGCTTCCTTTACTCACGGAGGACTCAGCAAGCGGCTCTGGGAGGGCAGAGTCCAACCAGAAGGTGTGGGAGAATTCCTGAGGCTCCTCCTAAAGTTTCCTGTCTTCCGGATGGCAAACTCTCAGGGCATTTTATTTTATTTTTAAACCAAAACAACAAACTAAAAAATCAAAACCAATATCCTCCCCCCTAAAAACAAAACAAAACCTACTGCTTACCCTTCTTTAAACCCCTCAGACTGAGACTGCACAGTGCACAGTGGGACTGACATCTCACTGTGATCCTCATCCCTGTCACCATCCGCCCCGCAAGCACGCTTGGCACCAGGCGAGGGCTCTGCTAAAATGGCACAGGATGTTCTGGCCTGGGGCTCACAGAAGTGCTCTCTCTCTCTCTCTCTCTCTCTCTCTCTCTCTCTTTCTCTCTCTCTCTCTCTCTCTCTCTCTCTCTCTCTCTCTCTCTCTCTCTCTCTCTCTCTCTCCATAAGGGGCTGCCAGACGTGGAGCTTGTTAGACACCCTAAGCCCACACCCTCCCCACAGGGATTCATATCAAGGTTTTGGGAAGTGGGTCAGCCAGCCTGTCACCGGCTCTGAGCAGGCCTTTGAGGGTGTGCATACATGACGAGAAGGAGGAAAGAATAACTTTAAAAAGTGTAGTTACTATGGAAGTGTTAGCCTTATCTTGTTTCAAAAGGGGCATTCAGTCAGCTGCGTAGACAGACGGACAGACAGACGGACAGACAGACGTGTTTACACCAGTACAGTAAGGCTACAGGGAGGAAGAGGGAAAAGAAAGGCCAGGGCAGGGGGAGAGAACAGGGCTGGGAGCGGGGCTTTACAAACACGGCTGCCGTGTGGTGGATCCAGGTCTGGTGCTGAGCTTCCCGGAGGACAGCCCAGTGTCCGAGAGACAAGAAGCAACGCGCCCTTCCTGGGAAGCTGAGCATCCTGGAAACCAGGCTGATACCACACACGGCACCCCCAGGGTCGTTCCTACACAAAGATGGCATCTTGGGCCCGATGCCAAGTCAGTGCAGTAAATGCCTCCGCGGTGGGAACCAAAGTGAGCTGAACCAGTCCCCAGCCCCTGGCCTCCGTGACGGGCCTTAGCTGTATGGCACCTTATACTAGTGGCTCAGAATGCCAGCTCTGGGGTCAGACTGTCTGGGTTCAAGGCGTGGCTCTGCTATTTACTAGCTGTGTGACCTTGAGGAAGTTACTTAACTTCTCTGGGCCTCCACTTTCTCTTCTGCAAGAAGGGAAAAATAGAACCACTTCATAGGCTTGCCGTGAGAATGAAATGGATTAATGGATGTAAGGCTCCTTAAACAGTGCTCAGTAAATATTAGCTGTTAATGAAAGCTGTGGACATGGCATAGCCCCCTTGTATCTCCTCTGATGATGAGGGAGGTGGTAATGTTGCTATTAACTGAAGGATTCCATTTAACCCTACAGCAACCCTGGGAGGAGAATGTCGTCATCCGTTTTTACGGATCAAGACACGGAGGCTCAGGCCACACAACTAGTTTGTGGCAGCGGTCCACGTGACATCAAATGCCATGGTTTTGCTCACTTCAATGTTCTGCTCTGACCAAACATGCCAGGCAGCCCGGGCAGGTGAGGTGAAGCTACTGACCCTCAAAAGTAGGAGATGGGGGAGGGGGTGCTCCCAGCTGCTCTGTCCGGTGGGAACACATCATACCGAGCCATCCCCACTCTCCCAGCCAGGACCAGGGGGAGTTAATCATTTCACCCTCTGCCGGCGGCTGTGAAACACCCACCTCCAGGGCACCATCCCCCCAGCAAATGCTGAGCATACGGCTGTGTCTGGGGGTGTGGGTGTGGGGAGCAGCTGAGTGAGGTGGCTTCACTCACCTCCAGCAGGGCAACCTGAAACCATCAACTAATTGGTGAGGGCTGCCTCTTATGTGCCAAGTCCCTGCCTAGACTCAGTGAGCCCTGTCCCTGCCCCTGGGTGGTGTGTGAGCAGATGGAGAAGCAAGACATGTAAAGGCAATAGAGAGGAGGCACACTGTGTGTGAGGCTGAGCCACGGATGGCAGATGGATGTTATCTTGCCCTTGACCCTAATAGAGCGGGGGTGGCAGCCTGGTGCACGGTGGTGAGAGGGATTCGGAGGCCCATCTCGGTTCCCTGGGAGTCATGGCTGCTGTGGTTCCGGAATGAGAGGCAGCACGTGCCACGTCTTATCTACTTTCTTCTCCGAGCTAGATGTGTGGCGTGGCCAGGAGGTCCTGCGGGGAGAGAGCCCATTTGGGTTGGATGGTTTGGGAAGGTTTTCCAAGTGGCCCTGGGCCAGTCTAGAACACGGGAGAGGCGTCTTCCGGAGAGCGCCTAACTGGGAAACTGCTGAAGACCCATGGCGCTTCCTCTCAGGTGCTGTGACTGTTCCCACCTCCTTCCCGTGAGGGTTGGCGGTGTAATGAGCTCCTCCGTCTGGCTCGGAGCGACCGGCTAGCTTCAAGGCCTCTGCAGAAGCTGCAACACTTTAGGAACTCTCCCTGGCTTTATCGATAGTAAATATTGCTCTGCGTTTAAAAAACTCACTTAGAGCCATGGAATAGCTCTTTACCTGGAACACAGCTCACTGGTTGGTGGTAGCTTCCTGGAGCGGTGTTGGGAGGAGTCTGGGGCAGGATGGAAGTGCGGCAGGAAAGTGCTACCATGAATTAGCAAGGCCTGCCAGGGCCAGGGAGTGCGGAGTGGAGCACACATGGGCCATGTCCTTGCCGTCACGTGGCCAGACAGTGACCTGTGGTCTGAAAGGGAGAAGAGACGTATGCAGGACAGGGGGTGTCTCTGAAACCTGGCTTTGCAGCCTTCAAACCTTTCTCCTCACCTGTAGGGCAAGAGTGGTGGACTGGAGGGGCTCTCTTCCCTCTATTTACACCCACAAAACTAGGCATTTGCTCACTCCAGGGGAGGAGGAGGAGTTTCAGGACTGACACAGTGGAGTCCTCACTGCATGTGAGGGCACCTGGGTTTAAGGTCTGATCATCACTGAGCTGGAGGCAGCTCTGATCGCCACAGATCTTCACAGACCACGCCCCTCACTGTGTCACACACACACTGTCCCTTTAAGAGCCTGCTCCCACCCTCATCCCAGCATCTCAGCCACTGCTTTGATCTCTCCCTAAACCCTCCTCTGGAAAGGGCCCAATAAAGGGCCCCTGTACAGACCCTATAAATGTGAGACATTCCTATTACAATGGTTGCTCTTATTGTATTTAGGGATGAGAGAGTCTGCCTGGGCCCCTTAACATCTACCTTGAAGATGGCTGCTGACACTCCTCTGCTCCCCCTTGGCCTACAAATGGATTTGGCGATTGGATTTTAAATTCCACTCCCTCCTCTTTCACTGCACACCCTCTGTCCAGCCATAGGTGACATCTGATTTCCTCCATTTGGGACATTCCAGCTTCTCGCTGCACAGCAAGCACGTCAAGTAACGGCAGCTGGAGTGCTCATTAAGGGTCCCAGACCAGGAGAGCGGAGCCGATGGGGGCAGAGTTGGGGCCTGAGGCCTGGAAGCCGCACTCCCAGCTCCCCAGGAGCTGGCCCCCCGCCCCGTCCTCCTCTCCCGGAGGCTGGCCCTTCTGCTCACATCTGCCTCTGGCTCCACTTGCTCCAGGCTCCTCTCCTACTGGGTCCCCTCAGCATGGCTGGCAGCTCCCTCCTCCTGCCTCGCAGAGGCGGTCTGTGCCCTGCATGCTGCTTCCCCACTGGGGTGTGTGGTGTGAATGTGCCCCAAGATTCCTGCCTCCAGGCCATGGCGCAGGCTGTATAGGCTGCCCAAGGCCCTTCTCTGTCCTTCAGGGCGTGGCCCAGGCCCACCTGTTCCAGGACGGTCGCCTGCCGCAGGTCCCTGGGAGCCCCCAGCGAGCACCCCCTGAGCATGGCCTCTGGGGGTGGCACCTTTAAGTGCGTTCTTCCATCTGCCATTGCAGGAGAGTCTCACAGCGTCCCCAGAGGGAGGCAGGGCCTGGGGTTTCTAGATTAGGGACCCAAGTTCAGGGGGTGGCAAAGCCCAGCTGGAATCCTGGCCTAGGCCCCAAAATCACGCATTCCACAGGATCACACTTTCCCAGAGCCATGGCCTCCTCCCTTCCCTGCATTTTCGCTTCTCCCAGGGGTTTCGGCCAGTTCCAGCTCCCCTTCTCCGCTCATCCTTTCCTCACCTTTGCCGTTTGCTCCCCCCTGGGGGCACGTACCCCGGAAAGGAAAGGTCTGGGGTGCAGGAAGGGCCTCAGGGTGCTCTGGGGACACCGCTGCTGGCCCGGAGTGTCTTCTCCTGACACAGGGCGGTCACACAGAACTTCCCGCGTGACGTCCCTGTTGCATGTCTGTGCTGTCCAGCCTGGCGGCCACTAGCCACAGGTGTCTACTGAGCATCATTGGAAATGTGGCTAGTGTGACTGAGGAACTGAATTTCAATGTTATTTAATTTTAATTAATGTAAATATGCTGAGTCACATGTGACCAGTGGTTACCATATTAGACAGAGGGACCCTTAGAGCCCCTTCAGGAGCCCCTGGACTGAGGCCCCACCCAGGACCATCTCCACACAGACTAGGCCACCCCCCACCCCCACCCTCAGGACAGCTCTCCCTCTAGTTCCAACACCCTTTGCTGCTGACCTCAGGTCCCACCCTTTCCATTCACCCCTCTCTGACCCCATTGGCACCCCTAATCTGGGTCACAGTCCCCTCGGGCCTGCACTAGCCTCTTCTCTGACTTCTCTGCTCTGCCTTAAGTTCCCATACAGTGGTTCTCAACCTTCCTAATGCCGCGACCCTTTCATACAGTTCCTCATGTTGTGGTGACCCCCAACCATAAAATTATTTTCGTTGCTACTTCGTAACTGTAATTTTGCTACTGTTATGAATCGTCATGTAAATATCTGATAGGCAGGATGTATTTTCATTGTTACAAATTGAACATAATTAAAGCATAGTGATTAATCACAAAAACAATATGTAATTATATATGTGTTTTCCGATGGTCTTAGGCGACCCCTGTGAAAGGGTCGTTCGACCACCAAAGGGTCGCGACCCACAGGTTGAGAACCGCTGCTCTAGACCCTTCCATGGCTCCCCACTGCTCTTACATAGATCTGTCTCTAAGGCCACCTGTCTCTCTCCAGCCAGATCCTGTATCATGCCACCCTCCCAGCTCTCCAGAGTCTTGCGCTTTCTTCAGTTCCCCAAGGCAAACCCTCCCCTGACTTTCAGCCTCCCGTTGTCCCTAAGAACACAGCCCCCACACGCATTGCCTTTGCCTGGAAAACTCCTATTTAGCCTTTAAAACTTTGCTTGAAAATCACTTTGCCAGGAAGCCACCGCCATCAGGTATGCTGCATGTTAACACATTCCCCAGGCCTCCTCTGCTTCCATTATCACAGCACTTTCACACCACGGACTCACCACCCATCTTCTCCTTTGTGTCCTGTTTGCCTGTGCGGTTAGGAAGGCAGACATGTGTCCACACAGCCTGACCCACAGTTGGTTCTCAGGAAACATTTGCTGAATGATTGGGTGAAAATGGACAGAGAAAGTAGCAGGACATCGTGCACTGGAAACAGGGTCAGGAGGCCTAGGGTCTAGTCCTGGATCTCACCATGTGACTCTGAGTGACCTACCGCCCCTCTCTGGGCCTTAGTTTCCCCATCTGTGAATGGGGTCAGTTCAGGTGCTCTGCAGATGAGAGGTCTAGAAGTCGGTGGGGTAAAGATGAAGCAGCAGTTTCATGAGGAGGAATCAGCATGGAAGATAACACTGTCAGCCCCAAGACCTTAAAAGCATGAGACTTGGCATGGCTAAGTCTTAAACAGAGGAAGCAAGGCTCTGGGAAAGGGCTGGGGCATGTCCTGGCCAACAGGAGGGGCCAGGAAGGGGAAAGCGTGGTGAGAGGAACTAAGCAAAACTCTCAGGGTCTGATGCTTGTCCCTCAGCACCCAGCACCCAGAGACACCCTGGAGAGCCCTACCTGCCCTCAGACACTCTCCCCGGCACAGCCAGTCCCATGCGCACTCAGCCAGCCCACAAAGGCTGCCTGCTTGCATTGCTGAGCCTAGAGCTCCCTGCTTGCCCCAGCCGGTCCAGGGGACGGTGGGGCCTGACGGAGCCCTCTGGATTCCCTATCGCCTGGCAGAGCAGGGGAATGAGCTGAGAGCAGCAGTCGTGGGTGAGCCAGTAAACTAGCAATGGCAAACTTGCCACCCTCTCTGCTCTGGCCATGCAGCCTCCCTCTCCTTGACCACCCTGGAGAGGGGTGGCAGGTACCAGCCTCTGCCTGGAAGGGGCACCTGAGAGGGGCCTGGCTGAAGGAAACTGGTGCATCGTTCATTCCAGAATGGATACAATGTCACTACAGTTAGAGCTGGGCGCTAACGTTTGCCATCCTCACCACAGCTCTGCCCGCTCAGAGGGGTTAGGTTATTTGTCCCAGGCTGCACAGCTTCAAAGCAGGTCCTGCTCCTCACTATTCCACACCACTGCTTACTAAGAGGCCCTCCCAGCTTTTCCCATCAACCTTCCACAGCAGCCTCGTCCAGGACCTCTTCCCAGACGGCTGCACCCTCCCCTGTGGGTCCTCCCCATCACCGGGCCCTGGATCCCCTGTGCTGTCCAGATTCCCAGTCACCAGGCCTCATGCCCTCACTGCCCAGCCTTTTCTCCGATGGCACCAATAAGACTGCATGCCCCTCCTTCCCGGGGAGGGTGGGTTTTATGTACTCCCAAGATCGCCCTGGCTAAGAGGCACTCATGGCTTTCACTTGTGTTTATGAACATTTTGGGAATGGGAGAAAGCTCAGTATCCCTTTCCCAGGGAAACACACAGACAGAAAATGTTGGGGGACTATTCCAGAGGGTAAGAAATGAGAAACCCAGCTTAGGATCCAGAGGGTATGCAGAGCGGGGGAGACCCACAGCTGGGCCCCAGTGGTCTGGGCAGCGGGCAGGGACCAGGACACCCCCTGCTGCAGGTACTGCCTCCCGTGGCCCCCTCAGCCCCTTGGATGACTCCCTCCCTCCCTCTATCTTAAAAGAAACGTTGGCAAGAAAAGGCAGTACTGATCCTCCAGGGATAGATGGGGAAGGCCATGGGGACAGCAAGCCTCGGCCTGGGGCCACGGGGCGCAAGTCCCGAAGCGTGGGCGCTGGGAGGCTGTCACTCCACCCTGGGAGAAGTGGAGCTTGGCTGCCTCTGAGCGTCTCTGCGCGCCCTGCCTTCCTCCACCTGCCCAGCGCGCCCAGGGCGCTCCCAGCCCCGAATGCGGGGGGCGGGGAGGGTATGCCTGCCTGAGGCGGGATTGAGGGGGCCCGCATAAGCCCCTCGGGTCCTCAGGGTCCCTGGCAGGGCAGCATCCGTCTCCGCCCCCAACCCCTCCCTCGGATACCTTGTCCGAGCTCCTGGGCGCACTGAGCAGCGCGGGTAGCAAGTGCCCGCGGGCACCGGCGGATGGAGAGTTTGGAAGCTGCGCGAGGGGGCGCCGCGGGGAGGGATAAAAGCCAGCAACAAAGAGCACAGACCTCATCCAGCAGTTGGTTGACTCGTCCCAAAATAGCCGTCTCCATTTGCTGCTCCCCGCACTCGGCTTCCAGGCGCAGCACCCGGGCCTGCAGCTCCACCGTCCGAAAGTGGGCGAGCAGGCTCAGCCCCAGCGAGCAGAGCGCCAGCGCCAGCAGCCCGCACGAGCCCGGGCTCGGCAGCCGCGCGCAGCGCTCCGCCGGCGCCACGGCCAGCGCCAGTGTCCCCGGAGCGCCCCGCTCCCCGGGGCCGCGGGCACCCGCCGCTGCGGCTTTGCGGGCGCGCTCCGCTGCCATCCCCTCGCGTCTTGGGAACCAATAAATAAATAAATAGAATAAATAAGGGCGAGAGCCGCTGCCCAAAGGCTCGATCCAAGCTGCGGGACGGGGGTGAAGGGCTTGTGTCCTGGAAAAGGCTCCTTTCCTTTGCTCCCGGCAAAGAGGATGGAAAAATTAGCAGCAGGCGGGGGAAAGTGGAGAAAACACAACCAGCGGCTATCGGGGTACGCCCAGGTGAGAAAAAGTTACTTCGAAGCGTGTTCCAAGTCCAGGAAAGTGAGAGGAACCGGCCGGCACTCCTCCTCTCCGCCCGCCTTTCCCTTCAAGTATCCGCAGAGCCCTCGAGTGGCTTCTGCACGGTCCCTGCTCTTGGTGCCTCGCGTCTCCCGGCGGCGAGCCAGTTTCAGTCCCGGAGCGAAGGGGCGCGCGCAGAGGGCCCCATGGGCAGAGGTGGGTCGCGGCCGCTGCGAGGAGCGCTGGGGCCGATTCCGGCGCCTCTGTAACTTGACACACTGGCTGCGGCTGCACGGATCGGATGAGCAATCCGTGCTACTTCCCAAACTAATCTCTCCCGCCCCCTCCCTCCTCCTCTCCTCTCCTCCTCCACCTCCTGCGGGGCCGGCGGGCTTGGATTTGTTTATTTATTCAAACTCGCCCGGGTGGGGGGCGTGGTGCGGAGGGGCCGCTGCCCCTAGCCACCGGCCCCCGAGCGGCCTCTCCCCCGGCCTCGGTCTTCTTTGAAGTGACACGGGGTTATTTATAAGCAGGAAGGGGGTGCGGAGTGGCGTTAGGGCTCCACTTCTCTCCCTTTCTCCGGATTCACACCGAGGGCCCTCCTCGCCCTCCACCTAAATCCTGGGGGCAGGCATCACTCTACTTCGCTTTCTGACAAGCTGGTAGAGCCCGCCTCTGGGGTCCTCCAGGGAGCCCGGCCGAGCTATTGTCAGGCATCTGGATGGATCTCCATGTCCCAGCAGGACGATCGGAATCCCTTCGGCTGCCACTGCGCCTACCCGCCCCCGCACCCCGCCCCTGTCTCATCCCTTCCCTGACTCCCCAGGGTGGCTCCACCTTGGGGCCTGTGCCTCCTGAGTCCTGCCTGCAGCTTCCCCAGGGCCTTTGGTGGGGCTCATTCCGCCACCCGCACCTTTCCTCGGGGTGACGAGTTAACCCTCCAGGGGGCAGCAGAAATGGTGCCCTTTTCTCTCTTTAGGACCCACAGTAACAGGGCAGAGGAAAATGAAAACTGAGCAGCAGGGTTCACCCCGGGGTGTCTGAAAAGCAGGTCCTGCTCCCTGCCAGTCTTGATCCCTCCCTTATTTCCTGCCATGGATCTGAGATCCATTCCATCCCTCTGCTGTCGGGCCAGCAGCCCCCCACTAGCCCAGCCATCAAAGGTGAGGAATTCTCCACCGGTTCTCTATCCTGGGGGTCCTTCCCATCCCCACCCCTCCTGCCGCATTTCCTTTCCCCGGAGGGAAAAGCTGCCTGAAGGGTATTGCATGGCTTCCTCTCTGCTCTTGTCACCTCGCCCACTTGAAGGAACATTTGTATCCCAAGAGACTTTATCTCCCTGGGTCTCTTGTCACTCCTGCAAACGAGGTGGTGGGAATGAGTGTATGCAGACAGCCTGCTTCCCAGGACCAGGGGCAGGAGATAAAAGGCTGGCTCCTCCGATGTGAAATGGGGGCGGGGGGACAGGAATGGTGGGTTCCATTTTATAATAACAGGGTGTGCCGCCTTCACATTTTATGTATTGCCCTGATCAAGCTTAATATGTAATACATACAGCATCATGGCACACCTAATAGTGTGGCACGTTTGAAAGAGTAATATAGTCCTTATAAATAATGTGTTATAGCATTGCCTGCTGGGCCAGGCAGCGCTATGGTGGACTACAGGGGTAGACAGAGATGCTGCGACCCACCCGGCGGGCAGCCAGGAGCTCTGGGTCAGGCCCGCCTCTAGCATTTCCTCCAAGTGGGGCATTGGCTGTTTCCCTGCTCTGTGATGGTGTTGGAGACCACCAGGGGGCGCCAGAGAATGTCTGCACTGAGAGGTGCAATGCCTGGGGATTCAAAGGTAGGGGGAATGGAAGAACGGAACTGGGGGGTTAGTTTCATCCTTCCAAGCTGCTCTTTTCCCTTTCAGGATTTTAGAAGCCCGGGGGAATGCTAAGGATGTGAAACCTGAAAGGACTTGGGGCTGGCGCATCCTCTGTGGTTGGGAGCTGAAGGAGCAGGGTCCCAGGCTAACCTGACTCCAGCATCAGAAACGACACGTCCAAACGCCGGGGACTTCCACGGGGGACTCGAGTCAGACAGACCCGGGTACCAATCACGGTTCTGGCAATGTTGGAGTTACCTAACGTCTCGGGGCCTGTCTTCTCATTTACAAAACGGGAGAACTTATTGAAGTAACGCATGTAAAGCACTTAACACAGTGCCTGGCACACAGTAGGCACTCAATAAAGGGCAGCTGCTTCATTCATTAGGAATTCACGGCCACTGGAGTCAGCTAAGATACAGCACCTCTGGGCTCCCCGCTGTGCAACAGGAAGAAATGTCAACCCCAAGATGAGTCACAGCCTCTTTCCCCCACAACTGACCGCTGGGGGTAGCAGTGGTGGGATTCAGGCCTCAGCCTGAGTAGGGGGGTGCTATCCCCAAATGTCCCCCCTTCTTCATGCACTGAGTGACATTTTGACCCTGGGGGTGCTCCCTCCCGGCTAAGTATTTCCCAGTAACTGGGCTTATCTTGAAACCTCTTTCTGCAGAAGCAGAGCCTGCAACTTGGAGACACAGAACTGAAAAGACCCTCCACTCCAGGAGCTCGAAGTCCAGAGGGGAAGATAAGATACGTTCAGACACAACAGGCAGAGAGTGAAAAATCCACAAAACAGAGCAAAGGCTGCAAGAAGGTGCTTTGTGGCTTCCGGGGAGAAGGGCGGAAATCCTGTGACTCAGGACAAGTCCCTAGGAAATCGGGTTTCTTGTCTGCAGCCAGGAGATAGAAGGCTCCAATGCTAGCCCAAGGAGCGTGACCTCAACCTGTGGTCACGGTTACACTCCCAGATAAAAATGGATATTCCGGGTACCAGAGTGGAAAGCTAAGAAAATGGTCCCTGTGCATTTAAGTTGTTTTGCTCCTCAAGCATTTTCTGGGGTGTTTTGCTTTGTTTTTTGCTTCCACATATTTGCTGGACCCTCTGCCAGGGAGTTCATCCTTCACTCAGCTGTTCCCTGTACCTTAAAACCCTGCCAATTGCTCCAAGCCCAGTTTTATGGAGGGAACCCCACTTCTCTTCCTCTCACTGTGGCTTTGGCAGCCTTGACCTCTCACTTCCCCAAACTGTTACCATCCCAGCCCCTGAGACCCTCTGCCCCACCTACTCCCGTCCTCTCTGGCCTGATTTTCAGTCCTCCCTGAAGACTCCTTTTTCTCTCCCCATGTCAGAATGCTGGCCACACCTCCTACCCACAGCTCTTCACCTCGCTGCATGTCAGAATCACCTGTGGAGGCCACAGGAGCGTGGACACCTGTCGTTTTTCCTCCCCTTCTCCTCATAACTGTGGCTCAGTTTCCTTTGGGGGACCCTCTAACTCGCAGTCTGTGTGGCCTTAATAGTGTTGACCCCATACCTGGCCCTGAGGAATGTGAACTAGTGTAACTGTCTCCCCTGGCTACAGTAGTTAGGCTGCAGATGGCATGTGGCCCAGGTCAGGCTCCTGAGAATCAGGCTGGAGTGGCTGGGAAAGGATACCGCTCTTTGCAAAGGGTTTTCTAAAAGAATAGCAACTGCTGCTGGGGCCATCTTGCCACTGGTCTTAAAGGTCAGGTTTGAGAATGAGACCAACGCAGGAGGCAAGCCGAGGTGAAGACAGACAGAGTCCTGAGGACATCATTTAAGCTCTTAGATCAAACGGTGCCTGAAGCGCATGCCTGCCCTTTTCAGTTACAGGAGTCATTTTTGCTCAAGCCGGTGTGAGTTGGGTTTCTTCTCTTGCAAGTAAAAGAACCCACAGTCACAGACCGTCAGTCACCCATCTTCCTGAGTCAGAATCTCTGTGATGGGAGTGGCCGCCCAGGGAAGCCCAGGTTCCATCCTGCTTTCAGAAGCTTCGGAAGGGAATGTACATCGAAGGTAGAAGGTCACTGCGCTGTGCCCTCCCCCCGGGGAACTTGTCCTCTCTGATGAGGACTCTCCTGTCAAATCCGCAGCCCACAGCCCCATCCCTGGCACTTCCCACCCGTGTCTCCGCTCCGTTTGGAGCCCGCGCCGCCCCCCCCCCCCCCCAAGTCAGCCTCCCCTCGCTCTGCTCCCTTCCCTTCCCTTGGCCTGTGGCACTGGCTCCTCCTGAGGCTCAGGCTTCAGGGCCCTCTCCTTGCCCTTAGCTCCTTCCTGTGGTTGGGACCAAGTCCTGTGCATTCCGCCTCCTCCGTTTCTCTCAGGCCTGTTCCTCCTCTTGGGTTCCTCTGCTCCCTCCTGCTGCCTTCCTCATGCTTGGCCTTTAAACAGGCCCAGTTCTGCCTGGCCGGCGTAGCTCAGTGGTTGAGCGTCGACCTATGAGCCAGGTCACACAATTCGATTCCCGGTCAGGGCACATGCCCAGGCTGTGGACTTGATCCGCAGTGCGGGGCATGCAGGAGGCAGCCAATCAATGGTTCTCTCTCATCATGGATGTTTCTATCTCGTTCTCCCTCTCCCTTCCTCTCTGAAATCAATAAAAATATATTTAAACAGGCCCAGTTCTCCCACGTAGCCACTACCGGGAAACCTAACCCGAGGAAGCCTGGCCCCAGGACCTGCCCGATGTCCCCCAGGCCTGCGGACTCCCTGGCTTTATGGTCACTGACATGCCAGGCCTGGCTCTCAGCTCTGCTTCTGACTCCGGTGTAGAGTGAACAATAAGATAGAAGAAACCTGGGCTCCTGTTGGCTTCACAGAGTTGAGTTGCCAGGCAAGCCTAGACTTCCATGTGAATGAGAAGTAACCTATCCCATTTGAGCCCCTGTTATCTGGTCTGTCTTGTGCAGCCTAAACCATGTCGTAACTATGAGCTGTGTTTGTCCCCTCCCCTGAGCTATGAGGTCCTAGAGAACAGGGGATGACTGTGCTCATCTCTGTGTCCTCAGCACTCAGCCCAAGAAATGGTGGTTTGAACGAACGAGTGAGTGAATGAATGAGTGACGGGGTGGATTCTAGCTCTGGCTGTTTCCCAAATATATTACTTAACTTGGAAATCAGGTTGCAATCTGCACCTGCTCCATGTACAGCCCATACTACCAAGACCCACACTGAAGTATCGGGACAAGAAAAGGTCTCTTTGAGGCTATGTTGGAATCTGAAATCAAACATGCCTGCAGACTCTGAAGGAGGAGCTGCCTTCATGAAGTGTGGCACCACGGCAAATCTCCCGTGTTATAGCTTTCCCATAAAAAAAGGAAACGGCAGGCACTTAAGCTCCAAAGTGCACAGCTAAGGGACACCTGGCACCAGGAATAAACTTCAAACTGTATCTGTTTTCAAAATCAATTCTTTTTCATTAGATGGTGCACTTCCCGTTGTACTGCTGGTACATGACCAACAGCGCCCGTTACCAAGCAGCGCGAGAGCCCAAGGGAAGAGACTGGATTGCTTTTTCAAGCCATTGACAGTCTCTAGCAAGTCTGCCACGTTCGCTGCTTTAAAATTAAACATCTGGTTGAAAGATCTGTTATTTTATGATTTTTATAACAACTCATGTGCATCTACTTCCACTTACTATGTGAGTTTTCGAGATGGATGGGCAAGGAGAACTGGGCCGTGTAAGGGCCTTTCCAGCTCAGAAATCCAGCCATTCAGCACATCTCTATGGAGCCAGGCCCTGCGCTGGTTGGTATTGGAGACACATCGGAGAGCAAGGCAGGCCAGTGGTGGAGGCCGACAGGGGTAAGTGCTGCAATGCAGTGCATCGTGGGTGCTTGGGGAGCACAGAAGAGGAGCCCCTGTCAGCTTGGGGGATGAGACCTGAAGGATGAGCAGAGTTAGTTAGAGAAAGGGGTACAGGGAGGGCAAGCCCAACAGAGGACCCTGCTTATGCGAAGGCCTGGGGGTGAGGACGAGCATGGGCTTTGGGGAAACTGTGAGTGGTTCACTGAGGCTGAACATGGGATGAAAGGGAAAAGGTTGGGCTTATGCTGAGGTGGTGGGCAGGGGCCAGGCAGGATAAGAGGCTTGGATTTTGTCCTGAATGTGAAGGGGAGCCACTGAAGGGGCTGTGCTGCTGTGCTGGGTGTTGGGAGCTGTTAGCCTGCACCAGATGGAGATCCCAAAGAGCGTGACCAGAGGACAGGCTCGGAGGGGAGGTAAGATGAGCAAGGCAGGTATTCCCCTGGGCTCAAGCTCCCAATCTTGCCTGGGCACAGGCTCTACTATTCAATCCACTTGCCCCAGGTCGGGGAAAGTAGCGTGCGGTGTATCTGGGGGGAGTTCTTTGTGGGTTGGGGGCCAGGGCGAAGCTCCTGCTTGGAGCAGCAGGTCAGACGTTGGGAAATGCCTTTCCGAGTCCCCATTTCCTTGCCACTCAGCCAGGCCAATCAGTCCATTGCCTGTGACTCTACAGAGCAGGGGATGGGGTCGAGGGCAAGGGCTGCAGATGTGCGGGGGAGAGACAGCCTGCCCAGGAGGCCCTGGGGGCCTTATTAACTGGGGCCAAGACAAACTCTCTCCTTAAGTGGAGAGCAGAGCCACGTGTGGAGGCTGCGCTGATGCAAGTGCTGGGGACCCTCTTCTGCAGGCAGAGGGTGTGGAGGAATTTGCGTGCTATGGTTTCAGGCCGTGAGTGATTGTGTGCACGTGTGTGTGAGTGTGGATACCAGCTGCCATCTATCTAGTGTCTCACTGCTTGTACTTGACTTTATCTGGTCTTGTGTTTTGGTGCAATGAGATCAGGCACATTTCTGCACACGCATATAAGCAGGCACACGCAGGGGAGGGCAAATACTGTGGCTGCTTAGGGCTGCTCCACAGTACAAGTTGGCTGGCTCCAAGCCACTCCCAGTGTGTGTGTGTGTGTGTGTGTGTGTGTGTGTGTGTGTGTGTGTGTAGGTGTGGATATGCACCCATTCATGTGACCAGAAAGGGGTGTGTGCCGGTCTCTATATGTGTCACCTGCTTTGGTCTGAATGTGTACAAAACAACATGTACATGCTTCTGAATCATGTCTAGGAGTGACAGTGGCAGTAACTAGGAACAGTATTTTAGTCATCTATAGCTGCCCCAAAACTTAGTGACTTAAATAGAATGACTCATTGTTTCTCACAATCCTGTGAGTTGACAGGGTTCAGCAGAGTGGTTCTTCTGTTCTAAGTGGTGTGGCTGATGTCACTTACGTGGCTGCATTATGACAGCTTGGCTGAGGTTCGGACATTCAAGATGGCCTCTCATCCTTTAGGGCCACTCTAGGTGGTCCCTCATCACCCCATAGCCTGCCCTGAGCTTCTTTACTGCTTGGTGACCGTCTTTCAAAGGGAGAGTTCCAGGAGGACAAGTTCCACTGGGCAAATGTTTATGACACCTCTGCCTCTGTGACACTTGGTAATGTCTCATTGGCCAAAACAAATCACACGGCCAAGACCAGATTCAAGTGCAGGGAACTATCCAAGAACCCGATTCCAGGATGTGTGCTGCCCTGGAAGCCACAGATGTAACTGTCTACCCCAGACCGGGATGAAAGCCTGATAGGGTTGGCTAGTGGACCTGCGCACAGAATCACTTGACACTGTAGGATTTGGGGGATGTTATTATGGTTAGCAAACTCCATGCCTGGTGCCCAGATCCTTCCCAGACCCGCTCTCTCCTGGTGGCCTCTGCAGGAGCAGCTGGAGGCCCCAAATAGCCCCTAGCCCTCTGGTCTCAGGTGGTTCAGGAATAACTCAGCAGAAATATCAATCTTGGCCTCATTCCAAGCATTGGAAAACTCTGGGACCCAATTTCTGCTTCCTTAGAGGCTGTTCTGAGTGGTTTCATGGGCAGCTCCACTGTTGACTAGCTGTGCAATCTTGGACAAATTATGTAACCTCTCTGAACCTGTTTTTAAAATCTGAAATATAAGGAGAACAAGCCCTGTTTCTTGGGCCATTGTGAGGACTAGATGCAATGGTGCATGCTCAGTGCCATGCCAGTACTTAATGTGAGACTGCCATGGCCATGATCGTAACTGCAGAGATTGGGGACATGCAACAAAAACCAAACAGTTCATGCCTCGTCCCACACCCTGTGTTCCTGCAGCTGAGAGGAGGGACAGTATAGGTCATTGACCCATCTATCAGTCCACACCTATTATTGAACTCCTAGTAGGAGCAAAACCCAGAGTCAGGGGCCCACAGAGCTTGCAGTTTCATGGGGTCTCTCTAGGGACTTACATGCATGGGAAAGAGAAGAGCAGTGCCAGGCAGCATGAGCTGAGGGCCAAAGAAACAAACAGTCAGATGGGTAGTGACTCGCACGTGGAGAAGAGATGGGTGGAGACTTGGAGTTGGGGTGAAGTACAGGAAGGCTTCCTGGAAGAGGTGAGCTGGGCCTGCATCATGGCAAGATCCAGATAGAGGAGAGGAGAGGACTGAGAGAATAGAACAGAAGTTACAAATTGTGTGGCCTATCCTTGCCAAGGATGCATGATGTGGCAGCCTTATCCCCAAAAGCCCCAGCCATCTGTCCCTTTCATTCCTCTCTTTTCAGATGGCATGGTCTGGCCATGTTTTGCATACATACAAACACTCCCATTTCCACATATTTGGCAGACATCACTAATCAATTACAGAACACACACCCCCCAACACACACACACACACACACACACACACACACACACATTGTTCTTAGGTTTCTCAACGCAGGAGGCTATTATCAATCTATTGAGATTAGCATTTGGGGTGAAAGCATTTTGCTGACTCAGTTTGAGTTGAAATAAAGCATCATCTTTGAAACCAAAACTCTTCATCCTGGCCTCTCCATCTGCAAACTGTGTGCCCTTCAGTAAGTGTCTTAACCTCTCCGGATCTCAGCCTCCTGCTGGGGTAAGGGAATATTAATTCCTACGCAGGGGGATGCGGGGAGACTCGAATGAGATCATGTGTGCGAGGCTCTAATAACGTACAAAACCCAGAAGAGACTATGGTGATGGTCCTGATGCAGCCAGACGTCAGAAAGCTGGAGCAAACGCACCCATTAGGGCCCCATCTGCAGCTTTTTGGAGGAAGAACAATCAGTTCAGGAGTGCGAGTGAGAGGCAGACCCTCCGAGCTGTCAGCCTGTGGAAGCAGGGCTCGGAATCTGGGCTCAGCACCGAGATGGTGGAAGGCGCCCCGAGAATGTGCCTGGAGAAGCAGCCCAGGGCTTGAGCTCGCCCTGACAGGCAGGAAGGGCTGTCGGAAAGGCCGGGAACAGGGTTCAGACAGATGTTTGTGGTTGATGACAGACGGGTAATGGAGAGCACCATTCGTTTACTAAAGCAGGTCTCTGTTTACGAGCAACTGGGAACTACAAGTTATGGGGTGGTGTCTCTGTGTGCTCCCCTGTCCCTAGCCCCCCATCACTGTGGAATTCTTTGTCTTGACCATGGAGCTCAGTCTTGGAGCTTCATCTTAAGAGCAGCTCTCCATGACCTAACTGGTTTGGTTCGGTGGATAGAGCGTCGGCCCGCGGACTGAAGGGTCTCAGGTTCGATTCCAGTCAAGGGCATGTACCTTGGTTGCAGGCACATCCCCAGTGGGGAGTGTGCAGGAGGCAGCCGAATCGATGTTTCTCTCTCATCGATGTTTCAAAGTCTCTATCCCTCTCCCTTCCTCTCTGTAAAAAAAAAAAAAAAAAAAAAAAAAAAAAAAAAAAAAAAAATCAATAAAATATATTTTTTAAAAAAGAGAGAGAGAGAGCAGCTCTCCTGGTTTAAAATAGAGAGAATTCCTACCCTTTGCCCAGAAGAACCTTGATACATCCTCTAAGCCTCCTCTGGTACATTCACTTGCAGAAACTGAGCACAGAGAGGTCAGAACGTAGTCCAAGATCACACAGCACACTAGTGGCAGAGCCAGATCTGGGCCAGGTCTCTTCCCTACCAGGCACCCTACAGCCTCCACGTTCAACCTTAGTCCAATGCCCAGACTGTAGCCAATGGCCAGTAAACCCAGCGGAGGGAGCCCAGAGGGAGTTTTGCTCCCTCTTGTTCTCTCCCCAGCTGTAGCTGTGAAAGCAGAACTGCCTGAAACATTCCTGTGAGCTCATTACAAAGGCCTTTTTCTTCCTTTTTCCCTAAAGGCTATTGTTAATGTCATTTCTAAAGTTGGGGAGGGGAGTGCCCTGTTTGTCTTTCCTATACCACCCCTCCATCAGGAAACGAGGGTCTTGCTTTCCTTGATTGATTGGTTCCTGACATTAGCTCACCACTGACAGTTGGGCTTGTTGTAGATCTATTAACGTGAATCTTCCCTTGGCTTGTAAGGCTCTGGGACAACATCTGGAAACAGATGTTTGCTCAAAGATGGAGCAGGAGCAGGAGGCATGGGGCCAAAAGCAAGCCACAGCCCCCTGCGGGAGGGGGCAGATGTGCTGACTGCTCGGGCAAACTGCAGGCCTTGAGCTAGTGTGGGAGCTTTGCATATTTGAAGGAATGGCTGCTCCCCCACTGGGCTGGGCACAGGCAACGGTCACACTGGGCCTGGCCGGGGACTAGGGCCAGTGCTCTAATGTGCTGGATTCTGTCCCCACAGCCTCCCTTTTTGCTCCATCCCATGGCCATGGACTAGGAGTCTAGCTCCTTCAACATGTCAACTTTCTTGTTTCCCAGAGATGGAAAATTCTAAAGGGTTGGAGACTTCATCAGACTCAAAGTTGTTGAGGTTCCCAATATGAAGCTCAGGGCTGGGCACATTAAAACTCTCAGGAAAAGAGTGATGGTAGTGGAGAGGGTGGTGGTGGAGATGGTGGAGATAGTGATGGTGATGGTGGTGGTGATGGTGATGGTGGTGGTGTTAGTAGTCAGTAGTTTGAATGTGGATACAAACCTGAGTATCCACATGTTCACCAAGTTTCTCCCAAATACATGGCTGTGTTGGCAATTGACCAAGCTGGACCAATCACAAGAACACACATTTCTAGCCATAGTGATTGGCCCAAAGGTGACCAAGCTTGACCAATCAGGGACCTTCCTTGGATTTTTAAAATCTGAACTTGAGTGATGGAAATTCTTTTGCTTTTGGATCGCTATACAGCCAGGATGTAAATCTCTGAAGCTCACATGGACTGAGGTTTGTCTATAAAAGGAGAGAATTAAATGAACAGCAGAGAGAAGCAGAGAGAAGAGATTAAGAGAAAGCAAGCATCCTGTTGGTATTTGGATGTTTGAGTTTCTTGAGCACAGTCATCCTTAGAATGGTCTTGCCCTTTTCAATTTGTGTGTGTGAACTTTAACCCCATCTCCGCCCCCCCGCCCCCCGCCCTTAAGCTAGTTGACTTGGGTTTCTGTCTCTCTACCAAAGGGTTCTGACTGACCTGAGCAGAAGATGATCACGGAGGTGTAAAGATGATTATGTGAGAGAGAATCTAATGATGATGATAGTAGAGATGAAAACGAAAATGGCAAAGACAACATTGGTGATGGGGTGCTTATGGTGATGTGATGGTGCTGCCAAGAATAGGTGGTGATGATGATGGTTTAGATTAGATGGTGACATTGATGGGAATGATATTTGTGATCAAGGCCATGATCACATGATTGATTATGGTGCAGGTACTGACTTTACAAGCCTAATCTGGGTGTATGTCTTAGAAACAAGCCCAAAAGACCCAGGAGAGGACCATAAAAAAACAACCATGAGGGCAGGGACAAAAATTCTTTCAGAATGTCAGGCGCTGTCCTTTTCCTTAGGATAAATTCTAGCTAAATCTGGACATGGAGAGGAGGTCACAGATGGTACCCCATAGAACTTTGTAACAGCATTGGAACCTCCTAGGACAGAAAGACCCAGGGACATCAACCCCACTGGGTCCTTTGGAGAATCCCAGGTGGCTCTAGGGATTCCAACATCAGGCAAGATGAACTTGGGGTAGAACAGCAAACAAAAAAAAGCACTGCATCTCATGTCAGATCATTTATACTTTGTGTATATCTGTGACCATTTGTTCATCCTGGTAAAAATTAGTTACTTCTGGAGAATAATAGCACATTTTTGTTAAGCACTTACTATGTGCCAGGGACTGTTTGTCTTGCGTGATGAAATCCTCACAACTCTAGGTATTTCTAATCCCTATTTATCAATTCAGGAAATTGAGGTAGAGGGAAGTGATTTTTTTTTTTTTCACTCAAAGATATTTTTTCCATTAATTTTTTAGAGAGAGTGGAAGGGAGTGGGGAGAGAGAGAAAGAAATATCAATGTGAGAGGGACACATTGATTGGTCACCTCCCATACATGCCCTGACCAGGCCTGGGGTAGAACCTGCAACCCAGGTACTTGCCCTTGACAAGAATCGAACCAGCAACCCTTCCGTTTGCGGATGATCCTCTAACCACTGAACTACTGGCCAGGGCTGGTTTTTTTTGTTTTCTAATCCTTACCCAAGGATATGTTTTTTATTGCTTTTAGAGAGAGAGAAAAGGGCAGAGAGAGAGGGAGAGAAACAGTGATGTGAGAGAAAAACATCCATTACTTGTCTCCTGCACCTACCCCAACGGGGGACCGAACCCACAACCTAGGTACGTGCCCTGGCCAGGAATCAAACCAACAACCTTTTGGTGTACAGGACAACACTCCAACCCATTGAGCCACCGGGCCAGGACTAGCGTGGGTTTTGTAACTCACCCAAGATCAACTGTGGCCCAAGGTCACACAGCATATACTAGTGACAGAGCCAGATCTCTTCCCTACGAGGCACCCTGCAGCTTCCAGGTTCATGCTTAGCCCAATGTATGGACTGTGGCCAATGGCCAGCAAGATTTCTGTTCTGCTAAAAGGAGCGTGTTCCCCGTAGGAGGGAAGAATCAAGTGGCTAGAGAAACACAGGAGGGTCAGTACTGACCCTGCGAAGTCTTCTCCCCCAGAAGTTATAGATCCCTGTAGCTGGATTTTTAAAAGTAAACACATGCCATTTCCATAATGGAAAATTTTCTTAAAAGAAAAAAAAAGTAAGTAAAACATTCTCCTGTCGTCTCCCTTGGCCAAAGAGAACCGAGAAAGATAAATGAAGCCTTTTACACAGGCGCAGGAGGTTCCAGCTCTGGGCTCCACCCTGACAGGGTTCTGGCTTGGTTGGAGGCTCCCTCAGCCTCAGGAGCGCCCATCCCCATTTCCCCGGGAGGCCTATGGGGGCTCTGCAGTGGGAATATGATCCTTGAGAGTGGGGGCCCCACGCCCCTCCTGTTAGCTTTTTCTTCTCAGTGGCTTTTTCTTCTGCAGGCAGGCAGCACCACTGTGCTAGCTAATGCTGTTCATCTACCTATAGTCTGCAGTGGTCGGCAAACTCATTAGTCAACAGAGCCAAATATCAACAGTACAACGATTGAAATTTCTTTTGAGAGCCAAATTTTTTAAACTTAAACTATATAGGTAGGTACATTGTTACTAACTTAATTAGGGTACTCCTAAGGCTTAGGAAGAGCCTTAGGAGTTTGTGGACCAAACCGCAGCTCGCGAGCCACATGCGGCTCTTTGGCCCCTTGAGTGTGGCTCTTCCACAAAATACCACATGCAGGCGAGCACGTACACTGCAAAGTTGACTTAAAACTTTAAGTAAAGTTTATTAAGTTAATTTTAGGGTATGTTGTGGAGTGAAAGATTTGTAGTGTCGAGGATTGAGAAAGGTATGTTGAGATGGTTTGGACATATAGAGAGGATGAACGAAAGGAGATAGATGAAACAAGTATACAAGACGAGTGTGGATGGGAGAGTTGGAAGGGGTAGACCTCAGCGAACGTACCTTAATCAAATTGAGGATGTTTTTAGCAAAGGCAAGCTTAGGAGTACCCTAATTAAGTTAATAACAATGTACCTACCTATATAGTTTAAGTTTAAAAAATTTGGCTCTCAAAAGAAATCTCAATCGTTGTACTGTTGATATTTGGCTCTGTTGACTAATGAGTTTGCCGACTACAGGTCTAGGGCGTATTGGGCACCACTGAGGCCCCAACAGGTGAAAATACGTGTCCAAGATGACTTGGCAAGTAAATGGCAGAGCCAGGACCAGAGGCAAGAGTTTGGTTTCCACGCCTGCCACTGTGCCCCATCGAAGCACATGCTTCAGGAGCCCTCCCATCAATCTATTGGTCTGGGATGTGATGAGAAAACCTCTGAATTTGGAGTCAGACACCACCATCTCTATCCAGCCCCACTCTTTGCTGTCCTGAATGCTTTCTCCTAAGTCAGCTTCAGTTCCCCTATGGTCCCAAGATGGCGCCCACAGCTCCCCACATGCTTTTCATTCAGATCCTGCCAAAGAGAAGGAGCACCTTAGCATTACCAGCTTAGTCCCAAGATTCATCCTAATCGGACTAGCTCAGGTCACAGGCTCACCTCTGGACCGATCCTGGTGGGCAAAGGAAGCAATGTGCTCCCTGGCTTCACCCCTGGGTGGAGTGAAGTTCGAGTTCACCTTCTTGAATCACTATCCCCAGACAGAAGCCAGGGCTCCGGGGAGGAGCACCTGGGTCCCGGGCGGCAAGAAACAAATGTCCACATGGTTCATGGTGCTGGGATGCCTCAACCTCTTTATCAGGAAAAACACATCTAAATGCTTTAATAGAATTAAAAAATGTGTAATTCCGCACAACTGCTGTAGTGATGTGAATGCTACAAGGACTGTTCACCCATGTAGCGGGGATTATGGGCCACTGCTAATATGGTGCTCTCTTCAGCTGTGTGGTGGATGCTTGTCTTTATTACAACTCATGATCTCTTTACCCTCCTCAAGGGGCCAGCACCCCATATCTCCTTTAGGGGAATAACCTCTCCTTCCTACTCTGTCCATGTATTAGAATAGGACAATGTGACCTAAGTTGACCTTGGGACCATGTGACCTACGATTAGCCAATCAGTGAAACCCCACTCTCTTGGCTGCAGTGATTGGGTCCGGGATAGACACATGCCTCAATCTGGGCCAATGACAGCCAGACCCATGAGTTTGGTTCTCATAACCGGGGGAGACAAAACTCTTTCCTGTGGGGTGTGAATCTGGGAAGGTGAGGCTTGGAGCTGCTGACAGCCATCTTACCACAACTTAGAGCCTGAGAACGAAGACAACCAGAAGAGAGGACGGTGCAGCGAGCCAACGCAGCTCACTAGGGACCATTTGAAACCCGGAATCGAGTGGCATCTGAAGCTAGAGTTATCTTGGACTTTTCAGGAATATGTTCCCAAAATTCATTTTGCTCAAGCCTGATGGGGTGGGTGTCCTGTCACTGGTGCCTCAAGGTGTCCTTACTGGTAGAGTGTGTGTTTGCATTACCTCCACCCTCCCTGAGTCATGACTAAAAGCTCCTGATTCATCGTGTGCAGAGCCTAGGCTCTCAGTGAGGAAACTGTGTCCCTGCCAAATGATTCTGCTTGGGAGTGTCAAAACATGGGGCCTGCTGAGAAAAAGCAGTCGTCTGTAATGGTTCAAAGCCACACTGTCAGGCCATCATTACTTTGATCATTTCTGTGAACGGTTGGAGAAAGAGGTGCTCCAAAGGGAGCAGAAGAGAAAGGCAGGCAAGGCCCAACCCTGACAGAGGCGTCACAGGGCAGCACTGGTCACTCCCTGGGGAAATTAAGTCTGGCTGTTGGGAATGTTTCCCAAGAGAACGTGCATGGCTCTGCTGCAAATTCCCACTCAAGCCCTTCCTCAAATGGCTAAAGTATCCGAAGCTTTGCTATGTATTTTTCATTCCACATACTATTTGCTCTGCCTGCCGGTCCCTAGCCGGCTAAGTTTAACCCAACTGAGACATTCTTCTTGCGGAATTCAAGTTAACGGAATCCCATAACTCGTGGGGCCATGAATCTACTGTCCCTCTGTGTAGCTTTGATTATGTCCAATTTCTCAGCTGTCACCAAGCATCTTCTCCTGTCAACCTCAGGTTTGGGGGAACCCTCATGAGCACTGGAGTGAATTAGATGCAACCCCTGCTTCTCAAATAGCTCTGAGGTGGGGACGTTACACACGGCCTGTGATTGGATAATGGCGGGGAGGAGGAGTGTAGGGAAGCAGGCATGGCGGGTGTCACTGCCTTGGCACGTCCCCTTCAATGGGGGAGGGGGGTGTCTCTCACTCCAGGGAGAGAGGGAAGGCTTTCTGGGCCAAGTGGAGCAGAGACAGAATGATCCAAGGCCTCGTGTTCGTATTTCCTCCCATCTTCTTAGGCTGTGTTTCTGCATCGAAAGCTCAAAAAGGGCTTATGAAAACCACACTCAAGAGCTTAACTGTCGAAACTGAGATTTCACAGTTGCCTTATGGATCTTATCCTTAATTAAGTTCTTGCTGTTTTGGCCAGGACTCTCCTTTCTTTGAGCCAATCCAACAAGCTTAAGATAAAGCCCAAAAGTCTATGTCTCGTAGCTTTATGGTGGTTTCTAAACCAGCCTACTGCACAAGAACCCGTTGGCAAATATAGCTACAAACTTTATCTGTCACAAATTGGCCATATTAGACCATGAGCGGGTGCTTACCATTTCCACGTTTTAGGGGGTTGGTTTTTGAGCATAAAGGATTTGAGAAGGGGCGGGGGATGAGTTTGTTTCCAAAAGAGGTGATGATGGGGTGAGGATGGACTAAATGAAGATAAGGCCCCGAAAGGAGAGAGCTCGGTAAGAGGGGTAGAGCAGATATATGGGAGCACAGATATTTAGTTATTCAAAGCTTAGTAGCTCTGCTGTGTGACTTGGGACTACTATTCAACCTCTCTGTGCTTCATTTAAGAGAGATTAAAAAAATTGGAGCCTCTGATAGTGGGTGATGCTGTATTAGTGATCAAATACTGCTGGAAGGTCATGCAAAACTTGGTGGCTTAAAACAACAGTAATCATTTATTTCCTCCCACAGTGTCTGTGGTCCAGGAATTCAGGAGTGGCTTGGCGAGGCAGGTCTGGCTTGGGGTCTTGCATGAGGTTGCAGTTAGATGTTGATTGGGCTGTATTCATCTGAGGGCTTGAGGGTCCACTTCCAAGGTGGCTCAGTGGCTTTGGGTGCCAGGACTCAGTTCCTCTCCTTGCAGGTATCTCCACAAGGCAGCTTGAGTATCTGCATGGCATGGCTGCTGGCTTCCCCCAATGCCAGGGGTTCAACAGACCAAGGTAGAGGCTGCAAGGCCTTATATGACTTATCCCTGGAAGTCACATACTATCACTTCTACTGTGTTCCATTTATGACAGTCCTAATTCAGTGTGCGAGGAGACTACCAAAGGTGTGAATATCAGGAGGCAAGAGGCTAACTACCACAGTGCTCCCCTGGACCCCAATCACGCAAGACCCTACCATATGCAAAAATACACTCATTCCTTCCCAAGGCCCCCCGAAGTCTATTCTGTTACAACATCAGCTCAAAGTCCAGAATCTTACCATCTAAAGTAAGTCCAGGTGTGGCTATGGCTCCTCAGGTGTAGCTGTGCACGTGCAGTTCAGTTAATGGTGGAGCTTGAGGAGGCAGGAAGCATCTGGGGTAGGGTGGGGCGGGAGCAAAGGATGACAGCGCGTGGTGGGCAGAGGAGCTCACTGGCTATGCATGAGCCTGAAAGGCCAGACAGCTGACGGGGCCCGGGAGAGGGAAGCTGGGAGAACCGCAGCGAACAGCAGATGGGTGCGGCCGGTCTTCAGTCACCACTGAGCTACAGGGAGGCCTCGTTGATGCCTCCAAATGTATCTTTCAATTAGCCCATGTTTATTGCAAGTCCACTTCAGGAGGAAGGGACAAATAAAACAACTGAAAGTTATTATGAATGTATGGTCAAATCCCCCCACACCCCCAGGTGGCCTGAGACTCCTGAGGTCAAATACATTGAGCAGAATGGCAATATCCACAGGGCCAACTGAGGGTCCCACAACGGATCTCCAGCGTATAAAACAATTCATGACATTTTGCTTATTAAGGCAGGAAAATGGGCTCAGACATGTGAAAAGAAGCATTTCACAGTACGGGTGGGAGCAGGGTTGGCTAGAGTGGTTGGCTAGGAGCCAAAGAGCAGCCATCTGGGGACTGGTCCTATGGGCTGTTTCCACTGACAGAGAGAGAGGTGGGAAGTACAAAGTACTTGGTGAGCATTGGCGCCCCCATTCACTGGCTGTGTGACCTTGACACATCTCTGGGACCCAGTTTTCTCCTCATCCAAATGGAGACAGCAACATCAGACCCACCTGCCTTACAAGGCTGCCTGTGAGATGCCAATAAGACCATGTCTGTAGTCACTGAGTAGGGGTGCCCGACCCAAGGGGTGAGCAAAGCCTGAGTCACCCACACTCCACTTAACCCATCATAGGATCATGGAGTTGCTCAGCCCAGAGAGGCTTCTTTTTCAGACCCCCAAAGGGGTCACGTGAGCCAGTGGCTCTGTGTACAAATGGCTGACCACAAGTTGTGTGAGGTGTGAGTGGGAAGGACCACTGGCTCTACTCTGAGGTCCTGAGTCCTCTTTCTGCAAGACAAACAGAGGGACAGGAGAAGGAGCTGGATCTGGAAGTGAAATCACTGTCTTCCCACTCCCATAAGGAGAGGAGGGACAGCCAGGGAAGAAGAGGAAGAAGAGTGTCGGCCATGGCCCTCCAGCAGATCACAGGAGCAGCTGTCAGGTGCTCCCTTGCCCCTTTGGGCCACAGCCCCGCTGTGCAGGCTGCAGGGGATGAGGGCAGGGTGAGGCCAGACTGGTCAGTCAGGCTGGAAAGCCCTGTAAAATGAGGGGATGGGCAGTGCCTCTTATCGGGGGCGGGGGGGGGGGGGCGGCATTTCCATGAAAACATCCCAGGTTCTTGTGGCTCCTGACTCTCCCCTGCTCCCCACCCCACAGCCACCCAGGATCATTGGGGCGAGCCCTTTCTGCTGCCTTACAGTCCAACAGTTTTCTTAAAGCCTGGCGATCCTGCCCCTCCTCAACTGCTCCTGGGAGAAATGATCTGGTGGGGGAAGCGGCTCACCACAGGTAAGCCTTATCCTTCGGGGCCATTTTGGTGTGTGGGAAATCTCTGCAACGCTGGCTAAGGCTTTGCTGCTGGAACATTCTATGAAGCCATTTCCCTGCCTTGGGATCTTGCCACCTGCCAGGGCTCTCTGTTACAGGACCCAGGTCCCCTCTGCTCTCAAGTCCTCCAGAGCTCCCCAGGCCCCTCTCCGAAACCACCACTGTCTGTGCTCTTGTGGCTCCTGACTCTCTTCTGCTCCCCACCCCCACCCACCCCTGAGACAGAGCCTCCTTTTCACATCTGAGGGTGCAATCACTGGTCAGGCTCATGTGCTCTTTCGGATTTTACTGGTGCAAGTCCTTTCTGCTGCCTCTGGCCCAAGAGTTTTTTCAAAGCCGGAGACCCTGGCCCCTGCTTCCTGAGGTCACAGCTCTCCTAAGCGCTCTGGGTGCTCAGAAGAAAGCCACTTGGCCAGGTCACAACTGAGTCCTAGAGCCACTGGTTTCCTGGAGGAGATCTGGAGGAGACGGCATTCTGGTGAAGGTTGAGGAAACCGTGGTCTCTGAGGAAAAATGAAGGAACGGGGAGATTTATTCTAGAGAAAAACAGCTCTGAAGGGGTGTCTGAGGGGAGTTCTGTTCTGGGACTCAGTGTAGGCCTGAGGGAGTCAGACCTCAGCCTGCTGAAGGGAAGGCTGAGGGTTTGTCTGAATGGGGAGACTCTCCTTGGAGAGAGGTAATTCCCCGCTGGCAGGAGGATGGAGCAGAGGATGGAGGAAGCCTGGATGGGGAGTCAGACCCTTGGATGGAATGTCCTGAGAGACCCCGGGGGTTCCTGCCCCACTGAGATGTCATCATGCTTCCCACCCCCTGAGTTCTGGTGACTCCCACCCTCCTTCACAATCCCACTACTCCACACCGTGTGGTGACTCAGACAGGTGCTGTCTGAAGGCATCACCAACCATGGAAAAATGAGTTTGCTGAGAGATAGAAAGTGAAATTATATCACAAGGGAAGGACTGCCCCTGAGAGCAGACTGCTCCCAAGCCTTCCTTCATTGATGGGCCTCTCCATAGGCCCAAGTAATATAGGTACACATAATACAGTAATAAATAAATAATAAGACAAGAATAAACTGTTCCACGGACTCACACCTGTAAATCTACTTTCGCCCACCCCTGTATGTAAGCAATCATCATGGTCATTGACATCATTGTTGGCTCACTCCACTCACTGCGACCTTGCCTCCTACTCTTTCTGAGAAAATTGAGGCCATCAGGTATGAATTCTCAATTCCCACACATCCTCACCCTCAGGTCTCCTGCCAGCCACTCATCCTGCTTCCCTCCCTGCAGCCTCAGAGGATGAGGTGTCTTTCCATCCCACCTGTGTCTTTGACCTCCAATTCTCCTGCCTCCTCCAAGAGGCTACCCCATTAGTCATCTTTCCCTCTCTTGGATCTTCAGCTCTCCCAGTCCATTGGCTGCTGCTTCTCTGCCTAAAAACATCCTGAGGCCTCTCATATCCAAAAACAAAATCTTCCCATGTCATCCTCTAGCTTCTGTCCAAATCTCCTTTCTTCCCTCCTTATCTAACCTTCTTGAAAAACTAGTCCACATCTGCTGTTCTCCAATTGCTCACCACCCATTCAAACCTCAGTTCCCTGTAAACTGTCAACTAAAGTTGCTTTTAATTGCTCTTAATGTTCTTAATTACCTCCACTGATAAATCCAATGGACGTTGCTCACCCCGTAGCTACTGGTTCTCACTGCTGTATTGAAAACTATTGAACACGTCTCTTCTGGAACTCCCTCCCTTTGCATCTGTGATATCCCCTTGTATCTCTTGCTGTCTTCTCAGTCCCCTTCAAGGGCTCCGTGGTAGCTAGACAGCCCCCAAAGATTCCCTCCCCCCCGGAGTTTTCCTTGCATAGTCACCTCCTACATTGTACCATGGTCAGACAGTGTGACCCGTAGAATATGGCTGAAGCGATTGCATGTCACTTCCAAGATTAAGTTACAAAAGAAAATATGGCTCCCATTTTGGTTTTTCTCTTATTCTCTCTCTTGGATCACTTACTCCAGGAGAAGCCAGCTGCCATATATTGAGGCCCCTCAGGCAGCGTATGGAAAGGCCCACTTAGTTGTCCCACTGACACTTCCAGCCAATAGCTAGAGAAGAACTGAGGACTCACCCAATAGCCGTGCGAGTAAGTCGTCTTGGAAGTGGATCCTCCAGCCCAAATAAAGGCATTAGATAATGCAGCCCAAACCAACAGCTCAATTACAACCTCATGAGAGACCCTAAGCCAGAACCATCCAGCTAAGCTGTTCCCAGATTCCTGACTCTCAAATATTGTGAAAAAATAAATGTTTGTTGCTTTAGGTTACTAAGTTTTGGGAAAACCTGTTACTCAGAAACTAAGATCCCCCTTTTTTGATCTCTATATGGAGCTCCATGAAATGCTGATGTTCCCCAGGGTTCCACTCTGGGTGACCTCACTTCTCACTCTCAGCATTTCTGGGATGGGCAAACACTATGGGTTGTCTATCCAATAGTCACCCCACATCCCTTATTTATTTTCTGCTGGCAGAATCCACCCCCCTCCCAACCCCGCCCTTAACTGAGGCTGAAAATACCAGATAACTGTTTATCAGCTTCCCTTGCAGCTAGGATATGGACACAAGATCCAAGCCTGAATCATGGGACCTGAGGAGTGGTCTGCTGAGTGTTCTGAGAAAAGTTTTTCTCCTTGAAAAAAGAAGGAGATTACTGAGAGACTCTCCCTGTGCCTTCCAGCTTTTAAATGTGATGTGAAGTTTAACGCTTAGAGCAACGAGATCTGCTGTTCTGGGAGTGCATTCCCCCCATTCTCCTCCGTGGTCACATCTACAGTGAGCACTGGAGAATATGCCCTTCTTGGGGGCTGAGCAGTTTTCTCAGCCTGTTTCTTGCCTGTGGAATATTGCAAGCCCAAGAGTTAAACCTTGAATAGTCATCAGCTTTTTAAGTCAAAGCTTGTGACTTTTTTTTGTCAGTACAACTCACTTAAGACACAGCAGTCTTCTTGTGTATTCTCCACAGCTCCACGTACCAATAGCCACATTCATCTTTTTTGTTTTAGACATAGATTTAAATTTTCTGAATTTCTTTCCTCTGTTGTCTCCATTGGCCCCGCTTCCTTCACACCACTAAGATTTGGGTTAAGTAGTCACAGGTATGTTGGGCTTGTCACCCTTAGATGGGAGAGCACTCCTTCAAGTCTCTGTTCCCCGAGTCAGTTTGTCCAGGTGAAAAGGTTCGCCTTAGTCTAGTCAGAGTTTTCAACAATGGATATGACAACCACACATCAATCTGATCCTTGCCACAGGCTAAGATTTATCTCTGGCCTCATTTAAGATTTTTTTTCTTCACCAGTGGTTTTCAGCTACTTGACTGTGATGTTGCCTTGGTATAGTTTCTTTGTGTTTATCCTGATTGAAATTCATTGAGTTTCTTGAATCTATGAGTTTATATTTTTCATTAAATTTGGAAAATGTTTGGTTATTATCTTTTTCAAATACCCACATACCCTTACTCTTTTTCTGAGACTCCAATTGCATGTATATAAGACCACTTGTCTACTAAGTCAGGAAGCTCTGTCAGTGTTTTCTCAGATTTACTTCTCTCTGTGCTTCAGTTTATCCTGGTTTTAAGTTCATTTATCTTTTCCCATCAAGTCTAATGTGCTAGTTAGCCTATACCATGATTTTTAACTTCATATACTACATGTATTAGGGTTCTCTAGAGAAACAGAACCAACAGGATATATGTCTATCTAGCTATCATCTATCATCTATCATCTATCATCTATATAGAATAAGATTTATTGTAAGAAACTGGCCATGCTATTATGAAGACTGAGAAGTCCATGATCTGCCCTCTGCAAGCAGGGAAAACCAGTGGCCTGACCCAGGAGTGCTGATGTGTGAGTTCCTGGTCCGGGGTCGGGGGCGGGGGGGTGGGGGGAGAATTCAACTTCCTTCTTCTTCTGGCTCTGAATGGGTTGGATGATGTCCACACACATTGGGGAGGGCAATCTCCTTTACTCAATCTGACAATTCAAATACTAATCTCTTCTGGAAGCATTCTCACAGACAGAGCCAGAAATAATGTTTAAGCAGATATCTGTACATCCTGTGGCCCAATCAAGTTGACAAATAAAATTAACTATCATGCTGTATTTATTAGTTCTAAGGTTCCATTTAGAACTTTTAAAAAATATGTTCCATTTTTTTCTCATTATAATTATGCTCTCCTTTAAATACTTGAATCTATTATAATTGCTGTTTAAAATTCTTATCTGCTAATTCCCTCACATATGTCAATCCTGAGTCAGTTTCTGTTGGCTGACATTTTTCTCTTGGTTATGAATGTCTTTGCCTCCCATATCTAGTGATTTTTTATGGAAAGATGGCCATTTTGAATATTACAATATTAAGTGCTGTTGGGGTGTGTGTGTGTGTGTGTGTGTTTAAATCATTCTTTAATGAGTGTTTAGTGTTGTCAGTTTACTCAGAGATAAGCTTGATCCTTTCAAGGATTATCTTTAAGCTTTGTTAGGATGGGTCTAACAGCCTCTACTCTAGGGCTTGCTAGTTTAGCTCTACTCTTAAGGTGTGGCCTTTCTGAAGTTTCCACTAAATACTCAGAGTGTTGAATGAGGTCTCTCCATCTAGCTGGCCTAAACTTAAACATCTCTCAACTCTGAGCTCAGAGAGCGGTTCAACTTACAACACCCCAATAAATATTCTATTTCTAGTATTAGCTTTGTTTCTAAACTTATGGAGACTCATCATACACATGCACAGCTAAGTATTTAGCCAAAGATTCAAAGGATTCCTGTGCAATTTTCTGGAACTCTTTCTCTGCACAGCTCACTCCTCTCCGGCACTCTGCTCTGCAAATCCCAGATGCGCGAGTTCTCTGAGTTCTGATCTCCGTCTCCTCAAAACAGTGCGACCTCTGTGCTCTGCCTGGGTTCCCCCTCCCAAGGTCATGGTCTGGTAAATACCTCTAGGCCAGTGGTTCTCAACCTTTCTAATGCCGCGACCCTTTAATACAGTTCCTCATGTTGTGGTGACCCCCAATTTCATTGTTACAAATTGAACATAATTAAAGCATAGTGATTAATCACAAAACAATATGTAATTATATATGTGTTTTCCGATGGTCTTAGGCGACCCCTGTGAAAGGGTTGTTTGACCTCCCAAAGGGGTCGCGACCCACAGGTTGAGAACCACTGCTCTAGGCAGAAAGGTTGATCATATAGTTCATGTCATTTGTTTGCCTTTCTCAGGGACTACCATCTTGTTCTGCTGGTTAGCCAGTGTCTGAAAACAGATGTTTCATATATTTTATCCAAAATTGTACTTGTTTCTGGTGGGTGGGGGCAAGTCTAGTATCTGCTACTCTATCATAGCACAAAGCAGAAGTCTACACGGGATAAAGTTCCATTAGCCTTTCTGACTGAAAGCATTTCTCAACTTTACCTTTTACCATTTAGGAGTGAGCAGCAGTTGCCTCTTCCAAACCCACAAGTGCTAATGGTGGACATTTAATTCCCACTCATCCTTGCTTGCCAACCAGCCAGTTTTTCTCTATGCTTTTTTTTTTTCTTCTGAGCCTATCCCTTTGTTTCTTGCCTAACACAGCCAAAGGCAGGCATCACATCTACTAACCAACTGTTTTCTACCCTCTTTCCCTGGGGTGACAAGTCCTTTAGATACCTTGTCTGTCTACACGTTATTACAGGGCATTTGCTTATGGATGACCAGAAGGGGCAGAGTTAAAATATATAAAAATCTGGGTCTTTGAGGAAGAAGCCCAGGACCACCTCCAAACTTATTAAGTGAAACACATAAATGCCCTTATTTGTTTTAGCCACTTTTAAACATGTGTTCTGTTCATTGCAGCCTATAGCATGGACACAGGAGTGACCCCACCTCCTCCCATGATTTCTGATGCGCATGGCCCTCGGGTCTTCCTCCAGAGCGACACATTCAGATATCCACCTGCCGGTGGGCCATCTCTGCTGGCGTCACACCAGGTTCCTCAAGCTCAACATCCAGAATTGATCCTATTTTCCCCTCCTAAACTGCCTTCTCTCAAGCGCTCAATCTCAGTTGAAGGTACCACCATCTGCTTTGCACCCCAAGCTATAAGCCTGGTTGCCATTCTGGAATCCTCCTTTTCCCTCTTCTGTTGAGATCCATAAATCACTAGATCCTACAATTTTGTCCCCTAAGCATTTCTCATACGCGGCCATCGTGCACGCTGTGCCCTCCCTGAGATACGCCCCCTGCCGACTCTATCCCATCCCCCAGCTTTTCTCCTGCATGCATCTATCACCCTACCTGAGTAGGGGTCCCCTTTTCCTTCCTCCAGAAATGTTCCCTGGTGACCCCACCCTGCAATCTTGTACCTTACCCTTTTCTGTGCTCCGGTGATCTTCGTACATATCATTCTTACCAAACCTACCACTTTGCTTTGTAAACATGGTTGTGTGTATCTGCCCCTCCAGACTGGGTTCCTTGGGCAGACACTGGGGCTTCCTTGGCCTTGAATCTTCAGCCTGATAGTGGCTGCACAATAAATGTTTAATGACTGAACGGATCACCCAATAAATCCCTCACAGTGGCTCCCCTACTGCACTGTGGAATGCTTAGTGGTTCGCTCACGTGAGTAAGTGGATTAACTTAAAAATAATAAAACCGTGTTTCCTTAAAATCATTTTTCCACCAACGCTTTCCTTTTAATTAGCACAATCAGGGACCAGAGTGTATTTGTGGTGAGGTTTCCATAGCACATCTCTCGGAAGGGGTATTATGTTTCTAGAAGCAAAGGATCATGGCTTAGGAAGAAAAAATATGAAGAGAGCAGGGCATGGATCTGAGAAGCTGCTGGAAACTTTTCTAGGCCATGAAAATCAGGAAGGGCCTCCAGCATCCATGAGGGGGTGACTATGGATGTGGGTGACTTGGTGGCGTCTGGCAGTGCCTTCTCCCCCAGTTGCTACACTCACCGAAATTCCACCATTAGAGAGTCACCCCACTGACTATCCATCCACCTCCCCTGTGGAACGCTAAGCCCAATTTCCTGTCGAAGGAAGTTCCTCTCTTCTCCCAGGGACTGCTTTCTTCTGCCTGGAAAGCATCCCCCTCCTCCTCTGTCTACTCCCGTTTTTCTTGTTCTTTAAAATGTAGATGAAATTCCCTCCCTCCCATGAAGCCTCCTCAGATATTCCTCTTAAGATTGTGAGGGCCTCAAGGGAAGAAGCCATGCCTCATTCAAGGTCATCTCCCGGGTGCCTGCTCCAGAGCCCGGCACGTGGTAGATGTTGAACAAACAAAGGGGGAACTGGCCTGAACTCACTCAATGCACCATCATTTCTCCATCCCTGTACATTCCGGATGCTTCTATCGATGCTGGTTCTCTGGTCCCCTGGTGATCACTCATGCCTTGTGGAAGGTCTTCTGCTGCTCAACTCAGATGTTCTTTGTGACTTGGCTTTTATTTTTTAAAGCTTCCTGAATGCAGGTTAGTTTTCTCATCTGGGTGGTGACAGAGCAGGCAAGGGCATGCCTCTGCCTTCCTGGGCTCCCCCTGTTGGTGGGGACTGGGCGGCATCAGCGTGGACCAGATGATGAGGAAACTTCTGGCGTATGGTGTATGGGACACCACTTGTACTTCTATTTTACACCCCAAAATAATGGGGCAGCCTGCTCCTGGGTACCCTGGGCTGGATGATGGGACTGTCATACAGGGTCACCAGGTAGGGGCTCGGGAAAGTGCAGTGGCCCAGGTGGTAGTTTCTCTTCGGCCTGGTGATTAGTTCATCGGGGGTGAAGTGAAGGCACGAGTCAATCAGTGTTGGCCTGTGCACGCTCTTCGGTTGGCAGGTGGCAGCTCAGAGCCCTGCGGCCCCTGGGCCTTCAAGCATGGCTCCTCAGTGCGGTCTCCTGCCAGGTCAGCTCCCCTGGCTCCCCTTGGATGCCCTGCCCACACTCAGGTCCCAAACCTCCCCTCATTTATACTTCCTCCATCCTCACCTGAGACTCTGGGAGAGTCCCTGTCCCAGCTCCATCCTGGCCTTAGACCCTGTTCTCTTCAGGTTCTTTCACCTACTGACCCATTCAACTCCCAGCAACGGAGAAACTAGCTGCCTCTGCTTGGTGATGGGGAGAGCTTAATACTTGCGTGTCCACTCCTCAGATGAGGACGTAAGGGAACGTCTCACACCCAGTCCTTCCTGCTGTGATAGGCAAAGGGCGGGAAAGAACGCTTTCACTTCCCTATTGAAATTGGCCGAGTCGTTCCTGTCGTGGTGGAGTGGGTGACAGGCCCCAATTCCTCACCCTTCCCGGTGGCCCGCCCGCCATGCCTCTCCAGGGTGGAGCGTGTTTCTCTGCCTCTTCACCCTGGGCATGGCCACGTGACTTGTTCTGCCCAATGGTCTAGAGCCGAAGTGAAAATGCACTGGCTCCATAAGGGGCTCCGTGTGATTCTGCTTCCCTCTTAGGCCCATCGCTGCCACGCGAGGAACAGGCCCCAGCCACCCTTTCATCCCGGAGAATGAGAGGTGCCAGGTGCAGAACCTTCCCAGCTGACCCGCAGGCCTGCAATGAGAAGTAGCCCAGCCTTGACCAGCTGAACCTCAGCCAGCCTCTCTGAGAAGAAATAATAACTGAGTTTCGGGGTTGTTTGGTGAGCAGCATTACTGTGGCAATAGCTAACTGAGAACCATCCTTCCGGAAGGCCAAGGTGAAAGCACTGAGCACTCAGTAGTTGCACAGCACATAATGGATGCTTAGCATTGGGTTATCAATTAAGCCTTCCTGGTTGGCATCATAAAAGAATACGAGACCATCAGACCTGCCAGAGCCCTTAAAGGAGTTGTGGACGGACAGACAGCATGGGGTGGCGCTGTGGCTTGCCTGAGGTCACACAGGGAATTGTGGCCAAGTTTAGCCTAGCACTCGAGGCTGGTGGCTCCATAACACCGTGCGATGACGTCCCTGCTGGCTGTGGGCCAGCTCCATGATAACCATGGCTTCCTCCTGCTCCCTCCTTGGCCACGTGTGTGAGCTACATGTCACTGTGCTGGAATTTGGACAAATGTGAAGTAGTGACAAAGGAGGAGAGGCAGGAAGCCGGTTCAGCTGAAGACAGGACTCTAGATGCAATCACGGATGTTCCGTCTGCACCCCTGTCTCTCTATGGTGCCGAATGCCCTGTGATGGGGCCCCCAGTCCAGACCCCAGACCGCGGACCAGCTTCTGCAGCCGGTCTCAGGAGGGGAGCTTGCTCTCAGGTGCTGGAGGCCCAGTCACACCCCCAGTCCCGGACTCAGCCCACCTGTGCCTCCAATGGCCTGCAGCACATGGCAGGCAGGAAAGGCAAGCCCCCCGGACGCGTGCCTGTGCGATTCCACCCCCAGCTCTGCCCCTTGCTGCAGCCTTTCCTCTGAGTCTCCCTTCCCTCCTCTGGCTGGTGGGGTGAGTGATCCTGGCCCCCCAAAGGTGTTGTGAGGACTACCTGAACTACCAACGGTGCCACACTTGGCATGCGCCTCGTAACAGTGCCTGATAAACGCTGCCTCTGCCTTCCTCCAAACTCACTCTTCATGACAGAACGGACTTTCTGAACGCTGGTGCTTTATCCTGGCCTTGCAAAGCCTGGATTTTCTCCAGGGAGGTGTTGGCGCCGCCCGGAAGCCTGGAGTCTGAGAACACTCCCTCCAGCTCCTCCCCTCCCTTTGCTGGTCTTCCCCCTCCTGTGACTCCTGGCCCCCAAAAGAGCTGTCCTTTCTCTTGAAACCAGTGTTTTCGTGCTCTGTCCCTGCTTGTATCCAAGCGCATTTATATTAAAGTGAAAATGACTGCCCTGGCGAGGCCTTTGCCTCCTGTTTGGGGGTCACGTTTTGGAAGGAAACAAAGCCATCAACAGGCTGAGTGATTAGAGGGGCCTCCAGCATCAAGGTGCACAATAGGAGTTGTCTGTGGTTGGAGGCACCTCCCCAGAGGGGACCCAGGAGTCAGTTTTTCCTGTTCTTTGGGACCCATCTTTGAGCACATCCACTCCACAGGCAGCCTGGCTCCAGGTAAGCTCGGCCCACCCCTCTAAGTCTCTCGTAGAACATCTGGACCCCGAGGGGCAGCTGCTCAGAGACTCCTACGGAACCCCACAGACCAGCCTGCCTCCAAGCCCTGCTGGGCCCCGCCTGAGCCGCTGGACCTGCTGCCTTCATCTCCTTTGTCCCTCTGCTCTCACCCCAGCTTCTTCCTGTGGTTTGGGGAAAAGACGGCAGGATTCATGATAGGAGCTTTTTGTTTACATTCCCCAGGTCCTTTTACTCTTAAAAAAAAAAAAAAAAAAAGGAAATGAAAGAAGAAAGGAAGGAAGGAAACTTGTCCTTTGGCCAAAAGTGTTTAAAATGGAATTTTCCTCTTTCTTCTTCTTCCTTTTTTCCCAGCAGCGAACTCCCAGGCCCTGAAATGAAAGGGTAGGGACCCCTCTGGCTGTCAGAGACAGGTGTGCCAGCCCTGCCTGGGGAGCCAGGTCTGGGGTGGCCAGGACCAGGCCTTGGCCTCCTGCCCTCCATCATGGGACATCTGGTTTGGATGCACTGACAGGGGCAAGACAGGTCAACACATGAGTTCTTACACAGCCCTCACCCACCACCCCTGAGTGTTTTTATAACCTCTTTGCTCTCACCTAATATTTCATTTCTGCTGCCTTCAAAATCAGAGACAAAACATGTTATTATTTTATTTTCTCCCATCGTGCATTGTTCTCTGGGGCCATTTTGTTGGTGTGCTTGTGGCTTGCTGTCACCAGAACATGAATTCCACGAGAGAACAGACGAGGTCTTTCTTGTTCACGCTGTCGCCGCAGCAGGAAGAAGTTCCGGTCTCCAGACCCCTCCCCACACATGCACACAACAGATGAACACACACAAACACACAAGCATGCATGCACATACATGTACCCACTCACACACACACACTCGTGCACACACACATGCATGCACACTCATATGCACACATGCATATGCCCACAAATGCCCATGTGCACAAATGCATGCACACACACACGTACACACACACATCCATATTGAGAAAGGCGCTCTTCATCGCAGCCTCTGAGATGGGGTGAGGGGAGCAGCGTTTTCCCAGAACTTTGGGAATGACGCTGAGGCCACAGCCCGCTGCTCGGGGCCTTGCCTGGAGAAGAGGGGGTGACTCAGTTTGCCTCCCTTGGGGTCCCTTAGCTCAAGAACAAAGGTGCAGAGCCACCTGAGCTGCCGGGCCCCTCTCCTGGGAGTTTGACCAGCCAGAGGCCGTGGAACTGGGGTGCGGGGGGAGGGGGGCGGTGCATAACTATTCCAGCTTTGCAGACAGACGGCAAAACCTTTGGCGGCCAGGCCGAGGGATACACCAAACAGGGAGGGTCGGCCGTCCAGGCACAGCCAGGCAGTCTCCCGGCGCTGTCAGCTCCCTGGCCCGCCTCGGGCTGCCCTTGGCTGGGAGAACTACATCGCTTCGGAGAAGAAAGCAGGGTCTCTGCCAGGCCCATCTGGCGTGAGCTGGGCTGGCTGAGCTCCCAGGAGCACCTGGTCCAAAGGTGTGTGAGCAGCTGCCACTCCTACAGCGGCGAGCCCGGGAGACTGAGGATCCGCTACCTGCCCCTCCGCCAGCCGCCGCAGGTGAGCTGGCCACGCCCGCGCTGTCCTTTGCTCAGGGCCCAGCATGGCTCCCAGGTCTCTCAATGTCGGCTGCCGCAGCGGGCTATCCAAATCCTCCCACTGGGATGTTGAACACGGGCTGCTTTACAGTCAGGGAAGCTGAGGCTTAGAGATGTGTCATGTGTCCAGGTTGCACGGGAGTCAAACCTGAGCTGGCGATGCCTCTTGGTCCATTCTCCTTCCCCGCATGAATGGCTCCTCCCTGGGGGACGTCACTGGCACTCATCTGAGACCTCGCCACCCTGCTGGCCCTGCCCTCCCCACCCCACGCCCTGCAAGCTGAGGAGATGGTGGGAGGCGTGGGCACGTGCCCCCATCGCAACCACAGGGGTCCCGACGGCGGACGCACCCTTGGAGCCCAGCCAGTATCTCCAACTCTGCCCCTCATCCAATGGACACCAAAGTCCTGAAAGATAATCTTTTCCTTCTTTGTCTGCAAAACACAGGTTTCCTCTGAGGTTTCATGGGCCCAGAAAAAACCTGCTGTTTAAGCAAACAGATGCTGGCACACCCGGCCACTGCTCCCCTCGCAGGTCTGCGGGATGCCCCTCACACCCGGCTCAGAGGACGAATGGTCGCAGCCAGGCTCCAGATGGGGCTGGCGCCACAGGCTCGGTAAGTCAGTGAGCCGTCGCCATCAGAGGCAAGGTGGCACATGGAGAGAAGCCCACTTCCCGCCCGCCCCTCTCCGTCCCTGGCTGGGCCTCAGCTCCCACTTTTAAAGTGAGGCGGGTTTGCTGGGTGCTCCGGAACACCCCTTAGGTCTACACCTCAGTGTGTCTAAGCTGACCAAGACTGACGACCCCTCCCCCCAACACGTGTTCCGACCCCTGTGAGCATCTGTTTTCCCACGTCAGTGCCTTCCAGACACTTTCCTCACCTCACAAAGTAGTGGGGAAGGAAGAAACCAGGGGTTCCTGCTGACAGAGGAAACCGAGATGCCCAGAGAGGCTCTGTGAGCTGCCCAAAGTCACACAGCGACTCACCCCCAGAGCCCTGCTTCTCCTCCTGGCCTTCCAAGGGCTGCAGTGGCTCATGTAAACTGAGCAGTGGGAGCAGGAACCAGGGGAGAGGAGTGAAAGCAATCTACAGAATGGGAGTTATGTTGGGGGGCTAAGGAACGTTCCTGTCCCCTCTCCCCACGAGGCTGGCCAGCTATTTGGGGGACAGAGAGAAAGGCAGGCAGCAGGAGAGGCCCCGGGTCTGAAGCCCAGCTTTCACCGCGAGCAGTGAGCAAAGAATGCCTAATGACTCCAAGCTGTTCTGGAATATTCTCTCAGCCCCCCGGGAGCTGCCGGGGAGTCTGGCTGCCGTGCACAGCAGCTGTGTGAACTGCCTGCCGGCAGCTAGCCCAGCCACAAGGGACCACCGGCGGCCACAGCCACAGGGCCCCTGGCAGGTGGGGCCGGAGTCCGGGAGCTCCCTCGTTCCTCAGCATGGACCTCCGGGTCAGCCTGGTGAGCAGGAGCAGGCTGCGTGGCCAAGAGGAGTCAGGCCCCAGGCCCCCCTCTCTTCCTGCCAGCTGCTGGGATGGGCCCAGCCTCGGGTCAGAAGGGCACGCAGGGCACTTCTCCTGTCCCCATGAGGCCGCCCTTGGGACCCAAGCAAGCCCTGAGGAGCCAACGGGTCCTGATCTGCGGATGTCCCTCTCCCCACCCCTTCCTTCCATCAGCTACATGTGTGCTTAGGCCTCGATGCTGCCCCACACGCTGCGGTTTATGAGCTGTGTGACGTTAGGCAAGTGATTTAACTACTCTGGGCAATTTACTGAACCTCTGAGGCAGATAGCTATTTCATAGGGTTGTTGTGAGAATTAAATGAGTAAAGGCTCAGCCATGTCCTGGCTCAGGGCACTGGATAAATGATGCCTCTTATTGGTATCATTTCCATCAGTCCCCTCCCTGGTTCCCTCTGTCAGCCCAACCCCTCTGGTGTCATTGTCAACCCAGTCCCTCCTGGAATCACACGGGCAAGGCCAAGGTCCCACTGATTTGGCCAGTAAAGCGACAGCAGGCTGCCCTTTAAATCCGACAGGGTTATTACCTGCGTAGACATCAGAAGGGAGAGGTTGCCAAGGTGCCAGCTCCCAGGTCCTTATCCCACGTGCCAGAAAGGACGACAGCCAAAGGAGAGGGGCCGAGGGAGTGGGAAGCAAGTTGTAAAGAGAGCCCATCGTTCAGGAGCCAGCGCTCGGCTGCAGCTGAGCAGCTCTGCAGTCTGCACCTGCCCCCGGGGGGTGGGGAGGTGGGATGGAAGCCCCTGCCTCGTCGGAACCGGTGTCCGTGAGAAATGGTCCCCGACAGCCTCACAGGGAGACACGGAGGCCAGTGCACGATGGCCTGAGCAGCTCCTCATAGGCCTCTCAGTCACGAGGGCTCTGCAGGCATCACCACGTGCTCGGCCCAGACCAGGTAGCTGCAGCCCAAGCCTTCCCCGAGAGCCTCGGTGGGTGTGCAGAGCCGTTCCCCTGCACCGGTCTCGGCAGGCTCCTTCGCTCTGTGGCGGTGGGTCCCCAGGCTCGGCCATGCCCCCCTTTATCACCTAATGGCATCGGTGATGATGATGGTAGCAGCGAGCATTCACTGAGAGCACTCAGGGCCAAGTCTTATGTATTCATTTCAAAGAACTTCAAACAACTCCAGCACGTTGCTACACGGACGATTCCCATTTTATAGATGAGAAAACTGAGCCCCGGAGAGAGTAAGTGACTTGCTCAAACTACTGGTAGATGTGGGATTTCAATCTGACCCCAGAGTCAGGCATTTTCCTTTGGCTCATTTGTACTGATCCTGTTCTGTGGTATTTCACCAATACCTCTCACCATGAGCTCCTGAGTTCCTGGTCTACGGGGACGGTTCCTCCTTCACTGCTGTGCGGCCCTGAGCCTGGTCCGAGGGTACTTGCAGCAGATGGTGTCAGTGCCCTGCCAACGGCTCCCCTGCCTTCCAGCACCTGTCTCTTTGCTCGAGATTCTCTCTGGCCACTGGACCGGGCTCTGCCTGGAAGTAGCCCTCTGCTAATAACTTCTGCGAGTTGGTAAATAGTTACCTGTTCCTTTGCCCTTTGGGGAGATAAGTCTGTGTCATGGGTTCAACAAGGACTCCCCCAGTTCTCCAGCAAGATGGAGCCCAGTTGCCCTCAGTGGTCACCTGCTGGTAGCATGCCCTTTCCTGCTGCCCTCCATTATCCATCTTAGTTCCCCATTCAATGACCAAGAAACTCTCCCCAAATGAGCCTCACAGATAAATAACTCATCCTTACATCCTCACCTGGGGGTCGGCTTCTAGGGGAACCCACACTAAGACAGCGTCGTGCCTGTGGGATGCTAGCCTTCAGGGAACAAAGTTAGCGAAGGGTGAATTAGTTAACTTGCATACTTTTTAAAAAATTAAATTTATTGGGGTGACATTGGTTTCTTAAATTACATTTATTGGGGTGACATTGAGCATGTGTTTACTTTACTTTGGTTTGAGGTAATCCATCTTCTCCATCCAGAGACATGAGAGTATGATCGCTTCAGTGTTAGTTTTCTTGTTTTTTTTCTTTCCCCCTACTCACTTTGTAGCAAGCTAGAAAACTATGGATTCTGGGCAGGGCGGCTCTCGGTGAAAGTGGTTTATTTTGGCCACTGGAGAAAGGGGGGTGGGGTCGAAAAGCCAAGTGTCACCCGTCTGTGTGTTGCCCCACATACAACACTGTTCCTGTAGTAACAGCAGAAAGAAGCAGCTGTGAGGAGCGTGGCTCTAACAGTGAGGATCTGAGCTTTGGGCAGGAACTCCCATGAATTGAGGCTTTTCACTCTGTTTTATCAGAGCGCATATAGGTCCTATTTCAGGAAAAGTAAAGAAGTCATTTACAAAAGAAAGTCAGTCTGCATCTGTAGGTTATAGAAAGGTAGACCACTAGCCTAATCGCTCTCCTCACTTTTCACTGTTTCAGAATATATTTGTTTAGGAAAAGGTAAACTCCCTGTAGGACAGACAGGCTCCCACCACAGAGGAAGAGAATCTCCTTCCTCCCAGTGGAGCCTGATGAAGATCAGCAGGAAGACCCAGCAGGAAGGCCATGAGTGTGTGCAGGGGAAAGAGAGCAGCACACATGTTTGGGAGTGGTCAGGGAGGGCTTCCTGGAGGAAGCAGCAAGGGAGTTGGGCCTTGAGGATGGTTTGGGATGAAACAGATGGTGAGTGGAGCTCCCAGGTGTCAGTGAGGGTGTGTGTTCCCTCTTCAGGCAGAAGTAAAAGAGGGAGGAGGTTTGCTGAGGGGGTTTTGGGGAACTCAGCTCTGCAGCTCACCGGCTGGGTGATCTTGGGCAATAACTCAGTGTCTCAGAGCCTCCCTTCCTCATCTGTACAGTGGGCATCACATCAGAGGGTTGCTGTGAGGACTAGACAAGGTGATATGGGCAAAGAACCTGACCTGGAGGGCGTGGCCAGGGCCTGGCTGCTGGTGCTGGTGTATGTGAGGACACAAGGGGTCCAGGCTGACTGCTGTCTACAACGTTGACAGCTCGGAAGCTGCTGGGGTGGCACCTGGAAAGGCAAGACGCCAGCGCTATTCAATTCTGGCCACCTGCACACCATTTCACCCCGGTGAGCCCCGGGTCCCTCATGTAACCTCATGTAAAATGGCATTTGAATCTCAGCTCCACCTGCATCCAAAGCTATAGAGCAAAGCTGGATGAGGAAACAGATGTGAACATAGTTTATAAACTGTTAAGTGCCAGCACTTTCGAGAAATGCGAGTGATGGCCACAGGGATTCAAATTCAAGATCAGAAAAAAAAAAACCAAAACAAAACAAAACAAATTCAAGATCAGGCTGCTCATAGCAGAGATCTTATTGTGGGTCAGGAATTCCTAGAAGTTTCTAGACAGAGTCATCTAGTTCAACAGGTCCCGTTTGAAGATGCTCAGACCACAGGCCAGGAATGGAGAATGACTTACCCAAGGCCAGATGCCTGGCAAGAGGCAGGGCAGGGAATTGAACCAAGGACTCTGGTGGCCAGCTCGCCTCGGGCACCTTCCTCTCCGCAGTGGCTGCCAGTAGCAAAGCCACCTCCTAAGCAACCCCCCTCGGCCCCACTTCCGCCCCCACGTCCCCTTTCCGGGCTGTGCCATCCATCTGGCTTCACTGTCTCCTGCCACCTCCTGCCCCCACCTTCAACCCACCCCCTCTGCTCCCACCTGGTGACTTGGCTTCCATGTGTTTATCTCACAGTAACTGCGCTGGCACAGGTCTGTGTTTGTCAGACTCCCTACCTCTGTTTACTAGTGTTTATCCGGTTGTGTCCTGCCTACCCTTTTAGCCTGGAAGCCACGAATGCTCATCTGGCTTCCTGGTACCGTCACCCACTCCTGTGGGCTCTGACCTTTGCACACAGCAGATGCCCTGTGATGCCACCAGCCAGCCGACATGGTGCCCAGGCCTGGGAAGGTCTCAGTGGCTGACACAGGTAAGGATATGAGCACCCCCTCCCGCCCCCAGAAAAAACGGGGCCCAGATATTAACAATCATAATCATAATGAACAATGCCAGTTTTTATTTATCGTCATTTAGTCTATGTAGGAACTGTACTAAGTGGTTTATGTGTGTATCATCTTCCTAAAGCCTTAGGCCACCTCTCTGCCTGATGTAGTTATTGCTATGCCTATTTTTCAGATGAAGAAGTTCGGATAAGTTACATTTGTTAGAGATCACACAACTCATGGGTGGAGGGGCCAGGATTCAAACCCAGGGTTTTCACTCCAAATCCCCTGCTTACAGGCACTATATTATACTGATTACTCTTGCCACGACTCAGGCCCAGCCAGCGTCCACCTCCCGACACCGCTAAAGACAAGGCAGTTCCCACAGCTGCAGCCAACTGCTCGGGGGGAAATGGGTCGCAGCCGTCTCTGAGCCACCTGCCAGGAGCCCTGGTCCCAGTCAGCTAGTGGAACTGCTGCATCGGACTCTGATATGTGATTAGTGAGAGTCTAAGTGGATGTAGCCATTCCGAGGGCAATTAGGCAGACGCCAGCAGAAATAAAATATGTCACCGTCTTGGATGCAGCAATTCCTCTTCTCGGAAGTAATCACCCCGGGCACCACAGCATCGACACTCGGACGTTCAGTGTAGACGACCGAGGGGCCTGATGTGTGCATGCACAGATGTTCACTGCAGAGACCTGTGCGCTCAGCAGGGAGGTCTGGCCATGCGAGCCCTCGTGCATCCATAGGGTGGCTCGGAGGCAGCAGTTAAAATGAATGAGGCAGGCTTATGGGAACTGGCGTGGGAAGATCTCCAAGACATATGGTGAGCAGGAAAAGGCAAGCTGCAGAACACTATGTAAAGTGTGTATATAAAACGCCCAAAACAAATCCGAATGATGTATATGTATAAACAAACGCCAAGAAAATGGACCGGGGCGATACATGCTGAACTGTAAACAGTAGTTCCCCCAGGGACAGAATGGGTTTGAGAGGGCAGAGGTAAGGTAGGATTGTTACTGTTTGCTCTGTGCACGTGGGTATTTTTTCTTTCTAATGAGAACGTGTTCGTGATCCACTTGTATAACTGAAGAAGAAGCCAAACCCCAGGCCCAGGTGGGGCCTAAAGGAAGGAGGCAGCGAGGGTGGATTTCCGGATTTCCTGGGGTCACTGGGGCTGCCAGGGAGACCCAGAATCAGCCTGACCAGGTAGGAGACCCCTGCAGTGTCCCCCAGAAACCTCCAACTGTTGCTCCCCAGGGCAGCGTCCTCACACCCCTCAGTGGTCCTGGGCCCCTGTGTCTAAGGGGCTCACCGACTTGGTGGCCTATGCAACCACTTCCACTGTCTACAACAGTATGGATGGATGAGGGGACTCAGAATCCCAACCCACAGCACAGGACCTGGGGAACCCGCGAGCCTATAGTTTCAGAGTGGGGAGAAGGAAGTAGGTCTCGGAGCCATTCGGGTGGCCAGCCCTCCCGGAGAAGGGAAGGGGGCAGCCGTGCCTGGGAAGGACGTGTAGGTCTGGGAGGAGCCCTGGGCTGAGTGTCCTTCACACTCCCCAGCCCCCATCAGGGCAGCCACCCGCCCCCCCCGCCCCAAGAGAGCCCCTTCCTCGATCCACGATTTCAGGGCACCTTGGAACCCTGACTCTGGAGTTGGTAGACCAGGTTTGAATCTGCCTCTAACCAGCCTTTCTGGACCCCCATTTCCTCATCTGGGAAGTGACAAGATCTTAGAAACGTCTCACAGGCCTGTTGGGGGGTTACGTACAATAGATACCATTTATAAAGCATCATTACATGTGCATAAAAAGTGCTTGGTAAATGCGCCGATGAGTTATTTCCGGGCTACAGCTAATACCTGGGCAATGCAGGGGCCTTTAAAAAAGGTCCCCAGCCCGGCCAGCGTGGCTCGGTAATTGAGTGTCGACCTATGAACCAGGAGGTCCCGGTTTGAGTCCAGGTCAGGGCACATGCCCAAGTTGCAGGCTCGATCCCCAGTGGGAGGCATGCAGGAGGCTGCCGATCAATGATTCTTTCTCATCATTGATGTTTCTCTCTCTCTCCTCTCCTTTCCTCTCTGAAATCAATAAAAAATATATTTTTTAAAAGGCCTCCAATCCAGCACAACTCCAGACAGCCTACTTTTTTAACCTCCTAAAACAACAAATGAATTTCCCCTTCATTTCCAAACACAGCTTCACACTCCCCCACCTAAAACCCTCGTGGCTGCCTGTGTTTCAGAATTCAGAACTTTGGGGCTTGAGCGATGTCTCTAAACACATCAAATCCCTAGCAGGACCCGGGGCAGCACCCCCGGATCAAGCATAGTCACATTTGTGCAGCCAACTGTATGAGGCACTCACACCAAAGGAGGGAAGTAAATTCAATGAACAGTCTCATATCAGTTCAGCTCAAGTTTTGCTGCCAAATGAGCTACGAAAAGCTTTGGTTTTCAGAGTTTCTGGGGCAATGGAATCGTGGATTAGAGGCTGTGGGTTTGCATTATAAACCCTTTGTACTCTCAGACTATTTCTCCTTTCCCAAAAGTACCTTTTCTGCACTGCAACAACGCCAAGAAGGAGGTATTTTTATCGCTACTTTACAGATGAGGAAATGAAGGATCAGAGAGGTGATGTCACTTGCCTAACATCACACAGCCAGCGAGTGTCAGAGTCAGGACTAGGAGCTGGGATCTCAAATTTCTCAGGGCTCCAAGGCCGTGGGGTGGAGGGCCCTGTGCTCCCTCTGCTCCCCCTCAAGCCCCCAGGCAGCAGCAGCCTGAATTCCTCCTCTGAGCCTGGCAGCGGACAGCAGGGCACCTGTGCCGCTCACAGCTGGTCTGTGCTGTCTGTCCTCCGGCACAGGGAGCACCAGGCACTGGCTTCCGAGGTCTCCCTCTCCATCGGCGAGTTTCCGGGGATGACAGTAATGAAACTGTAATGGAGAAGAGTTTTCACCCTACCCATGTGTTTTCACTTCAGCCGTACAACCAGGATATTTCCTGGCATCTGGGTTCAATTGCAGGCGGACGGCTCGGGGGTGGGGGGGTGGTGCTGGTGGTGGAGGAGGAGAGAGAGCCAGACTGAGACTTCCCAGTCCCACTGCGGATGTGCCCGGAGCTATGGTGTGCCCTCCCCCTGTTTGGTCACTGCAGCCAAGACTAGTCAGATGATGTGGATAACTGGGGTGGAGGGGGTGGAAATAAATACTTGAGCACAGGCAGACGGGGTGTTCAGCGGCCCTGCAGGTCTTTGTGGGATGGTGTCCAATAGGCAGGGGTGATTTTTCAGCAGAAGAAGCCGGATCCTGACCTGGAGCCATCTGGGCAGATGGAGCCCTCCCTGGGATGTACCCTCCCCGTGAGCCTTTGAGCCACAAGATAGTGTGTGGGTCTCTCTCTGGGGGCTGGCTGGGCAGTGAGGCTCTGCCAGGTCTACGCTCCTCCTGCGAAGCTCAGGCACCAAGTTGGGATGAAATCACTGGCCTAGCCCTATGGGCAGCTGAGCCTGTGCCGGGTGCCTGTCCCCTCCAGCACAGGGAGCGGCAGCAGCCCCAGTTGCCCTCTGACCCCACAGGCTCTTGGGATTGAGCTCGGCTTGCTCTGGGAAGACGTGTCTACTTTGCTTTACTCTGCACTATGAGCTGGGCATGCTGAGCCACGGTCTGTCCTAGCCCAAGTGCAACCCGCCCCCCTCTCTCAGGTCCACGGAAATGCACTCTCACCTTCAGCGGTAGGTGGCTCAATACACAGGCTCTGAAGTCACACAACCTGGTTCAAGTCCTGATTGTATCATGCACTGTTGTGTGGCCTTGAAGTTACCAACCTTCTCTGTGCCTGAGGTCGGAGCTATTATCAGAGAAGCCAAAGCCCAGAGAGCTAGAAACAACAGGACATTCCTTTCTCCCGCAGCGGCGTCCCTGAGCCCCTGGCAGGGGAGGCAGATCCCGTGAGGGATAGAGCAGAGACAGGGCCCAGCCCTCTGCCCAGGCTGCCCGAGCTCCTTCCCGCTCACCCTGGGGCTGAGTCTGTCTCCAGGCCCCCTGGCGGGCCTGCGCTTCACTACCCACAAAGCAGCGCTACCTGCCATTAAGTGAAGACAAGCAAACAATCAAGCAAATTTCTCTCTCTCTGAAAGAGTGGCATTATCTTTGAAAAAATATATAGTTAATAGATATTATAGCTGCATATGTGGAGCGAAAGGTCTAGAAGAAATAAGCCCAATTCAACCGGGAGTGACTACTGATGTTTAGTATTTTGTCACGGTGAGTCTTTCTCTCTGCTTGTGCCAACTTTATAGGATGGATGGATAGATAGATAGATAGATAACAGATAGGTAGAATGAAATCTTCTAGAAAGCCTTCAGATTATTGGTCACAGGTGTCCAAGTCTCCAGCATGGCCCCAGGGCTATAAGCTAAGTGCGGGCTTTGGCTTCAGATAGGGCTGCATTCAGGATAGCTAGGGTTCGAGAGGCAGGGAAGAGGGACATGACCTGTCAGGGAGGAGCACAGGAGAGGGACAGCGGTAACTTTTGCCGAGCCTTTCCTGTCTGGGGAACACCCATCTTTATTCTCCTGGGTTCTTGGGCAGCATGAGCTGGCTGCCAGCCTGCTGGGTGTACCTGCAGGGCTGACTTAAACAGAAACACGCTGGACCCTGTCTATTTTGGGGCGCATGTGTCACATGTTTGGAGGGCATAGCTAGACCTGCAGGAGCCGGTAAGGGGGTCACTGTCCCTTGCCATCCTGCTTTGAACTTCCAAGCCTAACATATGGCTTAGCTCTCAGGCTGGGATGGAGTACATGTATGTGTGTAGGTTGTTGGGGGCTAAGAACTGAATCATTTTAGTGTCAGCAAGACACATCTTAGAGAAGCATGTAATTGTATTCCTAGGAACCAAGCTTAAGGAGGGAATCGGGCAGCAGCTAATGCAATTCTAAGAAGCCGTTGGTGTGACTCAGCCCATGGCTGAATGCCTCCTGTGACTGGAATTTCACTTCTACCCGAACTGGCCCATTCTGTGATGATTTGACTGGTGTCTTCCATTCCCTTAGAAATAATCTCCTTAGTTAAGAAAGAATAAATGAGTCCTGGGCATCACCAGGAACCCTAGACCTTTTCAACATGGTGCCATTTGCTAATGGCCCAAGAGGAAAGGGCCGGGCCTAGAAACCCAATGGTGAGTTCAGAAGTCCTCTAAAGTCCTTCGCTCACTAGATTGTCATGGGATCTGATGTTTCCCCTACTGGAAAGGGTCCCTTAGTTTTTGGTTTGTCTTAAAAACAAAAAAACAAACAAACCAAAAAATCACAGCTTTATTGACTTATAATTTGCATACTCAAAGTGTGCAACTCAGTGGTATTTAGCATATTCACAGCGTTGTGGAACCATCACTAGGTTCTTTTTAGAATAGTTTCATCAAAAAGAAACCTTGTACCAATCAGCAGTCACTCCCCAGTTCCCCACTCTATCCCCTCCCCACACCCTCTAGCCCTAGGCAACCACCAATCAATCCACTTCTGTCTCTATAGATTTGCCTGTTCCTTTCTAGGCCCTTCATATAAAAGGAATCATACAGTATGTGGTCCTTTGTGACTGGCTTCTTTCACATAGCACAATGTCTTAAAATTCATCCATGTTTCAGCATGTGTCAGTACTTGGTTCTTTATTGCCAGATCGTGTTTCATTGTATGGATATACCACATTTGGTTTATCCATTCATCATTTCACAGACATATGAGCTGTTTCTACTTTCTGGCTATTATGAATAATGCTATCATGCACATCCATGTCCAGATTTTTGTAAGGACACATTTTTTCATTTCTTTTGGGAATATCTCTAGGAGTGAAATTGCTGGATCTTATGGTAATGCTATGTTTAACCTTCTAAGGAACTGACAGAACATTTTGCTGTTTACAAACCCACCAGAGTGTGTGAGAGGGTTCCAATTTCTCCACATCCTGGATAATACTTGCTATTATCTGTCTTTTTTGTTGTAGGCATCTTAGTGTGTGTGAAGTGACTTATTGTGATTTTGATTTGGGTTTCCTGGTTGGCTAGTGATGTTGAGCATCTTACCATGGGCTTGTTGGCCATTTATATAGTTTTTTGGGGGAAATGTCTACTCATATCCTTTGTGTTGTTTGTTTTTTATTGTTGAGTTATAGTAGCTTCATTTATATTCTAGACAAGTCTCTTATCAGATATAATATTTGCAAAAAAATTCTATTCTGTGGATTGTCTTTTTACTTCTTTAAATGGCTTCCTTTGAAGCATAGATGTTTTTAATTTCGATGCAGTTTAATTTATCTGTTTTTTGTTGTTGTTGTTGTTTGTGCTTTTGATGTCATACCAAAATACATCTAAATTTTGCCTAACCCCAAGTCCCCAGATTTACACATATCTTTTTTTCTAAAAGTTTATAATTTTTAGGTCTATGATCCATTTCGAGTTAATTTTTGTAAATGTTACAAGTAGGGGGTTCAACTTCATTTGCATGTAGATATTCAGTTGTCCCATCTTTTGATAAACAGACATTCTTAAATTTAATATGCTTGACCTAATCTTTTATTTTAAAATTAAGGGCCTCAGTTTAAAAATATTTCCATACTCCCCAAGACCAGAAAGATATTTACTTATATTTTCATTTAGAAATTTAAAATTTTATTTTTGACATTTAAAACATTTGGAGCTGATTTTTGTTTAAGGTGTGAGGTAGGAATTACATTTTATTCCCCTTCTCCACCCATCTATGCCCAATTATTATGTTCCTTCAGGAAAAACACCGTACTTGTCCCACTGTTCTACCAGGCCACCTGTATCCTACATCAGATGTGGTCTGGATGTGAGGTCAAAGGTTCAGGTTCAGCTGGCTGGCATGACTCAGTGGTTGAGTGTCGACCTATGAACCAGGAGGTCACGGTTAGATTCCCAGTCAGGGCACAGGCCCGGATTGTGAGCTCAGTCCCCAGAGTGGGGCGTGCAGGAGGCAATCGATCAATGATTCTCTCTCATCATTGATGTTTCTATCTCTCTCTCCCTTTCCCTTCCTCTCTGAAATCAATAAAATATATATTTTAACAACAACAACAAAAGATTCAAGTTTAAACCCTGACTTTCTCACTCTAGCTGTATGACTGTTGGCAAGTGTCTTTAACCTCTTTGAGCCTTGGCTTTTCCTGCCTGTAGATTGGGTTGTTTGAAACCAGCATCATTAAGAAGTTGTAATGTAAAAGCAAAATACATGATATGATGTGGCTGCTGATGTTCATGACAATGGCAAAGACAATTCAGGGTAGTCAGACGTGAAAGCTTCATCCATTCTCAACACTCAGGAGGAATGACTGTTCCAGATTAGCTTTGTCTAGTGAACCAGAAAGAACCCAGCGCTTACCCAGAGTGAGGGAGGATCTAGAGGAGGACGCCCCAGAGCACAAACACCACAGTGAACAAGCATTAGGCTGCAGCGGGGAGTCCTGAGGGATCGAGGGCAAAAGGAACCTGGTGCCTAGAATGGGGCAGAGGACCTGGAGTGAGTGAGAAGACCCACCTTGAATGTTTGGAGGGGTCATCGAGGGGGAAAGTCAAGGCCATCTCACTTGAGCTGGGAGGAGCCCAGAGACTGACGGGTGGCCCTCTCACCCTCCAAGGCCCCGCACAAAGCCAACAGATAGAAAGGCCTACCAGTTCCCTCAGCAGCACCTGGACTATGACTGGCTCATCGAGACTGTGCCACTCTGTATGATGGGATGTTTTTCCCGAAGTCAGGCTGTCCCACCAGCCTGGGAACATCCCGTGGGCAGGAAGCTTAAAGTCCAGCACTCAGTAGGTGTTCAATAAATGTCTTCTGAAGAATGAAAACGGGGTTTCAGCTGATGCATGGGAGGTCACTTGACCTCAGAATGACCCATCGTGGATGTGAGTGGATGTGCTTCTCCCTTTAACCACGTGCCATCTCCAACCCTTCTGCCCTGTGACTTCCATGGCACCGCCCTCCCCTCAGCCTCCTCTCTCCTGAAATATTGGTGCCCCCCATCCCCTGAAGTCTGTCTCCCAGAACTACCCTTTCTCTCTCCGCCTCTCCCCTGTCCTGCACTTCCAGAATCCCAGGCTCGCTTCTCCAGAAACTTCCCAGATTCTCCTCTCCCTCCTCTCACAGTTGCTCTAGATTCACCCATTTAGTCGTCACCTATGTGCCCCGCTGGGGGTTTGGCCTAAAGCCAGGTCCTTCTGGTTCTCTTTGTGTGTGTGTGGGGGGGGGGACGTTGTGGGGGACGGCATGGCATTTGCTCACCAACCTTTTCTTCAGGGGGAGAAGAAGCCTAAACATGCCCTGCAGACCCCACCCAAACCTCGCTCTTGCAATCCGAGACCCCAGAGCTCTCCGCAGCACACTGCGTCTGGAAAACTCGGAGCAGCCCCCACACGAGGCCCGCGTTCCAACTTGGGAAAAAACAATTTCCATCCTGATGAGCCACACACCACCCCCGATGCGCCCACCACACACCGGCACGCGGGGGCCAGAGCCAGGGGCACAGCCCAGCCCAGGATACATGCCCGCCTCGGCCTGGTGGAAACAGAGGAGGCTGGAGTGGAGAAGATGGGGAAATTGGGGGTGACAGAGCCAGGGAGGGTGGAGCAAGAGAGAAACAGAGAAACACAATGTGGGCCAAACTTGCAAATATCAAAAAAACACAGCCAGACTGCCTGTCTTCACTTCTTCTGCTGCCCACTCCCACTCTTGTACCAGACGGGCCCTACAGTGCAGATTTTCCCCGAGCTGTGATGGGTCCTGGAGATGTGCCCTTTTGCCCGAGGAGCTGGGTCATGCCACATGTGCCAGGGCATCTCGGATGAGCAATGGCCTCTGGCTCTGGCCTTTGTGTTTATAGATGTCCCCCCAAATGCAGACACACAATGAACAGAAATGTGCTTTTGTTTTATTGTTCATCTAGTTCTCAATACAAAACCTAGAATATTCCATGGGCCCCTTCTCCCTGATCCCTCCCTGCAACCACTCATTCCATCCATTTCCTTGCCTGCGCTAGCCCCTCCCCCACTGTTCACCTGTGCCACCTTTGGAACCACTGCTTGATGTGAATTGTCCCCTCCACCTGCCTTTGCTCAGAGGAACTTGGATGACACCTAGTAATTCAGCAGCTACGTGAGCCCCGAAATGCAGGCCACGCAGCCAAGAAGCTCAGAGATTTCTGCTGCCGTAGGAAATCGAGGAAAGAAGTTTATGAGCCTGGTGTTCCGCTCAATTAAGCTGTCGCTGGGTGTTTTGAAACCACGGGCCAAACACACAAAAATACTTGTAATCGCATTGTGTTTATGCTTGGCCACTTACTTTCAATATTACCATTATTACACTGGAAAATATTTTCCCTTTAGATGTGCACTTTTGCTTTTTTATAAATGTCATTTATTATATCTTGAAGTCAAAGTTTTCCCTCCAGAGAAATCCATCTCCAACTTAACAATGTAAGCCAATGAAAAGAATAGGATTCGGCGTGTGGAAACGCACCGTATTTCCCTTGCTGCTGACATCTGGGCAGTCTTCCCTCCTCCCACTCACCCTCCGGCCCTCTGGCATGGAGGGCCACTGGCAGTTGCTCTCTGTAACTCTAACAGACAGCCATGAAATCCTGAGCCTAACCCCTGAGAGAAAGGTCGCCTGGGGAGGAGATCAGAGTTCACGGTACTGTAAACGCAGCCAGATCCCCCAAACACAGACTCACGAGAGCCTGCGGTTATCAGCTCCGAGCTGGGACAGACCCGGAAGCTCCTCCGCCTCCAAGTAGACAGTGATCCGTTTTCCAGAACAACCAAGTCTTTATCCTCTTTTTGAAGTTCTCCAGAGGTGGGAACGCCACGGGCACCTGCTCTAGAGTTTCGTGGCGGAGGATCCCTCCTTTGACAACCAATTGCGATCTCACCAGGTTTAGCCACATGACTAGGGTTGCCAGATTCACTCAGAATGAAAACTGCATAAAGGATGCCTAGTTCAGTTTTAATTTCAGATAAACAAGGTATAATTTTTAGCATAAGTACTTACCATGCAACATTTGGGGCATACTATACTACTAATAATCTGTTTGTTTTGAAATTCAAATTCGACTGGGTTTCCTGCATTGTCTCTGGTAAGCCTTGGCGTGACCATAAGTCAGGAGGATGCCAGCCACAGCCTGTGAGCGCATAACTCATGCCCAGCTCGGACGGTCTTTGAAGCGCTGACTTCCACTGCAATCGGAGAGGACCTGCCCCGTCCCATGGGGAGGGGTGCTCCAGATCCACCCCCTCGGCTGGACAGCAGTCCACACCGGGGTCAGTGGGTTCAATTCAGTGTGAAATCCATGATGTCTGATGACCGATTGCCATCACCTGTCAGGAGGGACGGGAGAGTGTGGCCCCACCACCCGGGCAGGTCCCAGCATCCAGATGGGGACATGCAAGAGCCATGGCCCTTCTTCCTGCCCCGGGGAGGAAATGCCACACAGAAGCCGCCAAGAATGGGCCAGGCAGGACCCAGTAGCCAAGGGACAGGTCCCCAACAGGGAGGAGGGAGAGGACCCAGGAAGAGAGAGAGCAGTGGGGAGGAAGGGGCAGAACTAGAGCGGAGAAGAGACTTGGACAACTTGGCGAGAGGAGGAATTTCCCAGTCAGAGTTGAGATGCTGCATAATAGAAAAGGTCCAAGTGGACTGCAAACCTGGAGGGCTTCCCAGAGGAGGAGTGGGATCAGCTGAGGTAGGATGAGGCAGAGCTGGGTGGGTTGGAGTGCTACACTTAGGAAACCAATGTCTGAACCAAATATGGGCAGTCTTCCTCGGTCCTTTTCCCTTATGGTCTGTCTAGGATGGTTTCCAGGAGAGGTGAGGCCGGCCCTTCCCCAGCCGGTGGGTACAGCAGTCTCAGGAGGCACTGAGCATGTGGGGCGCTGCTGGGGAAGGCAGGGAGGCTGCTGGCAGAGGCAGAGAGGCAGAAGCAGGAGGGGGAGACCTGAAGCCCCAAAGAGAGAATGTGTGTGTGTGTGTGTGTGTGTGTGTGTGTGTGTGTGTGTGTGTGTGTAAGCACTTTCTATGTTTTGGCCACCAAATTAGTCAGCATTCTCAGCTGCCAACGAAAGAAACTCAAGTCAAGCTGGCACAAGCCATGAGGAGAATTCATGGCTTTAAGAGGCTGGGAGCAGAGTTTGCTTTGCGTCCATCGGGACCGAGAGGCCATGTCAGCAGCCGTCTCTCACTGCCTCCCCTGGCCTCCTTTTCAGGGCGTTGGCTCATCAAACGATGCTCCCGGGCCTCTGGCAGTTCTGTCGGCTCAGCAGCCCGAGTGGAGGTGCTGGCGACGGCCCTGGCTCAGTCCCCGGGGTCTGGCTTGGCTCACGTGCTCACTTCTCAACCAGCCCCAGGCCAGGAGGAGAGAGCACACGGATTTGCCAGGCCTGGGCCAAGGGCTGGAGTCTGAGGCGCAATGGGGTGCAGCCATGCCCAGCGACTGACTGAGAGAAGTGGTCCCTCAACGGGAAGTTGGGTACCATTAGCAGGAAGGCTGAGGGCTAAGGAGGGGATGATGATCAGGTGAAAATGCCCATGACAGCCCAAAGCTGATTTGATCTGTGCGGCGAGGGGGCTGGATAGGGATCGTTAACTTATTTTACAGAGAAGGAAACCGAGGCTCGGGGACCCTGGGACTCATCCAGTATTATGGAGCGAGTGGAGGCATAACCGGATTCAAACTCAGGGTCCTTGGTCCTGACATGGCCGCAGCAAGAGAGCCCGCCAAGCAGATGCCCTCCCGGAGGAAACATGGTCCCAGCCCTCCACGGGCCTCAGCAGCCAGCTACTGTGAGCAGACTGCTCCCAAATGGCATGAAAAGGAACAAGAATTCCTTCGGAGCGAGCCAAGTGTGAGTGGGGAGGGCACAGGAGAGCGGGCTCCGGCCTCGGGGACACGGGGTGCCTGCAGCTGGGTGTTCACAACAGCAGGAACAGTCACAGGAGCAGCGAGGGACGGGCCTCCTGGCCGGGGATCCGAGGAGCAGGGCTGGGTAAACAGGCAGCCCAGATGTGGGTCTGGGCAGGAAGAGCTTCCTGAAACCCTCACAGCCCCGGGAGGCAGGCCCACGAGACCTGGAGCCCCGTGACCAGGGAGGCAGCAGGAGCCGCAGCCCAGCTCCAGCCTCACCACGAGGCCAGAGGCTCCGTCTCACGTCTCATCCCCAGCCCGCGGTGTGACCCTGAGCAAGCCACACCCCTCCTGGGCCTCAGCCCATAACCAGTGGCTTTCCTTTCCTTTTATTTTTTATTTTTGTTTTAAGCTGCAATCCAGAGTAAAAAACACCTTTGCCACTGATTCAAATCTCCAAATCTCACAAAGTAATACTGACCCTTATTCCAAGCTATACACTCAGCTATTTTCATTTATTTTAAAGCTGGTTTTTATCTACCCACTTTTGTAAAGCCACACTGGACCAGGTGATCTCCAAGGACCTTCATAGAGGCCAAGTTTTTTGACAGGGCTTTGGGCTTGAAATATCTGTTGGGTGCTATAGGGCTTGGGGGGTGGGGGGTGGACAGAGGTGGGCATTGTAGGAGCTGATTCTCAGGACACACACACACACACACACACACACACACTCTTCTCTCATCAGCCTTCCCATCCCTCCAGGGAGGTCACTGTGGGTCAGAGGCGAGTCTGAGACTTTCTACTATGTGAACCTGGTCGGTTCCCTTCCCTGGAGCCCCTTTTCTTGACCTGTAAAATGGGGAATAGAAAGTACCAGGCTGGACTGTGGCCCTGGGCCCTGGGATGTTGGTCTGCCGTGTGCCCTCTGCCCCCTCCTTGCTCTGCTGCTGTGGCCTGCGGTGCCAGCATCCGTCCATCCCACCTCCGGTACCCGGAGCGCCTGGTAAGTGGTTTTAAGGACACCAGCTGCATCTGTCGGTATTTGACAGGCGGTTTAATCAGAGGCCGTAGTTTCTGTTTGAAGAGCAAGGGAGGACTCCAGAGGGAGGCCCCGAACTTGCAAGGAAATACCGACGGGTCGACTTTCTGTCTGTGAAAGACAGCCCTGCTGAACGGGCTGCGAAGCCTTAAGTCAGTGGTTCTCAACCTTCCTAATGCCATGACCCTTTAATACAGTTCCTCCTGTTGTGGTGACCCCCAATTTCATTGTTACAAATTGAACATAATTAAAGCATAGTGATTAATCACAAAAACAAAATGTAATTATATATGTGTTTTCCGATGGTCTTAGGGGACCCCTGTGAAAGGGTTGTTCGACCCCCAAAGGGGGTTGTGACCCACAGGTTGAGAACCGCTGCCTTAAGTGATCAGCTCCCAATTCGTTTCTGGGAGCCAACTCACTCAGGCCATTTCCTCCCTCTTCTCCCCGGGCCCAGGTTGAGACAAGTATCAGACCAGCTGACAACTGCCTTTGCAGGGTTGGGGTCATTGCAACTGGGCCAAATGTGGGGGTGTCAAAACTGGCCCCTGATAGGATGTTTAAAAACTGACGTTTAATTGCACAAGTGATACGTGAATACAGTCTCCATTTCCCCTCTGAGCCTCCCTTTAAAGATGAAAGAATTCAGGTAAAATCAAAGGCCTGTGAGTGCCACACGCAGACCCATTCCTTACTCCCACGATTCTCCCCCATGGCCCTGTTGGTGTTTGGTGCAAATAGGTCATGCTGTAGACATGGGGCGTTTTCTCTTCTATAACAATTGTGTCTGCATCAGACTCTGTCCACTACCACCCAACAGCCAACGGCTCCCTTTTCTCCCCTAACAGAAACCAACATATTCAAGCAGTGGGAAATCTCCTGGTGTCAGGGAGAGCAGGTCCTCCTTCTAACCCCTAGAGAATGAGTCATGATTGTTCTAAATGATTTTTGATAATCTCATTCCTTTCACCAGAAAGGTCTGAAGGCTTCTAATGAAAGATGAGGGAAATTCTACTGGGGAAGGCTTCCCTTAACAAAGAAAATGCCAAACGTTTCCCCTCTTCCTGCCTTAGGGGTGATGTCTGGAGGTACAGTAGCCATTTCATTACTGTGAGGCAATGAGCAAAAGAAAGGCCAAGGCAGCCCTAAGATGTATTGCTGAGCCGCCGACCCAACTCCACCAGTGGCCACTGCTGTATTCCTTGTTATTTGGAAAAAATAAACTCCTCTTCCTTTAAGCTGTAGTAGGGTGGATGATTGGTGACTTAAAGCAAAAAGGAATTCTGACTCAGGATTACACTCTCTATGTCAATCAAAGACTTGCTTTCCCCCCTACTCAACAGTGATTCTGACATCTATCCATGCAAGTACACAGGGATCTTCTTTTAACTAGTAAACTAGAGGCCTGGTGCACGAAATTCATGCGCATGGGGGTGGGGGTCCCTCACCCAGGCCTGTGCTTTCTCACAGTCTGGGAGCCCCGCGATGGATTGCCCCCCACCCAGAGGGAGGCAAAGCCCACCCGCTACTGCCTGCCAGTCAGTGGCCTGGGCATCCCTCTTTGGGGCGATCGTGGAGCCCCCTGATTGATCGATTGCCCCACCAGCTGGTGGCCTGAGCCTCCTTCTGCAGGGTGATCATGGAGCGATGGCCGGGCCCCCAACCTATTGCATCACACCCACCTTGGCTGGCCGGGCACCAGTGGGTGTCATAGCATGGTTGTCCGGATGGTTGTTCTGCTGTTCAGCTGTTTGGTAAATTTGCACATTACACTTTTATTATTATAGGTTGTGTTCCACTGTGGAATAAACCATATTTCAGTTAGCTGAAATAAGCCGTATTTTAGTTTACTGCACATTTTTGTTTCCCTGGCAATGCTGGAATGAACGTCCTGTCCATTGCCAGCACTTCTTCAGGAAGATTCTTAGAACTGCAATGGCTGGATCATAGGCGATGCACACTTTCAGGTTTAATATATGACAGCTGAATTGCTATAGAAAGTGGTTGTAACCAATTTACACTTCCACCCCTAGCCCACACCCTGGTCTGCCTTTCTTTGGCCATAACAAGGTTTGAGAAAACCTCAAATTGTTACCGTGTTTTACTTTCCCCGATGACTAATGAGGGAGCCTGGTTGCGTGTATGTATGTATTAGTCATTAATGTTTCTTTCGAAGTATTTGCTGTCTTTCGAAGTATTTTCCACTGTGCCATTTATAAACATTCTGTGTGTAACATGTTCTGGCAAACATTTGTTTGTAAAGAAAACATCACTTATTTGTAGCCATTCCTGATATATGATGGAATGTGGACCTTTATGGGCTGTGTCTGTTTCAAGACTTTTCTCCCAATGAGTTGCTTGTCTTGCCCCGGCCCTGCGGCAGCCAGCCCCACAGACCCCTGCGCTGTGTCCGGGGTCACAGTGCGGAGCAAGGACCTGAGACCAGGTCCTCTGACCTGAAGGGGAGTTTCATTCTCTTTCCCTTGTGTCCTGCTGCCCCTGGAGGTTAATCATAACAAGCTGCTTCCCCTCCCCGGGTCCCCGGGTTGCCCTCCTCTCCTCCTCCTTCGGCTGAAGGTCCCACCATTTGGGTCACTGCCCTGGTTTAGCATCAGAGGAGGGGCGTCACTTCCAGAGATGACTTGGGTTCCCCTAAGAGGAGGAAAAGCATGTGAAGGGCTCATATCTGGGGGCTCCTCTCTCCCTTGGGTCACAAGGATCTGGGGGCGGCCTCATTGTCATCTTCTCTGTTCTCCCTCTGCTCACACCCACACAAGGTAATCATCACAAGGGCCCTTTGAGAGCCTGGGCTTTGCAAACAAAAGCTCCCGAACTGGCTGCCACCCAGTGCTGCCTATTAGGTCCCCTAAATGGTTTGTCATCCTAGGCCCTGCTCCCCGTCCTCCCCCAAGGATTAGGGCCAAGGCGTCAATATTCCCAGGTCCAGAAAGCCTCCATGCAAGTCTCCCCTTGGCCCCAGATATGCTGTGCACCCTTGGGCGAGCTGGTGGATCTCTCTGAGTTTCTAGGCTCCCATCTGGAAAGTGAAGTTTCTGGCCCTCACATCCCAGGAGTGTCCTTCCCTGAGGTGACCAGATACCTGGGAATGGAAACCGTGGAACAAGGGCACACAGGTGGCCTGTCCTCACCGACATCATCCTTTTCCTGTGGGCATGGGCTTTTCTAGGTCAGCCTGCGGCCCAGGACCACCAATGCCCTGGAGTGTCTGCTCCTGGTTTGCCTTCCTCTGCTCCCTTCTCTCCTTGCTGCCCCAAGGATGATGATGTTTCTTGGCAGCCGCTGGCCTAGAGCAGCAGCCCAGATCAGAGGCCACATACCCCTGCCCCGTAGGAAATCCTCTCATAGTTCCTCATCTGTTCAGGGCCCAGCTGGCTGCCCAGCTCCTGACACTGGCCCAGTCCCTCCTTTAGGCTCATCCTTGGGATCAAACACATGCCCTGGCCACATCACACACCCCCTGTTGTCCAGATATGCCATGTCCTTTCACATGATCACCTCCATGTCTTCGCAAGGCTGTTTCCTCTTCCCCAAATACCCTTCTGACTCATTGTGTCTACCTGGCAAACTCCTACACATCCTTCAATACACTGATTCCAAACCTCCTCCACCCCAACACTTGGTCTCTCCTTCCTCAGCATCTTCGGACCAGTGTGCAGAATCACAGCCCTAACCACACTGTAGTTTACTGATGGTTGACCTATATGTTGACTTTGAGGTCAAGGGCAGAGGTGGCAACTTGCCCATCTTTGTACCCCAGTGCTTTTAAGGTATGGGACAGAATAAATCTCAATGCATATTTGGAGAGAGAAGGAGGGGAGAGAAATACATAATTCTTTAAAACCTTCATGAGGTAGGTAAAATTTCCCCCAGATTTCAAATGAGAACATGAATCTTGGGAAAGTTAAGTCATGTGCCCAAGTTCCTACAGCTTGAGGGCAGTGGGAGCAAGATTGGGGTCCAAATGGCCTGGCCTAACTCCAGGCCGCAGGCACCGGTTCAGGGTGCCCTCTCGCTCCTGCAGGGTAGCATTTGTGGACTTTGGACCCGTGGCACCTCCAGGCCTTACTGAAGGTGAGAGAAATGATGAAATGGAGCCAGTTCTGTCAGGCTGTGTGTCCTGGAGTGAGCCACGTAACCTCTCTTGTCCAGCTTCCCCACAGGCAGAGCAGCAGTAACAATCTTCTGAGGCACTTTTCCCAGGGCCTTATTCAGTTCCTACCAGATACAGGGTGGGAGGGGGCTTTGGAAGGTCTGCAGGGCCAGACTCCTGCGTCAGATGCCATTCATAAACACACACAGTAGGGCCAGCCAAGCCCAGACTCCATCTCCCCTCAAGGGCCTCCACTTCCCCACTCCTCACCTGCCTCCTTTGCAATCAAGCAGGCCAGTAAACCGCAGTCGGGCCCCTGGGGCGGGGGTAGGGGGGCGAGCCCCCTCCCCCACCTCCTCTCCCTCCTTTAAAGCACAAGTGCTGTCACATTCTGGGAACAGCCTCAGGCCCCAGACACCCCAGAGGCTTCCAGGATCAGCCTGAATGCTGGGTTATTTAGCTGGTGCGTGGGGAGGGAGAAGGCCCCAAACAGACACGCCCCACCTTCCACCGAAGGCCGGCTTGATCCCACGAGGCTCTGGCCAAGAAAGAAAGGCAGGCACGTGGAAAGGCCTGGGGAGGGCGTGCCTGGCTGAGGTCTGCACACCAGGGTCCTGTGTCTGCCTTCTGAGGAGCTGCCTATCCCCAGCCCAGCCTCCCTGGCACCGTCAGGCCTGGGCTGACTTGTTGGAGAGGAGGAATGAGGACGCTTGGTCACCTTCCCTGGTAGGTGACTGAGTTCCGGACAGAGATGCATTCATTCATGCAACAAACATTTAGGGGGCAAGCCCTGGGGCCAGGCTGTGTGTTGGGCGCTGGGGGATAGGCATGGTCCCTGCCCACGAAGGGCTCCTGGCTCCTTGGTTTCATTCGCAAGGGTATTTGGGAAGGGAGCCCTAGCAGCAGCTCCCACGCCTGCATAGCTTAGCAATAGACTCCGCACTTAGACTTGATTTTGGAGCATGTTCCCTTCACCCAGTTACAATCTGGTTTCATTCTCTGGGTGATACCGAGAGGAAGGCAGAGCAGGGGATAGTTCCACAAGACTGTTACTGCTGCTCTACCGGCGGGGAAGATGGGCCAGAGAGGTTAAGTAGCTCACTCCAGGACACACAGCTTTACTAGCTGACTGGCAATACTTGAGTAAGTACTATACTCAAGGAGATCCTGAGGTTATGTCTGCTCAGTGTTAGCGAGAGCTGTGATTGATGAGTGATGTCTGCAGTGGATGCAATAAGGGGCGGGGATAGTACAGGTGCAATGGTGACGTCCCTCATACCAAAGTGTGCCCTACTCACGGGCATAGGTCAAGTCTTATTCACTAATGTTCTCACGGCACCTGGCATGGTGCCTGGCACAGGTAGATGCTCAATCACTACACATTGTGTATAAAATAACGAAGAACAGTGAAAATGCTGAGACCCAGAGTGATGAGTGGGACTGGTCCAAGGACACATGGTGGACCTGAGTCTCCTGGCTGCACATCCTCCCCTATGTTCTTTTCCCACCCCCCCACCCCCCCACCCCTGCACCCCCACAGGGTTCTCTGCAGCCAGAACAACGCGAGACAGAGCGACCGACTGGGCCATTCTTCTGGGAAGAAGAGTATCTGTACCAGCTTCCCTCCCTTCTTGTGACAGCTCCCAGTCCTCCTCTCCTTCTCAGAGAGGCCTGAGTCCTGCACGCTGTCCCCCAGACACACTGCGAAGGAAGCCAGGGCCCCGCTGGGGACGGGCCCAGCTCTGCCCACCTCTGGGCATGAAAGGACAGACTTTCTCTTCTTTGCACAGATCACCAACAAATACTTTAAGAACGATGCAGGCCCAGATCGGGCCAAACAGTACTCAGAGAGTTCAAGAATCTTTTTAAGACTCCTTGCCTGGCAGCCAAGGCGTGGAGCTCGCTCCCTTCCCCAGCACTGTGCTAGTGAGCGTCTCCTCACGGGGTCTTTATTCTCCTAAAAGTGCTCTCGTAACCACTCCTGAGCTAGAAGGGAACCACAGAACGTTATTGCTGAAGGATTTCTGGGGGGACAGCGCTGCAGGATTCAGGCCTCTCTAGGAAGGTGAGGAGGACTGGGAGCTGTCACAGGAAGGGAGGGCAGCTGGAGAGAGTCTTGGGGTCAGGCCCCAACCCCAGCTCAAGCGTTTAACCCCCAGGGTAATACCCAGTGGCTGCCCCATCTTCCCCGGGCCCTGTCTGTGCCACCCACAAACCACTTCTCATTCACTCATGTATTTTTAAACATTTTCCTGGGTTTGTTTTCCATTCTTTGCGTCTACAAAAAAAACACTACATAAACAATCCAACCCCAGAAAAAAGCCACCAGCTCGGACCAGCTGCTTGGGTTCAGGATCGAAGTCAATATTCTTGGGAAATGGGTCTTTCCTCCCTCTCTCCACTCCGCGCTCTGAGTGGAGTCCCTGTTGTTTAGCATAACTCGAGGGCAGGGAGACCAGGGCAGGCACGCACACTGCGCGTGCTGAGTGCTGAGCGGTGTTCTACACCCCCTGTGCTCTCCTGTCCTCAGAATCACCCCACTCTGCTGATGGGGACATGAACATGCCCTAGGTCGTATGACTGGCTAGTAACCGGTAGAGTCTAGAGTTCACATTCTTGCCACTGTGCTAAAGGGGCCTCCTAACATGGGCCACAGGGATGGGGAGGGAGATGGGGGGTATGGGGAGAACTGAGGGGAGAGCAGGTCTGCTGCTTCCTTCTGAGGAACGGCCTCCGGGGTGGAAACCTACCCCATCATGTTCCTGGGGAACACTGTGCAGTATGTACACACATTCATGAATTCATGTAAACACACACTTGCACACATGTAAACACACACTCAGACCCCTCATAAGGACCTGCACGCGCTCCCTCAGAGACCACGCAGCAGAGCAGAGGTGCCCAGCCAGGCCAACTCCCCAGGACACGTTCCTCACCCCGAGACCTGAAGCAGGGCACAGCCCCTATGCTGGCCCAGCCTCAGCCTGACTTCCTCTGCCCCTCCCAGGGGCTAGGCAGGAAGCAGGACTTCTCTTGTCACGGCCAGGAAGCATCTCACTTGCCCTTCACTTTGGCAGGTCCTCCTTCCCTTTTTCCACCTCTCACTGGCCATAGGCAGGTAAGGAAACAGATCAGACAGGGAAGTGACTTACCTGAGGCCGCACAGTGGGGGCTTCCTGTGCTCATAGTTCAAAACTTTACTTGCTTGAGATTCTCCCTGGCTTAGTTGAGAAGGACTAACAGCAGCGGGGTAAGTTTGAGTCCCTGTGAAAGTTTGCTGAGTGAGGGAATAAGTGGATGGATGGATGGATGGATGGATGGATGGATGGATGGATGGATGGATGGATTAATGGATGGATGGATGGATGGATGGATGGATGGATGGATGGATGGATTAATGGATGGATGGATGGATGGATGGATGGATGGATGGATGGATGGATGGATGGATGGATTAATGGATGGATGGATGGATGGATGGATGGATGGATGGATGGATGGATTAATGGATGGATGGATGGATGGATGGATGGATGGATGGATGGATGGAGTGAATGTGGAGTGAGTGAGTGAAGGAAGGGAAGAGTGAATGAATGATGAGTAACATACACAGGTCCTCTAGGCCTAGAAATTCATTCAACTGGGAATAGCAGACACAAGGCCATACTCTGCCCTCTTGGAGGTTGCGTTTTCATGAGGAAATCTGATAATTTTTTAAAAATGTAAACAAGAAAAAAATGGCCCACAAGGAGTCACCTTTGGGGAAGATTTCTAAGAAGTCACCCTGCCACCATTATGCTAACCTCAGTGGGGTGTTCTCTCCCACTTGGCATCTGACCAAGAAGTAGACTCGCCATTCCCCTTTAGTGTAACGGAGAGAAGGCTGTTTAAGTAAGTCTTTACTCTCGACTTGAACAGAACAATAGGGAAACAAACCCCGAAGCTGGCGTGCACCTTCCTCAGGATTTCCAAGTTCCTGGCATTCGTGTGGCAGTTCCCAGTCTGGTACCTATGCCGACACCACGGACTGATCTTGGCGCTTCCTCCCTGAGCACAGGGCTCTTCTCTGAACTATGCTCCAGGCAGCCGCTAGCAGTCGGTGGCTTCTGACAGGTGGAAGAACGTCTATTGCCCTTCCTGGCTGTGGAGACACTGGTGACATGTCTTCAGCTCAGGGAGTCCGTGGAGAGGCCTTGCACCTGGGGAGGTTAGAGGTCATCTTGTTCGACTCTCATTTTAATGAAGAAGCTCAAAGAGGCCAAGTGACTTGCCCAAAACCACATGGTGAGTGATATGGCTGGGTCTAAACCCAGATCTCCCAGGGAACACCTAAGGCCCCCTGAGTGCCCCTGATCCTCATCCACTCTGCCTTCTTTTCTCCGGTATTTAGGGAGATAGAAGAGTTCTGTCCATCTCTCTGGGGCCTCCTTGAACTTCCTTTGCTGGTGACCTTCAGCCTGCCTCCTCCTTTTTGAACCTTACTGTCTTTCCAATGAGATTTTGCAGTAGAAGGGGTTCAGAGGTGTGGAAAGCCATCTCGTGTTCTCCCTTGAACCATGAGGGGGAGAGAAGGGATTTTTCTCACCTGCCCCAGCCCCACCTGCCTGCTCCTCTGAGACCTGAGTAGAAAATATCTCTAAAGCTTCGTAAAGGATTCCGGGACAGAGCTGGCAAGTCCACATATTGGAGCCTGGATGTAGCTGGATCTGGAAATAGCGGCTCTGGTTTATACCACTGGGTATGGGGGGGCTGGGTGTTAGGGAAGCGGGCTGGTGGTTAGTTGATGTGAATGGGTGAGTGGGTAGGCTGAAGCTGCGATGGGAGATGACTGAGTGCTGATTGGCTAAAAATTAGGTGTTAGAAATGAATAAGCCTGATGACAGGGGAGTGGATGTAGCCAGAGATGACCTAGAAGGGTGTTGGCTTGGGGTACGCCAGGAGAGAGGAGTGTATCCCAGCCTGTAGCTGAGTAGGGTAAGCACTGTGGTCCGGAGGGGGTGGGAAGTGTGTTCTGAGTGTTGGGTGGGCTGGGTACCAGCTGGGCGGGTCGATGGTGGCACTGGTCATGTGGGCAGGTGGGGTCGGCCAGGGTTGGAGAGGGTTGGGTATAGCGATGAAGTCTGGGCCTGGGAAGGCAATTTTAGGCTGAAGATCCGGATGCTCCACTGCATCTTCTCTTTAGCATTTGATATTTGGCAGTGGCTGACTCAAACGCCTGGCTCCCCTGTTGTCTCCTTCGGCTGCAAACCAGCTTCCAGCCACCACTCCCCACCCGCCAATTAGCCTCCGCTGGTGCTGAGGGCGTGGACCTGGGCTGGGTGGGTGGCTATTCAGAGCGGTGGTCAGGGCCCAACTGACTTGAGCCAACCCAGAGTGACCTCTGGATGCTTTCCGGAAGCCTCTGGCAAGTCCCCTCCCCTCTCACATTGCACAGGCTCAGCTGCTTGGGAAGGACAGGAGTGGGGGGAGGATGCAGCGGGCGGCTTTCCGCAGGGAGGGTGTAACCGTGATTCCTGCAGAGGAGTGGCTGGGCTGAGGGCCTGGGAAGGGGGTTGCCAGGGAGCGAGAGCCGCAGGGGAGACCAACCAGGGCCTAAAAAGATCCGCTCATGTACGTCCTTACAAAAGAGTTTGGCTGTGAATCTGGGCTGGAATGGGCTTTTGGACCATCCAGAAAGAAAGAGTTTGTGGAGCTAAACTAGGACCAAACAGAATGACAGAGGGACCACCGAACCACCACGCGTCCAGAGGCAGTTTATAAGAGTTCTTAAGAGCAGGAGCTGTGCAGCCAGCCTACCGACGTCTGGACCGCAGCTCCACTACTGGCTGGCTGTGTGACTTCAGACAAGGCATGTAACTTCTCTGTGCTTCCCTCATGAGATGGGGATGATATGATAATACCTGTCTCATCGGGTGGTGAAGATTAAATGAATTAACGTGTGAGAGGTGCTAGAAAGAGCATCTGGCAAATGGTAAGTGGCATATGAATTAGCTATCGTTGTTATTTAATTGTTACTATTATGAAGACAGACTGGCCAGCCACTTCTCATTCCCCAGCTGCCTACCTGGGCTTGTCTCCAGAGTCTCTCATTAAAGGAGAGGCCCGGGCACAGCCACGGGCAGCTCTGTTGCTATCAAGACATGCCACTGCGGATCTTCAAAAGGCAATAAAAGTGCATTCATTACTATTCATGTCCCAGGCGCTCTTCCACATCAGGAATGATTCCTCCATTCCCAGCATCTGCCCCAAATCAAGGAGCACTGGGGGAGGGGCAGGAAGAGAATGGTTTAGGGGAGGCTAAGGACCAGACGAGGCTCCTGCCAGGCCCTGCCCTGAGCCCTGTGAAGGGACAGGTGTGGAGACCACAGGCTGCTGTGGATCGACCACAGGGGAGATGAGAGAGCGATGGATGGCCTCATGGCTGGGCCCTCTCACCCTGCAGAGGTCTGAGCATCAGCTGTCCAGCCCCAAGTGGCTCCTGTGGAGGGGCTGGCTGCCAGAGAGGAAGCCCAGAGCGTGCCAGCCTCTGCGGGGTCCAGGTCAGGGGCCAAAGCCAGCTCTCAGGGCACAGCTGCTCTACTGGCTCATCCCCCAGGAACTGTCAACTGCACACTCGCCCAGCGAGGGGCCAGCTGATCACTCCGGAGTCCCATTCCACTTCCAGACACTTCCTGTTCCCGGGCTCGGCCCCTTTTGTCCCCAGCGGGATCTCAGACACAGGACAGACCTTGGGTCCCAAGGAGCTGCCTTCCAGGGCTTCTCACAGACCTGAGGAGCGGAGGGGGTGGCGGACAGGGGCAGTGTGTGTGTGTGTGTGTGTGTGTGTGGTGGGGGGGTGGGGGGAATCTGAAGGGGGGAGGGGCAGTGGGCAGCATTGTCCCTTCCCCATAACCAGCTGTGGGACCCTAGACTTCTGCCCTTTGCTCTAAGGCAGAGGTTCTCAACCTGTGGGTCGTGACCCCTTTGGGGGTCGAACGACCCTTTCACAGGGGTCGCCTAAATACATCCTGCATATCAGATATTTACATTACGATTCATAACAGTAGCAACATTACAGTCATGAAGTAGCAACAAAAATAATTTTATGGTTGGGTCACAACATGAGAAACTGTATTAAAGGGTTGCGGCGTTGGGAAGGTTGAGAACCACTGCTAAGGTATGAATGAGCTTCCTTCATTGGGAGGGTGGCCTGGAAGGGGATATTGGTCATGGCTGAAAAAACTGAAATTAGGACTTAAAAACGGAACCACAAAACCACAACTTCTGTTCCCTCCATTATTATCACGCCCCTGGGCACTTCCACTGCTAACAGGCGTGCCATTGCCTGGGCACAAGTCTGCCCACCTCTGTGACCCAGCAGCGGAGCAGTACCCGGGCCTCTTTCTGGGCCATGGGTATCAAAAAGTCTAACTGAATTGGCAGAAGGGGAGGAGCCACGGGCAGGCATCCAGGTGCGCGTGCGCCTGTTTGATCTCAAAGGCAGACCCGAGGGCTGTGGTTTATGTTTGTCCTGCACCATCGGGGGCACCGACATTTACAGAACAGTTGACTGTCACTGCCCCCATTTCTCCTTCCCTTCCAAGTAGGAGGATGAAGAGGAAGGAAACCAAGAATTTTTCTTGCAAATTCCCAAGAAGAAACTCAGGCCCAGAGAAGTTAAGGGACTTGTCTAAAGTGGTCCCGTGAGTCAGAACTCAATCCAGGCCTGGAAGCCAAGTGTCTGCGTCCCTTGCTGGGCAGTTCCCAGCAGGAGGAGGGGTTCAAAAGCCCCTGTTGGCCTGCCTCTTGGTGGCTCCTCCTGCTCCTGGGGGTGTCCTCCTGCTCGGGGGTCCACAGGCTCCGAGCAGCTCCGCAGCCTCTGCAGTGGGACTGCCCGTGGACTCGCGGAGCAGGAGCACTCGGAGGCCTTGCCTTCCCCAGCAGGTTGGGAATGAAGCGATGAACCCAACCTTCCCAGCACCTGCCCTCAGGGTGCTCACCATCAGTGTCTCGCTCAGGAGCCTTGCCTTGACTTTCTGGAACAGGACAAATGAAGGGTGATGTGAGGGGCTGGCCGTGCCCCACCCCACCCCGATCCCCACCCCAGGGGGCGTGGGAGGGCTCAGCCCTGCCCTACAGCAGGGAGAGAGGCGGAGGCAGTGACTTAGCTGGTCCCTGCCACTCGGGGACTGTGGCAGGCAGGCTGAGCTCTGTAGGGGGATCAGCGTGCGGGACAGTGGCCCCTCTGGTCATCCTTGGCCAGGACTGAAACCTCTACCTTCCCAGGTGCCTCTCATGGGAGGGTGGGCCTGCGGCAGGCTGGAGCTGCCAGTCACGGGTTTACAAGCTGCAAACTATTCACCATTCAGAGGAGGAAACGGGGCCCAGAGAGGGAAAGAGGCCTTTCCCCAGCCACCCAGCGGGTTCTGGGGGAGCCAGGCTTCCCAACTCCCACACCGAGGCTCTTTCTGCCACAGTCCGCAGCTTGTGTCCGACTGGTGACCCGGTCACTTCGGGGGACAGCTGGCAACCCTGGAAGCCAGGCCACAGTCCCCAGAGCACCCAGTGGGCCCTTCCAGAATGGATGAGACCCCCACTTCCCAGTAGGCTTTGGAGGACAGAGCCTGGGCCCTGCTGATCTGTGTCTGTTCCAGGTCCAGGAAAGCAGCCCAAGAGGTGAGGTCGTACTCATCACTGTCTGCCTGGCTGGAGTAGACACAGTCGCTACTCTACCGAAGAGGCAGGGCGGCTCCCCCGCTTCTCCCCCTATTCCCCTCCCCGCAACGCCCAGCACTGCCAGGCCCAGGAGAGCGCTCTCCAGTGGAACAGATTCCAGGTCCAGCTCTTTCATCCCTTTGCTGCTCTGCACAGCCTGGCCGGGGCCCAGGGTGGGCGAGGGGGAGGCACAGCCTTGGCCCAAGGAGCCATGTGCACAGCCTCACAGGAGGCCCCTTGGGAGGCAGGACAAGTGCTGGCGCCTGCATCAGCACGGAGCTGTCAACCCGTCGAGCATGGCCTCAGCGCTGACCCGCTCAGCTCAGGACAACCCAGAACCTTCTTACCCACAGGGAACTGGGGCGGGGGGGGGGCGCGGTGTGGGGAGGCACACGGGGTCCCACGGCAAGCTACTGGGAAAGTCTGGGCAGACCCAGGCCTCCTGGTCCTCCCTCCCTTCTGGCCCGAGGGGAAGTGGGACACAGAGCCTGGAGTTCACCTCTCTCAACCCCCTTCTGCGCCTCAGTTTCTCTCTCTGGAGACAGAGCCCCTTTTTTTTGACATTCCCCTGTCTGAGAGGATGTGTGCTCTGGAGACAATTCTTTTTTTTTTTTTTTTTAATATATTTTATTGATTTTTTACAGAGAGGAAGGGAGAGAGATAGAGAGTTAGAAACATCGATGAGAGAGAAACATCGATCAGCTGCCTCCTGCACATCTCCTACTGGGGATGTGCCCACAACCCAGGTACATGCCCTTGACCAGAATCGAACCCGGGACCTTCCAGTCCGCAGGCCGACGCTCTATCCACTGAGCCAAACCGGTTTCAGCTGGAAACAATTCTTTACAGCAGGGGTCCTCAAACTACGGCCCGCGGGCCACATGCAAATACAAATATTGTATTTGTTCCCGTTTTGTTTTTTTACTTCAAAATAAGATATGTACAGTGTGCATAAGAATTTGTTCATAGTTTTTTTTTTAAACTATAGTCCGGCCCTCCAACGGTCTGAGGGACAGTGAACTGGCCCCCTGTTTAAAAAGTTTGAGGACCCCTGCTTTACAGGGCCCTAGAGATCTCACCCTCCCTCGCCACCCCTCAGCCAGACTGTCTTTGCCTAGGCCCTCCGACTTGCCAGGGCCTCAGGGCCTCCGACACTGCCCCGCTCCGGGCTTTTGTCCATGCTGTCCTCCTGCCTGCCACACCCCGTCTCCTCCCAGGAGTCCCCGAAGGATGAGTGCAGTGAAGAGACAGGCCTCCACTGAGTCCGGCTCCAACGCCAGAGAGAGAGAGAGAGAGAGAGAGAGAGAGAGAGAGAGAGAGAGAGAGAGAGGAAGCCGCCCAGGGGAGAGGAAGGCCCAGCGCCAGGGAGACCAGGCCCCAGAGTCAAGGGCTCGGACGCAGTCAGTGGCAGAGCGAGACCGGAACCCAGAGGCCCTGGTTCAAGTCTAATATCTCGTCCTCTGTGTCCACCTCCCAGGCCAGAAGTGGTGCTGGGGAGGGTCCTGAGAAAAAGCGAAGGTGCAGGTTCTCTGTGTGCCCAGCACCTCTGAGCCTTTGTTCAGCCAGTTTCTCCCTGCAATGCCCTCCCCACCCTCTTTACTTATAAATCCAGCCCAGAACTCAGGGCCAAACCTGAGCGCCCCTTCCCCAGCTGTCACTGCTCACCCACCTCTGACCTCTGCTAAGGCCTCTCCCCCTCCCCCACCAGGTCCCCTGTCCCTCTCCTCTGCGGGATCCAGAGAAAGAAGGACCTGGAGCTCTATCTCCCAGGCCTCTGTCCACACTCCCTCCCCAGGCCCCTCTGGAATGAGATAAATATGCCTCTCCCAGCCTGCCTGCCTGCCCACACCCCTGCCCCACCCTGGGTCTGGCTCATCTTATCTCCTCTCGGCCTCCTGAGGGTCTTCCTGCCTCTCCTCTCCCTTCTCTGGATTTCTTTCCTAATCACCCTGTGATCCTGCCACTCCTTTGCTCGAAACCCTCAGTGACGCCCCATCGCCTATGGCTGCTTGGGGACACTCCAGGCCCATGCTGACCTAGCCCAGCCCAGGCTTCTGGCCTCGCCCTCTCAGTCGGCACCCTGAATGTTCGGTCTGCTCGTCCTCGTGTGTGCTGAGTTTTGGGGTCTCCTTACTTGTGCATACACCGGAGTCCCCATTCTCCTCCCAGATGCCCTACGATGTCTCCTCTTCCGTGAGGCCTCCTTCAGACGCTTCCAGTCGTGCCCATTGCGTGTGGGGCAGATGCCTGGGGGAAGGCATCCATGGATTACGCCAGCCGCCCTGCTCCGTGAGGCCAAGCCCCATTGTCTCCTTTGTGCACCAGCTCCCGGCGTGGCTGCCCTGGATCTCCAGACACGTTTATGAAGCGAGTGAGCCCCAGCAGCCCCCAGGAGCAGAGCCTGCCTCTTTGGGGGCCTCAGGGCCTGGGAAAGGTCCCACACTCCATCCCTGGCCTCTCACCCCTATGTCACCTTCCCCTGATGATCTCTTTTGTGGGGGTGGGTACAACTTTTCGTACCATGGGGAGAAGGAAGGCAGGACACTCGCCAGGTGTAAATGGCTGATCCCTGCTGCTCCTGAGAACCTGGTGGGGGCTGGGGTGAGGAAAAGGAAGCGCTCAGGGCCCATGGCTGTGAGGGAGGAACCATGGGGAGGGGTGGGGAGGATGTACACGAGTGTGGCTAGAGCAGTGGTTCTCAACCTCCCTAATGCCGCGACCCTTTAATACAGTTCCTCACGTTGTGGTGACCCCCAATTTCATTGTTACAAATTGAACATAATTAAAGCACAGTGATTAATCACAAAATCAATATGTAATTATATATGTGTTTTCCGATGGTCTTAGGCGACCCCTGTGAAAGGGTCGGTGGACCCCCAAAGGGGTCGCGACCCACAGGTTGAGAACCGCTGGGCTGGAGACTGGCACAGTGGTTCCCGCTGTCCCACTTCCAGGTCCGGTAAGCCTTCTACCGGGGCGGGAGGACGGGAGGAGGCTGTGACCCAGGGATGGTGGGCATCCTGGCCAGAGCCGAAGAGCAGTGGCCCTGGTGGCCCTGTGATTCTGGCTTCAGAGCCCCCACCACCACTGGCTGTCAGGGGCGTCCCTGGCTGGGCCTGCAAGGCTCTGCTTGTGGGGTAGGGAGGGCACCCGCGGGATGCGAGCCCAGCTCCTTTCCCCACTGTGTAAACAGATGACTTAAGGGCTTAGGGGCAGAAAAATAAATAGCCCTGCTGGCCACAGCTGGGCTCTGCAGCAGGGAGCTCACTTTTCCTCTAGGAAGCAGCCTTGGGACACTTGGCACCCCTCCCCCAGCACCCCCAGCCTGGAAGGAGGGCCCCATTTAGCTTCTGACCACCTCTCCCTCCCCGGATTCCCATTTCTCCATGAAAACTCCCTCAGATGCAAATTATGTTGGAGGGGAAGAGCACCCTGGGGCTGGCCCCTAGAAGCCACTGGGGGTGCTCATGGGCAGGACAAGGTGTGCCGTAGTGACCTGTGCCAGATTCCCGGGGAGCCCGGCCCTGCTGCTGGCTCGCTGGGTGAGCCTGGGCCAGGGACATGGCCTCCCTGTGTCGGGGCTGCCTAGAGAATTGGAACAGTAGTAGTACCTGCCCCACAGGGCTGTTGTCAGGGTTAAATGAGATAATGTGTGCAAAGCACAGACTAGCCTCAGGGACATAGTGAGAGCTCGGCAAATGATAGCTAAATTATTATTGTTAATGCCACCTGGCTGCTGCCCTTGGGATCGGAATCCTACCCAAAGAAGCCCATCTGCCCCACTTCACACACAGAGTGGGAGCTGGAGTCGCTAGGCCGCACCCCCGTCCCCAGCTCTGTGCCAATACTACCCTGAATCTCTGAACAAACCCACCCGCTCCCCTCTGACACAAGCATCCACCTCCACCCAGCTGTCTGCTCTCTGCTGACACCCAGCATGGAGCTTTGAAAACATCTGGATGGTGCATCTTGGCTCTCTCTGTGAAGTCCAGATGTTTGGGCAGCGTGTGGACTCCCCTTTCCGGCCTCCCCCGGGAGTGGGGCGGGAGGGGGGGTGTCTCAGCATGTTGTGCTGACCATCTGTGATTACAGGGGGCCCAGCCCTTGCCTTCCCTAAGCTGGGTCTCCAACCAAGGGCCCTCACATGGGGAAGGGGGGATGGAGACAGTCCCCCGACCCAGGATGCTGCCTGCTGTGGGCTGGCCCTGGTCCCCACCCCTACAGAATGTGACAGTCAGCTGGGCCCCTTGCCAGAACATAGGCCAGGAGGGACATTTGGAGCATGTGGGGGACAGGAAATGGCACAGGATCTCTGTGACCGGAAGCCTGGAGACAGCGAGTGAGGAGGCCTGGGCTCTAGTCTCCTGTAATTGCCGTGTGACCTTGGGCAAGTCAGTCTTCTTCGCTGGACCTTGTTCTGGCGTTTGAATAGTAAGGGGGCTGGGCTGGATCCGTGGTTACTCGTCTGACCAGCATCAGAACCCCAGAAAGCCCGTAGATCCCAGCCCTCTGACCCTGTCGTGACCACTACCAAGAAGATCCTGATTCACGAGGTTTCACCAGGAACGGGCCTGGGAATTTTTAACAAAGGCCCCTAAGGTGGGCCTCCAGGTCCGGGAGCTGCTGGCCCAGATGATGTGTAAGAACCTGCTGACCTTCTGGTAGCCTCCGTGTGATGTCCCTGGATGTGGTTCTCACAGTCACGCCGGAAGGCTGACGTCAGCCTGCTCTGGCCTCAGACAAGCACACGAGTAAAGATAATACCTCAGACCCAGCCAGGTCAGGTGGTGTCGGCAGAATGTGTGTGCATGTGCGAGAGGAGGCCCGTGGGTCTGAATGTGTGGTGTGTGCTTCTCTGTGAGCAGGGAGAGTGAGCGTGTCTGGCTTGGCGTGTGTGCATGTCATCAGAGAAAGCCTCTGTGTGTGTGTGTGTGTGTGTGTGTGTGTGTGTGTGTGTGTGTGAGAGAGAGAGAGAGAGAGAGAGAGAGAGAGGGCGGGGGGGAGGGGGGAGCAGGGAAAGAAGGAGAGAGAAAGTGTATTTGGCACCCAAGGCTGTGTTCTTTATAGCTCACTGCTCTCCTGTCACCTCTTTGATTCTGGGAGGAACAGGTGCCGACACGACCCAGAAAGGCCCTCTTGACCCCACCCTGTTCTCTGTGTGACAGAGTGGACACTTGTACCCACAGGGAGTTGCAAGGCTGGGCTCCAGCCTGGAACATACCGCAGTGTGTGGCTGGAGAGGGTACTGGGGCTGGGCCAGGAGGGCAGGAGGATGGCCAGGCCCAGCCACCCAGCTCATCCCACACTGAGGCCTTGAAAAAGCTGGGGCCTTGGGGAGGCAGCAGGTCTGCAGAGATCCCCCTTCCCTAAGGCCCCAGAACTTCTAGGCAACCTTAAGCCCGGGCAGAAGTCCTGTGGACCCTTCAGTCCCACCTATAGGCATTCACCCAGGCCTCAGGCTAAGGGGTTGAGCAAATTGGGCAAAGAGGCGATGGCTAGAGTTGAGAATTTGGTGGTCCTTCACCCATTACCCTGTTGTATCACTATCTTGCCCTCTTCTTTGTCCTGCACTGGACCCAAACTGAGTCAGCCTCATCCAGCTACACACACACACACACACACACACACACACACACACATCTTTGCAGGTGGAGGCCAACTCGAAGACCTTCTGTTTTCAGACCCCATCTCAGCCTCTGCTACCTCCTGCGGGGCTTACCATGAAGCCCCAACCTGACCAGACATGATGGCTCTGAGTCAAGAGGCCAGGTCTCGGCCCGCAGCCCAGCCTTGGCCTTGCTGGGGGACCCTGGGCTAGATCGGGGCCAGGCTCAGTTGTAGGCAGATCCCAGCATCCTCCACGGAGATTAATAATAACATTTGGGATATTACTGAGCACTTCCTATCAGCCAAGCACCCCTGGGAGCACTTTACATGTAATGTCCTCTTTGACCGTCACAAGGACCCTAAGAGGTAGATACTATTATTCTTCTTATTTTACAGAAAGCCCTGAGGCCAGAGAGGTGACGTAGCTTGGCCAGAGTCACACAGGGAGAAAGTGACAGCCAGGATGCAGACACGCCAGGTATGTCCTTAACCGCTGAACCAGGACACCTGAGGCCTTCTCCATTCCTGAGCACTAACAATGTGCCCGGCGTGGGCGCCGTGAGGAGCGTGGGCGCCGTGAGGAGCGCTTGCCAGGCATGTGCTGACTGCGTGAGGGTCCTGCTTCCTTCAGCCAGCGCTGGAGGAAGAGGAAGCTGGGAAGGACGTGAGTGGTTTGGGAAGAGCGCCCTGGAAAACTAAGGCGGGGAGCTCAGGGAATGGCCATGGTGGGTAAACACTTTCCATAAAGGGCTGGATGGTAAATATCTTACGTTGTCTCTATTGCAACGACTCAACTCAGTCTGCGCAGTGAAAAGCAGCCATGACAACATGTAAACGAATGAGCGTGGCTGAGAGCCAATAAACACCATCTACGGCTGATGTAACTTGAATATCATAATTTTCATATGTCACAAAATATGCTTCGCTTGATTTTCCTCAGCTATTTAAAAATGTAAAAAGCATTCCTCACTTGTGAGCCACATAAAAACAGGGTGTGGGCTGGATTTGGCCCGAGGACTGTAATTAGCCAACTCCCGTGTGGGTTCTGCTCACAGCGCTGCGCTTTGCGGCTGTCCTGGTTCCTGCAATTCTTCAGCCAGGTTGGCGCTCCTGTCCCAAGCGCCGCCTCCTGACATCAAGCTGCCCCTGAGAGTCTGAGTGAGAGTTGGACAATGGTCAGTCCTGATCCTGAGTTGGGATCCAGATCTAAGCCAGGAACTCCTTGAAGGATTTGAGTTTTCAGCACCGCAGTTTCCTGGCTGAGTGATGTTTGGCGAGTTTCTTAACCTCTGAATTAGATGGGATTCCCTTCAGGTGCAAAGGAGAGGACTTCAACTCAGTTGATTAAGTTAAGAAGTCGATGTCTTGGCTCTTGTAATTGAAAGGTCAGGAATAGATCGAATAGCTTCAGGTGCAGTAGGATCCAGGCTCCTACAGGACATTCTCTGGCGTCTCTCTCTTCCCACCTCTGGGCTCTGTGCTTTGGATAGATCCCATGCTCCATATGGTCATGCTAAGGAGTGGCGGGTGTGCCACCAATGGCTGAAGGCTCACAGCCTGTCTGCCGAGTAACCCCAGTGGAAAGCAAGCTCTGCTTCCGCAAACACTTAGCAAATTTCCTAAAGATGCTCAGAGGCTCTGGTTGGCCCGGTGTGGGCCATGAAACTCCTGATGAACTGACCACCATGTCGGAGAAACGGGATGTCTGGTCTGCCCTGGCCAGCACTGACCGAGAGAGGGGAAGGGCGGCTCCCCGGTGAAAACCAGAAGGAGGCCAGTGGAGGCAGGGCAGCTGCCCGCCACAGAGTCCGAGGCTCAGCATCCTCTCCGGCCAAAGGGGACAGCGGCCCCTCACAGTCCGTGTGGCCGTGGGAAGCAGAGCATCGTGGTAACCCTCCGCCGCTGTAATGAGAAGGGAACTAGGAGCCTGTGGGGGCCCTTCGTCGGGGGGCCTCTGACATCACACCGCAACCTCCAGTTGAAAGAAAGGCCACAGCAAGTAAAACGGCACGGGCACTGTGGGCAACCATGTGGCAGTTCCTCAAAGCATTTACAACACAAGTATGATATGACCCAGCAATTACACTTCTGGGCATATGCCCAAAAGAATCGAAAGCAGGGACTCAGATAGATATTTAGCCACCCACGTTCATAGCGGCATTAATCGCAGCAGCCAACAAGTGGAAGCAGCCCGTTGTCCACCGATGGAGAAACGGGTAAACACGTCGTGGCATACACATAAAACGGAGTATTATTCAGCTTTGGAAAGGAAGGACATTCTGACACATGTTCTAACATGGATGAACCTGGAGGGCATTATGCTTCATGAGATAAGCCAGGCACAAAAAGAACAAATACTACATGGTTTTACTTATATGAGGTGCATAGGGTAGTCATATTCATAGAGACAGGAAATAGAACAGTGGTTGCCAGGGGTTGGGGGAGGGGAAATGGGAGTTATTGTTTAATAGGTATAGCTGCTCTACCTCTTAGGTCCTTGTGACAGTCAAATTAGTCATTTCCTGGGTGGACGGGTGGACAAGTGGACAGGTGAGTGGGTAGATGGGTGAATGAGTGGAAGGATGGGTGGACAGGTGGGTGGGTAGGTGGTTGGTGGATGGATGGATGGATGGGTGGATGGGTGGATGGGTGGATGGATGGATGGATGGGTGGAATGCAAGGCTGCACTAATAGAACACAGTAAGAAACCCTCACACTCCAGCTACAAATGTTGGTGCTCACAGCCAGGGAAGCACTGCCCCATGCATGTCCTCCCCTTCTCTTCCATATGCTGAAAGCACAGACTCAGACACTCCCCCGGGCCCGTGGATGGCTCTGCCTCTTCAAGCCTCTTACGAGTGAACCAGGACTGTTTGTAGAGTTGGAAAGAAGTCCCTGACACATGGAAGAAACCTCGCCAGGGGATGGGTAATCCTCTTAAAACAGATCAGGGTGAGCACGCATGCTCTTGCCTAGCAAACGCTGCCGTTAGCACTGTGTGGATAAACTCACCGGGTCCTTGCAGCACCCCCTGAGGTAGATGCTATGACTTCTTGTCCCTTATAACAAATCAGGTAACTGAGACACAGTGAGGCCAAGTACCGTCCCAAGTCACCCACCCAGTAAGAGGCAGGGATGGAGTTGGAACCCGTGGCTGTCTGGCTCTCACAGTTCCTATGGGGAGTGGAGACGACTCCAGTTTTCTTCTTCGTCAACCTGACCTCGTGATCCTGGCTTTCCCATCATCCCAGCCTGGGCTCCTTCCTCTTTCACTCCCTCTCGTTTTACAAATAAGGAAAATGAGACTTTGAAAAGTGAAATAACTTTACACAAGCAACATAACTGCAAAGCCAGCCAGAGTTTCACAAAGTGCCAATAGCATTGATACCATCATGTCTCTGATGATATATTTCATTACCTTGTAGTGGGTAAGGAGTTACATGGAGGTAGCCAGGCCCTGGTCTGAAGCTGTGTTTGAGAATTTAAAGTTCTCGAGGGCAGCGACCATATGTTCAATAGAATGGCTACAAAAGGTCAGAGACTGTGTCTGTCTAGTTCACCATTGCAGCCCCTGTCCCCTCCCCCCGCCCAAGCTCAAGGCTGGTAAGCAGTAGACATTCAAATAATAGCAGCTAAGCTTTCCTGAGCCATTACTATCTGCTTAGGCACTGTTTTAATCACTTTGCTGAATCCTCTCAACATCTTTGTGAAGCAGGCTCTCCTATTACCCCCACTGACGAACGGGGTCACCGAGGCACAGCATGGTTCAGTCAATCCCACACGGCACATGGCCGGTACTGAGGAAATGAGAGGACACATGAACCTGATCACCAGTGAGTCCTCCTGGACTATCCCGCCAGGACCTCGGAGGGTGCAGGGCCCACCCCCACATGGCTGACGAGCTGCTCAGCACTGTGAGAGCAGCACAGCCGCCCGAGGGAGCAAGGGGCTCCCTCCCTGCAGGAACCAGCGTGAGTGCGCAGTGGTCTGGGGAGGGACCGTGCGGGTGTCCCAAGATGGGACAGGACTGGAAGGGCTGGTGCTCCGTGGCCAAGAATGGAGCAGCCTGTGGAGGAAGTGTATTTTGTTTGCTATTCGGAGGTGCTAACTGGGAAGGTAGCAGGGGCCCTCAGGCACACACTCACACACACGGTGTCTCAGCGACAGGAAGAGGAAATGCCTTGCATTTTCCAGCCGCTTGTCCCCAGGCCAAGCCTAAATGCCAGCCCTAAAAATATAGCCTGGAAGCAGAGCTATGCTAACAGCTCCCTCCTGTCTCTGTCACCCTCCTCCCCATCCCCTCAGGTTTATTTTTGAATGAGGACGCTGCTGAGGAAACCTGAGCCCTTTTCTTTCATGTCTCCCTCCATTCAGGTTTCTGGAGGAGGAAGAGAAGGCAAGGAGGGGAGCCTGACCACCTTTGGTTGAGGAGGGAAGCAAAGGGGATGGAGCAGAAAGGGGCACACACGGGGCCTCTGCATGATTTCGTGGCCTGGTTGGCAGTGAGGCTCTGTCAAGCTGAGCTCCATGCCAAGCACAGCACAGGAGCTGAAATCAAATAGGCCATTTCTGCCCTCAAGGAACTTGCAGTCTCCGGGAGACATGGACCAAACAAGGAAGAAGAGCCCGTGGCCCAGGACTAACTCCAGGGTCCTCCAACCAGGCCATCCCTTTGAGCTTGCCCACATCTCACCTGGACGAATAAAAGCCAATGATGAGCCCTAACCAGTGTGGCTCAGTGGATAGAGGGTCGGCCTGCAGACTGAAAGGTCCCAGGTTCGATTCTGGTCAAGGGCATGTACCTTGATTGCGGGCACATCCCCAGTAGCGGGTGTGCAGGAGGCAGCTGATCGATGTTTCTAACTCTCTATCTCTCTCCCTTCCTCTCTGTAAAAAATCAATAAAATATATATTTTTTAAAAAAGCCAAAGATGAGTGAAAGTCTGTGTACCTCCCTGGTATGTATGACTGGGAAAAGGCAAGAAAGTGAATTCTTGCCATTCCTACTTAACACTGTGCTGGGATTGAAACCAGTGCAACAAGGCAAGAAAAAGACATAAAAAAGCATCCAGATTGAAAAGGAAGTAGTAAAACTGTGTTTATTTGAAAGTTCTACAATCTACAAAAAGCTACAGAATTAATGTCAGTTAGATTGTAGAATTCAAAATCAATATACAAAAATCAATTGTATTTCTATATACTAGCAATGGGTAATCAGAAATTGTCATTTAAAGCATTGCCAGTTACAGTAGCATGAAAAAGTATGAAATACTTAGGGATAAATCTGACAAAAAATCTGTAAGACCTGTACACTGCAAATGCAAAGCATTGCTGAAAGAAATTAACCAAAAGAACTAAATAAATTGAGAGATGTACCATGTTCATGGATTGGAAGATTCAATATTGTAAGAATGCCAATTTTCTGCTAAATTGATCTATAGATTCAATGGAGCAAAATCCCAGACAGCTTTTTGGTTGCTAGTACAATGGAATACTACACAGCAATAAAAAGTAATTAACTATCTATCTATATAAAACCCTAATATGCAAATAGACCAAACGGCAGAACAACTGGAACAATGGAACAACCAAACAACCAATCGCTGTGACTTACACTGACCACCAGGGGGCGCGCGTGAAGCATGGCAGGCATCGGCAGCAGGCGGCAGAGCATGGAACATGGTGAGCATTGGGTGTGGTGGGATGGTGGAGCAGGTGAGCGGGGGTGCCACACCAAGGCAGAACGCTGGTTGTTGTCATCGGGCTGAGCCTCTGGTGGTTACTGAAAATTCTTTGCTCCTGCGCACCACAGTACTGCCCGGCGCTTGCACCTACTGCTGGCGCTGGCCCCACTTGAACCCACTGCCAGTGCTGGAGCCGCCGCTTGCACCTGCTGCTGGTGCCTGGTGCCAGTCCCGATTACTCGGTGCCGTCAGCGGGTGCAAGTGGCGGCTGCCAGTCCCGATTGCCCCTCAAGGCTTCTCCACCTCCCCCTGCTCCTGAGGGGCGATTGAGGCAGCAGCCACCGCTCGCACCTGCGGATGGTGCCAGCCCTGCTTGCACCCGCTGCTGGTGCCAGCCCCAATCACTCCAAGCTGTCAACGTGTGGGAGTGGTGGTGGCGGGAGCAGGGCTGCTGGCAGACAGGGGACCAGGGGCCATGGCAGGAGGGGCCGGGTGGGGTTGCAGAGGATGGGCCGAGACTTGCCCCTGTGCCTACCACAGCCTCACAGCCCACAGTTCTTTGCAAGGTGCACGAATTCGTGCACTGGGACACTAGAGTGTATATATATATCAACACTAATAAAAGAGAAAAATGGTAATTGGCGTACGAGCTACCCTTTTCATTGGCTAATCAGGGCTATATGCAAATTAACTGCCAACTAAGATTGGCAGTTAACTGCCAACTAAGATTGGCAGTTAACTGCCAACAAGATGGCGGTTAATTTGCATATGTAGGCACAATGCAGGGAGGCGAAAGGGAAAGCAGGAAGAAGCCCCCTGCCACTGACAGTGATCGGAAACCCAGGGGGGAGCTAAGAGCTGGGGGGCAGGGCAAAGGCGGCCCTGGGGCCGCCTTTGCCCTGCCCCCCAGCCATGATCGGAGAATCAGGTGCCTTTTCCGCCCTGGCCAGTGATAGCAGGAAGTAGGGGTGGAGCCAGCGATGGGAGCTGGGCACGGTCGAAGCTGGCAGTCCCAGGAGCTAGGGGTCCCTTGCCTGGGCCTAAAGCGAAGCCCACGATCGTGGGGCCGCTGCAGCTGCGGGTCCCCGCTGTCCGGGCCGGACGCCTCAGCCAGAGGCATCAGGCCTGGGCAAGGGGCCGATCCTGTGATTGGAGGGTGATGGGGGTCAACGCCTGAGGGCTCCCAGTATGTGAGAGGGGGCAGGCTGGGCTGAGGGACACTCCCCCCAACATACACCCAGTGCACAAATTTCGTGCACCGGGCCCCTAGTATATATATATATATATATATATATATATATATATATATATATATATAGAGAGAGAGAGAGAGAGAGAGAGAGAGAGAGAGAGAGAGAGAGAGCTTACACAACCATTAGGACTGGGCGACTGGACAACCGGATGACTGGCCGGTAGCTATGACCCACACTAACCACCAGGAGGCAGATGCTTAATGCAGGAGCTGCCCCCTGGTGATCAGTGCACTCCCACAGCCAACCTCCCATGGCCAGTCAACCTTCTGCCATCTCTTCCCCTGGCCAACTGGCCCCAATCGGCCCAGATCGCCGGCCAGGCCGAGGGACCCCACCTGTGCACGAATTTATGCACTGGGCCTCTAGTATCTCAATAAAGCTATAAAAGCAGTCTAAAAAACAAAGCTGAGCATTGGCATAACCAAGGATTCTTAATTATGTTTTGGTTATGGTCCTCTGAGAATCTGATGAAAACCAGAGACAGTCCTGCATGCACAGACCCCACACTTGATGTGAGGCCCACCTCGGACCTCAGCTTTCATATTCCTGCCCTAAAGCAGCATCAGTGACCACACCTGTTAATGTGCTGGTTCCCCACCCAAAAATAATGCTAGATGGACCTCTTCCCCTCAGTATGGCCCACGGTATCCCAGTTGCTTTTTGGAATAAGAGCATGTGTTTATGACAAAGCCAGCAGAGATTCCAAGGAGGCACTGGACCGCCTGTGGCCCATGCCCAGGAGGCTGGCCTCATGCCTTGTGCACTGACGTCTGAGCACTTGGTATGGCAAAGTATTCAAAGACTCAGAGGAGCCAGCCTGGGGAGCTGGAGGAAGCCGGGACAGGCTCCACTTCCTCCCTGGGTGTCCCAGGCACAGGCCTCCTTCACCACAGCAGCCTGTGGCCATAGCTTGTGATGAGATGGACCTGGCCCCTGGTGCTTCCCTGGTCACGGAACCTCGACACCCCTGACTCTGAGAATGACCCCAGACTCAGCCATAGACTGACCCCTGGCCCTGGCCCCAGACAGAATTCTAACTCCCACCACAGCTGGTCCTGACATGGACCCCACACAGAAACCACAGGGGAGTTCAGACAAGGAATTGTGGGGACTCAGAGCAAAAGTCATGCTTTCGGTCCTGTTGCCCCTAAACGTGAGCCACGCCTGTCACCTGATGAGGATAAGGAAAAGGTGGAGGAGGTGGGAGCAGCCTCGGCGAGGCTTGGCTGTGTGAGCTAACGTTTGCCTGCCACCCTGGATTTGGGACACTGAGAAGAGACACAGATCCACCTCCCCTGATGTCCCCATTTCGAGGGGTTAGAGGAAGTGTGTCTCAGTGCCCTTCCCATCACAGCTCTGAATCTTGAGTCTCCTCTTCGGCGCCCTGGCATCCCCAGGGAGACATAGCTCAAACCTCCCAGCAGAGGGCGCCCCGTGCCTTCTAACTCAGCACTGTGGCCTGTTTCCTGGGTGCCAGGCCTGGGAGACCGTGGCACCCACTGAGCCAGCTGGGCTGCTGGGCAGGGGGAGGGAGCTCCTGGCAAAATGCCTCCAGCAGCCAGTCCGTCCTGAGCCGAGCCCTGGGCCTTGGGTGGGTGTGTCGGAAGGCTCAGAGACGCCTTAGGCTGGGGCCGGCAGGGAGGGGTGCCCTCCCTTGAGGCCCTCAAAGCCCCGAACAGTTAGCGGGCACCCACCACAAATGCTGTGGCGCTTCAGCCTCCCGAGCCTGCCCCTTGCCTCCGGAATCAGGTCCCTGCCCTCCAAGAGCTTCTCATCTCAGCACCCTTGACCAGGGTGCTGGCCAGTGGCTCTCAGCTCTGGCTGCCTGCCCCCCAGAGGACCCTTTCAAAAACATCAGTGCCTGGCCCCACACCACCCCCGCCCCCCACCAATTAAAAGAGGTTCTGGGGGTGGGGCCAGGCATCGTGTTTGTTCAAAGCTCCCAGGTTGAGAAGTGAGGGGGAGAGGCTCTGACGGGGCGCCTTGGCTCTCGTGGCTCTAAGTGTGGTCTGAGGACCAACAGCACCTCATCACCACAGCCGGTCAGATAGGCAGTCTCAGCCCCAGCCGGCTGGCCCGGCCGAATGATCCAGGTCTGCCTCTTTACAGGATCCCCAGGGGGTCAAGTGCACATGGACACGCAGGAGGTGCTGACCTAGAGGCAAAGCCATTGCTCCTGGCATCAGGAGGTTGAATTTGTGCTCAGGCTGCTGCGAGGCAGAGGAAGAGGGCCCAGCCTGGCGGAGAAGGCCCTCCCTGGGGGGAGTGGGGGACACACACCCGGAGAGGGAGCAGGGAGCATAGAGCTGAGGGAGGAGGTGGGGCATGTCCTGTAGGAAAGGGGAGCCCTTGAAGATTCCTTAGCAGCAAACTAACCTGTGAATAAGAGCTTAGAAAATTCTAGAGCATAATGACTGGCTTTCCCAACGGTGCCAGGCAGAGGAGTCAATAATGAAACTAACAACAACAAAAAAACAGTAGCCGGAAATGTTCGCCACTGTCTCCCCACGTGATTTCAAGTATCTGTTTTGGTTACAAGTAGAATGGACGTTCAGCCGGTGCACTGGGCAGGCTCCCCAGAGCCCGGGAACTTGGCCCGGTCGCTGGTGGGATGTGGGCAGGCAATGATGTTGAGTGACTGAAGGAATGAACATACAGGAGATACAAACATCCTTCCTCCATGCCTGGGGGGCCCACCCAGATCCCTGCCTTGGGGGGAAGGCAGTGCAACGTCATTAAGAGCCATCAGAGGACAGGAGCTTGAATCCTGACCCTCCCCATTCACTAGTTGTGTGACTTGAAGTAAACTGCTCAACCCCTCGGTGCCTCTATGTCCTCATCTGTAAAATGGGCTAATGGAGCTGTGAGGGATAAAGTAACCAATATGCACAAGCACTTAGCACAGGGTCTGGCACTTGTCAGCTCTTCATAAAAGGTAACTGAAATCGCTATTGTGATCATTATTATTAGCCTTTAGCTTCCTGAGCTATGAAACAGACCTGCTTCTTCAGAGTGGAGACATTTAGGGTGCAGGAGCCCCCAGCACCCCATCCTTGGCCCCTGTAGGAGGATTTCAGGACAGGCAGTCAGCCTGGTCTGCAGACTCGAAAGGTGTGCTGGGAGGAGAGCCACTCCGATAACTCCCTCGTACCCACCAACACAGACCACTCCAGCTGCATGGGGAGGGGGTTCCTTTCCTGAGATCCTAAATCTCTCACCTTACAGCTAGAACCTGGGGCAAGGCCCCCCGACTCTGCTACCCCAGCCTATTCCAGGGAAGGTCAGACCAGGCAGATCGGACCCCTACACACACACACACACACACACACACACACACACACATCCTTCCCTCACCTTTCCCAGCAGGTCATAGATCAAGGTTCCCCAAAGTGCTTTGCAAGACACAGGCCTGAGGGGTGTTCTCAGTCAAATGTTTCATGTTACATTTCCACCCTGCACCCCCAGGGCTTCTTAGTACACATGAGCCACAAAGGCCCTGACAAGTCCTGCAATAAAGAAACTGTATTCCTCTCTTGTACTATCCTCGTTCCCTGGGTCTGTCATAATAAATTACCACAAACTTCACAGCTTAAAATAATATCAACATATTTGCTCACAGTTGGTGAGGCCAGAAACCCAAAACCAAGGCCAGGCTCCCCCTGCCTCTCTCAGCTTCTGGTGGCTGCAGGCACGCCTTGGCTGGGGACGGCATGACCCCCAACTCAGTCTCCATCTTTACACGGTCTTCTCCCCCATGTGTCTGAGCCTCAAATCTCCCTCTGCCCTTCACAGTCACTGAGCTTAGGCCCACCCTAAATCCAGGATGGTCTTGTCTCAGGATCCTTGACTTAATTACATCTACAAAGACCCTTTTATAAATTTTTTTTTTATTGATTTCAGAGAGGAAGGGGGAAATACAAATATCAATGATTAGAGAGAATCACCAATTGGCTGTCTCTTACTCCTCCCCACTCCCCAGTGGGGAGTGAGCCTGCAACCCAGGCATGTGTCCTGACCAGGAACTGAACCATGATCTCCTCGTCCATAGGTCGAAGCTCAACCACTGAGCCACACCAGCCGGGCAGCAAAGACCCTTTTCCAAACGAGGTCAGTTCACAGATTCCGGGGGTGAGGACTTAGACATATTTTTGAGGCCGCCATTTCACCCCCTAAGCCTCTGCTAAGCCCAGAGCTTCCCAAAACTGAGTGTGGAACTAGCCCCTCTGGCCCCCGCCTTTCTTGGCGAATGTTTGTTAACTTGCACAACGGTGTGGGGGCACTGTCACACGTGCCGGGGCCCTGCAGGCTGGCACCTGGCTGGTTGTATCCAGCCCCATCCCAGGTTACAGATGAAGACACGGAGGCTTGGAAAGGTGTCGCTCTTGTCCAAGGTCACGGAGGGCGTGGCCAGGCCGAGTCCAGGCCGGACTCACAGCCCTGAAGCCAGACCCTGCATCCTGCTCGGTGCTAATTCCCGAAAGGTCCCGCATTCCTGGCCCCAGACAAGCTGCCGGTGGCCCTTCCGACCTGACAGCCCGAGGCCCCTCATAAGGCCTCTGAGGAGAGCGCCAGCAGCCATCGCCATCCGGGCACCAGGACAGCTGCCACGGGGCCTCAAGGAGACCCGGGAAATGGATGAGGAGGAGGGGCTGGGGGCTCGGCTCCCCAGGCCAGAGATTGATGTGGCCATAGCCAAAGTGACAGAACGGGCCTTGCGGGCGGCCGGGCAGGAGATAAAAGGCAAGGGACATAAATAACAGGAAATAAAGGGTGGCGAGCTGGCCCAGAGGAATAAATCCCTGCTCCCGACAGGCTCCGTGTGGGAGTCAGGGCCGTGTCGGTGGGCAGGGGAGGGGGCAGGAGGGAGGGCAGAGTGCTGGCTGCCAGCTGCCCGTGGAGCCTCTTGGCCACACTCACCACCACCCCCGCCCCCGCCACATACACACACAGAGGCAGTGGGGGAGGGGGAGTCCTGCCTGAATCACCAAGTCACACCTCTGCCTGTTCCCCCACAGTGAGATGAGGTGCGGAACTAGGCCAAAGTTTCCCGGGAGGTTTACCTGCATCAGCATCACCTGAAAAGCTTGTTTAACAAGCAGATTCCTCGCCCACCACTGACCCATGAGCTAGGTCCTCTGGGGAGGGTCCTGGACCCACACAACCAACAAGCTCCCCACGTGTGAGACCCACGGGACCCTCCATCATGTAGATGAGAGGGATAGATGGGTGGGTGGGTGGGTGAGTTGATGGATGGATAGATGGGTGGGTGGGTGGGTGGGTGGGTGGATGGGTGGGTGGGTGGGTGGGTGGGTGGATGGATGGCTGGGTGGGTTGGTGGGTGGGTGGGTGGGTTGGTGGGTGGATGGGTGAGTGGGTGGATGGATGGGTGGATGGGTGGGTGGGTGGGTGGGTGGGTGGGTTGATGGATGGATAGATGGGTGGATGGATGGATGGATGGACGGTGTGGATGAAAAGGAGGCCACATACTAAACCTGGCAAGCTCAGGGGAGGCTGCGTGGCGGCTAGGACGGTCTGAAATGGAAACTCTCTAACTAAAGGCAGGTCATGGCAGGTATCTTCCCGGACAAAGGCCAGTGTTTACCTTAAGGGAGCCTGTCTGTTTGCATCTAGGATAACATACCTTTCCTGCCTTTGGAATGTCAGGGTGTTTTCCTCCCCAGGCCCCTCAGGGCACAGCCACCACCACAGAGCCCCTCACTGTTGCTGTTACCATGTTCATTGTTAGCTGTTCACTAGCTATCCCGCCTGCGGTAAAAGAAGTGCCAGTACGTGGCTATTCCTTTTACTTCTTACCCAGCCCCGGAGGTTTCCTCCTTGGTTCCTCGGCCTCCCTCATCTCTCGCCAGTGTAACCCCTTCCGGCCTCCCCTTTGAGTCTGATGCATAAAATAAGTGGCAAAACTGCCTTTTCCGGAGCATTTCCTTGAGACTTTGCTTCCCGACAATTGTTATCAGGTTGGCTCAGATTAACTCGTAAAAATTCTCTACAGGTTTGAATCTGACAATGGAGGGTGGAGAATAGCTGTCCCACCCTTCATTAACTTTTTGCTAAGCACTAGGCTGGATGCTTTGCTTGTGCTTACCCACTACAAATCCCACCCTATCACCCCGCTGTGCAGAAGAAGACATCTGCTCACAGAGGTTCCATGACCACATGGGGCGGGTGCAGGGCCAGCCCTCCCCCCAGGTCTGTGAGACCTACAGCCCGTGCTCCTGGCACCACAGTGCACTGTCCCCAGGACAGGGATGGAGTGTATGTGTGTGTGTGTGTGCGCGCGCGTGCGTGTGCATGCGTACACGTGTGTGCGTGCGTGTACATGCGTGTGTGCACGCATGTGTGTGCATGCCTCTGTGTGTGCGTGCGTGCGTGTGCGTGTGCATGTGTGTGTGTGTGCATGCGAGCGGTGATCCTCCAGTCGGTGAGCATTATAAGTGTGTTGTCTCCATGACCCTGACCTCTCTTAAAGTGGAACCTGATCCCAGGAGCCCCATCCCCACCCCATGGGGCCGCTGCTCTCCCCCTGAGCCTGAGGGCCTGTGTGAGAGCAAGAGGCCCCGAGATGTGGCGGCGGACAGGGAGGATGAGACGAGACCCGAGCATGTGAACACCTGCCCCACATCACCCCGTGGGCAGCCCTCACCACGAGGGGGAAGTAGACATCCTTTCCCTGGTGCGCAGGCGCCACCCTCTTCTTTTTAAATGGCCCCTAATCGTCTCACTTCAATTCTCCAAGGAACCAGGACTCCTGCCAACTCCACCCTTTGCCCTCTCCTCTGGCACCAACCCACCCTGCTTCCCAGGGTCTGTGAGGAAGACTTCCCGGCGGACTGAGGACGGAGGGTGGGCTGAACTGGCGTCTGGACCTGACTTTCCAAGAGACACAAAGCCAAAGGCTTGCCCAGGGGAGCCAGCTGCAGAGGAACAGAGGAAAATGGGAGCCAGATGTGCGGGCTGAGGGGGGACATCCCTGCAGACCGGCATTAGCACCTCGTTCCCACTGTCCTCAGCCATGGCTGGGGTCACCGAGGAGCACGCCTCTGGGGGGGAGCGGCCTCCCAGCTGCCTGCTTCACTCAGAGGAGACAGGGCCCAGGACCCTCCTGAGTGTGGAAAGCTGCACCACCTCTGGGAATTCTGGGCTGAACAGACCAAAGCAGGAGATCGCTGGTCAGAGCCAGCGTGCGGGGGCCCAAGGCGTGAAATTGCTGGACCAAGAGCACACAGAATCGCCGCTTGGACAAGGTATGGCCTGGCCGTCTCTTCCCGGCCTGACCGGCCTGTAGTCCCACCACCCTCCTCCCTTTGTGGCAACACAGGCCCCGTGGAAGGGAAGCAGTCCTGGGAAGGACACAGGTTAACCATTTCCAGCCATTTCCACGTAACTGGTCAAACCCTGAATTTTACAGTGGGGGATAGTTCCATTATCTAGGCTAGTGCCTCTCAGTCCCGGCTGTACCTCCAAACCTCCCGGGGGAGCGCTAGAAAAAAGAAAGCACGCAGGTGCCCTCCCCTCCACAGAGATTCTGACTCAGGGATGGGGTGCGGCAGGGATTCTAGGTGCAGCCACACCCCGCTTCCAGCACGGTGACCCTTTTAGGCTGGCCAGCCCTTCAACCTCACTGCTCGTGACCTTGGGACCAGCAAGGGAGCAGCACCTGGGAGCTCACTAGGAATACAGGCCCTCAGGCCGCACCCCAGCCCTGCAGAACCAGAGTCTGCACCTGAGCAGGACCTCCAGGCAATCGGGCACACGGAACTTTGTGCCCATCTTATTTATTTTCTTAAATATATTTTTATTGATTTCAGAGAGGAAGGGAGATGGAGAGAGAAACAGACACATTCGTGATGACAGGGAATGATAGACAGATTGACTCCTGCACACCCCACACTGGGGACTGAGCCGGCAACCAGGGCATGTGCCTTGCCCAGGAATCAAACCGTGACCTCCCGGCTCATCGGTCGATGCTCAACCACTGAGCCACGCAGGCCCGGCCCCATCTTATTTCTGAGGCTACTGGCCAGAGCAGATTCATGTGAACTCCACTGCCCACCTCCCCCCAAATCCTTCCCAGCCACAGAGGCTGCTTGCCCGCAATGGAAGGGGCCACGGGTGTTTGTGTGAGGAGCCCTCTCTCTGTCCAGCCCAGCAGGTCCCGAGACCTCTTCCCCCTCAGAGAGAGCATGTGGGTGATTTACGGCTTCAGACACGGGGATGAAGGGGTGGGCGCGCTGGGAGACGGCGGGCTGGCAGCCAGCCTGACCAAACACACTGACCTCAGCCGCCGCCGGGGCCTGGAGGAGCCACGAGCTTCAAAGATGCGTTAACTCTACGCAAAGAAAGATGGGCTGTTTTGTTTTTCTTTTCTAACAAGTGAGGCTTGTTCCAGGGACTGTGAGCATATGTCGCCAGGCCTGTTCCAACCGGGCTGCACCTGCTGATTCCATTCTCAAGGCCCAGTCGCCCCAGGCTGTCCCCACCCCTGTGCTGCCCGCCCCGGCCTCTGCCCTCCCTCCCCCCTTCCGTCACAAGGACATCAGTTTCTGGAGTTTCAGGAAAGTGAGCCTGGGCTGGAGCTGGGGCTGCGGGTGGATGGGTGACCCGTGGAAGAGCAGGGGTGGCCAGAAGTTGAGACAAAGGCCCCATGTCTGGAGTGTCCCTGGTCCCACTGAGTCCAGGTCATGGGGTGAAGCCAGCAGGGAACTTTCCCTTCAGTGGGAGACACTCAAACCCGGGGCCTATGATGCCAGGGAAAACCGTGGTCATGCAGGAAGGGAGGGCCGGCAGGTAAGGGAAGGGCATTTAATATTTTTTTCAATTACAGGTGACATTCAATATTCTATTACAGTTGACCTTCAATGTTATATTAATGTCAGATGTATAGCATAGTGGCCACTTATATAACTTACAAGGTGGTCGGTCCCCCTGATAAGCCTAGTACCCATCTGACACCATGCATGGTTGTTACAATAGTATTGGCTGTATTCCCTATGCTCTACAATTGCCAACTTGTACTTCTTAATCAAACAGGCATTTTTAAGGAGGGTCAGCATGTCAGAGATGTTTTCTCAACTACCTGGTATGTCACCCCTGAAAGGGAAGGACCTTCTCTCCTTTTCTCTGAAGCATCTTGCAGGGGGGCTGGGAACAGCATAGTGGTCAATGGAGAATGAGTCCGGAATAAAGAAAAAAAAGCAATGGATGGATGGATGAAAGGAGGGATGGAGGGTGAATGACACCCCCTGAGGGGTCCTGGGTTGTGAGAGGGCACAGGCCAGGCCGAGGGACCCCACCGGTGCATGCCCCGGTGCACTGGGCCTCTCGTTATCTAATAAGAGGAACCAGGCTCCTTGATGAAGCACCGATTCTATGTCTGGGGCAGGAAAACACAAGCTGAGCCTAAAGCGTCTTGCGTGTCAGGAAGTGAGGAAGTGCTGTTTAAACAAGTGAGAAGGCAGAAGAGCCAAGCCAAAGAACTTTCAGTGGCCAACTTTGCACCCATTTAAGCAATAAAACAAATCCCCATGAAGCCAAAGTGATGCAAATAAATGATTTAATAAGAAATAAATGGTGGGAAAGAGAGAACTCTTTCTTGAAAAGGAATTCTAATTAATAAATGAGGGAGGACTGAGGAAAATTAAAACCCAAAATCAGAACATCAGAGTAGTAATTGCTGCAGGCACAATCCACTGACAAATGTTAAAGTTAGTGGGCAAAACCATAGGCAGAAACAGGATACTTGCATAGCCTCAAAGTGTCTCCCCACAAATACTTACTAATTACTGTGTTGTTGTTGTTAACACATGTCCAGGGATTCTGTGATACCTCCTTTCCAGGAGATTAGCTTAATTCCCCTCTCGTGAAAGTGGGCTAGATTCATGTCTCACGTGTAATAAGTAGCTAGGGAAAGGGGAAAAGAGTAGCATTTATAGTGGAGAAACCTGGCCAGATCCCATCTCAACCAGGTTAATCAAAAGTAACATGATTAGCAATAACAAATGTTGATCAGGTTCACTCTGACCTGATGCTGTAAGAAGGGCATCGAACCTCTGTGATACTCTCCCCCCAAATCCATAGCCCAGCCTAATCATGAGAACGCATCAGACACATCCAAATAAAGGGACATTCTACTAAATACCTGACCAGTATTCCTCAAAACTATCAAGACCAAGAAGCCCCAAAGACTGAAAAACAGTCACAGGTGGAGGGCCTGAGGAGATGCGATAGCTAAATGCCATCTGGCATCGACTGAGTCCCGAAACAGAAAAAGGACATTAGTGGAAAAACTGAGAAGATGCAAATACAGTCCACGGCTGAGTGAATAGTGTTGTGCTAACGTTGATGTCTTCGTTTTGGCAAGTGTAGCTTGGCGATGTGAGATGACAACATTAGCGGAAGCTGGAGGAAGGGTACGGGAACTCTGTACCATCTTTGCAACTCTACTGCAAATCTAAAAGTTATTTCACAATAAAAGTTTTTATAAATTATGTATAGTTCTTTAAGTACATGTATAAATGAGGCATCAGCATAAGATTATGCACCAGGTACTCCATACCCAGGCAAAGGCGGATGGTCACACATATTCCTGGCGTTCTCTATCAGCTCCCGGCCAGGGAGAGTGAGCAGATGGAGAGATACGCAGTAGCTTCTACCTTAATGATATTAAGAAAGCTGTCGCGACATCACGCTAAGCTAGAGTACCTGTGGCACTTATCCTACGTATATCCCAAATTGTCCTGTAATCTTTCACTTTTCAAACTTGTATTACTTGCCCAGATGGAATTTAAACTCCTTGATGCTTGGAGACAGTTTGAATTTCAGTGCCTTCTCCTATGTATTTATCTAATTATTTTTCAATGTAGCTCTAGGTCCACACTTTCTCCACCACTAAAGGAATGTAATCTTTCCTGTGTCATGTACTAAAAGCCGTATTTTGATTTGCATTGTTCTATGGACTGAATGGTGTCAACCCCAAATTCATGCGTTCAAGTCCTAATCCCACTGTGACTGTCGTTAGAGATAGGGCTTTAGAGGGAAATTAAGATTAAATGAGGTCACAAGATGGGACCCCAATCCGGTAAGACTGATGGTCTTACAAGAAGAGGAAGAGAGAGAGAGGGGGAAAGAGAGAGAGAGAGAGAGAGAGAGAGAGAGAGAGAGAGAGAGAGAGAGAGAGAGAGAAGTGTGCAGGGACTGTCCCAGACGGAAGGAAGCAGATGCAGGAAGAGGTAGCCTGGGCTAAGATTGCAATCTCTCTCTGCATCTCCTCTGCAGTGCCTCTGCCTGGGCTGTCAGGGCCATAGGCTGGACCACCTCTGAGCATCCCCAGAGGCCCTCTGAGCGGCCACTTCTTCATGTGCACAGCAGCCTAGCACAAGGAGGCTCAGCAAAGGAGGGCTTGGCTCAGTCACCGGCTTTCTCAGAGGGCGGGCGTGCACACACACGGCCACGCACAAGCACAGCCCGTCTTTCTCTCTGTGCGTTTACCTGGGCAGCTGGAGCAGGGGCCACAGTCCATGTGACGGAAAGGACAGGTAGAGCATCAATAGAAGAGACATTATGATCGAGAGTAAGCATGGCCACTGAGGAGCAGGAGATTTAAAACCAGCGGCTGGCCTCCTGCTGCCTCCGCTGGCTGCTCAGCCCCAAGGGAGTCTGCCTGAGGGTTACCTTCTGGGGATCCCTGGAGCCTGTTCCTCCCACCCCCCACCCCGCCCCCCTCTCTGCCAACAAGGCAGCCAGTCCGGGGGATGGTGAAGGGTTTCCCTCGGGGAAGCTGGGGTGGGGGAGTGGTGGCAGTCTCTGTGCAGGGCATTTCCCTGGGAGGCGGGCAGCAGGTTGGGGGGCAGTGTGAGTGGTTGGGGACCGTGGCTGCTGTGATGCCCCCCAGCTTCCCAGCTTCCAGATTCTTCCCTTTCATCATCTCACCCAACTTCCCTCTGAGCTTCGGGATTTTAAACATACAATTTTTTCCCCTCTGACATCTCATTTTGTAGGGATTTTTCTGGTGGTGAAATGCACATGACATACTAGTTGCCATTAGTAACATTTAGTGCATTCATGATGTGCAATCATCCCTCTATCTGGTTCTGCTCTCTTTTAAGCATTATAAGCTCATTATGAAAGAGATTTGGAAAGAGTATGAAGAAAGAAGGAAGCATTATCCCAAATTCCCCTCGCTGGGGATGACCGTGGTTAACACGAAGGCCACAGCTCCCACACAGAGCACCGAGGCCACAGGGCAGGTCTAAGAGACGTGGTAGGGACGCCAGAGGTTTTGAGGGCAGCGCAGTGACATCTGTCGGGCGCTCTGCAAACTGCTAGCTCCCAGTCCACAGTGTCACCATGAGATCATGTGACTTTCCTTTCAAAAACGTCACATCTTAGAGACAGTCTTTCTGTGGGTGGTGAAGGTGACAAAGCAAGCGCCCTGTGAACGTTGCGTGGAAAGGACACGTGTGACCGTGTCCAACGTGACGCCAAGGCCCGAGCTGTCACACAGTGCCCGCACGCCTCCCAGGAGTGAGGACCTGCTGATGCCAAAATGAAACAGAAATGGTTCTCTCTTTCCGTTTTTGTGCACCTTTTCAGATGGCTACACGGTCAGCTTTGTGCTGTTTAGACTGAGTCACTCCCCCCGGGGACCTCTTTGGCATTCCTTTCGGCCTAGGGCAGTGGTCGGCAAACCGTGGCTCGCGAGCCACATGCGGCTCTTTGGCCCCTTGAGTGTGGCTCTTCCACAAAATACCGACTTCTGTGCATGGGCCACAAAGTTTCAATCGCACTGTACGGGCGCGCCCGCACGTGGTATGCCTAGGGGCACCGTGAAAATGACTGGCCCTCAGGATGGGTGGACGGAGAAAGCCTGGGGGCCTCTGCTGCAGGCGCGTGCTTCAGCTCTCCGGTGTGGACAAGCCAATGTGGCACCTGCTTCCTAACTGAGCTCAGCTGCATGTGCGGGTGCACACTGGCTGCTGTGACCCATCGCTATACAGCTGAAGAAGCTCAGCTCCAAAGGGCAGTCGTGGCACAGCCAACCAGGCCCCTCCTCCCCCACCTGTTCGTCCCCCTCGGAGACCCCGAGATGGGGCACCTCTGTGGTTCTGACAAGTACCAGCCCCACCCCCGTTGTTCATGGGGCCATAAGGTGCCTCTGTCTTCCTCAGGCTGCTGGCCCGGGGTGCCCCTGACTCACCCAGTCAGAAACACCCCGATCTGGCCCCATCGCCCACTTTGCTGACTCCTAAAGGCTCATCTACCTTTCGACATAAGCCTCGTTAGTATCAGATGACTCTTGGACCAGAAGTCCTCCAAGCTACTGTCTACCATTGGTACCTCCACGTGAATGAGCTTAGCAGAGTCCTTCCTGATCACGCCTAATTCATAAATTAGGCGCAGTAAGAGATTAATAGCAATAACCAATAATAAAATAGAATAATCCTAACAATACACTGCAATAAAAGTTATGTGAATATCCTCTTTCTCTGGCTCTCTCTCTCTCTCTCTCTTTCTTTCTCTGATAACAGATCTGATAATCGAGATGGTTACTGATGGGCAAATAGCATATTCAGTGTGGATATGATGGACAAAGGGATGATTCACATCCCAAGAAAATGGAGCTGGACTGCACAAGATTTCATCACACCGCTCAGAGTAGCTTACAATTTAACACCTATGCCTTGTTTATTTCTGGAATTTTCCATTTGATATTTTCAGACACTAGTTGATCATGGGTAACGGAAACCATAGAAAGCAAAATGGTGGATAAGGGGGGGACAAGTAACCAGTAAGGAAGGAGCCGGCCTGCAATGTGGTTGTACTTTAGTCCTCGGTCACCCTGCAGGACACTCCTGAGCTGCGATGGCCCTGCAGGCTTGTCTCACATTGAGGCAAGGGGCCACTGCCTGTGTGGGTCACCCATGGAAGGAGAGGTGACCTGAAACCAGGCAGGCTACAGTGAGGGATGCAGTGTGAGTCATTGGCAGCCGAGTCCCAGCAGATGTGCACTGGGGGAAGCATGAGTTACAACTGTGCTGAGCGCCCTGAAGGAGACATCTAAAGAGCTTGAGTGCATGTAATAAGGGGGAAGAGCAAATATCTTAACCTAACCTGGCAAGGTGCTGGGGGCAGGGGAGGTGTGCACAACTTCAAGGAAGACTTCCTGGGAACAGTGATATTCAGAACAAGGCTTTAAACTTGAGGAGGCATTGCACAGGTAAAGAGCTTAGGAAACAATCATGGATAGCACATGCAAAGGTCCTGAGGCAGAGGGAGTAGCCTTTAGTTGAGCTTGGGGCCTGAGAGACCATCACAAATCGAGGTTGGCATGCAGCCTGGGTCAACCAGGACAGGGGTCCAGGGAGGGTTGGGGACCTTATGGAAGCCACTGACCAGGGAGGTAAGTAACATTATCAGCTCTCTCACTTCCTGTCTGGGATCCTTCCCCACCCCTCAGGCTGCCCTTCTATGATCAGCCTAACCAATCCATGTGGGTGTAAATGTGACTTATCTTAAAGAGGTCCTGGCTCCAGACAACCCCAGGGTCTCCCCGACAGCCAGCATCCTCTCTCCTGGAACTGCCCTGGATGTTGCCCACACACGTCTGAGGGTCCTCAGAGAAGACAGCAGAGCCTGGGAAGGAACGGCAATTTTTTTTTTTTTTTAGATTTATTGAGGTGGCATTGGTTAATGGGATCACATAGGTTTAAGATGCCTGCCACCCAAAGCCAAATCATCCTCTGTCGCTATAAGAAGCGGTTATTCCTGTCCTCCCCACGCCCTTTCCTGCCCAGACCCAACAGAGCTGCCCCCTCTAAAAAGATCCCAATGGGGGGACAGGAAGTAAATAGCCCCTTTGTGAGCCCCCCAGAGGAAACAGGGTGGAATGAATTAGCAGAGCTCAAAGGTCCCATCTGGGAAACCACTCAAGATCGCCTGGGTCTGACCCGCTGGTGACTCGGAGGGCACCTGAGCAATCAGGGACACACTGGCGGCGAGTCCTCCGTCTGACGTCTGTCTGCTTCTTGCAAACTTCTCCGGAAGCCTGGGGCGAGGTCAGGGGTGGCTAAAGCGTATCTGCTCACCACCCCCTCCCAGGCTACCCATGTGCACAGAGGTGGCTGGTCAACCCATGCAAAACAGCAGCATCCACCATAATCTAATCAGTGTTTTAAAAAATACTCCAAACAGCTTAATTAAATCTACCAATTGCTTTGACTGCTTTTCTTTCTGATTTATTAAGATGCTGTCATTTAATCATTCCTTTAACCAAGGCAGCCATTTAAATTAGCTATGCATGGCACAGGCCTCATGAAATGATCAGCCAAGACAGGGAGGTAAGTAACATGATCAGCTCTCTCCCTTTGGATGTCAGCGCATGGCATTCCTTTATTTAGCATTTATGTGCCGGCATTGTTCTCTTTGCTTAACAGACATTTGCCCATTTGATCCTCACAACGGTTCTGGAGGCAGATAACATCATTGTCCCCGTTGTACAGATGCGGAAACTGAGGCACCGAGCAGTTAAGTAGTATTCTGGCGTTGGTAAGTGGCAGGCCTGGGGTTTGAATGAGAGTGTGGTTCCGGTTTTTAGGTCAGGCCCGGAGGCACGGGGGGGGAGGGGGGGGGGACCTCTATGGAACTCCCTCAGGGAAGCAGGGGGTCACCTCCAATCCCTTTGATCTAATCTGTTTCATTGGTTCTTCTCTCCAGAATAAAGATTTTTGGAATAAAAGGCTTAAGCCTTCAAATAAATTTGCAGAACACTGGCAAGAGAGCTTAGTCAGAAGAGGCAGGAGACTTGCCCTCTCGCCTCTGAAATTCGGATTCAAAGGTTTGAATTAGAACCTAGCAATCAGTAAACACATCAGATGATTCTCATCTGCAGACAAATTTGGGGGAAGGTGGGTAGGGAGGGACCTGCCTTTGGGTTCCAATTCCTCCCTGTCCTCAATGTAGCCGAGGTCAAGCCCTGAGCTCAGTTCTTCGCTGTAACATGAGCTCAGTTCCCTGCCCGCCTCCCTCCTAGAGCTATAGTGAGGGGCAATGACATCAGCAGGTGAGGGGCTGTCGTGACATCAACTTCTTCTAAAGTCCTGGGCGGTGGGGTCCCACGCCAGGTGGCTCCTGGCTTCCACTCACCATCCGTCCCACCCCTCTTCCTAATCACAGAGGCTCGGTGCTTTGAATGCGGAGCACAGAGTGAACTCCCAGAAGAAAATAGAGTCCCAAACAAGTGCATCGCCCCTCGGTCACTGGGACTCCGGGGTTACGCTCGAGCAGAGGAATGCAGTGCAGTGGGGAAACGGCGTGGAGGCCGGTGAAAGGCGGAGGGATGGCCAAAGCCCCCGGCAGGGTTGGAGTGGGACTGGAAGGAGGGCATGTCCGGGAACATCTTAGGAGAAGTAGGTGAGCAGGGCCCAGCTGTAAGAAGATGGAATGAGCGCTGGGGAGTGGGGGGAGGAATCAAAGTTGCCCCCGCCCCCGTATCCCCCCTCACCCCGTGATGATGCCTGGACATCTGGGTGTGGACTGTTGGAAAGGGTTTCCCGGTGAAGGGTAAAGGCAAGTGGGAATGGACAGGGGCAGGCAGCGGGGAGTTGGGCCAGATGCACAGCCCCCTTACACGCGCACTCAAAGGCTCAGGGGCTGGCTGGGGCCATGACTGTCAGCCCAGACTTCCAACCGCACCCCAAAAGAAGAAATAAAATCAGCTCACATTCTGTCCCTGTAATAGCAGCAGCTTTAATGGCTGAGGAGAGGGTGGCAGGAAGGGAGTGAGTCATAGGACAGAAAAGTGGGGTTGAGGGTACTCGGCCTCCTCTATCCAGGCCCCTCCCTGCACCAGTGTTCCAGAATGTTCCGCAGACCATTCTCCCATCATGCCCTGAAATTGCCCTCTTGTGGGTCTCCCCGAGGCAGCAAGATGCCTGGCATCCCACACGGATTCAGAGGTGACAGAGATGTGGGTGAGAGCGGGGCCACACGGCCGTTAGCCATCCACCTCTGAGGACTTTCTGACACGGCTTGTCCTGGAGAAGGGACGCTCTGGCTCGACTCTCCACTCTCTCCCTCTGCCCACGAGGATGCTGCTGGGGCACTTCAAGGGGCTGGGGAGCCCTGAGTTCTAAGCCCAGTTCAGCCCCAGCTCGGTGTCCCTTCCCCTCTCGGTTTCCATGTGAAAACTGAGGCCGCCAGGATGGAGCTCAGAGGCCCTTGCAGGGCTGAGATTCTAAATCGCCACCTGCTCCGGCCAGATGTCATCACTGCAGGCAGACCGGAGCCCGCTCTGATCTCCCCAGGGGGCGGGATGGGCTCCCAGCGCCAGGCCAAGGCTGCGGCTGGCTGGGGTGGGAGGACAGGTGTGAGGAGACCATCCAAATGGGAGCGTCCCAAATGCTCTGCGCCCAGATCCTGGGCCTGGGTCTGGCAGGAGCGGGGGATGAGAACGCAGAAGCCCCAGGACATGCTGCAGCCAGGGGCTCAGACAGGGATCAGCTACGCCTCTGGGCTGGACCTGGTGGGGCTGGACCTGGTGGGGCTGGACCTGGGGCAGGAGCAGGCCGTGCGCCGGGTGGGCACGTGCTTGTGTATGTCCTGAGCACCAAAAACTGCCGGGTGTCCAGAGAGGTCACACACGCACACACACACACACACACGTACACACATGCACACGCACGCACACACGTGTGTGTGTGTGTATATCTTCAGGTTTCACAGTCAACAGAAGCCTTTCCCGGGAAGAAGACAGAGCCCAAGCTGAGACGGGCTCCAATCCAAGGCCAAGGTTCAGCTGGGACCATTGTGACTACATGGCCGGCTGTTAAATTATTAAAATACTTCAATCCCAGGGTCATACTTCATTCTGAAGCTCCGGGAGCACCCAGACTCCCGCCCACCCCAATGTTCCAGTCCCAGGACCCCAAGACTTCCCCACAGGCCCTCAACCAAAGGGTGAGTCCCAGGCTCCACCAGGACGGACGCCGGGACCACTCTAGTCCCACGTCCACCCTCCCTGGCTGATGGGGGTCCATGTGTCACTGTGCCCCCTTATGTGGATTAGCCTCCCTCCCTCCCCCCTGCTCCCCTCCCATCTCAGCGGTCCCTTTGCTTTCATCACATCCCTCTTCACTGCAGAAGGAGTTCTGGGTCCAGAAGAGAGTCCAAGTGACCCAGATTCGATGCACATTCCCACCTTGAATTTTGGGGTTCCGATGCCAAGGCCAGACCCTGGGAACTGCTCCAGAGGCTGAGGGGCAGACAGCGCTCTCTCACGCTCACACCCTGTGCCACCCCCACACCCCCCACAGCACAGGAACTGGTCCCCTCCACCAGCCTCTGATGAGTATTCCACACCGGCTCCGTCCCAGAAGCAGAGAGGCAGCCCCTCCCGGCGGCGGCTTGCTGACAACCGGGAAAGGGTTTAATCTCAGAAACAGTCAAGGTGGGGAAGGGGAATGCGGGGCGGCCGGGAGGGCCATATGGAACCTGTTTGAGGAGCTGGGTCAGAGCCCAGCTACACCTCCATGTGCTGAGGCGCCAGGCCAGCCCTTGGCTTTGCCGGCTCAGCTCTGGCCAGAGAGGGGAAAGAGCGTGGGAGAACAGACAGGCGGTGCACGCGGACAAGGTGAGCGACATGTGCTCACAGGGCCGCTGTCCTTCAGGGGAGGGTGTCCTGGCTGGCATCCCAGCGGCCGGAGGGCGGGCTGGCCCGACAGCTGGGTGACCTGCTGCAAAGTGGCACTTCAGCGAAGTGGCACTTCAAGTCTCCTCGAGGCATGGCAGGGGCTGGCTTGTCTGGGAACGCCAGTCCTGCTCAGCCCGGCATTCCTCGGCCCGGCTCCTGGTGCAGACGGCTCCGGAAATCCCTGGACAGCACCATTTCTTCTCCACTCTGGCTCCCCTGCCTGTGCACACAGCCAGTCCGTTCTGTCTCTGTCTACCCGGCCCAGACCCAGCCCCACACCCGGACGCCGGCCTGCACCACGCCAGCTGGCCGGGCGGGGCTGGCGCTGCCATGGCTTTGGGCTGATGTGGATGTTGGACTGACCTTGCTGCGTTTGGGGCCCGCCTCAGCGAATTCCAGCTCCCCACCTCAGGACATGTGCAGCCTGCCTGAACTTCTGTCTAGACTCCCAGGACTTCGCGATGAACTGACCACGTTTCTGATTGTTTTTGCAGAAGTTTCGATGAAACCTGACTGAAAGTAGCATGGCCCGAGGTTCCCACGTTTTCAACCCACCTGCCTGGATTTCTGGTTGGTTTGACTGAAAAGTTGGGGGTTTTTTTGTTTTGTTTTGTTTTCACCAATTTTACTGATTATTATTTAAAATCTAGACTTCTGGAGTGTTGGAGGTCCCCGGATTCTTTTACTAAATAACAGGGAGCTGTTTGGGGAGCCGTCAGCATCGGCCCCCAGCTCACACCCAAGTCTCCCCCAGCCAGCCTGTCTCAGCTGAGGAAGGGATGGGGCAAGGGGTGTCCACTGGTTCTTTATCCCCCTTCTGGAATATTCTAACGTCCTAGTGCCTGTTTCTCTCTTTATATTATATATATATATATTAAAGGGAGAGGGAGAAGGAGATAGATAGAAACATCAATGATGAGAGAGAATCATTGATCGGCTGCCTCCTGCACACTCCACACTGGGGATGGAGCCCACAGCCAGGGCATGTGCCCTGACCGGGAATTGAACCGTGACTTGCTGGTTCATAGTTCGGCGCTCAACCACTGAGCCATGCTGGCTGGGCTGGTGCCTGTTTCTTTATTGACACTTCCATTCTGCCTTCTCTCTCCTTGTCCCGGCCTGGCCCCAGCTCCTGAGTCAGGGCCTCTGGGGCCTCATCCCATGCTGGGAAGTCATGTAACAGCTCACAGGCGAGGGCTCCTGGGCCCGTGGCTGGGGCTCCAGGCTCAGCTCTGCTGGTTCTGGCCGTGTGATCGTGGCACATGTTAATGACCTTTTCTGAACTCTGGTTTATTCATTTCCAAAATGAGGGTGATTCTCCTGCTCATCTCTTGGGTTGGTGTGGAGGATCTTAGCGAGAATGCTAATGACAGTTCAGTCTTGTTGGACAGTGACTCTGAGCCAGGCTCTGTGCTGGGGCTGCGTACGGCCTTGGGACCTTCACCAAATCCTCACCAAAGCTCACAAGTCTAGCAAGGGCAGGGCCAGGTAGTCCAGGCTGGCAGGGGCGTGCCCTCACCCACTGTGCAGGCCTGCCTCACACTGATAGAGGCCAGGAGTGGGCCAGCCTCACCGTCCTCATCATCCTAATTAGAATATGGGGCCAGCATCACCTTCCTCATCACCCTAACGAGAATATTAATGTTGGTGGCCTGTTCCTCCTTGAGAGAATCGGGCTGCTCTTTGTGTCCCACGTGGGTGAGGCCATTTGTAATTCGATGGGGTGACTTTATATTCTTTTGGGAACACTGCGGGGCAGGAGTCCTCCCAGCGACCCCACCCCACCCCCACACCGAGGGAGCCCTGGATGTTTTCAGACCCTCCAGGCGTGTCAGAACCACCGGGCTTGTTCTGATGTTTGAGACCTTTGTCAAGCGGCTCACATCTGGCCTGACTTTACCGTGCGAATCTCCTCCGCTTCTTTCCTGGCACCGTAATGGGAACCAGATTTGCAAGTGCTCCCCGGTCCGTGGTGTATGCGGGCGTTTGCCATGCTGCAGGCTGTAAGCTGTGGGCAGTGACAGTGGAGAGACGGGGCGGGGTCCCTGATCTTGAGCAACCCGTGCCGACACTGGTCTTCTTGTCTCCTCCATGCAGGAGAGAAGGCGGGCGTTTGGGAGGATGTGTGAACAGTAGCTATTCGTGCCTCCGCCTCAGGGAAGCTAATCAGCAGGGAGAGCTGGGGACAGGTGCCGGGTCTGCAGCTCTCCGTAGTCCCTGTCTCAGGTCCCTGTGTGCCTCTGCGGGTGTGCTGTCCAGACGAATGCCTCAGCCCCTCATTTCCACTCTTTCCTGCCTTTGCACCGGTGGTTCTCTGCCTCCTATGTGTTAACATCTTGAAAATCTTCCGTATGTTAGACATGAGGCAGGAACTAGAGGCACAAAGACACATCGTGGCCTTCAGTGGCTCATGGTGGCAGACACATGCAAAGTATCAGGATCATGGGCCTGGGACAGCGAGGCCAACCAGGGCAGGGCAGGGGAAATATCATAGTATCTACGTAGATTTCTGTCTTGCCCACGTGGAGAACTCTTACTCATCCTCCAACACCCTTCAGCTCTCCTTCGAAGCACTCCCGGGTCCCTACACGCAGAATGAATGTCCCTCTCCAGCACTCCCCTGGCCTTGCCCACAGGTGAGAGAGCACCGGCCACCACACTGATGAAGTCTGTTCTCCCCAATCTGCCCTGGACTGCACACTCCCTGAGGACAGAACTGGATTCAGTGTTGCGCTGCCAGGGCCCTGTAGAAGTGTAAGAAATATTTGTTCAAAGTAAGTCTGTGTCGTATCATATCCACATGTGTATGCATGTGTGCATGCAGCCGCACATCTGTGAGCTGGGGCCTGGTAGTGATGGTGGTGGGGGTGGGTAGTTCTTGGGACTCATTATTTAACGTATTTGCCTTATTAAGGACTCTTAGCTCCTCCCAATGACTCCATCATCTCCATGTAGACAAGTTTGATAGCCAGCTCCCTGGTGCTTGGAAGTTGAAAGATTAATTCTGGGGGAGCAGCAAGGGGGGCAGGGCTGGGAGATTCGATGCATCAGGCTCCATCCGTGCCTCCCTCATAGCCAGCTCCACCTGGCAGCCAGGGCCTGGAGAGCACACCAAGAGACAGCCAGCCCACCTTAGCCAGGGACCCTCCTCTTGATTCCCTGCACTTCTGCTCCCAGAAAAAACACCCCCCGCTTGAGAAAGCCCTCCCCTGCTCCAACCTACAACAGGAGCTCAGTGGGAGGGCACTAAGGGGCCCTAGTGTCCTGACCATTAAACATTCTGGACAGAAACCTAAGGTTGGATCACAGGTTCATTCCTGTCTAGACACTCATAGCCCAGCTGGGCCCTGCCCCCTCCTGGGGAAGGCAGTTGCATGGGTGGTCTAGTCCAAGCTGAGCCCCAACCTGAGATGCTAAGAGGGCAAGGAGAAGGTCCTCCAGGTGCAGAAAATCCGTACGTGCTCCCCAAAGGGCCCCACTGCCTGGTCTATGGAACAGCCCTTGCTTCTGTGTGGACCTTTGTAATTTCCAAGGAATCTTCTATACATTGTCCATTCTGTTCACATCAGTTGAGCTTTGGCTTTGTGCCTGGCATTGTGCCTTGCTAGCAATCAATGGCATGCACAGGCGCTGGGCTGCCCGTCACATGCATCCCTCTTTGGTCCTCACGACGACCCCTTTGTAAAGATGAAGACAGTGAGAATACGTGTTCCCGTTTCTCAGGGACACACAGTGCTCAGTGGTGGAAGCAGGACTTGAACTCACCGCTCTCGGGGGACTCAGACCCCACACTCGCCCACTGCCCTCTCCAGCCTTTTCACCTGCCCCCAATAGCCCTGGAAAAGTTGGAGCAGGCACTCATGCCCCCTCTTAAAGAAGGAAAGCTGGGCCTTGGTGGGTTTCAGAGACTTTCCAGAGATCTCAGGGGCCAGGCGAGAGTGCCAACTTGGCTCCAACACCCACGACGCCCGAAGGAGAACCCTCACCACGCTGCCCCAGATCCAAGCCCACCTCTGTGCCGCTCTGCCCGGCGTGCCCTGCGTCACCAGCCTCCCTCCCAGCCCCTGCCTCGCAGACACCATGACAGGTGGAGACAAGCTGTGAGAAGTGAGGGTGTCGCCCAGCACAAGTGGTTTGTGAGGCATCAGTGCTGGTGGCTTTATAACAGGGCCCCGCCTGCTGGCCCCCTGGGGCTCCTCTCCCCTGAGGCTCCCTCCACAAGGACAGGAAGGACCCCGCATTCCTGGGGGCTGAGGCACAAGAACACTCTTTCTGACATGTTCTTGCCTAATTTGCCCCCCCAGCCAAGAACTTTGGGTGTCATGACAAGGTCAATGGTTGCCCAAATGTCGTCAGATCAGATCTATTTTCAGTTTTCAGACGGGCCAGTTGCATCAACCGGGCCTGTTCTCACCCAGTTCTTCCCCTGTCTCTGGCAGCCCTTCCCTGGATGCTCGGTCTCACTCAGAGCTAAGAGCTCTCCCGTGTTGACTTAGAGAGAGAACTGCTCCCCAGAGCACGGCCTGAGGTTCCAGGAGGCAAACGTGAGGCAGGGTTTCCAGACCCTTGAATTCCACCCCCAAGTTATGAGAAGGTCCAGTGAGTCCCAGGGAGCCCCAAGGTCATGGGTCCTTGCCCCTTGTCCATTGCGGGGTCCCATCTTCCGGGCTAGTCCCAGGGGAGTCACCTTCTCTTGGAGCTTGGACATTTGGAAACTCGAATTATTCAGAAATTCAACAAGCACAGAAGAAAAACAGCTGCAGGAGGAGAGCTTGAGTGCAAGTCCCAGATCTGGCCTCTGGCAAGTCCCTGGGGGCGCTGGGCACCAGTTGGCCCAGAGTTTGAATGCCAGGGCCGGACGCTGTCTCTGAGTATGAAGCTAGCGGTGCAGGTGGTCGCCTTCTTTAACATGACCAACCTAGGAAAACCATTCTGATGAGGAAGTTTTTAAGGCTCTATCTCTCATCATTCCACCGACTCTCGCCGCATCTCTGACAGCACATGGAATTAATTATCCGCGTGCTACTTAGTTACAACAACATGAGGAAGAGAGAAGATCTGACATTTATGGAGCCCTTACTGTGTGCCAGACCCCCTCCTGAGTGTGTTCTCTGTGTACTCACTCATGTAATCCTCCAACAAGCCTATAAGACAGGTGCTAGCACACACACCCCCGCCCTCCATTTGCAGATGAGCAATGTGAGACACTGAGAAGTAACATAATACAGCGAGTTCCTGTGGCTAAAAAGCAGCAGAGCCAGGCTTTGAAGCCGGCGTGTCTCCAGAACACACATGTTTCATCACCAGGCCACAGAGTCGGCAAGACGGACAAGGCCTGGCCCAGAAGGGAAGGTGGGCTCGCACATAAATTATTCCAGCACAAGTTGGGAAAGTGATAAGCGACCGAGCGAGAAACAGATAACATCCCCGGGGATTTAAGATGAGGAGAAGATTGCTTCCAGCTGGAACGAGAGGGAAGTGTTAAGGGGGTGGCATTGTAGCTGAGCCTTGAAGGACAGGTAGCATGGAGCCGTGGAGATTTGGGGAGAGGGAGCAGCTGGCTGTGCTGGGGATGATCAGCAACAGAGGGAAGAGGCAGATCAGCGGAGAGAACATGGGCCGAGAGAGGTGGAAACAGGCCTCCATAGTGAATGAAGAGGAGAGGCAAGGGTGTTTGGGATGGGAGAGACCCGGTCAGGAATCAGCCTCGGGATCCGGAATCGTGCGCATTCAACAGAAGCAGGGAAGGGCGAGCCTGGAAGCAGGAACAGCATGTGCGCTCGGGGTTCTGGCAGGAGGCAGTGCAACTCGGGGAGCTCAGCTGATGGGTGAATGAGTGAGCCTGTTGCCTATGGAGGGGAGATGGGCAGAAGTGGGAAGCCTTTCTCACCACTGGCCTGCCAGCTGAGGGCAGCAATTACATCACTAGACCCTGTGAGGGGACCACTAGCAGGACATGGCCCAGAGCCGGGACTGAGCAAGAAGAACCCCCATCACATCTCTTAGGGCTTTCCATGGACAACGGGGTTCTGGCAAGAAAGTCCCCATGGAGGAAACTGCAGGGTCAGTTTCTGGGGACCCAGAGAAAGAGAAAGATGGAGAGAGGATGGGGGTGGGGATCGGGAGACAAAGACAGAAGACCACCCAGACCAGATTTAGAAGCTGTTGTAATGGTTTTGGAAAGAAACACCAAGAGATTGAACCAGGGCATCACTTCTCCACCTTTTGGCTAAGATCAGGTGGAGAGACTGAACCAGGGCAGTTGCAGAGGGAAAGGAAGTGTTGGGGACAGATGTGGGGGAGCTTCAGAAAGTAAGGTTGGCAGATTTGGCAAGGAGTCATCTGCAAGGACAAAGAAGGGTTTGTATACCTGTGGAGTGGCAGGTGTACATGTAGCAAACCTTCTATGTTAATAAAAAACAAACAAACAAAACACCAAGAGGTGTAATGGTGTCTGTGTGACCTCCAGAGGCTGTGGAATCGGGCCTCGGCCATCCATAAAGGATGACGACAGCAGCTCGGCCAGCGTTTGAACCTGCGAGAGGAGGGAGAAGAAAAGGAGAAGGTCATTTCAGCCAACTCTCAAAGCAACATTCAGGTAGAGAGCTACCCCCTCATACAAAGATGAACTATAGACAGACCACTCAGGATGCCCCTGAAGAGGTTCAGAACCATGACTTGGGCAGGGTGGGGGGGGGAGGGGGGGGCTGCTACCAGAGGAAAGAATAGAGATCCTCTAACCCGAGCACATGCAACCTCCCCTTCAGTGTCAAAGCAGCCTCGGGTAGACCAGATTCCTGCTGCCGACCTTGATGCAGGTGATCCTCTAACAGGCGGGGAAGATGAAGATGAAGATTTTGAAGGAGGAGAGTGATGGTGATGATACTGTAGTTCTTGCAGAGCTGGAAAACGTTGAAAAAGAAAGAGCTGAAGAGCAGGCCGGGAAGGACCGAGAACAGAAAGCTGAAGAAGGAAGGATTCACATGGAAGCATTCTGAGTGGAAACCCTCTCCTGAATATCACGGGCCCGTCCCAGGCCCAGGTCAACTGCGAAGCTAAGAGAAGGTGGGAGGAAGGTGTTGTTGTCAAGATCTGTGTGAAAGGTGGACGTGACCAGAAGAAAGACAAAAGATTTGTCAATGATAAGCTGCGATCTATCTTTCACAAAAAGTTCATGGAGAAATATATGAAGTAATACAGTTTCGTGTGCTTAATTAAAGACTGTAAGATGTAGATGATCATTCTGACTTTATTTTGTGTCTTTTCTCTTTTGCCCATTTAAGTTGTGCATGGGCTTCTCGAGCGTTAAGTTCCAAAATAGCTTTTTCTTAATTGGTACCTTGTTTGATAAGGACATAGGAATTGGCTTAATCCAGTTTCCAGTCTCTAAATGTCTCCAGTCATATGTTTTCTTTTCAATGTGGGAAAAGGAACCTGCTTGTAATAAATATTTTTAATAACCAAATCTGCCCTGGCCGGTGTTGGTCAGTGGTTAGCGTGTCAGCCCGCACACCAAAGGGTCCTGCATTGATTCGTGGTCAAGGGCACATACCTGGGTTGTGGGTTTTCTCCCCGCTCCCCATCGGGGTGCATGTGGGAGGCAACCAATGGATGTTTCTCTCTCTCCTCCCTTCTTCCCGCCAACTCTCTCTGAAAAAGCAATGGAAAAAATATCCTCAGGTGAAGATTAACACAAATCCTACATAATAAAGAGGTAATATGCAAATTAACCCTCGCAACTTCACAAGATGGCTGCCTATGACCAGGCCGCAGGGGGGTAAGTGAGGGACGACCAAATGACTGAACAAGCAGGCTGCATGGGGTGACCAGGCTGGCGGGGTGGCAGTTGGGGGCGACCAGGCCAGCAGGGAGGACAGTTGGGGGCAACCAGGCCAGCAGGGGGGGCAGTAAGAGACGACCAGGCTGGTGGAGGCAGGGGGTGTACAGCTGGGGGCGATCAGGCTGGCAGGGGGGCAGTTAGGGGTGACCAGGCAGGCAGGCAGGTGAGCGATTAGGAGCCAGCAGTCCAGGATTGTAAGAGGGATGTCTGACTGCTGATTTAGGCCTGATCCCCAGGACATCCCCCAAGGGTCCTGAATTGGAGAGGGTACAGGCTAGGCTGAGGGGATCCCCTCCCCTGTGCAAGAATTTCATGCACTGGGCCTCTAGTAAATAAATAAAAACCAAATCTGTGTCCCCCAACTTTGTTATTGAAATGTACACAGTTTATAAAATATTATAAAACATAGATATTAAAAAACAAAACAAAACACAGGAAGATCTGTTCAGGCATGTTTTTCATGAAAACCTTGAAACCAACCTATGGATGAGTGATGTGCTAGGTGGGTTGTCATGGACCGGTCAGGACAGCAAGATCTTGCCTGTGTTGTAGTCATCAATCACCTGGCACACATCCCTGTGCAAAGGTGTCTTGGATGAACTGCATTCCCCATTCTGCAGAGGAGGGAGCTGAGGCCCAGGGAATTCAGTGGTTTAGGGAGGGTTGCAAAGCAACATGGCATCAGAGCCACGCTGGCCAGCTGGTGTGTTATGAGAGATGATAGTCCAGCCCAGTCCTGCTGGGAAGCCAGGGGGGTCCCTTCCATCACCCTCTGCCTGGGATGGGCTCGGCCCCTCCACACCCACCGTTCTTTATCCAGCTCCTCTGCTGCCAGGGCCTCAGGATGAATACATCTTTACAGGAATGAATCAGGGACGGTGCCCAGCCAGGCATCCCCCCGAATGAACCCCAGCTCTGAGTTTCCACGGCAAGGCCTCCCTTCAGCAGGTTCCCGGGGCGATGGAGTACAGGGACGGGCTGTGAAAGAAATGATACCACGCAAGGCCTTGTAAAGCCGTTTCATTATCCTGCCATGGATTTTTGGCAATTCCTCACGTCTGGCTTGTTTTATGTCTAATTACATATCGCCATACATTTCCCCCGCATGTTATGTTTCACATAATAAATACGTGGAAAATCTTTCTCTTTTTCCATTAGCCCCTGCCCAGAAATGAACAGATTTCTGGCGTGTGCTTACGCAGTAAAGAGGCAGTTGTTTCAGACACCGTGACACTTCATAACTGGACTTTACGGGCCCCTGTTGCTCTGCTGCAGAGTGGTTTCTGCATGCTGTTTCTGCTCTGGAAGCAAAGGGTGCTTGTCAGGAGCCACGCCCTGGGGTGGCTGGAGACCCAGCCGGTCCCTCCGTCTGGGAGGCAAGGAGGCTGTCGGGCCATGGAGGGGACACAGGGACGCGGGCGGGGGCGGTCTGGCTGCCAAGGCTTTCCCGTGGCTGTAGTGCTGATAGGAAGGCCAGGGTCTCGTGAGCATCGATCATTCGCGTGCACCTCATCTAACAGTCAATCTACGTGCATTTATTAAACACCTTCTGTGTGCCCAGATCTGTTCTAGATGCTGAGTCGGGGAGGAAAGGAGGAGATAGTGGGGAGGAGAATGCCAAAGAGTAGAGATGCAGAGAGAGCTCATCGTGGGGTTAGGAGAGCAGGACTTGGAACCGGATGGCCTGGGTTCAGGGCCAGGCTCCACTGCTCACCTGCTGTGGGAGGCTTGAGCAGTCGCTGAAACCTCTCTGAACCTGTTTGTCCATCCAATGAGTAAGAATGCCATGCTATAGCCTCGTGGGCTTGTCATGAAAATTCAATGAGATAATCCAAGCTAAGGGGCTCCGCATGTCCCTGGCCCAGGGTGTGTGCTCAGAGATGGCCCATTATTGCTGTTATCATTATTCTCACATCATCTATGATGGGGCTGGGCAGGGGCAAGGTGGGAACACAAAGGATATATGAGACATGGCCCTGAAATTCAGTCCTGGACTTGAAGTCCAGCTCACAGTGATCAAGGAGGTGAGCCCTGTGCTACAGGGGACAGTTGGGAGACAACTTGGTCCTGGGCTGTCATCGGTGCAAAAGGGCTGGGCTGCTGTGGGCTGGAGACCATGAGGGCTTCCTGGGGGACCTGGGATTTGGGGGAAAGGCACAGCAAGTTATGGAGAAAAGGACAAATGAGGAGCATAAGCAAAAGTAGCAAGGAAGAGCACAATGTTTTATGAGAGCATAAAACCATTTATCATTCATGCCTCAAAGGCCTGTGGAGACTCTATTGCTACAAGTACTTACTAAGGGCAAGGCAGCCTTCGAGGCCTGGGAACCCAGAGCTCCTGGCTCCTGCTCTGGGGCTCAGGCCCATACCCCGAAACTACAGTGCACGTAACAACACGATGGACTGCACATATGATGGTGGTCCCTAAGATTATAATGGAGCTGCAGCATTCCTATCGCCTAGTGACATTATAGGTCCTATAAGCTCGGGTGTAATGCATTACTCATAGCTATTAATGTAGAATAAGGATATAAAGAAATATTATTTACAGCTGTGCAGTGTGTTTGTATCTTAAGCTAAATGTTATCATAAGAGTCAGAAAGTTAAAAACAGTTTAAACGTTTATAAAGTAAAAGGATTACAGTAAACTAAAGTTATTTTATTAGTGAAGAAAGAAAAAATTTTAAATACATTTAGTGTAGCCTTAGTGGACAGTGTTTATAAAGCCTATGTCGTGCACAGTAATGCCCTGGCCTTCACATTCCCTCGCCATCCCTCCCGACTCCCCCAGAGCACCTGCCAGCCCTGCCGGCTCCATGTGTGGTAAGTGCTCTGTACAGGTGGACCACTCTTATCTTTCGGGCCATATTTTTACTGTACCTCTTCTGTGTTAGATATACAAACACTTACCCTCGCGTTACAATTGCCTACAATATTCACTACGGTAACCAGCTGTGCGGGCCCGGGAGCAATGGGCTCTACCATACAGCCTAGGTGTGTGGTGGGCCACAGCATCCAGGTTCGTGTAGGTGCGCTCTGGTGTCCGCACAATGACGAAATCGCCTAACGACACACCTCTCAGACCATACCCCGTCTGTAAGGGTGGCATGACTTTCTCAAATAAAGCTTCACAGTGTAGAGGAGCGGGATGCACCCTGGTCACGGGTAGGAAAAGGGGCACAGGTGTGGTGACCTTTTGACCTGGCCCATTTGACCACATGATGAGAATGTTTGCTGGGGGCAGAGGGAGGTCAGGCTGGGCAGATATTCCAAACTCAACAGCCATTCCAACTTTGGGCCCAATGGCCCTGATGTCACACCCCATACCATAACCACTGACTGTTCCATGGGGACAAGGACTTGTCTGCCACGTTCAAATCATAGATGCTCAAAAAGTATGTGTTGGATGGAGGAGGTAGTGGTCATGGAATCATGTACTGGCTGTGTCTTCTGCTTGCCCCTCCAGGTCCACTCTTCTGTCTCCATCTTACTCTGCCCAGGAGGCTAATGAGCCACCTCAGTGGGCTCCCCTGCCAGCTGGTTGTACTTGGGTTTTGTAAAAAAAAATAAAAATTTATTATTATTATTTTTGGAGCCACTTTGAAATGGAGTCAGAGCTGCCATCCCAAAGGAACTGCCTTGCACATCTTATGCCTCAAAGCTTTGGAATGTTAAACGGCAACATAACCTTTGGACCAGCCCTAAAGCAACATGAGGTCCCCAAGAACTGTTTGCAGGGATAACAAGAAAGCAGATATTATGACGACGGGACTGATGGCCAGACTGAGAATTTAAAAAACATTATTTATTGGGAAGCATAGAACGGTTGTTAAAAAAGTCAGGGGGATATAAAGTTCAGCATAGAGAACGTAGCCAATAATATCGCAATAACTCTGTATGATGCCAGGTGGGTACTGAAATGTGGGGGAACACTTTGTAAGCCATGTGAGTGTCTAACCACTGTGCTGGACACCTGAAACTAATACAAAACAATATTGAATGTAAACTGTAATTGAAAAAAAAATTTTAAAGATTCTTTGGAATTAGCGTCACTCTGTTAGCTTTTCTGCACCAGTAGAAATGCCTTTCTTCTACGGATGTAATGGTTCCCTTTCCCTTTCTCATAAAGACCCTTTGCCTTTGTCTCTTGATGGTTTCCACCAGGAGTCAGCACTTCCTGAACCGCTTTTCTTTTTAAATCTTGAATAAATGCTGGGGAGGCCTTTTATTTTCAGGTTAACCGTTTGGACAATGGGGAGCCCAGGTAGGAGACTGGAGAGAGGGAGGAGAGGGAGATCCAGGAACCTGGCTCCCTCCCTCTGCTGGCTGGGACCCTCCAAGGTGGGCTCCATTCCACAGGCATGACCTCTCCTGGGTGCTGGCAACCCCTCCCTCTAGGCCCGGGGTGGGCAAACTTTTTGACTCGAGGGCCACAATGGGCTCTTAAACTGGACTCAGAAGAAGGAGCTGCGGCCGTGTTTCCCGACGTTGCCATGTTAACACTGCTGCTGGTGAAGGAGCGGAGGGGAGAGCAAGAGAACCCTCCGCTCTTTTGGCTCCGCGGGCCGGATAGAACAGCCGAACGGGCCGTAGTTTGCCCACGGCTGCTCTAGGAGGTAACCCCTAGGATGGTAACCCCTGTTACTAGCCCTGGTTTCTGCCATTTGTTCCTTTATAAAACTCCGACTGACACGTTCCCTAATTTCAAATTTTTTGTGGCAAAATTCTAACACAGTGCTGCCCTTCTCATCGCAATTCTGGGAGTCTGGTAGGAGCCGTGGATGTCTGATGGACTCTTTGACCAATCATAACCTCTCTAGTTCAGTCTTTTTCCCACTCCACAAATACTGCAGAGCAGGACAGGACCCCAAAATGCAAACGCAGAACTTGCAAGGAGAAGTCAAGCGGGCGAGAACACGCCACAGTGCTAGTTTTGAATCTCTTCTTCCTTTCTCATTTGTTCCACAGGTGGCCTCGTGGGCAACCACTGCCCACACAAATAGCAGCAGAAATCAAAGAACACAGAAGAGTCGATCTGAAAGGAGCCTAGAGACCATCTAAACCAACCCATCCTTCACCACCACTTCTCCTGACATCTCCAACCCACCACCTCCGCCGTCACCACCACAACCACCCTCACCATGCCCAATACCACCTCTACCACCACCACCATCTCCTCTCCAACTATTGTCACCAAGTCCACCCCCACCTCCATCACAACCATTATGCCCAACTAGCACCATCCTGACCAACATCCTCACCACCACCATCATCGCCAGGCCTAACACAACTACCTCATCTCCACCACCACCGCATTCAGCCCCACCACACCACCTCCACAGCACCAAACACCACCATTGTATAAAGAAAGAATGAGAGCCAGAAAGACGTGCTTTGAAACATAGAACACTGTGTGGCTTAGGTAGAGCTGGGGCTCAGCTCTCTTAACTTTCAGTCAAAGAGACAAAGTCTAAGTAACAGTGAAGTTCAACCACAATTTGAAAAAAAAATGCAAAAGAAAAGAAAGTCTTCAGGAATACGGCAGCATGATATTGAAAGACAACATTTGTCTCACATTGATTTTTTTAAAAAAATAGACTTTTTTAAGAGCAGTTTTAGGTTCATGGTGGAACTGAGTAGAAGGTACAGAGAGTTCCCATACCCCTGCCCCCACATATGCACATCCTGAGCCCCATGAACCTACACTGGCATGTCATTTTCCCCCAGAGTCCATAGTTTACATTAAGGGTCACTCTCAGTGTTGTACACGCTATGGGTTTTGACAAATGTATATTGGCCTGTATCACCATTAAGTATACAGAATAGTTTCACTGCCCTCAAACTCTGTGCTCCACCATCCACCCTTCCCTCCCCCGGACCCCTGGAAGCCACGGACCTTTTCAGTATATCCAGACCTTTGCCCTTTCCGGAATGTCACTTGACATCATATAGCACAGTAGCCTTTTCCGATTGGCTTCTTCACTCAGTGATGGGCATTTAGGTTTCCTCCGTGTCTTCTCACAGCTTGACAGTGCATTTCTGGTTCGTGCTGAATAATATTCCACTGGGTGGATGTACCGCAGCTGAATCCCCAATGCCAGTGGTGGACGAATCTTAGTCTCAAACGGCCCAAGTTTCACGCCATTTCCCCAGAGGATGTCTGAGTTCCCATGGGTGGGGGTGGGGGTGGGGTTGTCATTGGAGATAAGGGTTCAAGTGAGACCCCAACATCAGGAGTCTACTTGGTCACCATGGAGGTTGCCTGTGGTCCTGCCTGCATGATCCCTCCAATCAGGGGGGGGGTTGGGGGGCCTCTCCACATCTTCTGGGCAAATGTTACACCAGGGACCCATCTGTTGTCTCCACAGGCTAATGGGCAGGAGAATGCACAATGGGGCTATTTCAGGCCATGGCCTTGTCACGCTGCAAGGCCTTTTATTTCTCTGAGCCTTGCTGCCTCCCCAAGGTTCTTCCCAGAAGGGGTGGTACGGTCTCCTCTGCTCCCAGATTCCAGTCTCGGTAGAGTGGGCCATTCCCCAGGACTCAGCTCTCCACGCCCCCCTCCTGGGCCCTCCATGCAACCTCTTCCCCACTCAGGGAGGACTTTTTTAGTTGGGGGGTGGGAGTTCTCACTCCCTAACTCGGTTGCCTTCGCAGTTTCCCCTGCAGTCAAGGCTTTTGCTCACAAATGTCAGGAAGGGACCCCAATTTCCCTCTGTCCCCTCTGTCACATCCTTTCCCTGGGCAGGGAGCACGGGAGCCTGGCTCCAGGGACGGGAGAGGGTGGGAAAGGAAGGAAATGCCGTGGGGAAAGAATACCAGTTGGTTTTTTAAAATGTCATGTGGCAGATGGTATCTCATGGAACCATCCACAATGCTGGGACACAAGTACTGCTACACACTGACGCCTACAGATGAGGAAACCAAGGCTCAGAAAGAGCAGGCAATGTGCACAAGGTCTGAGGAGGGGCGGTGGCGTCCTGTGAACCCCGGCCCTTGACCTAAGCAGTGCCCTGGCCCTGATGACACACTTCCTGCAGGCCACCCCTCACCTGCCTCCGCCCGGTTCCTGGGCAGTGTGTGGGCAGCAGGTGCAGGGTCCACGGGATATCTGGGTCGCCCCAACTCCTGCTGACTCCCGCAGGCCCTGAGGAGCTCTCAGGGTCGTGCCGGGTTCAGAGCCCATCCTACAGGCACCGACGGGCCATTTTCCTTCAGGAGCAGATGTCTGATCACTGCCTCATTCACCGCCAGTGATCAATAAACAGTGTTGCCTGTCATTATGTGTAATTTCCTGTGAGCCTCGCAGCAGCCTAGGACAGTGGACGGCAAACTCATTAGTCAACAGAGCCAAATATCAACAGTACAACGATTGAAATTTCTTTTGAGAGCCAAATTTTTTAAACTTGAACTATACAGCTAGGTCCATTGTTATTAACTTAATTAGGGTACTCCTAAGGCTTAGGAAGAGCCACACTCAAGGGGCCAAAGAGCCGCATGTGGCTCGCAAGCCATAGTTTGCCGACCACGGGCCTAGGAGAAAGCTCTTCCGAGGCTCTCTCTGACTGAGGCCACGGGCAGGAGGCTGTGCTCAAACACGGTGACTCCCTGGCAGGAGCTCGGACGCTACCCAGCAGCATCCACAGCCAGAAGCCCCCTGGGACCCAGGGCCATCGGGATAGCAGTCCCTGCCTGGGCACACGCCAGGGAGGCCCCCCTTGGGCTGGGGGATGAGATAAGGAGCACAGTGCAGAAGTGGGGTCTGAATCCAGCCAGCCCCCGTGCCACGCAGAGTTCTGCCCGTCCAGCGAGCCCCACGCTCACGGCCATCACCCCGGCCTGCACTCTGGCTGGGCAGGCAGATGTGGCCGTCAGAAGGGCCCAGCACCATCCACGGGCCCAGCTCACCAGAGGCCCAGGAGAGCCCCACGTGGGGGGACTGGGGTCCTGGCGCAAAGGACGTCCGTCTACGATGGGCGGCCTGGCGGCTCGGGCCGGCCTGTGAACACACGGCAGGCACTGCGGCTCTTGTGTAAACCAGCCACTGCCGACTGGCACCCGGGCTCCTCTGGGGAGAGCAGGCCTGGACCTCTGATAGCGAAGGCTTCCTCTGAGACTCCAGATCCTCATAAACAGGCTCCCAGGAGCGCTCCCAGAGACGCAGGAGAACAAACAGATTGAAGCACCTGTGCCCATAAAAAAGGCTCCGCTTGCTTCTGCTGGGATTTCAGAGGCGCCGGGGACAGCCATTCTCCCTTCCCACGCGGGCCCTTCAAAGGCTCTGGTGTCTGGTTTGAATGTCACTCAATGCATTTTCTTTCTGCAGGACATTCTCGAATTCAGGCTGGCTGGCTTTTCTGTTCGTCAATCAACAAATATTTATGGATCCCCTCCACATGGCCCAGCAGGCTCGTGGCCCCGGGGCCCGCGTTTCAGAGGCTCCCCACCAGTCATTGCTGAGGAGACACATGTGGTTCCTGGAGCCCTCAAGCCCCCACCTTCTCCAGGCCCCATCAACCTCGGGACCCCCCCCCCCACCCCCCCATGCCCCACGCCCCCGCCAGGAGAGGCAGCTGGGAGAGCCGGCTAAGTGGTTCTCGAGAACCTAATGAGCGTGGGGGGCTGACGTCAGGTGGCAGTGCACCCCTTGGTCCTGGGCATGGCCCCTGAGGAGGCCCCGGGTGGCTGCCTCCACTGGGACTTTGGACAGCACTCCACCCAGTCCTTCTCCCTTGACCAGCCCTTGGCTCATCTGGCCCCACGCCCACCCCCTTCCTTGGCCCCTCTCATCCTGGAGCTTTCTTGCCATTTGGGCCTGAAACCCGCTGAAGAGCCCTCCACCCCTCGCTGTGCCAGCTCTGACACTGACTTGGCAGGGCTGGGGCGGTCTGGAGTTCATCCTCTCTCAAGGGCCTGTCTTCCCTCCCCAAAGCTCTCTATGGGCCTCAAGACCCGACTTCTGGCCTTGGAGAGCCGCCTCCAGAGGGGTTAGTGGGGCCGCATCCATTTGAGGAATCACGGGGACCCCCAGGAAGGGACCCAGGGCCTTGGTCAGGGAGGGGCCATGTGCTACCCAAGCCCCTAAGGCTGAGCATGCCCGGCCTGGACCCAGGCTGCGGAGCTGCTGCCAAGATGCTCACTGGGCCCGAAGCATCTCGGGGTCTCTCTGAGCCTCAGCTTCCTCCTCTGTGAGTGGGACAAAGTCTGGAACAGGGGGCAGACCTAGGCGGGGGAGCTAGACAGGCCTGGGCTCAGCCCCACCCTGAGCTGCGATCTGGGTAGGTTCCTTAGCCTCTCAGAACTGCAGCTGCATCATCTGCAGAGGGAAAGGTGACAGGCCTCACCTCTGTGGCTGTTGCCAGGGCTGCAGGAGATGCACACACAGCACCTGGCATGGAGGGCTTAGCAAGCAGGCTCATCACCAGCACTTCAGAGGCCCGCGTGGAGGCTTACGTCCAATGAGGTCACGTGAGTGTGTGGGCAGTGGCTTGGTGAAATATGGTGCACAAATGGTAGCAGTTACCACTTATCGGTGAGTCCCCTTCTCCCTGTGCCTCCTTCCCCTCCTTCTCTCTGTCCAGTTTATTTTCTCTTCTCTGCCTTAGCCTCCCCTTGGCCTCTTCTCCTCTCGTCTCTTCCGTCTCCTCCCCTCCCCACAACCTTTAGAGTCAACCTCCAACACTACTTTCATCTTCCCTCACTCTAGAACCCACACTGGCCCCCCACTGTCCCTCATGTCCAATCTCAGCAGTAGCGCCACCTCTAGTTATCTATTTTCCCTCACAGCCCTCTTCACTCACACTGTCCCTCCAGCCTGGAGAGCTCTCAACAGATATAATCCCACCCACCCTTCAAAACCCAATTAAATTCAATTTCTGAAGTAACAAATATGTTGCCCCACAGCTCCTCTGTGGCAGGGACTTTTGAAAGGGTTCTCCCCTGGGGAGCCATCATTTTCTAGGTACAGCCATAATTTTCCAGCTGTGTGGCCTTAGGAAACTTACCTACCCTCTCTGAGCCTATCTTATAAGGTGGTTGTGAGGATTCAATTAAAATTGTGGTTTGAAATTTTTTAGTGCATAAAAAAATGATTAACAAATAGTAGCTACTTTTGTCATCCTCGTTCTTGGGTAGATAAAATGAAGCCACCCAGACCAGCTGGGAGTATTCGGCTTTAGCTGTGCATTGCGATCCTTTGGTTAAAATCAATATCGTCTCACTCATCGAGCACTCGGCCAGGCTCCCAAAACTCCGTGTCACAGTATCCCCAGAGGTCTGGTCATTCAACACTCATTTAAGCACCCCACCTCCCCCAGGCAGGAAGCTGTGCCAGGCATGGGGCAGGGGGGACATGTGAAACCGGCACAGCCCAGACAGGTTCACTGGAGGAGTGAAAAGCGGATAGTGAGGACCCAGGTCCCATGCTGGCCTGGAACACCAGGGGCACCCCTGGTGGACTGGGACAGCACCCGAGCCTTATCTACAAGATAAGGCACAGATCAGAGCTGGCACAGCGAGGGGTGGAGGGCTCTTCAGCGGGTTTCAGGGGAGCCTGCCCGGTCCACCCCCAGGACCTGTCCCTTCTCCAGCTCACTCTCCCCCCGCCCCTCCCCCGGGTTTCCCTGCCCCTACCACCCTGGCTCCCTTCCGTCTGGTTAACAGAGACAGGTCTGCCCAGCTCAGAGTCTGCATATGCTCCTGGACGCTTCCTTCTCTGCCCAGGACATGCTCGCCAGCCCACCCACCTCCAAGGTGTAAGAACTCCCCCTATGCCCAGCCGGCTGGTGTGGCTCAGGGGTTGAGCGTTGACCTATGAATCAGGAGGTCATGGTTCGATTCCCGGTCAGGGCACATGCCCAGGTTGCATGCTCAATGTCCAGTGTGGGGCATGCAGGAGGCAGCCAATCAATGATTCTCTCTCATCATTGATGTTTCTATCTCTCTCTCCCTCTCCCTTCCTCTCTGAAATCAATAAAAATATATATTAAAAAATAAAAATACATATATAACAAAAATATGTTAAAAAATCGAACTCCTCCTAGAGCCAGCCTCTCTCTGTTGGAATCTCTGCTTTTGTTTAGGACAGTGGTTCTCAGCCTTCTGACCCTTTAAATACAGTTCCTCATGTGGTGACCCAACCATAAAATTTTCGTTGCTACTTCATAACTGTAATGTTGCTACTGTTGTGAATCATAATGTCAATATCTGATATGCAGGATGGTCTTAGGTGACCCCTATGAAAGGGTCGTTCGACCGCCAAAGGGGTCGCGACCCACAGGTTGAGAACCGCTGGTTTAGGATGTTATGAAACAAACTCAGGCTGGATTTGAATCCAGCTCTCTCACCTCTCAGCTAACCTTGAGCAAATGGCACTCCCACTGGGACCCCTCACCCCTGGCCTGCACCACAGAGCACCGGGCAGCACACAAGAGGGCACCCGGCACATGCCAGGCCTACAAGCAATGGCTGAGGGTGAGACACAGGAACACAGCCCCCACAGAGGCTGGGAAGGGGGTGGAAGTCATGGCTTCAGGCACCTGCATCGCTACCTCTCCTGCCCAGATCCCTCCCCGTTACACAGACAGTGCCTGCTCCCTGCAAGCCCGCCTCTCTGCTCCCTCGCTTAGGCTGTGCCGGGCAAGCCCCTTGCGGCTAAGTGCTCTATAAAACAGGGCATTTCTATTAGACCCAGGTGGGGGCAGCTGCAAGAAGCCGGGCAGGGGAAGTGGGGTCCCGGGGGTCTGCACCAGCTGAACCCAACAAGGCTTCTCGTGGCCCAGATGCTATTTGTCAACCTGAGGGCTGCTGCCAGCTCCTCAGCGTTACGAGTAACGAGGGAGGGCAGAGCTGGCGCAGCTTCCCGCTCGCCAAGTGCTGTGGGCTATTTGCCTGGCATCTGTGGCTGGACTCAGCCCAGGGCATGTTCAGTGAGGCCCCTTTAAAATTTATTCCCCCCCCCCCCGCCCCTAGTGAATGTGAGGGTTGGAGGCCTTCCTGGTTCCCACTGATTTGCTCTCAGAGACCTTTCTGTCGGCCTTGAAAGGACTGAGGTGTACCCGACGCAGCTAAAAGCCTCCGCAAGCTGGAACCAGACCCCGATGCTGGGCACTTTGGGGTTCTGACCGAGTGCTCTCAGGGGTGCTCCTCTTCCCCACTTCCTCCCGGGATGGCCTCTCCCAGGGACAGGTCGGAGCCGCAGCCTCATCTTTCTTCTCTTCCTTTGACTGTCGGTGGCGCCTTTCCACTCTTGCTGGTCTGGATCCCCACCGTGGCGCACAGAGCACCTGGGAGGACGGGAGCTGGGCGTTTCCTCCGCCTGCGCTCAGGGAACACCCGCATCAGCTCCGCCAGCTGCTCGCCATCCACTGGTAGATCTTGCCCTGGTGGGTCTCTGTTTCTCCTCTAGCTGATCAGCCCATCCCCGCTGCCAACCTCTCCCCACCCCACACTCCCCAACATTCCCTCCACCTCCCGCCCTCACCTCACCCACCGCCCCCTCCAAACTCCCGCCTCAAGGAGCACTTGGATGCTGAGGCCGGCAAGGAGCCCTTCCGGTAAACTTCGAGGAAGAGCATTTGAAACCAGGGGTTACAACCTGTGAGCAGAGGATCCCGAGAAACGGAGTGTGAAGGGGTCTGCACAGGTGCTGGGGTGTAAAAGCCTCATCTGTGAGTGGGATGGACTCTGCACCTCAGACGTCACGTGCCCCACAGCCCTAAGGTGGGCAGAGGCTGCCTGGGTTGGTCCAGGAACACCCCTCTAAAGGCGTCGGCATCGCAAGAAGCCCTTTGTCGTCCAAGAGGAAGAGCGATGGGATTGTTCGTGGTGGCCCGGAAGGACATGCCCTGTCTGCCAGAAGTGCATCGTCTCTGGGAAGAGACAGAGGGGAAAATAATCACCACAGGAATAGGTATAAAGTTGGGTGAAAGTAAACTCACGGGAGCTGTGGGCGGCGGGCAGGAGGGGTGTCTGACCTCAGGGGGCATCTGGGAAGGCTTTTCTGAGGAAGTGACGGAGCTGCCGGTCAGACCTCCCGGCTCCTGTCCCCACTGCCCTACCCCTTATCTGACTGCCCAACTCCACAGCCTCCCTACGGGCACTGCCTGCTAGTAGCACGCCCACGGCTGAAGAGGGCCTCCTCCCCAGCCTCTGCACGTCACATTCCTCAGACCTCCCAAGACGAACCCACTTAACCTTCTCTAAGCCTCAGTCTATCCATCTGTAAAAGGGGCCTGCCTCAAACAATTATTATGAGGTTTAAGCAAGACAAGGACAGTGAAGGTCCTTTGTGAGCAAGGAGCAGGTTGGGGCCGGGGGATTTCTGAGGTCTGAAGGCGGAAGGTAAAGGCCAGGCTGATTTTCTTTCAGAAAACCTCACCCCCAGACATGCCAATGTCACTCGGTAACATCTCTGACTCAGGAGGGACCTAAGTCTAGGGGCGAGGGAGTGCCTGCAGGACCTGGGAAGGGATGGGAGGGAGAGATTGGTTCCTGTCCTGGGAGGGACTAATCTAACTTTCCTTCAAGGTAGTGGCGACCGGGAGATGGAGGGAACCGGACAGAGGGACAGGAAGGTGAGCACGAAGACAGGAAGGAGAGAAGCCAGCCAGGTGGTGCGGCTCCTGGGGCCCCTGAGCCTGGCCTGAGTTAAATATAACCCAGTCCATTGTCTCCACGGTAATTATATTTCGCAGTTTTCCCTCTCCAGAGGCAGCCTAAATGAGGAACTGGCCAAGTCAGGGGCCGCCTGGAAGTTCTAAGAACACAATTGTTTTCGGGATGAAAATTAAAATTGTATATTTTTTAAAGTTTAAAAAAGCAAACACTCCAAGGTCATACATTGGCCCTGTGCCTGCTGGAATCCGGGCTTGTTTGCTATTCTTCCTCCAAGTACCTGAGTCTGGGGACCCAGAAGCAAGGGTCAGCTGGGGGCCATCGGTTGAGAAACACACCCAGCGGACAGTCGAGTTCTTAGGAAACAGCGCGCCCTGGCCGCCCAGGCCCCTGACAGCTCGCAGGCCCAGGGGAGGCTCAGAGGACAAGCTGGGTGGACGTCCAGCTCAGAGCCCGATGAGGGGAGACCTCCACGGCCTTGCTTTCAGGGAAGACACCTGCCTAGAGACAAGGCTTGCTGGCCTGGTGACCTGGCCTGGGGGGGACACAGGAGGTGCCTCCACTCAGGGTGCAGGGTCCGAGCTCCCCTTTCCAGAAGCAAGAGTGCTGCGAGGAGGGACAAACTGCTCTCGTGTGTGCGCATGGCGCCCAGCTCCTGTTTCTGCATTTCTCTCTCTGCTCCCTTGACTCTGTTTTCTCTCTCATCATTTCTCTAGCTCTCTCTCTCTCTCTCTCTCTCTCTCTCTCTCTCTCCCGCTCCCTTTCCCTCTCCCCCCGACCCTCTCTCTCATATTTTTGCTCCTCAGAAAATCTGTAGAATTAAAGAGTCTTAATCCCATTTGACAGATGGGTATTGCTGAGAGCATGGGGTCAGCCAGTGCAGAGCCAGAACTTGGTGTCCCCAGTGAGTTGAAGGTCCCCCTCCCCTCCAAAGCGGGTGGGCCTGGAGGAGGCTGAGGACAACACCGAGTGGGTCCCCATGCCCACCTCCTCCCTCCCCCAGATCTCCATGGCACTGCCCTTTCCACCCGCTGTCCTGGGCGGGTCGGGGAGGGAGGGACCCTCTTCCCCTCCACTCCCAGCACCCTCCGGCCCTCCTTCGCTGGGGTGGCGAGGCCCGTGTGCCTACCGCCTGCCCTCTCTCTGACAGCCCTGGCAGCCGTCCCCCCTCAGCACTCCAGGGAGAAGGGCTTAGTGGTCAGGTTCACAGGGCTGAGTTCCTGGCAACCACAGCTATGTGCTCCTGGCAGGCGTGGCTCCCCCAGCCCGCTCACCCTGGCCTGTTCTCGGGGAGAGAAGGTGAGGATGCTGGGTGGGACGGGTCCCGGGCACCCAACCTGGCTCATAAACACGCAGTCTCTCTGTCAGCTGAGCAGCCAGAGGCTGGAAGGGCAGTCAGGAGGCCCTGACGTGAGCCAAGAAGTAGTGGGCACATTTTCAGTGAAGAAAGATATGCATGAAAATACCCACAGCAAACCCTTCTAAGCAATGTACACTGAACTCCTTTAACCCTCACCATGGCCCTGTTATCACCCCCGTCACACAGATAGGGAACCAAGTCCAGAGCTGAAATGACGTGCCCAGACCCAGGCTACTCCGGAGGCAGTGCTTGCTCAGCACTTGCCACGCCAGCTCACGAGCAGCCGACAAACAGACCATGCACGTCCCAGCCCTGGGTGGCACACACACTGGCCCATGTGGCCTCAGTGCTCTGTAGTTGCAATCTCGAAACTCTGAATAATTTTTTTAAAAAGACCCCGTATTACGCTCCAAAAATCACCCCACCAGTCCTCAGAACAGAAGCCAGGCCGGTCAAGGTCATTCTCGGAGGGGAAAGCTGGCTGCTCGGCTCTGTCTGCCCCTCCACTTCTGGTTCCCTCTTCTCCCTCTAGGTATCTACTGGGGGCCACCTGAGCTCTCTCAGTCTGTGTCGTTGTTGGGCCAATGCCAACGTAAGGAACCCCAACCCCCTGCGCAGCCCAGAAGCCAATCCGTGAATGGCCCACTCTGGACAGAGGGAAGAAGTGCCCTGATTGACAGTCCTGGTCACTGGGGCGGCCAGGTGAGAGCTGGCCGTGGGAGGAACAGCTCTCAACGGGAAGTCAGGGGAGGGGAGTCACAACCAACATTCGCTCCAGGCAGCCTTGCTGACCCCTGCCAAGGGGCTGCCGCCTCCGCTCTGGGGCACGGAGCCCTCCACCCATCCCTGTATTCAGCAAGGCCGACGTGCCCATCTGGATCCCTGCAGGCTTGTGCCTCCCCAGGGGGACCACACCCTGTTCATCCGAGTGTCCAGCCTGCTGCCCAGGACCGGAACAGTCACCGCTCAGCGCATATGGCTGGCCGAGGGCTCGCGTCAGAGGCTCGGGAAAGGAACGCTGAGCTGAGGGCCTTCTGCAGCGCATGCTTCCAGACCCATCTCAGGCCCGGCTGGCTTGGCTCAGTGGTTGAGCACGAACCTATGAACCAGGAGGTCATGTTTCCATTCCCAGTCAAGGCACATGCCCAGGCTGTGGGCTCAGTCCCCAGTGTGGGGCATGCAGGAGGCAGCTGGTCAATAATTCTCTCTCATTGATGTTTCTATCTCTCTCTCCCTCTCTATTCCTCTCTGAAATCAATTTTTTTTAAAGACCCATCTCAGGTGTCAGCTGCTTCTGGGAGCAAGAGCCCCATCATTAAGGGCTCTGTGTTGGGAGTGATGACAAATACAAAAGCCATCGCCAACGGATTAAGCGGGAACCGCAGGCACTGTTCACATAGGGGAAGTTCTGGAGAGTGATTTCCTGGCTTGACCCAGTGGCTCAAAAACGTCACCACGGACCTGGTTTCATTCTCTCGCCTCTGCCTTTCACGTTATCTCATCCGAAGGCGACTTCCTTCATCCTAAGGTCTGAGGGCGGCTTCCAGAGTCTCCCCCGGCCACATCCCTACCTCCTGTATCCAGAAAGGGAGCGAGCAAGCAGCTGTCTCCACAGCCAAGTAAAATCCAACACTCGCCCAGACGGACCACAGAGGCGCCCACCAGCAAACGGCTGCGGCCAGGGCACAGGACATGCGAATGGCTTAAGCACACAGGGACCGTTCCTGCCTGAAGCCGGAGTAGAGTCCACTGTGTCCACAGCATAGGGTCCTCTGCAGGAGCAGAGGATGACCAGCTGAAGACAGGGCCCCGTCAGAAAGGCAGGCAGAGCAACCATCAAACGCCACTGCAGGCCCTGGCCGGTGTGGCTCAGGTTGAGCATTGCCCCATGCACCCAAAGCCTGCTGTTCCATTCCTGGTCAGGGCACATGCCCCGAGGTTGCGGGCTCAATACCCCATAGGGGGCATGCAGGAGGCAGCCGATGGGTGTTTTTCTCTCTCTCCCTCTCCCTTCCTCTCTTGCTAAAAAATCATTAAACACACACACACACACACATATGTATATATGTATATATATATATATACTTTTTTTAAAGCCCACTATACACTCCCCAACTCTGGTCACCAAGATTCTGAGCTCCCAAGAGCCCCTTTTCTTCTTTATCTGTACAGTAGCCCCCTTATCTGTAGCGGATACACTCCCAGCCCCCCTCCCCCGCCAGTGGATGCCTAGAACGGCAAATGGTAGCAAACCCTACAAACACCAGGACTTTTCCTGTGCAAGCATTCCTTTTTACTCCGCAGCTTCTCTCGGCATATCTGACGGCACAGCGCCGCTCCTGCGGTCTGAGGCCGTTGTTAAGCAGAATGAGGGGCACGCGCACACACGCACCGCGATGCAGTGATGGCCGAGACGGCTGCTCAGTGACCGGCAGGCGGCAGTGCCCACGGCGTGGACACACGGGACACGGCACTGATTCATGGCCCAGCAGGACAGAGCGGGTGGCGTGACCAGCGTGAGATTCCATCGCAGAACCGCACACACCTGAAAACAGGTTATTTCTGGAATTTTTCATTCAATAATTTTTCACTGACCACAGTTCATCACGGGTAACTGAAACCTCAAAAAGCAAAACCGTGGATAAAGGGGGATCCCTGTACAACTGTCCCATGTGACGGAATGTAGGAGCGTCCCTGCTTGTCCGCCATGCTAGACTGTGAGCTTGTTGCAAGCAGGGACCACGCCTTTTCTGTCCCTCCCTGTGTCCCAGCACCTCGCCCAGGGCCGGGCACGCAACATAAATACTTCTGTTCAATGTCAAAGCCAAGAGCAGGACTCTCGTAAAATAGACGTCTCTCTGCCCGAAGAGGCCGTAACAACTTCCTGGTTGTTTAAAAATAAGTGTGTAGTCTTTTCCTTGCACGATTTCCTAACTCGATCTTTTTCATCTGGAAGGACAGCACCCACGGCTCCAGGAAGCGGGTCCGTGTGCTGTGCCGCCCGAGCTTCCTGCTCCAGCGGGGTGGGGGGCGGGAACGGCACAGGTCCTCCAGGAGCCCTGTCCCCCTCGGGGCTGGGTGGACATAAAACGGTGGCCCCTCCCTGGCCCCGTCACGGCATCCTCGCACCAGAGGCACTGGAATGCCACAGGAAACCCGACAGCTCAGAGGTCTGCACGTCACAGGCCTGCACTGGGGCCTCACACGGGTCAGGAAAAGCAGCCGCAGCGGATCAAAGCGTCCTTCCCGCCCTGGAGGAAACCCACCCCCAGAGCAGGAGCTCATCACACGCTGCTCCCGGGAGGATTCCTCCGTCCAGATGGGAGCAGGCCGCCGGCCAAGCCACCCTGTCTCCTCAGTCGCATTCTTTGTCTGATCCTGGGGTTCTGATCATGACAGGAGATCTGCAGCCTCGTCCCCACTGGCCCTGCCAGGCCTGTCCCTGCACCTGGGAGGGCAGGAGGGGCCAGTGTCCAGCTCCCAGCCTCCGCCAGCCCATCAAGCAAAGCCTCAAAACACAAGCGAGGACACTCAGTCACGTGCCCAAGGGGACCTGGAGCTTGTGACAGGCCTCCTGGCTGGTGTAAACCAGCTGTCTAAACCTGCCCTCTGGGGCCGGTTGGTGGGAACTGGGTCAGAGCACAGAATGCCGTTAGAAATGGAGCAGCCTGCAGCCCCGAGAAGCGCCCCTGCTCTTCCCGAAGGAGACGGGAGGCCCCACCTTTGCTGCCTGGAAAGTAGACGGGGAGGGACCACGGTGTGAGCCCCCAGAGGAGGAGCAAGCAAGGGCTGGGTGGTTTGAGGAGAGAGCTGGGGAGGCCTGGCAGGTGGCCCCGGGACAGGAAGGGTGGGCGCTGGCTGAAGAGGGGGAAGCTTTCCAGGTTCAGGGCAAGTCCCAAGGAGGAGGAGGAAGGGCCGTGTGCTAGTCCCGACTCTGAGTGGAGGTAGAGGCAGAGGAGTGAGGCTCCAGGCCCCTTCCCTGTCCCCGCAAGACCTGGCTAAGCCACAGCAGCTGCACATGGGCCTCTGAACAAGGAGGAGGAACAATGGGGTCCCCGCAAGTCAATGCCATTTGCAAACCCCAATAATGAGTGTCTGGGGACCCCTGACTCTAAAGCCCCAGGATGCTAGCCATGGTTGGGGCAGAACACCAGGCTTGAGAGTGTCCTTGAGGGGCAGAGGGTGCAGCTAGGTACAGCCTGCAGACGCAGAGGGACAGCCTCCCCCAGCCACATCCGGGGGGAGCTGGGCACCGGCAACAGCAGAGGGTGGTGAAGGCTGCGGCCAGATTCCGTGTGGCCCAGAGAAGCAGGCATGCACAACCCCACTTTGTTTGGGGTTTTTTTTTGTGTTTTTTTTTATATTTTAGACATAATTGACAAATAACATTATATTCGTCTCAGGTAGATAACATCATGCTTCGACATTTGTATATATTGCAAAATGATCACAAGTCTAGTTAACATCCGACACCACATCAAAGCAATGTTTTTTCTTTGATGAAAACTTTTTAGATCTAGGACCTGAGCAACTTCCAAATAGACGAAGCAGCGTTACTAACTACAGGCAAGCCCCACGTTTCAGGCGGTTGGGGTTCTGGGCTTCATCCTGTGGGCTCAGGGATGCCAGGGCTTTGGCCTGAGAAGGGGTAGCTGGAGGCACCTGGTGGGGTCAGTTTCCAGCCCCGCGCCCAGGCCCCCAGGCCGAGCAGGCCCTCCCCATGGGACCCCCCTTCCGAAGCGCCCCCAGCCGGGCCTCTCAGAGCTTACATTTTTCTATTGGAAAATTCTCCAGGTTACTTTGCATTTATCCCCACAAGCTGCCCCCCACCCTCAACACACAGGCACACGCTCATAAAGCACAATCATAAAGCACACACACGCACACACATGCGCACACAGACGCGCACGCACACGCGCGCACACACACGCACACACGCGCACACGCACACACGCACACGCACACGCACGCACACGCACACACGCAAGCCCTTTTTATATCTCTGTGCGTTCCTGCTGTCCTTCTTAGGGTACACACATTCCTTTTGAGACCATTTTGTGTCCTGTGTATAAAAGCTATACATGTATTCTGAGTCTGCCCCGTCCACCTAATGTATCACATGCAGGTGTTTGTGTAAATACTGCTTGGTAGCCCCCGCTATTTTAAAAGAGAACAATCAGACAAGGCAATGCCTTCGTTCCAAATGGTTCTTAGACAGTAATTCCAGGCAGCGCGGCTGGGGGGGGGGGGCGGGGGGGGGGAAGCCTGGCAGGGCCAGTTCTGTGAAGCTGTCGGCACTGAACCCAGGACAGGATGCGCCCGGGCCATGGAGCGCCAGCGAGGCCTGGTCTTACACCGCGGGCTGCTCGTCCGCCTCTCACCCTCCCGTCCCTCGGATGCAAGCAACACCCAGGGGTCAGCCTGGGAAGCTTCTGGGCTTCTGCTTTGAGCCCCTGAGCACCCCCCTGGCTCCAGCCACAGAGGAGGAGACACCCACCTCCTCGGATGGGGGCCGATCCTAGATGTACAGCTGGAGGGCAGGGGTTCCTCAAAAAAGGAAGGCAGAAATCCAAAACCAAAATTAGGGAGAAGAGTGAAAACGTGTTTAGAATGTGAGGAATCAAAACAATTTATCAGTTTTTAAACGCTGACAAATTCCCCACACATCACAAAATCCAAAACAATATTCCAGACCAGCTTCCGCCTTTGCACAGTTCACATCTCATTCCCCCTCCGCCCCCCACCCGCCGTGGGGCCGTTCACAGGGACCCAGGTGCTGTACCTCTTTGCCTGGCACGGGGCCGGGAGGCGGGCAGGAGGAATGCACCTGGGAGCCATTCCCGCCCCTGCCAGCCCGCTGACCCACGACCGTACGTGGAACCACATAAACACATCTCCTGAACCCAGACTCTCCCCAGCTCAGCGTCCCCGTAGCCAGGTCCCCGCGATGCCCTGCCAGGCCTCTCTGAGCGCCAAGCAACGTGGAGGGAGAAGGCAATGGTCTTAACAGATGGCAGCCAGGGGTTTTACATACCCACTTTTTACCCAAACGTGGCCATGGGGACGCAGTGCCAGGGCCCCTCCTGGGGCCTTGGCAGCTCCAGGACTCTGGGGGGCCAGGTGGAAGCTTCCTCAGCTTCGGGTGCCACCCCCCCCCCCCCCCCGCTGGGGACCTGTACCCTCCACCCTTCCCTTTGTCTGGATGACGTCATCACAGCGTGGATGTCACCTCCTCCTGACCCCCAACCTAAATCAGGGTCTGCTGTTCTCTCCCGCAGGGCCCTGCATTCCCCTGCTTAGCTTTTTCACAACACGTGCTTATCTTTTGTGTGTTTATTGATTGGAGTCTGTCTCTCCCAGAATCCCCATTCCCCAGAGGGCAGGGACCACAGTGCCTCGTCTGCTATGTGACCCCAAAGTCTAATACCCCCCCGGGCCCCAGCCCCAGTGGCAGGGTGAGTAAAAGATGTGCGTGGCCCTTTTGGTCGGAATCGGAACATAAAGCAACAGGTGCTGCGGGAGCCGCTCCCTCATCTCTCGTGTCTCTGAGTGACCGCCTCTAACAGGACGGGCCAGCTGCCCGCCAAGTCCAGGCAACACACAGAGACACACAAAACCCAAAATAAACACAGGAAGGAGGCGAGGACACCAGGGGAGATGGCGTGGAGTCATCTGTGGAGTGCCACCCCTTCTACAATTTTTATTAAAAATTTAAAATGTATCAGACAAAATATGGGAACATAAAAGCAATGCTTGAAGAAATCAAAGTTCTGGAAGGCTCAAAAGTGAGCAAGATGGAAGCATAGGATGGGACAGGTTAAATCTACAAGGCAGCACACTGCATTACATGATTACAGTTTTTATTAGAAATAGAAAATTAGGCTGGAAACTGGCCAAAGGAATCATAGAGAAAGAGGGGGGGGGTGGAATGAGAGAAGAAAGGAATCCTTAAGACATCAAAATGTTTGGCAAAATGCAAAAGGCTCCTAAAAGACTAACAACTCTCAGCTGAGCTAAGGCTGGCCTGCCACCCGCCGTGTGCTCCACCCGTGAACAGAGCCATGGAGCTGGGTCACCGTCCACCGTTGGTTGGTCATGTGATGAGCGGGGCTGAGATTGGGGGACTGAGCCGACCGTCAGCCCTCACCCCACCCCACAGAAAGGCCTCCTGACTGCTCACCCGGGCTGAGGGCGCTCTGGCCTGTAACACATCCACAGAGGATAAGCCGGAAACGGAGGGGCCCATACTCCCTTGGGTCCCCAGGCTGGTTACCATGGTGATGGAGTCCCTGGTGCTGGGTGAACCAGGAGGGGAAGCCGATCACAGGTTCCTGGAAGCAGAGGGAGCTCTCCTCCTCCCGGGGCCTCTCTGCCAGTCCCGCCCTGGTCCTGTGCCCCTCCAGTAATGTCCTTTGTCCCCAGCTCTGACTCTAAGTGCCTCTGTGCCCCCCAGTCTCCTCTCTAAACCTCCTTCTTCTGTCTGTAGTAAGTGTGTGTCTCCCCCCCTCAGTTGATCTGTTTGGGGAGAATGGGGGAAAACAACTCATTCATCTCCTGCCTTAATTATTGTAATGGCTTTCAAGTTAGGGGTCGGGGGAGAGGGGCACACTGTGCTTAGTATGTTTTCATGTGGACGAACATATTCTCTATTTGGCAGAGAAAGAAGAGGCCTATTTGGGGTTGGGGGTTATGGAGCGATCAATAACTCCAGAGGAATTCTGCAGCTACTTGAACTCTCACCCTCACCCTCTTCCTCTCCCCTAAGATCTCCCAGTCCCCTCCCCTCACCTCACTTTTCCCAGTCCTTTCCCTTCTTTTCACCTGCCTCTTTCACCTGTGTTTGCAACCCACTTTTCCCTGCCACACACATCCCTCCAAAGCCCCGAGGATTTTTAGGGGAAATGCCTGCAGAGAAGCATCTGTTGGCCACATGTGACGAGGCAAAGGGCCTCGAAGGGCATTGTGGGCAGACAAGGTGGGACCCCGAGTCGGTTTCGGTTCTCTGTGGGGTGCCTCCCTTGCCCATAACAGGGGAGAAGGTGACCGGGAGAACCTGCATAAACAACATGCTCCCCAGCCTCAGTGGCCTCCATGGGGACGTCCTCTGGGGAGGCTCCCAGGTCCGCGGTCAGAGGGGAAAAGGCCATTTGGGCTGGCAGGGTTTCTGGAAGGGAGGAAGGAGATAGGTTAAGAAGAAAAACAGTCCCACAAATCACTCTTCAGTGAGGTAAGAGTCTCCATGGCAACCTGATCAGGGCTGAGAACCACAGAGGCAGGAGATGCACTATTGCTATGGAAACCACATCCTAGAAACCCATTGGTATGGGTCTCTGTTTGCCTTTGCAGATGAGATGCTGAGGTTGGGGGGGCTAGACCTGCAGGGTCCCTCATGGGGACTAGGGTGGTGCAGAGAGTAGGAAAACAGGGAAAGGAGAGAGGGGAGAGGGGAGATGGAGAGAAGGAGAGGAAGATAGAAGGAAGGAGGAAGGAGGAGAGAAAGGCTCCAGGAACCAGACAGCCTCCCAGGGCATCCTGAATTCTGTGGACTTTGCCTGGCAGAGAAGGACATGCCTTGAGGAACTGAATGAGGGGAAAGGCCTGAGCTGGAGCCCAGGCTGTCCATGCCAATTGGAGCTCAGGCACCCACCCACCCATCCTCTTGCTTTGACTCCATCACTAGTCAAGACGGGTACATGGAGCACATCCTGGGTGCCTGTTCACTGACCACAGAACAGCCCGCCGAGGGTCTGGAACCAGAGGAACCCAATTTGGAGCCTCCGGCCCCTCCCTGCCCAGCGGCCCAAGCACAAGGCTTCCAGAGGGAGGCTGATGGAAGTGGGCCCCGCGGCCGGCCTCTTGCCCTAATTACTCCCAGACACAGGTTTTCAGTTCACCTTTTCTGGAGCAAAGTGGCCACTGGGTGCCTAGTGCCACCTGCTGGTGACCACGGGGAGCGAGGCAGCGGTGACCAGAACTGGCCGTCCTGGAGTAGCCTCCCGCTGAGACTCACGGACCTCTTCCAGCCAGGTTTCGAACTGGTCCCCTCCTCCTGACCCTCCTCAATGGCCTGTGGGCCAGGTGAACCCTTCAGTCCAACGAGCCACAGAAGGCACTCAGCATGCGATCTCGCCAGGTCCGCTCCCCCTGTGGCTTCCATGTCCTGTCATTCAACTGAAGGTTTGCATTTTTAAAAAATATATATCTTTATTGATTTCAGAGAGGAAGGGAGAAGGAAAGAGAGATAGAAACATCAATGATGAGAGAGAATCACTGACCAGCTGCCTCCTGCACGTCCCCCATTGGGGATCAAGCCCGCAACCCAGGCATGTGCCCATGACCAGAACCGAACCTGGGACCTTCAGTCCACAGGCTGACACTCCATCCACTGAGTCAAACCAGTTAGGGCTAAGTTACCGCTCCGGGCTCTTTGGAGCATGGCTCGTCTATGATTCCTTGACTCAAGCCAGAATTTAGTTCCTACCTGGAGTTCCTCCATGGCCTGTGCCGTTCTCTCATTTGCTGTTTGGAGACAATGGCAGTCTTCACCTCTCGGGGTTCTGGTGAGGACCACATGACCTGACGCACGCAAAGCCCTTGCCCAGGGGCTGGAGGGGGCCCCGGGTTCCCGCCTCCTGGCACTCATGCCCATCTCCTCCCTGAGCGTGGGCGGGACCTGGGACTTGCTTCTTACAAACAGAATGCGGCAAAGATGTCACTCCCGTGACGTTACGTGACATAAGACTCACTCTTGTTAGGGGACTCGCACTCGAGTCTCCCCATTGCTGGCCTGGAAGAAAGAGCTGCCATGAGTCCTGTCGCTGCAAGAAGGGAATTCCGCCCATAAATAGCCCAGGGGCTTGGCAGTGGACCATTCCCAGCCGACATTCTAGATGAGGACCCAGACCTGGGGTTCCTGTTCATAGCCTCGCAGGGACCAGGCTAGGTCACGCCCAGAAACTGTGAGAGAATAAACATGTGTTGTTTTAAGTGCTGGGTTTCTGGTAATTTGTCACACAGCACAGAAAATGAATACAGCTGCTCTATCAAGAATATGTTGTGCCATACTTAAGGAATATCACTTTTGTCTGTACATCAACCCTAAGAGGGGATATTATTACCCTCATCGATGGAAAGGAAACTGAGGCTCGGGGGAGGGGCTCGGTGGCCCAAGGCCACATAGCGATTAGGGGAGGAGCCGGGATACAGGCTCCAGAGCCACATGACGAAGAGCCTGGAGACTGGCCTGTTGGCAGCAGCATTAGCCTTAGCCTGCATGGTGAGGGGTAGCTGCCCAAAGGCCTTTGGGAGAGGATGCCCTGCCCAGTTTTCCGCAAGCTCCATCCTTCTCTATTGCTTGGTACCCAGCTGCTTCCCGGGGTTCTCTCCGCCACCTGCTGGGCTCCTGAGGGCGTGGGAGTCTCCACACCCCATAACTAGGGGACTGGGAGTCAGAGCTCAAGGAGGACCGCCTGTGTCCCCACGGCCTTGGGAGCGAAGGGCGAGAGCCTAATGGCCCTGGGAATGGAGCAGAGGAATGGATGCTGCACTCACAATGTGTCGCTGCTCCCTCTCACCCCGGGGCTGGGCCTGGGCCTGAGCTAATGGCCCCACCCAAGGAGAGGAGCAGGGACACATTCAAGGGGAGGTCCTTAGAGGGGACCTGCCAGCACCTGGAGCAGGAGCAGCTGGGGGCCAGGGGACGAGGAGAATTCTCACCAGGTGGTCTCCATGGGAGGGTCTTCATTTAAGTCAGTAATGAAGCAGGCAGGTGTCACCCCGGGCCCTAGGAGCCCTGGCCGGGGGCTGCATTCGCACTGTTAACCCAGGTTCTTTTCATTCCTTCCCTCTTCCCTCCTTTCCTTATGTCCTCCCTCCCCTTCTTGCCCCACAGATGCGAGGGAGTAGCAGGGGGAACAGCACTGTCTGCAGTTACACTTGAGAATGAAGCCTGAGTACACAGGTGACATCTCCCCCCCACCCCCCACTGGAAGTCACAGGACCAACCCCGACAAGGCAGGCAGGGTGAGCTCTGGCCTGGGGTCTCCCTTCTCCTTTCAGCTGGGCTAGTCCCTGTGCCTCCCTGTGCAATCCACTCAACAGCCCCTGAGGCCTGACTCTGGGCCAGGCCTCTGTCAGGGGCTGGATACAAACAGAGCCCAGTGCAATCCCTGCCTCAGAAACTCAGTATCGTGTGTGAGAGGTCAGGCACCGCAGACCCACTCCCCACGCGAGAGCAGCCTCTGCCTGAGAGCCCCCCCCCACCACCACCCCCCAGCTCTGGGCTGGCTCCTGTCCGCAGGTTTCAAAGCTGCCCGTCCAGGCCCATCGGCCGTGTAGCTGGGGCTGAGACCCATCGTCACAAGGAGCCCTCTGGCCCTTCCCTTGCTGCTGGCGTCTGGACCTTAGTCACTCCATCAGAAGAAGGCAGTTTCGCAGAATTAGCTGAACTCAAAGTTGCAAAAGAATCCCCCTCCCCGAGGCTGCTGAGGGCACGGGCACAGGCCAATGCCTTGGCGATAAATGCCTTCACTGCGCGCACTGGAAAGTGGTCACACTGGACATTCTTTTCTGTGTTTTTCCCCCCTGATATTTCAAAAGCAAGTTACATTTTGAATATTCTTGGCTTAGGACAGCCAGTTTTTACCAAGCAGCATGCAAGAAGTGACCTGACACAAACCACCATCCAGGGCACGCTGCTGTGCACCAGGCACTGTATGCACGTCTGCCACGTGGACCTCACAACTGCCCTAAACGGCACCTTCTCCCCATTTCACAGATGAGGAAACTGAGGCACAGCAAGCAAGTTGCCTACAAGCACACCACTAGTAACTAGCGGGAAATCTGTCCGATGTCCCCACTCCTTGCCTCCTATGAGAAAGACAAAGGACACCGTGTTCTGAATGACACCAGGTCAGTCTCACATTTATCAAAGCAAACGGGTCAAGTGACGATGGGCAAATGTGAAGGTGCTGGTGGGCACTGCACGGGGCAGGCTGCGCTGGACACAGCCACCCAACCTAGAGGGGCCCAACCAGGAAGTGAGCGAGCCCCTCCCGCTGGGGCTGCCTCACAGGATGACAGGAGGCCTGGACCAGAAAATAGCCAAGAGCAAGTCTTCTCATGCTGTGCCCGACCCTGGAAGCTCAAGTACCAGGGCATCTGCTTCAGGACAAGCCCTACCGACCTTGGTGACAGGGCCTCTCCTTGCAGCCCCCTAGCCCTCGGCCTCCCAGCCCAGACCTGCCGCCTGCCAACTGTGCAGCCATGGGAGCTGCTTCTATACTCGAAGGTTGGCCATCTGTGGAAAGGGAGAGACAGCTCTTGTTCTTTGGGGAGGATGAAATGAGAAGCGGCTCTCAGCATAGAGCTCAGCCAAAGGGCAAGGCCAAAGTGCATTAATTCCAATGCAGTCGCATATATTCTCCTCCAGTTCTCCACTTGAGTTCCACTGTCGCTGGGATATAAGGTCATCCTAAGCCTGGGCTGGCGGAGGTGAGCGCTCACCCAGGGGATGGGCAGATGCTTTCAGAAACCTGGTTTGTAGCCGATGGTCATGCTCCGGCTCAGGCATTCCACCAGATGGCGCCAGGGCACAACGTTCACCCCTTCAGGCCAGCACGCCAGGGTCTTTGGGGTCTTCCTGCACCAGGGGAAAGGGATTTCATTAGCCAATTCAGAGCTCAAGAAAGCCTGCGGTTCTGTCAGCCTTCCTGGCTTCCCTCCAGCTCCTCAGTCCAGATCTTTATTAAAACATGGCGGGTGGGGGGGTGGAGGCACAGTGACACTGTCAATGCCAAGCCAAGTCGCAGCAAAGTCCATTATGGACCTATGATGGGCAAGGCTCTGTGGCAGGTACCGTCCAGTGTTCGAGCTGAAAGGGGCCTTTGACAAACCCCAGTCTTGTCCCTTTGTTTCCCAGAATTGGAAGGACTGTTCCCCTTGGGGACAGCATGACTCAGGGGGACGGGTTTCAGGGGAGGCCATCACATCTCGCTGAGCCAAAGCCAGGTGAAGACAGGAACCGAGAACTTTGATCGAGTGTGACTTCCGGGGCTCTTTCTGCCTCCCCCTCTGCTGGCACACAGGAGACTCTCCCTGAATGTGGTGAATGGCTGAGAGCCTGGGCTGAGTTTGCGCCATCCAAGGAGCTACCCGGGAGGGAGGGAGGGCAGACATGTCTGTCAGCATCCCCCTGTTTCAGAGGAGACTGGTTCTGGGTCAGAGCTATATTCCTTGGGGGTCCACCCCTGTGGTCAGATGACTCCTTGAGGGCAAAAGAGAGTCAACAACTCACCCCAATATCAAAACAGCACAGAATGAAGAAGCGCTCTACTAATCTGAACTGTGCCCAGGGTATACGTAAAAGAAGCAAGGGCATAAAATTACCTAATTTTCCATCTTTTGTAGATAAAAGGACAAAATTAGTATATTTGAGCTGGCTCACATTTGCATAAATGAACTCTGGAAGGATTTAAAGGGCACAAAGAATGATAGTGATAGGGTGGAGAGGGATGGATGGATGGATGGATGGATGGAGGGGGACAGGGGAGAAGGCACGTTTGCACACTGCTTGGTCTTTGAACTGTGCAATGCATTACCTTTCAAAGTCTGAAATTCAAGCACAGTTCCCCACAGTTTTGAGGTGCTTCCACCTGGTGGGGAGTGGAGTGCTTCATGGGGTGTTCAAGGTGATTGTAAACAACTAGAGGCCCAATGCACGACATTCGTGCACTCAGGTTAGGGGTTCCTCAGCCCGCCCTGTGCCCTTTTGCAGTTTGGGAGCCCTCCGGGAGTGGGCCTAAGCTGGCAGTCGGACATACTTAGCGCTGCCACGGAGGCGGGAGAGGCTCCCACCACCTCCGCTGTGCTCGCCAGCCGTGAGCCCAGCTTCTGGCTGAGCAGTGCTCCCTCTGTGGGAGTGCACTGACCACCTGGGAGCAGCTCCTGCATTGAGCGTCTGCCCCCTGGTGGTCAAGGCACGTCATAGCGACTGGTCATTCCACTGTTCGGTTGATTTGCATATAACCCTTTTATTATATAGGATTCCCAGACGCCTCACTGGATCACATGGTGAAAAATTCATCCCCTCTTCATTCCTCTCTAGTCCCTTGAACCCATCGAGGAATGTCTCCGTCAGATGCTAGTGGGCCTTCACCTCTCCAAACCCTGGTAAAGAAAGAAAGCGGGCAGCAGGTGTAGAGCCTCGGCCAGCAGCAGCGACTAGCTGAGCTGGAATCATGCTCTTTTCTCTCCAGGACATTGACTTGTACTAATATCTACTATAAATGGCAAGTAATGTTGGCTTTTTGTCAATAGTAACATGAGGCTTCCTTTTCAAAATAGACTTAAATAAACTGTGAGTTGCTCTAAAAATATATATATGCAAACCCTAATGCCATTGCTTTGTGACTATGGTATCAAGTGCTAGCCTTGTGCCAGAACTGCTAAGTGCTGCCCATGAATTAACATACGTGATCCTCCTGCCCCTGTGAGTCACAGATGAGGACACGGAGGGAGGGAGTGTGGACTGTGCCCAAGGTGGAGGTGGGTTAACTGGAGGCGGATCTGGGATTTGGCCTCCGCAGCTTACCCGTCCCCCCACCCTCCCAACCCTCCCCAAACACAGACGCATACACACATACCGGAGGGACTAAAGCTGGGGGCCCGTGAGTGCAGGCCTGCCTCCTCCTCCCCCAGTGCTCAGCCTCCCCCTGCACGGAGGCCCTAGCCTAAAGGCTCAGGCTTCATTTTGGACAACTTCCTCTCCTTCCTCCCAAGTTCTGGGTCCCTGAAGCCAGGTAGTTTCAGCACATCCCCCGCCCCCCGAACCAGAGGGTCAGACACACACATACACCCCCCTCTGCAATCCCACTGAAGTGCTCAACTCCTGGAACATTCCTCGCTGCTCTTGGGGCCTGGGCCGCAGCACAGGAGGGCTGAGCTTCCCGTCTCCCACTGGCAGGCTCTGTGGGACAGGGTGCAGGCTTGTCTCCATCCAGTGGTGGCAGCAAAGCCCTGTGCTGCCCCCACCCCGACCCGCGCCACCCTGCACAGCCCTTCAGGGACCCTGTGCGAGGTCACTGGATTTCTCCCCTTGTCGGTCCGCAGTGAAAACAGCATGCGTTCAGCAATGCAGGGAAGAGGGCTGTACCCCAGGCAGTGACTGCAGCCCAGAGCTGGGACACTATAGGGACCACCTAGCTGGAAAGATGAGCCAGCCTCCTCACACCCACCCTGTGCCCTCTGCCCTTATAGAGATGGCCTGAGGGTCACGATGGGTCCCAGCGAGTAGTGAGGCCTGGTCCCTCCCCATCTCCCTCTTCTCTGAATGAACTTTCCTCTTCTCTGTGGGCCACAGGTACTCTCTGCAGTCAGTGTCTAACTGCCCCCCCCCCATGCCCCAGCCCGCCCCCCCTACCACCACCACCACCAAAGTCACCTGGAGGGCTTTGTAAGAGACAGGTCTGGCCCAGGCCATGTCCCTCCGCACCTCTGAGAATCTAGTGAGGCCTGGGCACCTGCACCTGTAACAAGTCTGTAGGTGATTCTGACCAGCAGCCAATGGTGAAACAGGAGTGGTGGGATGGTGGGCTTTGGCCTCAGTTGAATCCCAGCTCCAACCCCAGCCTGCTCAGGGTCCGGAGCAAGTTACCAATGCTCTCCAGTGTGCTCAGCAGTGAAAGAAAGGGGACCGTGACAGTACCTAAGTCACAAAGTGCTGGCGACGCCCGGCCGGTGTGGCTCAGTGGTTGAGCATCAACCTGTGAACCCGGAGGTCACTGGTTCGATTCCTGGCTGGTTCGATTCCTGGTCAGGACTCCATCCCCAGTAGGGGGTGTGCAGGAGGCAGCCAATCAATGTTTCTCTCTCATCCATGTTTCTATCTCTCTATCCCTGTCCCTTCCTCTCTAAAAAATCAATAAAAAACATATTTTAAAAAATAACAAAGTGCTGGTGACAATGAAATGATGTCAGGTGCTTAGCCCAGTGTCAGGTGCACACACACCCTCGGTGAATCCATCCTGTCCTGACACTGCGACTCTCAACACGCCCCTCGGCTTCCGGGAGCAGAGACGCAGCTGCCTTTCTTCTCTGACAGCTGGGAGGGAGCAACAGTGGATTTAAATAAAATGTGAGTTGCTCTCCTCGCTCAGCCGGGGCTCCTAGGGCCTGGGGTGCTGTGGTTGCAGTCCCAGGCGCAGCCTCCGTGGAGGAGGAGCGGGGCTGGTGCAGCCCCTCCTTCCTGTGCCCTCTGTCCCTCTCACCCACCACAACAAGGCTGATCCCCGAGGCAAGAGGCAGGAGGGACGCAGGTCATCATCCCTTCTTAGAGCCGAGAAACAGGCTCCAGCGGCCAAGGTCATGGAGCCAGAGCAGGGCCGGCCAACAGACGGGCTTCCTCTGGGGCCCAGATGGCCAGGGTGGGGGTAACGCCAGGCCAGGCTCTGCCCCCCACACCAAGGCTTCTTCCTCAACTCACAGAGCAAGAGTCCCCCGTGAGGGAAGCCAACCCCCTCCCTCTGCCAAAGGCGGGGTTCTGGCGGCCTAGGACAGTTACCCACAGCTCCCGCACCAGGTGGCCCAACCAGGGAGTCCAAGTAACTCCTCAGAGGGGGGGCTCCCCTTTCCAGCCCCAGGGAGGCAGCAGAGGCCTGAGGACCCCGCTGTGGCTCACTTGGAGGGGAGGGGTAGCGGCATCTCTCCCAGAGGCATCTCTCCCAGAGGCAGCCAGGCTGTAAATCCAACCTGACACTGAGACACGGAGCTTCAAGGATTAGCCCTGGAGATTAGCAGAAACCTCCCCAGAATCCGCCCTCGAGGCGGCCCAGTGTGGGGGGTCCTGTCACACAGCGGGTGGGGTGGGGCAGGGGGTGGACAGAGGAGGAAAGCCCACCCCCTCAGAGAATAGAGTCTGGACCATGGTGGCCCTTGGCCTCACTCAGAGGCCCATCGAGGTCCACATTCAGCCATCGGAGTAAAGGACCTCTTACCTGCTCAGAACACATGTGCAGGTGAGTCCCACTGAAGGGCCATCAACCCGGAGGCGAAGATGTTTACAGCTTACACAGGAGGCACACACCCAGGGGGCACCTTCCCTCTGCCACCCTGCCTCTGCCGACAGCAAGCATGTCAAACTCAAAGGCTAACAGGGGTCAAATAAACGAGGCCTGTGTCCGCAGGCCCGAGTTTGACATGCTTGGCCTACGGGGAGGCAGGCCCAGTGCGCTTTCAGACCCTGGACTTGGAAACGTGGGGCAGAGCAGAGGTTGGCCAACCATGCCAGAGCCCTGGGGGAAAAGGGAGGGCCGGTTAAGGAAAGAGGGTCAGTGGGGTCCCTGGGCCCCCAGCCCCACCGAACCCGGGCAGCTCTGCTGGGATCAGCCTGTGTGTGGGAACTCAGTCCACAAACAGGACCAGACACAGCACTGCTCCTTTCTCACACAACTCCCTTCCAGCCGGCCCTTTCCCGGAGGTGGCCCACATGCCTCTGGGAGGGGCCTCTGGCCGTGTGGTCACCTGCCCGGGGCCCCTCCCACCTCCCAGGCCTGCCAGCGTGAGGCTTTGCCCCTGCCCTCCCCTGCCTTCTCTGAAGTTCTCCCAGGGCTTGGATGTTGGGCATGGAAACAGAATTCTAGAAAAAGACAGTCCCCAGCCCTCCACTTGTGGGCTCAGATTCATCTCCCTCAAAGGTATTCACACATTGAAGATTTATTTCTTCCGAGAGTACCACAGCTTTGCAGGGGGGAAAAGGGAAAAACCCAGACAGAGACAAGCTGAAGAGGGAGTTTCAGGGGCGGGAGATGCTGAGTGGGGACATCCCTCCCCACTCCCACCCCAGCAGCTGCTGGGTGAGGGGGGCAGAGGTGCCAGGTAGGAGATGCGCTGGGAACAGCTGGACATCAGCCAGGGCTGGGCACCACTTCCCTCGTCCAGGCCCAGAGGAGCCACTGAGAGCCAGCATCTCCCTTCCCTGTCTGTGCTTCCCAGCCAGGGCCCAGCGCTCTCCCCCTACATGGCCATCAGAAAGGGAGCGCGTTTCAACTGCCACTGGGAAATAGACACAGAAAACGCTGAGAAAGGAGTCCTGTTCCAACGCCACAGAGCTCCCCAGGAATGTCTGCGATGAAGGCCACGGCCCCCGCAAGGGCAGCGGCGTCACGGGGCCTGGAGGAGCCGGTTCTGTTCTGGGCAGCATGGCAGGCTGTCCGAGGAAGAACAGAATCCCTCTCACTCTCTCCCCCATCCTCCCTTCCACACATCCCATGCTGGCTCTCCCAGCACTGGCCTTGGAGAACCACCCCCAAAGGCTGCCTTTCTCCCCCAAACTGCCAAACCCCAAAGGATCCTAAGGAGAGGATGCGAGGTCTGGTCTCTCGTTGGGGTAAGTCCTCGAGTTCATCCAGTTTCTCTCTGACCTTTACCCCTCAGCCCATTCGGGGCCTAGGACCCAACGCCATCCCCACATCCCCACCCAGGCCCACCAGCCAACACGCAAAGCCTCCTCCAGGAAAAGCAGGCGCTTTCACGGCACACGCACTGGTAGCAGCGCCAAGGCCCCACTTCCCATGGACAGTGAGGGCAGGGAGGCTCGGAAGCCTCTGGTTGGAGCCCCTGGACCGGGAGACCTGCGCTCTGGCTAGCCTGAACCCACCGCTCAGCAGCCATCCTGGCCAGCATTTCAGAGCGAGTCTAGATGTTACCTAAGCATCAGACAAGAGGCCTGACCCAGGCTTGACCTGGACCCCTCCCAGGTCCTGGAGCCTAAGGAAAAAAGTAATGAACTACCTCCCAAGGTCAAATGCCCCCTTCTACCCTGTCCCCCAGTCCCAGCCATGCCCAACCACCTTCACCTCGTCTTCCAGATCTACGCACAGCTGTGCCGTCATATATGAACGTCTCTCCGTGGACACATGTTTACTAAATTTATTTATTGAAAACGCCACCACAATAAATAGAATGCCGGTACCACCTGTCATACACAGGTAGCCAACAAAAGCAGGGTTATAAAAGTTGGGAAACTTTTCCCACCTGCCCTAAGCCCCCGGCCTGTTCCCAACTTACAGGGGAAGTCAGCACGGGGTCCAGAGGCATGAGAACATGTTGGCACCAGCTGGGGCCGTCTCCTTGGCATAAGAGGATTGCAAGACAATGGGAAGGGCATCCTGTTCTTGCTCTTTGTGCTTAATGCAGGCCCGGTACTACCGACAAACATCGCAGGGGAGTGAGGGTACCCACCGATACGCTGGGGCTGCTGGACTAGAGGTTCCCTCGGCATCATGCTAACACCGCGTGGAAACAGCATTCTCTGAGCACACCTTCAAGGCACCACCAGGTTCCCCTCCTCATGTGCCTGTTCCCACACCGAGGCCTGGAACTCCCTCTCCCCACGCCTGCCCCCAGCGGAGGTCACCGCTGGCTTAGGTGGGACACCAGGTAGACGAGGCCCACCAGCAGGAGGCCGCGCACGCCGAGCATCATGAGCAGGAAGAGCAGCAGGATGGAGGTCACCGGCTCCACGGCGTGGTTGCCGAGATGCCACTGGGGGAAGCCCATGTTCACCAGCTGCCGGTTGAGGTCATTGAAGGGGGACTGAGCAGCGCCCAGCCTGGCTCCCCCCTGCTGCTGCCGGAGGCCGGGACCCCCCAGGGGGGCGCCATGGCCCCTGTTGAGGAAGCTCTGGAAGGTGAAGACAGAGAAAAACGAGTGAATCCAGAGAAAGCTTCTCTGGAGGAGAGGACCAGGCAGAAGGGAACCCTGTGGGCCGGGCCCTGCCCTCCCCTCATCACCCAGGGCCACACCCTCCTTCCTCCGCAATCCCCAGATGCCACCCACAGGAATTCCAGCGACTGAGTCACAAGCTCTCAGGGCACAGAAACTGCATTGCCCATGTGGTGCCAGGAAGAAGTGCCCAGGACAGAGGAGAGAGAAAGGGGTCAAGGCGGGTTAGACTACTGGGCCGAGCACTCGGGCAGGCGTGTTTCACACTCCTCACTCTTCCTTTGAAGTCAACATTGGGTGGCCACAGGCTCTTCTCCTCCACTTACTCTCCAGCTCCTCTCTCACCCAACAGACTCTTAAGAAAGATGCCGGCTCCAGTGGAGTTTGCTAACCAGCTTAAAGGAGGGAGAGCTCTTGGGTTTGAAGTCTGGGAAGGCTGCCAGCAGGAGGAAGAGCTAGGGAGGCAAGGGGCTGGGCAATCCATCTACTGCGGGTTTTCACCAAGTTTTGACCACCACCCCTCCCCATCCAGCTCAGCTCTCTGCAAAGAGAACTTGAGGTTAGACGTTAATGACCAGTGAGCTAAGGAGTAACTGGCCCAGAAGACAGAGGGTAGCTGCGCCCCTTCCACGGGGCGAAGCACCCACCTGTCGAGGGGTGCTGTTGCGTGGGGGGGCAGTGGTCCTCACGCGGGGGTCGTCATCCTGCACGATTTCCCCATTGGCCAAGATCCGCACCATCCTCCCAGGAGTGCGGGTCCCTGCGGGGCGGCACCTCTCCTCGGACCTCAAAAGGCTGAAAACACACACACACAAAACAAAACACCAATTGACACCAATAGAGAGATGATTGCTTTCAATGGGAGAAACTGCAATTCTGGGGGCTCACCCTGGTGACCCGTCCTGAGCAGGCACTGCGTCTGATTAGTAAAAAGGAGAGAAATAAATGCAAGTTATTTGCTGGAGGAAAACCTTTCAGATAGTGAGTGCACCGGGGAGACTATTAGGAGGATCCTTGGAGAAAGAGGCTGTATTATTACCTACTAGCAGCAACAGTGGGGACGAGACCCTCCCTGTGGCCCCGGCGCTGTGGCAGGTCCGCAGAGGCTGGTCCCACACTCCCTCACTCCCCTGGCGCGGGTCCCACTAAAGGTGTGACTAGCTGGCCCAGGAGCATCATCCACGGGCAGCAGAGAAAGAATGCGAAGACCTTCTCTGGGTCCTAAATAAGGAGTGCAGGGCCCCCAAATCCCCAGGTTCTCCACCTCCTTCTGTTCAAATACTGCTCCACTGTGCTGTTCCTTCGGAGGTGCATGCCAGGACCTGAGCTCTCCTCCCCAGGAGATCGGGCTCATGGCAGGGCCTCTCTAGCTCCTCTGCCTGGCAGCAGAGGGCACTGGAGGCCACAGCCCGGGATCTGGGCGGAGGAAGAGACCTGCAGAGGGCACGCCCCTCACCTGTCCCACACCCGGAGCACCAGTCCCTCCTTTGCTAACTGGAGGGCAGGGCCCGCCTTCCCGAAAATGGGGGCGGGGGGGGGGTGCCTCTGTGGCTCTGGGAGAGCCCCATTCCGCAGACCCCAAGGGTGTCCCTTCGGCTGGAGGTGGGGGTGGGGATCCTTCCATGTCTCTTCCGAGTCTGTGTAAAGGCCATTCGCTCCCCGCCCCCCAAACCCCCTCCAAGGAGCCCAGCCAGCGTTTTCATTTAAATTCCCAAAAGCACTTGTGACACCCAAGCCAAAAGGGGTTAGTAGCGCCCGTCTCTTGCCCGCGGCCTGGCCCTGCAGAAGGCCAAGTGGGTCCCAGCCCCCGAAGTCCCCTGTGCTTGGTCATCCGACCCCCTGCCTGGGCTGTGGGCGCCGCCCGCCCTCGGTGCACCTGACCCTGGTGGGGGAACGGGTGCTCCCGGGGCAGGAGGGGCCTGCCCGGGCCACCGAGCCCAGCTCCGAAACTGGGCCCGCGGTAGGGGAAGGATGCGCCCCGCGCCCCGACACCCACCTGCAGGTCCACTGGCCGCGGCTTCCAGGCCGCTTCCTCCCACCTGACCCCGCAGGAGGAGCCGTGGCGATGCGGCCCAGCGGGCGTGGCAGCGCCTCTGCAGGCCGCCGGGGGAACTGCAGCCGCGGGCCCGGCGGCGGAGGCGCAGGGCGCGGGAGGAGGGAGAAAGGGGGCGGGGAGCAGAGGGGAGGTCTGCAGGGGAGGGAAGAAGGAGGAAGAAGGAGTATGGAGAGGAGACGGACAAGTTTGCAGGAAGGAGAGGAAGGGGGAGGGAGAAGAAAAGGAGGGAAGGGAAGTGGAGCTCACAGAGGAAAACCCGGGGTGGGGGCGCCCCTGGCCTGGGAGGAGAGGTGGGCACAGGCTCAGGACACCCGCATAGGTTTGCTGAGCTGGCTCCTTGGATGCCCCTTGAGTAAGACCTGGCCCTGCCCTGGAGGAGCTCCAACTCCAGTGAGAAGGAAATGGTCTGAACCACAGAGCAGGTGTAACTAGCTGCAGGGAGGGCTTCCTGAAGGAGGCAGCTTTTGAGTTGGCACCGGAAGGGTAGGCAGGAGTTTGCCGGTGGGGCCAATAGGGAAAGACACTCCTGGCAAAGGGAACCACCGGACAAAGGAGCGGACAATCCACCTGTGCCTCCTTCCTGCTGTTCTCACTCCCGCCCTCACCCCCGGACTTTCACAAGCTGTTCCCTTTGGACCTGGTCACCAGTGGGAGAGAGTGCGCTCTGCAGGCCCACAATGTGGGTTCGGGTTCTGGACCCGGGCAAACGACTGAGCTTCTCAGTGCCCTCCTCTGCCAAATGGGTAATTCCTAGCACTCACCTCCCAGGATTGTGTGAAGATTAGTATGCGAGTCCCTGGCACACAGCCAGTGTTGATAAGCATTAATATTTTTTAAAATTTTTAACTTTTCAATTAGAGCTAATATTCAATATTACATTAGTTTCTGGAGTACAGCCTACTGGTTAGACATTTATATAACTTACAAAATGATCCCCTGATAATGTCTAGTACCCCCAAAACCATGCATAGTTATTACAATGTAATTGATTATAGTCCCTATATTTTGTAACTACCAATTTATACTTCTTAATTACTTCACCTATTTCACCCAGCCTTCCAGCCCCCTCTCACTTGTCAATCATCATTTTCTTCTCTGTATCTATGAGTTTGTTTCTGTTTTATTTATTTTGTTTTTTAGATTCCACGTATAAGTGAAATCATATGGTATTTGTCTTTCTCTGACTTATTTCACTTAGCATCATACCCTCTAGGTCCATCCATGTTGTCACAAATGGTAAAATTTCATTTGTATGGCTGAGTAATATTCCACTGTATACATGTACCACATCTTCTATGATTATCCATCAGTGGATATTTCTGGGAGTAGGCAGATGTTTATTGAGCATATATTAGGACCCAGGTGCCTGCTAGCTCCTGGTGGGGGGAGCAGAAAGAAGAGACTTCACCTTGCTCGAAGAACTCAGCATCTGCCACCATGGTTTAATTATTTGATTATGAAACCTTTTAAATAAAAAATGTTGAGCAGGTCCCCTGATATGTGTATCTTATTTGTGTATTATCTATTTGTTTATAAATCATACATGTGTACTGTGAGCACAGATTGGCATTGTGAATAACAGGTGGCTGCTAGAGTCAGCCTGGGTGTGAATCTTGGGACAGCTGCTCTCTAGTGGTGTGATGTTTGGCCAGTTATTCAACCTCTTTGGCCTCAGTTTTCTCATCTGTAAAATGGGGATAATAACAGAACCCATCTCATCAGGTTTTTGTGAAGCACTAAGCATTACTTTGTGTAGTGTTTAAAAGAGAGCATGGCCACAGTGAGTGCTCAAGAGCTGCTGACCATATTGTCCTTACCACTGCTCCACCACATGAAGTTGATTTTAAAGTATGTACATTAAAAAAGAATGGGACTTCAAATAAGTATAAACTGAAATCCTGATGCTTTCTCCCTGCACTCTGATACCGCCCAAGTGTGCACACATAGTGCCCACATGTAAGCGGTAATCCCAAGGCCAAGCATGTCAAACTCATGCAGCCCACAACGAATATTTTTGCAGCCCAGCCAATATAACAGCATGTACAAAATGATTTAATAAAAATTTCATAACTTAATTTTTATAATGCCCTATATACATAATTAGTAATAACGAACTACAGCATTCGCTAATGACTGATCACTGTAATCGTGTTGCATTCAATTCCCTGACGCGCCTTATGCACAGGCGCACCATTTCTCTCCACTAATACCAGCAACAAATATTTTAGCAGCCGATTGCCACGTCATTAGTCTTGTACTGACTTGTTTGGTGTGTGCAACAGGAAATATTTCACTTTCAGAGACCAAGAAAAATAGGTTTATTTGCGTTACGCAATTAATTTGTGCAGTTATTTGGTGTCTGGTAAGTTAATGTTCAAGAAAAATATTTTTATTAAAATGTTCTATTATTTTATGTTAACAATTACTCATTTATTTCAGCCCTTTGTATTCAGCATGTCTCTACTGAAACAAACCTACATTTCTATGAAAATTGGAGCTTTTGTCTTTTTGCAGCCCGCATAAACTTAACCTTGTTTATTTGGCCCATGTTAGCCTTTGAGTTTGACGTGCTTGCCCGAGGCAGGTGCCTGATTGTCACAGGCGGTCTGTGGGTCCCCAGCCTGACTGCACATTGGAATTCCCTGGGACATTTAAATACAGTCCTGCGGCTGAGCTCCGCCCCAGAAGGGACAATGCCGTTGATCTGGGATATAACCTGGGCATGGAGACATTTCAAAAAAACCATCCTCAGGTGATTCTAATGAGCAGCCAGGGTTGAGAACAACGGCCTTCAATGAACAGAGTCCATAAATGGGGCTCAAAACCTCCGTAGGCTGCGGGAGCCAGGGAGGAAATAGGGAAGTTTGCAGGAAGGCTTGAGCTGGTACAGCCGTTGCCAAGGAGGCAATCCAGCCGAAGATACCACGAGAGCTCAAAGGCTGAGGTAAATCCTTCCAAAGAAGGTCAAGTCCAGCGTCCGGAGGCAGTAGTGTTTGGCTGGCCTGGAAAAGGCCTGCCGTTAACCACTAAAACCGCCGCAGGAGGCCGTGGGCCACTTTCCCTTCTTCGCCACTTCTTTCAGGTTCTCCCTGCTCAAGGGCCTACAATGGCTCCCTATTGTCTGCTTCCACAGACCCAAGTCATGGGCAGGACCTTCCAATTCTGGCCCCAGCACTCTTACCAGCTCTCTCCCTCAGTCTGCCCACCGGGTCTCCCCGCTGTCTCTGAAAATACAACAGCAAATCCCCCGAAGTCCTGTTTCGCCTGGGCCTGTCTACCTGCCGGAAGGCCGTCCCACCCAATCTAACGCTCCCCCACACGTCCCCACACTTCATGCCAGCAGCACAACTTCGGTCTGGTTGTTCCATGTAAGAATAACTCCCGTGTGTGCCGAGTCCTGACACTTCCAACGCGCTTTTCCGGAGACCACGTCCTTCTTGTTTGGATTATGAAATAAGAATAGATGTTATTGTTCCCCTTTTGCGGATGAAGAAACTGAGGCTCAGAGAGACTCCCGATGACCTGCCTGAGGTCAGGGACAGGGCCAGGATTCAAAGGAACACAGATTCCCTGCCCCGCCCCCTCCATTCTAGGTGCTTTGCACCCACCAAACAGCCCCCCCCCCAGGTTTCTCTCATCTCCACTGCCTCTTCCCTGTGTGTCCCCCCCATGCAGTGCTATCAGCGTAAGACTGACCCCAGCAGGTGCCCCACCTGTGCTTTCGGTTCTTCTGGTCATTGCCAATCACTTACTTGCTCACCAGCTGAAAGGTGTCCTGGCTCCTGCAGATGAAAACAACTGTTTTGCTTTAAAAGGAGAATATTGGTCTGTAATAATGGTAGAGATGATGGCAATGTGATTTTCAATATATTGATTTGTTTCTCTCCTGGTATTTCCTCCTCTCCCTCCCACACAAACATATAATCCGCTGTGTCCACTACCCAGAGCGTTGTGGCAGCAATTCTCCAAGTGGCCCAGGAGAACGATCAGCCAGCACTCCGGGGAATCAGGAAAGAAAACCTTTATTCCACAGCGCTGCTAGTCCAGGGGATTCTGACCCAAAGCCTGAACTGCCAATGTGGGGAGGTTTTGATATATACATAGGTAGATAGATAGATAGATAGATAGATATAGATATAGATATAGATATAGATATAGATATAGATATAGATATAGATATATAGAGATATAGAGAGAGAGATATATATAGAGAGAGATATATCGATATAGATATATAGATAGAGATAGAGATAGAGATAGAGATAGAGATATCTCTTCTTGTGGCGGGCCCCTCAGGTGGGCTCTGAGGCTCCGCCCAAGTCTGTTAGAATGGGGTTAATAAGATTACTGTTTAACTAGGTACTGAACTAGGCTGTAAGCCCTCAAAGTTGCCCCCCTAATGTCCTTCTCAAGAGAATGGCGTGGGAGAAACGCAGAGCTTTGGTGCCTCTGTAGGTGTGCGCCCATTGAGGAGAGTGTGTGTGGTGCCTCTTCGGGAAGCTCTGGGAGAGAAGGAAATGATGGAAGCTCAGGGGCCGGGTTCCGGAACTCAAGGGTGGACCTGAGACCCAGGAGAGGCAACGGCCAGATAGTGACCGGACAGGAGGGGACAGTAACGACTGATGCAAGCCCCAGTGTGATGAATGAGAAGGTGGGGGCTCTGGGAGGTACTAAGTTCTAGATGAGGCCATGAGGGCGGAGCCCACAATGGGATTAACCCCTCTGAGAAGAGGAAGAGACGCAACCAGAAGACAGCCGTCTACAGTCAGGAAGAAAACTCTCACCAGCAACGGAATCGGCTGGCACCTTGGTCTTGGGCGTCCCATCCTCCAGAACCGAGAGGCAGAAAGGCTGTCGTTTAAGCCATCAGTCTGTGCTGCTCTGTGACAGCAGCCACGCTGACAAGCACCTCAGGGGAGAACCCTTCAGACAGAACACACCCTTTCCCCACGGAGGCCTGACCTGCACAGTGTCTCTACAATCCCATCAAAACGGGGGCTGGGAGGCCCGGAGTCACTCCCTGTCACTCTAAGCCACTAAAATCACACACAAACCAAGGACAAGGCAGTGCCTGCTGCCCACAGGACACGTGCCCTGGAGCTGTGCTGCGCAGAGTGGTGTGGGAGCGAAGCGGCTGATCTTGGTCCCGTGCTCCCGTAAAAATCTTCGTTCCTGCTTGCATGCCGCGGACAGCGCTGGCATCAATGGGGAACTGGATGGAACTGCAGAATCTCAGGCCCTGGCACAGACCTCCTGAGTCAGGATCTCTGAGTCCGCAGCCAAGGAATCCGTGTTGTAACCAACTCCAAGGAATTCTTACGCACGCTGAACTGTGGAAAGCACTGCTGTAGACCAGAGGATTTTCAAACTCTTTTCATACATTCACATCACACCCTAATAGCCCCCCCCCACACACACACACACAATATTTACAGATATTTTGAAAATATGTCTGTAATATATTTTTGTAAGAAAAAAATGCCAATCAAGCCTATTTGATTTCACTATCAACTAACATTGTTCTTCGCCAACCTAGTTGCATATTAAAATCACTAAAGGATTTTCCTAAACAATTAGTTCCCAAACCAATGAACTCAGAATCTCCATGAGCTGAAGTGGAGCGTGTCTATTCCAGGTGATTTATTTTTATTTTTTAAAAAATATATTTATTGATTTTTTACAGAGATAGGGAGAGGGATAGAGAGTTTGAAACATTGGTGAGAGAGAAACATCGATCAGCTGCCTCCTGCACACCTCCTACTGGGTATGTGCCCGCAACGAAGGTACATGCCCTTGACCGGAATCGAACCTGGGACCTTTCAGTCCGTAGGCCGACGCTCTATCCCAGTGATGGCGAACCTTTTGAGCTCAGCGTGTCAACATTTTGAAAAACCCTAACTTAACTCTGGTGCTGTGTCACATATAGACATTTTTTATATTTGCAACCATAGTAAAACAAAGACATATTTTTGAAATTTATTTTATATATTTAGATGCCATTTAACAAAGAAAAATCAACCAAAAAATGAGTTCGCGTGTCACCTCTGACATGCGTGTCCTAGGTTCGCCATTACTGCTCTATCCGCTGAGCCAAACCGGTCAGGGCTATTCCAGGTGATTTAATACGCACTCAGGGTGTAGTCACTGATGTGCAATTTTAAAAACATCGCAGGATATGCTCCTCCACCAGATGACCACTCCTAAACTTAAAGCTCTTAGAAGCTACAAAGCAGTGAGTTCCACTTTGTTAATAAAGATAAATCTGTATAATAAGCCCCAAGCCCCAAACAGGAAACACTGCCCAGGGCACACCATCCTAATTAAAATCATTTACCTTGCCCTAACTGGTTTGGTTCAGTGGATAGAGAGTCAGCCTGCGGACTCAAGGGTCCCAGGTTCGATTCCGGTCAAGGGCATGTACCTTGGTTGCAGGCACATCCCCAGTGGCAGTGTGCAGGAGGAAGCTGATCAATGTTTCTCTCTCATCAATGTTTCAAACTCTCTATCCCTCTCCCTTCCTCTCTGTAAAAAATCAATAAAATATATTTTTTTAAAAATAAATAAAATCATTTGCCTCCTTTGACTAACAAAGACCAGTCACTGAGCCCTCAATACGGCACCAAATCTCAAGGAGCCCCACTGGCTACTTGGCGGCAAATGTACGTCATTGGTCCCCTGCCACCCTGAAAGGGCCAAAGGTTCATGCTGGCAATGAATGAGTCACGGGTGTGTTTCCTGCCCAAGAGGGCCCCCGCTAGCTCCACACATCCTATCGAGTATGTAATCTACAGACACGGATCCCACATAACATTGCATTACACAGGGTCCTGTCTTACTGCAAAGCAGGAGCGGGAGTGTGCACGTGGCCAAGGGACCCACCGGCTGTATCACATACTACACCAGCCAGAAGCTGCTGGGCTCAGAGGGCATTAGAACCGCCCACTGAGGGCACAACCAAGTGCCAGCTCAGAGGCAAGAGTCGGCAAGCTCGGGGTGCCATCCTCAAGGTGGCATTCTAGACCTCGAATCAAAGACCTTTACATGGTGATGTGTCTCAAATTAGAAAAATACATGGATTTGGGAACAAAAGAGTGGAAACAGCAATGGCCCCACTTAACATCATCCCCAAGGACCCACTTGGGGGATTTGTGCTTTCCATCCCCCAACTCTGGGCTCTGCAGGGTCAGAAGTCCTGCTCCCCAAAAGGGGAGCACTGGTGCAGAGAGCGATAAGCGAAGGCTGTAGCCTGAGCACTTTGGGCTCTTGTTCCTGGAGGCCAAGAGGCAAGGAGAGGAGTCCCTGTCTTGCAGAGTAGCTGGTCTTGGTCGCCAGGAGGAGGTAGGGACAGGAGGACCAGTTTGGCACTCAGGTGATCCCCAATGGAATGGTAAAGGGCAGGTGTAGAAACTCTGTAAAGGGCACGGGACCCGAAGCTCAGAGCCCTCGGGGATGAGGGCCTGCGTGATGCCACCAGGTGGGTCACTGACGTCGAAAGAGGTGCTAGCTGAGAGGGAGGGGATCTAGAATGGCTAGTGGAGGAGGGAGATCAGGGCTGTAATTTGTCCCACGAATGTTCCTTAGGAAGAGAAAACCACCAGAATCCTGAGAAAGTGGGTCTGAGTGGTGCAAGGGATGGACTATGGTAACCGTGAGGATGTGCTGTCCAGATCCCTGTCTAAGGAAGGACGCGTTGCTCTCACTGCTGTGAGAATGACAGTGACAGCTTTCAGCCGTCAATCCCAGCACAGGTTGCTTCGCTACAGGAAGACACTTTACCCAAGTTCAGACCCTCCCAGGGGCCACCGGCATTCAGTGAGTGATGGAGACGGGGTATCAATGGGCCCTTTCAGCACAGAGTTTCCCTGGAGGTCGGTGGGGGCTGTCAGGTTGGCACCATGGCCAGTTCCCGCTCTGCTCACCCCTGTTTCCTCTGCCTCCCAATACACAGGCTGCACTCTAACTTCTGCCCCCGTTTGCTTCCTGGAGAACCCAAAATGGGGCAAGTCCCCGTTCTGCTGGAATGAGAAAAAATTAATCTCATTTAATGGGAGAGAGCTCCTGCCCCTGCTGTAGCAGGGATGGTCAAATGTCCTCCCGATTTGTAATCCCCTTTTGCCTTTTAACAGCTGAGCCCTCTCTTCCACCAAGTCTGACAGGTCCCTAGCCACCCGCGGTAGAACTGGGTAGCTAGAAAATCCAAAACCAATGATCAGAAGTAATAAGAGATCTTAGAAAGATTATTGTCTATAAATCAATTGTATTCTTAAGTACAGGCAGCAAAGAGTTAGAAAATTAAATGACCAAAGCAATACTCTTTGAAGTTAAACTTTAAGAAATATATATAAAGCTCCTAGGGTTAACCTAACAAAGGACGGACATTTGGTCCTCTATTCCGTTCCATTGACCTATGGGTTTCTCGCTCTGCCATTGCCACACAGTCTTGATGACTGCAGCTATATAGTAATTCTTGAAATTGGTTAGAATGATTTCTCCCTCTGTATTTTGAGTTTTCAAAATTGTTTTAATTTTTGTAGTTCCTTTGCTTTTACATATAAAACTTAGAATCATCTTGTCTATATCTTTAAAAAAAATCTTGCTGGAATGTTGATAGGAATTGTGTTGAATTTTTATGTCAGTTTGCCGAGAACTGACATCTTCACTATGTTGAGTCAAGCTATAAACACAGCCTGTCTCTTTCATGTTTTAATGACTGTAAATGGTATTATATTTTTAATTCCAGTGTCCATGTGCTCATTGCTAGTACATAAACATGCAATTAATTGTTGCATGTTTTTCTTGTATCCTATAATCTTAATGAACTCACTTATTAGTATTAGGGGTTTTTGTAGATTTCTTGGAAATTTCTTTGTAGAAAATCATGTCATCTGCAGAGAGAGAGGCCGTTTTATTTCTTCCTTGGCAATCTTTATGCCTTTTATTTCCTTTTCTTGCCTTATTGTACTGGCTAGAACTTCCAATAAGAATTTCTATAATAAGAGTAGTGAAAGCAGGCATTCCTTGCCTTATTCCCATTCTTAAGAAGAAATCATGGTCTTTCACCATTAAATATAATATTAGCCATGATTTTGTTTTAAAGATGCTCTTTATCAAATTGAGGAACATCCCCCCTATTTCTGTTTTTCTGAAAATGTTTTATCATGAAGGAATACTTTTCATCAAATGCTTTTTTGGATTGATTAATATGATCGTGTGATTTTTCCATGTTAATGTGATCGATTAGTACATTGAATTATTTTTTAATATTGAGCCTGAGTTGCATGTCTAGAATAAACCCACTTGTTCATAGTGTGTAAGTTTTTATAAATTGTATTTGCTAATATTTTGTTTAAGATTTTTTGCATGTATATCCATAAAGGATAGAGGGGGTTTTTGTTTGCTTGTTTGTTTGTTTGTTTTTACTATCTCTGTGTGATTTTTGTATCAGGGAAATCTAACTTCATAAAATGAATTAGTGTTCCCTCCTATTTTCTGGAAAAGATTGTATAGAATGAGTGAAAATTCTTTAAACGCTGATTTCCTGTTTAGTTGCTCTATCAACTGTTGAGAGAGGGATGTTCACATCTCTATGGTTGTAGATTTGCTTGCTCCCCCTTTCAATTCTATCAGTTTTTGTTCACATATTTTGCATTTCTATATTTGGCGCATACCTGTTTAGGTTTGTTGTATCTTCTTGGTAGACTGACTGTGTAATGTCCCTCTGTCTCTGGTAACATTCCTTGCTCTGAAGTTTACTTTATCCTGCTTTCTTTTCATTAATGTTTGCTTAATATACTTTTTTCCATAAATTTACTTTCATCTTGCCTATATTGTTATATTTCAAGTGAGTTTCTTATAGCAGCATATTTTTAACCCACTCTGCCAATCTGTCTTTTATTTGGTGTATTTAGACCAGTGGTCACCAACCGGTGGTCCTCGGACCACTGCTGATCCGTGAGGTCCAAAAGGTTGGTGACCTCTGATTTAGACTATTTACATTGTATGTAATTATTGGTATGTTAGAGCTTAAGTCTGCCAATTAATTTTTTGTTTTCTGTTTGTTCTATTTTTCATTTTTCTGTTTTTGTTTTCCTACCTTCTTGTGTGTTACTTGAAGATTTCTTAGAATTCTATTTTTATTTCTCTTTAGTTTATTTTTTTAGTTTTTCTCTATATAGCCTATTTATGTTATCTAATCATCTAATGCAGCGGTCTTCAACCTGTGGGTCGCGACCCCTTTGGGGGTCGAACGACCCTTTCACAGGGGTCGCCAAAGACCATCAGAAAACACATATATAATTATATATATTTTTGTGATTAATCACTATACTTTAATTATGTTCAATTTGTAACAATGAAATTGGGGGTCACCACAACATGAAGAACTGTATGAAAGGGTCGCAGCATTAGGAAGGTTGAGAACCACTGGCCTAATGCAATCTCAGTGTAACATTATATGCACATAACTTATCACGGTCTACCAGTGACATAATTTTACTATTCTGAGTGAAGTATAAGAACCTATTTCTCCTTATGCTTGTTTACTTTTCCAATTATAATGTAATGTCTTAAATATGTCTCCTACATATACTTAGAACACATCAGTGTTATAATTCTTATTTCAAATGTCAAACCTAATTTAGAAAACTCAAAGAGAGAAGGAAAGCCTATTGAATTTAGCCATCCTTTCGCTTATCATGCTGTCTCTCCCTTGCTGGTGTCCTCATGTTCTTTGTTTTATTTTTCCCTTTCTCTTTAGAGAACTTCCTTTGGTCATTATTTCAGAGTAGGTCTCCTGACATGACACATTATTTTCATTTTCCTTCATCTGAGAATGTCTGGATAGCGCCTTCACTGCTGACGGGTATTGCATTGGATGCAGGATTCTAGGTGGACAGGTCTTTCTTTCCACACTTGAAAAGTATTGTGTCCTTTCTTTCTGGCCTCAATGGTTTCTAGTGAGACATTGTGACCTGGGTACAACGATAAGAAAGAGACCAATGGATATATAGCGTCTGGGGAAAGTCCATCAGTTGGGATGTATAGTAAAGTGGAACTTCAGAGCAATAGGGAAGGATAATCTTTTCACTAAGTGGTGCTGTGACAAATGGGTGTCCATATCAGAAAAAAATGAAATCAGATCCTTACCTCACATCATTATAGACATAGAAATAACAAATCCTGGCTGTATTATAGACCTCAATATGAAAGGCGAAACAATAAAGAATTTAAAATATAATTCATATATATATATATATATCATACATATATTCTAGGCCTCAGAGTAGGGGAAATTTTCTTAACATGTTATAAAAAGCGACTACCATAAAGGAATTATTGATACATTTTGCTACATTAAAATTGCATTAACATTTAAAACTCCTATTAATCAGGATACTGTTTTTAAAAAGTAAAAAGCCAATGTGCAAGAAAATGTTTTTCCAATTCATATAGCCAACAAAGGTTTCAGATCCAGAATGTATAAAGAGCCTCTAGAAATGAATAAGGTATACAGTCAATAAAAATGTAGGTAAAGAATTTAAGCAAATTACAAAAGAAGAGAACCAAGTAGCCAATGAACTTTTGAAAAGTGCTCAGCATCATGAGCCATCTGGGAGAGGGGAACTAAAACCACTGTGAGGCTACCGCACCCTCATCAAGTAGACTCGAAGAAGTCTGAAGTGATGGGCCATGATGAGAATTCCCACCCACAGCTGGTGGGTGGGTATAAACTGATGCAACCACTGGGGAGAACCATTGACAGTTTCCTGGGAAAGGTAGACATCTGCGTTCTTTAAGACCCAGGACACAAGAGCGAATGCTCAGAAGCACCAGGTCATGCGTACAAACATTTTTCATATTAGAAACTGGAAAACAATTTAAATGTCCATCAAACTAAAATGGATAAATAAATTGTGGTAGACCCTACAGATGGAATGCTACACAGTAAAAAAGACTATGAACTCTAACTGCATGCAATACCATAGTTAATCCTAAAAATACTATATTGAACTGAAGAAACTAGAAGCAAAATTCTTGTTGCATAGTTTCATTTATATAAACATCAACAGGAGGTGAAATTGAATTTTAGTGTTTAGGGATGTATACTTGGGTGGTAAAAGCATACTAGTAAGAAGAAGCAAAGAAATTATGACCAAATATTTAGTGATTAGTTTTAGGGTAGAGGGAGGAATTGTGCAAGGGACGTGCACACAGTAAGCAGGGAGGCTATGAGGTGCTGGCAACATTTGATTGCTTCACCTGGTTGGTGGTTTTGTGGATGTTTACTTTATAACAATTTGTTAAATTGCAGGGGGCGCAGACCTGAGGAAGGAGTCAATTTATCCAGGTGGTGGTCGAACAGACCTATGCTTTCATTAGAGGCAGCCTGGCTAGGGATTAAGTGTATTGGCCTCTGGACCAATCAACTTGGATTTGAATTCTCTGGCTCTGATACCTACTACTTGCTGTGTGACCTTGTACCCTTTGCTTAACCTCTCTGTGCCTTGGTCGTCTTATCTGGGATTATAATGCTACCTAATGTAAGCTTATTAGCACTTAAACATGCAGTAAACTGTACAGGAGCCTTGCTAGATAAGTAAACATTCATACATTCATTCAACACGAAATTCCTTGTGTGCTTGTGGTAGGCTGGGCCCTTCAATACGCCCTCACAGGCCGGGAGACTTGGGCCATGGTGCACACAGCACTCAGAACTGGGGCTTCATCTTAGAGTCAATGTGGCTACGTTCCACTGAAATCCAGATCAGATTGCGAGCCCGGGCCAGACTGAGCCCACTAGCTGGCAGGGGCTCCCAGGCTGGGCATTCCTGCAGGGCCAGGAAGCCAGGCAGGCCTTCCCCGGCTGCCTGTTTCTTCCGGGGGCATGGGGGCTGGCGGTCTGGCACCAGAACCCCGGCGGCCCCTCCCACTTCAGGGCTCCGCCGAGGAGAGGGAGGTCAGGCTGTGAGAAAAGAGGAGCCGGGGGAGTGGAGGGGCTGGGGGTCCTGGCGCCTTTTATCCCGTCCACAGAAGGAGTGGAAACAGAAGTGTGGGGGTGGGGTGAACAAAAAGAAGGAGCCAAAAGCAGAGAATGAGGCCAGTCCAGCCAAGTGCTTTTTGTGGGTCTTAATTAAGCCTGGAGGCCCCATTGTTCCTTTCAGAGTGAACATATGTTCAGGGCCTGGCGGAGGTCTGGGACTGAAATTTCAATGGTGCCAGGTCCTGTGGTCGCCCACGGGTGGTGGGGGGCTTGGGGGGCGGTGTGGGGAGGCTCTTCCCAAGCCCAACAAGAAACCATAGCATCTCACAGTCTCCTTCGTGGGAGGAGGAAATGAAACAACTAGAACGGGTAGCAGAGCCCCTGCCCACCCCAGGGTGGGAAAATGAGCAGGCCGTTCGGCCCTCGGCGAGCCTCAGTTTCCCAGGGCGCTCCATTCAGATAGACCTGGCTGAGGTCACAGACAGGCGCCCATACCTGCTACCACGGGAGCAGGGGCCACCCAACGGCCGACAGCCCTCCAGCAAAGGGCGCGAGATCCAGGCAAGTCAAGCCTCTCATGCTTGCTCTGCTGTCCACCTTGGTCAAGTGACTCAGTGTCTCCAAACATGTTTTCTCACCTGTAAAGTGGGGGTGATGACTTCCATCCCATGCATTTGCGGTGGGAATTGAGGAGGCGGATCCCCGTGGAGCCCTCTGTACACAGCGCCTCACGCGTGTTTGCTGTTAGCAGCCGCCATGGTCATGACCAGTGAGCCTTCCCCTCCTGGAGCCCTGGTGGTGACAGGGAAGGCACACGAGCCCGTGAGCACGCTCAGAGCAGAGTGAAGAAAGGACCACAACACAGAGTGGCCAACGGCTGGCAGACCAACACGCCCAAGTCTTACTGCGACGACTGCGACACACACCTCACCCAGGCTCTCCATCTGCGAGGAAGACACGCTGCAGTGGCAGGAAACACAACGAGAATGTGAAGGACCGCCGTCAGGCTCAGAGCCTGATTGACAGAACAGCCGCAACGTTTCAGCAAGGAGAGACGCCATCTACTCCATCCTCTGCTTCGCCTCCGGCAGGGCACGGATCCCTGAGTCTTCCGGGTCCTCCTCGCCCTCGTGGGAGGCCAACACACCATCCAAGGGGCCCTTCCTTGATGCCAATGATGGATCCTCCTCCTCTTAAGATGATGCCAGTGGGACCTGCTCCTGGAATGCGGCCGCCTATGGGAGGGCACATGCCAAGGGGGCCTGGGCCCCCAGTGATGAGACCTCCTGCCCGTGCCAGGATGGTGCCCACTCGGCCAGGAATGCGGAGCCCTTTCTGTCAGTTTATATTACTTGTTCGGCTGCAGGAAATCAGGGTGCTATGCCTCTGGGTGTTTCTAACAGCATGACAAGGAAGACTCCCTCCCTCTTCCTATCAAAGGGAGGATGGTTTTAGAGGGAAGTAGTGGGACCAAAAAAAAGCAATTTTCATTTGCATGATGAAAAGTGAAAATAAAATTGTCAACTCATTTAGTTTAAAAAAAGAAAAGGACATCTGCACAGTCCATCCGGGCTGCAGACACTCAGATGAAGAGAGGGCTCTGTAGACTGGAGGGTTGAAGGTCTTGCAAAACCCGACTAAGTCCAGGGTGGGGTGGGCTGTGAGCCAGGGAGTAGCATCGCAGAGGCGCGCAGCAAGGGCTCTCAGCAGGGTCCCCGAGGACCCCGCAGGCTGACCTGGCTGGCTGGAGGTCCTGTGGGAACCTGGTGGGACAGAGGGCTCGGGGTGTTGTTTGAGTGGGAATGTGAAACATAAACCCAGGCAGGCGAAGACTCTGAGCATCTCTTTCCCTAGCTCTCCAAGCAGAGCCCTGGACTCAGGTACTCCCCAAACCCCTCTTCACTGTAGGCGCAGGGAGCCATGGAAGCGTTGGGAGCCTGCGGGCACTGTGGGGGCAGCAGGTTTCCATCCTGTGCCGAGGGAACTGTGGGTGAGACAGCCTGAGTGACAGGGATGGTCTCCAAAGAATCCACGAAGCTGCTCCTAGAGCGAGATGACCAGTGTTTAAAACAACCACACCCAGGGAGCGCCCGAACCAGTGACAACTACAGCCGTCAAACAAGGACTTCCCTGGCTCTCCCCCTCCCGGGCTCACACCACAGCCAGCAGGAGCCCACCCGTCCCCTGCAGGGGCCCACCTGCTGCAGGTCTGAGCTGGGGGAGACGCCCTAAGTAAAGTGGGAGTTTTTCTGACACTAGACGGACATTCTGTATTTGGAGAAAGAGGCTATGCGTTTGTTACCTGTCGGCTGGCTGGGAAAGCTCTCCCAGGCCTTTCACCCAGGCCGAGATTTCCGGAGAGACAATGAAGAGGCAGACGGGAGAGCCCCTTGCGGGGGCCATGGGGGGGAAGTGACGGAGCTGCTTTCTCTTTGCCTCCTAGCAAGTCCGGCTCATCAATGGATAGTATGGTGTCTTTTATTTAAGAAAAGGACAATATCAATGGGAGGAAACCAAAACGAATAAAAACGGTTTTCAATAAGGAGAAGGAAGAGACAGGATTGGAAGTTAGATTTCTCTGGAAGTATCTTATTTCATGGTTTTGACTCTGGATCCAGCAAAATGTCTTCCATAACCATGAAATAAAGTTAAATTTTAAAATTTAAAATCAATATTTAAAACTAGACAACATGAAGCATATGGTTTAACTACAGTGCAAGGTTGTGGTTTAACCACAGGGAACTATTTCATGACAGGAATGATATAACACAGTAATATGTCGCAAGGACAAAAAGAACTTCAAAGGTATCTTAAGTGGTAACTGGTAACTGTGTTTTAACAATAAATATTACTACATAACCTTATGTTAGTAGCCATGGGAATACTTCACTCTCAAGCTAATTCACACGCAGCCTCCAGCAACTGGCTAAGGTCACCGTTGAAGGTGTCCCTACCTGCTTGTGGCTCCACGCTGCTGCTCCAAGTAAGCTAAGCCGATGCTGACTGAGATCCTCTCTCTTCCCCTGTCCCTCTGGATTACAGGAGGGCCATGTGCCTGTGGCCTCAATCTCCAAGGAGTCTAAGAAAAGTCGTTGATTTTCTGTTTATTCCCCCTTTTCTTGTTTTAAGTATAGAATGATGACTCCCAAGCCCTTCACGTGTTGAAATGAGATCAGAAGTCCCATCCATAAAGTCATTGGTTATTTTAAGAACCCCCTCACTGATTACTTTGGAGGGTGTTAGAAATAGCTCAGAGTTCAATCAGAGAGGCAAAACCACCCGGAGCTACTTACTAGTAAAAGAAAGGACTTCTCGCAGGGACTGACCTTACTCCGTGGTGGGGCCTGGTGGCACCACCGATGGCAGGCTGTGGCTTCCCAGGCAGCTGCTGGATGGAGCCTGCCGCTCACAGGCAGGCAGGTGGGAAGGGGAGATGGGCATGAGGGGAGGGACAACGGCCAAGTGGACCCTGTGAGGATGAGCGGGAACCCTCACCCATCTCTTACCACCTCCAAGCCTCAAACTTTGATGATGTTGGGGACATCTACCCTTCATTATGGAAGTGAGCACACCCCTGGCCCAGGAGTTAGAGAAGCTGAGGGGCACTGGCAGGAGCTAGAGTCGCTGCAGTCTGGCTCCTGTCCCACGTGGACAAGATTAACCAGCAGGGGAGCAGCAACGTAGATGAACTGTGTCGTGCCCGGCCTTGATCTTCTGAGCGTAAACATGTATAGATGCCTGCTCCTCCACTTTGCATTCCAAGTCTTGTGCAAAAGTGGACTGCGGGGCACACTCTGGAACTCTGCGGGGAAGGGGATTCTGGGAAACATAGGTCAGTTTAGTGACGTTAACCCAATACACAGCCACCACACTGGACACATTCATTATGGCAAGAACCAGTAAGTAAAGGAATAAGTTTAGCACTTAGCCTTCCTTTCCCATACAAATTTTATTTCAGGGTAATTCACTCGTTGACGAGGGAAACTTTTCATTCTGAGGCCAACTCACTCTGCTCTCTGGCAGTTTGCAGCAGACATCCAGGGAGCGTTGGTTCTCCTGGACGCGAACTCTCCAGCAGGCTAGCTCAGGCCCATTCACATCATGGTCTCGGGTTTGAAATTCAGCAGAAAGAGCAAGTCTTCATGAATAAATGCTTCTCAAACTTCTGCTTGCATCATGTTTGCTAGTGTCCTATTGGTCAACACACGCCAAACATGGACTCTTCCTCCCAGTTGCAAAGGATGGAAAAATAGACCCACATCTGTCAGTGGCCAGCGCAGCACTGTCACCGGGCAGAGGGGTGGGCATGGAAGACACCGAGTTGACTTGCCGTCTACCACAACCACCTTGCCACGGCCTCCGTAAATTCAAGCCGATGTTGTGGTTTATTTTCATTAAACTTTGTATTTTAAGATAATGGTAGATTCTTATGTGGTTGTCAGGAAAAAATTCAGTGTCCTCCATTTAAATGTGTTTTTCTGTTTGTTTCTTTGGTCTCTTGTTCCTGTCTTTTTAAAAATGTTGTTTATTTATTCAGCAGACATCTTTGAGCCTCAACTCTGTGCTAAGCAATTCAGGCTTTGAAAATATACGATGCACCGCCAAGCAGGTGCCTTGGATGAACTGAGGGAAGAAGCTCTCCCACCAGGCAGGCAGCCAGGGCTTCACAAAGGCAGCGCTGTTTGCCTTTTCTTGCCTTCCTGCATGTTTTTTAGGATTCCAATTTTGTTTTTTAGTGTATCACTTTGTATATTTTTCTTAGTGGTTTCTCTGGAATTACAATATGCAGGGTGTGGCAAAAGTAGGTTTGCAGTTGTTCAGACAGAAAATAAAACAATGAAAAATGACACAAGAATAAAGTCTGTGTTTTGCAGACTCACAACTGTAAACCTACATTTGCCCCACCTTATACGTATGTGACTTACCACAGTCCACTGGTATCAACATTCCCTCACTTAAAGTGAAGTGTGGAAACCTTTCTTCCATTTAGATGTCTTTACCTTCCCCACTTTTAAATACTTTAAATACGATTGTCTTGAATATCGTATGGTGTTAGAATTTTTGTTTCATCATATGATTCATAAGACTCATGAAAGGGATAGTCTATTGTATATGGCCATAGTTTTGCTCTTTCTCTTGTTTTTCTCCTTTCCAAATCCCCAAGAGACCTTCTTTTATCACTTTCTTCCTGTTTGAAGAATTTCCTTTATCCATTCTTTAATATAGGCCTGCTAATGACCAGTCTTCGAGGGTGTGGTGTGTTTTTTTCTTCATTCCTGAATGATATTTTGCCAGACATAGAAATTGTACTTAGGTTTTTCCTTTCAGCACTTAAAAAAAAATGTCACTTTTTTCTGGCCTCCATGATTCAGATAAGAAATCTGCTTTCATTGGAATTGATGTCCTTCTATAAGTTAACGTGTTATTTCTCTCTGCCTGCTTTCAAGATCTTTTCTTTGTCTTTAGTTTTCAGAAGTTCAATTATGATGTGTCTTGGCATAGATTTGTTTAGGTTTATCCTAGTTGAGGTTAGCCCAACTTCTTGGACCTGTATGTTAATGCCTTTAACCAAATTTGAGGAGGTTTTCAGCCACTATTTCTTTGAATACTATTTCAGCTCCACTCTCTTTCTCTTCTCTTCTGGGACTGCAATGAAACAAATGTTAAGTCTTTTGTTATCATGCTACATGTTCAAGTTGGGTAAATTCTACTGAGTTGTCCTCAAGTTCACTGGTTCTACTCTCTACTCTCCCTGTCTACTAATAAACCTATCCAGCAATTTTTAAATATTTTCTAAATTCTATAATTTCTATTTGATTCTTCAACTTCTTTGCTAAGATTTTTCTAATTTGTTTCAAGAGAATTTATAATTCCTTGTTGAATCATGTTTATGATAGTTATTTTAAAAATCCTTGTCAGCTGAAACCGATTTGGCTCAGTGAATAGAGTGTTGGCCTGCGGACTGAAAGGTCCCAGGTTCGATTCCGGTCAAGGGCATGTACCTGGGTTGCGGGCACATCCCCGGTGAGAGATGTGCAGGAGGTGGCTGATCGATGTTTCTCTCTCATCGATGTTTCTAACTCTCTATCTCTCTCCCTTCCTCTCTGTAAAAAATCAATAAAATATATTTTTAAAAAAATCCTTGTCAGATAATTCCAGCATCCGATTCATCTTGGTATTGTCATTGGTTGATTGTCTTTTCTCATTCAAGTTATAATATTCCTCATTTTGGGTATGGTTTGTGATTTTCAATTGTATCCTGGATATTTTGACTATTATTTTAGGAGACACTGGTCCTATTCAAATTTTAACTTAACTTGTAGTCACCCTATTTAGATTTAGTGTTCAGGTCATGGTCTACTTCTGTGGGTTGTGTTTCTAAGGACATCTGGTTTTCAGAAAAACTCAAATGGAGGGACAATTTACAAAATATTTGACTGATACTCTTCAAAATTGTCAAAGTCATCAAAAACAAGGGAAATTTGAGAAATTGCCCAAGACCAGGGGAGCATAAGAGACATAATGATTAAATATAATATAATATCCCGAATAGTATCCTGGGACAGAAAATAGACATTAGGGAAAAACTAATAAAATCTGAATAGTCTATGGAGTTTAGTTAATAACAATGCATTAATACTAATTGTGACAAATATTCCATAGTAATGTACAATGTTAGCAATAGGAGAAACTTGGTACGGGGTACATAGGAACTCTGTACTATCTTTGCAACTTTTCTCTAAACCTAAAACTATTCTAAAATTAAAAGTTTATTTTTAAAAAACAAATGGAAATCTTGGGACTAAAACATTACTAGATGGGCATAACATCAGATTGAAGATGGCAGCAGAAAAATTCTGGGAAATTAGTCAGACTGAAGAACAGAGAGAAAAATATATTGAAGAAAATAAAACCAAACTTGTGAGACAATAAGAAGTAGCCCAACATGCATATAATTAGAGCCCCAAGAGTAAGAGAGTAAAATTGAGGCAGAAAAAAATTATTCAAAGAAGTAACAACCAAAAATTTTTCAAATTTAATATTCATTGATTCACAGATTCAATACTCTCAGCAAACTCCAAGTAGGATAAATATAAAGAAAAACATGCTTAGGCACATCATCGTCAAACTGCTGAAAACCAAGAATGAAATGAAAATCCTAAAAGCATCCAGAGAAGACACATTACATAATAATAAATCAATTACATAAATGCCGTGTGACTTTTCATCAGAAAAAAAACAGCTGATGCAAACAGGAAACAGAATGAAACTATTAAGGTGTTGAAAGAGAAAAGATAAAATGTCAATCAAAATTTCTATATCCACCAAAAATATCCTTCAAGTTGACTATAAACTAAAGACCTTATCAGAACAATAAAATTTGAGATGATAATAGTAGACCTGAGCTATAAGAAATGCTAAAGGAGGTTCTTCAAGCTCAAGGAAAATGATACCTATTGGTAACTCACATCTACGAGGTGAAATAAAGAACACCAAAGGTGGCAAATAAGTAGGTAGACATAAAAAGCTATGCTATTTTGTAATTTTCTCAAAAAAAGAATAAACATAATGATGTCAAGAAAGTGAAAATGATAATAATGTTAGATAGGTTTATAATACTGTGGAAGTAAAATATATCACAAACATAGAAAAAAGGATGGAGGGGACAGGTACATAGCATTATGTTGTTGGAAGGAAATAAAAACAATGAAAAGGCATTAAGAAGTTAATAGAGAAAAGGAGATGAAATACTAAAAAACATTTCATTAATCCAAAAAGAGCAATGGAGGAACAAAAAAAAAAATGGAAGGAACAATGAAAAACAAGTAGCAAGATGGTAAACCTACATCCAACCACATCAATGATTACATCAGACGTAAATGTATTACACAGTCCAATTAAAAGACACCGATTGTCAGAAGAGACTGGATTAAAAAACAAAACCCGACTATATGTTGTCTACAGGAGAGATAGTTCAAATACAAAAGCACAAATTGGTGGAAAATGAATTGATAGAAAAAGATATACAATGCAAACACCAAACATGGGAAACCTGGTGTGGTTATATTAATGTTAGATGATGTAGATTTCAAGACAGACCTTATAAGAAGAGATACAGAGTGCTACTTCATAAGGTTAAAAAAGACAATTAATAAATAACATAACAATTACTAAAATGTATGAACTTAATAACAAATTTCAACATTTATGAATTCAAGCTGGCAGAACAAATAGACAAATCCACAACTATAGTTGGAGATTAAAACACTCTGCTCTCAGTAATCTTTAAAGTAGTCCAAAAAAAGGTAAGGCTATAGAAGGTCTGAATAGCATTATCAACCAATTTGGCCTAATTGACATTTGCAGAATGCTACACCCAATAATCACAAAATAGAAATTAATTTCAAGTGTGTATAGAACATTCAAGAAAGACCATATTTCAGACCATAAGTTTTAACAGATTTCAAAAAGTTAAAAATTTATAGAATATTTCTCCAGTCACAAAGGAATTAAAATATAAGCCAATACACAATAAATATCTAGGGGGGGGAACCAAATAATTGGAAATTAAATAACATACTTCTATATAACCCATATCATAAAATAATTAATTACATAAGTTTTCACCTTAAGAAGCTAGAAAAAGAAGTAAATAGAAGAAATTCTCCTGGCCGGCACAGCTCAGTGGTTGAGCATTGACCTATGAACCAGAAGATCAAGGTTCGATTCCTGGTCAGGGCACATGCCCAGGTTGCAGGCTCAATCCCCAGTGGGGCATGCAGGAGGCAGCCAATCAATGATTCTCTCTCATCATTGATGTTTATATCTCTCTCTCCCTCTCCCTTCCTCTCTGAAATCAATGAAAAACAATTTTAAAAAAGAAGAAATTCAACCAAAGTAAATAGAATAATAAGTATGAGCAAATTCAATGAAATGGAAGAGAAAAATGAATATAGACAAAAGTTTATTCTTTGAAAAGTTTAATAAAATTGATTACCCCTCGCGCACCCTCACACACACACACAAGACGTATCAAGAAGAGAGTACAAATTATCAGTATCAGGAATCAAATGGGCGCTATCATTAGACATCCTACAGACTTTATTTTTTAATTAAAATATTTTAATTTTTGAAAGAAATTTTAGGGATAAAACTATACCAATCTTAAACGCTCTTTCAGAAAATAGAAGCGGACGGAGCACTTGTGTACCATTCAGGGTCCACACAAGATGTTAAACCGTAATTTGAAGTTTAATGTAAAGAAGTATTAACAGGAGGTTGGTAAAAAGGGAAATTGTCTCGTTAGAATTAGAAAGAGCTCTAAAGAACAGAGGAGTAGCCAATGTAAGGAGTAGCTGCTGTTCCCAGGGGCCGTACTAGAGCTACCACAAAGATCCCCTCCCTGGGGCTGAGGTCCAGACCTGCTGAAGAGGGCATGGCGCGGCTCACTGGGTGGCTGAGAGGTCCCAGGGCGCTTGCGATGCCATGCTGGTGTGACTTGACGGAAGCCAGCTCTCTGGGGTGCCGAGGGAAGTCACCCGCAGGGAGGTGCTGTGCCTCAGAACTTGCTACGAAGTTGCTGTGTGGGTCACTGTGGTGGCCGTTCATGGGAAGGTGCCTCAGCAGTAGCATTCCATTGCAAAATCGCCAAAGAAGTACCCAGGAACGCTGCTGGCTGCCGCACCCAGGGGCGGCCGTGCTGCAGGGACAAGACGCTGGAGGAGCCACCATGCTGAGTAGCTCAGCGCTGGAGAAAGCTCTGTGCTGGAGGAGTGCTCCTCCAGTGTCCCTCCAGCACCCTCTGCTGACAAAGTGTAACACCGTGCTGGCTGGCAAAGGAGATCTATTTATAGGACCATCCCCCTTTCACAGAGCAGGCAAGCAAAGATGGACTTGGAGTTGAAACGCAATCAACTGATCACGGGCACAGCCCCCAGTTCATTCTTATGTGGCCAGAAAAGCTCTGATGACAACACCTGACAAAGATGGCAGAAGAAAATTACAGACCAATATGCTGCCTGAAGCTAGACATGAAAGTCCTTAAGAAATGTTAGCAAGTCAATTACATCAATGTATAAAGACGATAATGTTGCCATGCGCTGCTCAACGACAGGGATACGATCTGAGAAATGCGTCATTCGGCAGTTTTATCCTCGTGCACACATCACAGGCTGCGCTTAACAAACCACTGATGGAATAAGCTGTATCACACCTACACTGGATGGTCTGGGCCAGTGGTCAGCAAACTGCGGCCCCTTGAGTGTGGCTCTTCCGCAAAATACCACGTGCGGGTGCACACGTACAGTGCGATTGAAACTTCGTGGCCACACTCAAGGGGCCAGAGAGCCGCATGTGGCTCGTGAGCCGCGGTTTGCCGACCAGGGGTATAGGCTATTGCTCTGGGCTACGAGACGGTACTGCATGATACTGTAGAAAATAATACGAGATTAAATCGAGCACAAGAGAAAATGACGCAATTAAGAGAAGACATAAACACCAGATGTATGAGGCTACTGCAGGCAACACAAGACTTACTGTTTTACAGCCAGCTTTTTCTTTTTACAAGTAGAAAGAGTATGATGAAAAGTATAGTACAGTAGAGCAAATACATGGGCCAGTACTATAGCCATTTATTATGATTACAAGTATTATGTACTGTACATAATTGCATGTGCTGTACTTTTATACAGGTTTGTTTACACCGGCATCACCAGTTTACACCAGTAATGTGTTGTGCTGTGACTTCATCATGTCTACACTGCCACTAAACAATAGGAATCCTTCTCCATTATCATCTCATGGGACCACCGTCATACATGTGGTCTGTTACTGACCAAAATGTCTTATGTGGCCTATGGCTATACATCATGAACAAGTGAGTTTATCCCAGCAACACAAGTTGGGTTAACATTATATATATATATATATGTATATATATATATATATTCACCATATTAAAGAATAAAGGAGGAAAAACATGCAATCATCTCAATAGGTGCACAAAAAGTATTTGACAAAATTTAACACCAGCTCATAATTAAAACTCTGAGTGAATTAGAAATGAAAGGGAACTTTTTTCAACCTGATAAGGACATCAATGAAAAACTTACCTGATAGCATCATGCATAGTGGAGAAAGACTCGATCAGAGGAAGAGAAATAAAAATCTGGTAAATTTGCTGCTAGAGTTGCCATCTTAAGTAGATAGGCGAGGTGCGGAGCAACCTGGTTTCTCCTCTTCCCATCTTTAATCTCCCGTCAGTGTCTCGCATTGGCTGATCCCAAGCAGGAGCCAGGTCCCCTGAGGGCCTAGCAAACAGCCCATGGAGGTCTTCTCCCTGCAGCTCAGAGCACAGCTGGGAAAGGCCAGGGGGGCCTGAAGGGAAGCAGGACAGGACGTGGCAGCCTGTTGGGAAATTGCCATCTCTCTTGGCAGAGGAAAGGGGGTCTTGCCCAGCACAGCCAGGCCAAACTTACGGTAGTCCAGCAATATCTACTCACCTCCGGAGGGCCTCTTGCTGCTAGCCTGGAACCTCTTCCTCATCCTATAATCCCTCTGCCCCTAGCCGCCTGTTGAATCACCAAGTCTGACATCCGGGTCCCCAGGCCAGCGTTCCTTCTCCTGTGCCATGTTGAGCATGTTGAGGACCTGCCTTTTCACCAAGTCATTCAGAAGACTGGGGTCCTATCATGCTCCTCTGGCCCAGGCTCCATTCCTGACTCCAGTTTCTGCCAGCCCCCCCCCCCCTCCACACACACACACACACACACACACACACACACACACACACACTAACCTAGCCCCACCCACCCCGCTTTTTCTTTTTTTTTTTAATATTTTTTTATTGATTAAGATATTACATATGTGTACCCTCTACCCCCCCCCCGCTCATCCCCTCACCCCCCCCCCCCCCGTTGTCCGTGTCCATTGGTTAGGCCTATATGCTTGCATATAAGTCCTTTGGTTGATCTTTCCCCCTTGCCCCCACCCTCCCCTACCTTCCCTCCAAGTCCCGACAGTCCAATCAATGCCTCTCCGTCTCTGGATCAGTCCTTGTTCATCAGTTTATGTTGTTCATTATATTCCACAAATGAGTGAGATCCTGTGGTATTTATCCGCTCTCCAGTTCCATCCATGCTGTGACAAATGGTAAGAGTTCCTTTTTCTTCTTCCTCTTCTTAAAGGATACCTTTCAGCATTTCATATAATGCTGGTTTGGTGGTGATGAACTCCTTTAGCTTTTTCTTATCCGTGAAGCTCTTTATCTGACCTTCCATTCTGAATGATAGCTTTGCTGGATAAAGTAATCTTGGTTGCAGGTTCTTGCTATTCATCTCTTTGAATATTTCTTGCCACTCTCTTCTGGCCTGCATGGTTTCTGTTGAGAGATCAGCTGACAGTCTAATGGGTACTCCCTTGTAGGTAACTGACTGTCTTTCTCTTGCTGCTTTTAAGATTCTCTCTTTGTCTTTTGCTCTTGGCATTTTAATTATGATGTGTCTTGATGTGGTCCTCTTTGGATTCCTTTTGTTTGGGGTTCTCTGCGCTTCCTGGACTTGTAAGTCCATTTCTTTCACCAGGTAGGGGAAGTTTTCTGTCATTATTTCTTCAAAAAGGTTTTCAATATCTTGCCCTCTCTCTCCTTCTGGTACCCCTATAATTCTGATGTTGGTACGCTTGAAGTTGTCCCAGAGGCTCCTTACACTATCTTCATATTTTTTGAATCTCTTTTCTTTTTTCTTTTTCGGTTGGGTATTTTTTGTTTCTTTGTATTTCAAATCTTTGACTTGATTCTTGGGATCCTCTTGTCTGCTGTTGGATCTCTGTAAATTATTCTTTATTTCAGTCAGTGTATGCTTAATTTCTAGTTGGTCCTTTTTCATGTCCTCCATGGTCTCACTATACTCCTTGAGGGATTCATTAAATTTATCGGCGGTTTCCATAAAATTCTTGAAAAACCTTATAAACGTGGCCTTGAACTCTATATCCAGTCGTTTGCTTTCCTCCGTTTCTGCCATTTGTGACCTTTTTCTTTGTCTCCGCATTTTGGCTGCTTCCCTGTGTTGATAGAGTGGCCCTGCGCGCCAGGTGTCCTGTAGGGCCCAGTGGCTCAGCCTCCCCAGTTACCTGGGGTAGACACTCTTGGTGCACTCTTGGTGCCTTGGTTGTTGTAGGATCACTGGGAGGAATTGACCTCCAGGCCAATTGGCTGTGGGAATCAGCTGTGTCTGAAGTGGGAGAATGGTCCCCCTCTGACCACTGGGTGCAGTGGCTCCTGGATCTAAGGAGGTGCTAATTCAGCCCCTGCTTGAGGCCGCACAGCAGGAGCCAGGAAGAGGCTCAGCTGTGAAGCAATGCAAGCCGCTGCAGGGCCTTGGGCCTTCTCTTGGAAGTTCCAGGTCTGCCTGGCTGGGCTGTAGTTAGGTACATTCACATGCAAAAGCCTCTGCCGCAGCCTGGGTGGGGCGGGGTCTCAGGGAGTCAAAGGGCGGTGAAAGCAGCTATGGTGATTCTCCGCGCCCGGAATCGCAGGTCTCAGTGTCCCGGTAACGGCTGCAAGCACCTCTGAGGGAAAGCCGCCCTCAAGTTCGCCCGCTGCCGCCTGACAGACCAGCCTCTCCCCGTATGAGCCCTGGGTCCCCAGAGACCCGCTGGAACCGGAGTTCAGAGCAGTCGGGAGCTTGTGATTCAAAAAGACAGCCGCGTCCTCAGGCGCCACCCCCTTTCCGCGTGCGTGAGCCGCCGCCGTACCTCTGCACTTCACCTCCGCAGCTCCGCTGGCTCTCAGCGTGCCCCTGTTTTCTTCTAGTTGTAGAAATTACACTCAGCCAGCCTTCCTGTTGTTCTGGACGATGTTTGCTCCGACCCTTGCGGTATTCTTCAATTGTTGTGTGAGGCGACAATTTCCCGGTGTTTATCTATGCCGCCATCTTAGTTTCTCCCCCCACCCCGCTTCTTGCCTGACATTGAGCTTGCCCAATCACCTACTCTCCATGTGAATCTGTCTGAACTCTGTGTCCCACCAGGTTCATCTGGACTTTCTGGCCAAGTCTATGATAAGACAAACGTTGCCAGTAAAAGTTATGATTTGAGCTGTCTTCCCAGGTTGGAGATGAAGTATCTGTGCCCACTGTGTTCTTACCACGTTCCGTTCACACCTCTATGAGGCCACTGACAGTTTGCTCTGATAAAGGACTTCGGTGGTGGGAACACTACACTGACTTAATTTGGGGGGAACTCCTTCCCTGTTCTGAATCCTTGTCGTTCAGGTGAAATGAACGCCTCGTCTCCCCTCCCCACCTTCATCCACAGTGTTCCAGGGACGGAGCACGTGGCTCCGCATAAGCCGTGCAGAGTAGCTTTCATTCCCCTTGTCCTAGTGATTGGTTCAGAGATGGACACACAACCCCAGTCAGACAAATCAGAGCTCACAAGACTCACTTATAAAACTAATTTGAGCTGTGAAGGAAGCAGATGTTATATCTGCAAGACTTATCCTGGGGCAGAGGAGAATGTTTCCTTATGGGGACAGAGGCTTAGCCCAACAGGCCTCAAAGCACATCTTTGACTCAATTGTCTAAACATTTTCCCTGGGACTTGCCCCACATCCAGGGGAGGACCCGGGGGCCCATGAAGAGCAAGTCTATGGAGCACAGGCTTATTCCTCCTGGCACCTACTCCTGCTGCTCCAGGAGGGCAGGCTGGGGGAGAGCTGGAGACTGCAGCCAACTGGTAGCTCTCACATCATCCTTGCCTAAGCACAGGTGATCACATTTCCATTTCCCAGTCCCTCCTATACTCTGCAGTGCTGGGACTCACTGTGCAAACCGCATGCCTGCTTTGCTTGCTGACTTCCTGTTAGGTTTTGGTCACAGGAGACACCTCAGGCAGGCTGGGAGGCAGGAATAGCTGAGAAGGAACTTGCTCCTTCCCGTTTGCCGCTGTTTCCTGTCAGCACCACCCCAGCAATGGCCCCAACAGCGCACACTGACTCTGATCAAGAAGTTTCCAGCTTCCTTTGGCAGTCTCAGCACCAGTCTCATTACCACTCACCCTCACTTCCTTAGCGCCTCCTCCTCTCTTCTGCCTTTAAAAGCGGGAGTTCCCCGTCGCTTCTCGGCCTTGTGGCTAACATCAAGTGTAAAAGTTGGACTTCCTGAGACTCGTTAGACTCATTCTTAGGCCCTTCTCTTCTCACTCCATGTTCTTTCCCTAAGCTGTCTCATCTGTACCCAAACACTGGCTACACTCGGGGGACCCACAAATGTCCATCTCCAGCACAGCCCCTTACATTGACCTAATGAAACTCAGAATCTTCTCCTCAGGCTTCCACCAGGACCTGGGTGGCTAACATTCCACTAAACATCTCTGCTGGGACATCTCAAAGGTGCCTTTCGGTGCTCTCCATCGCGTTGAAAGGCCCCGCCATCGTTTCTATCATGCCTTCTCCAGTGTCCCACACCAAATCTATCGCCAGACTCTGTCCACTCTCCCTCTCTCAGCAAAATCCACCCATTTCTCTCCATGCCCTGACCCCAGTCAAGCCCCACCTTCTCTCACCTGGACAGGCCTCTTGGTTTCTCCTCCGTCTATGCCAATCTGCTCTTCACCTCTATGCTGATCTCTTCATTAATGTACATTATCAGCAGGTGCGTCCCCAGTTCAAAGCCACTCAGGGGCTGCCTATTGCTTTCAGGGTAAATACCCACAAAGCTCTATAGGACCCAGACTTTCCAAATGGAGCCTTCCCAGCCCTCCAGCGTCACCTCAAACACCTCTCTTTCTTGTTCTCAGGGCCCCCTCCCAAGGGCTCTTTAACTGTATCCAATGTGCCATACTCCTTCCTGCTTCAGGGTCTCTCTCCAGAACACCTTCCTTGACTCCCATCTTGCATTGCCCCCTAAAGCGTGTCACTCATAGCGCTCACTAGGGTTTGTCATCATCTACTCATAAGATTGCCTTGTTACCGTCTGCCTCCCCAAGTAGCCTGGCTGTCAGCTCCTTAAGGGACTGTGACTTTGGCTCCCCTGTACATCGCTTTAACTAACCCAGTGGCCAGCATACAGTAACCCTCAATAAAGCACCACCCTTGCTACGAGCTGGTCACTACCCTCAGTGCTATAAATCTATTAACTCATTTAATCCAAGAACAACACTAGAAGTGAGTACTATTATTGCCTCCATTTTATAGACAAAATTATCAAGGCCAGAAAAATTAAGCAATTTGCCATCACAAAGAGGGTTAGGTCCATACACAGCCTGGATTAAACCTTCCTGGCTGACCCGAGAGTCTGCTGTTGATCACTCCCTACACTGCCTCTTCATAGATGAGTAAACGATGATTCCCACCTAATAGAGGAGCAGCCTGCAGTTCCACTGAGCTGGAGTTAGAACCCAGAGCCAAGGACTCTTCCCGCCGGCCTTGGTCCCTACATCTTTGCCTCAGTGACCTCATCAAGAGCTTGTAAGCTTCTCATCTACGGCTTAGACCCAACGCTGGCTTTGTATCAAAGGTGCTAAGCACTTGCTAAATTGACAGACTTTGGGGCTACCAGAGAGCCTATTCCGGGATAGCAAGCGCAGGGGGTCCTGCAATTCTTGGTTTAGATGCCTATCTCACCATAGACTATGAGCTCCTGAGGCAAGGACTGGATTTATCCCCAGTGGTTGGCCCATTTCAGACCTCAGTGTGTGCTAAATGGTCTTCATTTTGTTTCATCACAGTTTTTATTCAAAGTTCTTCATTCACTCAAAGCCTTGGCACATCTCTTTAGAAGAAAAAAGAATTCTCAAAACAGCCCGGCCAACATGGCTCAGTGGTTGAGTGTCAACCTAGGAACCAGGAGGTCACAGTTAGATTCCCAGTCAGGGCACATGCCCAGGTTGTGGGCTCAATCCCTAGTGTGGGGCATGCAGGAGGCAGCCAATCAATGATTCTCTCTCATCATTGATGTTTCTATCTCTCTCTCCCTCTCCCTTCCTCTCTGAAATCAATAAAAATATATTTGGGAAAAAAAAGAAACAGAGAGGTTGCATAACTTGCCCAAAATTGCTCAGCAATCTTCAGACAACTAATTCTTAATATTTGGGGAAGGAGGTTATGGGCCCCTTAAATGACCTAATGAAACTCAGAATCTTCTCCTCAGAAAGATGCATCTACATACAGAACATTGCCTATCACCTTCTCGGTCTCACAAGCCTCAGGAGCCCGAGGCTGAGGGTGTGGGGTGAACACTACATTGAGGATCTCTACTGTCGTCCAAGGAAGAAAAGTTCTTATTTTCCAGTGATTGTGGGAAACTGTTGGTAATAGATTTCCAATTTATAGCTGGATATATGGTCACCTAAACTTCAAACTACATTTCCCAGCCGCCCTTGCAGCTAAATAAAGCCATGTGATTGAGTGCCAGCTGTGTGGTCAGGTGTTAGCTAACATGAGAAGAAATAATATATACAACTTCCAGGTTGTGCACTTAAAGGGAAGAATGTACAACCTGGTGGCCACACACGTGGCTCCATCAGCTGCATCAGAGTTTACAGCAGCCTAGGGGTCTGACCAGCCTTTTCCACTCATTCCACGTTCTTCCAACCTCCTGTTGACGGCCCAGAGGCCCAGGTCTCCTATAACCTTCACCTGCATGGGCCCACCGAACCGATCTCTGTTGGAGACCCACCATTTACAGTTCTCAACAGGACTGAGCCTCTATTTTAAAGGAGTTCATCCTCTATGGAGGGAGACACAGAACAAGGGACCTTCAAATACCAGACAGAGAATGACAGCTGCCAAATGAAAGCAACACAGAGCAAGGACTAAGGGACTTGATCGTGGATCGTGGAAAGAGACTTGGGTTCCAATGTGGCCTCTCTTGCTGTGTGACCTTGGACAGACACGTTTCCTTTCTGAGCCTCAGTTCTCAGACATTTGTCAGGTTAGTGTTGTGGACCACACGCTAGCAAGGGTCTTCCTCAGCCCTAACCCCCCAGTCCTCCCACTGAGCACATCATGCATTTGTGCTGTAATGCTTCCGAAGAGAACTGGTGTTGGTTCCAACTCACTCAGGTTAAAAATGGTATTAATGAACTCCACTCATAATCTTGAAGGGTTTCTGTGACAAGTGAGTTTCCAAGTGTGTCCTATACAATGGAATAGTCATCCTAACTAGTCACGGTGATGAAGTCATGGGAAGAGAGGGTCTCCCGGGGTCAGCCAGTCTATCCCCCACCTCTAAGAAGAACTATGCCAGGCCAGAGAATGGGAAGTCTCTACAGACAGGACTCTCATCATGTGTATGTGTTAGAAAACACAGGGTCGCCAATAGTCTAAATCTCTGCTTTTCCAATTCAAGCCGCTTCCCTGGGTCTAATCTCTGTGACTGACGATGGGGAACAGCTGGCCACCACCCTCTCATAATGACCCTTCATAAACATTTATGGGACAGAGGTAAGGTGTGCCCAAATGACCTGGGCCATCTTGATGTCTGGGCAACTGCATTGACAGGAATTTGATTTGTAGCTTCCTGTGCAGACTTGGGGCTTTGCCTAAAAGTGCTCTCTGCTAGCCGTGCATCTGTAAAATGTGCTCCACCCACCAAATTAGGTCAGATGCCGGGGCCCTCCAAGCTCTCCATGGTTTCTGGTGGACAAGAGTGAGTGAGCCGTAGGCACACACCACCATCTGGCCTCATGGATTAGCCCACACCCACTTCTTTAGTAGTTGTTCAGCAAGAGCCTAACTGGGCTGGTCTTACAAACAGCTCACAAGTGGGGTCCACAATGTAACAGCAAGCCACGGTGGACGAGGCTTAGACTTGGGGTCAGACCACCTCAATTCTTTTTTTAAAAATATATTTCATTGATTTTTTACAGAGAAGAAGGGAGAGGGATAGAGAGCTAGAAACATCCATGAAAGAGAAGCATCGATCAGCTGCCTCCTGCACAACCCCCATTGGGGATGTGCCCGCGACCAAGGTACATGCCCTTGACCGGAATCGAACCTGGGACCCTTCAGTCCGCAGGCTGACACTCTATCCACTGAGCCAAACCGGCTAGGGCAGACCACCTAGATTCTTATCCCCACTCAATGATACAAATTGGGTGCCCCTGGGTGAGTTATAGCGCCTCTCTCAAGCCTTGATTTCTTCATATGTTAAAGGTGAGGCTGACCTCTGACCATGCTGCCCCACCAGTTTGATGAGAAATAATAATGGGTGAAAAAGTGCTGGTCAAATATGAACCTGTGTCATAATTATTGATGATACTGTTATGGTGGTTGCTTCAGACATCAGGTTTCAGAGTGGGCTGCCTGGTGCGGGGAGTGCAAGAAGAATCGCATAGTAGGACTTCTAGTTATAGTTATCATTACTATTATTTCCTGGGTGCAAGTTTCTTTGAAGGTATGTTTTATAATGTATGGACCCAGTAGTTTTCATAAATGATTGAGCACCTACTACACGCTGACAGTTTAATGAGCGTTCGATCATTTAAGACCCATGAGGAGGGCCCTTTACTGTTATCCCTACTTCATTGGTGAGAAAATGGAGGTGCCTCAGAGAGGCTCCACAGCTATGAGTACAAAAGTTCAAATTGGACTGTCTGACTCCAAATTCCATTCTCTTCTCCACTTCTATGCTGCCGGGTACAGAAAGACATCTATAATATAATCTATAATATAATAAGTAATATTTTGCATTTGTTTATATTGTACGTAATATGTGAAGAATAATGAATAGCTAATGTATTTGAAGGGTGTGCCTAAAATAGTTCTCCGATAGTGCCACATTATCAAAACAATTGAGACCACCTACTTTAAGGTCTAAGAAAGGGAGACTATGAAGCTTACCATAGTGCCCTCACAGGGCTGTGGCTGGTGTGAGGCAAGTCTGGGTGCCTTGGGCACAAAAGTTAAGGAGGCACTCACTTTCAAGTTCATGCAAGCCAGGCCCTACCTCCCCAGTATAGACAGGGAGCTAGCAGAGGCTCCTGGAAGCCACAGGACAAGGAAGACAAGGGAGAAGGGAAAGTCTCCATTATTTATTGCTCCCAAAACCTGCAATTCCTGGGTGACAGGATGAAGACTCTGAAGTGTGGACAGTGGATGAGGGTTTGGGCTAGGGTTAGGGTTAGGGTTAGGGTTAGGGTTAGGGTTAGGGTTAGGGTTAGGGTTAGGGTTAGGTTAGAATTAGACTTAGGCTCAGGGAAGGCAGGTGACAAAATAAAGATTTCCTGCCAGCCAGCTGGAGCAGACCAAAGGGAAGTGGAGTTCCAGGCTTGGCTCTATGACCTTGAACCTCAGACTGCTCACGTGTAAAATGGGAGTGAGAAAAATCCCTTACTGGCTCCCCTACAGGTTGTGTGAGGGGTGCTCTGCCCCCTTCAAGTCCTCTGTGGATATGATTGTAATTGAGAACTGTGTGGGGAAACTGCATTGCCTTGGATCCCATTGCTTCTCGTGGAGTTCATCTAGAATTAATTACTGACGCTCCCCACCGTCCACACCATCCCTGTCCTGCTTTCCTGGATCTGACAACTGGAAGGGATGAGCATCCTATCAGTGGCGACTTATAGTAGTGAGGTGGCTAGATTCCTCCCGCCCTCACTCCAACTCACAGCAGTCCAGACACCCTTTGGTTCTCATTGCTGTTGCCTAGAATCCCCAAGGGGCTCAGGGTGGGTGGGAAGAGGGCCTCAGGGCTGGAGAGCAAAGGGGGTCACCAGACTCCCCTGCCAGCAAAAGCTCTAACTTCTCCCAAAAGAGAATGTCCTTACCAGAGCCACTGGATCTCAGAAATGTCAGGACCACATTCAGAAACACACACACACAACCACACACAACCACAAAACCCACAGAAAATAAAGACAATTCTGTTTGTGTAAGGTTGAGGGAGGCTGCCGCTATCTTTTGGAACGAGCAGAGCTCATCCACGCTCACAGAGAGGTGAGAGGGGCACACTCTTCCTGCAGAAACCGGCTTGGAGAGAGAAAGGGCCCAGGAGCCAGGTGTCCAGCACCCAGCTCCCCGGCTGCATCCAGCACTGGAAGAAATGAAGGTCCGAAAGCCTGACTGTCACTGGGAGTCGCAGGGCCCAGAGGTTACCTGTGCACCAAGAGTTGAAAGATGGAGGGACAGAGGTGGCTTCTTACACCCCTCGGTGCCTGTCTTTGCCCATTGCCACTGCCCCCCAGGACCTCAGCTGTTAGTGACAGACCCATGGGCCAGAAGCTCAGCTCTGGGGAATAGATGAAGGGGGGAGGAGTGACATTCTCTCTGTGTTCCCCCCACTCACAGCCCAAGGCCCACTGGTATCCAAGACTTCCAAATTTTGCAGAAAGAACTTGAAAATTACAATGTATTTCCTCCACAGCCTTTTCCTTTAGTGGATGGGAAACAGAGAGAGGCCCCGGTGAAATAATTTGCTCAAGGACGCACAGCTGTGGCAGCAGAACCAGGCCCACTATCCCCCTTCACTTGCTGTTAGCCAAGCCCAGACCAGGAGCTTGCATCTGAGCCTCTAAGGAGATAAGCAGGAGGAGAACTGTGCCGAAGGAACTCACTCCCTGTACCAAGTCCACTTCTGGGAGTCCCAGGAGGAACTAGGCGTCTTCGCCACGGAAGAGAGTTTAGAAGCCCAGAGGTCAAGCAAGAGCTAGAGGGCAGGCAGTGCCTGCTCAGCCGGTCCAGAACGTCTGGCCCTCTCCACTCCTTTCAGGGGCCCCATTCCCGCCACCTTTGGATCCTCACTCTGCGTCCTCGGCCATGCGCTTTCCCGGTGCCACGCGCGCCACGCGCCGGAAGGCATGCGCAAAGTTGGAGGCGGCTGAAGGCGGCCTCTCCGCCGTCTGTTTCCCCAGCCTGAGCGCGCACAGCCGGGCATATGGACATTTCACGCTCCGCATCTGTGTCATCAGCCGCACTTTCTGTGTGTGTATGTGTGCGTGTGAAGCTGGCGCTGGGAACAAACGTGCATCTGTTAAATTCGACAATAAAGTCCTACAGCAAAGCTGCCAAGATTGGAGCAGCGGGCGGGGGCGGAAAGCCGAGGGGGTGGGAGAGAGCCGGGGTCTCAAAAGGCGACGCCAGAGTGCCTGGCCCAGGTATTATGTCGGGAGAAGGTGAGGAGAGCAGCTGCTCCTTCTCGCGGGCGTGTATGGGAGCAAGGGTGCCTGTGTCCCTGTGAAGAGTACACACCGATCTGCTCAACATATGTCGCCACAAATCACTGTATCTCTCCCTCCTCCCCCCACTCCCTCCTGACAGAGGGCAGAGCAGAAAGAGGCGCTGAGAAGAGGCGCCGCTTCAACAGGTGTCTTGGTGCGCAATGCACCTTTTCACGCATTCACTGTCTGCATCAGCGGCGGCGGGGACAATGTGGACACTTTGTTTCCAGGCGCAGTGCGCCAGCTTCCGACGCAGGGGGGGGGAGGCGGCCCTGGGCAGGGAGGGGGGTCTGGAAATAAAGACCTCAGGCGCTCCTGGGGTCCCGGGCCCTCTCCTCCCTTTGTTGGAGAACTCCCTGGGCCAGAGCTTCCTTGTGCGCCCTTGGGGGTGGCATATGGCGCCCTCTCACCTACCCAAGAAAGAGAACCAGCCACCCACTCAAGAGCGCACGAGGCCCCTGAGCCCGGGGAGGGGGAGTCTCTGAGGGAAAGGCTCTTTCCCAAAGTGAATGAGGAGCCGGCCTTATCTCTCCCCACCCCACCTGCAAGTCCCCTCAGCTGGCGCAGCAGGCAGCAGCCGTTGGGTGGGGAGCAGCGGCCCGGCAGCACCAGCCTGCGGAAGCGCCCCAGCTCCCGGCAGATGAAATATGGGGCTGGTGAGCCCCTGGAGACCATATGTTTTCAATAAAAGAAGACAAATAGGACCGAGATAGGCCTTGCAGCCAACCTGTTATAAATGGGTGGCAATTGGGCCAATGTACACGGCCCCCGGGGGGAGGCCCGCTCGGTGCCAAATGCATGTGTCAGCTTCTGGGACAGGTGTGCCCAGGGGCCAGGGGCCAGGTCTCCCCCCTCTGGGTTTATCACGGCAAAGGTAATATTGTGCTAACTATGAGTAAACAGTCATTGTGAAAACCAGGGAGAGTTTATCAGAGGCGAACTAGTTGGGGGGTGGCTTAACAATAAAGTTGCCCGCCTTGGGAGCAGGTGACGGCTGGCTGCGGGACTCCCGTGGTAGATGTTTTCCAAAGCACTCCACTTTACAATCTCTTGTAATTATTTATTAAACGAAATCTATTTATTATTATTTTAGCAAACACTGGAGACAGGTGGGGCTTTCTTTTCGTCGTCCCCTTTTGTTTGAAGGGCTGTTTGAAGTGGCCAGTCTCGGCCCGGGCAGCTCGCTCGCCAGATTTTTGTCTTCTGCTCTTTCAGTGCCGAGCGAAGGCCAGAGAAAGAAGCCCCCTCCTCTGTCAAGCCATTAGCTATTCAGCCTCCTGTGGCCCCCCTCCCTCCCACTCCTTTCTCCAGGAGCCCCCAGGCACTGCTAAGATTCCCCCTGCAGATAGGAAGGCAAAAGGGTGGACCACTGCCTTCCTTCTTTTCCAAGCTGCCCGCTGTCTCTAGGCGTCAGGCTGTCGCCTCTCTCCTGGGGCCCCTCAGCCTCGGGCAAGCCCGGACCTCAAAGAGTCGGCGGGCACGGGGGTCCTGGGGGCACCAGAGGTGGTCGCTGGCCGGGGTCTTCAGGAACAGGCTCTGCTCCCCCGCTGGAAGAGCTGGCGCACAAATACCGCCAGCGCGCACTGAGTTGTCACGGACTGCGCCCCAGCCGGCAAAAGCACAGGAATTAACTTTGGAGAGGGGTCTGTGCTTTCTCTGTGGCAGAAAGGGAGGGCGTAAATCCTCAATGTCTAATCCCCTAGGACTCCTCAACCTCCGGCCTCGCCCTCCGGGCCAGAAGAAGGGAAGCGGAGAGTTCTCTCCCGCTGCAAGATGACGGCTGCCCCGGCCGCTGCGCGCTCCTCGCCTTGTTTTTTGCGCAAAGCTGGGAAGTGGCGGCGGCCTGGAAGCATTGGAGAACCTTGAGTGGAAGGGGCTCTGGGGAGGCTAGATAAGGATTCCAGGCCGGCCCTAGAACTCCTCCCCACAAGAACGTTCCCCAAAATCTCTGCTGGTGCCGGCAGCTCGCCCGGAGGCTGTCTCCAGCACCCAGTAGCCACTGGAGGCAAGAGGGAGCCGAGGCGAGCCCCACCTTTGCTTCCATCTGTGAGCCACCACTACATGAAGTCCCGGTTGTGGGCTGCTCCCCAGGCCTCCAGGGACACGGAGAGGTGCTTCGATCCCTTATGGCCCGGGTTCCCTCCACCGAGTGGGGCTGGGTCCCAGAGAGCTAGGAAAGCCGTCCTTTGGGTTTCCTCTCTCTGTTCCTGGTTTGCAGGATGGAAATCAACCAAGGCTGGGGGATGGATGGGTCAGGAGAGTAAAGAGATGGAACAGGAGGGGACACTGGCTCCCCTTGGCACTAGGAGATGGGGCCACTACCCCTTTTGTATTCTGACCCTGTAGTAACTCACAGACCCACGAATTCTCCTACTTCCTACATGTTGGGATGTCTGATTTGAAAGGCTATTTTCCCCCAGTCGAGGAGAGGCAGCAGGTGCAAGGGAGAATCTGGGACGAGGAGTCTTAGGACCTGCGTTCTGTGGCTCTGCTAGAAATTCCTCTGTGACCTTGGTTGACTCACTTCTCCTTCCTGGGCCTTAATTTTTCCATCTGTAAAATGGATCTCAGATCCTCGTTCTTATTACTGGAAGGCAATTTGGAGCAAGCTCTGACCTAAAGGGAAACAGCAGAATCTCCATGGGGTCCCTGAGCCTGACCCCTCGCTACACCTCCCTCCCAGACAGCGCGGGAGGGAGCCTGCGCGCACAGCGCAGCAGCTGGGACCCAGGCCAGCGCCCCCATCCGCATACTGTCCTGCAGTCCCCTCCCTGGCGCCCCAGCAGATCAGCCTCTCTCTGCCTGGGAGGCAACCCCCAGCCGCCCGTGCGCGTGCCAGAGGCCCTCACCGGGGCAGATACACAAACTTACCTCTTCCCTCACCCATCCCCCCAGTTCCCCGACCGGTCCTGCTCCCCTCCGCCATCTTCCGGGAGGCTCAGGGTCCCTGGAGCTGCTAGAACGTGACGCCTCCGTCGCCAGCAGAGGCTTAACCCGAGACCCAGCCTCCCCAGCCTCCGCCCCGGGCACCCGGGCACCTCGCGGTCAGCAGAGAGGAGCGGAAGCCGCGACCCCTCACCCGGAGTGACCGGAAGCAGAAGACCACGGGGTGTCCGAGGCGGGACAAAGGGGAGGGGCGGGGAACAAGGGAGGGATGATGCGTTCAGACTCGCTTGGGAGAGATTTCCAGGAGGCGAGGGTCCCTGCCCTGTGCTCACCGCCTGGCCCCGGCCTGCGTGGGCGGCAGAAGCTGGACCAGGGGCCGGCCCTGCGCGCCAGTGACGGGCAGGACGCCTGAGTGCAGAGCGTGGCCCGCTGCCCTGAGCACCAGCTCTCCGCCGCGTCTAAGACACCGGGGCTGCTGTGAGCTCCTGGCCTCTCCCCACCCTTCGCACCGAGCTCTGCCCTCAGGCCCTGGGCCGAAAGCTGGGGCGCTGCCCGCGATTGGTGGCCGTAGGACGTCCTCTGGGGTGGGGTCCCCCATAGCCACCTCTGCCCCTGAGATGCCATCCACATGTCCTAGATTTAGGATGGGAGTGGGGGGAGGAGAGGCGTCTGAGAAGTTTGGGGCACCCCCAGGCCAAAGTCCCCAAGTGGCAGAGACACCCGCTTGGGTAGCCGCCGGGTCCCCTCCCGGAGTGAAGAGGGGCGGTGAGGCTGGCCCGCAGAGCAGGGAGCAGGGTGGCCCGGGAGTCAGGGGACACTTGTCCACGCCGGGCGCCCGAGCATCTGGCTCCCGTTCCACCTCCTGCCCTGAGGTTTGGGGCAAGCGCGCCCTCTCTGCGGCCGTTTTCCCGCGGGTCACACACGAGATTCGCCCACCCTGAGCTCCGCAAAGCCCCTCCAGGGCCCAGGAGCGGCTCTGGACAGGGGCCAGGAAAGAGGATTCTAGGGAGGCGTCTGGGGCGCAGCCGCGAGCCAGACGAGGCTCGTCCCGCCGGGTGGGGCTCTTTGAGGATCCGAGAGTTGCTGGGACAGAGCCGGCGGGGAGAAAGCAAACAGAGCCTCGCTCCCCTCCCCCCTCCCACCCCCCCCCCCCGTCCCCTCCTCCCTAACCCCCCCCCCCCACCCTACCTCCAGCCTTTGTCCGGAATCCAGCTGTGCCCCGCGGGGGAGGAGCGGGCTCGCGTGGCGGCCCCGGGTCGCCGCCCTGATTGGCCGGCGGCGCGGGCAGCGGCGGGCAGGCACGCTCCTGGCCGCGGCCGAGCAGATAAAGCGCGCCCAGGGGCACACGCCTCGCGGCTCCGGACACCCGCCCCGGCAGGCGCGCCCCAAGAGCAGAGGCCGGGGCCACTGACGCTTCCCTCCTTAGGGCTGGGGGACTCCCGGGCGGCGGCTCGGCAGCTCCGCTGAACTTGGCGTTTGCAAGGCCAGCTCAGCTCCTGCCGCTCGAAGCCCGCCGCTCCCAGCCTTTTGCACATGAGACCAAGGTAACACCTGGTAACTCTGCGCATCGAAGGGGAACGGGTTCTCTGATCAGGTGGGGGTGGCTCTTTCTCGTCCCCCCCCCCCCCGCCACACACACACACACACACACACACACACACACACACACGTAGCCCGGGATGGGGAGCTGCCTGCCCCTGGGGGACTGACCACGCTTACCCGTCCTTCTTCCCCTGCCACAGGATGGCGCCTCAGCCCTCGGGTGCGCCGGCTGTCCAAGTGACCCCCGACACGGAGCCGCCCTTCCCGGTCGCCTCGAGCGCGCAAGAGCCCTGCATCGTGTCCGCTCCGCCCAGCCCCACTCGCGTGTCAGGGGACCCCGTCGAGGCCGAAGGGAGCGGCTGCCGAGGGGCCGCCAGGAAGCTCCGGGCGCGGCGTGGGGGACGCAGCCGGCCCAAGAGCGAGCTGGCGCTGAGCAAGCAGCGGCGGAGCCGACGCAAGAAGGCCAACGACCGCGAGCGCAATCGGATGCACAACCTCAATTCGGCCCTGGACGCGCTGCGCGGGGTCCTGCCCACCTTTCCCGACGACGCGAAGCTCACCAAGATCGAGACGCTGCGCTTCGCGCACAACTACATCTGGGCGCTGACGCAGACGCTGCGCCTAGCGGACCACAGCCTGTACGGTCTGGAGCCTCCCTGCGAGGAGCTGGGCAGCCCGGACGGCGGCTCCCGGGGAGACTGGGGCTCCCTCTACTCCCCGGTCTCCCAGGCTGGCAGCCTGAGCCCCGCCGCCTCGCTGGAGGAGCGCCCCGGGCTGCAGGCGGCCTCCCCTGCCTGCCTGCCGGGCGCCCTGGCCTTTGCAGACTTTCTCTGATGGCCTGCCGGCCGCCGGGCGGTGGGTGCCGGGGGAGAGGGCGGAGGTGGAGGAGGTGGCGGTGGCCCTGGCGCGGACTTGCTCCTCCTGCCGCTGGTGGGCCTAGACGTCCGCGGGGTGGCCGGCTAGTTCAGTCCCACGTCCTCAGCGCCGCGCCAACTGAGACATCCTGCCGCTGCCTGCGCAAGTGGGCGGTACCGGCCGCGCGTTTCAGGGCCCCTCCCTGCCGTCACCCCAAAATCTCGTGCAAAAAAAAAAAAAAAAAGCTGAGAATGGTAGCACTACACAGGGAAAACGCGCCCCCACCCCGTCTCCTGCCACCCTCCCCTCACTCTGTCTGTCAGACCTACGACTCTCTCTCACGCTCCTCCCCAGACATGGTTTCATCCAGCCTCTGGTCTCTGCTCCCCTCCTCTCTCCCTAGCCAGTCCCGGGTGTCCGGCCGCCCCCCCTGCCTTAATCCAGGAAGGCGACCCTCTGCCTTCTCCGCGTGCACTTTTCTGAGCCATTGCCCTGCTGTGGGCTGGAGCCCTGACTGAGAACTGGTCTCACATTCCCCCTGGGGAGCACCCCCCCCCAACTCCGCCTCCCTGCGACCCAGAGAGCCCGTGCCTTTAGAAAAAATCAGTTTGTAAATTATATGATGTCTTTTGAGAGGAATTTTGGTAAATTATATGCCCTCCCCCCTGTTTTTTGTATTTATTGATGAGATTTCAAAAAAACAACAGGAAAAGTCTATATTTTGTACATAAGATTGTTTAGGGTCTGGGGAATGAGACTTTTGAGCCAATAAATATAAAAGGGGAACCTATAGGAGCCTGAGCCCGGTGTCTGGGTTGTGCAGCGGAGAAAGCTGCCGCCTCTGCGGTGGCGGTGGGGGTGCCTCTGTCCAAAGGGAGGGAGGAGACTTCAGACAAGCCTCCAAGCGGGCTACTCACTGGGCTTGCTGGCCCTTTCCCCTACGCTGCTAGCCTGAATGCGGTTACCTCTGGGGGAAGAGGGAATAATAAACAGTCCAGTCACAGAATCGGAGCTCTCAGAAACGCTGCCGGTGGGTCTGGCCTCCCAGGAATTTTCCCAATCGTCTTAGAGTTCTAGCGCATCTTCTGGGCCATTTTACATGCCACTCGCTGGGGTGGCACAGGGACTCGTGGGTCTGAGCAGCAGGGAGTAGGGAAGGTGGGAGGTCCCGCTGGACTTTCTGGCACCCCGGACTTCTAGCAGCCTTGACTGCAAACTTATCAAGAAATGGTTCAAGGTTTCCAGCCACTGGTACTTGAGTCCCCCCAAGGTAGAGCAGGATTGGTGCACGATGGTGACTGAAACTTGCCCTCGAAGTGCTACTGGAACCCCACCACCTGGCTTCCCGGGCCCCCAAGATCTCTGGGAAGCAGATAAGAGCTCTAAGAATTCGAGGAATATGCCTGGCACACAAGAACAGGAGGATGGAGGGCTGGCACCCCACCCTGCGCGTAGAACCCAGAGACTGCCTTTGGGTTGGCCCTGGGCACCTGGGGAAGGAATGGGCCAGCCTCGGGCAGGCAAAGAGAGGGCAGAGGCCGGGACCTGGTGGGTTGCTTTCCATCCCATTAGAGCGCAAAGGTGGTGACTTTGCAGGGGTTAATGCCTCTTGCATCTGCTTCTCCTCTGCCATCCCCATTTCACACTGAGCTGTTCCTCTCTCCTCTAGGCTTAGGCCCCTAAAGGCAGCTCGCAGGAGATATGCCTCCCTGACTTGGATTGGATTTGAGGGCACAAAAGGGGACCTGGCAAACAAACTAATAAACGAAGGTGTTTTGTTTCATGGCTTTAATCTGGGAGGAGATTAATGGGTTATTGGTGACCTCTGCATCTGCCAACTTTCCACCTGGGGCACCAAGGGGGAGGGGAGCAGGTGTCTGCAGCTCCAGTTGCAGGGACCCAAGCCAGTGCCTGTTGCTGGCTGGGCATTTGGGGGAGGGGTGTGGACAGACCTAAAAAGCAGGAAGGTCTATCTCTGTCCTCCTGGGACAGTAGCAAGTATGTTGACAAAAGAATTCAAGGCCCCAAATATTGCTACTGGGGGGAGGCGGGAGGCACAGCGGGACTGTCACCTGGGCTGGGCTGGGAGGTTGGCCCGGGAAAGTGACATTTGGGCCAGGGCTAAGGGTTAGGAGAGGACGTCCTCAAGCAGGAAGACCACTGAAAGGTTGTGGGAAGTGGGGCTCAAATAGGCAAACGACCCCCAAAGCTGGAAGAGTGTCTGTTGGCGCTGTGCTCCGGCTGGAGGCAGCCACTGCCCGATCCTCTCCACTTTTTGAGGGCGCTCATTCAGGAGCTGTTCGTCACCCACTGCACACAGGCTGGTCCTCCCACCAATGAGTATTTTAAAAATTATGGTTTAGCCCAGTTTAGGCGGTATGGCTCAGTGGCTGAGCGTGGACCCATTAACCAAGAGGTTACCGGTTCCATTCCAGTCAGGGTACATGCCCATGTTGTGGGCTCAATCCCCAGTAGGGGGCGTGCAGAGGGCAGATGACCAATGATGTTCCTCTCTCATTGGTGTTTCTATCTCTATCCCTCTCCCTTCTTCTCTCTCTAGAAATCAATAAAAACATATTTTTAAAAATAAAAATTAGAGTTTAACCAACTCCACCACTGGGCTGCCACCTTGAGTGGGTGGCAGATTTGCTCCGGAGCTGTCAGCTCTACTCTCAGAGTCAGGAGGAGGTGGGAGGAAGGTTTGGGGCTTGGTTGAATCGCTGTAGAGTTTGGGCTCTCTGCCCAGGAGTGCGCTATCAATCGCTGGAGGTAGTGAACTTCCTCCAGAGGCTCCCTAAGCTAAGAGCCCTTCCTCTCCCGGGGCTCGGAAACCTTTCCGAGAGCCACTCACAGAAACAGCCCAGCGTCACAACCGCGCTGCCCACTCCGGGCATTCGTCCTTTAGGCTTTTAAAAGCAGGCTGCTGCCGAAACCGGTTTGGCTCAGTGGATGGAGCGTCGGCCTGCGGACTGAGGGGTCCCGGGTTTGATTCCGGTCGGGACATCCCCAGTGGGGGATGTGCAGGAGGCAGCTGATCGATGTTTCTCTCTCATGGATGTTTCTAACTCTCTGTCTCTCTCCCTTCCTCTCTGTAAAAAATCAATAAAATATATTAAAAAAATAAAAGTAGGCTGCTCGCGCCTCCGCTGCGGCCGCACTGGTACGGCTGCGGAGCCCCCTGCGATCTGAGGTGGTCGCCTGCGCCCCAGCTCCCTGGAACCCGGACAGGGTCTCAAGCGGGGGCAGGACAGACGCTGGGCTGGAACATGCTCTCCCCTCTTCTGCCTTTGTCTGAGCCCAAGCCTGGCTTCCAGAACAACAGCAATGAATCTTGCGCCATCCCCCATCCCACCCACAACCACACGGCCTCCCGTCCGCACACACAGCAGGTAGATTTATGGCGCCCTGCCCCCATCCCACCCCACCCCCAAACCGCCCTCCGCAGGAGGACAAAGCGACCGGGGGGCCATTGGAATGCTAATGTCTGGGAGCCAGGCCGCGGGGCTGGCACAAAGGCAGGCGGGGCCCCAGGCGCACGCGACCCCACAGGCCCCTCCTCTCCCCTACGGGCCACTCTGCCCGGCTTTGTGACCTTGGACAAGTCTTTGAGTCTCAGCTAATTCACTTGAGAAGTTCCCTAATACCTTTTCCCTGGATTTCTGGGCACCTAAGAGAAGGCCGTGCTGGCTGGGTTCTGAGTTACAGTCCCCCAGACCTGGAGACACGGAAAAGACCCTTCAGAACCTGGTACTGGGGAGTGTACGGGGAGAGTGTGGGGACATGCGGCTGAGAATGTGGCACAGGTATATTATAACTACATTTTCACATTCATGTAATTCATATTCTCTGCTGTGTCCCCCCCCCCCCACACACACACACCCTTTTAAACATATCTGCAGACAGTGCTCAATAAAAGCAGTGGACACTCGCTAACTTTACCTGTCAGCTATGCCTTCAAGGGGCCAAGAGCAGGCAGTGGGAGGCTTGAGGCTGGACACTTCGTATCTCAGGCACCCTCTCGGGGCAAGGCAGGTGGCCACACGCAGGGAAGCAGAGACCCACCGTCTCGGAAGTAGGTGCCTTTCCCAAGGCCTTCAATCACCCGGTGAGTCACTGAAGCAAACAAAGCTGGGACTGTGAGCCTGGCTCTGAGCTAGCAGCTTAGAGCTCTCTGAACCAAGGCAATCGTAGTTTGTGCTTGTCCTTGGGCTCCCTTACCCTTTGGCTGAACTCCACCTCCAACCCCGACCCCTGGAGAGGTTCCAGGCTCCTGTCTGTCTCTTCTGCTTCTGCGACTCGAGAGGCCAAGTCCGCGGAGAGGGTGCCTTCCGGGCTAACCCGGCCAGCACTGGCTCCTGACAGACTGCTGTGCGCCACTGACCATGGTGCTGAAATAACCGCGCTGGTTCAGAGAGAGCAACGTGCCTGGGAACGTTAAGGTTCTCAACACGGAAAACCACCTATCAAGCCCCCTTTAATCGCGTTTTTCAGGCCAGAGTCCCTAGAGGGCCCCGTGTGGACATGCAGACCCAGAAAGCATGGACTCTGTTACTACTAACTGACGGTGTGACCCCAGCAATGCCTTTTTCTCTCTGGCTTTTCATTAAACCCCTTTGCCTAAGACCCATTTCCTTTACCTGTAAAGTTGGGACAATAAGAAGTAGCTACTAATTGGGCCGTTTAAGTGTGCTTGCTTTTAGTGCAGGTTATGCTACCAAAAATGGTAATTAGTTTTATCTTCATTTGTCTCAAATTCTTCTCATTCCCCCAGGTTTCTGTTTTGGGGGGAGGAAGGAGTACTTCTGTATGGATTTGAGTTTCTTATGTTCCCCTGTGCAGTGCAAACTGGCACAAAGGCAAGGCCACCCACCCCTTCCTGGTGACCCTCCCTAGTTTAGATCTACCCTTCCTGAGTCCCAGGACTATATGTTCAGATGTCCCTTGGGCACCCCAAATGGCCATGTCCAAAATGGAATCCCTCACCCCTAACCCCAAACTAATACCGCCTCCTGTTCCTGATCTCACTACGTAGCATCACCTAGTCACCCATACTAGGAATCTGGGGCTCTTCTTGGCTTTCCTCTCTCACTACCCAAATCCAAGTAATCCTTAAGTCCTGCTCATTTGTCCTTCTCTATTTCTTGAAGCTCACCTCTCCTTTACCTCCTCATTACCACTGGCCTAGTTCAGGCTCTTATCCTCACATGGAGAGACCACCTAGCTCAGTGGTTCTCAACCTTCTGGCCCTTTAAATACAGTTCCTCATGTTGTGACCCAACCATAAAATTATTTTCGTTGCTACTTCATAACTGTAATGTTGCTACTGTTATGAATCATAGTGTAAATATCTGATATGCAGGATGGTCTTAGGCGACCCCTGTGAAAGGGTCGTTCGACTGCCAAAGGGGTCGTGACCCACAGGTTGAAGACCGCTGACCTAGCTGATCTCCATACCTCTAATCTCCACAGCACCCTCCATGCTGCAGCCAGAGTTCCCATCGAGCATGCAAATATGGCATTGTCCCTCTCCTGTTTAAGATCCTCAAGTCGTTCCCAATCATTTCTGGGACAAAGCCCATGTTCCAATAGGAATATATGAGCTGGGAAGCGATATTAATCTGGGTTCAATTCCCAGTTGGTTCACTGTCAGTACAACCATCAACAAGTTCCTTGACCTTTCTCTCATCGTCATCATTCGTAAAGTGGAGGTAACAACATTACCATTTCAGGTTTAGGTTGGAGTAAAGCCAGGCTGCTGTAACAGCCTCACCAATAACTCAACCTGAGGCGAGCCTTCCAGGTGGGTGGTAGCTCTGCTCCAGGACGTCATTCGGGGTCCTTGTCATCCACATGGTTGAGGCTGCTTTGCCCTGGGTCCCAGCCAGTGGGGGGAAATGGAGGAGCCCCACCCACAGTGTAAAAGTTTAGACTAGAAGTTGCACATTTTGCCTCTGCTCACATTTCACAGGGAGAACATGATCACAGGGCTCACCTAATGGGAAGAGGGGCCGTGCGCCTCAGAAGTGAAGAATGGATTCTGGTGGGTAAAGAGCAGTCTCCACCCAAGGAATATTGTCAGGAGTAAATAGGATTATACATGTTACTACCATTTGTTTCTCTCATCATGAGTCACTTACGTTTATGACCAGCAACCTGGTGTGCAATGCCTTGCTTGCCTTGACATTTACCTTCCAGAAATACAGACCTTTTTGAATTTTTCCTCTTATGCACAGTCCAGTACCCCCCTAAACTGCTCTCTCTGCCCAAATCCTCTTTCCCTCTTCAAATCTCCAATACAGACATCACCTCTTCCCAGAAGATTTTTTGAACTCTTCCTCCCTCCTTCCTTCTGCCCCCTAATATCCTGTGCATATGACTATCCTTGTACAGTCCAGGTATTTTGTAATGAACTCTTTGTTCCTCTGTACCCACCACTCAAGGTCTGTGAGATCTTCCCAAAGGAAGAACTGTGTTCATATCTTCAGTGAGTGCCTCTTCTCAACCATATGCCACATGTTTTTAGGTTGAGTTAATAATGAAGGAGGGAGTGAGTTAACTAAATGAATGAAGAACATTACAATTATCTGTTTAGAAAATCCTACCTTCCCCAGACTGGCTACCACATAAAGGCCAATGAATATTTGTTGAATAAATTAATGATATGTAGAGAGATCCATTACTCTTTCTGCCTCGTACCTTCCTCAGTACCAAAATAACCTGTCCTTGACTGTCTATGGGCCTATTTTAGAAGATGCCCATCTGACTAGGTGAGACTGATTATCACAACAGTGTCACTATTTCTGAGATGACTAGTAACAATGCCAATGGTCAGGTAGGGGTGGCCCCTCCTGAGATAATATACTAGTATTAGAGGATGAGGTTTGGCATCTACCTCAATTCCAGCACTTCTTAATTCTGTCATTTTGAGCAAGTTACTCAGCCTCTCCAAACCTCATTTTCCCCATCTATAGAGGAGAAGACCACATACCTACCTCATAAGGTTTAAAGAGGATTTAGATGAGGTGACAGATATGTCCATATACTTCATGTCCCTGCCAGCAATTTGAAACAGAATTCATTATAGTGCCCACCCCATTTCCATTTCATTCTTACAGATGATGGAGAGCGAAGAAGGTCTGGGCCAGGACTGACATTAAGCATGGAAGGATGACAGAACTTGCCCAAGACCCAGGCCTATGAATTATGGAGACAACCTGAGACTCCTGCTATCCAAAGATCATCACCAGCTACTCGTACCTCTGTTGCAATAGTTATCTATTACTGCATAGCAAATTACAAAGCACACACACAAACTTAACTACTTAAACTAGAAACCTTCACTATGTGGGTCAGGAATCCAGGTGTGGCTCAGCTGGGAGCCTCTGGCTCTAAGTGTCTCAGGGCTGCAGTCAGAGAGTCAGCCAGGATTGTGGTCTCACCTGACAGCTGGACTGGGGGAGAGTCCGCTTCCAGCCTAACTCAGGTGGCTGTTGGCAGCACTCTATTCCTCGGGGGCCATTGCATTGAGGGCCTCTGTTCCTCAGTCATTTGGGGCCAGAAGCCTTCCTCTGTTCCCTGCTATGTGGGCCTCTCCATAGGACAGCTCACAACATAGCAACCGCCTTCCTTCAGTGCAAGGAAACAAAAGGTGGGAGGACACTCAAGACAGAAGCCACAGTCTTTTTGTAATCTAATTTCAAACGTGACATCCTATCCCCTCTGCCACATTGCATTTACTGGAAAGAGATGGCCAAATCACCCTAGCTAGTTTGGCTCAGTGGATAGAGCATCAGCCTGCACACTGAAGGGTTCCAGGTTCAATTCCAGTCAAGGGCACGTACCTAGATTGCAGGCTTGATCCCTGGTCCTGGTCGGGGTGCGTGCAAGCGGCAACCAATAGATCTGTCTCTCTCACATCGATATTTCTCTCTTTGTGTCTCTCCTTCTCCCTTCTACTCTCTCTAAAAATCAATAGAAAAATATCCTCGGTGAAGACTAACAAAATAAAAATAAATCAATAAATCCAGGCCACAGCCCAGGGGAGGGACTACACAAGGGCACGAATACCAGGAGGCAGAGAGCACGGAGGGCCAACTAAGAAGTTGCCCATCATATCAGCAGCAGAATCTTTGCTGCCTGCTTTCCACGCCCCAGAGACAAACAGACACACAACCACACGCATACACACACACACACACACACACACACACACACACACACTCACACACACACACACCTCCCCTCCCAAGGGTCTACTCTACAGGGTTCAAAAGAAGAGAGCCCAGGTGATTTGACTCCTGGGGCTAAAGCACATGTTTCTCTGTCCCCAGCTCTGGATTTGCTTCCAAGAAGGGCCCAGGAGCGGGGACTGCCAAGTGAGCCTTGCACCTCCCCAGCTGATCTCTGACATCCATTGCTGCTTTCACAGGCCTCCCCACCCCCACTCCCAGAGGCAGAGATTTAGGATGTCTGGGGCCTGTTCACCGGTGCCCACTGAAGGGAAATTTACTGCCTCTGGAGAACCAGGGCCTGACTTGGGGTCTTGAATGCATCTTTTTCCCCTTTGCCTCTGCTTTATTAGGTTAATCATTGCTTGAATCGGTTGCCATGGTTTGAGCAAACCCATGGCGACTCTATAATGAAGCCTGAAAGACTCGGACCCCATTTATCATCCCCAGTGTTTGGGAGGCCCAGAGCCTCATTTACCCCCCCCCCCCAGAGTCTGGGCACCACCCTTCTGCCTGGGGCCCCCTGGCTCCTTTCGAACAAGGAATAAACAGGTGGTGGCTGGGAAGAGGAGAGGAGACCCACACAGGTGGAGTGAGCACTGCACTGCGCACGCGTGCACACACACACACACACATGCACATACACACACACAAACAAACATACACACACACACACACACACTCTTATATTTTCTACTCCAGGATCCCAGACACAGGCCAAACACACAGGCAGCTCTGCCAGACTTTCTCCTTTGGGAGGGTGGAGGTAAGAAATGACCTGCAGCTTAAAGGGGTCTGTGACTGTCTTAGAAATAGGGAGGCTTGTGTGTCAGCAGGTCCAGATATTGTCACACCCTTGATTCCGTGGGCGTAGACTGAGCAGCATTATAATCCTGCAATAAGTAGGAGACAGATGAGGCAAGGCTCAGAAGGGAAACTGAGGCATATAGAGGTTCAGCAACATGTTCAAGGTCACCTGGTGATGGGATAGTCAGGGTAGAACCCAGAATCAGTAAAATTTTTATGGAGAAATGCAAAAATAGAAGAGCATCATGAATTCTCATGTATCTACCACCCAGATTCAACTCAGAGCTGATTCTCTTTCCCCACCTACCCAGCCACTTCCCCCGTACCACCTCCATGGATTATTTTGAAGCAAATCCTAGCTATCACACAGTTCCAACTATAAATCCTTCTCCAGTACCCTTGTTGCTGAGCATAAATTGCATAACAGAATGTAGCAGCTGAAGGCATTGACTGTGAAGGTGCGCACTCTGGGTCCAAATCCAAGCTCTGCCCCTTCCCCGCTGTGTGACTTCAGCCAGTGGCCTAATGTCTCTGAGCCTCAGTTTCCTCGACTATAAAAGGAAGCAGTGACACCTCTCTCATAGGGTAACTGTTAGGATGAGATGGAATAGCACCGGCAGGTGATCAGCACTGTGCCAGGCGCAGAATAAATGGAGGCTTTTCATTGCTTCCATTGCTGTTAGCACGGAACCATGAGTAGCGACTGCAGTCTGGCACGAGGTCAGCTCTTGGCAGTCTCCTGGCACAGAGGCAAGTGCCTGGTCGTACTCTCTACCTGGCATAGTACTGAGACCTCCTGGAGGAGCTGGGGAGAAAACGAAGCTCTGCCCAACACGTGAGACTGAGAGCAGAAGAGAGGGGCAGGCACAGAAAGGGAAGCAGCCCATCTGAGTTCGTGGATCAGGGGAGGCCTGAGTCCCAGGAACTGAACAACCTGGAAAAGTTCTCTCCAGGAAATCGCCCGCACCCCCAGGATCAAAGCTCTGGGGGTTTTCCTGGGCTCACGGCACATCCTCCTCCCAAACCTCCCTTTTACTAACAAGTGATTTTGATTGAGTTTATTACATCTAAGGACAGTCCTAGCCTTTTCTGTTATTAGCCTACGCGATCAGAATTATAATTCCCACTTTTTTTAAAGGAAGAGGTTGGGAGGGCTTTTTTTTTTAATTGATTCTAGAGAGAGAGAAAGGGGGAGAGATGGATGGATGGATAGATAGATAGATGATAGATAGATAGATAGATAGATAGATACAGAGATAGATAGATAGATAGATAGATAGATAGATAGATAGATAGATAGATAGATTATAGAAACATCCACCAGTTGCCTCCCGTATTCTCCCTGACAGGGGATTGAACCCACAACCAGGTATGTTCTCTGACCGGGAATCAAACCCACAACCTTTTGGTGAACAAGACAAAGCTCCAACCAACCAAGCCACCGGGCCAGGGCTAGTGCGGTGCTCGTAACCCTGCTGCATTGCACCGTGCAAGTGCTCTCCTTCTCCTTTGTCAAAGTTCTGGTTACAGACATTTTCAAACATGTACAAAGTAGAGAGAATAGAACACTGTGTCCTCATGCACCGGCACTCAGCTTCCACAGCTCTCAGTTCACAGCCAACCTCGTCTTGCCTCTTGCCCCCATCCACCCTGGTCCTGCACACACACTGTTATCTTTTTGTGTGGAATATTTTAAAAGACTGGATATCTATCATCAGATTTGCAAATATTCAGTGTCCATTTCTAAATGATAGGACACTTTTAAAAACACAACCGCCAAGCCATTTTTATACCTAATGAAATTAACAATTCTGTAATATGAACCTAGTCATATTCAGATGCTTCCAGTCCTCTTTTAGAAAAATGTACAAACAAACAAACAAAACACCTCCCATCTGGGATACTCCTCTCTCCCACCCTGAGTAAGTGAACCAGGCAGCTGGCTGGAGGCCAGGACCAAGGCCAAGACCAAGACTAGGCTAGCCCTGGCTGGGTGGGACTGGCCTTGGGCAAGTCAATGCCTTCCCCTTCCTTCCCACCAGCTCCATCCTAATGTTTGGTGACCAACCATTCTGGTTTGTCCAGGACGTGCCCAGTTTTATCCCTGCAGGCCCCCTGCTCTGGGTAAACCCAGATGGTTGGTCACCCTACAAGGAGCCGGAAACTTGGTGGTGCCCACCCCAACCCTCCCTCCATCTCTAGCTCCAGTCACCCATCAAGAGCAGGAGGAGCTCACAACTGAATTTCAAGGGGCCTCAAAATAACAAATAATTGACCGAAACCTCTGTGGGGCCCAGGCACGCCTGGCTCCAGGAGGAGAGGGTTTGAAGCCTCCCAGCCGACAGTAGAGAATCAGATCTTTTCACACCCAGGGCACCAAATTCAGCGGTCTCCTCCCTCCTTCTTTTCCCCCTCTCCAGATCTAATGACAATCCAAAGAGTTCCTGATAGGGTTTTAAAAGATGCTCTTCATTCACTGTCCACGAAGCATGAAAATCAGCTCGTTTGTCTCCATTCTTTGCCCTAAAGGCCTGGCCAGCCTCGGGCCTGCAGTCTCAAACTTGTCACTCACTTTTCACTTCCTTTTGTTGGATTTGCCTTTATTTCATTCTTCTCTCTCCTCTGGGCACCCTCCTTCCTCTCCCCCTTCTCACTCCATCCCTGGCCTTCCCCTCCCCCCTCCCCCAGCAGTCCCCAGTTCCTCTGTCCACACAAAAAAAGCAACAGACCAGTCTGGGAATTTCTTTACAGTCCCCGTGCATGCCGCCCCGCCCCCCTTCTTCTCACTCACTGCTTTTAAAAGGTGGGAGCAAAAAGCCAGCAGCAGCTAAGAAGGACTTGGGATCCAGGAAGAGCTCTGCTCAGGCCCTGGCTGGAAATGGCCGCAGGGAGCCCTGCGTCCTGACCTTTGGCTTCTCGGAAGCCCAGAGAGGGAAGGGACCGGCTCAAGGTCACACAGACTCAGTGGCAGAGCAGGGTCCAGAGGCAAGTGTCCCAGATTCTCAGCCTAGCCTTTCCCGTACAGAATAGGATGGCTGCTCCTCCACCCCCACGGCACTGAATTTATTCCCCTTTGGGACGCTCAGCGTCTGAGCCTAGAGCAGCCGTGGACAAACTACGGCCCGTGGGCTGGCCCGTTTGAAATGAATAAAACTAAAAAAAAAAAAAAAACAGACCGTACCCTTTTATGTAATGATGTTTACTTTGAATTTATATTAGTTCACACAAACACTCCATCCATGCTTTTGTTCCGGCCCTCCGGTCCAGTTTAAGAACCCATTGTGGCCCTCGAGTCAAAAAGTTTGCCCACCCCTGGACTAGAGTCATAGCTTGAAGGCAGGAGCCATGCCCAGTTCACTGCCGTGTCCCTTGACACATGGTAGGCGGGTGGTGGTGGTGGTGGTGGTGGTGGTGGTGGTGGTATGGTGATGGTGGTGGTGGTGGTGATGGTGGTGGTGGTGGTGGTGGTGGTGGTGGTGGTGATGGTGATGGTGGTGGTGGTGGTGGTGGTGGTGGTATGGTGGTGATGGTGGTGGTGGTGGTGGTGGTGGTGGTGGTGGTGGTGGTGATGGTGGTGGTGGTGGTGATGGTGATGGTGATGGTGGTGGTGGTGGTGGTGGTGGTGGTGGTGGTGGTATGGTGGTGATGGTGGTGGTGGTGGTGGTGATGGTGGTGGTGGTGATGGTGGTGGTGGTGGTGGTGGTGGTGGTGGTGGTGATGGTGGTGGTGGTGGTGGTTGTGATGGTGGTGGTGGTGATGGTGGTGGTGGTGATGGTGGTGGTGGTGATGGTGGTGGTGGTGGTGGTTGTGATGGTGGTGGTGGTGGTGGTGGTGGTATGGTGGTGATGGTGATGGTGGTGGTGGTGATGGTGGTGGTGGTGATGGTGGTGGTGGTGGTGGTTGTGATGGTGGTGGTGATGGTGGTGGTGGTGGTGGTGGTGGTGGTGGTGGTGATGGTGGTGGTGGTGGTGGTGGTTGTGATGGTGATGGTGGTGGTGGTGGTGGTGTTTTTAATGAAATTGAAATGAAGGAACACAGGGCCAGGCTGCCCCCTACTCTCTGGACCTGATAGAGCCCCTCTGGACTGTGGCTTCGTTGCCAGGCCCAGGGTGCTCCCCTGGCCCAGGGGAGAGGGGAGGGGAGGCAAGAAAGGGGTGTATGTTTGGCAGTCAGGCCCGTTACCAGCCATTTCTCTTTCTAAGAACAATTGGCACTAAGGGGAAGGGGAGAGGTGTGCCCACCCTTCTACAGAGGCAGGGCCAATAGAGCGAGTCCTCAAGGGCAATGGGCATCTCATCTGGGGCAACATGAAACAGGAGGGAGTGAGAGAAGCAGGCAGGTGTATGAGGGGATCTGGGTCCCTCAGACCTCAGTGTCGCCTGCATGCCAGGCCCTGTGTGACTGACTGATGGGAAGAGAGGCAGCTGCTGGTTGTGGAGCCACCTGGGCCTCAGAAGGAGTGGGAGTGGGGGTCAGATTCAAAAGCACATCCCCATGGAGCATGGCCTCTCCTCTGTGACCTGCCCTCACCTCCTCCTCGAGGCTCCACAAGTCACCCAACTGCCCAAGCTGAGACCTGGGTGCCATCCCCACCTTGGCCTGTGGGTTCTTCCTCTGCGATGTCTGTGGACCCACCTGGCCCCTCGCTCCCTGCTCTCTCTGTCGGCTCTGGCCTGCACAATTACCTGGGGTAATCCACACAGAGGTCCCTGTCTGGAACCTTCCTGCCACCTCTCCCTCCCGTCCAGCCTACACGTCATACCTAACCTTCTCGCTGCAGGTCACGTCTCTCCTCTGCACGGCGCTTTCCAAGGAGGTAGGAGAGCCACTTACCTCTTCAGTAGGTTGTGTGGTCAGGAGTCCAGCCCAGGAGGCAGGCTCCCTGTAGATTACAGCTCAGCCCTGTGCCAGCTTGGTGACTTTAGGCAACCTGCTTAAGCTTCATTGTCATCTGTGAAATAGGAATAATTACAGTATCTCTCTCACAGGATAGTTATAATAATTAAATACACGATTTACGATATAACACAATATACACTGAGTATACACTATATACAACATAATAATATGTAAACGTAAGAGGCTGCATGAGACCATCAGTGAATGTTAGCTGTTGCTATTTTCATGAGTATGTCCTTTGCATTTTAAAACTTTTATCATGTCCATATATTACTTTATTTATTTTATTCTAAGCCTCTTTCTTCCTTCCTTTCTTTCTTTCTTTCTTTCTTTCTTTCTTTCTTTCTTTCTTTCTTTCTTTCTTTCTTTCTTTCTTTGCTAATCCTCACCCAAGGATATTTTTCCATTGATTCTTAGAGTGGAAGGGAGGGGAAAGGAGAGAGAGAGAGAGAAACATTGTTGTGAAAGAGGCACATTGATTGGTTGCCTCCTGCACATGCACCGACAGGGGTTGGGGATTGAGTCTGCAACCAACCTCAACCAGAATGGAACTCAGGACCCTTCAGTCTGCAAGCCAATGCTCCATCCACTGAGCCAAATCATCTAGGGCTCTAAGCCTTTTTATTCTTCATTATTTTAGTTATTTAAAAAATTGACCCATCTTAGAACCCATCAACCAACCAAATGGGAGAAGATATTTGTAAATGATATATCTGATAAAGGGATAATATCCAACATATATAAAGAACTAACACCCAGCTGGTGTTGCTCAGTGGTTGAGCGTTGACCCAAGAACCAGGAGGTCATGGTTCGATTCCCTATCAAGGCACATGGCTCAATCCCTTGTAGGGGGCATGCAGGACGCAGCCAATCAATGACTCTCTAATCATTGATGTTTCTATCTCTCTCTGAAGTCAATAAAAAAAAATATGTAAAAAAAGGCATATCAACAACTCTAATTTTAAAAAAAGAACTCACATAACTCAACAACAACAACAACAACAAAATACACCAAACAATCCAGTTAAAAAATGGGCAGAGTGTCTGAATAAACACTTTCCAAGGAAGATATACAAATGGCCAATAGACATATGAAAAAATACTCAACTGCCACTAGTTACTGGGGAAATGCAAATCAAAACCACAATGAGATACTGTCTCCCACCCATTAGAATGGTTATTATCAAAAAGATAAGAAATAACAAGTGTTAGAGAGAATGTGGAAATGTAACTGACTGCAATCACTATGGTAAACAGGGAGAGTCCTCAAAAAATTAAGGATAGAGCTACCATATGATCCAGCAATCCTTCTTGGTATTTACACCCAAAATATGAAATCACTTATTAATAAAGATATGTGTACCCTATGTTCATTGCAGCATTATTTACAATAGTCAAGACATGGAAACAACCTAATTGTCCATTGACATATGATTGAATAAAGATGTGATATATGTAATGAAATACTACTCAGCCAAAAAAAAAAAAAAAAGATGAAATATTACCATTTGTGACAACAAGGGTGGATCTTGGGAGTATCATGTTAAGTGAAATAAGTCAGAAAGAAAAGGACAAGAACTGTATGATGTCACTCATACAAGGGATATAAAAAAAAAGGCAACAAAGAAACTGACAAAACAAATAAAACAAACCCATGGAAACAGACAACAGAATGATTACCAGAGGGGGAGGAGGAGGGAGGTGAAATGGGTAAAGAGGTCAAATACGCAGTAACAGAAGGAGACTAGACTTCAGGTGGGAGCACACGATGGAGTACACAGATATCAAACTATAATCTTATCGACTTAAACCTGATATAATGTCATTAACCAGTGTCACTCCAATAAATTTATTTTTTTAATTGACCCACCATTTTTTGTCAACCATATTATCAAATGCCTTAAAGTAGTCAAACTTCTAGGCCCAGAAATTCCTCCAGAGAAATCATCAGAAACTGCATAAAAATGTGTCAATAAAGGTATTCATAACACCATATTTTATAACTAGAGGCCCGGTGCATGGGTTCATGCACTGGTGGTGGGCATGGCCTGCAGGGATTGGCCTGCTGTGGGAGGGCTGCTCATCCTGGTCAGCTGAGCGGCGCTCCCACTGTGGGACCACACTGACCACCAGGGGGCAGCTCCTACATTGAGCATCTGCCCCCTGGTAGTCAGTGTGCATCATAGCGACTGGTCGACTGGTTGTTCTGGTCATTCCACCGTTTGGTCACTTGGCTTTTATATAGAGAGATGGTAAAAAAAAAAAAAAAAAAGATACAAAGGAAATGTGCAACCATAGAAGGCAGATTTGATTGCATATATATTAGACATATTAGAATATCAATTATATGTTATATTAATTTGTGTTGTAAAATAATGCGTGCTAACATGGGGAAATGTTCACCATGCATTGCTAAGGGGAAAACAAACTATATTTTAAGCAAGATGACAGAGAAGGCAACTTGCAAACCACTCCACTACAGAATATTAGAAATTCTGAATAAAAGGTGATACTCAGTATTTTAGAGGTTTAGTATGAAACTATATGCACAGAACATATGTGCAGATTTATGCTTGGAGAAAAAATCTGGGAAGACATCCACAGATTTATTGACGAAACAGTGTGATTTTCTTTCATTTCTAAATTTTGTTAGTTTTTTGCATTGAGCTTCTATTATTTTTGACTTGAAGAAAAATGTTATCATTTAAAAGCTTTGATTGCCGAAACTGGTTTCGCTCGGTGGATAGAGTGTCAACCTGCGGACTGAAGGGTCCCAGGTTCGATTCCGGTCAAGGGCATGTACCTGGGTTGTGGGCACATCTCCAGTTGGGGATGTGCAGGAGGCAGCTGATCGATGTTTCTCTCTCATCGATGTTTCTAACTCTCTGTCTCTCTCCCTTCCTCTCTGTAAAAAATCAATAAAATATATTTTAAAAAATAAAAAAAATAAAAGCTTTGATTAATGAATACAGTGACATTCTGATTTTTTAAAAATGCCTCTGAGGAGAACCCAAATACATAAAATAAAAAAAGCTCCTGGAAGATCTCAAGGGAGAGATTGACAACAATACAACCATAGTAGGGGACTTTAATACCCCACTGACATCACTGGATAAATCCTCTAGACAAAAAAATCAGCAAGGAAACAGTAATCCTAAATGACTCACTTGATCAGATGGATTTAAATGACATCTTCAGAACATTTCACCCCAAAGCCACAGAATATACATTCTTCTCAAGTGCACATGGGACACTTTCAAAGACAGACCACATATTGGGTCACAGGCAAAGTCTCTCCAAATTGAAGAAGATTGAAATCATATCAAGCATCTTCTCAGACCACACTGGCATAATATTAGAAATAAACTTCAATAAAAATAATAAAAAAATTCAAACACTTGGAAGCTGAATAGCATGCTATTAAACAATGATTGGATTACCAAAGAGATCAAAGAAGAAATTAAAAACATCCTGGAAATGAATGACAATGAAAACACAACAATCCAAAATCTATGGGACACAGTGAAAGCAGTCCTGAGAGGGAAGTTTATAGCTCTACAGGCCTACCTCAAAAAAACAAGAAAAATGGTAATAAATCATCTAACTCTACAACTTAAAGAATTAGAAAGAGAGCAACAAGAAAAGCCTAGAGTGAGCAGAAGGAAGGAGATTATAATAAAGATCAGAGCAGAAATAAATGTCATAGAGACCAAAAAAACAATACATAAGATCAATGAAACCAAGAGCTGGTTCTCACCAAGAAGCAAAGAGAGAGGACCCAAATAAACAAAATCAGAAATGAAAGAGGCAAAATAACAACAGACCCCACAGAAATACAAATGATTGTTTAAAAATAGTATGAACAACTCTATTTCAACAAACTGGACAACCTATAGGAAATGGACATATTCCTAGAAAAATACAACCTTCCAAAACTCAATCAGGAAGAATCTAAAAATCTCAATAGGCTGATAACTATGGAGGAAATTGAAGCAGTCATCAAAAAGCTTCCAGCAAACAAAAGCCCAGGGCCAAACAGCTTCACAGGGGAGTTTTACCAAACATTCAAAGAAGAACTAAAACCTATCCTCCTCAGACTACTACAAAAAATGCAAGAGGAAGGAACACTTCCAAGCTCATTCTATGAAGCCAGCATCACCCTAATAATACCAAAACAAGATAAAGACAACACAATGAAAGAGAATTACAGGCCAATATCCCTCATGAACATAGATGCCAAAATCCTCAACAAAATTCTAGGAAATCTGATCCAGCAGTACATCAGAAAGATCATACACCATGACCAAGTAGGATTTATCCCTGGGATGCAAGGATGGTACAATATCCACAAATCAATAAACATGATACATCACATAAACAAATTGAGAGATAAAATCACATAGCTATATTAATTGATGCAGAAAAGGCATTTGACAAAATTCAACACCCTTTCTTGATAAAAACCCTCAGCAAAATGGGAATAGAGGGGTCATACCTCAACATAATAAAAGCCTTTTATAACAAACCTACAGCCAACATCATACTCAATGGGCAAAAACTAAAACCATTTCACCTAAGAACAGGAATGAGACAGGGATGCCCACTTTCACCACTCCTGTTCAACATAGTACTGGAAGTGCTAGCCATAGCAATTAGACAAGAAGAAGAAATAAAAGGTATCCAAGTTGGAAAAGAGAACATAAAACTGTCATTATTCACAGATGACATGATACTGTACATAGAAAACCCTAAAGACATCATCAAAAAACTATTAGACTTAATAAATGAATTCGGCAATGTAGCAGGATACAAAATTAACACCAAGAAATCTATGGCATTTTTATACACCAATAGTGAACTTACAGAAAGAGAGATTTAAAAAGCAATCCCATTTACCATTAAGGAATAAACTTAACCAAGGACGTAAAAGACCTGTACTTAGAAAACTACCGGACGTTGAAAAAAGAGATAGAGGAAGACATAAATAGATGGAAGGACATGCCATGTTCATGAATTGGTAGAATCAACATCATTAAAATGTCCATACTACCCAAAGCAATCTATAAATTCAATGCACTCCCCATTAAAATACCAATGGCATATTTCACAGACCTAGAACAAACTTTCCAAAAATTCATCTGGAATAAAAAAAGACCCCGAATAGCTGCAGCAATCCTGAGAAAGAAAAACAAAGTAGGTGGGATCTCAATACCAGATATCAATCTGTATTACAAAGCCCCTGTTCTCAAAACTGCCTGGTACTGGCATAAGAACAGACATATAGACCAATGGAATAGAATTAAGAACCTAGAAACTGACCCAAACCACTATGCTCAATTAATATTTGACAAAGGAGGCAAGAGCATATGATGGAGTCAAGACAGTCTCTTCAATAAATGGTGTTGGGAAAATTGGACAGACACATGCAAAAAAAAAAATGAAACTAGACCACCAACTTACACCATACACAAAAATAAACTTAAAATGGATAAAGGACTTAATCATAAGACGGGAAACCATAAAATTATTAGAGGACTCCACAGGCAGCAAAATCTCAGACATATGCCAAAGCAATATCTTCACCATTACAGCTCCTAGGACAATGGAAACTAAAGAGAAAATAAAAAAAAAATAGGACTACATAAAAATAAAGAGCTTCTGCACAGCAAAAGAAACCATCAACAAAACAATGAGAAAGCCCACTACATGGGAGAACATATTTGCCAATGTTATCACCGGTAAGGGTTTAATCTCTAACATTTACAGGAAACTCATACAACTTAACAAAAGGAAGATAAACAATCCAATCAAAAAATGGGCAACAGACCTAAATAGATACTTTTCGAAAGAGGACATTCAGAAAGCCAAGAGACATATGAAAACATGCTCAAAGTCACTAATCATCCAAGAGACACAAATCAAAATGACAATGTGGTACCATCTCACACCTGTCAGAATGGCTATCATCAACAAATCAACAAATGACAAGTGCTGGTGAGGATGCAGAGAAAAAAGAACCCTCATGCACTGCTGGTGGGAATGCAGACAGGTGCAGCCACTGTGAAGAACAGTATGGAGTTTCCTCAAAAAACTAAAAATGGAACTCCCATTTGACCAGTGATCCCACTTCTAGAATATATCCGAAGAAACCAGAAACACCAATCAGAAAGGACATATGCACCCCTATGTTCATAGTAGCACAATTCACCATAGCTAAGATTTGGAAACAGCCTAAGTGTCCCTCAGCAGATGAGTGGATTAAAAAAACAGTGGTACATCTACACAATGGAATACTACGCTGCAGTAAAAAAGAAGTTCTTACCATTTGCAACAGCATGGATGGACCCGGAGAGCATTATGCTAAGCGAAACAAGCCAGTCAGAAAAAGGTAAATATCACATGATCTCACTCATTTATGGAATATAATGAACAACATAAACTGATGAACAAAAACAGATCCAGAGACGGGGAAGCATCCATCAGACCGGCAAATCTCAGAGGGATAGTAGGGAAGGGGTGGGTAAGGGGGAAAGATCAACCAAAAGACTTGTTTGCATGCATATAAGCCTAACCAATGGACACAGACACCAGGGGGTGAGAGCATGAGTGGGGGTGGTGGTGGTGGCAATGGGGACATAAGGACACATATGTAATACCTTAATCAATAAAGAAAAAAAAAATTTTAATGCCTCTGGTGGTAGGCAGGAATGGCTTCTTTGACAGGGAGCATTTGTGATGAAAACTTGACAAGGCAAGCATGGATCAGAAGGGTGAGATACAGATGCTCAGAGGCTACGAGGTTAGTGAGCAAGGAACAGAGTGGGATTTGAACGCCTCCCTCTCAAAAGGCTAATGATCCTTCATCTTTCCCCTCCAGTTTCCCATGATGCCATGGGGCTTAAGGAAGGGATACAAAGGAAGCTGAGCCCGTCCATGGCACTGGGATTGGAGGGTTTCCTGAACTGTGTGGGCATTCCGGGAATTCAAAGCAGATGCAGGGCCCAAGCTCCTCGCCTGCCCAGGAAATGAGCTTTTCTGTATTAAAAACATTTATCAGAAACAGCAGTTTATGTTGTTAAATATTAAGGTGGTGCTTTAAATTTGTCATCGTTTTAGATAAGAATCTCTATGCAGTGGGTTGAATAGTGCCCCCTCCCTTCCCCAAAGGTGCATCCGCCAGGGACCTGTACATATGACCTTATTTGGAAGAAGGATCGTAGCAGATGTAGTAAGTTATGTAGCTGAAGATGAGATCATCCTGGATTAGGTGGGCGCTAAATCCAATAAGTCCTTAGAAGAGAAGAAGCAGATACTGACACAGAGAAGGCTGTGCAAAGACAGAGGCAGAGACTGGCGTATGTAACCCCAGGCCCAGGGATGCCAGGAGCCAGCAGAAGCTGGAAGAGGCAGGGGGGATTCTGTCCTGAGCCTTCAGAGGGAGGGTGGCCCTGCTGACATCTTGGTCTCAGACCTCTGGCCTCCGGAACTGTGAGAGAATCAAGTTCTGTGAAGTCACCCAGTTTGCGACGATTTGTTACGGCAGCCCCGGCCACTGAATATACTTTCTTAAAAACATTGCCTCTTTCTGTACCTCCTGACACAGAGCACACACCAAACATGGAGTGCGTGGCAAATAGTGAACACTCAGCAAATGTTCGCTCCCAGCCCCACCTGTCTTGAGGAGCCACCACAAGGGTCAGTTGTGGTCCGGTTCTGTGCACCGAGAGCTCACTCCTCTCCACAGGCGCCAGGCTGCTGCCGGACTGAGCGCTTCCCTCTGCTGCCCGGCCTTGGGGCTTCCTGGCCCTGGCAGCTGGCCACCCATGTTCTGGTTTGCTGCCACCTATGGCCTGGGGAGCCAGTGGTCCCAGCTCAGTGGGATTATGAGCAAAAGAAGAATAAATGAATCCAATAAATAGATTTCCTTTCAATAGCATGTGTGAGCTTTGGGTCTTGAACTTGGTGCCATCAGGATGATGCCAGAGGATGTGAAGGAGAGAGGCCTCCACTATGGGATGGGCAGAGACCCCAGGGTACCGGCAGGGGCTCGTAGAAGTACAGGTATCAGGGTGAAGCAAACATGCTGCTGTGGGCACAGCACTCAGCCTCAGGGCGTGTCCGAGGAAAGGGCTTCTGGAATAACTGAGATGGCCCAGGCCAGGCTGGGGGTGAGTCCCCGGAGGCCACCTGGAAGAGGTGAAGCTTTGAAAGAGGGACGAACCTCAGGACCGAGAGGGAATGACACAGTGAAATGAGCGTGGGATTTGAGCCCAAAGCCCTGGTTCGAATGTCAGCTCAGTCACTGTTAGCAATTGGTGCATATCCTTCCATATATATATTTTATATATTTATAAAATGTGGAAAAAAACTGAAACTCTACTTTTGTTATACTATGCTTATTTCACTTAAAATAATACAAATACCTTTCAGTCTCCATGAAACCTAGATCCACCGTTCACTTGAACGGCTATGTTAACTGCTTCTATTTTCTCATTTACAAAAAAGCCAGATCTGACTTGCTCTGTTCTTTGGCTTAGGGGAGGTTTAAAAAGAAAGCTTGTGGTACCACAGATGTGAGTCGGGGGCGGTGCCTGTGTGAGGTTCATGGACATTTGCAGATTGGACTTGATTGGCTGCCTCACCTTGGGGACTAGCGCTCCGGGGAACAGCCTGGGCCAGGGGGCTGTGGTGACGGTGGCGGAGCACAGCGGCCTTCCTGCAGCTCCTCATCCATCAGCGCTGACAAACCTGGCCCCCCATGAGGGCTCCAGCCAGCTGCTGAGCAACGGCAGGTATGGCGCAGGAGCCCCTCCCCGGGCCCTTGGCACCCTCCTCTTAGGTCAACAGACAGAGTGGGCTCTGTGGCCAGCCCGGGACAGGGAAGATTAATGGAGCAGGTGCAGGCTGGGTGGGACAATCACCTGGCCTAACCAGGTCTCTCCTGGAGATGGAGTGCCCGACCCAAGCCAAGAACCAAACCTGATGTCATTCATCCTGGCTTGGACTTGACTGGAGCCACTCACTACACTGCCCCTGCTGCCCGCCTCTTCCCCAGTCTCCCCTGGCCTCACTCAGTCTTCAGCGGGGGCGGGGGGGAGGTGTCTGCAAGGAAGCCCCCAGAGCCCAGTCTGTGATACTCAACTTTAAAATAAATGTTTTCCTTGTTTCTTCAATCTCCCCAGTAACTCACTGCAGAAAAGTGTAGATTAGCAAAATCCCATAAATCACCCATTAATCTCACTACCCAGAGATAACACTGTTAATGTTTGTTAGATATTATATCTCTATGTATCTATCTACACACACTCCCCGCACACATGAACACACACATACATATATAAAGAGAAAAAAGAAATCACTTTATATGTTTTATTTAATCCTACTTTTACATTTAATATATTAGGACCATCTTTTAGTGCCAATGAAATATAGCAGAACTACTTTATCATTTTAATTGCTACCTATATTCTGAGTATTCATGTACAGTATCATATACATTGAGTGGCCAGATTATTATGACCAGCCAGATTATTATGACCAGCCAGATTATTATGACCACCCCATCAGCACAATGAAGTGAATTAGTTATGCAAATAATCTACACTAATAAAAGAGAAACATGCAAATTAACCATCACTCCGCCACTCAGCTACACCCACCAGCCAATCAGAGCGACTATGCAAATTAACCCAACAAAGATCATGGTTAATTTGCATACACAGGCGTGGAGCGAAGGCTGAAGACGACTGAAGATGGCGGCGGCCACGGAGCTGGAGCGAGCAGGAGGCTTGGGTTGCTCCCAGCGACAGAGGAAGCCAAGCTTCCCACCCGCCCTGGACTCCGCTCAAGGAGTGGCTGGGGGCCTAGGTCGCCGGGGGCGACCCAGGCTTCCAACCAGCCCTGGCCTCCGCTGGAAGAGCTGGAAAAAAAAAAAAAGGAGAGGCTGGGAGCAGCTGGAGCGGAGAAGCCAAGCCTCACAGCTGTGGCCAGACCAAAGGCCTGGGTCCCGGGTGCTGGAGGGAAACCGGTGCCAGCAGCCAGGGGAAGGAAGGCCTATTGCTCAAATCTTTGTGCAACGGGCCACTAGTAATAATAATAAAACCTGGAGAGTATTTGCTTAGGAATTTTTCAATATTCAGTATTTTTGGAAGTGTCAATGAAGTACTGATGGGTGGTCATAATAATCTGGCCGGTCATAATAATCTGGCCACTCAGTGTATATTTAACCAAAAATTCCCTGTTGGATATTTAAGTTGTGTCCAATTTTTGCCCTTTATATATAAACACTAAGATGAACATTTTTGTTTATTTTATTTTTTAAATATATTTTATTGATTTTAAAGAGGAAGGGAGAGGGGAGCAAGAGATAGAAACATCAATGATAAAAGAGAATCATTGATCAGCTGTCTCCTGCACGCCCCCTACTGGGGATCAAACCCACAACCCGGGCATGTGCCCTTGACTGGAGTTGAACCCAGGACCCTTCAGTCTGCAGGCTGACACACTATCCACTGAGCCAAACCAGCCAGGGCAAGATGAGCGCTTTAATACATATTTTTAAATTATGTCTTTAGGGAAATGTCCTAGAAGTGCTAGGTCAGAGGGCATGTGCTTTTAAGGTTTTGATACATATTGCTAAAGGGTTATATTCGTGCTTACTGGGGCCTGTGCGCTGCCAGCCTGCACAGCCCAGGGTGAGGGGGAGAGGGAGGAGCAGGACAGCTGTGGACAGAGAATGGGGTTGAGGCAATCTAGCATGGGTCCCACCGTCCAGGGGCCTGTCACCCACCCTTGCACTCAGGGAAGAAGTTGCTGAACAGGCAGGTAAGCAAGCCCAGGGCCTTGGGAGGCGAGTACCTGGGAGCAGCATAGAAGTCAGGGCGGAGGAGGAGAGAATCACAGGGGTGACACCGAAGAAGGCTGACCTCTGCTGGCCTTGAAAGGTGAGGAGGACGGACCCATTCAGCATGAGTATCGCAGGTGGGGCAAGCGATCAGGGACGAAGTGCCACGCATTATGGGGGTGACGGTGGGGCTGGGAGATGGAGGCAGCCAGAGCCTCCCTTTAGACGTGGCAGCTCTCTCCTACCAAGCTGCTGAGTCTTTAAGAAGGCAGATCCCCATCCCATGACCAGACCCAATTGACAACAGAGACTGCCCCACACATAAGCTTTGTGACCTTGAGCGCCTCACTGACCCACTCTGCCCCTCAGGCTTCCCGTCTCTGAATGGGGATAATAACTATGCCACATGACTGTGGGGACTTGGAAATCCACGGAGCGGGCTTTGTAAATTGTGAGTCGTCTAAAGGCAGTGGTCGGCAAACTCATTACTCAACAGAGCCAAGTACCAACAGTACTTCTTCAAAATAGACTCGCCCAGGCCGAAAACCGACTTCTGCGCATGGGCCACGAAGTTTCAATCGCACTGTACGTGCACGCCCGCACGTGGTATTTTGTGGAAGAGCCACACTCAAGGGGCCAGAGAGCCGCATGTGGCTCGCGAGCCGCAGTTTGCCGACCACTGGACTCTAAGGGATCCATCGTTACAAAGCAGAAGCTACTTTATGGCTTTCTGGCCAAAAAGCTAAACTGTATCAGGTTTCCATGCTCTCATTTCTAAGATGTTTTGTCCGCCCGACCGTAGGACATGGAGACCCAGCAGCTCAGCGGAGAGCTCCCTGGGGCCCACGGGAGGGAATAAAACAGACAGGTGCTGGGAGCCTCCGGGCCGCTGCCACTCCGCACTCCTGCCGCTGCATCCTTGCCTGGACAGGTAGGAGTCACTATTTGCTCCCTTGGACAGGTGGGCAGCCAGGATTCAACTGCAGGGCTGTCTGAACCTTAGTCCTGGAGGCTTCCCTGGGCCACCAGAGCTGAGGTCACTGCTCAGCGTCACTTGGGATAGGAGCCTTTTGGGGGACACCTAGGCCCCCAGGGCTGGAGAGTGTGGGCTCTGGGGCTGTGGAGCTAGAAGGCAGGGACTGACTCCCTCCCACAGGCTCCCACCCCCGAGCACCACCTCTGGCCCCCTCTGCATGGGGTAGCCATCTGGTGACCTGCCCTTGTGCCTCTGACAATGATTTAACCACATTAGTGGGGAGCTGCCGGGAGGGGGGCAGGCAGTGTTGGGGGGCAGGGGAGATCTGTAAGGCTGCCAATGGGGGAGGGGCTTTAACTCTAGCCTGCCCCTAGTTGACTCAGCCACTAGTTGGGGACAGGAGGAAGAAAACCCAGGGAGAGGCCAGGGGACCCTCTAATTCTGCTCCTGGTTCCTGCATTGGGGTCCACTATGGAACACCAGGGACCCACTGAGCCCAGGACCTGCATGTGTGTCTTCACCCGCCCTGGGCCCAGCTCCCCTCGGTTAACCTCAGGTGGCTCTGAAATACACTCACTCCTCTCTCCTGTCCCATCCGGGCAGAGTCTGACAGGCCACAGCATAGAGCAGATATCACACTGGCCTGGGCACCCAGAGACCCGGGTTCCGGTCACAGCTTCCCCCTGTGCTGAGGCCTCAGAGCAAGTGCTGCGGGGTAAGCAGGCAACGTGGACGGTGGGGACCACGCGGGGACTGTGGTCACCTGGAGAGGCCACATGCCCCTAAAGAGTCAGCTGCTGCCCAACTCCAGCTCACTGTTTCTATGCAGCAATGAAGACCTAGACTTTTCCGAGAGAAGCTAGACATTGAGATTCATATGTGAAATCTTCCCCATGTTAGCAACTAATTGGGGGGAAAACCCAAACACTGTAGGCCAAACAAAGTAAGTCCGAAGGTAGCCTGAGCCTGGAGTCTCTGGTCTAGATCAGAAACCCTAAAGGCAGAGGAGCCACTATTAGAGACCGTCTAGCATCACCCTTTGCTTTAGATGGGAAACTGAGGCGAGACGGGGGAGAGAGGCATAATTTGGTTGAGGTCAAATAGTGAGTCAGTGGCCGAGCTGGACAAGAAGCCTGGGTCTTCTGCCTCCAGCCTGGGCTTTTGCCAGAACTTGCCTAGTTGAGGGAGTCATGGGGAGACCCTGGAGATTCTGAGCAGGGCACGAGGGCGAAAAGCTGAGGGCCCCCTCCGGCCGGGCTCAGCTGAGGCACCCTCAGCCCTCTGTGGGCCCACGGGTCCAGCATCCATGTACCATCTTTACCTTTTTCCCGTTGCTCCTCCCTGTTCCAAGACTCAGGGCTCAGGCAGCACAGACAGAGGGGGGAGGGGTCTGGCACCCTTGCTCTGCACCACCAGCTGTGGTGCGTGACAGTGGGGACCATCTCAGTAAACACTGGTGTCTGAGCCAATTAAGAAAGTACATAAAGAAGCACATTAGAGGCCAAGTGTCACATTTACTAAGGATGAAGCAGATTCTGGAGAGTATAGCTCATGGCTGTGAGTCAGTGGGCTTCCTAATGCGGAAACCTAGAATTAGACTCAGAATTAGACAGGCAACCCTGCACCATCCCCCGCCTCCCCTCCTCACAAGGGCACAGCAGAGATGTGTGCTCCCTGCGTGCATGTAGCTTGCACCCAGGGAAAAGGGTGGGGCCACCTGAGCCCTGGCTCACCAGTCAGCTAAGCCTCTCAGTAGTCCCCAGAGCAGACTGTGGGGGAGCAGAGAGGCCAGGTGTGTTCGGTCACGGGGCTCCCTACCCACAGAGGAGACATCCAGATTCCACTTTATCTGTGCTATTGGCTTAGTAACTATACTCACTACTCTCTTCACGATTGCCCTGAAATGTGCAATATGATTGCTTCGTGTCACATATCACACAAATAATATTATACCATCTATACTAATAAAAGGGTAATATGCTAATTAGACCAGACATCTTCCAGACATCCTTCCGGACAAAGTCACGGTGGTGGGGGCCAAGGCAGAAGCGCGACCAGGTCGGCAGGGGAGGGCAGTTAGGGGGCAATCAGGTTGGCAGGCAGAGGTGGTTAGGGGTGATCAGGCAGGCAGGCCAGCAAGCGGTTAGGAGCCAGTGGTCCCAGATTGTGAGAGGGATGTCCAAGGGGTCCCAGATTGGAAAGGGTGCAGGCTGGGCTGAGGGACCTCCCCCCTACCCAATGCATGAATTTCGTGCACCAGGCCTCTAGTCTATAATAATAAAAGGGTAATATGCTAATTAGACTGGATGTCCTTCTGGATGTCCTTCCGGGACAAAGCTGGGGCTGCAGCCATGGGATTGAGGCAGCTACTGTGGCTGCGAGAGAGGATCCAGGCAGCCTCCTTGGCTGTGAGGGAGGGATCGAGGCAGCCGCGACTGCAAAGGCCTATTCTTGCACAAATTTCATGCATTGGGCCTCTAGTTCCATATAATGTAAGAACCTCACAAGTATACTTCCATGCTGGGGTCCAACCCCAGCAGGTCCAGGGGTCCCCAAAGGTGTGGACAGAGTCGGTGAAGAAGGAATGACACGCAGACAGTGTTCAGTTGATCAGCAGCCTAGTCAGGATCTCTAGTCACAATCTCCAGCTAAGTTCTTTTTAGGATCTCCTGCCAGGTTCTGTGTCCATGTTCTCTTGCTAGGTTCTCCAGCCAGGTTCTGTAGCCATGTTCCCTCGCTAGGTTCTCCAGCCAGGTTCTGTACAGGTTCTCCAGCCAGGTTCAGTCACCAGGTTCTAGTCAGGTTCTCTTGCCATGTTCTAGCCAGGTTCTGTAGCCAGGTTCTGTCTCTAGGATCTTCAGCCATGTTCTCTCGCTAGGTTCTGTCTCTAGGTTCTGTGGCCAGTTTCTGTCCAGGATCTTTCGCCATGTTCTCTCGCTAGGTTCTGTCTCTAGGTTCTGTCTCCAGTTTCTGTCCAGGATCTTTTGCCATGTTCTCTCCAGCAAAGTTCTTCTGTCTCTAGGTTCTGTGTAGGTTCTGTGTCTAGGTTCTGAGTCCTGTTGTCTTGTTACATCTGTATTTATACCAGTTGATTCCAATCCTATCAATCTCTATTCCAAAGGTTAGGGCGTTTCTTATCTCCATTCCAGGGAGTAAAGATTATGTAGCTTAAGCATGATTGTTCGTAGTTAAAGTGATTAATTACCCGCCTGGCACTTAGTTAAGGGGTTTTATTCCCTCCCTAACTTCAGGGAAAAATCCCTACCTGGGGAAACAACCTTTCTCAGAGAGGTGACCTTGGTTAAAACACGTAGTGCCAAGAAGGTGAGCAAACATATTAAGAACAGTATGCCATATATGCCAGGTCCCTTGAAACAGCAAGGATGGACCAGCTCCCGGCACTTCCATTCATGTACATTTTCTACATATATTATAAACCTCTAAATATATCATTATTTTCTTGCTTTATACATTTATATTTTCAAAAAGGTTTATTTACCCATATAGTTATCATTTCTTGCTCTCTTCATTTCCTTGCGTAGCTCCATTGGTGTGTGGGAAGAAAATATGAGACCTCCTATGAACAGGCATTTTCCGGATGGAAGCGTGTCTGCGTGGCAGGACAGCATGTGCCACAGCACGAAGACCAGACTCCACTGTCTGTGAAGGCAGGGCCAGAGCTGTCTCATTTTCACCTCCCAGCCTGGCTGACTCATGGCTGACATCCAATAAATACTAGTATGTTCTGGCCTTTCGGTGCTACCTAGAGAGGGGTCCACACAGCGTTGTTCTGGGCTCTCATCAGAACTCAAAGAGAAACTCGCGTGTCTGGGGCCCTTGATGTCCTCCCTGTAAAAGAGGATGCTGTGCTCAAATCCTTTGCTGAGAAATCCTCCTGGGTGGCACCAACCTTGACTTCCAAAGGGGACGGTCCATCTACAAAAGGGGCAGGGATGGCATCTACATCTAAAGCTGAAGAGGACCTGGGAGACGCTTCCTTGGCTGCTTCAGCCTGTGCAGACTACCCTCATCCTGGACCTCTGCCTCACTCCCTAAGCATCTGACTGGAGACCTCCCTGCAGACTCGGGGGTGCCCCTAAGTCTCTGGATCAGACTTGTATCTCTCAGTTCTCCTCTTCCCCACCATTCTGAGAGCAGGAATGGCCTGAGGGAGCAGGGGGAGCAGGAAATCCCCAAAGCCCAGAGTAGTCACTGATTGGCCAGGGGTGAGTAGGTGAGGCTTCATTGAGCCACCCCTAGCAGGCACTTGCCCCTCCCAGCTTTCCCAATTTGACAGAATTCCCCCAGGGGTGAGGGTGGGGCCAGTGTTGTCCCATCCTTGGGCCTAAACTCTCCTGGTGCCAAAGCTCCCCAAATAGCTCCGTGGAACAGGAGCTGCAGGCAATGTCCCCAGTCTGGAAGGGGTATTGGCGGGGTGTCTCCAAGATCCTGGATCCTTCCAACGCCCCCCAGGTCTCTGTGCCTCAGGAGACTCCCAGTCCGTGTTCTGGGCAAGAAGCTCCATTAGTGGGGATGGGAGAGAGGGGGTGGGAGGGAAGCAGAAGTGGGGGGAGGGGGGAGGAGAGAAGCTGTGTGGCCCTGAGGCTGGCAGACTTTTGAAGGCTGATTTGCTCTGTCAGGGCTGCAGGAAGCAAATGCTACTTTCCTCCAGTAGGGCGTCTGCTTTCCTTCTCCCTAGTCTGAAGGGAAGCTGAGTGGAGGACCAACTTTTCTTGTTGCCCTGCGACCACCATCATCCTCCACCTCCCCTAGGCCACTCACAACGTCTGGGACCCCAGTGACCACCCCACAAAGCACCAGGTCTGACCACTGATGCAGTAGGTCACCACTTTGCCTCTATGCTCCCCACTAAATAGTTGGGCAACCAAGGTTAAGGGCAGCCAGGCTGAAGCTGCCCTACCCACCACCCTGGCCGGGGCTGGGAGAGCCTAGGGTAGGAACAGAAACAGCTGTTTGGTGGAGAGGGGTTTCTTTTCAATCCTCCTGGGTTAGGCCCTGGGGAAGTCTGGGTTAGTTGCAAACACTTGCTAACAACCCCTTCCCTTACCTCTCCCAACCCACTCACCCTAAGACCTCGAAGCTCCAAAGCTCTTGGCACTCCGACACCTAGCTGAGGTTTAACAACACTGGGTTGTTTAAATTAAATTTCTTTTTAGCATTATGCTAAGTGAAATAAGCCAGTCAATAAAGGAAAAATAGCACATGATCTCACTCATTCATGGACAATAGAGACCATTATAAACTTTTGAACAATAATAGATACAGAGGCAGAGCTGCCTCAAACAGATTGTCAAACTGCAGCGGGAAGGCCAGGGAGGGTTGGGGGGCAGGAGGTAGGGGGGTAAGAGATCAACTAAAGGACTTGTATGCATGCATATAAGCATAACCAATGGACATAAGACACTGGGGGATAGGGGAGGCTAGGGGGACTGTCTAGGGCGGGGGGATAAAATGGACACATATGTAATACCCTTTGTAATACTTTAAGCAATAAAAATAAATAAATAAAATTAAATTAACTTCTACTTTTTAAAAAAATTATAGTTAGAATATAAACTTTCCTTTTTACATACTGTTTAAGTGATATATTTTAAATTTAAAGAAAAAGGATTCATAGTTTAGGTGGGTATAGTGAAAGCAAAAACTATGCAGTGGGTACCTGATGATTCGATCTGGAAACCCCCAGTCCGATGGGCCAAGAGTGGGGTTCAGAGAGGATGAGGCTTGCCTGAGGGGCGCAGAGACCTCTCCTGCACCACCCACAGGCATGGAGCTTCCCAGAAGAACTCTGGCAAAGAGGAATGAGTTAAAAGCCCCAGTCCCACCTATCCCCCCATGCCTCTCAGGGCGGGGGACTTGACACACACACACACACACACACACACACACACACACACACATACACACACACACTCCATTCCCCCTCCCCTTCTTGCCCTCCCTTCCCTCCCTGGACTCTGAGGCCCCTTTGGCAGCCCCTTTGTAAGGTAATTGGATTTCTCCCCTTGTTAGTTTGCAATGAAAATGTCATCCATTCCCGGCCACCGCCAGGGAGGGGTCAGGCACCCATTCAGCAAGTCGGTCTCGAGCTGTGAAGCTATTCAGGCCTCCCAGCCTCCAGCCAGGCAGCTGGGAGGCTTCCCTGACAATGCCCCCTTCGCTGCCTCCGCCCCTACCAGCGTGCCCAGCCTGAGTAGCCACGACTGGGCTGGGACTGGAGGGCTGGATTCTGAGGCTCTGAGGTCACCACCACCCAGCCCCAACCAGTAGGCGCTAGAGTAATTTCATTTTAAGAGCTTTCCGCCCGCCCCCCGCCCCTGCCTGTGGGCATGTGGTGAGGAGTAGGCTTCCCCCAAGGGGAGAAGTTTCACAAACTCTAAGACTTTAGGGCACTTGTAAAGCAGCCTGAGATGCTGGACAGAAGGAAGGACACCTTGGCTTCTCTTAGGAGATTGCTGTATGTGGTATAGCCACCAAACCAGAAGCCGTCCTGCAGCTGCCCAGCCTCAGCCGGACAAGCCCATGCCCCTCGTGCCCAGCATTCCTAGTTAGAAAGACAGGGGACAAATGGCTCACGTCTGCCAGAGTCCCTCCCCAGGACCTTGTGGGCAAAGTGAAAAAAAAATGGGGGATGCCGAAACCAGTTTGGCTCAGTGGATAGAGCATCGGCCTGCGGACTGAAAGGTCCCAGGTTCGATTCCGGTCAAGGGCATGTACCTTGGTTGCGGGCATATCCCCAGTGGGAGATGTGCAGGGGGCAGCTGATCGATGTTTCTCTCTCATCGATGTTTCTAACTCTCTATCTCTCTCCCTTCCTCTCTGTAAAAAAATCAATAAAATATATATTTTTTTAAAAATGGGGGAAAGGCAGCCCCATGAATCTGTACCCTTGAAAGTCTTCCCCCAAAAGGAGAGAGAGAGAAAGCCCCCACCCTCACCCTCACTGTTCAAATGTGGAAAGTGCAGTCTAGGCTGTGTGAGTTCTTGCTCAAAATCGCACAGCTGACAAGTGGCCAAGAAGGGTTTCCAACCCTGGTCTTTCTCCTCCCAAGGCCCTTGTATCCTAATTGCTAGGCTTACTGCTTCAAAGCAAAGGCAGTTTTAGATGCATCACATTCAAGCCAGAGCTGGGATAGCTCCACGCCTGGTGCCACAGCCCCGCTGGACAGCAAGGCCGGAAATCCTTGTGCCTGCAGAACTGAGGGCTCTAGGGCGCTCCCTCTCCATCTGGGGACAGTGAGGAGCCGCACTGGGCAGCTGGAGTCCATTCCCCCAGGGCCTCAAGGAACAGAGCAGGAAGTTCCTAAGAGATGGCTGTGGACGCAGTACAGGGAGAACTTTCCGAGAAAAGGTGGAGTGGGTTGTAGCGGGGAGCAGGGGCTGCGAGTGGAGGCTAGGCTACTACCGGCTGGGATTCCAAACCACTCTACTCCACGGTGCATCTGTAACTAATCCCGCCTCCTGGTCCTCTTACCGCCAGCTGGCAACTGCCAGCTTTTCCATCCACTTGGCCTCTCCCTTGGTCTCGCCCCCACCATCTACCCTCCTACCCCCAAAGCCTTCCTGGATATCCTCTCCATCATGAGTTGCCCCCAATGAGGAGTCTGCTGGGGGCAAAAGGGGGGGGGGCACTGGCTCCTCTGACACCTCAGGAGCTTCCCCACCACCCTCACTCGTCCACCTTTGTTAGGAAATCTTATCTTTTTCTGAGGCATACAGTCATCAGCCAAGGTCGTCATGGAACATTCTGATGACCCAATAGTTAGGAGGACATCGCGCCTGGATCACACTGCCTCCTCCCCATCAGGGGCTGCCATTGTTCAGGGGAACCTCGGCACCCCTTGGGAAATTCACCTGGCGCCTCTGTTCCTCAGCCCCGGGACAGTTGTCTTCAATTCACTTTGGCCGCCCACAGTCTGGAGGTTGGCATCACCCTGAAGTTGTAAACTCCAGAGCTGCCCTCACCGGTGTAGACTCCCACCTTCCAGTGCTGACCTCAGGACACATCCCCTAGATTACCAGGGAAATTCCCAAGGGCGTTTTTTGGTATTGTTCCTTCTAGGCTGATATTTTCAGATATATGGAGTGCTCTTTCAAAACATAGCTTCTAATCCTTCTTTATTTCAGGAAAGTTTTCTTGAGTAATAGTTTTAAGTGATTGTTTGTTACCTGTATTTTTGTTTTCTCCTTCAGGGATATGTTGGCTCTTCTTGGTCCATCTTTAATATTTGTCACCTTCTTTTCCTTTAATGCATTATCTGTTGTCTCTATTCACTGTTTTGTTCCTTCTGTTTTAGTCTTATTTTAGAAAGAGAAGTTTTCCCTATTATTTTCTAATTCTATTGTGTAGTTTTGTCACCACATTTCAGATTTTTTAAATTCTAATTTAAGTTACTCTTTCATGTTTTATATTAATTTCTTAATGCATTGAGATAATAGGTTATAGTTTTACACTTTTGGGTATAGGTTTGTCTTTCTGGTATGCTTTTATTGTCTGTACTAATATTATCCTGTTCCTTATTCTCTGTTTTTCTTATAAGTTTGAGTCAGATTTGGCCTCAATATTTCTTTATTGTTTATTTTTATGTGAAATTATTTTTCCTGAACTTTTAGAAGGAGGCATGGTTCAAGATATTTTTTATTATATAATTCTTCTATTGTGTTTATATAGTGTTAAAAATATGGTGGCTTGCTTTCTCATGTTTCCTGGTTGTTTTTCTCCATTTTCATCTGGATCAGCTCTTTACTTCATCTCTATTGTTCCTGTCCCGAGAGGCCCAGATGATTCTGAGGGGAACCCCTCTGCCTTACTGTTTATTGCTTCCAATGCAAATTGTAATTCAGTTACTGTAGCGTTTGTTTGCCACTGTCTCTTGCCCTTACCTAATATAAGTATTCTCTCGTGTCTTAGAGCCCGAAGAACAAATATTGTAGTTTCGCCAGTAAAACCTATTGCTGAAGAAGGTTGTACTCTGAGTCATATACTCATTCAACAAATATTCACTGAGCCCCTACTATGTGTCTTGTGAGGAGCTAGAGCTATGGAGACCTACGAGGCAGCCATTGCCCTCTTGTCCTCCCTTCCCTGTGCTGCCCCTGATTCCACAGGCCCATGTCTTCCTCCTGGTGAGCCTCCTCTCAGCAAGAGTTGTTTGTAGGGGCCTTTGTTGGATGTGAGGAGTGCCCTGGCTCCATAGGATCCTGACCCAGTGGATCTTCCTCAGAGATCGCAGGTGGGAGATATGGGGTATGTGGTGCCCAGCCAAGCCTCGGCTGATATTCTCTGTGTGCTGGTTCCCCTTCCCGGTGGGAGACCCAGTTCTAGTCCAGGCGACACGGGCCAGGAGCCTTTGGGTGGCTCTTCTCACTGCAGTTGGTTTCTGAGGCCTCTTTGCTGCCAACAGGGCCCAGGTGATTCTGAGAGGAACTCCACTGCCTTGCTCCAGAGGCTCCCCAGCACCCCCCAAGTCAGCATCAGGAGGACAGATAGGCCAGTCATGAAAACCCGGCCAGGAGGCTGAGCCCCCACCTGCCCCTTGCTGACGGGGTCCTTCCTAGAAGCTGCTACAAGATCTGCCTCCAACACCGGCTTAGTTTCTTAAGTTGGTGCAGATATTCTCCTATGAGCAGCGATTTCACTGGCTTTTTCATTGGATGTTGGAAGGGGGAGGAGCAGCCACCCCTTGTTCACTGTGGCAGATGGAGGAAAGGACACGAGAGCAGGAAGAGGGAGGGGAAACAGCCATGGGCCAGGGTGACAGGTGGCAGTAAAGGATACCCTTACACCTGACATGACCCCCCCCAAAGCCATCACACCTAGGAACCCTGAGATACTCCCCTTGGAGAGGGGAGAGAGGTCCAGAGAGGAACAAAGACTTGACCAGGCTGACAGCCAGAAGGCAGCGCAGCACCCCAAGCCTGGCCGCCTGGGGTTCGCCTGTGAGATACAAGGATCCCCTGAATTCCCGGGGGCCCGCCCAGTGCAGGCGCCACCTGCTCCCCACCACTTCCACTCCCTCGGCACCTGCTTACTGAGCACCCATTGTGCACCAGACATGTGGGGAGCCACTATAGGGTTAAACCTCGGACTGACCTGTTGGCAAAGCCACAAACAAGTCCCAGCTTAGAGGGCACAGTCCTCTTAGCATAATTAGGCTTGACCTATGACGCTCCCTAGATCTTACCTGGGAAGATGATGGGCTGAGGGAAGTGCAACAAGAACAAAAACAAGTGAAACTCACAAGAACAGTGTAACTATGGAAACCACTACCTTGTTTACCTCTGACTATAAAAATAAAGGCTCAGCTTGCCTTTGGATCTTTCTCTGTGGCCTCAGCCAGGCACAGGAAGATCCATGGAAACTAAAGAGAGCTAGAGAGTTCTGAACGCTGTCTCCGTGTAAAACATTCTTCGCCGACTCCGTAACCCCTGGGCCGCTGGGGCTGGACCCCGGCACAGACAGGGCGCTCTGAACGCTGGGGGAGACAGTGCATGAAGCAAAGCAAAATCCTGCTTGTCAGTGGGGAGATGGATAGTATGCAAAGCAAACCAAGAGAGATCATGTATTCCATGACCCCGTGTCACCACTGCTACTCATTGCGTGGGGCCAGGGCTTGGGAGCTGAGCCTCGCAGGCCAGCAGCCTGACAGGTGTGGTTTCAGGTCGCCCACAGGAACCCAGCAGGCCAGGTGTGGCGGTTATCCACCTTTACAAAGGAAGAGGCTGCCCTCTCGAGGCCAGGTGCCCGCACTGCTCCTCCTGGCATCTCAGTCCCTGCCAGCCTCCCAGCCTCATTCCAGCCCCTTCCTTGGCTGACTAAAGACCTAGGCCTCCCTCTGGTGGTCACATGATGCCCAGGCCTGAGGCTGTGCCGGCTGAGCAGGGTTGGGGTGCTTTGCCTGGGGTTCTTTGTGGGGTATGCCAAGGAGAAGGCATTAAACCAATAGGTGATCCTGATCAGATGCAGGCGGAGGGCTTCCAGTCATGGTCCTTCTATCCCACTGACTGGCCTCGCTAAACCCCAGTGTTCTCACCTGCAAAATGGGAATATGAAAGCACCTGCCTCGTTGCTGGGACTAAATAGGATGAAGAATAAAATGAGCTCAGCTCAGTGCCCACCTACCAATAGTCAACAATAGTAACTTATTAACTGTTGTTAGTATCTACCCTCAGTTTCCTAGGCTATAAAATAGAGATGGAAAAATCTCATCTATGCCAACTTCTTAGAATAGTCATTCATTTAACGATTATTTATTGAGCACCTACTATATCCCGGTACATGTAGCATTTTAGGCTCGTTGACATTGTGGCCCACTCTTTTAGAGTAGGGGGTGGGGAGGCACGCTCAAGCACTGGGGGATGGGGAGGGTGGAGTTGAGTGCAGGGCTCCAAGCAGCTGGTCAGCAGCGCCACCTAGTGGCAACATGCAGTCAAGCCAGAAGACTTGTACTTCCCTGGGTTCTCAGGACTGAAAATCAGGCTCCCTTCCAGGGCTCACAGACCTTGGGGAACCAGGACCCTGTGCCGGACAGAGAGGTCCCATATTTCTGGGCACTTCCCAGGCCCCAGGAGGGTGGTAGGCAGGGCAGGGGCTTTAAAGGAGTCAGGCTCTGGGGTTGCTAACAGAGCCTCTTGGCATACAACTTATTAAAGTAGTCTGGCCTCAGTTTTCCTCATCTACAAAATGGGCGATCAGAAAATAACAGAGAACTGACATAAGACTCCGAGCAAATGGGGAGGGGCAGGGGGAAGAGTTGAGAGCTGGATATTTCCGGTGAGATGATAGGTAGAACCCTGTGAGCTAAGAATGAACTGGGGAAGTCCCAGGACCTGCTGATTGGAGCAAGGGTCCAGGGTAGGACCTCACATGCCAGGCCAGCACAACATGGGGAGCGAGGACTTTGGAGTCAGACGTGTGTTCAAATCCTGACTGTGTCACTTCCTAGATGGGCCCCAAGCACATTCCTTGACCCAGTTCCCTTTTCTAGAGCCTCCTAGTGACTGTGGGCCACGCTGGGTGAAGAGAGATGAGCACAGAGCCATGCACAACAGGCAGCTGATCCACGATTCTCTCTCGTCATTGATGTTTCTCTCTCCCTCCCTCTCCCTTCCTCTCTGGAAGCAATAAAAAATAATTTTTTAAGGAGAAAGACTGCAGTTTTATCAAGGGTGGCCAAGGCCGATCTCACCAAGGAGGGGACATTTGACCAGATGAAAGTGAGAGCCAGCCATGCGGACATCTGAGAGCAGGGCACTTCAGGCAGAGGAGGCAGCACACGCGAAGGCCGGGGGCGTCCAAAGAACAGCCACGTCTGACTCCGAGGCCTTTGGCCTAAGCAGCTGGCCGGCTGGAGTGGCCGTTCCTGAGATATGGACGGAGCTTCAGGGGCAGGCGTGGGGGGAATATCAGGAGCCAGCACAGGAAATGTTAGGCTCGGCGTGCCTTTTGCTATTAGACATCCAAGTGGGGGTGTTGAGTAGTCAGTGGATGTCTGCGTCAAAGGGAGGAAGGTCTTGGGAGTTTTTACAACCACGAGGCTGGAGTGAGTGCAGACAGACAAGACAGACGAGGCCCTCAGACGCTGAGATCGGGGAAGAGGAACCAACACCTGGGACTGGGTGGCCACAGAAGGCAGAGAAAGCAGGCAAGGTGCTGTCCTGGAAGACAGACAGAAAGCACTGCGAGGAGGAGGGTGACCCGCTGGCCAGGGGCTGCTGACCAGTCAGGGAGATAAGGAGAGAACATCGGACTCAGGCGTGAGGAGGTCATTGGTGATCTTGTTCAGAGCAATTTGGGCGGCAGCAGGGGGACAAGGGCCCTATTCGGGAGGTTTGAGAGTGAACGTGGAGAGAAATCAGAGACACTTTGAAAGTGGTAGTTGTAACGGGAGGGAAGGAGAGAAATAGGGCGGAGGCTAGAGGGGTAGGAAGATCACGAAAGCGTTGCCTGCTTGCGTGTTTGCAGATAGGAATAGGAATGACCTGTTTATATGCTCCTGAGACTGATCCAGCTGGTTCCTGGAGGAGATCCGTAAAACGGATAACCCCCTGGCCAAGCTAATCAGGGAAAAGAGCAAAGTCAAATGACCAATATCAGGAATAAAAAGATGTAATCACTCAGGTCCTACAGATATTAAAAGGATAAGAAGGGAATGTTATGAACGACTTTGTGCCAATAAGTTTGACATCTTAGGAGAAATGGACAAATTCCTTGAAGGACTCAACTACCAAAGCTCTCAAGAAGAAATGAATAACCGAAATAGCTTTATACCCATTAAAGAAATCAGACTTGTAGTTAAAAACCTTCCCACAAGAAACCCCCCTCCGGGCCCAGGTAGCTTCACTGGCGAATCCTATCAAACTTTTAAAGAAGAAATAATACCAACTCCACAGAAACTCTTCCAGAAAATTGAAAAGTAAGGAATATTTCCCAACTAATTCTATGAAGCCAGCATTCCTCTGCTACCAAGACCAGACTAAAACATTACAAGAAACTACAGTCCAGTGTCTGTCCCGAACACGGGTGCAAAACTTCTAAACAAAATTTTAGCAAACCAGACCCAACAATATATTCAAAAGGTAATGCATCATGATTGAGGAGGCTTTATTCCAGGAAGGTTGGTTTAACATTTGAAAATCAATGTAATTCACCATATTAACACACTTTAAAAGATGCAGGAAAAGCATTTGACAAAACCCAGCATCCATTCTTGATAAAAAAAATTCTCAGTAAACTAGAAATATGAGAGACCTTCCTCAACCTGATAAAGGACATCAGTGAAAAACCTACATCTAGCATACTTAATAATTAAAGACTGAATGCTTTCCCCCTAAAATTAGGAATAAGTAAGGATACCTACTCTCACACTTTCTATTCAACAATGAATAAAACAGAATAAACTTTAATTTTTATTGAGTGCATTGGGGTGACATTGGTGAATAAAATTATATAGGTTTCAAGTGTACAACTCATCTGTATATTGTATTGTGTGTTCCCTACCCAAAGTCAAGTCTCCTTCCATCACCATTTCTCTCCCCTTTTCCCTCTCCTGCCTCCCCCACGGCCCTGCTCCTCTGGTGATCGCCACACTGCTGCCTATCTATGAGTTGTTGTTTTCTTAATCCCTTCATCTTTTCCACCCAGCCCCTGCCACACACCCCGCCCCTCTGAGAGCTGTCGGTCTGCTCTCTGTCTCCGTGAGTCTGTTTCTATTTTGTTCGTTAATTTATTTTGTTCATAGATTCCACATGTAAGTGAAATCGTTCTGCATATAAGAGAACCCAGAAATAAAGCCACACGTCTATGGAACACGATTTTCAACAAATCTGCAAAGGCCATTCAGTGAAGAAAGGAACATCTTTCAACAAACGGTACTGGAGCCATTGGATATGCATAGGCAAAATACATGAATTTCAATTCATATCTTGTGCCACATCAAAAATTAACTCAACATTAACTCACAAGCCCACGGAGGCTTTAGAACCAGAGTGACCGTCCCTCCTAAATGTAGTTGCTTTACTTAACTATAAAACTTCTAAAAGAAAATACCTTTGTGGCAAAGGTTTCTTAGATGTGATACCAAAGGCACGATGCACAGAAGAAAGACACTGGACTTCATCAAGTGAAAACTTCTGCTATTAAAAACCATTGCTAAGAGAATGAAAAGACAAGCCACAGACTAGGAGAGAATATTTGCAAATTGTATATCTGATAAAGGACTTGTATGTAGATTACATAAAGAATTTTCAAAACTCGATAATAAGGAAACGAACAGTAAATTGTTTTAAATATTTGAAAAGACGCTTCAACAAAGAAATTATGTGGACAGTGAATAGGCCCATGAAAAAAAATGCTTAACATTGGTTAATTATGTAGGAAATGCAAAATAAAACTGCAACGAAACATCACCACAAAGTTAAGAAGACCGACCATATCAAATACTGGCAAGGATCTAGAGGAGAGAAAATCATGCATCCACTTTGGAATATGCTTTGGCATTTTCTTTAAAAGTTAGACATACAGCCCTCGCTGGCGTGGCTCAGTGGATAGAGCGTCAGCCTGCAGAGTGAAGGGTCCCGGGTTTGATTCCGGCCAAGGGCACATACTTTGGTTGCAGGCTCTTCCCTGGCCAGGGCCCTGCTTGAAGGCAACCAGTCGATGTGTTTCTCTCACATTGATATTTCTCTCTCTTTCCCTCTCTCTTCCACTCTCTCTGAAAACCAATGGAAAACTATCCTCGGTGAGGATTAAAAACAAACGAGAGAGAGAAAGAAAAGTTAGACATGCACCTACCATGCGATCCAGTTGTCCACTCAGATATTTACCGAGGAGAAATGGAAGTGCAGTTGGCCTTTGAATAACAGTTTTGAACGGTGCGGGTCCACTTACATGCGGAAAATACACTCGGCCCTACGTGTCCGTGGGTTTCGCACTGCAGATTCCACCAAGGGCGGATCGAAGAAACAGTATTTTCACATTCCCAACCGCACATTCCCAACCGCGGATTCCCAATTGTGGGTCAAAAATACTGCTTTGGGTCCTCAGTTGGTTGAATCCACAGATGTGAAGGGCCAACTATAGTTAAGTTTTGGGGGCGAAAAAGATATTCCCAGATTTTGAGTGCCCTGGGGGTTGTTTGAGGGTTAATAGTATATTTCTACATAAAGACATGTACATGAATGTTCACAGCAGTTTTATTTGAAATAGCAGTAACAAATAAAAACAAGACAAATGTCCATCAGTAGGTGCATAGATAAATAAACTATGGCACATCCATAAATAGAATACAACTGAGAGCCTTGGCCAGCTTGGCTCAGTGGATAGAGCGTCGGCCTGCAGACTGAAGGGTCCCAGGTTCGATTCCAGCCAAGGGCACATGCCTGCGTTGTGGGCTCGATCCCCGGTAGGGGGCGTGTAGGAGGCAGCCCATCAATGTTTCTCTCTCATCATCGATGTTTCTATCTCTTTCTCCTCCCTTCCTCTCTGAAATCAATAAAGAAATATTTTTTTTTAAAAGAATACAACCAAGAAATAAAAAGGAATGGACTACCGATATATGCTACAAAATAAATGAATCTCAGAATACTTCTGTTAAATGAAAGAACAGACAAGTGGAGAGTATCTGCTGCATACGTCCACTTATGTACAATTATAGAAAATACAAAGTAATTTAAAGGGACAGAAAGCAGGCCTGTGGTTTCCTTAGAATGGGATTGTGGGAGGGCTATAAAGAAGTGATTACTAAAGGATAAGAGGAAAACGTGCAGGGTGATGGATATGTTCATTATCTTAATCGTGGTGGTGGTTTCATTGATGGTATATTTGTCACTTTATTTTTAAAATACATTTGTCACTTTAAATATGTGCAGTTTGTGTTAAACATACCTCAATAAGCTGTTAAAAACCAAGTTTGGGGAATATCGTATTTGGGATTTTTATACAAAGCCAGTCTTCCTTAATGCATTTTATGGTTCTGTGTTTCTTGTAATTATATATAGCAAGCATGTCCAAAATCAAAGCCCACAGATCCTGTTTCACAAACATCGAGGCCTGCACGCGTACCGTCACTTTCTGTGTGCCCCGGTGTGGGAAAAGGACTCGTTCTGAGGGTCGTGCCTCCATGCCTGCGAGGCAGCGGGCCCAGGTGATGTCACTGGCTTTTACGCACAAAAAGAGAGGCATCCCAACCACAGGACTAAGACGTCCTTGCCATGTGCTCCGCGTTGCTTTCTGGAGAGGGGAGTGGCTGAGCACTGGAGGGAAATACAAGTGCCCACTGAGCGCAGTCCTCTGCGGGCACCAGCCATGGTCCCTGGTCCCCGTGAGCAGCCGCGAGAGGAGCGGGGCGCCTGCGGGCGGCGCTGGAAAGAGGAGGACCAGGCGACCAGTCTCCCAGGTTCCGGGGTAAAGTGGCTGTGAACGAGTACACTCAGTGCCGTCCCAAACCTGTGTCTCCGCCCCTTGCTGCCCCAAAGGCCGTTCTGAGCATGGCGCGCATCCTCAGAGAGCAGCCCGAGCCCGGAGCCAGGAGGCCCCCAGCCAGGCACAGTTGGGGCTGGCCTCGTGTCCAGAGGCCAAGATGGGGACCCGCAGAGTCTGCGGCGGTGGCTGCGCTGTGCCTGGTTTGCACACCGCCTACCGTGTGTCCACACGAGGCACAGGCAGCACAGCAGGGGGGCTGAGTGCCCTGGGAGATTCTACCCGGGTCATGTCATGGCTTTGTCCATCTCCAGCCATGCACCTCGGGCCCGTTACTCAGCTACTCTGTGCCTCAGTTTCTCCTTCAGTAAAATGAAGATGACAAGAATTACCACAGACAGCTGTGAACATTAAAGGAATTAATATCTGTAAGATTTTCAGACACGTACAAGTCTAGACACAAGTACGCTCGCTGATGTTTGCTACGGGTGCATTCTGTCCTTTTGAACCTACACATGGCAGGTTAGGCTTGTACGTGTAGCCGACCAAGCATCCCACCACTTAATCCTGGGTGTGATGGACATGCCCCTTAACACCCCTAGATTAAGTACATCAGGTTTGGGGCTCTTGCTGTTTTATTCTATTGCGCTGGCTCCTAAGAACCCCATAGAGCAGTGGTTCTCAACCTTCCTCATGCCGCGACCCTTTAATACAGTTCCTCATGTTGTGGTGACCCCCAATTTCGTTGTTACAAATTGAACATAATTAAAGCATAGTGATTAATCACAAAAACAATATGTAATTATATATGTGTTTTCCGATGGTCTTCGGCGACCCCTGTGAAAGGGTCGTTCGACCCCCAAAGGGGTCGCGACCCACAGGTTGAGAACCGCTGCCATAGAGAATCTAGAATCCAAGTCGTGGGGCTGCAGGAAGGCAGGGGTGGAGGGGTCCATGTAGGGCCTGCTGTCTCCAGCAGGGGGCAGTCAGCACCAGGCTGTGCTTGGCATCGCGGCCTTCGCCCCGCCCCGTCCCTGGGAACAAGGGCACTGCTTCCTGAAGGAGGGACAGTCACTCTGGTGCTGAAGCCACGTGGGCTGTGGGCACTGCTCCTTCCCAGACCCAAGGCTTTCCTAGCCCCCTTCTGCCCCTTCCTGAGGAGGAGCCTCATGCCATGGGTGGCTTGGCCTCAGCTTCCCAGTCTGTAAAGGAGGCAGTCATCTCCGCCTCCTCCCCTGAGGGTTCCCGCCAGCGAATTCCTAGCAGGAAAGGCAGGCTGCAGGCCCAGCCCACAGGCCCAGCTGGGAAAAGCCATTTCCTTAAGTGGCAACACCGGAGAAGAACGAAGAACGGGAGAGGCCAGGCCCTTCCCGACCGGCGCGGGCAGCCTCGGGCCAGCTGCGGAGTCTCCCGGCCTCGGTGTCCCAGCCGTCCCAAACCTGGGCCCCGGGGTGCACCCCTTCAGTCCTGCACCAACAAGGGGCTGCGAGTCCACGTTCAGGCCGTCCTCACCCCTCCCCACCCACCCGGCAGCACAGACGAAAGACACACAAAAAAATCAAGTCTTTATTGTTTGATTAGAGGGAAAAGAGGGGCGTGTGTGGGACACACCCAGCTTTGATTAGTCAGAAACTCCTGTTAACTGTGTACAAAATGAGCGTTACAAAATCACGTAAAAAACAGGACCAAGCGAAGGGCTCAAGGCACTGGAGGCGGAGGAACAGGCCCACCTGCCCCGGGGCATGGCCGAGGGTCGGGGCCTGGGTGTGCCCCTCCCCGCCTGCACCGCGGGGCACACCTGCTCTCCTCTCTCCCGTTCACAAACCACGGAAAACCGCCCCAGAGGGGCATGAGCATCCGAGGCCAAGGCACTGCCAGAAACGACTGGGCCCTGAGCTGAGCACGGAGCTTCCCCTCCCCGCGGCCCAGGCCACCCTGTTCCCCGTGCCCCGCGGCGAGCAGACACACGGGAGCTGGGGAGGCCTCAGGTTCCGTCCTCCAGGGAGGCAGTGGCCACGGGGGGCCCGAGCCGGCCACCAGAGCAAACAGCCAGGCTTTGTTCAGTGCCGCCCGGGGGAGAGGACCGCTGTCCTGTGCAGCGCCCACGAGGCGGGGCTGTGCTGGCACCGTCCTGCTGACGCCTGGCCCAGGCCGGCCCTAACTGGGGTAGCACATGCAGCATCCCGCGCCCGCCGCGTCCATGCGGGGCTTGGCGCCAGGCCCCAGCAGCCCGTCCGTGACCGAGTACTCCGTGATGATGTCTTCCACCCGCGTGATGTACAGGAACGTCAGCAGCACCCCTAGGAACTGAGAAGAAGGGCAGGCGGGTGAGGGTCCTGGGGATCGGGCAGCCCAGCCCTCTCTGGCAGCCCCGTTCCCAGAAACCCAGGCAGCCAGTCAGGAGCACTCATGGCACCGGTGGCCTGGAAACCCCAGGGCACGGCCTTCTCCCCAGCACCCCCACTGTCAGTAGCCCCACCCTGGGCCCTCCTCGGCCCTCCCAGGAAACCCCAGAGACCTCCTCTGTGCCCATCAGCAGAGGTTCCTCCATCCTGGGACTCCTGTCCCCACCCCAGCTATGCCACTCACAACCTGGAGGGCCTTGGGCAAGTCACTTAACGCTGCTGAGCCTCAGTTCCCTCCTCTGTAAAATGGGTATAACAGGACCTACCTCACAGGACAGGAGGAGGCAGTGCCGGGGAAGCACTCGGAAGAGATTTATGAGCAATGCTACTGCCATGCGCCTTCTCCTTCCAGCCCTCAGCCCTCCCAGGTGAGCCCAGCTTGCTGGTACAAGAGCCTTCTGCACCCGCCCCTGTGTATCTCCTCTGCACCCTGCAACCACCTGCCACCTTCATTGCGCCCACAGCCCGCCCACCACCCTGCCTCCCGCTCCCCACCCTGAGTGGAGCAGGGCCCAGCCCACCTGGGGAAGCAGGATGCCCAGCAGGAGGCCCGCCATGATGGTGTAGTTGTCCATGAACCAGATGAGCACGGCGTTGGTGCAGCCCCGCACGTAGATGACGTCCTGCACGCTGAGGCGCTGAAGGGAAAGAGCCCAGCTGAGCGCCTCCCCGGGCAGCACCCCGGTCCCAACGACCACCCATTTGAGGTCTGGCCAAGTCCCTCAGCCTCCCTGAACCTGTTGCACATATGCAGGCGAGAAGGTGGCTCCAGATCACTGAGTCTCAGGGGGCAGCTGTGTTCCCTGGAGAGCACGGGAGCGCTGTGGTGGTGCTGCTGGCGGTCACGGCGAATGGGGTTGGGGACCGAGGGACTTCAGAGCTCAGAGCCATCCTACTTCCCTGCCTGCCTGCTCTCTATGTCCCACAGGCACTCATGTGGGTGAAAACCCACCCATAGTTATCTGAGCCAAAAGCCTAACTCCAGGCACATACGAAAACCAAAGTGTGGTCTTGCTACATACACTGAATTCTGCAGAAGTGCGACTATGTAAATTAAAGGACGATTATAATTTCTTTTGTGTGGAACTTTATCGAGAATTGTTTACCATCTTACAAAACCATGTTTTTTAAAAATAATGCAAGTTGCCAACATGACAGCCGCCGCCCCTGTGCGCAGACACCTGACTGCGTTGTGTCTTCTGGGCATCGACCTGGTGCCTGAGCCCTTTGTTGAAATGCGTTATATGGTTATAAGTTGTTTTATTTCATTTCTCCTTCCATCTCGGTTAGATCAGTGTTACTTGTTTTGAAATCAGGTGTGTAGGTAGGTGACAGGTCATATTATCTGTGGATTTCATTTCAGGATAATATCTAGGGCATTACCAAGAGGTTAGTATACACACCGGCCATTGGGTCTGATGGCTTGAGGGCCACTGCCGGTCGAGGGCTCTACCGCTTACGTGTGGATCCAATCACCTTCCGGGCCCACCCCAAGCATGTGTTTCCAATGAGCTCCCAGGGCCGTGCTGCTGGCCTGGGCCGCACTGCGAGGACCGCTGCTCAGGGCGTCTCAGGCATCCGGTTCAGCTCCCTCTCAGCACTGCCCCGGCCTCTGTCCCAGCCAGGGAGCTACTCAGGAAGCTGGCCCAGGAGCGATCCTGAGGGCTCAGTCCTCCAGGGCCTCCTGGGTCCCGGGCTGAGAGAACCAGCGGGAGCCATCGGCAAATGGGTGCTCTGAGGGCAGAGGCAGGCTGGCGCTGGGCACGCCGGGCACGTGAGCGTGCCTCGCCCACAAGTCCAGCAGGCCCAGGCCAAGCCTGGCAGGCGGCCTCTCCCAGCCTAGGGGGCTCGTGGCGCCCTGAGCCCCTCTGTGCCAGTCCCTGGCTCCTGGTCACAGCCAGAGACGCTGGAAAATCTCAGCAGCCAGGAGCCCACCCCTAGGGGCCCCCTGCAGCCACCCTGGGGAGAGGACAGGAAGAGCCACCTTCTTGGAGACTTGGAAGACATTACCTCCTTGTCGATCGTTCTGTAGCCACACATGGTGTTGACGACTGCCGTCTGAAACAGAAAGGTGTGTCAGCTAACACTGAGGCGGTGCGCGCTGTCAAAGACACTCTTATCCTCCCGTTCTACGGAGGAAAGAGCCCAGGCGGAGTTGCACTGCCTGGTCTGGTTGCAGCTGAGATCCCACCCAGGCAGTCTGGCTGGAGTCTGCATCTCCACATCCCACCTCTAAGAAATGCCCACGGAGGGAAGGTGGGAAGGCTAGTTCCGCGGCACTTGGGTGGGAACCACTCCTCCATCAGCGGCAGCCCAGGAACCCAGAGAAAAGCGTGCCACCCCGGCTGCCCCACTGCGGCCTTGCCGGGGCACAGCTCTGCTGGCACGCAGATGCCCTGTCTCATTGGTCGGCTCCTCAAGGAAAACCCCAGACCACAGCCAAGACCCTGGCCAGTGCTGGGTTATCTGAGGGCAAGGCTGGGACCTCTGACCCACTGCCCCACCCCTGCAAACTGCCACCCCCACAGTGGAAGTGCCCCAGGTTCCTTATTGGGAAGAGAGTCCTTCTCAATAAGTCCCAGATGCTGACCATCTAGGTGCTGGGAAAGCTGTGTTCGGCCCTGGACTCCATCAAAGCCCTTCCCAGCAGGCGAGAGTTATAGGACTGGTGCGGCCCTTCCCATCATGCCTGTGGGCCTGTGCCATCTCCTTCTATGAGGTGAGAGAAAGCGAGATGCCCTGGTCCCGCCCCTCCACATCTGAGTGACAGCTGCTGTGGGTCAGGGTGCAGCAGGATGCAGGAGAGCAGCAGCATGGCCTCTGGCATCGTGGTGCCTGGTCCAGATTCCGCTGTCACTATGAGCTCTGTGACCGGCCTCCAGGTACTGTGGAGGGGCTGGCACATGGAGGCACTCGATACGTGTTTGCTGAATGAATGAATGAATGAATGAATGATGGGCTCCTCGGTCCTTTCCATAAGCAATGGTGATCGGTGAACCCACCTCTTGAGGCCGTTTTGAACATACAGTGAGATACACACTTGAAGTGTGTGTCCCAGGGCCGGGCACACAGGAGAGCCCAGGAGTGCCAGCTGGAGGGACTTTGTTTATAACCCCAGCTTCCGGAGAGACCAGGAAGGGCGTGACTCTCCTTCTTATAGGGTGTGTGGAACTCAGACATCACCCGGATCAGTCTAAGTGCCAGGGCCTGGTGTGTGAGCAACATAGCCTCAGTCTCAACCGTCCGCCCGGCGCCCTGGGACCCAGCATCGCCAGCATCCACGGAGCCTTCTGGCCCCTCCAGGCCTTGAACATGACCCCCATGGAGAGGGTCAGGCCGGGAGCAGGGACCTGAGGGCACAATGAGAGCGGGCGCTTCCCACCATTTGCCTGTTCATTCAGGCAAATACGGACGGAACACCCACCATGTGCCCATAACTGTCCTAGGTGTTTGGAATAAAGAAGAACTAATCCAAGTCCTCCCTTCATGGAACTTCTATTCTAAAGAGGGAGCCGTGAACATAATAATTTGGCAAACTCTCTGGTGTGTATCAAGGTGACAAGAGTGACTTCACGCTTCGCTGTGGTTCCAGCCCTGGAGGTGGGCCCGCAGCCCCTGCTGTGGGGAGCAGACAGGCAGCGGGCAGAGGCGTCCCTCACACAGGAGCCCAGAGCCCTCCCTCCACCCTGGGGTGAGGGGGCCTCGCCTTCCCTTCCAGGTAAGTTCCCCTCCAAGGAGGGGGGTAAGAGGCATCCAGGGGCTCTCCCAGGGTCGAGCCTGCCTGGGTTGGACCACAGAATCGGTATTTACAAGCCGATGTGAAGCTCTGTTGCTCCCAGCCCCCAGAGAGCCTGGTCCGCTGAGGCGGAGCTCCTGCCCCAGGTTAGCCCCTGAGGCCCAGGCAGAGAAGGCTCAGGCAGGAAGAATTCTCTCCCGGGGGAGGGACCAGTCCTGCCCAGATCCTCTAGGAAGCCCCGTTAGGACGTTTCTTTTCGAGTTGAGAGCAAGGGGAACCGTGGCTTTCCCTGGAGGACGGGCCTGCTTGCTTCTGCTAAGCAGTGCCAGGGCAGCAGGCCACACGGCCTTCCTTCGGCTGCCAGGGAGCGCCAAGCCACCAAACACAAGCCTCCTTTCCAGGGACTCCACAGCCCTTAGCTCAGCGGTTCTCAACCTGTGGGTCGCGACCCCTCTGGCGGTCGAACGACCCTTTCACAGGGGTCGCCCAAGACCATCCTGCATAGCAGATACTTCCATTGCGATTCATCACGGTAGCAACATGACAGTTATGAAGCAGCCACGAAAATAACTTTATGGTTGGGTCACCACATGAGGAACTGTATCTAAAGGGCCAGAAGGTTGAGAACCACTGCAGCGGATAGGTCAGTATTTCACATCTCCGTCATCCGGCCCTCCTACTTCAGAATATATTTCCCACGATTCCATTGTTTTAAGTTTAGTTTTTTGTTCTATGTGTTTCAGAACCTCGGCTGAATGCGATCGGATAAGACAAGTGGCTTCACACACAAATGGCACCGATTCCATCGAGGAAGGAAATACCCTCTTCCACATTTAGAGGAAATCATCCCAGTGCGGGGAACACGGGGAGCACACGGCGGGACCGGAGATCACGCAGCCAGGTGGCGGGCACCTCCCCACCCGGTGTCCCCATTCGGAGGCCAGCATCTGTGTCTATACTCCCAGCCTGACCTCTTCCCCCGGACTCCAGGCTCGTCTCTAACTACCACTTTGACAGTCCTACTGGCATGTCATACTGGCTCTCAAACCCCACATGTCCATGCCGAGCTCCTGACGTCCCCAAATTTGTCCCTATAGTCCTTCCCCTCGAGCAGTGGTAGCCCCACCTTTCTTGTAGCTCAGACCAAACTCTGGGAGTTCTCCTCAGTTTCCTCTCACCAACCCCCCACACCCCATCTGCCAGCAAACCCTGTTGGCTTACTTGCAAAACACGGTTTGCCTCATCCACTACCGCCACCTGCCCTAAGCCTTTGCCTCCTCCTGCCTGGTGTGGTGGATGCTGTGAGGAGCTGCCCAGCACCCCGCAGCTGCTGCTGGGAGGGGAGTGCTGCTGGCAGCAGCCCTTAGCTGTCAGCCCCCCCACGGTGACCTGTCACGTGTGGTTAATTTTGTGTTGACCGAGCTTGGCGGTGCCCAGATATTTAGCCAAACATTGTTCTGGCTGTTTCCAATGAGAACAACAGTTAAATCAGTAGACCAAGGACGGTAGATCGCCCTCCCTAATATGGGCAGGCCTCGTCCAATCAGTTAAAGGCCTGATTAGAACAAAAAGGCTGCTTGCCCTGGCGGCCATGACTCAGCTGGTTGAGCATTGTCCAGTGAACCAAAAGGTTGCCAGTTCAATGCTCGGTCAGGGCACATGGCCGGGGTTCAGGCTCCGTTCCTGATGCAGTGGTTCTCAACCTTCCTAATGCCGGGACCCTTTAATACAGTTCCTCATGTTGTGGTGACCCCCAACCATAAAGTTATTTTCATTGCTACTTCATCACTGTAATGTTGCTCCTGTTATGAATCGTAATGTAAATACCTGATATGCTATATGTGTTTTCCGATGGTCGCGACCCACAGGTTGAGAACCGCTGGGGGAAGTGCAGGAGGCAGCCAATCGATGTTTCGCTCACTCTCTCCTTCTCCCTTCCTCTCTCTCTAAAAATCAATTTTAAAATCATTTAAAAAAAAGGCTGCCCTTCCTCTCCCTCGTCCCTCCCCTCCCCCAATTTATAGAGAATGCTTCCAGCCAGACTGTCTTCAGATCTGAACTGAAACACCAGCTCGCCCTGGGTCTCCACCTGCCAGCCTTCAGCGAGGGCCCACGCCAGCAGCCCTCCTGGCTCTCAGGCCTTGGGACTCAGACTGGAATGAAGCATTGGTTCTCCTGAGTCTCCAGCTTGCTGACTCACCCTGCAGTTCTCAGGACTTCCTGGCAGAGAGACCAGCAAGTGCAAAGGCCCTGGGGTGGGAATGACCCGAGTGTGTTTGAGAAACAGCACGGAGATGGTTTGGCTGCAGCAGAGTGAGGGCTGGGGGCGGTGAGCATAGTAGCAGGTGAAGCCAGAGAAGTTATGGGTGCCCCGAGCTACCGTCAGAACTTTGATGTTCCCCGGAGTGACAGGAAGGGACAGGTTGGGAGCCAACTCCCTTGTTGGCTCCATGATTCCGTGAGCCAATTACACACTTACACACACACACACACACACACACACACACACATACACACAGGCACACGTCCTATTAGTTCTGTTTCTCTGCTGAGCAGAGCCAGCAGTCCCTCCCAGGTGGCACACGGGGCCACTGCAATGCCTGGTCACGGTGGGTATGAAGCCTCGGCCGCCGTGCCCCAGTGCAGACAACTCGGGGGATCCCCATGGATTCAGCTGAGGCTCCTACTGGGTCTGCATCGTCGCTCAGCTTCCCCCTCTGCCCAGCTCTGCTCCTGTCAGCTCCCTTACAGGTACTGACCCTGAGAGCACCTTCTACTGAGCCTCCTGTTCACTAACCCGAATCTCAGAGCCTGCTGCCCAGACAGCCTGACCTGTGACGCCTAGACCGCTGCACTAGCCTTTCACCCGGCTCCCTGCCTCCACCTCTGTCCCCACAGCAGCCAGTGGGAAAGCCCAAGTCAGAGCTGCCACTCAGCCACTGAAACCTGTCCCTTCCTGTCACTCCGGGGAACATCAAAGTTCTGACGGTAGCTCGGGGCACCCATAACTTCTCTGGCTTCACCTGCTACTATGCTCACCGCCCCGGCCCTCACTCTGCTGCAGCCAAACCATCTCCGTGCTGTTTCTCAAACACACTCGGGTCATTCCCACCCCAGGGCCTTTGCACTTGCTGGTCTCTCTGCCAGGCATGCCCGTCCCCCAGGGATGCATGGCTTACTCCCTCACTTCCTTCAGGGTTTTACGGAGAACCCACCTTCTCAGTATCTAAAATGGCAGCCCTCCATGCCCCTGCTTTACTTTTTACCCTTAGCATTTATCACCTTCTAACATCCTCCTTTATCATTTGTGTTGTCAGTTTCCCCACGAGGCCACCGGCCACATGCAGGCAGAGAGTCTCCGTGTGTTTGCCTAAGAACACACAGAGCACTAACCCCCAGAACCCAGAACCACGTCTGGCAAATAGTTGGTCCTCAATAAATACTTGTTGAATGAACTAAAATTGGGCTTCCTCGTTCCAACTTGGACATTCAGGTGCCACTGCCCTGGGTGGCGAAGTTCAGGATCATTTCCCATAGGCCCCCCAAAAACACTGGGCTCCTTCCCAGCACCCCCTGCCCAGAGCGCTCCCCTAAAATAGCAGCTACATTTCCAACACACCTCCCTCCTGGCCCAGCCTTTCTCAGGGCTCGTGCACTTGTCACTGGCTCCCCGACTCCTGGGCGAGGCCGCACCCACACCACCAGCCGCTCAGTTTACAGAACCCGCCAGTGGGCACGGAATGATGGCGACGTCCGAAGAGAAATTTTCCATGACTATCGGAGCATGAGTAATCGCGAAGCTCTCTGCCTCGTTCCAGCCCAGAAACCAGGCAGTTTTTGGACACATTAGTCAAACACAGCAGATTGACGAAGCCTCTGTCCTTCGTAAGCGGTGACTACACAGGACCGCCTCCCAAGTAGCTAAGTGGGTGAGAGGGCTGGCAGGCCCCTGCTGGCATTTACATCACCAGCCCCCCTTCCAAGCGCCTTGTTACTGATGATCACCAGGCCCTCCAGCCCTGGAGACGCCCAAGGCCAGCCCTGCTCTGGCCCTCCAGCTGCGGAGGCAGAACCGGCCACCCCCGCTAAGCTGCCCTGGCCGGAGTCCTCTCCTGCTCCCGCCTGGCTTGTCCAGGAGCCCAGAGCACAGCCCTGATGATGGCTGCCCGCCTGCCATCCCAGCCCCACCAACCTTCTGCTGCCTCAGTTTCCTCTCCTGTTCAGTGGGTAAAACAATAGTGCCGACCTCACAGGGTAGCTGACAGGACTAAGTGGGTTAATACAACTAAAGCACCTAGAACAGGCCTGCACAGGTGAGGCGCAATGATGCAGACTCACCACTGCTAGCGAAGGGAAGCCCCACCCCGCCGCCAGCTTCACCCCTGCAGGAGCCCTTGAGGCCCAGGAAGCCCGAACAATGACCACCACCTGTGGCCTATCCCACCCACCCACCCTGTCCTAAAGACGATGAAGGTGCCCGACCAGCGGGGTGGCCGGGGAGCAGGGAGTACCGTGTTTCTGAAGCAGCAGGTATAGGGCACCCCGCAGGCCAGGGGGCCGGGGGCGTTGCAGTCGTGGTACTGGTTTTTGCTCCAATCTCGGTAGTCTTCGCCGCCACAGCACTTGAACTGCGGGAGGAAGCAAGCAGGGAAGGGAGCTGCTGTGACCCCTGAGGCTGTGGGCAGACAGCAGGAGGGGGTCCTGGCAGGGGACGGTGCAATTTATGAGGTGGCTCCCCCTGGTCCCAGGAGTGACAGGGAGCACCTGAGCCGGGTGCTGTCAGGGCGAAGCCCTCCCCAGGCAGCATGGCCGCCCCGGAGGTGGAGAGCACCCCGTCACTGGAGAGGCATGCGAGCTGAGGCTGAGAAGCCTCTTGGTGGGATACCAGGGTGGTGACTAAGCACCGGGAGGCCAAGTCCTTCCTTGACAAGTGGATTCCATCTTCATGTCCCAGTGCAGGTGTCAGACCAGAGAAGTTGGCCTTTAGGGTCCCAGGGACTAGGATTCTATGGAAGCCACCACAACCCAGTGGCCCCAGCACTGCCTGCCTGCCTGCCCTTAGCAGAGAGGCACCCGCCTCCACCCTGCCCTGGGCTCAGCACGGAGAGAAGGCTGGTGCCATTCTCCCCTGAGAGGAGCTCCTCCCTGCATCTCCCCCTGGAGCGGTGCCAATGCCTGGGAGAGTAGTTACTCTTCTGGGGTGCAGTGTGTCCAGGCACTGTTCTGGGCACCGCAGGGACAGGGTGAGCAAAGCACACGGCCCTGCCCACCACGTGGGACACATTCCAGTGGAGGGAGTCGGAGTGCAAGCACAGCATGGAAAGGTCAGTGCCACAGCGCCGTGCACCAGGAATGTGAGCACCCAGGGACGGAGGGGGCGGGGCAGCGGCAGGTTAGGAGGTCAGGAAAGGCCTCTGAGATGACATTTAATCTGAACCATGAACAACAGGAAAGAGTCAACACGTGCAAAGACCCTGCACAGCAATGAGCCGGCTGTATTTCAGCAGCAGGCGGAGGCCAGCATGCAGGGCACAGCGAGGAGAGTGGGAGGGGTGAGGGTGAAGGGGCGGCACAGGCCAGACTTACAAAGCCTTGTGAGGCAGAACAGTAGGAGCTGGGATCGTATTCTTTCTGAGTGATGGGAAGTCACTGGAGGGCTTACCCAGGGGAGTGATATGGTTAGAGGGCCTGATCAGCCCACAACCTTTCAGGTTTTAGGACCTGAACGTGCCTCTCTGTGGTACAGCGCAAAGGGCATTTGCTTTGCAATCAGACAGACTCGAGTTCACATCTTCACACCACCACTCCCAGCTGTGTGACCTCAGGCAAGCTGATCAGCCTCTCTGAGCCTCAGATCCTCATCTGCAAAGCCGGATGAGAAATCCCAGCTGTGCACAGCTGAGCTGAGGATTATAAAGAGAGGCCGTGCACGATGCACCCAGCATAGGGCCTGACACCAAGTGGTGCCCAATGAGCATGAGTCACACCCCCACCCACCCTGGGAGAAATAAAATCCCCAACCAGCTCAAGGCTGGGTCCAATAAAAGCATCGCGTTCCACCCACCAGCCAGAGCTGGCAGGCACATCCCTGCCGAGAAGGGCCGCCCAGAGGCCGCACCTGTTGTGACCACAGGAAAGCCCTGAGCCAAGGGAGTGGCCACTGCGGGGGCCCTGGGTGCAGTGAGATGCTGGTCCGTCCCCACGGAGGGCTGTCACGGGGGTCAGGCCAGCAGAAGCCCCCCAGGCCATGACCAGGAAGTGTTGTCAGGGCTGAGCAGGCTCACAGTCCTCCAGCCCTGCCTGCCCTCACCTGGGAGAACATGAGGACGCTGGCACCTGCTGACTGAGGTCTTGCCCCATGCCTGGCACTGCTCTAAGCACTTCTGAATCAAGTCCAGGCAACCCCGCCAAGAGGAGGGGACCATCAGGATCCCCCAAGGCAGATGAGGAGCCTGAGGGTCAGGACTAAGTGAGATTGGTGTGTCTAAGCCAAGCAGGACAGGGGCCGGCCCTGCAGCTGCTATTGCGCTCACAGGCTTGGGCCGCCCTTGGGGGAGAGGGACAGCATCTCAAAATGACATCATCGCCATCCAAGAAGGGTCATGGAGGAACAGGAGAAGCCCTGTTCTGTTCCCGATGCCGGGGCTGGAATCAGGGAAGGGCTCTGTTCCCACCGGGGCTGACCTGGACTTGGCAGGGAGTGCCCTCCCGCCACCGAAGGAGCCGGCAGAAGGGACTTCTGAACTGGGTGGCTTAGAGCTCAGCTCACTCCCCTCTCAAGGAAGGAGGGTCTTTGCCCATTGGAGAGGGGCACCCTGGGACCCTGCAGGGTGGCCTGTAGCTACTCCGACCTTATTCCTTTTTTTTAGGGGGAGGGTCCATGGAACAGGTAGAGCAAGGCACGTGGGCAGAGGACTGGCTGAGAAGGCCAGCCCCGTTCTGGCTGGTCAGACACCTGCTTGGGAATGAATAAGCCACATCACCCCTCCCCCTCACCCTCTTGAGCAGGGTCCCAAGCGGGGGCCAAAGAGCATGGGTGGCACATCTCTGACTCAAAAAGCCCGGCTCACCTTCTTCTGAACAAAGTCCATGATGTTTTTGAAGTCCAGGTCATCATAGTAGTTCTTGATTCCTCTTCGAATGTTGTCGTTCAGAAAGTCGATGGTCTATTTAAAGAGAAAAATGACAAAAGAGCACCACACATACCCCAGAGACCAACCCAAGACTCCCCGGAAGTTCCCACTGGAACAGGGTGCCCAAGTGCCCGGGAAGCCCCCACCCCTGCCCGCACGGAGCACCCCCTCACTCCCACCCTGAACACTCTCGACCTCCCTGCCCACACACCCTCTCTGCGCCTCTAATGCCCATCTGATGCCTGGGTCCCTCTGCCATGTCTGAGCAGGAGGGACTCACCCCCTTTTCCTTTGCAGATCAAACAACCCAGGCCCTGAGAGGGGGCCCAGCTGGGGGTGCACAACCCCAAAGCAGCCATGGGGCTGGCGCTCAGCTGTCCCGGTTCCCAACCTGGTGTTCCTTCTACTGTCCAGAGACAGGCCTGAGCTGAATCTTCCCTTTGCCCCCCCGACCCCTCCACTCTTCTCTACTATCCAACCCCTTGTGTTACAGATAAGGAAGCTGAGGCCAGAGAGGGGGCCTGACTCTCCCCAGTTTGCAGAGCAGGCTGGTTAGGGGCCCAGCCAGGACAGGGCATGAGGTCTCTCGAGTTCCACGTGGCCCCTCCTCATCGCAGCAGGGCTCTGGCCCAGAGGCAAGGGCCCACCTCCTGGCTGGAACTGGGGCAAGCCCCACCGGGAAGAGCAAGAGCGCTGGCACGCCGCCCTCCCCCAGTCACCCCGGGTCTTCTGGATCAACGGCCTGGCTGTTGTGCTGAGATCCCGGAGCACAAAAGGCCCCATAGCGGGCGGGGTGGGGACGGGGATGTGGGCAGCCCAGCTCCATGCTCACAGGGACAATCGGGGCCTTCAGAGCAGGGAGGCCCTCGTATCATCAGAGATTGTGCGGCACAAAGCGGGCATTCTCGGCCCTGGAGCCAGACGACGGCCGGGGGAGGTGCCTGCGGGGACACTGGGGCAGCGGGGCCCTGGGGTCCAGGCCCAGGCCTGCCACTGCGGGCCCCGTCACAGCTCTTCCCCTCTCTGGGCCTCCGTTTCCCAGGCCTATGTATGACATCTTCCAGATCAAAGACAAGGCCGAGAGTGGCTGTCAGGCCTTAGGATCAAGAACAGTCCTGCAGCCACCAGGCCTCAGGCACTTCATTTAACATTTGAGCCTCCATTTCTTCCCCTGCAAAATGGAGAGGCATCCTCTGCCCCATAGGGCTTTGAGATCTAAATAAACTAAAACTACAGAAGTCCTTATGAAGATGCCAGGGACATAGCAGGTCCTGGTCTTGTTAGTAGATCTTTCTTCTTCCAGAGACACATACCCATGGCACCATTTCACTCCTATCACATCATCCGTGGAAAATGGCTAAGCCCAGAGGGAACCAAGGCCCCACGTCTTGTCCAAAAGACATACTTCAATGGCGGCAGCCTTGGGGCAAGAGCCAGTCCTGGCCGAGGACCCCTCACTAGCACCCTGCAGCCTGGAGAAGCCATGTGGCTTGTCCAAGGTCACCCTGCTGTCACTGGCAGGTTGAGGCTGACTCAAGGTGTCAAACTCTCCGCCTGATGCACTTTAAGAAGCCAAGTTAAGAAGCCACGGTTCAGTTTGGGGCCATCTCCCCCGCCCATCTGCAGTGTCAGGAAGAGACACAAAGGATACATCTGCCAGGTCCTTCCCGACACACCGCTCAAAGCCAAGGAGACGAAGGAGACCGGCGCAGGGAAGCTCTGGGGCAGCAGGAGAGCCCCCGGCTGCTGACGAGCAGCCGCCCCGGAGCAGACCTGGGAGCTGGGGAAGACTGGACGCAGCCTCCGCGGCCCGGGCCGGGCCTCTCCCGCCTGAAACCTCTGCACTCAACAGCCCATTCCCTGCACGTGTCTGGCGCTGGATCCTGGGGCCAGGGCTGGGTGGCCACACAGCCTGGGCAGAGCAGGGACCGCCTGGCTTTTCCAGCCTTAGGTGCCTGCTCCCCTGGGTGATCCTGGGCCATGGTTGGAGTGTCTAAGAAACAGGACACCAGGGCGGAGCCGGTCTGCCACCCCTGGTAGGACAGGGAATGAGCTCATGGATTGAGTGGCATGCCGCAGGGGCCCTTGGCTGAGCTGGGCCACAAGGGGCAATGTCAGTGTCAGGGACATGTCTAAGGCCACCTGCATGAGGGCGTGTCAACCGGCCTCCTTCCACTCTCGAGGCACTGCAGACATAGCCCTGGTCTACCACGTCCTTCTGCACCTGTCCCAGCCCACTGGCCACCTCCCAGCCCTCCACCGGGTCAACGTGCTAGAGATGGAGGGGAGGGGAGGAGGGCAGGAGGACCGGGCAGGTCTGCAGAGGGGATGCCCAGAGGCCCGAAGGGGAAAGCTCTCCCTCACTCTTTGGTGAGCAGCCCTGACCTCGCTCCCCAAACCATCTCAGTCTCTGCTCACCTTCCAAAGCTGCCAACTCCAAAAGAGGCCTGTGTGGGAATCAGGCTTTCCGTCTGGGGAGCCGAGCGGGGCCATGTGGGGAAGACAGGCCCCCCTGGAGGCCTCCAGACACGGGCAGGGGAAACAGATGGTCCCCGGCTCCGTGGACAGCAGCTGCCCCAGTTCCCAGCAGGGACCTCTCTGCATGTGTGTGCACTGCCTTTGGCACTGTGTGTGTGTGCCTGTGTGCGCATGTGTGTATGTCTGTGTCTGTATCTGTGTGGTCTCTGTGTGGTCTCTGTGTGTGTGTGTATGTGCACTTGTGTGTCTGTGTCTGTGTACGTGTGTGTGTGTGTGTGTGTGTGTGTGTGTGTGTGTACAAGGAGATGTGTAGGACAGTCAGGTGGTCCCTATGCCGTGATGGGTTTGGGGGGTGGGTGGGAAGTTCCAGTGAGGCAGGTGAGTTGCCCTGTTCATTATGACTGTGGGGAGCTCTGCTGTGTTTGGAGAGATTGGGGGTGCCACCCAGAGGATACGCCTTGTGGAGCATGGCAGGGAAGAGACAATTCTGGCTTCCTGTGCTGCTCCCAGAGGCAAACACACGCATGTCACACACGCACGCACACACACACACACACACACACACACACACACACACACCAGCAGGGCAGCTCCAACAAGGACTAGAAAACCACCTTTCACAAACCGCTGGCATGGCCTCAAGGCCGTGTGGCCCAGGCTAAATTAAGCAAACGGTAAGCAAACATCAAAGGGCCGTTGTGTACGCCACCAGGTTCAAGCTAGAGAGTTCTTTCTTTCAAATCTAGTTTTAAAGGCATCCGAAGCCTCCACATCGCCCCTCTCAGCAGAAACGCTTAGGGTGTTTGTAAATCAATGAGGAACTGGAAGGGGTGGGGGGCAGTGGCAGCAGCTCCCCCAGGCTGGGAGGCTGGAGGAGCAGGGAGAGGAGGGAGGGAGGGAAAGGGCCGGAGCTGCCCAGCAGGAAGGCGCTGTCCTGGTCTCCTGGCTTCCTGGAGGCTGCCGGGCTCCATATCAGCTTCTCAAACTCAAGGCCAGGGAGGCCGGCTGCTGGCAGCCCCGTTGGAACCAATGCCAAGCTGGTTCTCAGAACATGGAACCAGCACCTCATAGCCCTGAGCCAGCCTCTCTGGGCTTCCCTCAGTCCCCTCAAAGGTGGGGACTCGTCCTCTGGCCCCCAGGCCCCAGGCTCTGCTCCAGCCCTGGACTGGCCCAAGCTGACAACTGAGGGCCAAAGAGAACCCAAGAAGCAAGAACAAAAGGAGAGGAGAGCTGCAAGGCTGTGGGAATGCCTGCCATTCCCACCCGCAGGCCTGGCCGAGGCCACAGGTTTAACCCCTGTGGCGGGAGAGGCTCTGCTTCCGTTTCCCAGGTATTTGGGGCTCCAGCTCTCACTCCCCGATGGCTAGCCATGGTGGGGTGCACCAGCAGTGGAGTCTGGCCAGATCAGTGCAGAACTTTCTCTCCTTTGCTCTGGGTAGAAGGATATACATGTTCAGGTGCTCAGCCAAGCGGGCCATGGTGCGTGTGTGCGTGTTTTATGCATGTGTGTGTGTGGGGGGGGGGTGCGTGCGCGCCTGTGCGTGTGTGGGACCATCTCCTTTCTCCCTGACCCCAAGGTCAGGCCCAGAGCTAGCTAATGCCAGTGTCACGATAAAATAAACAGGCTGCATGCTGCCCACCATCCCTGGCCTGAAGTTGGGTGTCAAGGCCCGGGTGGCAGAGGGAAGGCCTGGGATGGGGACACAGATACAGCAGGTAGAGCCCGGCACCCTCTGGGTGACCCTGCTCTGCTCTGCCTGCCTGGGAACACACAGGTAGGGGTTGCCCGCCTCCAACATTCCTGACATCCTCAAGAGAGTCCCGGGAACAGGCTGGGGTGATGGTAGGTCAAGAGGGGTGAGACAGACAAGTCATGGAGGTCATTCAGGTTTCCTCCCACTGGCGGAGGTCAAGATGCTGCACCCCTGCTCCTTCTGCCCAGGCCTCAGGGCCACCTGCTCTGTGCCCGGCTCCCCAGTGCATGGCCACCGGGCTGTACAGGCAGAGAGGTCTCTTCCGTCTGACCGTCAGGAGGGGCCTGAGAGCAGAACCCTGGTCCAGGGCCAGGCGCTGGTAGAGAGTCTCTGCCTCACTCCAGGGAGTCTGTATCTCTGCAGCCTGGCTGTGGCCACGGTCCATGCATCTTCCTGAGAACTTAGTGTGAAGTTATTCGCTGGATGATTTGTCCCCATTTGTCACCACAAGTGGATTCTTAGAGTGAGCAGGCAACCTGTGGGGGCTGGACCTGTGACAGTGTGGCTCAGAGAAAGCTGTCTTCTCCTCTTGGGGAGGAGAACATGGAATTGGGAGCTCACCTCCTCCCAGCAGCTGACCGTGATTGCTCCCCGCCCTTTTCTCCACCGTACACTGCCCCTTCCCGCACCATCCGCAAGCCAGGCTGCTCCTTCCCTAGCCTCACCATTGGCTCATCTCTTGTTTGACGAAGTCACACTGCACTGGAGTTGGGAGGGACATTATTTTTCTTTATGTGGTATTTTCCCCTGGATTATGACAAAGGGAAAAGGAACTTTGAAAGCTAGGAAAAAAATATAAACAAGAAAATAAAAATCGTCCCTGTCCCTACCCGTTAGAGGAAATGTGAGTTTGTGTGTTCAGATTTCTATTTCCTTCCAGAGGTTTCCAGGCCTTTTTTTTTTTTTTCATGTGGAAATCTTACTGTGCTTATAGTTTTGCATCTCATTTTTGAATTATTTTGAAATATGTATTATAGGCATAGGACAGCACAGCCCACCATGAACCCCAAACAACTGAGTCCCCGATGGTGAGGGTCCATCCTGGACTGCATTTCGAGACATCCTCTGGCAGGACTCGGTGAGGGGACACCCCATCCCAGGGGAAGGCACACACCTCACCACACGGTTCCCTCGGGGTCTGTGAATAACTGGTAACACCCACCCCGACCTCAGGCCCACAGCATCCAACCTGTGAGGGCTAAATGGCCCCTGGAGGTTTCATCTGGGCTCGGCTCCCGCACTAAAGAGGAGTGGTGTCGGAGCCCTGTGACTGCAAGGCGCTGGAAAATGACAAATCGGACTGCCTTTGGGAAAGCACGCTGGAAACCAGACTGCTGCTCACAAAGGGGATTGTTTATTAAAACCACTGCTGCTGCTGACCATGACCTGGACCTGGGCCGTGGCCAGCAAAGCACTAACCCATCATCTCTGGAAAGCCGCAGGCCGGCCGGGAGCCGCGCTGGCTGCACAGAAAAGCATCCACGTGGGCAAATGGAATAAACAACTCTCCCCTCAGCCCTGCTGACAAAATAACCCACGTCCTGGCTCCGCCAGCACAGAACAGACCGTCTGAAAAGTAGACAAGAGGAAAAGGAGGAGCAGGTAGCAAGATTAGGTTGGGAAACCAACAACGAGGCAAATAAGAAATCAAAAGGGAAATTTTAAAAAGTCACAAGACAAATTAAAATCTAAACACAACATACCAACTTTTAAGTAGTTCTAAGAGGGAAGTTTATAGAGATAATGTTTATAGTGATTCTTTCTACATTAAGGGGGGAAAAGATCTCAAATAAACAATCTAACTTTATACCTCAAAGGACTAAAAAAAACAAACCAAGCCTGAAGTTAGAATGAAGAAAATAGCAAAGATCAGAGTGAAAACAAATGAAATATAGACTAAAAAATACAATTTAAAGAGATCAATAAAGCTAAGAGTTGGGTTTTTGAAAAACATAAACAAAATTGACAAAGCTAGATTATGAAAAAACATAATATTTAAATAAATAAAATCTGAAATGAAAGAGATGCTACAAAAATAAAGAGGAGACGTTACAACTGACGTCACAGAAATACAAAAGATCATAAGAGACTGTTATAAACACTTATACACCAACAAACTAGATTACTTAGAAGAAACAGATCAATTCCTAGAAACATACAACCAACCAAGACTGAATCCTAAAGAAATAGGAAATCTGAACAGACCAATAATGAGTAAAGAGCTTGAATCAGTGATGAGAAGTCTCCCAATAAAGAAAAGTCCAGGACAAGATGGCTTCACTGGTAAATTCTACCAAATGTTTAAAGAAGAATTAATACCAACCCTTCTCAAATTATTCCCAAGCATTGAAGACAAGAGAACACTTCCAAACTCATTTACGAGGCCAGCATTGCACTGACACCAAAGCCAACAAGGAAACCACACACAAAAAATACCAGCTAACATCCCTGATGAACATAGTTGCAAAAATCATCAACAAAATATTAGCGAACCAAAATCAATAGAATTACAAAATCATGATCAAGTGGGATTTATCCCTGAGACGCAATGATGATTCAACATCTGCCAACCAATCCATGTGATATACCACATTAACAGAATGAAAGATAAAAATCATATGATCATCTCAATAGATGCAGAAAAGCATTTGACTAAATTCAATATCCTTGCTGATAAAAACTCTCAACAAATTAGGTATAGTAAGAATGTATCAACATAATAAAGGCCATACATGACAAGTCCACAGCTAACATCATACTCAAAAGTGAAAAGCTAAAAAAGTTTCCTCTAAGATCAGGAAGAGACACCATGCCCACTCTCACCCCTTCTATTTAACATAGTACTGGAAATCCTAGCCAAAACAAGAAAATTAGGCAAGAAAGAGAAATAAAAGGCATCCAAATTAGAGAAAAAGAAGTAAAATTGTCTGTTTGCAGATGACATGATGTTATATATAGAAAATCCTCAAGACTCCAGCAAAAAACTGAGAACTGATAAACAAATTCAGTAAAGTTGCAGGATACAAAAAACAACATTCAAAAGTCAGTTGCATTTCTACACACTAACAATGGGCTACCCAAAAAACAGAAATTAAGAAAACAATAACATTTAACAATAGCATAAAAAATAATAAAATACTTAGGGATAAATTTAAACAAGGACTTGTATGCTGAAAACTATAAAACATTGGAAGAAATTGAAGACAGCACAAATAATTGGAAAGATATCCCTTATTCATGGATTGAAAGAAATAACATTATTAAAATGTCCATACTACCCAGGGCAATCTATAGGTTCAGTGCAATCCCTATAAAATTTCAATGGCATTTCCCACAGAAATAGGAAAAAAAAATCCTAAAATTTGTATAGAACCACAACAGACCCCAAATAGCTACAGTAATGATGAGCAAGAAAAGTGAAGCTAAAGGCATCACATTTCCTGAATTCAAACTATATTACAAAGCTATAGTTATCAAAACAGTATGGTATTATCTAAAAAACAGACACATAGATCAATGGAACAGAATGGAGAGCCTAGAAATATATAGTCAACTAATTTTCAACAAAATTGCCAAGAGTACACAAAGGGGAAAAGATAGTCTCTTCAGTAAATGGGACTGAGAAAACTGTATCCACATGCAAAAAAAAAAAAAAAAATGAAACTAGACCCTTATGTCATACAACTTACAAAAATCAACTCAAAATGGACAAAAGACTTAAAAGTAAGACTAAAGTCATAACACTTGTACAAGAACACATAGGGAGTAAGTTCCTTGACATTGGTCTTGGTAATAATTTTTTTTCTGACACCAAAAGCATAGGCAACAAAAGCAAAAATAAACAAGTGGGGCTACATCAAATTAAAAGGTTTAAGCACAGCAAAGGAAATGATTAGAAAAATGAAAAAACAACCTACAGAATGGGAGAAAATATTTGCAAATAATATATCTGATAAGGGGTTAATATCTAAAATATATAAGGAGCCCTTGCAACCCCATAGCAATAATAATCATCATCATCTAATTAAACAATGGGCAGAAGATTTGAACAGATATTTTTCCAAAGAAGACAGACAAATGGCCAACAGGTAAATGAGAAGATGCTCAGCATCACTGATCATCAGGGAAATGCAAAGCAAAACTACAATGAGCTATCATCTCACATGAATGTCCATTAAGAAAAAGACAAGAAATGACAAATGTTGCTGAAGAGAAAAGGGAACCTTTGTACACTGTTAGGGGGAATGTCAACTGGGGCAAGCATTATGGAAAGCAGTATGAAGTTTCCTCACAAAATTAAAACTAGAACTACCATATGATCCCACAATCCCACTTCTGGATAGACATCCGAAGGAAATAAAATCACTATCTAAAAGAGCTACCTGCCATGAAGAGATCTCCCACGTTCACTGCAGCCAAGATATGGAAAAAAACCTACATGTCTGTCAACAGATGAATGTGGTAAAGAAAAACACAGCATGCATATTGTATTGTGCATATACAGCACACACACATATACAATGGAATATTATTCAGCCATGAAAAAGAAGGCAATCCTGTCATATGTTTCAACATGGATGAACCTGGAGGACATTATGCTAAGTGAAATAAGCCAGACAGAGAAAGACAAATACTGTATGGACTCTTTGGTATCACTTATATGTTGAATCTAAAAAGAAGAAGAAAGTTGAATCCATAGAACCAGAGAGTAGAAAAGCTGTTGCCAGGGACTGGGGGTGGGTGTAAATGGGGAGGTGCTGGTCAGAGGGTATAAACCAGGGGTCCTCAAACTTTTTAAACAGGGGGCCAATTCACTGTCCCTCAGACCGTTGGAGGGCCGGACTATAGTTTAAAAAAAAACTAGTCGGCTGCTAAGCAACAGGCAGCGGCGGCAAAAACACCCGGCGGGCCGGATAAATGTTTTCGGCGGGCCGCATGTGGCCCACGGGCCGTAGTTTGAGGACCCCTGGTATAAACTTTCCACGTTAAGATGAGTAAGTTCTGAGGATCTAATTTACATCATGGTCACTAGAGCTAACAATACTGTATTATATACTTAAAGTTTGCTAAGAGGGTAGATCTGAAACATTCTCACACTCACAAAAGTTAACCGTGTGAGGTGATGGAGGAGTTATTTAACTTGATTGTGGTGATCATTTCACAATGTTTATGTATAGCAAATCATCACATTGTAGAGTTTAAATATATTACAGTTTTATTTGTCAATTATATCTCAATAAACCTGGGGGGTAGGGAGATAGAAAAAAATAGAATTGAAAAAAGGACTGAGCTGCCTCTGTCTTGCTGTGTGCTCTTGGGAGGGCTTCCTAACCTCTCTGTGCCTCACTGACTTCATTAATACGATGGGAATCTCCTCTCCCCTCTCCCGGGGCTCATAAAACACGAAGACCCCTGGGTTCCAGGGGTGTAGACAGGCCTGCGGTTAGGGTCCATTCATAGGAGGCCCAGGCAGAACAGTTGTTTCCTGCTCCCACCTGAGCCAGTGAAGACTTTGGCGAGTCAGACTCTGGTCATTTGAGGGATCCAGCAACCCGGTGTCTGGGAACTTTGTGTCTGGGACAGTGACTGCTGCCTTGGGCTCAACTTCTGACAAGATGGACAATTTGGCTGCATCCTTGGTGCACCGTCCAACAACGACGCCCAGGAGTGCCAGGAACAAAACAGTCCGGGTGGTGAGGGTGGGGGCAGGGGAGCGGACAGAGAAAACTGAGTTTCCGAGAACAGGCCCTACCCCTCAAGCCCTGCCTCCAACGCCAAGCCCGGAGGAAGACAAAGGAACCAGATTATGGGAGAAATGACGGATCTCCGGATCTCCGAGCTGGCCCTCAGCCCCGCGCAGCCACTGGCTTCCTGTGGGACCTTGGGCAAGTCCCTTCTCTTCTTCAGGCTTCAGGGCAAAGGAGCTCATATGTAATGAGGGTGCACTAGGGGCCAAGTTCTTCGCACGCATTCTCTCATCAAATCCTCAGCCCGAACTCCATGAGCTGGGAACCATGACCCGCTAAGGAGCCCAGGGGCTCCCAAGAGGTGAAGTACTTGCCCAAGGTCACCCAGCTCGTATGAGGCTACATGGCATCTGTGATGGAAAGAGTGGGAGACCAGGAGTCCTGAGAACCCACTCAAAGGGCTCCTGATTCTGCAGACCCTTCCAGCGGGTTTGCTGCCACATGGTCTTCTCAGCCTTTCTCATCCCCACTCTGACATCCCCGCACAACGAAGTCCTATAGACAGTGCCTCCAAAATGTACGCCAAACCCGTCTCCCCGCAGTGAGTGAAATGTAAGCCAGGACACATCACTCCCCCCACACAACTCTGCAGAGGCTTCCTACTGTCTTGGGAGAAAATTCCCACCTCCTACACCTTGGCCCCTGAGAACCCACGTGACCTGCACTGGCCGGCTCTGCAGCTCCGCCTTCCATCCCTCCCCTCTCTCATGCCCTTCAGCCAAGTGCATCCACACTGGTCCACACACTGGACAAGCTCCTTTCTGCCTCAGTGGCTCCCTCTGCCTGGGTATCTGCTCCCCTGAGCCTCACCTGGTAGGCTCCCTCTCGTTATGTCGTCACTGTCCTCCCATTCTGCACCCAGGCACTCTCCCATCACCCTGTGTTGATTTCTTGCTCTCTGGTTTCCCCTTTCAGTGCCCGTCTCCCCAGCAAAATAAACGAGGCATGGTATGCCCTGCTCTCTTCTCTGCGCACGCCCAGTTTTACAGCCCAGGCACACACACAGTAGGGCCCGGCATGCATGTGGCTGATAACTGCGCCCCAGGCCCACCTGGTTCCGGAAGAGCAAGGCCACCACGCCACCAACGAGCTCGATTATGAGGCAGATCCCAAGGATGTACATAAACTGAAAAACAAAATTCAGAGATTCGCCTAGAGGGGCAGAGGAAGCGCCGCCAGCTCCGAGGACAAGCTCATCGGGAGCCACCGCTGTCGGAGGACAGCGCCTCCCGGCCACTCGCCCTTCCTCCTGTGAGGACACAGGATGTGGATGTTCTGAGGGAAGGCCCGTCTTAGGAGCCCGTGGTCAGGAAAAGTGACTCAGCTGTCAGCCCGGCTGTTACCGAGGTTTGTCCCAGGGACCGAGATGGAAAAGCATCCCGCCCCGCCTCCGCCTCCCCAACCCCACAGGAGAGCTGGTCCTCGCTCAGGCTGCTCCAGAGGGGACAGGCCTGGCTTAACGGGCAGGGCGGCATTTCCAGCTGTGCGGGCAGAGCCCCTCGCAAGGGGCTTCCCAGACTCCCAGGGTGGTGAGGAGAGTGAGACAGAGAACATGCACCCCACACCTGCGCTTCATCACTGTGCCAGCATGGTCCAAACTGAGGCCTGCAAATCCCAGCCTCAGGCAGCACCGAGGCCCTGCTTATAGGGCTTTCAGGGGCCTCCCCTGTGAGGAAGACAATGTGGGTGCAGAGCAAATGCATCTGCCTATCTGGTACCCCCAGCTTTGAAAACCCATCCTTCACCCATAGTAAGGGGGGCAGGAGGGTGGGCCCCACACCCTGGCCCCAGGGCAGGCCTTCTGAGTCCTGGGATTGGGGCCAGAGTTCCCAAGAAAGATTCCCTGGGATCAAGAGCCACAAGGACTCTGTTGGCCTGGGGCTGCTGGCGACCACCGCCCAGGGAACAGAAAGGCAATGCCAGGTGTCCAGCTGGGAGGTGCGGGGAGAGAGCCCTGGGCGCAGCCTGCACCCCAGACCCAGGGCGGGTTTGCTGGTTATGTGCGCTAAGAACTCACTACCCACTGGTTGTTGTTTCACTTGCTCTCATTTGAGTGTGGTTTCAACCCCTTCCAACTGGAGTCTGGGCCCACAGAGGGGTAAGTGAGTGAGACGGCTAGTATTCAAATCAGCCTTCATATGCAGAAGTGGAGGTGGCCACTGTGGGCAGAGAGGCTGGTCCGGGAAACGCTCCAGGAGAGCTGCCCGAAGGCCTGGGCCAGTCTCCCTGCCTCTCCCGGGGACTCCAAGGACCTGCCACCCACCAGCTGAGGGATGTGCGGGGCCAACTCACGGCTTGAAGGAGGCACAGGTTGTCTCGAAGGGAGGCCAGCACGCCGACGAAGGAGACGATGAACATGATGACTCCCAGGAGGATGAGGATAATGGCCGGGGCCAGAAAGGCACTTTCGAGGGTTTTGTATTTTTGCCGCTCGACCTCTGCATAGATCCCCACTGACAGAACCAGGGTCCCGATCAGCTGCAGCGAGAAAGCCGGGAGGGGGAGGTGAGAAGGACTGGAAGGCACTAGATTTTCCTCCAAAGAGCTTAGTGAGGGCTGTGGTACCGGCCACTGGGGGGGCTCACCCCAATGACTGTCCAGGGAGGGAACCTGTTAGAGGCTGAATTGTATTCCCCCCAAAATTCCTATGCTGAGGTCCTAACCCCCAGGACCTCAGTGTGACTGTATTAGGAGACAGAGCCTGTAAAGAGGTAATTAGATTAAAATAAGGTCAGGTCAGTGGGCCTTAATCCAATATGACTGTTGTCCTTATAAGAAGAGGGCATTAGGGCACAGACACACACAAAGGGAAGACCAATGGGAGACACAGGGAGAGGACAACCACCTACAAACCCAAGACAGAGGCCTCAGAAAAACTGACTCTGCCAACACCTAGTCTTTGACTTCCAGCCTCCAGAACTGTGACAGTAAATTTCTGTTGTTAAAGGATATATGCACCCCTATGTTCATAGCAGCACAATTCACCATAGCTAAGATTTGGAAACAGCCTAAGTGCCCATCAGCAGATGAGTGGATTAAAAAACAGTGGTGCATCTACACAACGGAATACTATGCTGCAGTAAAAAAGAAGGAGTTCTTACCATTTGAAACAGCATGGATGGAACTGGAGAACATTATGCTAAGTGAAACAAGCCAGTCCGAGAAAGGTAAATATCACATGATCTCACTCATTTATGGAATATAATGAACAACATAAACTGATGAACAAAAACAGATCCAGAGACAGAGAAGCATCCATCAGATCATCAAACCTCAGAGGGAAGGAAGGGGAGGGTGGGGGTAAGGGGAGAGATCAACCAAAGGACTTATATGCAAGCATATAGGCCTAACCAATGGACACAGACAACAGGGGGTGAGGGCATGAGAGGGGGGATGGGGGGTAACGTGGGGATAAGGACACATATGTAATAACTTAATCAATTAAAAAATAAATAAATAAAATTTAAAAAATAAATAAAAGTTTTCTGTTGTGTAAGCCCCCTAGTCTGTGGTACTTTGTTATAGCAGCCCTAGCAAACTAATACAGACCCTATTTGGAAATCTCAGGAAAAGTCTTGGTGAGTCAGGGGGAATGCCCTGTGGAGGGTCAGAGAACCTGGGCCTTGCACAGTCTGTTCCATTGCCTGGAACGCGCTTCCTCCTGAAATCCACATGGCTCACTCCCTCACCTCCTTCCTGCCCTTGCTCAGTTGTCACCTGTGCGTGGTGAGGCCTTTCGGGGGGCCATCTTATTTAAGAAAGAATCCTGCCTCCTGACACCCTGATCCCATTTCCCTGTTCCATTTTTCTCCTTTGTACTTGCCAGCATATGACTTTTTCCGTTGATTTTGTAATCGTTTGTCTTCCCCACAAGAATATAAGCTCCGCGCCAGGAGGGGTTTTTTCGACTATTTCGGGCATCCCCAACAGCCAGTACTGCCCTGACATTTAGGAAGCACAATCAGCGTTTACAACCAGTGTCTGCTGAATGGATGCCAGCTGGGCTTCCCAACAGACCCCCGTGGGTGTGAGGTCAATGCTTCCAACCATGTCTCTTGCCTGTCCAAGGACTCTGACTTTCCAGGCCACACACTCCCGAGGGCAGGGGCAGATCATTGGAGACCCCGGACTCCTCTACTGAGCGGAAGGCAATGTGGGAGCATAACCAGAAGACAGGGTGCTGCCGGCTAAGGCCCGAGGAAAGGAAGTGAGAGATAATTCACATGTTGGCAAGATGTGCCATGAGCACAGATAAGCCAACATCTGGAACACTGAGGAGGCTGTCCCTGCAGCTACTGGCCTACCCAGCCTTCAATCGGCTAAGCGTGCCCTCCGAATAGATCCCTCTGACTTCTTTCTAAAGACTGTCCTGGGTAAGGGCAAGGATGCCAAATGTCACACAGACCAACCTTACTTAGAAACACCAGGTAACAGGACGGCCAGGGCGCCGGGATCCTCACCCTCGGGTCCGCAGTCTGCTGTATTTCACAGCTAAGTGCCACTCCTTTGGTTTGAAAAGGTAATTGGGTTACAGAGATCCACTCTCCCCAAGTCTAGCAGGAATGTCTTTCCAGTACACACGGGCCAGGAGGTGCGGAAGACATCGACAAACTCACATGGCCATCGCAGGAACACTGTAAAATGATGTCATCAAACTCACCCACTTGGGTAAACGTTAAGATTTATAAGGCAGGGCACAAACGCACACACGGCCCTACCCAGGAAAATGGAGATCCCGGGAAATGAGCCTACCTTTGTAAGAGAGAGGTTACACAAAGACTTTCTGGCCACTTCATGCTCCAAAACCCAGAACACGGTGAAATCGTTGTTCAAGATCAGCCTAAGCCCTGTGGGGCCTTTGAGAACAAGGGCGGGCAGCTTTAGAAAGCCAGCTCCCCGCTTCCGATCACTGCACTTGCAAAGAATCACTCACTCAGCCCTGACCCTGAGCCAGTCACAGAGGCGGCCACCCCTCCACCCCAAGGCTGAGGATTATGGTTAAGGAAGAACCCCACAGGGAAACACCGTCCTCAGAGCCCAGGCAGAGAGTGACTGTGAGGACGAGGTGAACTTGAGGGCTACAGAGTCAGGGCTCATTTTCCATCTTTTATACATATAATTGATTTCAGAGAGGGAGGGAGAGGGAGAGAAACATCAATGATGAGAGAGGATCATTGATTGGCTGCCTCCTGCACGCCCCTTACTGGGGATAGAGCCCACAACCCCAACCCCGGGTATGTGCCCTTGACTGGAATCGAACCCGGGACCCTCAGTCCGCAGGCCGACACTCTATCCGCTGAGCCAAACCAGCTGTGGCTCATTTTCCATCTTGATGGAAAGTGTAATCCTCATGCTGTCACTGAACCAACAGGAGAACATCTTAATATTTTCACAATGGACCCATATACTTTTGAGAGTCCTACGACGTTTCCTGTTGTAAACAAAGAAAACAGTTCTTCTCGGGCAGGATGGCGACCCCCCTCCCTCACTCCCCGCTGAGGCTGTGCTTCCGAGGTAAGGTGTCCTGCTTTGGAAACCATCTCCAAAACACCAGCGCTGTCGCTGCCCAGCTCTGAGCAGAACTGACCCCAGCCCTCTCCACAGAGGCAGAACTCAGCTTCTGTTTTGACAAGCTCCCCCGAGCCCCAGGGCCCACTCCAGAACAGCATGTCGGCAGGAAACAAAACTTCCTCCCATCGCCCTCCTGTTGCAAAGCACCACAACATTTCCAGGCCACTGAAGCCATAGGGAAAGCTATCACGGCAAATGCCAACCCAAGCCTCCTGACTCCCCCACCGCTGGGTACCCACGGCCCGTTCCTCCTGGGCCACCCCGAGGTGCCGCCACCCCAGCTCTCCCAGAGGCCTGGCAGGCAACCCCAAGGCGGCTCCCCACACAGCACAGGCTGATCCGGGCTCCTCGGTTCCCAGAAACTTCAAGATTTCCAAATGATATTTACATCTCCGATGACATCAGTTTATGTTTCCATTTGACTATAAAATTAACTGTCAATGCCAGTGTGCGATCACATCCACTCTTCTCTGCTAATTATAGCCCTTCCCCAGGCGGCCGGCCACTCCAGCTCCAGCGCAGGAAGCAAATGGCCTATTTGTCAAGCAGGACAGCTTCAGCTAAACAGGCTGGGGCAGGGGGCACACAGCCACGCCCAGGTGGGGCCAAAGAAGGAAAGCACATGCTGCCGGCAGCCTACAGGCCAGGCCCAAAGCCTTCAACAGGCTGCTCAGGAACCGGGGTGCCCAGCGTGAAAGGGGCTGAAAGCCCCCCCTGAGCCCCACAGCCTGGGACCCACCTTCCTCTCTGCAGGGAGAGGCCCAGCTCCATGCAGCTGTGGGAAGCAGGAGCCCCGTGAGGCACTCCAGCACCTGTGTTTCCTCCTCCAGGAAGCATCTGGTCACTGTCCCCTGCACAGACTGCACCCCCCACCCCACCCCCGCCTCCAGCTGGGGCAAGTCTGCACTTGGAGGGGACGTGAAAGGCCCATTTTCACTCCAAAAGGCACAAACCAGGCACCTATTGTGCTCCAGGCCCTGAGGTCACCAGGGGCCACAAGACTAGACATGGGGTAAGACTGGAGGAGGGGAGATTGGGAGATGCTAGAAATGACCTCGATGGTCCTGTGGATGGGGTCCAGGAGGCCTTTCAATTGGGGTTGGAGAAAAGGTCACACCTTTACCTCTGCTAACCTCTAAGGGCAGTGTTCCTGGCACAAAGAAGGTGAAGGCCTCTTGGTCTGTGGGAAGCAAGCTGCAGTTCCTGCTACAGAGAGACAGGGGACTCTGGGAATTTGAACAAAAGTGAGACGAAGAAAGGAATTGTCAGAAAATCAGGGTGGGCTTCCTGGAGGAGCCAGTGTTTCCTGGAAGGCCCCAAGCACGGGTTCATTCTAAAACTATCTCAGGGGGCACTCGAGCCTCCAGGGTTCCGTGTTGGGCCCAAACCAAGCACTTTTCTGAGTTTCTAGCTTGAAGATGTGGGGGAAAGCTAAACTCCAAGGCCTGAGAGAGGTTTTATATGAGGTGGGGCTAGCAGGGTCCCTGCACCCAGCTGACAAACCCTAGACTTTGCATCCTTCAGCCCTTCTGTCCCAAGCCCACCCTCCTACTCAGCACACTCTGTACCAGCTTCTCCTCCGTCCAGATCAGGGCTGGAAGGAGCAGGAGAGGCGAGATTAAAGATGGGAGTTGGCAATCCGGGCCTCTGTTTATTAGTGCAGTGTCCTGGGCCATGTCACCCCCCTCTTTGAACCTCATTTTTCACCTGAGGGACAGTAAGACCTGCTGCCGTCTATAAAGTGCTGTACTGCCGGAAGCCGGTCCATCCTTGCTGCTTGACACAGTCGCTGCAGGAAAGAAACATCTGCACAGCATATGTTTTCCAACTCTGTCCACACCTTTGGGGACCCCTGGACCTGCTGGGGTTGGACCCCAGCACTGTACAGCATCCCCCAGACTGCTAGACCTGTATCATCTCCCTTAACCTTCAGGATTCATGACAAAAACCTATCTGTCTGTCCTGCCACTAGGGCTTCCAGACCAGGCTTTTGCAAAGATCTGGGAGAGAAGTGATCTGAAATGTTTTTGCAGAACATAAAGGTGCCGACGGAATATTCTATGATGTTGGTAACATTCAATGCAGTAGCCACTAGCCACATGTGACGACTAACAAGCTCTTGAAATGTGGCTTGTGTGTCTAAGGAACTAAATTTTTAAATTCTATTTTATTTTAATTTGACCACATGCAGCTAATGGCCATCGTACTGGACAGCACGGATCTAAAGTGTTTCTCATTGATGCTGTCTCTTACCACTCTTACACTGTTGTTTTCTGAAAGTAGAGAGAGACCACTCTTAGTAAAAAATCATGTGTCCTGATCACCCTGCCACTAGCTAGAGGAGGTTCCATAGTATTCACTGGCTTCATTCAGGAGAAAAACATCTCTCCTCCCACTTTCCCCAAGAAGGTGCGGTTCCTGATGCCCACCCCTCCTTCCCCTAAGGAAAGCAGGACAGACCAGATCCAGAGGCCCTGGCAGTGCCCCCAACCCAAACCGATACAGGGCCAGACCCACCTCCCGGGCTGCAGGGCAGTATTCTAAGCTTTGGGGCCCCTGAGCCCGGGTGCCACTGACCGGGCCCCGTCCTACCTCCAGGCAGCCTGTGCTGGAGGAGCAGGGCTTCTTTCAGCCCCAAATAAAGCCAGGCCTTGAGAAAGCAACAGAAGCTGCCTCCTCCGCCAACAAAGAAGCCGGCCCCTGGTCTTCGTCACTGGGCTTTGCTGTCAGCTCTGCCTTGACGCTGGACTTCTTTTTAAAAACTGGAGATCAAGTGCAGAGGACTCAGTTAATGGCCATCCTTGATCCACGGCGTTCTCCCGCACAGCCTGCTCTGGTTTGTTGTGTAACGAGGACATTTATTAACCAGTCCTCCAGCCCCAGAGACCTGCCATGACCCACTGCCATACACTAGGGTTCCACATACGCCTAGGTCAGCTTCTAGCTCCCTGCCTCTTCCATCAGTCAATCTACCCCTCAACAAGCCTCCCCGTTGTAGTGACTGTAGCTTTAGAACACATCTTAGCACCTAGTAGGTCAAGTCCCTCCTTCCTGTCTTCTTCAGAAGTGACCGGATATTCGTGGACCTTGACTCTTCCTTATACATTTTAGAATCAATTTATCAAGTTCCATGAAACACACACACACACACACACACACACACACACAACCTGCTGAGGTGTGACTAGAGCCGCCCGAATCCACAGATCCCTTTGGGTAGGACTGAGGCAGGGCTTCCTACCCGTGAGCACAGTGTATTCCTTCTTCACTTACGTCTTCTTGGTCATGCTTTCTCTAATGAAAGTGCTCCCTCCCCTTCCCCCAGGCTTCTGCATGGCTGACAGGCAGCGCTGGGGAGAGACTTCGGGAAGTATTTCCCAGGCAGGGCCCTCCAGCGAGGCCCAGGGTGGAAAACAAGCCCCTGAAAACAAATCTCTCTCAGAAGAGAGCGGGCACACCAGCCTGGTGGCTACCCTCCTGTCACCAACGGTGACAACGACTTGATTTAAAAGACTCCCACGTGTTGTCTGTTCTCTATGTGGTGAAGTTTCTTAGAGGCCTCTCTCATGACGTTCTCACCCTATGATGTTTCACATTCCTCTGGCAAAATAAAAACTAAAAAGACTCCCCCCACACACAGCACATTCCAGGCTGAGAAAGGCCTACCGTAAGCCGCAAGCCGGAGCTTTGCGAGCCCAGCTAATCTCCCGGGCCAGGGCCAAGTGGGCTCTGACTGAGAACCACCGCACACACGGAAGCCGAGGGGAAGAGCTGCCCAGCCCCAGACGCGCCTTGGGGAGTTTGGGGCAGGCAGATGGGAGGTAGTGTAACAAACGCCTCATAAGGACTCCCTGAAACAGAGCAGTCCCTTTCTCCTGGGAAATCAGGGAAGGCCCATTGGGGCTGGGCCTTGAAGGGTGCCCGGAGTCAGACTTTATACACTGGACCCGCCCTCAGCGTGGGGACCGGTCTGGTATCTGTTGGAGAAATGAATCTGAGCAAGTATTTGCTCCGCACGCCTATGAGCCCGAAGAAGAAACTCTGGTGACCCCATTCCACAGTGGAGCCGTCCAAGGTTTAAGGATAAGAGTGACTCGTGGTCCATCTAGAAACCCTGGAAGCAGCCATGGGAAAAGGGGAGTCAAGAGCAAATCACCTCGACCCAACACTCCTCTCTGGTTTCCTGTCCTCTCCCTCTCTGGACCCTTCTCTCTCCCCACCTTCCATGTGTCTGAGCCGAGTCAGACCTGCCTTCCAGGGCTGCGCTCTCCTGGCACCAGGGTGATTATCTTCCCAGATCTCAGCCCCAGGCCAGGCTGACTCATTAGCCAGAGGCCAATCAGAACCGAAGCCAGTGCTCCCCGGAATGCAGCCAGGACCCAGGCTCTGGGAGTGGGGACTTCCTGCTCAGGCCACTGAGAGCAGCACCAGAGGCCTAGGGTTGGAGCAGAGAGGCTAGGAGTGATGAATGCAGACTGGGGCTCTGGGATATGGGCAGGAGACTAGAGATGAAGAGCTATGCGGGGTTGGGGTGGAGCTGCTTCCTGCTGGGGTTCACTCAGGGGTACATCCTGTGCTGAACCACTGCTGGTCACCCCTCTTTGTCTTCCTGGCCCAGTTGGCTGAGGCTCCACTGCTCAGGGCTGCAAGCCATTGGCCAGAGTGGGTAAGATGACCCCTTTTTCAGACCCTTTAAAGAGACACAGGCTCACAGAGGTGAAAGGAGCTTTGTCCCAGACAACGGCTTTCGGTTCAGGTCCCAGCAGCCTGCTAGTACCCATACCCGTCCACCAGGAAGTGAGCCAGGCACACCCCCCAGTCTTCCCCTGGCCTGGGCTCTTTCCAGAGAAAGCATAGGAGTTGCCCAATGAGACCCCAAGTGAGGACAAGAGCAACTTCAGGGAAGGGGGATGAAGGGGGGATCCCCCATGATCTTACTTCTCCCTCACCATCTGGGCTGCTGAGAGGAGAAGCCACAACAAAGGAGGGAGCCACCAGAAGGGAGCAGGCGGTGGAGGACCAGGCATGGGGGAAGGGGAGGAAGAGATAAGGGAAATTCCGGCCATGAGTGCAGAAGGCAGTGAGGCCTCACAGTCAGGGCACACCTGCCTGAGTTGGGCGCATATGAATGAAGGCCGGTCTCTATATAATGTTGGCAATAGCAGGGCTTACTGTCTCATGCTGCTTCTTTTTAACGTTAGGTCTACTTTTATATCTAAGGAAAATGAATCAAATTCCCTTGATTCATTTTTTCCCCCCTTTGCCCAAAATCCCACATCTGAACTAAACCCTTCCTCTGCCCCTAAACTAGGATTGGAAGGCAGAGGAGGTGATCAGATCACACATTGTCAGTGCCTGGCATTGCAGAGCCTTGAAGAATGTAAGCTGACCCACTACAAACGCTCATGACTCCACAGAGGTCAAAGGGCAAAGAAGAAAGGCGGCAGCATCATACATTGGAAGGAGCACTGACCTGGGGCATGGGAGCCTGGGACTGTAATCCCAGCTCCGTCACTAGCTCCCATTCGACTTGGGCCTGGTGTCTCCTCTCCTGAGTTCTCCAAGCTTTCCCTCCAAGTCCAGGAAGGTCACGCTTCTGCATGAGAAAGGCCCTACAGGGGACCGAGATGCCCTTCCCAGCCCAACCTCAGAGGAGGTGCACGCCCTCAACATTGCCGGCCACAGCAGCCGTGGAAAGGAGAACAACGGTTTTTTGGGAATAAAGCCCAAAAGGACTAATGACCATCCTCCAAAGCTCAGCTCTAAGCCCTCCTCCCCCTGGCAGCCTTCCTGGGTCACCCCAGCTACAGGGATCTCTCTTCACTCCTGATCACCTATGAAATCAACAATGGGAAGCCCTCACTGGTATTGATATTTATAGTATTAACTGTGCCCACTGACAGGTAATTCCAGGTGTGTATTACCTCCTGCATGCAGGGCATGGTGGCAGAACCCAGCAACACACATACCATCTTTGACCTACAGGACTTCACATTGTGTAAATACACTAGTCCCAGAAGTTCATAGGAATTTTGATGGCTCCGCTCCCAGACCACACTCTCCTGACAAAGCCATATGGGAAGTGGTTAGGGCCTATGCCAGTTCACAGTGGCCTAATGAACCACAATGCCCCTGAAGCAAGATGCTACATGGAAGTTCCTGGCACCAAGCAGTTGCTCAGTAAACGTGACTTCCCCTTCCCCAGGAAAGAGGTAGGACGGATGTAACACTAACATTTCAAGACTCAAATCAAACACCACAAGCCATTTCCCCTTTAGAGGCACTTTGGTCCAAGGATAATTCAGGGGAGGGGGAGTCCCTATTCTGAATTCCAAGGCAGCACTCACTGATCCAACATACATCTACTAAATGCCTGTCAGTTACCGGGAGTAAAAAGATACCGAGTTCCTGCCCTCAAGGAGCTCATTCTACTAAGAACACCTACTCGCCAACAAATGCAGCAGAAATGGGGAAACACGGGGTACAGGGGACTGAACGTGCAGAGGAGGAAATGCTAAATCCTGGGCAAGACCAGTGAGATCACGGAGGCTTCCTGGAGGAGGCAGTGTTTGAACTGAGCCCATGTAATGCATGCATTTGACAGGCGAGAATTTCTGAAGTGGACAAGAGTTTCAGGTGCCCACGAGGTGCTTCAGAGGCAGCAGCTCAGCATCGCTGGCGCCAAGGGCAGGTAGGTAGGCGGAGGCCGGGGAAGCTCACAGAAGGCAGACCCCCAAGGCCTGGTCTCTCGGGCTAAAACAAACCGTTTATACAGCAAGTGAGAGAGGGAAAACATGTTATTATTACGAATATGGTTTTATTTATTGGCGTGATCACATATTAATTTATGTAATGTCTGGTCACTGGGGTGTACACCTGAAACTAATATAACGATGTATGTCGACTGTAATTGAAAATGATTAAGAAAGAAAATGGTTTGGCCTTCCCGGATCACCCACCCACCGAGGATCCCTGGAAGACACTTTGAGAGCAGCTGCTTTAGGAAGGGGAGCGGAGCACAGGTAGAGCAGCAAACACAGAGCCCCAGCTCTGGTGGGACTCACATTCTAGTTGGGGAGAGACAAACAAGAAAAACACGTCGTATGTCCTGGTTACACGCGCTCTAAAGAAAAACAAAACAGCAGAACAGGAAAGGAAGCCAGGGAGGCTGGGGGAGGGGGCTGCCATTTTAAATCGCAAAGACCTGAAGTAGGGGAGGGGTCTCTGTCATCTACATGGACATGTGGACAAACGTCCAAGCAACTACCAAGACTTTGGAACATGCCCGTGAGTTCCAGGAGTAGCTGCTGCAGCATGACAAGGGGTGAGTGCAGATATGGTGAGACGGCAGGGGCGGGGCACGCCAGGTCAGGTGGCACCCTTGAAGCCACTGTGAGGACTCTGACTTTTGCTCTGAGTGGATGGGAGGCACTACAAGTTTGCGGAGCATTGATCTGGTCTGACTTTGACTTTTACATGAGTTACGCTGGCTGCTATGCTGCCAACAGAGAGGGCGCGGGCGGGGGGGGGGGGGGGGGGGGCGGGGCAGCCTTGAAGGCCAGAGGGAGAGCAATCAGGAATCTACTGCAGTAACCAGATTCCAGGTGACGCGAGCCTGGACGAGGGCAGGTGCATGGAGGTGGTGAGAATCGGGCAAACTCAATATATGTTGAACTTGAAACAGGGAAATCACTGAAATAATGTAAGCAGGGGAGTCACATGCTCAGATTGGCTTTCAAACGTTCTTTCACCCAACTGAGTATTCACACAGCCCCAATGTCACCCCACGGCTTACGCGTTTGTTATCGTGGGGAAATGCACATTTACAATGCATAGGGCTGGCAGTCCAGCTTGGCATGGCCAGCAGGGGGGTGGCCAGACATCACGTGTCTCCTAAGGTGGCATTCTGCACCTCCTGCCGTGTCCCATGCGCAGCGCTCCTGCAGGAAATGTGTGGCCTGAACCCAATCAAAGGAAACTGGGAAGCAAACCCACAATGCTTATGTTCTGCAGATCAACAGACCCGGAGGCTGCAAGGGAACCAAACAGCAAAGATCGTCTACTCGAGGGAGGTTAAGGAGACTTGGCACAACCACAGCAATGTGCGAGCCTTGAGTGCACCCTGAATTGGGTAACATAGCCCACAAAGGACATTTGGAAAACAACTGAGGAACTTCGGATATGATCTGCATAGATCAGTGGTTCTCAACCTTCCTAATGCCGTGACCCTTTAATAGAGTTCCTCATGTTATGGTGACCCCCAATTTCATTGTTACAAATTGAACATAATTAAAGCATAGTGATTAATCACAAAAACAATTATGCAATTATATATGTGTTTTCCGATGGTCTTAGGTGACCCCTGTGAAAGGGTCGTTTGACCCCCAAAGGGGTCGCGACCCCCAGGTTGAGAACCGCTGGCATAGATGATGCTTTATTTCACGGTGGTTATTTTTCAGGACAAGGTGGCGTGTGGGAGAAAGCCCTTTCTGCAAAGCTGAATGCTGAGGTGTCTGAGGGTGAGATCGCAGTGGCTGCAGCTTCCTTTCAGCTGGTTGGCAAAAAAGAAGGATATGTATTGAAAGATTAAGACAAGATGTTAACAGTTGGTAACTCAAGGGCACACAGGTATTCTTTGAACTCTTCTTTCGACTTCTCTGTGGGTTTAAAATTTTTTTAAAAAGAAGTTTCATTTCCACTATCCCAGCTTGAAGAGGAACCACTGACTTCGTACTCTCCATCTTGCAAAAGAGAAGAGGCCTCTCCAGGCCCCATCCCAACTATATCCCAAGCATGGGAACCAAGGGACCAAGAGGCTCCACCAGGGCCTGGTGGGTCTCCCAAGCAGGCGGGGTACCGGCCCTGGGTCTTCCAGCTCTTTAGAGCCTCACTCCCAGCACCGGCACAGGGCCCTGTGTGCAGCTGATGGTTAAGGGTGGGCACTCAGGGGGTCCCCGGTCTGGCATCCAGCCACCAAGCAGCTCTCCTTCCAACAGGAGGAGGGCTCTGGCAGGGGGCCCCACCGCTCCACACTGCCTTCCCGGCCCAGCAAGCCTTTCCCTGATCACTTTCTGAATTTCCCTAAGTCAGGAGAGAGCAAGACCCCAGTAGGTCTTGGTGGGTCAGGCAAATGCAGACAAGTAACACACTGTCTTCCCCAGGATTCCAGAATCACCTCTCCCGTTTTTTGTTAAAATGAGATCCAATGCAATACATGAGCCGTGGCCCCGGATCCTGATTTTTTCAATGCATTATGGGAAACATGGTAGGGACAACTGGAGAAGTTTTAATGTGGCCTCGGTATTTTCTTAGGCGTGATAATGGTGCTGTGGTTGTATCCAAGCACTTCTTTTGGAGGTGCACGCTGGGATATTTGGGTGACCTGTCACAATCTCTGCAGCTTCCTCTGACGTGGCCAGATGTCAAAATTACCGGTTCAGGCTGCTGGGCATATGGGTGTTCGCTGTGTCATTCTGTCACCTTTCCTGTTGTAATGTTTTTTACAGTAGAAACATTGCTAAAACAAACAAGGTCCAAGTTCCACCTCTTCCGCGAGGTGTCTGTTTACAGGTCAGCATCTGCCTTTGGCCAGGGACGTCTCAGTGGCCACAGCAGGGGCAGGCTCACCAGTGGCCCAGGACAGGAAGCCTCCTCAGGCCTGAAATTAATGCCCCAACCAGATGTTTCCCTGCTGGCTGGGGCTAAATACAGCCCGTGGCAGGATCCTAGCTGTTATACATCCAGCTGAGCCTACAGAACACAGGACCCAACAGCTTTAGGACTCGATCCTCCCTGATGTGGGGAGGCTTGGAGGAAGGAGAGAGAGAGAGAGTGCTGGTCATCTTCAATCCCCTCCTCCCCTTGAAGACAAGAGAAGACAAGCACCACAGGTCAGCATCGTGAGGAAGCCCTGGTGCTGAACGTCAGAGGAGGGGAGGCTGCCATCACCTCTCCCTGAGGCTGGGCTCCTGAACAACTCCCCGCCCCATCTCATTTCTGCTCCGATCGTGAGCACCGCGCCTGGGGATGGGAGCCCAGAGCCCAACTGTCCAGTGCTGACTCAGTCCCCGCCAGAGCCTCCTGGGAGCTGCAGGCTGGCCCCGCCCCGGTCACAGGACGTCTGCAGCTGTCCTGAGCATGCTGCTAAGACTCGGGGTGCCAGCTTCTCAAAGGACAGCAACCGGGCTGGCTCATCCGTCCCCTTGACTCACAGGGGCCAGGAAAACAGATGCCCCAGATCAGAGGCTGAGCAGAACCAAAGCAGGGGCATGAACCGGGTTCCCGCTGCCTGGGATCTTTCTGGCCCTGCAGAGAAGGCCGGTCTGAGATGAACCTCACGTCGGGCCCCTGTCCCCAAGCCCAGCAGCAGGCCTGTTAGAATGGGGGCACCCGCCTCCAGCTGGAGAGAAGGATCCTGGAGTGCAATCACTGCACAGGGCCCACGGTCCCCTCTGAGCAATGGAGGTTGTCCCACTGGCCACAGGCACTTGCTGCATGGGATCTGGTCTCAGCTCCCTCCCCTCGGAAAGGAAGGGGCTGCACCAGATGGCCTCCAAGGCCCTTCGAAGTTCTACCCAACTGGAATCCCAATCCGCATCCTAACTGCCCGAGTGATGGGTGACACTCCTGCTCTGAAAGGCTGCAAGGGAACCCCGGGTGCTTTACAGCCCACTGGGCAGGCCGTTTTGATTTAACTACTTTCAGACCAGGAAGTCCTTCCTGAGAGCTAACTTGCATCCCCTTCCCCAGTTTTAGCCTCTTTCTCTTGGGCTTTCCTTTTGGAGGGGGAGCCCATAAGAAACAGGTTGCAGAGCACACACAGCCTTTGACCTGCCAGGGCCTGCAGAGTGAGGAGGGGGCGGGGCCTCTGGTGGGGCAGGGCTATAAGTCTCCCCCTTCCTGCCAACCTCCCGCTCCCCCAGCCACAGCCGGTCTTCACCTGAGTCTTCAGCGCAGCCCACAGAAGGGAAAGGGATTTGCAGGGCCCTGAATTGGGCCCCTTCCAAGTGAGGCGAAAAGGGCTTACATTCGTTTCCTGGGACTGTCGTAACCAATGACCACAAACTGGGTGCCTTAAGACAACAGAGAGGTATTCTCTCACAGTTCTGGAGGCCCAGGTGCAGTCACAGGGCCGCTCTGCCTCCGGAGGCTCTGGGGGAAGAGCCGTGCCTCTCCCAGCTGCTGGAGGCTCGAAGGCGGTCCTTTACCTGCCTCCGGCTCACATAGCCGTCCCCTGTGTCTGTGCCTCCTACCTGTCCCAAAGCTCCCCCTGCCTTTCTCTTATAAGGACACTTGTCATTGGATTTAAGGCACAGTCAGGCCATCCAGGATGGTTCCAGCTCAGGATCCTGAACCTAATTATAAGACCCTTTTCCCAAATAAGGTCACATTCAGATTCAGGGACATAAACATATCTGGCGCTTTTTTGGGGGGGTGGGGGCATGGAGCGGAGCCTATTCAACCCACTACAGAGCTCACTGGTCAGAGTCAGAAGCCCCCATTCTTCCACTGATGGTCACCAGCTCACCACATGACCCCAAGCAGCTCAGGCCACCTCCCTGGCACTGCTTCCCACCACCTGCACTCCTCCCCCAGGGCGGCCAGAACTGCGGGCCCCGCTCCTCCAGATCACACCCAGCTTCCCAACATGGTGCCTGTGCCTCAGCCGTCCTCCAACTGGAGACACCGTCAAAGGGAGGAAACTCATCCAGCTCACCTCCCAGTGTGCGACTCCCTGGCTCAAGGAACTCCAACCTGCTTCTATGGAGACTTCTCCAAGTTTCAAAGTTAACCTCAGACCAGGTAAAAGGATGTTGTAAACATAACCAAAAGGAAAACACAATTCTAGAGCCACGGACCCCCCGAAATACATCCTGGTCCCCTGAAGGAGCCCAGCCTCCCACATCCCCAGGCTGGTGGTCTCCACACACCTCCACCAGCCCTTCCTCGCCCAGACTGGGCCCCACCAACTCCTCCCCTCCACCCCCACCCCCACCCCCCACACACCTCCTCCTGCCTGGCCAACATGCTCTCACTTTCTGGGCCACTCCCTCAGTAGTGCGCCTCTCCCAACATGTGCACCGCATTCCCAGCCCACAGAGGCTGTCCACGCTGTCGGCAAGGCTGGGCACAGGACTCAACTGGAGAGAACGTCGTCTTGGGAACCAGGCCAGTCCCCTCAGAATTCCCTCACAGGCACAGCTGTGAGCGGTGGTTTCCACTCCAGCTGCACATTAGAATCACCAGGGGAAGTTTAAACATGATGGGTGCCCAGGCCTCACTCTAGCCCAGTGGTCGGCAAACTGTGGCTCGGCAAACCACGGCTCGCGAGCCACATGCGGCTCTTTGGCCCCTTGAGTGTGGCTCTTCCACAAAATACCGACTTCTGCGCATGGGCCACGAAGTTTCAATCGCACTGTATGTGCGCGCTCGCACGCGCAGTTTGCCGACCACAGCTCTAGCTCCATAGAGTCTGAGAATGGGGCCCCGACATCTGAACTCATCAAATCCCCCAGGGAGAGAGGCTCAGGCAAGGCCCACTGGGCTAGCAGTGGGTCACTCCCCAGGGTCTCAGAATTTGATGCCAGCCTTGGAAGCCCCACCCACTCCACTCAGGCCAGGAGACTTCACCCCAACCGGTGACAGGGTAGGACAGGGGCTAGCCTCCACCCACTGCCAAGCCCCCTCAGGGCCCACAGCACCCCGGCACACAATGGGTGTACAGGACCAACCGCCAGACCCCAAGCACCTCCGCAGTCCCCCTGCACTGCACCCAGCACAGCCCGTCCCCAGGACCGGAAGCAGCCTGGGAGGCTGTGTGACTGGTCCAAGGCCACGCTGCATCCTGGGAGGGGTCTCCTGCAGGAAGGGGGCGGGCTCTGAGCCCTGACCAGGCCAAGGCTGTTTTCCTTCCACCCTCTGGGCAAATATTTACTTCCCTGCAGGCCAAGATGCAAGCACCCTCATTGGTGGGAAAGCCCCCTTTCAAAAAATTAAACACAACAGGCACCGTTTCCACAGGGAACAACTCTTGTCTCAGGAATGGATGCAAATGGTTGGTTGTGCCAGTCACAGCCCCTGTCTACCCAGCTCACAGGGCTGTTCTGAGGATCCAATGAGGTAAAGCAAAGTGGCAGGACTAGTACAAGATGGTGGCTCTTCCCATGCCACCCCCCACTCCACCCCACCCCCTCACCACAGCCAGTGAGCTCCGGGCTCCTGCTCAGGGACGCAGAGCCTCCCAGCACCTGTGCTGACGCTGACCACACAAGACTCTGCTAAGAGGGCCCTGGAGGCATCTCCCCATCCAAGCCTGGCCCCTGTGGGAGGGACCACGGTTAGTGCCTTTCCACAGACAAGGAAACTGAGGCGCCGGGCGTTGCCTGTGACTTGTCCATGTTCCCACAGCCAGTCAGACCTGGTCCACACCCCACCGCTCCCTCTGGGATGCTCTGCACAGGCCTTTTTGTGGCTGGCTCCTTCTCACCCCTTGAGCTCACTCCTTGAGCCTCAGCCCCTCCCGAAGGCTTCCCTTGACCACCCACCTAAAGCAGGAGCTCCCACCTCGTCCCGCTTCTCCCTAACTTCCTCTTTAGCACCTATCCCGAGCTTGTTTCTTTACTGGTCTGCGTGCCTTCAAGGTCTGAACTAAGCCTTTCTTGTTTGCTTCCCAATAATTATCACAGTGCCTGGCACACACGTAGACGTCAAGGAAGCATTTGTGGCCCTGGCTGGGTAGCTCAGTTGGTTAGTGTCATCCTGATACACCAAGGTTGTGGGTTTACAGACTGAAGGGTCCCGGGTTCAATTCTGGTCAAGGGCACATACCTCGGTTGCAGGCTGGATCCCTGGCCTTGGTCGGGGCACATGCAGGAGGCAACCAATTGATATGTCTCTCTCACACTGATGTTTCTCTCTCTCTGTCTCTTTCCCTCCCTTCCTCTCTCTCTAAAAATCAATGCAAAAAATATCCTCGGTGAGGATTAACAACAATAAAAAGAAGAAGAAGAAGAAGAAGAAGAAGAAGAAGAAGAAGAAGAAGGAGGAGGAGGAGGAGGAGGAGGAGGAGGAGGAGGAGGAGGAGGAGGAGGAGGAGGAGGAGGAGGAGGAGGAGGAGGTGGTGGTGGTGGTTATGGGTTTAATCCCTGGTCAAGGCATATACAAGAATCAACCAAACGCCCGGCCGGTATGGCTCAGTGGTTGAGCATTGACCTATGAACCAGGACGTCACAGTTGGATTCCCGGTCAGGGCACATGCCCAGGTTGCGGGCTTGATTCCCCAGTGAGGGGTGTGCAGGAGGCAGCCAATCAATGATCCTCATCATTGATGTTTCTATCTCTCTCTCCCTCTCCCTTACTCTCTGAAAAAAAAAGAAGAATCAACCAATGAGTGCATGAATGAGTGGAACAAGTTGACACCCGCCCAATCAATAAATAAAAATAAAAATTTTTAAAGAGAAAGAAAGGAAGAAAGAACTTAACTGAATATGCAAACAAATCATCCCCACCCTGAAAAGAACGGCAGGTCAAGACTGGACTCTCCTCCCTTCCACTAAGATGTGGATTCAAACCCACTCAGATCCAAAGGTTCATTCTGGGAAAGGTTTCTCTTTTCAATCCCGTGTCCTGGGCTTACCCAGAAGACACTGCTCCCTGCACGTGGAACCAGCTGGTACAGAAATTTCATTATCAGTTCCTTATCTGTTTACTGAGTCCCACCCCAGGTTGGCACTGTGAGTCACAGAGAGAAGAGGCACAGGGCAGCAGGGGGAGGAGGGAGGCAGGTCGTAACTCCAGCTTCTCAGGAACAAACAACCAAAGGCAGCAAGGCCCCAAGCCAGCCCCACAACCTAGCAATCCCTTCCTTCTGTGAGGTGTCTGGGAGCAAAGAGACTTTCTGGGGCTCGCTTTGCTCGTCTGGAAGATGAGTGCGTTGGAACATTCTCCACACCCCTTCCCGGCCTGCTTCTGGCCCTCTGGACTGTAAAGGCCTCGTAGCCGGGCTGAGGGCGGGGGTGAGCCCAGGCCCTTTGCTTCCAGGTCTCTGACAGCCCATCAGGCGCGGGGCCACTCCTCCAGTACAAAGGCTGCCTCCTTTCTGCTTGGGTTTTACTCGTTTCTCTTTGAAATGCTTGCCTAGAACAAGAGGAAAATAGGCCTGCCTAACGAATCAAGCACACTTCTTTTTTTAATTTAAGGAAATAAAATACGGACATATACGTACAAGGAGATGTCCCCATGGGTGTTTGCCAACATGTAGCAGTGGTTCCCTCCCAATGTACTTACACGAATTTCTTGAAATTTCTTAGAACTATGTGCACGTATTTTCACAAAAACAATAAAGCTCTTTTCAAAAGTTAGAACTACCTGCTGGAAACTGAATCTACTTTCTTTTCCACTTGGCTTCATTTAGTACTTAAGTGGCGTCCAAGTACCTGGCTCCTCCCAGAGTGCTGTCCTCTTACCCCCTGAGCCCTGAGCCCAGAGAGGACCACTTCTTTCAGCAGAAGCGGGTGGCTGGGAAAGGCCATGGGGACCCAGTGAAGAAACTGGAGTCAGACAACCTGCCCCTGGTCTTGGTCTGTCACTAACTTGCTGTGGTGTCTCAAGCAACTCACTTCCTCTTTCCAGGCCTCTGTTTTCTCAATAAAAGAAAAAGGTCACACCTGGCTGGCGTGGCTGAGTGTCAACCTATGAACTAGGACAGTGGTCGGCAAACTGCGGCCCCTTGAGTGTGGCTTGTCCACAAAATAACTACGTGTGGGCACGCACATACAGTGCGATTGAAACTTCGTGGCCACACTCAAGGGGCCAAAGAGCCACAGTTTGCCGACCACTGAACTAGGAGGTCACAGTTCGATTCCCCATTGGGGCACATGCCCAGGTTGTGGGCTTGATCCCCATGTGGGGCAAGCAGGAAGCAGCCAGTCAATGATTCTCTGTCATCATTGATGTTTCTATCTCTCCCTCTCCCTTTCTCTCTGAAATCAATATATTTTTTAAAAAATTTTAAAGGTCACACTAGAGGTGCCTTTAAGGGCCCTTCTCATTCTCAGTCTATGGCTCCTGAGCACCTCAAATGAAGAGGAAAGTAGGAGAAGAAAGGCTAGCCCCTAAGGAGCTGATACAGTGTTTGTCATGTGCCAGGCATGGTTCTTAGCATTTCTTACTTATTAATCCATGTAATGATCGCAGCAACTCTCAGGTAGATTTTAATATCACTCAGTTTTACAAATAGGGCAAGTGAGGCACATGGAAGCTACTGCCTAAGTCACTCAACCTATAAGGACCAGAATTGGGATTTGAACCCAGGCAGCCTGGTCCAGAGTTCGCACTCTTCCCCATTTGTTAAACTATAGGAATATATAAAAAAACACAGGCCAAGCTATGATAACAGGGTCCATGCTTGGACAAAGCAAAGCAAAGTTAATATCGCCTCTGACACATTACCTTCACTACTTACTCACATCCACTTCCTTCCCACTCACCCCCCTAAGTTCTTTTCTTCCTAATATTACTACTAATATTACTACTAATGTTCCCAGAGTGACAGTTCCTCCATGATCAGCCCTGCCCACTTCGCAAATTCAAGACCTCAGCAACATCTAACCACGGCTGGCTACACACCCTGCTCGGCCTCTAATCCAGGCACCGCTATCTCAAATCCTTACTTAAAAGACACAGATTTGGACTCGACCACCTCCATGCAACAGGCCTTCTCTGAGCACCTACTGGGTGCCCAGCCCCGAGACCAGCATTTGGAAGAAGATATGAATGAGCCACACCCTGACCTCCAGGAGCCCACAGTCCAGCAAGGAGAAACAGTCATGTAAACGGATCCCTGGACTACCCTGCAGTGAGTGCTAAAAATAGAGGTGTGTCCCCAATGGGCTGAGGGCACATGTGTCAGAGTGATTCACCCTGCATGATGGGAAGAGTTGGTTCCAAGCGCCTCTGGGTGAGGTCATTGCTCATGGAGAACCCTCAGCAACCTACCAGAAGGAGCAATGAATTGGGGGGTGGACACCTGGGGGTTCATGCCAACTTTGCTGAGCGACTATGAAATATGTCCTCTGGGCCCTAAGGTCCCCCTGTGAAAGCGAGAGGGCCCCCCAAGAGTGGCAGGAGATCACTGTAAGTGGTTCAAGGTTGGACTCATATTGACTCATGGACAGAAAAGTTCTCATTGCTCACTTCCCTTCCGATCCTCCCCATCGCATAAAGGAGCAAATCTCAGCTTTGGTGCCAGCTTGTCTTTAAGCCTCTGAAACACTTGCCAAACTGCTTTTTGAACAAAGAGGGCAGGCCTCAGGTTCACAGCCTACCGCCCCCATAATATCTAGCTAGGATTTAATAATGTTGGTTTCCTTGCACTGCACTTACTGTAACCGTTACCTACTATATTTGATGAGGGAATATTATTTTCCCATTGGTAGTAGTGTATAAACCCTTCTTTTAAAAACAAACTTAAGTTTAAAAAGTGAGTCTGTTTACAGGTATACAGCAAAGAACGTTACAGTTGGTAAAACCTCTATGTGGAGCAAGTTAACACTTGTCAACCTTGTAAGCACATACAAAACCAGGCCAAGCTGTCCGATGCTACTGGACATTCCAGTGGTGATTACCACTGGAGGGAGGGGTGGGGATCAGAAGTGGGAACAAGGTTTGCTCTGGCTTCTGCTGTCCATTCTGCTGGTTGTCCTGGGAACTCATTATACAGGTGCGTTCACTTTGTAAAAATCCATCAAGCTGCATATGCTTATTTTTTTTAATATATTTTTATTGATTTCAGAGAGGAAGAGAGAGATAGAAACATCAATGATGAGAATCATTGATGAGCTGCCTCCTGCACACCCCACACTGGGGATCGAGCCCGCAACCCGGGCAGGTGCCCTTGACCAGAATCAAACCTGGGACTCTTCAGTCCACAGGCCGACGCTCTATCCACTGAGCCAAAGCAGGTAGGGCAGCATACACTTATGATTGGTGCTCTCCTGTATGTATATTATACATTCACATAACCTTTAACCCAGCAATTCCACTTCTGGAAATTAACCCACAGACATGCACAGACATGTGCAAAGCAAATGTCTGGAAATCAACCCACAGACATTTGAAGATGCTCACTGCAGCTCAGTTTACAGAAACTAGAAATCGGAAACAACCGGAGTTCCCCAGCTGGAGACGGATTGAACAAATTTTGGCATCGCCTACAGTGAATTCTATGTGGCCCTCAAACAGAATGAGGCAATCCTTAGCCGAGCTTCAGATTTTACGTGGATTTAAATGTAAATAAAGAGGTAAGGGGCAGAACTGTGCGCTTGTGGAAAAACAAGAATATAGTATATGTGCATGTATGTGTCTAGGTCTAGGGCATCCTATGGCAGAATATTAGCTCAGAAAAGAATCACCAGAGGCTGATAATAGATGCCCCCCCCCCCCCCCGGACAGTGCAGGTCAGGGGAGAGGGGTAGGAGGGAGGTTTGTCACTGATAACTACTCTTTTGTACTTATAAATGTTGTACAATGCCTTTACTTTAATAAGTTTTAAAGCAAAGTCTTACAGAGGGTGCATGGTTATGGTAAACATTATGGCTCCTTCCAGACCTAAAGGCTGAGACGAACGTGTTAGCACTTTGGGCTTATAAAGCAAATAACCCTTGGCACCACCACCCCTCCTCCCCAGGGATGGAACCAGGCATAATGGGCTTTCCTGTAACGATGTGCAATTAACAGCAAACCCAGTCTCGCACAAATTACTTACTCACACTGGGCTCCCGCCCTGCAGTCAAACTCTGGCCCCTGGAGCTGCCCGGGCAGAGCTGGCAGGTGGCTGAGTTCTTGGCATGGGTGGGGAGATTTTTAAGCAGAAATAATTCCAGGGATGGGAAGTCAAGGACTTGGTAAGGTGAGCTCAGCTGGCTGGAGAGGAAGGATGCCGAGTTCTGAGACCAACCCTGACCCAAGAGAAGAAGCAAAGTCAGGGCCATAAGGTGGTCTTCTCTCTGGGCTGCAGGAGACAATGGCAGAACAAGGCCTTGACAATTCAAGATTAGTTTGTTTTTATTATTGATTTTAGAAAGGGGGAGAGAGAGAAACATCAATGTGAGAGAGACACATTGATCGGCTGCCTTCTAAATACGCCCAGACCAGGATTTGAACCTGCAACCTAGGTATGTGCCCTGACCAGGAATCAACCCATGAGATGACACTCCACCAGCCAGGGCAAGCTTAGTTTAATGGTATAACCTTCTTTTGTACAGCACTTGGCTTGCCCACACGTCACTCTCTCCTCACATCACTGATCCTAAAAACAGCCCAAGGCGGAGTGGAGCACAGTATCAGTCATCCAGTTTACAGATGGGAAAATGGAGGCAGAAGGAGGTTAAGAGGCTGGTCGGTGATTACATATGGAGAGAAGGGGTGAGGCCAGAAACGGAACCCCCACCTTCTGACTCCTGGCCTTCCCTATTTCCCCACCTCCACACCCACCAATTTTAGCCTTCCCTCTCAACTCGGAACTTCTGAGAGAAGAGATCTGAGGCCAGACAAGCAAGGGGCAGGCAAAGCATCCCAGAATCAGAATCGAGGGGCCCGTGAGACCATCTAGCCCAGCAGTTTTCAACCCTGAGTCCACACTGACATGACCCGGAGAGCTTAAATACGGTAAGTTAAAATAAATACCCATGCCCAGGCATCGGTAGTGTTTTTAACACTCTCTACTTGACTCTGATGCAACACTGAATGAGAAGCCAAATCACCCCCCTCTCAATCCCATGTTCACCCTGCTGCCTCCCTGGGGTTCCCACCCACATGTCTGTGCTCATCCTCTGGCCCCCAAACATACTGCTCCTCCCTCTCCCACATTACGTAGTGTTCGAGACTTGGATTGGGAGCTGGGCTCACCTAGTTTTCTAGATGGGCAAGTCGTTTAACAGCTCTGCGGCTCCCAACAGAACGTGACTGGCTTAAGACCTCCCAGTGAGTCAGGGGCAGAGCAAGACTGGAATCCGGATCTCTTGACCACCAGGCCAGGTCACATCTGCAGAGGGGCCACAGGGAAAGCCAGGCCTGGTGGCAGATCTGACAGTTCCTGCCGGTAGAATAGAGCCAGGGAGAGGCCGAGGGGGAGACAGGCGTGCGCATGAGTTTGGGGGCGATGGGTGTCAGTGACTTCCTCTCCCCTTTCGGGGAAAGTCTGCCCTGTGGCACACGGGCGGCAAGGGCCTCGTCTACACTGGCAGGCCTGGAATCGGACTGTGGACAGATGTCTTCATTTCCACGTGGGGGCCAGCCTCATCTGAACTCTCCATAAAGAAACCCAGTCTCTTGGGGACAGTTTACCAGGAGGACCCAGTTTCCTTGCCCACAATTAAAAAAAGGCCTTGCACTCCTTGAGCTCTTCCCTGGTCCCTGTGCTAAGTAAGCACTGTGCTAAGTAAGCACTGTGCTCGGCCTACTTCACTGAAGCTCCACAACCATCCTAGACGTTGAATATAATTGGTCTCGATTTACAAGTGCGGTAACGAGTTGAAGGAACTTCCCCAAAATCACTCAGCTCGAAAGTGGTATCAGCAGGATTCGAAGTCTGGTTCATACCCAAGGACTACCATCCTGCCCCCATCAAGACAGTAGAAGGGGAGGGAAGCTCAGTGGGCGTGGAAATTGTTACTAAGCTCCTAAGAGTGGCCGAGACCTCCCCAGATGTCCTCTGGTGGAACCCTCCCAACCGGCGGCGGGCAAGGCACGGACATCCTCCTGGCACATCCTCCTTCCACTCGGAGGGAACCCAGAGCAGCGGGAAGCACCTTGCTCAGGAGCATCAGCAGGTAAATACTGGGGACCCGGCCGGGAGTCCAGGGCCACAAAGCCTCCTGCACAGGCTGATGGGGAGGGAAACTCAGTAAGGCCCCGCAGGGGCAGGCGGGTGGGGGTGGTCGAGGCGCACGCGGGAGCCAGGCCTACCCGCAGGGACGCGGAGGACCAAACCGCTGGTCAACTGAGCACAGGTGAGCTAGGAGGTGCTCCTCCGTCGTAGCCAACCGGCTCTAAGGATCCCGACCAGGGGGCTGAAATGCAGGCTGAGCCAGAATCTCCTCGTTTCCAGGGAGAGGGGAGGCGAGGAGCAGCCACGTCTGGACGCAACCCCGGGCTCGGCGTGGGGGCGGTCGAGGAAGGGTGCCCCCACCTCCATCCCCGGGCCCTACTGGGGTCACTCACCCAGAACACTGTGGAGTAAATGACGAGCGAAAACTTGAGCCAGAGGTAGGAGAGGCGCGCGCAGTAGCGCACCTGCTCCGAGTCCCCGCGGGGCATCCTGGGCGCGCGGGGCGCGGGGCGCGGGGCTCCCGGCTTGGTCCCTGGCAGCGAGCAGCCCCACCTGCGGCTGCCAGCCGGCCGGCCCGCCCCGCCCCGCCCCTCCCCGCCCCCGGCGCTCGCTCGGGGACTGACACCAGCGAGCCGCAATCACAGCCCGGCCCGGGACCAGCCAGCCCCAGCGGCCAATGGGCTCGAGGCACCGGCCCAGCCTCTGGGAGGGGGCGGGATGGGGGCGGGATGAGGGCGGGGCTGCAGCCGGAGACCCAGACTAGGGGAAGGGAGGGGAGCGGAGGGGAGGGGGCGAGGGTTTTGCAAAGGAGGTCGCGTGCAACTCTGGAAACGCCTGTACTCGTGGGGCGTGAGAGGATGTGTACAGAGGAGCTGTAGGGAGAGAGAGAGCGTGCCCAATCCGGGTACATAGGAAAATGCACACTTTCCACCATTGTCAAGAGGGAAGACTATGGGAATAGGGCAGAACCTAACTGTGCAAGATGTGAAGTGTAATAAGGAAGTGGAGTTGCTCAGCCTGAGGAGGGCGGAGAGCCGGGTCTAGGAAGGTGCAGCAGACCGGGGTGGGGCTAACGGGCCCCCCATGGAGCCGGGACCCTGAGTTTCCTTTTCTAAGGGACCCCTTTTCCCCAACCAGTCTTCTCAGTGGCCAGGTGAGATCCCAACCGTGCTCCCCAGGAAGCCCTCCTCCACGCCCATCCTCAGGCCAGCTTAGCGGCCCCCTTCCCTGCACACTCAGCCCAGGTCTGACCCAGCCTCTTCCCACCCGGCCTTCCTCTGCCTGGAGCCAGACCTGACGGTGAGACTCTCCCACAGCTAGATGGCTCCAGCTTGGCTCACTGCTGTTTCCTTGCTTCCCAGGCCCGGTCAGCCTGGGAGTCCATCTGTGTTTGTTGCTTTTGTCATTAAGTGTGTGGCCCAGAGGTCATGTGCAAGGCCCTGCTGGGCGGGTGCCTGGTGGCGACTGCAGGAATGGCACCCTTGTCCTGGTCCCTTGTTGTGGACTCCGAGCCTCCTGCACACACAGACTCCCAGAGGGAGACTGACACTTGGCCAGCCCAACGCCCAGGGCTCTGCCCTGAAGGAAGAACGAACCTAAGGCTGGTGGTGGGAAGGGAGCCCTCCCCTGCCCCGAAGGGTGAAAGGGAACCCAAGTTTCTTGGTGCAAAGGAGCCTGTTCTGTAAGGGCCCCTTGGGTAGAGACGTGGAAGCAGGGACTGCTGCAGGTCACCTTCACATGGATAACCAAGGTCCAAGAATGCATCTGACCACGGTGTTCAGAGTGGTCCTTTTGCTGGCGGCAGTCGTAACGGTACCAGGTGTGAGACCCGTGGGGTCAGACCAGACCTGGGCTCAGTAACCTCAGTACTTGAGTTCTGGCTAGGAAAGAATTCAGAGCCAAGACTCAAACTATAAGAGAACATTTAGAAAAATCACAGAGGTGGAAGTAATTCGTAGAAGAAATGAGCTGAGGAAACGTTATAGAGCAGTGCTTCTCAACCTTGGCTGCACATGAGAATCACCTGGGAATCTTTTTAAAATCCTGATTTCTGGGCCTCATCCTCCGGAAATTCTGTTTCTTTGTTACTAATGTTGTGGCCCCACCCCATAACAAAGAAACAGAATTTCCAGAGGATGAGGCCCAGAAATCAGGATTTTAAAAAGATTCCCAGGTGATTCGCCATCACTGGTCTAGAATCTAGATCTCCACTGACTGATTGGTCGGAGCCAGGGCATGGGGTCATTATCCAATGCAGCCGGTCCTGAGGTCAGCTTTGGTCTCGCTTGTCTGGTTTTGCAGCTTTTCTGGGTTTGGACCTAAAGTACAACTGAGGCCTAGATGTCATCTCTAGGAAGGAAAAGTCAGGAGGTCCAAATGGCATGACCAGTGATATGCTAGAGAGGAAATGTCACCCTGGGGACAAGGCCCCGCCCTGTCTTTGTCCTTTGCTAGGCACCCAGGGCTTTCCACCCTGGCGACCTTCTGTACCTGGCCCATAGTCCTTGCTCTGCTCATGTCTGTCTAACTGCCCACCACACTTTCTGTTCTTTGAGGAGGAAAATATTAACTCCTTATCCTTCTTTGCTAATTAATAAGCCATGAAAATTACTGACACACTTATTATGGTATTCTCTATGCTAGTAGCTTCCTTCACCCACTCTTTGAGGCTTTGGTCTCTACCCCCTGGAGTGCTAGTTCAGCACCTTGTCCCGTGAGGGATTAATCTGTCTCCCTCTCCCTGGGGATTAGCCTCCTAGCCCCCCCCCCCCACACACACACACACATCTGAGCCCTGTAAGATGCCCTGGAAAACGAAGCTGAGACACCCCTGCAGAGGGAGCCTGGAGCTTTTGGGGCTGGCACAGCCTTCCCTGGGCTCCTGAGCTCCTTCATACTCCCTCCCCACCCCCAACCTGAACCCCAAGTGCTGAGAGCCGCCCCTCAGCCATTTTGCAGACACTGAAACCTCGGAAGTGACAACCTATTTTCAACTTTTTCCTCCTTTTGCTAGGAGCTCTGGGCTGGGGGTCAGCAGGTCTGCTGCCGATCCTGGTTTTGCCATTAACTTTCTGTGACACTTCGAATACATGGCATAGAGAGTGTGACATGCAGGTGTGAGTGGGACCCTGGCTGCAGATTAGAATCACCTGGTGAGCTCTGAATGTGTCTTGATCTCCGAACCCCATCCCAGTCAAATCAGAATCTCCACCTACAGGTGCCTGGGAATTGCTGTTCTTTTAAAGGTCCCGGCACTTTCTAAAGTGCAGCCAGGATTGAGCATCCCTGGTGTAGAGGTAGTCATGAGGGGGAGGTGGTCAGCCAGCATTGTATCAGAAGGTCACACGCCAGAGGTCACAGCTTATCCAGCAAATGCTGATAAATGTGTCATAACTGTCACTCCATGGGGGAGGACGCTGTTGCCAATTTCCATAGTGTAAATACTTCCACCACATCTGATTTCACATTTCCAACTCAAAGTAAATTCACCTGGGAGTTAAAGAAACCTACACAGTCACACACAATCAGTTCAGCCGCCTCTGCAGTTCTCCGTGTCTACATCCACCCTCACCCCACTCCCAGCCTTTCCTGATTAGCATAGAGAATGCCACAATGAGTGTATCGGTGATATTCATGGATTATGAACTGGCATAGCAGGTATTAGACATGAGCTCCCCTTTGGGGAAATTAGTAGTATTCGAGCTGTGTAGATTGGCTAAAATGGTTTGGGGTCACCACTAAGTCCTTGTTCGGAGTAAACGAATCTCAGCCCTAACGGGTGTGGCTCCGTTGGTTGAGCTGCATCCCCTACACCAATAGGTCACCCATTTGATTCCGGGTCAGGGCACATGCCCTGGTTGTGGGCTCCTCTCCAACAGGGGGCCTGCAGGAGGTAGCCGATTAATGTTTCTCTCTCTCTCTCTCTCTCTAACAAATCAATAAAAACATTTTGAAAAGAAAAAAATCACTTAGGGATGATGCACCGAGTTGAACCCTTGGGGATCCCATGTCCCACGGTATTCTGGTTGCCTGATGTAACCATCAGTCTAACTCAGTGGTCGGCAAACTGCGGCTCGCAAGCCACATGTGGCTCTTTGGCCCCTTGAGTGTGGCTCTTCCACAAAATATCGACTTCTGCGCATGGGCCACGAAGTTTCAATCGCACTGTACAGGCGCACCCGCACGTGGTATTTTGTGGAAGAGCCACACTCCAGGGGCCAAAGAGCCGCATGTGGCTCGCGAGCTGCAGTTTGCCGACCACTGGTCTAACTGAATCCTGCCTCTACACTGCTGTATTTTCCTTGAGTGGCCCTTTATTGCAAGGTGGTCGAGCACCTAAAAGGACCCAGAGCTGGGCCTTCACTGACCTTATGGAACAGATTATATGAACCGGTTTGTGGCTACTTGCTAATAAATGTTTGTTTCATCAATATTTGTATGGGCAACAGAATTTGTTCTGAGATCTGCTTCCATGATAACTTGGCAGGCAGCTTGCAGGGTGAAATAACCCTCCCGTTTAGTAGCTACGACTGTGCATGGAAAAGAACCTCGGGGTTGGGGATGACCGACTTGGCTTCTTGGCTTGCACGTTTGCATTCGTGCCGCTGGACAAGCGACTCTGTCTGTGCCTCTGTTTCCCCATGTGTGAAGCCGTGAGGTGGACTGTTTCTCTTCTAGCTCTAACAGTCTTGGCTATGGTCCTCACAGTCAAGTCAGTCAACAAATGATACGGAGCTTTGCCTATGTCGGGCCCTGCTCCAGGCTCCGGGCACAGCTGTAAACAAGATAGACAAGAGCTTCTGTTCTCTTCTGTTCGGGAGTGCGGGGCTGTGGGGACATGCAACATACGTCAAACAAACACATGCCCTGGCCAGTGTGGCTCAGGTGGTTGTGCACCAGAAGGTCCTGGGTTCGATTTCCAGTCAGGGCACATATCTGGGTTGCGGGTTCAATTCCCAGTGGGGGCACATATGGGAGGCAACTGACCGATGTATCTCTTTCACATCCATGTCTCTCTATCTCTCTCCCTCCCTCCCTCTCCAAAATCAATTTTTTAAAAAAACATACATGAAAAGGGTAATTGCATGTAGTGACATGTGCTAAAGATCTGGGAGAAGAGCTTCCAAGTGAAGGAAACAGCAGTGGAAAGGCCATGAGAGAGGAAAAAACTTGGCAAGGTCCCTGGGGCTCATGCAAGGGATCAAGGGAGAGTAGAAGGGGGCGAGGTCAGAGACAGGGGCAGAAGCCTCGTAGCTTTGATAAACGGTATAGATGTATGTATTTCCAGTTTCAGTGAGCGTCACTGGTAGGTTTTAAGCCAGGACCTGATACAGTATCTGATCTATGCTTCAGGAGGCTGCTGCGTGGAGGATGGACAAGAGGGGGCTGGGGCTGGGGCTGGGGCTGGGGCTGAGGGGGGGAAAGCTGGTGGGGAAGCCATGGCAGCATCCCAGAGCTGAAGGCTGTGGCTTGGACTAGGGACACAGCACTGGAGATGGTGACAAGAGGTGCACTGGGCTGTAGCTTGGAGATAGAGCCAGCAGGGCTTACTGCAGAGTGGGGATGGAATGTGAGGGGAAGAGAAATCCAGGATGATCCGAGTGTTCTTGCCTTGAGCAACTCGCTAGATGTGCTGTCCTTTCCAATGGCAAGAAAGAACAGAAAGAGAGGGCATGGAAGGAGACTGGGTCAACAATTCCTTTGGCCATTTCATTTTTTGAGATAACTTTTCAAAGTCCAACTCGAGTTGACCAGGGAACTCAGAGATGAAGGTTAGGTTAGACGACATAAATTCGAGAGTCATCAGATCAGTTTAAACCATGGGCCTACGACGTGCGATCATCGAGGGAGAAAATGTAGCAAGAGAAGGGAAGACAATACGAACAGACCCTGGGGTGCTCCAACACGAGAGAATGGGGGGCTGGCAAAGGAAACCAACAAGGTCCAGCTGCTGAGGTAGAAGGAGGATGAGGCCGGAAAGGTGACAGGAAGGTCTGGAGAAGGAAAGGCTTCAAGAAGCTAAAAGAGATGCGTCATAGGACTTAGTGTCCTCAATGCACCGAGGCTGTAGTTGTGTCCTGGGAGGTCAAGTGGGAGCAGAACAGAGAATTGACCGTCAGCTTTGCAAGATGCCGGTCATTGGAGACTTTCAAGGATGCAGTGGAAACAAAATCTGGTTGAAGTGGATAGAGAAGAGAAAGGAAGGGGAAGAAACAGAGGAGGAAAGTACAGATAACACAGGAGTGTGCACTCGCAGGTGTAGGCAACCATTCGCATGGGAGGGAGTGCATAGGTGGAATTCTTCCCCACCCACCAAACAGCCGCAAGGGCCAAATATGCAAGAGGTAGCCTCTATGTTGGAGATTTTAAATGGCCAGGAATTCATTGCCGCATCTCCATTGTTAAAGAACAAAATTCAATGGAGTAAATTTGAAGATCTAATTGGCTTTATTAAGTGATTCATGAATTGGCTTTGTTAAGCCATTCATGAACCAGAAGAGCGCTCGAGGAATTGTACAAAATGCAAGTTGTGCAAAAAGAGGCTGGGACTACGTTAAAAGAGTAGATTACTTCGGGCAAGGACAGCTTCCCATCAGATTACCTCACTGGTGAGCATCAGGGAATTCCAGGCTAATTGGTTTAAAATTCCACTCCTGGAGAAGACAGAACCTACACAGAACCTAGAGACAGAAGAACTTCGCTGGAGAGAACATGGCAAAAGATCCTGGACAGAAACTGGCCCCAGAACCTAGAGACAGAACCTAGCGAGAGAACCTGGCTAAAGAACCTAGAGACAGAACCTGGCTACAGAACCTGGATAGAACATGGCAAGAGAACCTGACTAGAACCTGGTGACTGAACCTGGCCGGAGAACCTGGACAGAACCTGGCTGGAGAACCTGGAGAACCTGGCTGGAGAACCTAGCAAGACAACATGGACACAGAACCTGGCTGGAGATCCTAGCCAGAACTTCGCTGGAGATCCAGACCAGAACTTGGCTGGAGATCCTGGCTAGAGATCCTGGCTAGGCTGCTGATCAACTGAACGCTGCCTCCGTGTCATTCCTTCTTCGCCGACTCCGTCCACACCTTTGGGGACCCCTGGACCCGCCGGGGCTGGACCTCAGCACTCTATAAACATGAATTCCTAATGTTTCAAAGCAAATTCTTGTGAAAACGCTCCCTAAAGTAGCCAGAGTTGTAAACATTATCATTTTTCTGTTCATGAAAAAATAAATAAATAAATAAATAAAATAAAATAAAATAAAATTCCACTCCTGGGAGCAGTCGACTCTCCAGTTAGGTTATCAGCGGTTCTCAACCTGTGGGTCGTGACCCCTTTGGCAGTCGAACGACCCTTTTGCAGGGGTGGCCTAAGACCATCCTGCATATCAGATATTTACATTACGATTCATAACAGTAGCAACATTACAGTTATGAAGTAGCAACGAAAATAATTTTATGGTTGGGTCACAACATGAGGACCTGCATTTAAAGGGCCAGAAGGTTGAGAACCACTGGGTGAGTTCCCACCTTTTAGCTTGGTGATGTGGTTCAGCTTTGGCCCATTGTTTCTTTTCTTAATAACACGAGCGGACTCTGCCTCCCCACCTCTTGAACCCAGGCTGGCTCTTGGGCTTGCTTTCCCACTGCAATGTGAGCGCAGCGAGTCTGAGCCCCAGGCCTAGGAATCAAGAGGCCTTGCGGCTCCCGCTGTGCGCCCTCTTGAAATGCTGCTGCCGAGAACAAAGGTGAGCCAGTCTGCTGGAGAGACCTCCCGTGGTGGGACCGAGGTTCCTGGCCGACAGCCACCAACTAGCAGACCTGTGAGTGAAACCACCTTAGACCATCCGGCCCTCACCCCCACAGCTGACTCTGTCTACTCGAATGAGTCCAGGCATGACTGGCTGAGCCCAGCCCACACGCACCCACCTAGAATCATGAACTAATATGTCGTTGTTTTAAGGCACGAAATTCTAGAGTGGTTTGTTATACAGCGAAAGCTAACCGGTCAGTCTTAGAGTCAGAAAACAAAGAAAACCCACCAACTCAAATACTTACTCCCTTCTTTTTTCATCTTCCTCCGATTCTTCGCCCAAAGTACTGTACTTTTATTTTTCTAATTGATTTTGAGAGAGAGAATGAATGAATGATTTGTTGTTCCACTTATTTATGCCTTCATTTATTGATAATTGTGTGTGCCCTGACCAGGGATTGAACCCACAACCTTGGTGTATTGGGACAAATGCTCTAACCAGCTGAGCTACTTGGCCAGGGCAGTACTGCACTTTTGAGTCTATAATGTATCTTAAGAAGAGACCAGCTGTCCTTCAGGTTTTCCTGGACTCCTTCAGTGGCACCCCCTGGCTGATTTCAGGCAACGTCTCCTTCCCATCCCATTCTAACGCTCAGCGATGTCCGTTTATTCCAGGGGTCCTCAAACTACGGCCCGCGGGCCACGTGCAAATACAAATATTGTATTTGTTCCCGTTTTGTTTTTTTACTTCAAAATAAGATATGTGCAGTGTGCATAGGAATTTGTTCATAGTTTTTTTTAAACTGTAGTCCGGCCCTCCAACGGTCTGAGGGACAGTGAACTGGCCCCCGGTTTAAAAAGTTTGAGGACCCCTGGTTTATTCTCTACCAGTTATTCAGTTAGCATCAGGCACCGAGCTGTGGGCTTTCACATAATCACCTCTTCATTCCTCACAACCCGTGGAATTTGATGTGGCGAATCCCACTTTACAGATGAGGAAACTGCAGTTCAGAGAAGTGACTGACTTTTCTCCACCAGGAACTTCAGGTGCTTGATGACCCAGCAAACCATGTGCCTTCTACTCTCCTGCAGCTGTGGCTTCAGCGACACTGGAATGAAACGGCTTAACGACAGGCTTTAGAAAGCAACCAGGAACAGCATGTGCAGCCCAAGTCGTGAGTTAACGCTGCTGAGAGTAGAAGCTGTACCTGGGGTTGCTGTGGGGTACTGTGCGATAGTAGCTCCCTGAGATGTTAAGTGTTTTGTAGGAAAGGGATCTGTGGAGTCTGGGAATGCTGTGGGACTTCCTGGGAACCCTTTACATGAGAATGGAGGGGGGGTGGGAGGGTGTCTCCAGAAGGAAAGGACACTCAGCCCTTCGCAACTATATTTAACCGTCCGCTCTGTTTCCCAGGCACCGAGGCTGCCATCTCACAGCGTAGCATCCCTCGGGTGTCCCTTTGGAAATGCTGCCCATGGGACTGGCTTCTAATTTTTTGGACTGGAAAGTGACCTAAAGTTACACGCCGTGTACTTAAGAGGAGAATAAAAAGCAACAGAGATTTTTTTGTTTTGTGTCTGACTTTGCAAAATTACCGAACTTTCTCTGCTGGGATTGTGAGATAACCAGATCTGTTTGTGATCTTACCGCCTAGGGCCCTGCAGGGGGTGACGCGGGGTCCAAGGGATTCTGAGAAAGAGCCCCCAAGGAAAGACAAATGCTCATGGCTCAGAGCAGCCTGGGTCACTCCAGAGGTTTTTCATGCTGAAGAGCTGCCTCTGAAAGGCCTGCTCCTTCCGGCCCCTCTCCCTGCGCCCCATCACTGCCCCACGAAGGCTGACTGCCCTAGACCCCTCTCTTTGTACCCCATAATCTTTCTCTTACCCTTGGCTGCCAGACACCCCTCCTTGCAGCCCCCAATCCCAGGATTGTTTCTGGGGCCTTCAACACACCCCCCCCCCCGCCCCCAGGGACTTCCTGCCTCCTTCCAGACAAACAGGACCAAGTCACCTAGACGCCCACTGTGCTCTGCCCCTCCCCACCCTGTTCTTCTTGAGACCTGATCCTGGACCAGCTGTGTAAATGTTCCCTCCCACAGAGGTCAGCCAGGCCCGCCTTCCTGCTGCCCGTGTGCCAGGCTGCCCCTGACCAGCTGTCTAGAACAGGCGTCCTTAGGGGCAACTGTGGGTGTGTGGTAGGGGGTTGGGAAGACAAATGTGAATAACCTAACTGAGAGGTCACAGGAACTATCACTGACTAATAGCACAGCCGTGCCATGGAGCCCTGTGCAGCCACTGGAAGTGAGGTGGGGGGTCACTGGGGTGGGGGGAAGGGGTGACACCTATACTACTTTCAACAATAAAGATAACTTTAAAAAAAGAAAGAAAGTTATGTGGGAAGGCATTGAGTATTGAGGGAACTGATCTTCATACACTGAGACTGACTGTTTGGGGACCGGGTGGGGCCCAAATCAGGTTCTTCTAGTTCTGAGACCAGCAAGGCTTTCTGGGCCTCCATCCCCAGGGATGGGCTAGGGAGCAGGAGCAGGAGCAGTGTCACAGGAGAAGCTGCTGTTGACCTTCAGAAGGAGACACCTGCAGAGTCCTGGGAAACGTGCCCCTCTGGCCCCCCTGCCCCCCCCATCAGAGCCCAGAGCACCAAGCTGGGAGGTCCCGAATCGGGTGAGTGGGGGGTCCTACCGGGAATAGTCCATCCAGGCTGGTCCCAGGGCTGGGAGTGAGGTCAGAGCCCAGGAGGCTTCTGGGAAGGGGACAGGCTCTGAAAGCACGTTGCCTTCGGGGAACAGACGGATGCATGCATTAGGGGCCGCCCAGGGGCCACTCAGTATTGGGGCGCTGGGATCCAGGTGAGGAGGGGCTGTGGGAACCAGAAGGCCTACTTCCTGATATGATTGGGGAGGGGAGGAGGAATGGGGCAGGGTACCCAGTGGCAAGTTCAATACGATCATAGATTTCCCCCCAAGTGTACGTGGGGGGTGAGGTCGGATATGCATGAAAGCCGGGCTCTGTTCAGAGAAGGGGGAGAGCTTCTTCTCAGTGAGACACCAGCAGGTGGCTAGCCGTCTTCTGTGAACCTGGTTCCCAGCCTTGATGTCTCCACCGCCTTTGGGAGCTTTTCCTTCCTCATCAAGCGGCAGGTCCTGTGGCTACATGTCCCTGAGGATGGCAGGAGGCCTGACCCGCTCAGCACATGACCTTCAGCTCTCCCAGGAACCCCGAGTGACTGCAGATGGGAGTCTCTGCTCCAGACCTGCGGGCACCAGCCACGCCCTGGCCGCACACGTGGCTCCCGGGGCGACTGGGAGAGGCTCCTCGCCACGGTCCCACCCTGGGACCCCGCGTGCGTGGGCCTCTTCCTCCCTCTCTCGCCTTCTGCATCCCCAGGAGAGAAGCAGATGCCCTGGCAAGACGCTTCCTTTCTCTGTCCCTTCGCCTGGGATGGTCAGCCGTCCTGCTTGCCACAGCTGATGGTGGTTTGTGGTTTGTGGCACATGGTAAATCCAGTTTTAAAACTGGAACAGTTCCTAGAAACCGTAACAGTTTGCCTGGAGCTGGGGGTTTGCTGCGATGCAGGACATTTGCTGCTGAAACCGGCAAAGTCCTGTACAAAAGCAGGACAAGCGGGTCACCCTACTTCTTTCCAGCCTTCGCGCCATCGCCCAGATGTGCAGGGCAGCAGCCAGCGGTGAGAGAGCCTCAGGCGGTGCCCTCTGAGGGAGGCGAGAGCAGTGGGGGGAGGACTCGGGATGGGACCAGTGTCCTCAGCTGTCTGAAGGCGGGCTTGGGGGAGAAGGGGGTGCCGTGGGACAGAAGTGGGACCGGTGGGACATGGTGCAGGAGAGCCGGGCTCCCTGAAGCAGCACTGGGTTGTGAAACATTCGATTCAGTCAGGATAGGGGGCAGGGGGCACAGGCCACATGCCAGCCCTACCACATGAGGCCAGCCTTGCATGAGGACCCTGGGAACGCTAGTGACCCTCTCAGGACACCTGTGCATCTGTGACATGGGACCTTCGAGGTAACCAAATGAAATGATCAAGCACTGTCCCTAGAACAAAGCAGGAACTAAATAACTGTGAGTCCCATCGGCCAACAGCTGACACACCTCTGTCCAGTCCACCGGGGGATGGACCAGAACCACTGGACAGGGGGTGGGCAACACCGCGGAGACCACAGAACCACTTCCCTCTCCTCATGGCCCAGGCGCTGGCCCTGTGCCTACACCCACCTCCTAAGACATTCGTCCTCTGCTGACTTTCTCCATCAAAACGTTTTGCAGCCCCTACCCATGCGGTTGGCGAGGTGTTCGTGTCCCCCATCATGAATGAGAAAAGAGAGAGGTTAGGGCAGCGGTCGCCAACTGGGGTTCGCGGACCACTGGGGGTCGGTGAGGTCCGAAAGGTTGGCGACCGCTGGGTTAGGGTGTTTTCCCCAGGCCACTGAGGCAGCAGCAGGAAACCAGCGCTGACAGTGGAGGTTCACGGAGTGCCGGTGCCGGGAGGACCTTTAGGTAGCATGTGACCAGGCCTGGTGAATGGACACATTGCTCATGGTTTATGCTTATACTAGAGGCCGGATGCACGAAATTCATGCACGGGGCTCAGCCCTCACAGCCACGGCGGCTTGCCTTGGCCTGAGACAAGCCTCGGCAGCTGCCTGGGTCCTCACAGCCCCGGCTTCGTCCGGAAGGTCGTCCGGTCTAATTAGCATATTATGCTTTTATTATTATAGGTTCCGTGCCCTTTTGTGTACCGTATTGCGTAATAAAAAGTTTGATAAAAGGAAATTGTCTCAATCTTATTTTACTTTGCATTTCCCTGAGGATTAGTGAGGTGGAGTGTACTTTTACATATCGACTAGCCATTTATAGTTCTACAAATTCCTGTGTTCATCCTTGCACACCCTGCAGCCGCTCGCGGATTAAGTGGGCAATGCCGAGGCCAACAGGCTGAGAAAGTGCCATCCCCACCTCCTCTCCCCACGGGGACCCCAGGCTGGCCTCACAGAGCCGTGACCGAGGAAGGGTCATGGATGGAGCGGGTGCCAGCGGGGCCGGCCTTGTTGGGGCCCAGCCGGGAACTCTGGGAAAGCGGCTGGGACACGGGCTGACAGGGTGCTGGGCAGGGGCGGGGCACCTGGCTTCCCTCAGGAGGGAGTGCAGCTGCTTCCAGGGGCTGTGCTGCTGGGGGAGGAGGGGCGCCTCAGGCTCCCTCAGGGTCCGGGCCATCCCGGGTGCCCAGAATGGGGGTGGGGAGCACAGAGGTGGGTCTGGACTTGGTCCTATAGCTATGAGGAAGGGAGGGAGGGCTTGGAGCACTCAGAAACCCCCATCCACCCGCTGGTCTACGCCAGGAAGTTTGCAGGCTGGGTCCTGCCATGTGCTGGTTGTTGTGGGACCCTCAGCAGCCCTTACGGGTGGATGTCACCGTTTATAGTTCACAAAGCACTTCCACCCCATGTTAAAGCCCTTCCCACGCCTACATTTACTTAAATGTGGGCCCTTCTCCACTAGATTGTCAGCGCCATGAGGCAAAGACCGTCTTACCAGCATGGTATCTGGGCAGGTGCTGGGCACATGTAGCTGCTCATTAAACACAAGCCAGCTGCCTTTGGCCACGAGGGCTGGCTGCTTGCAGCCCGTCTCAGACTGCGGAGTTCTGTCTGCCCTTCTCCTCCAGAAGTCCAGCGACCCAGGCACTGGAAGGAAACTGTAGGGTCACCAGGACGGTCAGTTCTCTTCTCTGAGACTTTCTGACTCCTTTCTCCCACTTCCTGTATTTTCCCTCAGGCATTTCAACTTCCTCTTTCCTGTTTGCGGAGCAGCCCGGCTCAGCCTCAGCACCTACTTTCTGTCTTACATACCCAGTCCCTCCCCGCCCTGCTCAGAAAAGACAAAAGGCCTTCCCTTAGCAAAATATCACTTTCTGTTCCCAACATGTGCCGGCTGCACTGTTCTTTCTCTCCCCTGGGCCATCAGCACAGCTTCGTGGGAATCAAGCCAGGGAGGGACTTGGTCCCCGAGCCTGTGCCCCTTCACGCAGCCCTTTAGGGTCTGAGCAGGGACCAGAGCCAGGGTCTCGTTCCCACTTCCTACTCTGCCTCCTCAGGCTCCCTCCTTCCCTCTCCACGCACAGAGCAATGCTTCTCACCGTCCGGGAAACAGCCCTGAGGGTTCCACATGGCTGCTGAGAAACCAGGCCCAGGCCGGCCTGGGCCTCTGAGGGTCGGGCAGGGGGGCTAGGGGAAGACCCCTGTGAGGGTAGGCTACCTTCTGGTGATTCATTCTAGGGGTACCTGGTAATTAAAGTCCGCTGGGGATGGAGGGAGCCATGGTAGGGATTTTTTTAGTAAAATCCAATCCTCCTCTAATTTTACTCTCTTCAGCCAATCAGCTGCCCTGAACATCTTCTTATGCAGCATTGCTCAGACATTTCTTTAATATTACCCAGAAATGTAGTTCACAGTCTAGCCTGATAAACACACAAAACACACACTGAGCAAAAGTGCATGAAATAAACTCGCTTTACCATGTCATTTTCTATACTATCCCCTTTGTCTCAACACTAGTCATAACCCACTGTTTGAAATCACTAGTAGAATTCAAACTACTGATAATTGCCTCCAGCGGAGCCCTACTAGACCTGTTTTATCGAACAGGTAAGTCACACCTGGATTCCCAACATTTGTTTGCACAATGCCCAGATAGTAAACTATAGCAGAACTTTTATAAAATTGACTCAGGTAAATCCTAAAGTTTTTTTGACTGAGCATTGCCCATCCCTTACCCTCCCCCTGCCAGTTCACTCACTGTCTGTGTCACATAACCAGGAAATCTTGGGGGGCGGGGGCGGGTGGCATCAGAGGCCACAGAGAGCCCTACATCTCCCAGGGCAAGGGCAGGTGCAGGGTCCATTCTCCTAAGCTAGAGCAGGAGGACAGTGGTGGGAGAGAAGGCACATCTTTCTTTGGGGAGAAGGTAGAAGGTAATTGCTTGTTGAACACACAAAGTAGAACTAGCAGGAAGGACAGAAGGGGATCCTATATAATAAAAGCGTAGTATGCAAATTGTCCCCTCCACCAGGAGGTCTTCCAGGAGTTCAACCAGGGGGTGGGGCCTGCGGGGAAGGGAGGGAGGCCCCAGCTGGTGGCGGGCAGCCACTAGGGACCCTACCAGTGCACAGATTTCGTGGAAAAGGTTACGGGAACTCTGAAGAAGATGTAATTGGAGAAATGCAAAAGACTCTTGCAAACTAGAAAGTATGAGTTTCAAATATAACAATTCAATAGAGGTCAGTGCTGAGGATTGAGTCTGGAAGATAAAGTGAGAGAAACAGCTCACAAAACAGAGCAGAAACACACAGAGGTGGAAACCAGAAGGGAAAGATAAGATATGTGGAGGCCAGATCCGAGATGAAGAAATGTGGCAAATGCCGTGGGCTGACTAACTCAACCCCATTCCCAACCTCCCCCTCCCTTCCCAGACTCCACGATGGAGGCTGGCCACGTGAAAGACACGTATTACCAGTTTCCTGTGCTATGTGACACGGTTCCGGCCCATGACACCAGTGCGCAGAAAGATTATTTTTTAATATAGATGCATATGCAATTAGTACAACGCTTTTCTTCTTCATCTCTGTACCCTGAGTGTGCGCATGGCACCAGGAGCTACAGTAGCCATCCTATGACCACAAGGCAGAGGCCAAGAAAATTGAAGAAGATGTCAGTGCAGCCTCTAGCGGTGAACAACTGGACCAAAGCCAGCAACTCTGCCTACCCAGAGCCTTCTTGTTAAGTGCGAAAAATCAGCAGCCACTTATTCAAGTCATTCTTTTTATTTTTTAAATATATTTCATTGATTTTTTACAGAGAGGATGGGGGAGGGATAGAGCGTTAGAAACATTGATGAGAGAGAAACATTGATCAGCTGCCTCCTGCACACCCCCCACTGGGGATGTGCCCGCAACCAAGGTACATGCCCTTGACCGGAATCGAACCTGGGACCTTTCAGTCCGCAGGCCAATGCTCTATCCACTGAGCCAAACCAGTCAGGGCAAGTCATTCTTTATCAAAGTTTCTGCTACTTGCACCTGAAAACATTCCTAAGTGACATGAGAAGAAATTATGAAAGGAAAGTTCCCCATGAAGAAAAATTTGTTTTCAAATTGAAAGGAGTCACCAAGTACCATATTTAAAACTCATACTCCTTGCCTGGCTAGTGTGGCTCAGTGGTTGAGCATCAACCCATGAACCAAGAGGTCCCCAGTTCGATTCCCAGTCAGGGCACATGCCCAGGTTGTGGGCTCAATCCATGGTAGGGGGCGTGCAGGAGGCAGCTGATCAATGTTTCTCTCTCATCGATGTTTCTATTTCTCTATCCCTCTCCCTTCCTCTCTCTCTCTCTCTCTCTCTCAAATCAACAAAAACATTTTTAAAAATAAAGAAAATTCATACTCCTTTACACATATGGGGTAAATTGGTAAATTCCTGAATTTCAACCAGAAAAGAGATAAAGCTACAATATTTCAGTAAAAAGAGTGGGTTCCTTAAAAGAGTACCAGACAAACATTAGATTTTTCATTTTTAACTCCTGAATCTGGAATATAGGGAAACAACATCATAGATTATTGAGAGGAAATAACCACAATCTAAGAATCTACACTGGAAAGACAAAAGAAAAATATTTTTGAACATGCAAATTCTCAGAGAAAATACTTGTAAGGAATGGGAAGAGATCAACCAAAGAATTTGTATACATACATGCATAACCCATGCACACAGACAATAGTGCAGTGAAGGCCTGGGGGTGCATGAGTGGGGTGGAGAGAGCCAATGGGGGAAAAGGGGGACGTCTGTAATAATTTCAATAATAAAGATAATTAAAAAAAATACATGTACCTATCCATGTTCCTATCATACACAAATAGAAACTTCCAGGAAGTACTCTAACCAAATGGCAATTTAAATCAGAACAGAGATGTTGAGATGGAGGGAAGACAGAACACAATGGTGAGCAATATATACAGTTAAATCTAAATGCATGATGGCGATTTAATGCCCAGGTTTCTAATTGGGTGGAAGTGGTCCATTTTTTGAAGTGCAGGAGAAAGGGGTGTGTGTATGAAGACCTGCTGATTAGAGATGATGTGTGCTTATTACAGGAGGCTTCATTCAATAAATAGCTCTTGCTGTGGTCATCATTATCATAATTATCATCATCATCATCTGATTGACAGGTGCTTAAAGCCCTTGTGGTCACAAGGATTAAAGCAGTGAGGTCGCCCTCTAGTGCTGTCATCTGTATATTACAGACACTCAGGCAGCAACCCACACACATGTGGCTGTCTGCAGGCATGCAGCAGTTGAGTTGGGCCCAGGTAGCAGCAGGGGGGAAAGTGGGAGATTAGAGATGAGTAAAACATACTCTCCTCTTTTAAAAAAATGTTTTATTGATTTTAAAGAGAGAGGAAGGGAGAGAGAAAGATAGACAGAAACATCGATGAGCGAGAACATCGATTGATTGGCTGCCTCCTGCACGCCTGGTACTAGGGAGTGAGCCCACAACCCAGGCGTGTGCCCTGACCGGGAATCGAACCAGTGACTCCTGTGCATGGGTTGATGCTCAACCACTGAGCCACACTGGCCGGGCAACATGCTCTCCTCTTCATGCTCAGGCCAGGATCTCCCAGGTGAGCAGCCCCCTGCTCAACCCAACTGTAAGGGTCTCCTTTGGATGAGCCACTCTCTCTCTGCTCACATCATGGAGGACGCCTGAGCAGAGAAGAGGTCGCTGGACAGGAGCCTGGAGGCCCGAGCTCCAGGCACAGCTCTGCTAGTACTGGCTGGCTGACCTCCAGTGAGTGCTGTGTCTGAGCATCACTGTCCTTATCAGGACCAGGTGCCTCTGGGGGGGGAGGAGGGGGCTAAGATAGTGTCCATGTAGTGACCACAACAGTGGGTAAGCTGACTTCTCTGCCCTCCAGAGAAGAGACAAGGGGCAGGCTTGTGTTCTCCAGAAGGGCCTGCCAGGTGCCAGTGGAGAACAGAGCGCGATGCCCTGGGGGGCTCCCAGGAGGAGGTGGCATCCCACCTGGGCCCTAAAGGGATTAGTAAATAGTGTCTATTGCCCAACACTTCGTCCTTCGGACATTCTGGAAACGCTTGTCATCACGGAGAAGCTACGCCCTGTGTTAAAATAAAAAGGGTGTGGGCTGTGGAGTCAGACCAGCTTTCCCTGTTGGCTCCTCCAACTGTGTGACCTTGGACATGTTATTTAACCTTTATGAGCTTACATTCCCATCTGAGAAATGGGGATATAATAAGGTAACAACAGCAAACACTTATTCAACCCTATGAGCCAGGTACTATTCGGAGCAATTTGCCTGTATAACTAATTTAATCTTCACAACAAGTCTATAAGGTGGTACAACTAGCCTCATATTACAGATGAGGAAAAGGAGGCACAAAGAGGTCATGTAACTTATTCAATCACCAGGCACAGGGGTGGCTCTCCGTAACCACTGCTATGACCACAGTAATGACAGTCGCTTGATGGTACTGAAACAGGTGAGCTCAGCCTCCTCGGTGGGTGAGAGTTAGGGAGAGAGTTTCAAGAGACAGAAAGTGACATTCTCCAGCAAGCACCGAGCACAGTGCATGATCGTCTGTTCATTGTCACATCATGATGCTCTGATGGCTCCTGGGACGTCCCAAAAAGGGACCATGTGGGCAAGGAGGAGTAGGGGCTCTTAGAATTGGCCTCTTCCCACCAGCCCCAGTGAGTACCACTGTGCCAAAAACCAAGTGGGTCTTGAAGAAGGAAGACATTCCCTCTCCCAGCTTCCCTTGCAGCTAAGAGTGGCCATGTGACCTCATCTGGCCAAGCAGATGTAAGGGACATCTGCTGGGAGGGTCCCTGACAGAAGAGAGAGGCCTAGAAGGAGAGTTCTTTTCCTCCCAATCCCTTCCTGGAGTGGGAATGCTCTCATGTAGGAACGTGATATTTGGAAGGCCATGAAAAAAATTCTCATAGAAATTTTGATATTGTTGAGCTGTTTAGCATGGAATCACCTACCTCCAGACTTCCTGTTATATGAGAAAAAATAAGAACCTATTTGTTTTGCCCTAGCCGGTTTGGCTCAGTGGATAGAGCATTGGCCTGTGGACTCAAGGGTCCTGGGTTCGATTCTGGTCAAGGGCACATGCCCAGGTTGCAGGATCCATCCCCAGTAGAGGGTGTGCAGGAGGCAGCCAATCAAAGATTCTCTCTTATCATTGATGTTTTTATTTCCCTCTCCCTTTCTCTCTGAAATCAATAAAAATGTATTTTTTAAAAAAAGAACCTATGTGTTTAAGTCATTATTACCCACAGTAAAAAAGCATCCCTAATATTACATCCAAGTTGTTTCAGTGTGTTCGTTGCTATTTATTTAATTAGCAAATAATAAGTGAGCATAAGCTATGTGCCAACCCCAGTGGAAGGAAGGGAGCTTCCTGAAGGTAGAGACGTGATCTTTTCTCCTAACTCTGGGCTGGTCATCGGAGCGCCTGCCCAGTCCACGGAGATGCCGCAGGGCCCAGAGCTTGGCAGGCCCTTCACCAACCCCCTGGCCTCACCTCATCCGCCCACAGAGCTTGCTGCCACATTTGCCAATGCCCTGGGCAGACACCAAGTCCCCTCTGTCTGCACCCAGGCTGTCTCTGGGATGACCCCCAGTTATCCAACCAGCCGGCGGGTGTTGGGGTGCCCCCTCCTAGGACGGCCTCGCCTACTTCCTCCTCCGCCTGCCATAAATGGGCAGCTTTTGCTGGAGCCTGATGCTGAGAAATGAACGCGTTTTGTGTTCAGCGCTTCTGAGCTCTGTGTACACCAGGACCATAGCAGATGTAAACACTCCGCCTCTCTTTTCCAGCCAGATGAACTTCAGGCTTTCAGGGGCGGCGCGGCCCAGCACACTCAGTGTTTAACAACGGCGTCAGCCGCAGCCCTTGCTCTGGGCCGAAGCCAGTTCTCTCCTCCCTTTGAAGTCCCAAATCCTGGGCCACGGACGCTCAGGCCAGGGGACAGGGGGCGCAGGGCTCATCTCCTAAAGGGGCCACCTGGAACCCTCTAGCTTAGAGGCAAAGGGGCTATCCATGAGGAATAAGTTCTGGAACGCTCCAGAGACCCCAGTGTCCGCCAAAAGCCCCACCCTTCCTAGGAAGACATGTGATTTCAGTTTAAGCTTCAGATCCTGGGAAAACAAGGATCTACTCCCTTCACCCCTGGCAGGGTGATATTTTAAACTTCATTTACCATTTGTTATTCACTTATTCACCTGACATTTATTGAGTATCTACTATGTGCCAATGTGCCAGGTATTATACTGCCCTGCCTACTCAGAGTTGCCTGAAATCCCATCATTAGTGCTGGTCTCATTAGTTTAAGGCTTCCACATCTATCTGTGTCAGATATAGACGTAAGTAGCTATACGGATCTATAATATCTATTCTATGTATAAGATTCCCTGTCCCTCACCCCTGAGTCATATTTTAAATGTTATTCATTTTCAATCAACCCACATTTATAGGGCACTCGTGGTGTGCTGGCAGCTCTCCTGGGCACCAGACATAAACAGGACACAGTCCAGGCCCTGAGGAGCTCCCTATCCAGGGAGGTGGCTTTGATGGGTCCCAAGAGAGAGGAGGCAGACAGACCAGTAAAGGCCGCGGAGGACAGAGGGAAGCGATCAGGGGCACGGCCTCACCTCCTGGGCAGGCGGGCATTCCACCCTGAGGGGCTCCCCCTCCTCTTCTCCAAATGAGGAACTAGGTTGGGGCTCCTGGGTCCTTGAATTTCATGGACCAATCGCATATCAACAACCTAACGGAGGGTACCCTGTGCCTCACCAACTTTTAATTCCAGTCAGTAAGCAATTTTAGAGGAAAAGGAAAACCAGACCAACTCCCACCTGCCATCACCATTATTTCATGAAGGAAGGGACATTGTAACCCTTTAAAAAGCAGGAACGAAGACTGATCCTTCCACCCGATTCCTTTAGCTGAATAACTAGCTCCCTGTGTTGTCGTGGTCCTCATGCTGCCCAGTCCCAGGGAGCCATGTGGCGGCTACGAGACCCACAGACCTGCCCAGCCTAGTGCCCGAGATGCTGTGTGACTCTCTGAAGTCACAACCGAGTGGCCCAGCCCCGCAGTGCCCTCCCTCAGACACCGCTGCAGAAGCACCCAGTCCACACGCCTTCCTGGAGCCCCTCTTCTCTCCGTCTCCTTCCCTCACCCCTGCAGTTGCTCCACCTTCTCCTCCTCCAAACCCCTGAAAAGATAGCTCCGCTCTCAACTCCAGTCTTCAGGCCTCCAGCCCAAGAGCCACAAGAACAGAGATCGCGAGGAGCACGGGCGAGCTCACACCCATGTCCCGGGAGGCTGCTGCTCGGCCCGGTGCACACTGACCTGGGCCCCCGGGCTCCCTGCAGGATGCTGGAGAGCCCGAGGCAGACAGTGCTCCGCTCTCCCCTCCTTCAGCCATTGTCTCAGCTCAGAGAGCTGCCCTGTGCGAGGCCACACCCCTTCTCGGGGCAGCCCACACCCAGTGATCCATGTGGAAGTGTAAGGCCTGGCCACCTTTGCCCAACACCAGGTGACTCTCAAGGAAAATTCTAGTCCAGAGCGGCCCACGGGCTGTCCAAGGCTCTGTTTACCGCATCATAACTCAACTTCCTCCTCCACCCACTCCTGCTTCCTCCTCCCTTCCCCAGGTGAGGATCCCTGACAAACAGCCTGCACGCTAAGCTCTGAGTCAGGGGCACTTCCTAGCAGTGGTTCTCGACCTTGGCTGCACATAGAATCACCTGGGAATCTTTCTAAAATCCTGATTTCTGGGCCTCATCCTCGGGAAATTCTGTTTCTTTGTTATGGGGTGGGGCCACAACATTAGTAACAAAGAAACAGAATTTCCGGAGGATGAGGCCCAGAAACCAGGATTTTAAAAAGATTCCCAGGTGATTCTCATGTGCAGCCAAGGTTGAGAACCGCTGCTCTAGAGGCTCCCTGTGCGCCATCAGCTCATCCAATCCCAGCAGAACCGAGGGTCAGCCTTCCCCTCCACTTCCTGGTGGAAGGGCCATCCCACACACAAACCTCCATGAGCAAACCAGCGTCTTCATGTGCCCACAGGAGCTAAAGGAATTCAGACCTTTTCTCTTTTTTAACAAAGACTAGCCTTCAAGGGCGTCGTATAGCGATGGGCCCAGAAGGTCCACCCCAAGCAGCAAGGCTGGTCAGTAAGTAACCCCTTTGTCCAGGGCGGCCCCCCACCCTCACCTTCCGTGAAGCTACCAGCACACAGCTGGAAAGCTGCAAGCACACATAGCTTAAGGGGGAATAATAGCTCTTAGGTTTAATGGCTCCAAAATAGAACCCCGGTGACATATGCAATGGCGGTGGCAGGATGATGGGGAATTTGTACTATGATGGGCTTCTGTGACTGGCGACACGCTCACGAGGGTGCCAGGAGTCCCAAGAGCCCCGTGACTACCGGGGAGCAGACCCTCCCCAAGGCGCAGGGCTGGGTTCCAGGACACAAGCGCACACTCAGCGCAGCACGGCCACCGGTGCTAGTGAGAGAGCCCGCCTCTGCGTAATGAGGGGCACGCTCCCCGCCTCCCAGGTGTATGTGAGCAGACAAATTCCGGCTGCCTGGGAGTTAGCTGCCCTGCTCAGCGCCCACACGTGCACACAGTCAACAACCAAGAGCAGATCCCCGTGGGCAAACCCAGAGCCGCCCCAGCCAGTCCTTCCGGGACTCACGGGAGAGGGCGAGCCCTGACCTTGTCCTCCGTCCTCTGAGAGGAGTTAACTGAGGTCGCGGGGCCAGCAGCATTAGCATCACTTAGGAACTGGTTAGAAATGCTTTGAGTTCTGTCTTCTCCTTCCTGCAGAGCCCCGAGCTTCTGAGGGGGGCGTAGGAGGGTGGCCCCTATGCTAAACAGGCTTTACACACAGTATCTCATTTAAAACTCACAAAGACAATAGTCTTCATTTAACATCATCGATAGTTTCTGCGACGTTAAGCAAAACGATGCATGATAAAACCAGCTTTACCATAAGCCAACTGATATAAACAGAATTAAATTCCTACGGCGTCTCATTAATGTTATGATGAAACAACACGGAACAAAATAACGTTATTCAGGGACCGGCTGTGTGCCGTGAGGTGGACGCTTTCCCCCGATCCTTTTCAGCCGGGAAAGCCAACGTTCCCAGAAGAGACTTGCCTGGCATCACTGGGGCTGACTCTCACCCAGTCTGGCTCCCAAGTACGTGCTCCTAATCACGCTCGACATGTAGCTCCTCGCCTGGGCTGAATATAAACACCCCACCGAGGCCTGTGCCCTGCATGCCAGCCCCCGCCCCGCCACCCCCACTTCTCCCTCCTGGCAACCAGTCCTGAGTGTTTCCTCAAGAGACAGGGCTGGGCCATCCACGCAGGGTTGGGACGAGGGGCGGGAGCCAGAGCCCCGTCTCATGAGCAGGCAGCACCTCTGCCAAGGCCCTCGGCCGCCCCGCACGGGGGATCAGCGGGGAAGGCGGCGGTCCGCGGGCTGGCAGCCCGGCCTGCACCCCGAAGCCCGGGGGGACAGCGGCTGACCTGTGGAATCGAAGACTGCTGCTGTGTGCTCATCTGACTCAGGCCGGTTCCTGAATAATATTAGGGGGGACCTGGGCTTGCGTCCTGGCTTGTCACCAACGTACTGAGTGACTTGGGATGGTCACATGGTCACCTCCCCTCTTGGAATCTGTTTTTCCATCTCTGCAGTGAAGCGGTGACTGACTGATCATTTGCAAGGACATCGCCTGCTCTGAAGCCGTGTCTCGGACGCTCAAGTTCCAGCTGCCATTGCAGAAGTCTGGCCAGGACCTGGGGAGCTGAAATGCCAATGGCTCTGGAACCAGCTCTCCCTCAGCCGGACTCATCTCTGCTTGAGACTTGGGAGTGACCCCTGCTTTCCCTGACGTGCCTGGGTTTGCACCTACTGCTCTCTCCCCCATATACTCACGCCCAAAGGATTTCTCTCCGATGGCATATCCGGGCAGGGCACCAGGGTGCGGAAGGAGCTGAGGAGCCAGACCCAGAGGCAGCCATGGGGACCTGTACTGTGGAGACTGATGCCAACATCTCCTCTGGCCTTGAGAGCAACACCACGGGCATCACCACCTTCTCCATGCCCGGCTGGCAGCTGGCCCTGTGGGCCGCAGCCTACCTGGTCCTCGTGCTGGTGGCCGTGACGGGCAACGCCACGGTCATCTGGATCATCCTGGCCCATCAGAGGATGCGCACGGTCACCAACTACTTCATTGTCAACCTGGCCCTGGCCGACCTCTGCATGGCCGCCTTCAACGCTGTCTTCAACTTCGTCTACGCCAGCCACAACATCTGGTACTTCGGCCGCGCCTTCTGCTATTTCCAGAACCTCTTCCCCGTCACGGTCATGTTCGTCAGCATCTACTCCATGACCGCCATCGCCGCAGACAGGCAAGAGGCGGAGGGGGTTGGGGGAAGCTGGGGGGAGCCGGCTCACGCTGCTGGGGCTCAGACGGGGCTGGTGACTGAACCCAGGGACTTGCCTCCCAACCTGGTCATGATCCAAACCTACGCATCGGGAAGGCAGGGACTGTGGGGCTGAAGCAGGTGCGGTGAAGGCTACACTCAGGGAGAACTTCACACCAGATGGTTGTTCAAGGCAGGGCAAGAGTGGCAGTGTTTAAGGAACTTTCTGGAGTGTTCTATTCTGCAGTTGCTCTTCGCTGTGGGGTCTGTCTTTTGCTGTTACAAGGAAATTGCTCATACGGTTTTCCTATTCCTAGAGAGATTAGACGAGGAGGGATTTAATATTGCATGCAGTTAGCATATCATTACACGGAGACCATTATTTTCCCGTGGCTGCTGTCAGGGGCTGCAGGCTGACTTCTGCTGAAGGGCTCGGGGCGGGATGGAGGAGTGATCAGTGGGCAGGTACGAGATCCTCGTAAAGTGGGCGCTGGGGCAAGCAGGGCCTGGTGTGAATGCAGAGGGGGACTGTGTGCCCCTGGGGGAGTGCGGTTGAGACAAACAAAAAGAAACAGAGGAAAGTGTGGGAGGCAGGGTAGGAGCCTGGACCCTCAGTGACGCAGATGCCTCGTCAGGACGGTTTGATGCGGCTCACGGTTCCCCAGCCCAACCCAGCTACCCCAGCAACCTCTCACCTACAGCAGCTCACTTCTCTGCTCTTGGCTGTTTTATTCTAGTTTCTCTGAAGACTTCATTTGAGAAATTTGTATCTACTAATTAACAACAAAAAGGAAGTTTTAAGACCATTCATCTAGACCAGTGGTTCTCAACCTTCCTAATGCCGCGACCCTTTAATATAGTTCCTCATGTTGTGGTGACCCCAACCATAAAATTATTTTCGTTGCTACTTCATAACTGTAATGTTGCTACTGTTATGAATCGTAATGTAAATATCTGATATGCAGGATGTATTTTCATTGTTACAAATTGAACATAATTAAAGCATAGTGATTAATCACAAAAACAATATGTAATTATATATGTGTTTTCCGATGGTCTTAGGCGACCCCTGTGAAAGGGTCGTTCCACCCCCAAAGGGGTCGCGACCCACAGGTTGAGAACCGCTGGTCTAGACACACATTCTAATTTTTCATCCAGGGAAACTGAGGCTAGAGAGATGTTCAGGATCCCCTGTGGTCAGCCAGCAAGTCAAGAGCAGGACCGGGTGACCGGAACCCAGACACACACACCACTACCACCACAAAAAAGACCCTAAACACCCCCCGGGTATAACTGAAAGTCCCACTAAGATTTTCTTCCTTTTACTCAACAAGTATTTTGAGTGTGTCCTCTATTTCAGGCATTGGTAATATACAGTGGGGCCTTGACTTATGAGTTTAATTCGTTCTGAGACCGAGCTCGTTAAGGAGCTCGTTGAGGAGCTCGTTAACTCAAATTACTCTCTCAACTCAATGCAAAAAATGGGCTGAGAGACAGCTGGTATCTCAAAAAACTCGTTAGTCGGGACACTCGTAAGTCAAGGCCCCACTGTACAGCAATAGGAGACAATAGTCCCCAAATCATGACCTCATAAAAACTTCCTTTTTAAAACTTCCAGGAGACCAGGCAGGAGGCTGTTGAATAGTAATCCAGGTGAGAGAGGAGGGTGGCTCCGGTCAGGGTGGTAAGAGTGGAGACTTGTCCATTCATTTCTTCAGTCATTCATACGTTCAATGCCTACTATGTAGAGATACTGTTCGGGGCATTGAAGGGGGGCGGGAAGAACAGAGAAAAATGCCTGCCCTGGTGAGAAGTTAAATAATAAATGCATGCATAAATAAATTATCTATGGCATGTGGAGTCCCAGTTCGCCGGACTCCAGCAGGGCTATGGGGAATGTTAGGAAGGGGAACGGGAACCCTAGGTGCTAGGGTGTGTGTGTTGGGGTGGGGGCAGGTTGTAGTGTTAGACGGGGCGTCAGAACTGGACTGGTTGTGAGGGTAGGATTTGAGCAGACAGAAGGGAGGCGAGAGAAGAGCCTCCCGGGCTCTGGGGAAGGAATGTTCCAGGCAGCAGGCGCAGCAGCAGCCACAGCCTGCGGCAGGAGCATGCCTGGGGGGGCGTGAGGAGCAGCACGGAGGAGTCCTCACCAAGACGGGGCGGAAATGCTCTTGGGCACAGTCGGTTGATCACTTCATGCCCCAGACCTCAAGGCATACAGCTCAGGGCAAGGGCCAAGTAAATAATAAATAACAAATAAATAAGTAATAAATAACACGTGAGGCCGGTCCTTCTGTCCCAGGCGGCTCCTCTGTAATAGCCCACGAAGAAAAGCCCTCCTCTCCCACCCCACCTCCTAGAGCAGGAAGGACACCTAAGCCCACCCACTGACTCTGGTCACCTACATCGTCAATGGGGGTGCAGAATCCTCAAGAACCTTGAGGACCCCAGCCAGTGTGGCTCTGTGGTTGAGCATCAATTCATGAACCAGGAGGTCACAGTTCAATTCTTGTTTGAGGCCCATGCCTGGATTGTGGGCTCGATACCCAGTAGGGGGCATGCAGGAGGCAGCCGATCAATGATTCTCATCATTGATTTCTTTTTCTTGTTCTTTTTTTCTTTATCTTTATCTTTTTTTTTTTTTTTGGCTGCAAAAAACTTTATTGTTTTATTTGGTCCAATGCACGGGAGAGGGCTTCAGGGTGTTAAAAGAATGGCTAGTGGTTTTGGGGCAAGGTTCAGGTTAAAGCCAGACCCCAGTGGATGCAGAGGGGCCCCTCAAAGGCCTCTGGGCTCCAAAGGCTCCTAGTTGTGCTTGAGGGTGAGCCGTTCGAAGAGACTCTCGCCCAGCCCAGCCCCCCGCCCAGCCCAGCCTGGGAGCAGCAGCTTGAGGAGGTGAGTCAGGTGTCGCCCATCTTCTTGATGAGCCTCACCTCCTCACCCCGGAAGTGGTTCTGCAGGAAGTCACAGAGGTCTGTGCGGGTAGAACCAGGGCCTGAAGATCCAAAGGGCCTGGTTCCGGTTCCTCTCCAAGGCCAGGGCGGCTCCATGGCGTCCTGAGTTTTGCCCACTCACTTTGGGCGGCTTCTGGCCGTCCTGGAGGAGAATGCGGCCTCCGTGCTTGTTTTGCAGCTTTAAGAGACGCTCAGGGCCCTTGTGCTTCTCCTCCACCAACTCGGGGAAGGAGTGGCCCCCGCCCGACCCGCTCGCCCCCCAGAGCTACACCGTTGTAGTCAAAATAGAAGCCCAGAGAGAGGGCGGTGTGGGGGCCGCAGAGGCAGGCTGGCCAGGCGGTGGACCACAGCCTCCTCCTCGGTGGAATAATTCTGACGAATTTGGGAGCTCATGGTTGTTCGGCAATAAGGAGTTACGGTAGGAAAAACAAACAAACAAAACGGTGTGCTGGCTGGTCTCGGAGGTGCTTCTGACGGTGGTGACTGGTAAGACGCAGGAGGGTGGCCGGAGGCTGGAAGAAGGGGCGTCCCTGGGTCTGTTCTCTCCAAACACTGTTGAAGCAAGAGGCAGATCCGGGACCACCGAGGGCACTGCCATCATTGACGTTTCTGTCTCTCTCTCCCTCTCCCTTCCTCTCTGAAATCAAAAAATAATATATTATTTTTTAAAAGACAGAAGGGTCAAAAAAAAAAAAGATGAACCTTGAGGAACACGGCCTACTTCTCCTGCTAAGGTACTCGGCCTGGGTCCGGGCTGTGGAGGGGTAGGTCTGGCCCGGGGCCAGGCCACAGTCAAGGGAGAAGGTCAGTGTCACAGGGTGGGCAGGGCTGGATCCATAGTCATCTAGGCCAGAGGTGCACCAGCTGTGACCGTGGACTGTGAGCGAAATGAGGGGTCATGAATTTGGAGGGGGGTCGCAGTTACCAATGTAGGCAGCACACCACGGTTCGCTGGGACTCCAGCAGGGCCTGGGACTGTCACCAGTAGATACCGGTATCACAGGTACTTCTGTTGTGCAGAAATCTCAAAGTATCGCCTACACTCATTAATCACTACTTCAAAATCACCATAGTTTCCAGACCTGCTGGTAGATCTTGTTGTTTAGTGGATGGATAAAGAAGCGGACATATTACTATAATACCCCAACTTTACTTTATATTTTAATGATGGTATTTCAGTGTAACTGATTGTCTTCGTAATCCTGTGTGCTATACCCGCAGAGGGTCACACAGGCAGGCTGTTCCACCACCAGAGGGAGCCAGGGAAGGTGCTGGACAGTGCACTGGCCACGTGCAGAGGGCATTGAATGCCACGTTTAAAGGTTTGGGCCTGTGCTGTCCGATAACGTAGCTGTGGCCATATGTGCCTATTTAAATTCTAATTAAAACTGCCCGAACAGGACAGTGCATATAGAGAGCGTTTCCACCATTGCAGAACGCTGGCGGCAGCGCTACTGTGGGCTCTGTCCAGGGGACTGTTGGCTCTGCTCAGGTTTCTGAACAGAAGAGGGACTGGCCTAGGGCTGAGCTTCAGACAAATGTCCGGAGATGGACTTCCAAAATGGCCACACTGCTCTCTTGTGGCCACGGAGAGCAAGTCCATTCTCAGAGGGAGGCGTTGTACTGGGGGTCTGGGCTGGGGTTTAGGCCACAGTGTGCCAGGTGGCTGTGGGAAAGCCAGCAGCCCCGCTGGCTCTCTGCAGGTCACCAGCAGCATGTGGGGAACGGGGCTTGAGGGTGTGGGCCTGCAGTGGGGGAGCAGGAGGGGCTGGTGTGACAGGAAGGCACCCACTGCTTATACTGTCCTTTGCTCACAGGTATATAGCCATCGTCCACCCCTTCCAGCCACGGCTCTCAGCCCCTGGCACCAGAGCGGTTATTGCTGGCATCTGGCTGGTGGCCCTGGCCCTCGCCTTTCCCCAGTGTTTCTACTCCACCATCATCATGGACCAGGGAGCCACCAAGTGCGTAGTGGCCTGGCCCGAAGACAACGGTGGCAAGGTGCTCCTTTGGTAAGGCCTGGGGGTGGGGGAAGCGTGGGTGTGTGTACATGTGCATACACCTGCCAATCTGTGTGTTTGTACATCCATGCATGTACATATGTATAGGGTGTGCATGTGTGTACACACGTGTCTGTGAGTGTACTTGGGATTATGTGAGTACACATGTATACTATAAGTAACATCAAGTACTAAGTGTCAGGCTTGTTCTAAGTATATTACGTATATGAACTCATCTACTTCTCTTAATATGGGATATGTATTATTATTATTCCCATTTTTCAGATGAGGAAACTGAGGCGCTAATAAACTAAGTAATGAGCCCTAACCAGTTTGGCTCAGTGGATAGAGCGTCGGACTGCGGACTGAAGGGTCCCGGGTTCGATTCCGGTCAAGGGCATGTACCTTGGTTGCGGGCACATCCCCAGTAGGGAGTGTGCAGGAGGCAGCTGATCGATGTTTCTCTCTCATCAATGTTTCTAACTCTCTATTTCTCTCCCTTCCTCTCTGGAAACAATGAATAAAATATATTTTTTAAAAAATAAAAATAAATAAATAAACTAAGTAATGTGCCCAAGACCATTCAGCTAGTAAGTGGTGAAGGAAGGAGCTAAACACAGGTGGTCCTGCCTCAAGCCCAGTCTCCCCCTGGCCCCACTCTGCCCCTTCAGGGTGTGTGCCCTTAAACGAGAATATGGATGCGTGCACATGTGCATGTGACGCTGCGTGTGCAGGTGCGCTGCCCCACTCATGTCTGTGAGCATTTGTATATACGTGTGTGGGTGTGCTTGTGGGCGTGTGTGTGCACACAGGTACGGTCAGGAATGTGTGTGCAGGTCTGTGTTTGGGGGAGGGCACTGTAAAAGCTCGGGCCACACGGGTCAGGGTATTGAGGCAGGAAGGAAGGGCAGGGGATGCAGCCGGATGATTTGGGGGGATGCCTGGTGCCTGTCTGTGCTGAGGTGGGCGCCAAGGGCTCTGGGGGGCGGGGAGTAAACCAACCTCAGGGTGGTCCAGCTGCTGTGTGTCCCGGGTCAGCCCTTCCCCTCCAGGGCCTCCATATGCCTAGTCCTCATGGCGGGGCTTCCTGACGCCCAAGCGTGGCATGGTGGGTTGTAGAGGATGGAGAACTGGTTGAGGGCTTGGAGCCCTACTCTGTCCCTGCTGCTGGAAGACCCTTCGTAGTCACTTATCCTCTCTGAGTCTTTGGCTCCTTCTCTCTCAAATGGGGATTATTAGTGGAAGGACCTTGTCCAAGGGCTGTTGTGAGCACATAGGAGAAAACGCCCAGAAGCCCCAGCACCATGCCTGTCGCGGAAGTGGCGCCTCAGTATGTGGCGGCATAAATAGGGGCCAAACGACCACAAACCTGGAGGTGGCAGGTTTAGTCCGACAAGGACCCAGCTGCCCGAAACATGAGGATCTGAGCTGAGGGCTGCCAGGTCACCATCAACACAGCCCCGTTCCTGCCTCCTCTAACACCTGCCCTCCAACACCGCCCCTTCCTGGTCCCCATCTGCCAGGGCACCCGCCAGAAGAGGGCGGCGCTGTGGCCTCAGTATTGGTGAAGGCGCCATTCCTCTGAGAAGCCTGTTCCTGGGGACTGTTGAGTTTCGAGGGCAGGCCCTGCCTGGGGTCTCGTCCCTACCCTGCACCCCCCTTCTCAGAAGGACTCCCTGCTGCAAAGCCGTCCGTAGTGACGGGTTCCCGTTTTCTGGCTCAGGGAGGGATGGAGAGCAGACTATTCCGGGACTGGCCACTGGGAGGCGGCGGTGTCCACGTTATCGCCGGCCTCCCCTCCCTGAGAAGGGCCAGTGGAAGGCAGGGTACGAGCACCTGCTCCCTGGGGCTGGTGCACACCCACGATTCAGGCAACACTTGTACACACATGTGGTTCTGGAAGGAGAGATTCCGAACTGTGAGTAGCGATGGGGGCGGATAAGTAAGTTTACTTCCTCCTTTGTGCTTAATGACATTTTAAGTTTTAAACAAATGTATGACTTGGCTAACTTCTTCCTTTCCACCGACTCCCTTTTTGGTGCTTGTCTATCACGGGCGGCCGCAGGGCTAGCACTGGTTCCCTCCTGCAGCCGGAGAGACCCCTGTGGGCAGGTGCTGGCTGACGTTGCCTTATTTATTTATTTATTTATTTATTTATTTATTTATTTATTTATTTTATTTATCCTCCTTAAACTAAGGCCTGGGGGGGTGGGGGGGCGCCAGGGGCGACCCGAGGGCAGCTCAGGGGCGCCCGCGGGGTCCTGGGGACTGAGGGCTGGCGGAGGCCGAAGTCGCCCCCGTACCAGCGGTGCCCAGGCCCTTGGCTCTCCCTCCAGGTACCACCTCGCCGTGATCGCCCTCATCTACTTCCTGCCCCTCGGGGTGATGTTCTTCGCCTACAGCGTCATCGGCTTCACGCTGTGGAGACGCGGGGTGCCCGGGTACCATGCTCACGGCGCCAACTCCCAGTACCTGCAGGCCAAGAAGAAGGTGGGCTGCTTGGGGGGATGGATGGGGAGGGGCGGCCCCGCGGCCGCTCTTCTGGGCTCCAGGCCCGCCCTCAGGGGGGCGCCGCGGAGCGCAGGAGCCACAAGTCCTGGCCGGAGCCTGAATTCGTTCTTCCAGGGCAGGCCGACTTGCCCTTGGTCTCTAGCTAAACACAACGTTAAAGGAACTTCCCAGAATGTTAGGAAAATCGGGAAATCCTGAAGCCCCACAGAATTCCAGAGGCCTCCAAGCACCTTAGAATGACAGTAAAATCTTGCACCGCTGAGTCAGCAGAATGTTGAATTTAGGAAGTCCCGCAGAACGACGGGAGGCTCCTTGCGAGGATCACAGAATTCTCTGGTGCTGGAACTGCAGCCCTCAGAGGTCACGGAGGTTGGGCTGCCGCCCGGCCACATCATCCGCCTTCAATTTCCAAAGGAAGGGCCAGTGTTCCCCCTCCTCCCTCCCACGCAGGCCCCCAGAGATCCTGGTGCCGGCTCAGAGCCATCCTTGCCTTGCCCGCTTCCTGTGAGGCAAGCAGGCAGGTGACAGGTTAGTCACGTCGTGCATCAGGTCCAAGTCTCGACTTCTCATCTACTATTTGGACATTTTCAGGGCAATTCGGGGAGATGGTTGGATATAGGGCACCATGTGGGTGTTCCTCCGCATGGAGAGCTAGTCTCCATTTGCCAGCCCGGGCCTGTCTTCCATCCCTCATGGGGTACTGGGCCGTGCTCAAGGGCACCTGCTGAAGCCAGCCATGGGAGGGGGTGTGTGTCAGCTGGGCCCTGGGCACAGGCTGGGGTCCCAGGTTGGAGCCTCATACCTATGGACAGAAGGGCTGTGGCAGACACAGTCCCCAGGGAGGGCAGCGGGACTGGAGACCCATAGCTGGCATAGGGACTCCCAAAGGATGGGGTTAGGAGTGAGTCTCATCCACAAGGGATCCAGGGCACCTGTTAAAGGAAGTGGCCACTGAGTTGGGATTCGGGGAGTGAGGACTTCAAAGGAAAGACAACAGGGTGGGCAGAGGGACCAGGCTGAGCAGAAGCCCTACACGGAGGGCCCCGGAGTGAGCAGCGGGTGCCCCAGGGGACTGAGGCCATCGAGGTAGACAGGACCTGCTTGCTGAGGGCTTCCCAGGCTGGCAAGAGGGGCACCCCACCCCGCCCCGGGGAGGATGGGAGCTCGGGACTTCCAGGTGAGGGGTGACCTAAGCCTTTCCCCGCACAGTTTGTGAAGACCATGGTGGTGGTGGTGGTGACGTTTGCCATCTGCTGGCTGCCCTACCACCTCTACTTCATCCTGGGCAACTTCCAGGAGGACATCTACTGCCACAAGTTCATTCAGCAGGTCTACCTGGCGCTCTTCTGGCTGGCCATGAGCTCCACCATGTACAATCCCATCATCTACTGCTGCCTCAACCGCAGGTGAGTCCTCATCCGGCCCCTCTCCTCAGCCCTCAGGGCCCCAAGGCCGGGCCCTGTCTGGCCTTCCCTGAGCAGCTTGAGCCTGTGCCCTGTGTCCTTGTGCCCCCTAATCCCCATGGGATTGCCATCCTCACAGTGAGCCCACAGCACCCTCCTCCTGGTGTGAGCCCGCCTCCTCCCCAAAGCCTTGCCCCCTTGTTCTCACCACGTGCCTGCTCCTGCTCTCTCTTCTGAGGTTACATCTGGAACCAGGAGAGGGAGGGACCGAGAGATGGAAGGAAGGGGAGAAGCAGAGAGGCAGAAGGACAGACAGAGAGGGAGGAAGGAAGGAGCCAAGTAAAAGACTTCATCTGTTCTGACATTTTTAAAAAATATATTTTTATTGTTTTCAAAGAGGGAGAAAGAGAGATAGAAACATCAATGATGAGAGAGAATCATTGATTGGCTGCTTCCTGCACACCCCACACAGGGGATTGAGCCCACAACCTGGGCACGTGCCCTGACCAGGAATCGAACCGTGACTAGGTCGACGCTCAACCACTGAGCCATGCCGGCAGGGCTGCTCTGGCCCTTTAAGAGCTCCTGCAATGAGAAGAACCAAGGACGGTCCTTGGGTGAGGAGAGCACCAAGCAGTGGGGAGCACGCGATCGGAGACCCAGAGCCGAGCCTGGCGGAGGGGCAGCCTGCTCCCTGGGAAGATCACGGCGCATTTCCTGCCCTTGAGGGGTGTTGGGGGCAGCTGGGATGTGACTTTGGCAGAGACGGCCAGGGAGGATGGAGCCACGGCCTCGGTCCTCCCTGACTCCACCTGGTTCTCCCCACTGTGTGCTGCTGAGGAAGCAGAGCCGCAGAGACGGGCTGGCATTTGCTCTGGGCACTTGGAGAGGTGGGAGGAGCTGGGCCAGGCAGAAACCCCCGCACCCAGGAGCCCTGCTTGCAGAGCAGGCCATGCAGCCTCAGGAACCCCGAAGGTGGGGTCGGGCCAGAGGAGCTGAGAGGTGGACACTGACCTTAGCCGAGAGTGATAGGGGCAAGGTTAGCCCTGGTCCTCTTTGCTCATGCCTTTTTGTCACCTCCCTGCCCACATGTCCAAGCCACTCAAGCCATTAGGGTCTTTGCTGTTCAGACATCCTGCCCACCTGGGGAAGGCCAGAAGGACGTGAGAAAACTATACAGTGTTTTGAGTGTTCAATGGGTGCCAGAACCCTCAATTGTCTCCTGCAAGGTAAGCAGATAATAGAGGGAGCGAGGTGTTCATTCCCATTTTACAGATGAGGAAACTGAGTCTCAGAAAAGATGACTTTTTTCCTAAACTCACACAGCAAGCAACGGAGCCAGCATCCATGTCTCTCCAAGACCTGTAATCTTATCCCCCCACAACACATCTCTCTTGCATGCAGCTTGCAGAACTTGGGGACGGACTGTCACACGAGGGGCCACCAGCACAGTGTCTGCTACCCGAGGACACAGTCGCCAGGGCTCTGCTTCCCCAAGGGACTCCATCCTTGTCCTTCCGGTTATTCCGGCCAAGAACCTGGGAGTCACCCTTGATCTCCTCTCGCAGGCCACCTCCCCTGAGACCAGTTCCTGAGACAAGTTCGGAGTCATTCAGTGTTTGATGACACCGGTGCTCCTGGCAGGGACCTTTGTGGAGAATATGACCCCAAGGGGCTGTGTGTGCCTGGCACTGCTCCCGGCGCTTAGGAGACACCGGTGAACAGAGACAACGCTCCTTTCCTCCGGGAGCTGACATTCTAGTGAGGGGCCAGACAAGCAGACATAGTGAGTACATGAGGCATGAGGTGGGAAGTCCCACAGAAAAGAGAAGAAATGAGAGCTGGGTAAGGAGGATAGGAAGGGCTGGGGGAGGTAGTGGGCATGGGGTACAGTTTCACAGGGTGGTCAGGGTAGGCCTTCTGGAGGAGTCTTTTGAGCAAAGACTTGAAGGTTGAGCGGACCGTCTGGGAAGAGTTCTAGGCAGAGGGAACAGCCAAGGCAAAGGCCTTGAGGTCAAGGGAAGGACTTGGCTGGTACTCTGACCTGGGGAGCCCTGGGGGGCTGAGCCCAGGAGACACGCTCTGACGTCCCTTTGCAAAGAATCAGCCTGGCAGCTGTGCCGGAAGCGGACCACAGCGCGGCAAGGGGAAAGAGGGAGACGATGGTTAGGCTAGCGCAGTAATCCAGGCGACGACGGTGGGTTTAGACTGGGGTGAGACGTGCTGAGTCTGGATATTGCTAAGGCAAAGCCAACAGAGTGGATGGAGGGGAGGTGGCCTGCGAGAGGAGATCAAGGGTGACTCCCAGGTTCTTGGCCTGAATAACCAACCGGAAGGACAAGGATGGAGTCGTCAGTTGTCAGGAACTGAGATGCGGAGGACGATGAGGAAGGGGTGTGGGGAGGGTGATGGTTAGTCAGGCGGGGACGTGCTGAGCGTGGGTGCGAGGCGCAGAGGCCACTAAGCGCCCTCAGTAAAGGCATTTGTTGGGCCGCACCGTGGAGTCTTGTAGAGCCACAAGGCAAGGAGCGAAAGTCAGACCTGCTCTTCTGGACCATGGAAGCGTGTGGTTCCTGGGGGCAGACAGTAGTTCTCTCCCCTTCTCGGCAGTCACGCAGGGTCTCGTCTATTTCTCTTCCTCCCCGACAGGCCAGTGCTCGCTATACGCCAGCCCATTTCCTCCACTCCCGACCGGCTTCCTCTTATCCCTAACTTGTATGTGAATCTCTAGTTACATCTCAGTGATGCCGAGGAGAGAGTTTTTTTTTTTTATGCAAACGTACCCAAACTTCATAGTTCCAAGTGTATGTTTTCTTGGGAGAGCACCCTTATTCCACCCAACATTGCCAAAGCCCCAATTTTTTAAGACTCCTATGAACATTCCTTTACAAGTCAGTGAACAGGCCAAACAAGAAAACCTGTTGTTTCTATATAGTTTATACTTGGTTTCTTTTTGTCTGTTGGTTATAACAAGTGGTGTCCTTCGGCTCGGTCACCCACTTCCATCACTAGACTTAGCTTCCGATTACTCCTGGCTATTTCAAAAAATCGAATCTACTAAGGACCGTGTCTCCTAAAGATAGGGCTCCTGGGAGTGAGGCAGTGACTTTCCTCAAGGGAAGCTGGGCTCCTGGAGGTGGGGGGCGCCACACGACAGCTCCTGCCACTGTCCCCTCACCCCCTGCTCCAGCTGCCCTCCATCCCCCCAGGTTTCGCTCTGGATTCCGGATCGCTTTCCGTTGCTGCCCATGGGTCACGCCAACCGAGGAGGATAAGATGGAGCTGACTCACACGCCCTCTCTCTCCAGGAGGGTCAACAGGTGTCACACTAAAGAGACTTTATTCATTAGTGGGGATGTGGCCCCATCTGAGGCTACCAGTGGGCAGGCTGGGGGTCCCCCAGATGGGGTGCTTACTGAATCCTGAAGCCTTGTGCCTGGCTGCAGGGTGAGGCTGACACCCTCTGAGAAGCAGCAGGTCAAGAGACGAGATGTGAAAATCTGGCCCATGCCTCACCCTTCAGTACGTGGATGGAAAAACAAGACAGGTCTGGGAACTCTACAGCAGATGCTGACTTTAAGGGGACCCAGCCTTCCCTCTCAGTGCTTCGGGGGACCCAATAGGAGCCAAGGAAGACAGTCTGAGCTAACACATCTAATCCAGGGGCAAGCTCAGACGCCTTCCTGGGCATACAACATCATGTGTAAATTGGACCCAGTATAAAAGGAGAACTGCCAATATGACGATAAAAGGCCATTGGCTTCCAGGGTTGGGGTAACAAGGAATAGTGGGGACTGTGGCAAATGAGAGGACACAGGTCTCCAAAGAGGACAGTAGCTGATCGGCTCTGGACAAATGCTGCCACGTGGTGATGGGAGCTCATTGCTGCCAGCTCTTCTAAATCCAGAGAAGCCAGAAATCCAAGTGTGTGAGGCTTCCGGACTGGCTGCATTCGGCCCACATGTTTATAAATGTTGGGTAAACAAAACAAAACTCACCTGTGGGCAGCACCCAACAAGACACTGATTCTTCTCCGGCGAAAAGAAGGTCCGAAGGTGCTTGTTTTGCAAAGCAGCACCTACCTGGTGTGAGTCAATCGAGGCCTCTCTGCCTCAGCATCTAAGAACTCGGATCCGGCCCAGTAGAGATGGTGGTAAAGAGTCAAAGGAATTGAAAACTGGGGAGTAAATAGGAGGCAAAGGGAGCCAGCCGTGTTGCCTCCGACAAGTCACTCTGACCCTCGGCTCCTCCTCCCCCCGTGGCGGTGTGCGGTGAGGATGGCGGAAGTGGTGCCTACAAGCTGCCAGGCCAAGCACAGGTTAAGCGCTTAATAGACAGCAGCCATGGTCTTTGTTACTAGCATGCCGGCCGTTTTACATGAATGGCGCCCGCAATCAGCAACACAACTCTCACCCCCACTTCCACAGCAAGAAGGTGGCAGCCAGAAACCACCAACGGTCCCGACGCCCAGACAGCTCCAGGCCTGGCCCAAGGGCACCCCCCCCCCGCCCTCCCCCTGCTTGCCAACTCACCCTCTATGCCGCAGGGTCCCTGCAGAAGCACCAGGATTAATGTTGTGTCTCCATAAAGATCACTGTGCACAGGCATCGGCACTGCCCAATAAAGGGGCTGGTCTCACCACACCAAGGGAGCATGCGGTCAGTCCTGGGGCGGCCACCTGTCCTGGCGGGGGGGGCACCCAGAGCTGTAGCCATGGCTTGGGAGGCTCGCGTGGCACCCGTTACAGGCACCAGAATGCGGACTGATGTGGGATCCTCCGAAGGGACGGGCTGTGGGAGGATCCAAAATGGAACAGCGGCCTCATGGCTGAGGAGGGGTAGGGATGCAAGGGTCAGCTAAGGGCCAGGCTCCTGCAGAAGGGGTTAATGTCAGGTGGGGGAGGGGAGAGTGCAGCCACCCTGTGCCCAGGCTGCTGCAGGACTTCATCTGCGTTGGGCCTCGGTCCGCCATCCTCTGGATGTCAGAGTTGGCAGAGAAGGTGCCGAAGGCAGATCTGCTTGGGGGTGGCAGGGGAGGCGGATATGGCCCGGCCTCTCTTTAAACCCAGACAGCCCTGGGAAGCCAAGTGGACTTTTTTCCTTGTTCCCACAGCAAGTGAGGAGGCCAGGCTGCAGGAGGACAGAGGGCACCCCTTTACCTGGGACGGGGGCTGCAGGAGGACAGAGGGCACCCCTTTACCTGGGACGGGGGCTGCAGGACAGAGGGCACCCCTTTACCTGGGACGGGGGCTGCAGGAGGACAGAGGGCACCCCTTTACCTGGGACGGGGGCTGCAGGACAGAGGGCACCCCTTTACCTGGGACGGGGGCTGCAGGACAGAGGGCACCCCTTTACCTGGGACGGGGGCTGCAGGAGGACAGAGGGCACCCCTTTACCTGGGACGGGGGCTGCAGGACAGAGGGCACCCCTTTACCTGGGACGGGGGCTGCAGGGGGACAGAGGGCACCCCTTTACCTGGGACGGGGGCTGCAGGACAGAGGGCACCCCTTTACCTGGGACGGGGGCTGCAGGGGGACAGAGGGCACCCCTTTACCTGGGACGGGGGCTGCAGGAGGACAGAGGGCACCCCTTTACCTGGGACGGGGGCTGCAGGACAGAGGGCACCCCTTTACCTGGGACGGGGGCTGCAGGGGGACAGAGGGCACCCCTTTACCTGGGACGGGGGCTGCAGGACAGAGGGCACCCCTTTACCTGGGACGGGGGCTGCAGGAGGACAGAGGGCAGGACCCCGGGGCTGGAGCAGGGGCTGGGAGACCCGGGGAGAGGCTAGCCCTGACGCAGCAGGGAGAGTCCTCAGGAGCCCAGAGGAAGGCGGGGGCTAACGCGCGCGATCTTCACCTCAGTCCCCCCTGACCAGGCAGCCACAAAAATCCCCAGGGTTTGGTTTCTGCCGCTCCATGTCCTCCCCGGTCCCCGGCCATCAAGCATCACTCAGGTCTTTGAACTGGTACAAAGTTTACTAGGTCATACGACATGGCTCACAGAAGCGAAGGGACATTCCAATGAGGGCACTGTTTTGTTGGTTGGTTCCTTTCACAGAGGAGACAAGACACTTTGCCACAGGACCGCGCACCTCCCCCCCCCAGACAGAATGCAGGACAGTCACAACGTGGCTACGACCAGGTCCACAGACACACAACCCAGTGGCACGGACACGCCCGGACGGGAACCCTGGGAGGCCAGCAGTGGGTGCTGGGACGGGAGGAGGCGGCGAGCGCCCCTGGGCGGAGCGCAGGCAGTGTCTGCTGGTGATAATACATTTCACACGGGGGCTCGTCCCCAAGGAAGGGCCGCAGACGCCCATGAGGCCTGTCGGATGGTGTGACTTGTCATCTCAGGCCAATAAATAATGTTGGACGAATGCATAAATTAGAATGGACGCCACGACACTTCACACGTGGGGAACAGACGGCCAGGGTGAAATCAACTCATGCAGAGTGGCAGGGAGGTGCGGAGGGCCGGGAGGTGAGAGGTATTATCAACAGCACACACTCGATTCTGTACCCTACGCTAGGCGCCCGTGGTCGGCTTTGCTCTCCTCCCGCTGTGGCAGTGGCGGGCTCTGGTGCTGGCGTCTCCCAGCTCCACTCGCTGGGAGATTGGGGGGCGGAGGGGTCGCTGCTTGGAGAGAGAAGTAAGTGTTGGAAGGGCAGCAGGCTGGGGTCCGGGGCTCTTAGCTGCCCGTTTCGTTCCGGAGCCGGACGCCCACTGCCGTGATGAGGGCAGCCCCCTTGCCGCTGCCATCTTCGGACAGGAGGAAGGACACATTACACTTTGGTGACAGTTCCTTCACGGTTTGGTGCATGATTCTGGAGAAGCTAAAAAAGAGAAGAAAAGGGTAGGTAGGGTGAGATGAAAAGAGATGCTGGGCCCACCTGAAGATGCCAAAGGACTCTAATAATGAGGGCAAACAAGACAGGAGGGGCTGCTTAGCAGCAGCTGTGGCTTATTGAGAGTGGCAGGTGGATTTACAGGCAATCCTATGATTACAATTCTCAGCTGAGAATCAAAACCAAACTACCCTGTGCGGCATACAAGGGCCAGGGCATGAATAATACACTGAGACACGCCTGTCCTCAAAGACACACCCTGAGGTTCCCAGAGGGCCTCCACGCAGGAAATCACCTGCCCACAGTAGCCCTCGGACCCCCAGCCCGTCACCAGCTACAGCCCAGCACCAGAAGCCAACAGGGGAGGCCTGCAAGTGAAGGAGAATCTCTAAATGAGAGGTGACTCGACGTTCTTGCATTTTTTGTTGAAAATGAGACAGACCAGACTGAGGATGCTCAGGACACAGGGGCTCTCAGAGGTCACATGGACTGCTCTTTGCGGAACACCTACCATTTACCTACACTTTACAGACATAATTTCCAGTCCTGCCAGCAGCCATTATCCCATGAGGAAGGTGAGACTTGGCAAGACTGAGCAACCAAACACGGCTTCCAAAGGATGGTGCCAGGACCAAATCCAGGTGTGTATGGCTCCAAAGCCTAGCTCTAAACCACACCTGGGTGCTACCTCAGGTGAGGAAGAGGGTGGCTATTAAGGTGGAGAGACGAAAGCGGGGATGGAGCCAGACAGACCGGTCCATCCCCAGCCAGGCCATGAGGGAAGCGGGAAGTGCCCACGATGAGTTGGGTAGCGTTGCTGTTAAGTAGGGTGGCCTTATGGCCGGGCGTCGCTGGGATGGGTCAGTGTAATTATTAATGGCACTCTCCTCTCTTCGCGGGCAAAAGTGTCCAAGAGTTCAGACAGCGAGTTATTGGTCACTATTCACAAGAGCCAAGTTTTGGGACGCGCTTGGCACAATAGCAGATGAGGTGTCGGGCACTTGACCGAAAGAAGTTCCTCCCCAGGCCCCTCCCTGCTACGAGCCCAGAGCCAACACGACTCCTGTGTCGCCTGACAAGCTGATTTCGCAGATGAACAAGACAATGAGCCCTCCTCCCCCTTTCCTTCACTCCCTCTCCCCACTTACCAAATAGCCTCCTGGCCGGGCTGCAGCTACCCAGGCTGATGGGGCGGCCCACACCCCTCTCTCCCTCCTTTCCTGCTCCCTACCTGGACTCCACCCGACCTAAATGGGCCCAGGAGGAGCGGGGAGAGGGACACGCCACGACCTGGTGTAAGCTGGCCAGGTAAAGCGCTAATCTGCCTCTCTCAGTTAAACTTCAGAGCAGCCCACGACCTCATCCCAGCTCAGCCCCAGTCCCTGAGCGCACAGCCGTCAGGTGAGGCATTTTCCTGGTGGGACTCACATCCCGATGCCCCATAACCATCAAAGGACCTCGCAGCCCAGGGAGCTCTGCCCATCCCAACCGGAAGCCCCACTCACTGCGGATGAAGCTTGTAGAGCGTTCCATCCACCCCCACAGTCACGTCGAGACGGTCCAGCCCTCTGTTTTCTCGGATCTTATCCACCACGGCAGCCATGCCTGCACCACACAGCTGCGCAGCCCTCCTGGACACCACCCCGCACACGGTCTTGACGAGGATACTGTCGTCGCAGGTGCTGTTCAGGCCCAGCTGCTGCAGGATGGCCCGGACCTGGAGCAGCGCCAAGCGGTCACTGTGGGAACGAGCAGGAGGCTGCATGAAGCAGGACCCACGAGAGCAGCCGGGGGCCCACTCACTGTACTTACCCGTGAATAGGTCATGGGGGCTTTTCCCCATCCAAGTAACATTTATTTGTAAATTTTTAAATAATTCCCCCAAAGTACTACCTGTTAAATTGTAGAAAATCTGGCAAATCTCAAGAAATAAATATTGGAAAATGAAAGCCATCCACAATCCCAACACTGGGGGAAATGCTATTAACATTCCCAACCTATTTTTTTCTGAATTATCTTTAAACAATGTCTTTGTTCATATGCACCACGGGCTTGTCCTTTATGTGTGGTTTTCTTTATTGCTTTTTTCCTACTTCACACGTCTGAGCAATTTCCCACCTTCTTACCTAAGCATTCCATTCTGGGATACACCAAACTTATTTAGCCAGTTTAAAGAAATTTAAGTTTTTTATAATTTTCTAATTTTCTGCTATTATGAAGTAGCATACTTTTTGTTTGTTTGTCTGTTAAACCTCACCCAAGGATATTTTTTCCATTGATTTTTTAGAGAGAGGGGGAGGGAGGGTGGGCGGGAGAGAGAGAGAGAAATATCTGTTTGAGAGAGAGACACATCGAGTGGATGCCTTCAGCACGCACCCCAGGGACCAGGGATAGAATCTGCAACCCAGGCAGCACATGCCCCTGACTGAGCATCAAACCTGAGACCTTTTGGTGCATGGGCCGACGCTCTAACCATTGGGCCACCAGCCAGGACGGAAGTAGCATCCTAATGACGTTTCCTATTTATAAATCTTTGCTATATATGGCCCAGTGCCTTTCAGAAAGTTGCATCACTTTACTCCCTCTGCCCCACAGTGCTTGGCTGTCCTTGTCCCCCAGGGAAAGGGTCACTTTTTAAAACATCTGACAATTTGGTAAGAATGGCGTCACGCTCTGGTTTCACTTGCATTCTTCTCTATTAGTGAGGATGACCTTTTTTATTTTTTTTTCATTTGTTTATTGGCCATAGGGACTAACTATTATGTCAAGACTTATTCTCCTGGGATATTTGTCTCATTCTTATTAAATTGAAAGAGATGATGATGACAATGACGGTGATAAGAGCAGCCAGCCCTGTGTGAGGACTTACTGTGTGACAGGTGCTTTACACACATTACATACACGTTTCCTCTTCATACAGACCAACCAATACATGTAACATCATTCCCATTTTTGAGATGAGGAAACTGAGCCCAGGAGAAACCGAGTAACTCACTCAGAGCACACAGCCAGGGGGACAGAGCAGATCTCAAGACCAGACCTGATCGAGCTCTTGTTAACGGTGCCACACTCTGCATCTCATCACATACAATGCAAATGGTTTCCTTTGTTCAAATGCTTGTTGTTTGCCTTATGAGTTTGATTACTGATTTTTTTTTTTAACTTATAGAAGCTATTTGTAAAATTTGGCAATTTTTTCTTTATGATTTCTCATATACCTCATGGTAACTTTTTGTTTCTGACCTTCTCATGTATGTGGAGTTCCCATTCATACATACGTAGTGAAGTTTATGTTGTCTTGTTTATCTGTGTCATGTACACTTAATTATTAGACAAGAAAAGAGAACCGAGGAGGGTAGGGGAAAGTTTCCTCCCCCGCTATGCAGGCGTCGGGGAAAGCAGTGAGCAGGCCCCGGCAGAGCCAATACTAGAGTTGCTATTGTGACCACTGCAAAAACAGGTAGTTTTTGCACACCTGTTTTTTTTTATTTTTTTGTTTTGTTTTTTTGCTTTTGCAGACCACTTTCACCTTCTCTCACCATGAAAGATGGCAAAGCAGAGATGAAATGCTTATATGAGAAAAATGGGAGGAAGGCAGAGGCAGCTTGCTGTGGGGCATGCACACCGGGTGGGCAAGCTATTCGATCCCAGCTGCCACTCAGATGGCATGAGGGTGGGGCTGGACCAGTGGTGCTGGGCTCTATAGGACTCAACGTCCCTGCAACACAGATATCTGTAATGCATCTTCACTATCCTGAAATTGAGTCCATATAACCTATTTACACACATAATTTCAAACAAATATCATGCCCCAACATAAAGGATAAATAAAAGATAAGTCATTTATAATAAAATGGCAGGAGAAAAGAAATCTCACAAATGGTGCCTGGTGACCCCGTGGCCAGGTCGACCTCGAACAGGCCCTTCAGGAAAGCCCGTCCCCACTCACCTCTCAATCTGAGAGAGATACTTGGTCTGAAAGATGCCCTGAGTCTTCAGTGGCTCAGAGATCTTCCCTCGGAAGAGGAATCCCTTCTTGGTGAAGTCAAGCAAGATGTTGCGAACAATTTCACCCAGGTACATGCCGCTGATCATCTTCTCATACCTGCAACAGGAGGAGGGTGTCTCTGCGAAGCCTTCGGTCTCACAGTCACCCTGGGTGTCTGACTGCCCGTCAAGGGCATCACCAACCTGCACCCCGAGCCCTGTGCCCCCAGCAGAGGCAGAGTGTGAAGCCAGGAAGGACTGAGGCATCCTTAACCCTCCCCGGGATCAGAAATGAAACCACCAGCACGCGTGTCTAAGTGCTGGGCCATTTCCCTCCTCACCTGACTTCCTGCCTCTGCCTGGAAAACCCCATTCCAGCTCTCAGCTCCAACGTCACTTCTCCAGAGGCCTGACTGCCTCCCCAGACCAGGTTGTATCTGCAGATCTCGGACCCCCGTGCCCCTCCCTTGTCCTTCACAAGGTACACAGGTCCCCGCCGCTCATCATCCCTGCAGCCAGAGCCTCGAGGAGGTGGACAATGTGTGCCTTGTTCAGCTCTGACTCCAAGCGCCTAGCACAGCACAGCGCTAGGCTCTCTGTCAAGTGCTCAACGAATATCTGCACAATAAGCAACGGCTGAGTCTTAAAGGGACAAGAAGACAATATGGGGAAACTTCCTCCTAGAGTGTTGGAAGGTTCTGCAAAAACCCAGAGTGCTTGGGCAAGCACCAGCAGACCCGATGACACCATGCTGGCTGGAGGACTCAGGCGGCACAGCACTCCCTACGGCTGCTCCTGGGGTTTTATGTCCTGCCTTCTCCACGCTCAAGGGCCTCAAGAAATGACAGAGGATTTAAATGCGTCCATGACACACACCCAACCCCAGCATCTCCAAGCTGGGAAGTCTGGATACTCGGAAGAGTAATCTGCGTACTCCAGATTTCAGGTGGTCCACAGGGAAAAAAACAACATGAACTGGTGCTGTTATGATCAGGTCCCATCCAGTCCTTTCATTCCATCAAGGTGACCTTCTCAGTTAGGGGCCGATATGGCTTTCACCCCTTCCAGCCCCTGCTGACCTCTCTTTTTAGCAAAGGGGTCTTCGTTTAGAGCAGGGGTGGGCAAACTTTTTGACTCGAGGGCCACAATGGGTTCTTAAACTGGACCGGAGGGCCGGAACAAAAGCATGGATGGAGTGTTTGTGTGAACTAATACATGTTAACCCTGCTGCTGGTGAAGGAGCGGAGGGGAGAGCAAGAGAACCCTCCGCTCTTTCGGCTCCGCGGGCCGGATAGAACAGCCGACGGCCCGCGGGCCGTAGTTTGCTCACGGCTGGTTTAGAGCCTTTGGTAGGCAACAGTAGCTAGAATTAAATAACGTTTTTCACTTTATGATTATCCTCTGTTTATGGTAATATTGAGTTTTCTGGGATTTTTTCCCCCTCCTTCATTATGTTTAAGTAAAGAATAAAGGCTGAATTACAGAAAAACAATAATACATAGGTGGTCTTTGGAAAAGGCAGAAATCTTGAGGGTGGCCTAGAGAACAACTTATATTTGGGGGGTACTACCCAGCCCTTCTGTCTGCTCCTGCGGACACAGCTTAGACCCACACATCCTGCTGATGGCAGAGGACGGCCTGAATCCTGGGAACTGAGACATGAGTCACTGGTCCCTATGCTGGGGGCACTGCCATCTCAGGGAGGGCTCCTGAGAGCCAAGCTGAAAAGCTCCAAACAGCCACTAGGAGGCGCAGGAGGTCCCCTACGGGAAGGATGAATTGCACTGCGCCTCGGCCTCACCCCTGACCAGAAGGCCCTCACTCCACCCCACCCCCACCCCCACCCCCACTGGCAGGTCTGAATTTCCCTTGCCCTTTGACAGCTGCAGGTCAAGTGTGCTCTACTTCCACTAAACAAGACAAAACCTACCGACCAAGAGGAAGGCTAGAATGCTCCAGGATGAACACGGTCACTAATGGGAAGCGGCACCTGGGGAGGACATCAACCAGGGCCCTCTTGTCCCATGTTGGGGGCCCATCCCCCATTCCTGCTCTCCTTGGGCCAAAAGCCAAGGTCAGGAGGACACCGAGGGAGGGACCGGTCTCCAAGCCTCTGCGTAGACCCCACTCTTCCTCGAAGCACCTTTGACTGGAACAGGCAGAACGTCCTCCCTGTCCCGACCCCCTTATGCGTCTCCTCCAACAAGCAGAATTACCTCTGTTTCCCAGCGTTCAGAGAGTTTTCGTCCACCAGGACGTCGTACTCTGTTCTGATGTCATCCAGACACCCGTTGTCCCCGAAAGCGCCCCACTCCATGTTGATACACATCCGCCCCACACTCCCCTCCAGCATCTCCACGTTCTTCATCTCTTCCATGTAGCAGGCATTGCTGCCAGTCCCTGCAACACACGAGGGGGAGGTAACTGGCCTGGGGTTCCAGATAGGAGTGAGTTTTCGAGAGGAGCAAAGTAATAGCGTCACTTTCCCAAAGTTTCCCAGAAAAATCTCTAAATATAGAAGGAGAGTCAGATCTAAGCCACCCAGCGAGCATTTGATCAACTCGCTTTGTATGAGGACATCAATGCCAAGAGCCTCCTCTGTTTCCTGCCCAGGCAGGACTGTATTCATTTTAATAGAAGATGAAGGGATACAATAAAGGGATGTATCTTCAATGGTGGACATTTAGGCTTCATTTAGAATGGAAGGATATTTCTCTCTCCCACTCCTGCTCCCTCTTCCTCTTTTTACACACACACACATGCACACACACACACACACGCCCGCGTGTGCACACACACACACACAATATTAGGGGGTTGCCTACTATTATACCATAGATGTCCACTTATCTTTTCTTCTTTTGTTGTTTTGTTGTTGTTAATCCTCATCCGAGGATATTTTCCCATAGACTTTTAGAGAGAGTGGAAGGAAGGGGGAGAGGCAGAGAGAGAAACATCAATGCGAGAGAGACACACTGACTGGTTACCTCCGGCACATGCTCTGACCCGGCCAGGATTGAGCCGACAACCGAGGTACGTGTCCTTGACCAGAATCGAACCCGGGACCCTTCAACCAGAAGACCAATGCTCTATCCAGAGCCAAATCGGCCAGGGCCACTTATCTTTTCTTATCAAGGATGGTCACGGGCCTCGGCTGCTCAATAACCTCTCCTACGTGTTCCAGAATGAAGCCCACAGCGAGGCACTGAAGGGCACTGTCCTGAGCATTTCAAGGTGTCTTTCTAACGTGATGATCCCTCACCATTTTGGCATCACAGACCTTTTTGAAAACCTGGCGACTGTCCTGAGGACCTTGTCCCTGGGTGCACCACACACTGGACACACACGATATGACCTAAAGATTCGAGGGGCTCAGGAGCCTCTGATATCCACCCCTGAACTGCCCCAGAGCAGGCGACTCAGACTGTGGCCCCCCAAGCACCCAGTGGGACACGAACTGTTTGCTGTTCTCATCCATGAGGAGTTAAGTAGAGAAATTGAGAGGGAGTCATTGAAAACTTTCACAGAGTTTTAATTGCCATGATATCCAAGCTTGAGGTCACTGGCTTTGTCTCAGTGAATGGACTGGAAATTTAAAAACCAACCAACTGGACTGGCTCAGTTGGTTGAGCATGGTCCTTTGCACCAAAAGGTTGCTGGTTTGATTCCCAGGCAGGACACAAACCTGGGTTTTGGTTCAATCCCTGACTGGGGTGCATACGGAAGACAATGGACCGATGTTTATTTTTCTCTCACTCTCCCTTCCTCTCTCCAGCATGTCCTCGGGTGAGGATGAAACAAACAAAAACCAACCAACTAACTAAGGAGGCCTTCGTGAAGACCTGTTAAATATGCTCCTGAATCGCCTGGAAAGCCGGCTAGTGAGGATGCAGATTTCGACTCAGGTCTGGGGTGGGGCCCGAGACTCTGCATTTCTGACACCCCCGCAGGTGGTGCAGAGGCTGCTGGCCCAGGGACCACACTTTCAGTAGCCAGGCCCTGGCGCACCATCAACCAGGCAGAATGCAGACACAGACAGACTTTCAACCTGAGGGAACGCAAGGGCATCCCCACTGGCTAGCCCAGTGGTCAGCAAACTCATTAGTCAACAGAGCCACATATCAATAGTACAACGATTGAAATTTCTTTTGAGAGCCAAATTTTTTAAACTTAAACTATACAGGTAGGTAAACTGTTATTAACTTAATTAAGGTACTCCTAAGGCTTAGGAAGAGCCACACTCAAGGGGCCAAAGAGCCGCACGTGGCTCGCGAGCCGCAGTTTGCCGACCACTGGGCTAGACCAAAAGGGCTTTGGTCGTTGCCAAACCCATTAAAGAAGGTGAAGCAGAATTCACAAGCCTCTGGCTGTGTAACGGGGTTATTTTTGTTTTCTCAGCTTCCTTTCACCTAGAATGTAAAACTGAGAAATGGAAGTGGGTGCAAAGAAAACCAGAGCATGAAAATCATACTTTCTGCCCCTGGGAGTTCTGAGCAGAGAGATGGATGAGCAGGGAAGTAAAATGTGGCTTTGCAGGCAGCTGGAGCTGTGGAGAACCCCCACCCCACCCCACCCGCCTCTCGTGCCAGGAGCAGCTAACTGGGCTGCCCTGACACCCAGGCAGGAAGGTGAGGCCTGACCAGGAAGTGGAGAATGTGCTGTGTCACTCTGGCTTTGCATGTCACGCCCAAGTCCATTCATAAAGAGAAGAGAGGGAGGGGCTGGGTGGAGAGAGCTTCGCAAAAGAAAGGAACAACAAATGAGCCCCAAAGCCAGGCCCCCAGAAACTTTCACCTGGAGCTGCTCCCTCCCTCTTTGATTTTCCATAGGAGCCCAGAGTGGTTTAGCCAATAAAAAGGCCTTCCTGGCACCACACGGCGCCGGCTGGGCTTTATCCCAGCACTCAGTGCAAGGCCCACGCAGCCAGGTGCACCTAAGAAACAGGGTTCTTTCCCAGCACCCCCTGACACCAGGAGCAGGTCCAATTAGACAAGTGGTTTTCCCACAGCCCAAGTCAGTATGCTTCCGGAGCCAGTGCTCTTGAGGCCCAAGCCGCTAATGTGCTTGGGCTATAAAGGGGACAACCTGCAAAGCCAGCAGATGACCCTTCTCAACCCGCTTCAGGGGCTGGGACTGCTCACAAGCAGGAGCTGCTGGCACCCAAGACTACTCTCCAGCTCTTTCCCACGGTCAGGCCTGAGGAGCCCGCCTCTTCCTTCCCAGTCACAGGCTGGCAACACCTGCTGGAGCTTCTCCATACCAGCTCCCGGGCTCCCACCCCGTGCTCCCGGCCACGTGAGCCACGTGAGGCCTCATCCCTGGAAAGCTCTGCTCTTGACTGTCTGGTCACTATCAAGGTGGTAGGTGCTGGGGAGGAAGAGCCCCTGCAGGGCTCTGTAGCCTGGGTCAAGGATACAACTCTGGAGGTGGTAAGGGGACAGGACTGACAGGTACTGTCTCCCACAGAGGGCTGAGCTGCGGTTCGAGGCCTCACGAAACAGGAAAACCCAGCCTTCCTTGCCCCGAGGAGAGAGACCTTCCAGGACACCCACCTACGATGAGTCCAATCTCACAGGTGGGCTCCTCATAAGCACAAGTCATCATGGTGCCCACCGTGTCGTTGACCACAGCCACCACGTCCAGATCAAATTCCTGGGGAGAGAGACGGACAGGGTGTGAGCTTTAGGGAGGGACGCCCTGCCTGGCCGGAATTCCCAGGCTCACGGGGCTGCACCACAGTCCGAACGCTCCTGGGGCATCGTCTGGAACAGTTTTCTCACCAGCCCATAAAAGGCACTCAACTGCTCCTTCACTGGCTAAACGCCTCCTATTAACGATGTCGCTACAGTTTAAGATCTACAGAAAGGAAGTATTATTAGAGAGGCGGCCTAGGGGGAATTGTTGAACGGATAAAAGGCTGCCAGAGACTTTGCCCAAAAGCTCTTGCTCTTGGAGTTCAAAGCCTTATAGCCTTTCAGAGGGCAAAATTAGTGACATGAAAAGATGCCTGCTTCCTGTTAAATTTAGAAAAGCAACTTGTTATGTAGCCTATATGGTGTGATTACAACTTTAAAAAAATGTGTGTTGGTATATGCATGGAAAGTAAGTTGGGGGAACACTAACATCGAGTTGTGAAATGGGCAAAAATAGATCATTGGGTTTCTTTTCAATGACATACCAGCTGCTGGCTAGTATGCAGGTGCAACCGATCCCTCCTTCAAACCTATTCACTTCAGTCTTCCTGGTCATCTAGGTATTTATTTGTCTGCTCTTTTAAGCTGGAAATGTTTAAACTGGTGTGTGTGTGTGTGTGTTTTAACATCTTACTGATTCCCTGATTAATTAACGAGTTAAATAAAATCTCTGGAATTTTTCATTTTCTATTGTGTCAATGTTCTCCGGCCAGAGGCCAACAGAAACACAGCTGCAGTGGAACAGAGCTGACTCCTGGCTGGTGGCGACCCGGGAGAACACCGTCCGTGGGGCGTCTCAGCGTGTAAGCCCTTCTTCTAGGATTTGAGCCTCGGTGGATGGCTTCAGGGAGGGGTCCGAGAAGGGGGCTTTGGTCTGGGCTGGATGCTGTGGGGGACGCAGGGCAGCTCTTTGCGTGTGTGCTGAGCTTGCCGTGATGGAGGTACACGCCCATGCTGCCCGGTCCCATGGCGGTCACCAGAGGCTGCGATGGTGCTTGTGTTCTGTGGGACTGTTGTGTCCAACAGGAGGACACCAGGTCTGACAATAGTGCCAGGCTCTTTGTAGGAGAGTTGTGGTTTTACCTTTTTAAGCAAACTATCCTTTAACAACTCAAAACTGTTCACCTCTGTTTTACTGCCGACTGTTGGGGGAACCTTCTACCCAGGTCATGTGCCTCTGGGTTGTTTGAATTCTTTATGATCAGCAAGTAGGATTCTTATAACCCAAAAGCACAGTAAAAATGTTTGAAAACACCTCTGTAATAGTTACCTCTCTCCTTTTTACGGCTTCCCGTAGTAAGGTGGCTACGTCGTGCCCCACGCAGTCGGTTGCCTTAAACCCCTTCGTCCAGGTCATCAAGATTCCCTGAAACAGGAAAGGCACAGGGAGAGTCCGTGAAATCAGCCTCTATGGGCAGAACACACAATTCCTTTCCTTCCTGAGTCACTATGTGCTGAGAATTTACAGCACAAAACCCCATTCCTTCCTGAGTAAACATCTGCTGAGAATGTACAGCGAGACTATGCTGGAAAAATGGAGGCACAAACCAATAAAATACTAATAGTCCTCCACAGGCCCGACTCCTCCTCACCATCCTCACAGCGGTCAGTTTACAACCCCCATTTCACAGATGGAGAAACTGAGGCACAGAATATTAACCAACTAGTTCCCCTGAAGAACAGTCTGCCAACAACCTAAGTGGAGAAATGCACATTTTTAGTAGCACTATTACTACCTAAAGTAAAACGGACTGGACTGCAGCGATGCAGCTGGTGGGTGTGTAAGTGAACTGCAAAAAACAAGCTTATACGGATCCAACTGCTGGCACCTAACAGGCCTTAAGAGGAGAAAAACCCCCAAGTCAGCACTGTCACTGCTTAAACTGGCTCCCAGAGGCAGGTGCCCGACCCAGCTTCCCTGGTTCTGCCAACATACGCTTCAAAGCCTGACCCAAGGCCAAGAGTGACGTAAGGTCCCCTCCAGGGCCTCCACCCTGGCTATGCATCACCTGTGACACACAGAGGCACTGCGGCTCCTCCTTCTGCAAGGCAGGCTTGGTCTTGCCTCCGTGACGCTGCAAAATAGGTTCCCTCTGCACAGAACATGGCCAACCTACTGACTGCCCCTAGCACAGTGCTGGGCTCTGGGAGGCCGGCTCCTCGGGACTGCAGGCTCCCTGAGGACAGACACTGTGCTCTTCAGCTCCACCCAGTCATTAGTACTCAGCAGGTGCTCAGCACTGACCCACGCAGTCGGTGGCCTTAAACCCCTTTCCATCCCACTTATTGAACATTCATCAAGTATTTCTTCTGAGAGCTCTCTGTGCTAGGCATGTGGGAAACAGAGGTCCTCACCCAAGAAGCATAAACACAGCAGAAAGACACAAACACTAGTAAGTGTAGGAAGTGCTACAGTCGGACAACACTAGGAGGAACAGGGAACATGGAGGAGGGTGCGGATCTTCTTGTCTGAAGGACAAAATACTTCCCCGCAGAGGTAAATGCTTTAAATGATAAGAGTCTGAAGATGTCCTGGAGGGTGTGGCATAAAGCCTGGGTCACCCACCGACCGTGCCATCGGGGCCGTGCGGACATTGAGGAATGACAGTGAGGCCGGAGGAGGCCCCCAGAGCCAGCTCGCACTGGCCACCGGACGGTCAGCGCTGCCCCGTGCCTGACTCACCGCATCCAAGCTCATCTGCTTGCAAGGAAACGAGAAGGTGAAGCCCAGAGGCATTCGGGGGCCTTTGATCCCCATGTAGTCCAGGAAGTCGGAGATGCAGGAGACGATGTGGTCAAACAGCTTGAGGAGGAAAGAGCGGATCACATGTGCGTTCTCTGGTTTCATACTTTCAATGCACTCGTACAAATGTACACGGACGCACACACAGACATTCACCCTGACACATCAGAGCACGCCCCCCTCTCCGGGATCCCCTGAGCATCATAAGCCCAGTGTGGCTGAAAGTGCCTTTCGGGCCACAAGGACACCTGCCCGGCTGCAGGCATCACATGGCAGGTGTTGGGGACCACCACTGCCACCGGCTGTGTGACACATACACACCATGGTGGTGTAGAAAGCAACACCGCCTCACCTCCTCCCCGGTGCCCTGCATGATTTCGATGGGAATGGCATAGATCTTGTTGTGCATCTCCACCGTCCTCTTTTTCCCACTACGGATTTTCACCAGCAGGACGCGGAAATTCGTTCCTCCAAGATCCAGGGCCAAGAAGTCACCATTCTCTGTCATAGTCAAGAACAGAAAGAATCTCAGGAAACAGCCAAGTGCCTCCTGGCAGCCAGTGACCCTAAGACTCCAGGCTTTCAAGGGGGAAACCCTCATCTACACTAATAAAAGACAAACATGCAAATTGACCATACCTTTGCTACGCCTTAAGCCACCCCCACCAGCCAATCAGAGCAACTATATGCAAATTAACCCAACCAAGATGGCAGCTGGCAGCCACAGATCTGGAGCAAGCAGGAGGCTTGGTTGCCCCAAAGATGGAGGAAGCCAAGCTTCCCGCCTGCCGCGGCCCAGCTCTGAGCTCCACTTAAAGCAACAAAGTTTCAATGATAGAAGGTAAATAAACCCCAGATACCTGCTTTCAGCCAGCTGTGGCCATGGAGCTGGAGCAAGCAGGAGGCTTGGGTTGCCCCTGGCGATGGAGGAAGCCAAGCTTCCCTCCCGCCCACCCTGGCCAGCTCTGAGCTCCTCTCAAGGCTACAAAGTTTCAATTATAGAAGGTAAATAAATCCCAGAATTTAAAAAAAAAGGAGAGGCTGGGAGCTTCCGTCGCCAGGGGGGCTTTGCCAGCCTGAAAACAGCCCTCAGTCCCTCACCCAGACTGGCCAGGCACCCCAGTGGGGCCCCCCACCCTAAAGGGGGTGTGGCCAGCCTGAAAACAGCCATCAGCCCCTCACCCAGGCTAACCAGGCACCCCAGTGGGGACCCCTACCCTGAAGGGGGTGTGACCAGCCTGCAAACACCCATCAGCCCCTCACCCAGGCTGGCTAGGCACCCCAGCGGGACCCCCACCCTGATCTGGGACACCCCTCAGGGCAAACCAGCCGGCCCCCACCCATGCACCAGGCCTCTATCCTATATAATAAAAGGGTAATATGCAAAGTGACCCTAACAACAGAAAGACTGGGAATGACTGGTCACTATGACACACACTGACCACCAGGGGGCAGACACTCAATGCAGGAGCTGCCCCCTGGTGGTCAGTGCGCTCCCACAGGGGGAGCTCTGCTCAGCCACAAGCCAGGCTGACAGCTGCCAGTACAGCAGTGGTGGTGGGAGCCTCTCTCACCTCCTCAGCAGCGCTAAGGATGTCCAACTGCAGCTAGGCCTGCTCCCCACTGGCAAGCGGACATCCCCCGAGGGCTCCCAGGCTGCCAGAGGGATGTCTGACTGCCAGCTTAGGCCCAATCCCCCAGGGAGCAGGCCTAAGCCAGCAGGTGGTCATTCCCCGAGGGGTCCCAGACTGCGAGAGGGCACAGGCCGGGCTGAGGGACCCCCCGAGTGCACAGATTTTTGTGCACCGGGCCTCTAGTATAAAATAAAGGGGAGAAGCTACAAGTCTCTCCTCCAGGACACAGCTCAGGCTCAGAGCGGGGTGGCCACGCACTCACTGACCTCCACAACCTGTGAGCCACACTAGAAGGACAAACGGCCCCAGAGAGGAACCAATCTTCACAACAAACTTCGCCAGGGTTACTGAAAAGCCTGGCAACAACCTAATTACGGGAAACCTCATACAAAGATTAGTATCATTCCCCTCCCTGTCCACATGCTTCTTTGCAAAGTGACTGCAGTTCTTCCCATTAAAAGGTAGAGTCTATTTCTCCTCCCCTGGTATCTGGCCTGGCCAATGACTTGCTTTGGGCAACAGTGTGGCAGAAGCCAAGCTGAGCCACTCCCAGCTCAGGCCTCCGAGAGGCTTCAAAGTCTTCCCCCTCCCTTGTAGACCCTGCCGCTACCACATGAATAAGCCCTGTGGCCCACTGGAGGGTGAGACACGTGGCCAGGCTCTCCTGCACCCCAGCTGCTGCTAACCAACTGCTCGACATGTGAGGGAGGCCCCTCAGCTGACCCACCAGTGACTGCAGACACATGAGTGAGTCCAGCAAAGATCAGCCGAGCCTGGCCCAGATGGGCCACCATAAACTGCTGACCCACAGACTCACAGGCAATAATGAATGGTTGCTGTGTTAAGACACGAGGTTCAGAGTGGTTTCCAATGCAACAATATAAAATAACATACACGTGGGACATCTTCATGTCACACACATTCATTACTCCACGGACCCACCCGAGAAGCCCTTTGGAGTCCCCACAGTGGTCAGCTCCGACGACACCCAGCAAGGTCAGCGCTAAGGGCTAACGGCTGTTCTCAATCTGCCTGGGTGTGACAATCCCTGGGCCCGCCTGCCTCATGCACACCATCAGGGCGTAGGAGGGGTGCATGGGTGTTTATCCTATCGGTTTACTGTGTTTGTGAGACAACCTATAGCATCTCGGGGAGCAGGGTTTGCCCAGCTCCGTCCGTGGAAGAACACTGTGTAATTCCCAGCAGGCTGTGGTTTTAGAGAAGGCGCCTGCCCAGGAGGCCCGACCAGGGAAGTCCACGGCCCTGAGTCACACACGGGCAAGTCAGCGATAAAAATGAAAAAGTGAGTGAGTGAGTTTCTGGCTCTTGCCAAAACCACGCAACCCCAGTGCCAATGCATCCACCGGAGAAGCCAACCGCCCTGCTGCCCACTGTGCCTTGGTCATTAGTGTGAGAAGCAGGAGGGCACGTGGGCCCCAGCAGAGGCCTCACCGGTCCCATCCGGAGTGCTGCGGACGAAGGAGGGCAGCATCTTCACCACGGCCTTATCGTTGGTCTTCTTCTTCAGCCCCATCTCCATCTCGGTCCGCATCCTCTTCTTCACCTCCAGCAGCATCTCCCTGGTGAGGCGGAAGTGCGCCAGGGTCTCCTCTATCTGCCGGTGCTGCTCAGCCAGGCGGTAGGCCACCGCGGTCACCATGGCTGCCCCCTTGCCGCTGCCACTCTCCGAGAGGAGGAAACGCACGTCGCAGTCGGGCACCAGGCGCCTCAGGGTCTTGTGGAAACGTCGAGAATATCTGGAGGGGATGGGGGTGCGGAGGGGGCACAAGAGCTGAACTGAGCCATCTCTCAGGAACCTCCTGTACCCCCTCTCTTTCTTTTCTCACACTTTAATTCCATTTTCTACGCTTGCTCTTCTCATGATACAAGTCATACACACCCACTGTAGAAAAGTTAAACGCGGACAAGCGGAAAAGAAAGACAAAATCACTCATAGTCACACACAACAAGGAGAGGATTCTCATTATTACACGAGCATCGGATATGGAAATTCAGGGTCCACAGGGGATTCTGTCCTCCACCACGACAAGAGGAGAGGCAGCATAGAGCTCAGAGCCCAGAGCTGGCGTGTCACATGGGGAGAGCCTGCGTGAGCCTTGGCACTTCCCCATCGCGGGCCTGTGCAGGACCTTGGAGTTCAGAGGATGAAGGCGCCTGGCTGCCAGCAATGTGTGGGAACTAAAGGCGTTCATGAAACGCTTAGATCAGTGACTGGCATGAGGACGAGGGCTGGATGATCACTCCTGCTTTTTATGTCCACGTGGTCCTTCCCCCCGCCCCAGGGTCTGGGCATATTCAGCGGCTAGAAGAACTTGAGGACAGGACTCGCTGGGACACAGAACTTCCTCGGCGTCTGTGTCTGTTGTAAGTGGGGAAGGCTGCCCGCCAAAGGAACCCCGAAACACTAACAGGGGTCAACTCCAGAGGCGGGGTTAGAAACGACTTCTGTGCTCTGTGTAACTTTTGTAATTATCTCCAGTGTCTAGACCGAATATATGTTCCTTCTGAGATAAGAAACACTTAACCACAGTTATTTTTTAACCCTCTGTACGCCATAAGCGTCTATAGACGCAATTGAATTCGAAATAGCGGGGCGTGCGGGGATGGTCCCCGTTGCGGACGCCTGGCAGTTCACTGGTTAAACGTGATGTTACAAGTGAAGAGTTCTGGAGATGGCTGGCTGGTGGCAGCAGCTCCACAGCGTGACTGTACTTCATGCTGCTGAACTGTACACTCAACACTGGTTAAGAGAGTGAGTTATATATTATGTGTTTTTACTACAATTTAAAAAGCTTTTTAAATCTCACGTTGCAAATCTCTAAGCTTTCTTGTCTAAACATTTGCTAAGAAATCCTCTCCAACTCCCCACCAAGATGGCTCGTTTCAATGCCAAAAATGCACAAAAAATACAAAGAAGTAAAACGATGACCCTACAGGTAATAATATCTAACTTGCTCAAAGCCTATCCCCAGCACCACGCACCTCCTTCCGTGTAAGCCAGCCTCTGCTTCACTGGCACCAGAACTGGGTGCGAAGGTGAGCATCCACCTGCGGGGTCCCTTCACCTGCACATCACGTCCCGTGGGAAAAGCACCTGCGATTCCGCACAGAAGTCATGGGCTAGGGAGTCATCGTTCAAACTCAGCATAAAGACTTAGAGTTCACCTTTGGCCTTTCAAAAGGGGAAAGCCATGTTCTTAGTGGCCACCGAGGGCTGTGGAAGCTGAGGCGTCCTACAGACAAGGAGGCAGGCCGGGGCCGAGGCCCTCATCCCCCGTGGGGACCGCTTCCAACTTCCATCTCCCTCTGGCTCTCAGAGGCAAAGTGTCAGCACGTTGCCCGTTTAAAAAGGTAACGTCTGCGGGGCTTTCACAGGAGCTTCTACATCAGGAATGCAGACGCTGCACCTAAGACCCAAGCGTCCGTGAGGATCAAGGTCCCCGATGACATGAGGACAAGCAGGAGAACTGAAGATGCAGACACATCCCACCCGGCGTTCCTGGCAGCTGCAGGAATCACTAACAAAGCTCACGAAATGAGAGAGACGACAGTGCCGGGCAGAAGCAACACCAACGAGAAATGGCTGAGGGCCGGATACTTCCCAAGTGGGCGACCCCGATCTTTCTGGCCAGAACCAAGCATTGTCTTATCCGCCAAAAAACACTCCCACTGGGTGCAAAAGCCCGACCTCTGGAGCAGGTCCTAAGCCCAGACGGGTACTGATGCCAATGACAGCAAAGGGCAGACTCACTGTGGGTGCATCTTGTAAAGAGACCCGTCGACACCAACCGTGGTCCGCAGCCTGGGGATGCCCTTGTTATCTCGGAGGCGATTCAAGATGGCGCCCAGCGCTGCAGCCACCAGGTTGGCAGAGCGGAACGAGACGATGGTGCACACGTGCTGGACGGCAACGCAGTCGACATCGGACGGCTCCACTCCCAGGCGGGTCAGGATGTCTTTGGCATTGCTGAGGCCTTCCTTATTCCTGTGAAGTGAGAGGGCCTCTTGTGAGTGAGGGACCTCGCCGGGCAGCGCAGAGCACGGAGGGCCCAGGGTCTGGGAAGGTGCCCGCCATTCCCTGGGGTGTGCGGCATGGTGCGAAGACGGAAAGGAGCGTGAAAAGGGGTTCCTCCACAAGAAACACCAGTCAGGCTATGAAAAACGGTGCTCTGCTGGGTGATGACATGCACATGGGAGAAGTGGAGAGGCAAGACCGCAGGGCCGCTGAACAGATGGACAGACAGCTGCTCCCACCCCGGGGGTCAGAGTCAGGGACCCGGGGGAGTCGCCCGGTCTCCCGGTCTGTGAGCTGCTGCTCCCACATTCTTCCTCAATGCTTTCCAATCAAATTGTCATTTTCTGCACACCCGCTTTGTATAGCTATTGTTGAAGTGGTTCCACGGTACTTTACAGTTTTGTTACCATTATAGATGGTGTCTTTTTATATCTATAATAATAAAAGTGTGATATGCTAATTAGACCAGACATCCTTCAGGACGAAGCCGGGGCTGCAAGGGAAGCCCGGGTCCCGGGTGCCAGAGGGAAGCCAATGCCGGCAGCTGGAGGAAGGAAGGCCTACTCTTGCACAAATTTCGTGCATCGGGCCTCGTGTGTGTGTGTGTGTGTGTGTGTGTGTGTGTGTGTGTATTTCCCCCCCTTTAATGTACCATAGCAAAGTCAGATGTTAACAATGGGAAAACTGCATGAAGGATTGTGGAAGCATTCTGTACTAGCCTTGCAATTTTTCTGTAAATCTAAAATTATTCTAAAATAAAAGATTTATTTTAAATATATACCAGTATACCAACAGCCTAAGTGCCCATCAGTAGATGAATGGATTAGAAAACTGTGGTACATCTACAGGATGGAATACTATGCTGCTGTAAAAAGGAAGGAACTCTTACCATTTGCAACGGCATGGATGGAACTGGAGAGCATTATGCTAAGTGAAATAAGCCAGTCAATGAAGGAAAAATACCACATGATCTCACTCATTCATGGATAATAGAGACCATTATAAACTTTTGAACAATAATAGATACAGAGGCAGAGCTGCCTCAAACAGATTGTCAAACTGCAGCGGGAAGGCCGGGGAGGGTTGGGGGACAGGAGGTAGGGGGTAAGAGATCAATCAAAGGACTTGTATGCATGCATATAAGCACAACCAATGGACATAAGACACTGGGGGATAGGGGAGGCTAGGGGACTGTCTAGGGCAGGGGGGAAAAAATGGACACATATGTAATACCCTTTGTAATACTTTAAGCAATAAAAAATAAATAAATAAATAAATAAATAAATAAATAAATACCAGTATACCTATTTTCATTATTGCCAATATATAGAAATACAATTGACTTTTGTATCTTCTCTCCAGACACCTTCCTAACCTCTCCGGTTATCCTAGTCCAGCGGTTCTCAACCTGTGGGTCACGACCCCTTTGGGGGTCGAATGACCCTTTCACAGGGGTCGCCTAAATACATCCTGCATATCAGATATTTACATTACGATTCACAACAGTAACAACATTACAGTTATGAAGTAGCAACGAAAATAATTTTATGGTTGGGGTCACCACACCATGAGGAACTGTATTAAAGGGTCGCGGCATTAGGAAGGTTGAGAACCACTGTCCTAGTCACTTGCCTAGCTATGTCTGTGTTTCATACAGACAATTACCATCTACAAATTATGACAGGTCTACCTCCTCTTTTTTTTTATTCTTATGCTTGGAATTTCTTTTTCTCTTTCTTATTCTTTTATCTATTGTTGTTAATCCTCACCTGAGGACATTTTCCCATTGATTTTTAGAGAGAGTGGAAGGGAGGGGAAGAGACAGAGAGAGAGAAACATCGATGCGAGAGAGACATGGGCCGGGATCGAGCCTGCAACCCAGCTATGTTGCCCTTGACTGTAACTGAACCTGCGGCCCTTCAGTCTGAGGGCCGACACTCCATCCACGGAGCCACGGCGGCCGGGCTCTCTTATTCTTTAAACACTAGCCAAGACTCCAGGGCAACGCTGAACAAAAACGGGTGACACTGTCTTGCTCTTGACTTTAAAGAGAATGCCTCTAACATCTGCCCTTGCAGAATGCCTTTAATAGGCATTTTTAAGAAAGTCATTATTACAATATACAGGTTTTCTGGAGCTAGAGTTCAAGTGGGTTTTTGTTTCTTGGTCACCAAAAAGCCAACACGAGACACAGGCCGAGAGGAAGGCAGGCATTTCCTGACTTTGTCAGTGAGTCTGAAGACAAGCCATGAGCATCCTGTCCCTCCCCTCCCAGCAGCTGACCAGGAGACCTGCAGGACAGTTGGCTGGAAACAGTCCCCTGCTCTCTGCTTGCGGTAGCGCAGCACCAATCCCTCCTCGGCCAAACGCCAGTACTTCCTGTGGCAGAACAGCAGGCCCAGACAGACTCCTTTCCACGTCCATCAGCCGCCTCCGCCCACAAAGACAGCTCACGCGCATCTCCTCCGTGGAGCCGGAGCTACGAAGCACTGGCTCTCTGCATTTCCAGGACCACAGCAGGGGTTCCTCATGTTGAGGCCAAGAGGTAGCAGCCAGGGTGCTGGCTGGACTCTGTTCTTCTGTGTCTATCTGTCCTGTCTCACGTGTTAACCAATGTTTCTCAAACTTGAGCCAGGGACCACGTCTTCTGGCTGCTAACCAAAGTGAGCTGGGTTTTCTTTAATATGCTAAGACACTGTAAATCCCTAAAGAGAGGATAAATATGCAGTATTTCCCAACCCTATTGGCCACAGAACCCTTTCTCCAAGGAACACCTATCTTGAGTCGCTAGGGTTCCTTGGAACATAGTCTGGAGAAGGTTCTGATATCCCAAGGAGGAATTCCAAATCCAGGCCCCGGGCTCGGTCAGCCCCTTGTTCACCACTAGGATCACCTCTAATCTCACCCTTTTGTGGGGGGAAGGGAGAGAAAAGGGGGCTGCTTCTGTAACTATGTCATCCATGAAGGATATGCTGCTGAGTAGGACATTCTTTTTTTTTAAAAAAATATATTCCATTTATTTCTTTACAGAGAGGAAGGGAGAGGGATAGAGAGTTAGAAACATTGATGAGAGAGAAACATCAACCAGCTGCCTCCTGCACACTCCCCACTGGGGTGTGCCCGCAACCAAGGTACGTGCCCTTGACTGGAATCGAACCTGGGACCCCTCAGTCCACAGGCCGACGCTCTATCCACTGAGCCAAACCGGTTAGGGCGGACATTCTTTTTCTTAAAAAAAAAAAAAAGTTTTTATTGATTTCAGAGAGAGGAAGGGAGAGGGAGAGAGGGATAGAAACATCAATGATGAGAGAGAATCATGGATAGGCTGCCTCCTGCACACTCTCTACTGGGGATCCAGCCCACAACCCGGGCATGTGCCCTGACCGGGAATCGAACTGTGACCTCCTGGTTCACGGGTCGATGCTCAACCACTGAGCCATGCTGGCCGGGCTACCATTCTTTAATGAGCTGATACCAGGTACCTGCAGGGAGACCAGCCTAGGCGGGACAGCTAAGAGAGGAGAGATGGACCCAGGAAGCCCTGGCACTCTTGCGGGAGATGCCCACCAAACCAGGACTCACGCGATAACAAGGGACCTGTGGCTCTTCAGCCCCCACGGCCCCCCAGAGAGCCTCAGGAGACAGCACCTACCTTTCAATGGCTGACACGTCACTGGTGGTAAACTTCCCTCTGGTGAGCAGCTCTGGGGTGATCCGCCCTTCAAATAAAAGGCCCTCCTTGGCCATCTTGACCAGGATCAGTCGAACCAGCTCCCCCAGGTACATGCCACTGATCATCTTCTCAAACCTGCAGGAGAAGAGCACCCAGGCACTCGTTAGGCCCTTCCGACGTGCCCGCCACTGGGCAACTCGGGGGAGTGGGACAGACACAGGAGACGCGGACCCATCCCTCACCAGCTCACAGCCTCGTTGGCAGGCAAGACCACACACATGTGAATAAGCAACAAGGGGGTGCCCGGGGTCATCTAGACCCCACTCCCATGCCCAGGGTGGTCAACCGGACGCGAGCACCCAGGGGCAGGCAGGGAAGGACTTAGCAGAAACATTAGGACTTAGAAATGAGCAGAATATGCTCATCTCTTACAGAACTTGATGCTATACTTAAAAAAAATTTTTTTTAAATTTATTTCAGAGAGGAAGGGAGAGGGAGAGATAGAAACATCAATGATGAAAGAGCATCGCTGACTGGCTGCCTCCTGCATACCCCACACTGGGGATCGAACCCGCAACCCTGGGGATGTGCCCTGACTTGGGAATTGAACCGTGACCTCCTGGTTCATAGGTCGATGCTCAACCACTGGGACACACCAGCCAGGCTGATGCTGTACTTTTAAATGGCTTTTCATCCTCATCACTCTCTCGGAGAGATGGCCCAGGCCTGTGGGAAGGAGGTGGCCAGGGAGCATTCTCTCTGTTTCCCACTCAGAGGGTAAATGTCTTCTCGGAGGGGATGCTGAGTAGATGACGGGGCTGAGCTGCAGCCATTCGCACGGGACCCCTGTCATGGTCACTCCCTGGCATTCAAGGTCTCCCTCTCCAGCCAAAAGGACCAAGAAGACTCTGCTTTGAGGAACCCACTTCTCCCCTACTGACCTCACCCAACTCCAGGGCAGGCCATCTCACTGCTCTGGCCACATTCAGCCACAGGCTGATACAGAGTGAACCCCCCTCTCGCCTCCCCTGGGAGGCGTGGACTCTGTAACTGCAGCAGCCCAGTGCTGCATGGGAGAGCCTGCTGAAAATGGGGGTTCAGTGCCATGACGAGGGGCCAGGAGAAAGCCCTGAGTTGAACAGATCAGAGAGGCAGGTCCATGCCCGGGCGGCTGGCCTGTCCTCTGAGAGCCCAGCTGGCATGCCCAGCACTGGCTGTGACACAGCAAAACAACCTGTTCCATTCAGAGGCGGGCCCGGAAGCCAAGGATGCCGCTGGACCTGAGCCCCGGCCCGCCCTCATCGTCAACACGGGCACCGAGAACACCGTTCTCATTGTTCCTGCTCCCGACAGGACCAGACAGGACCGCCCCGGCCACGCTGTGCAGAGGATCCCTGGCAGGAGAGAGCCTTTCTGAGTCCTACATGCCCGCCTGCCACCCCAAGGACCTATTGGAACGGCCTCTGTGCGACCCTGAGCTTGCAGGAGCCAGTGCAGGCTCCGCAGCTGGGTATCTCCCCAAAGGAGCAGCGGACAGTGCAAATCTGATGGGCTTTTCGCTTTGTGGGCACCGGGCTTTCTGCCCCTTTCGGCTCCCACCCAAATCTCGTGCTAAACGTCCTGAGGCACACAGATGACGAGTACGGAAAGGTGGGGGCACTCACAGCTGCTTCCCCGGGTTGAGAGACCCCCGGTCTATCTCGCGGTCGAACTCCGTGCGGATGTCTTCCAGGGCCCCGTCGTCCCCAAAGGCCCCCCACTCGGTGTTGATGCACATCCTCCCCTCGTCGCCTTCCACCAGGTCGATGTGCCTCAGCTCCTCCATGTAGCACGCGTTGGTGCCGGTGCCTTGGAGAGAGACGAGAGCAGAAGCCGTGACCACACACCAAGTCACAGAGAGGCGGCGGCGCCTTCTGGACACACCGGCCGAAGGAAGGGACGAGGAAACGGGAGACATTACCGATGATGAGGCCAACTTCACAATGCTGGTCGTCGTAGCCACAAGTCATCATGGTCCCCACCGTGTCATTCACCACAGCCACAATGTTGGCATCATAATCCTGGGGACAGATAACAGGACGTCACCGTCCACCCACACATGGGGGCAGAGGTCACAACCTTAAAGAGAAAGAGGCCTAGCCAATTTTTCCCTGTGGTTAGAGCATTGGCCTACGAACTGAAGGGTCCCGGGTTCGATTCCAGTCAAGGGCACATATCTCAGGTGCAGGCTCAATCCCCGGCGCTGGTCAGAGTGCATGCAGGAGGCAACCAATGGATGTGTCTCTCTCACAACCATGTTTCTCTCTCTGTGTCTCTCCCCCTCCTTTCCATTCTCTTTAAAAAAAAAAAAAAAAAAAAAAAAAAAGGAAGACAATATCCTTGGATGAGGATTAACCAAAAAAACAAAAAAAGAGAGGGAGTGATTTTCATAACCTCCGTCGCTCCTGGAGGAGGGCCCACTTTCATCCCTGCTGGCACTCCCATTACCTGGACCCCGTGCGGTGAATAAATTATAGAAACGGCCCCATCCCCTTGGTTATCTGGCTGAAGATTCTTTCCCGTGTGGATTTTATACGCAGAGCCACCGCCCTCTGCAAGTCACCCCACGACATCCAGTGCCGGCTGCCCTGCTTCCCACCACCCAGGCTGCGCCTGCTCACATGGCTTCCTGCACGGCCCAGCCCTCCTCTGTCAGGAGGCGGCCTCCCCTGCCTCAACGAGCTCCGTGTCAAACCACCCCGCCTTCTGACGGAGCCCCGCTCCGTGTCAAACCACCCCGCCTTCTGACGGAGCCCCGCACCACCTGCTTCTTCCTGGGCCTTCAAGACCTCCCATGTGATGCCTCAGGCCACGCACTATGCCTCCCCCGACTCCCCAAAGCCTGGTTTTAGAACACAGATTTCTCCCCACACCCCCCCACCTCCGTGTGGCCAAGGCGGGTGGCTAGAGAGAAGTTACCCCGCGTTTTTTGATGGCTTTGTTAAGCAGCTTCACCACATCCGCTCCCTCCACTCCGCTCGCTTTAAACCGCTTTGTCCAGGTGATCAGAATGCCCTGCGAAGGAGAGCAGACGGGGTTGGACGCAGAAGGCCGGGAGGCCCCCAGCACCCCCGGCCCTTGGGGACTCTGCTCAGGACAGTGACAAAGCCGAGGCCCAGAGGGACCAGGTGGCCGGCTCCAGACACACCGGGTAACAGGACCAGACTGTCCCCTTTCCTGTTCACCCTTCCACCCGGGGGATTCCTCTGCTACAACTGGACGTCAACGGCACAGCCAGGCGTCCTTCAAAAAGTGAATAAGGGAAATCCAGTTACTACTGGGTCACCCTTCCACAGCCCCAAGGAAAGAAAGCCAGAGCCAAACTGAGAAGAGAAAATGCTACGGTAACTCTTGGCGAATGAGCTCAAAGAGGCAGGTGCTGGAGATTTAAGGAAAATGTGGATATAACTTATGTCTCTTTCCCAACTTTGGACCTTAACTCCCATTGGAAAGCAACGACCCCACTATTTCTACAATATGACCCATTTCTGTGTGTACATTCATGGAGAAACCTCAAGGAGGATAAACATCCAGTGGTTATTTCCTTGGGAACATGGAATGGTAGGAGTTTTACTTTTTGCTTTACCTCTTCATATTACTTCAATCGTTTTACAAATTGCTTTTGTATTTTAAAAAAATCAGATACTAGAAAAGAAAAATGACTGTTCCATTGACTGTTTTTCTCTGAATGGAGAAAATCACTGTAAGTCACGTGGCAGGGCTGGGAAGAGCTGCTGTTCAGGCCCGTCAGCCAGAGGGGCAGGGGGGCGGGGGTCTGTGTGGCATGGGCTGCCCTACTCACTGTGAGAGCCACACGGCCCGTAGGATGTGCGGAAGGGCGAGGACTGGGGATAATTTGTGGTTCTTTGCTCAGCAGCAGCCCGCACCTAAACCAGGCACTGCAAAAGCCCCTGGACAACGTGTTCTTCCCCTCACTGCCCCCCCTTCCCCCCAAAAAACAGACTCCGAGGACATGGTATTGCGGAAAGAACATGAGGCTGGAAGCCAGGAGACCGGGTCCTGTTCCCCCAAGTCTGCCCATTTCCTGGTGGGCAGTGACTCTGGGCCACTGTGCTGTCTGTGGAGTAAGGCGGCCGGGCTAGATTCGGACCATCTCGAAGTCCCGGGCAGCCTTGTAATCAGAGCCTGCAATCCACTCGGGTCCTGGCAGGTGGCAGCCCAGCTGAGGAAGCCCTGCCAGGCGGGGTCCAGGCCTGCGATGGGGCCGCTGCCTTTGGCTCCTTCTCTGCCCACAATGCCCTTCTGCCAGGCTTATCTGCCCCACCTGGCGAGGATCGCGTGGCCAGTGACGCCTTCTTTCCTGGAAGACTGTCCCTTCTGGGGGCAGGCCAGACCCTCTGCTCGCGGACTCTCCGAGGGCCTAGCCCAGCCGGCACAGGGATGGCGCTCGGTCAGTAGCTGCTAAAGCATGAGCGACATCGAGCACAGTGGCTTCAGTCCCTCCCCTCCCGGTGGGGAAGGGGTGTCCCACACTGTCTCTGCCCAGGGAGGTGACTGTCACGTCTCAGTGACATGTGGTACTGACAACAGCCTTTGTGAAAGGTTTGGGAAGACACCCCAGAGGTCAAAGTGATCTGAACGCCTTGGAGGAGTAGCAATATCAGATACCAGAGAGAGAGAGAGAGAGAGGAGACGGCAACATCCCAGAGGCCTTTGCATGTGTGTGAGTGTGTGTGTGAATGTGTGTGTGCATGTGTGAATGTGTGTATGAGTGTGTATGTGTGCATGTGAGTGTGCGTGTATGTGTGTGTATGTGAATGTGTGTGTGCATATGTATGTGTGTGTGCATGTGAGTGTGTGTGTGTGCGCGTGTGAGTGTGTGTATGTGTGCATGTGAGTGTGTGTGTGAATGTGTGTGTGTGCATATGTGAATGTGTATATGTGTGTATGTATGTGTGCGAGTGTGTGTGCATGTGTGTGCGCGCATGTGTATGTGTGCATGTGAGTGTGTGAATGTGTGTGTGCATATGTGAATGTGTGTATGTGTGTGTGCATGTGAGTGTGTGTGTGCGCGTGAGCGTGTGTGTGCGCGTGAGTGTGTGTGTGCATGTGAGTGTGTGTATGTGTGTGTGTGCATATGTGAATGTGTATGTGTGTGTGCATGTGTGTGTGAGTGTGTGTGCGCATGTGAGTGTGTGTGCGTGTGAGTGTGTGTGTGTGCATGTGAGTGTGCGTGTGAGTGTGTGGGCTGAGGCCACCGGATGGGAGGTGGGGCCTGGGATTCTGGTCCTAGATCTGCTGTTAATAAGCCCTGTGACCTTGTTGAGGGGCTTGGCCTACTGAACTCTCAGGCCGCTTGTTGCTGACATCACATGATTACACACACTATGCAGGTGGAAGGGCCCAGCGGCATGAAGCAGAGCCTGGGAGAGGGCGCCTACCCGACGGAAAAGGGATGCTGCCCAGACATGTGGAGGTGCCTGGGCCCCAAGTGCCTGCTCTGCAGAACAGCGGGCTGGTCACCAGCACAGGCTCGGCTGCTTCCTGGTTGGACGGCCGAGGGCAGGTTCCTAACCCCGCTGAGCCTCAATTTCCTCATCTGTAAAGTGGGGATCAGAAGCACTTCGCTCCTGGGTGTGTGTGTTAACTGCCAAGGACACATTAGAACAGAGCCCAGCACCTGATGGACCCCCAGTGATGTTAACTCTCAGAGTTCCTGTTACCAGTCTATTCACAGGTGGTTCTCTGTGTGTGTGTGTGTGTGTGTGTGTGTGTGTGTGTGGTTTTTCTGTCTCTCTATGTAGAAAAGGAGCAAGGTGACAACTATTTAATGTATATTCCTGCCACACTCCACGGCACAGTGCTGTCACACGGAATGTCTGAGTGCATCCCTGCTGAACCAGTGAATGAACAAGTGACACACAGGAAGGTGGGTGCCTAGCACCGGGAGGTCCAAAGGAGAAGCAAGGGCCTCTCGGGGAGGCGCGGCGACCAGCAGATGCTGTGGGGGTGGCATCCTGACCAGAGGCGCGCAATGAGGATGGCTTCCCGGTAAACAAACACCACATCCTGCAACTCTGACCAAGTGCTTCCCAACCTCTCTCCATCACTGAGCCTACTTTTTAACCTTCACTTACCTGACTTTAACACATGGTTCTCTCTACCTCATGGCCACAAATGTCATCACCTCATGGTCATGTCTACAGAGTTTCTAAAAAAATATAAGACATGCAGCCTGGCCAGTGTGGCTCAGTTGGTTGAGCGCTGTCCCATGCACCAAGGGGTCGATGGCTCGATTCCCAGTCAGGGCACATGCCTGGGTTACCAGCTCAATCTGCAGTAGGGGGCGTGCAGGAGGCAGTTAATCAATGGTTGCCTCTCATCAATGTTTATCTCTCCCCCCCCTTCTCTAAAATCAATTTAAAAAAAAAAAAAAATATATATATATATATATACACATATATATATGCAGTAGGATCTCAGGTTACGTCGAACAGGGCGCAACGTGACGCAATTCTCGCCGTAAGTCGGAACCCACCTACATAAGCACCTACGTCACTCACATGGAGCACAGACACAGCAGGAATGAAGTGAAACAGTAAAAACAATTTAAAAGAAAGATAATAATTCCTGACCTTCACTTGTGGTAAATAAATAATAAAAAACATAAAGCACATATGTACACACGTCAAAATGATGGAACTTTTTTTTTTTATAAATAAATGGGAGATGGCGACGTAACCACGAAACGATGTACATCGAGTCCAACGTAACCTGAGATCTGTCTGTACACACACACACACACACACACACACACACACACACACACGTATATGTGGCACGCAGACCATCCCATAAACAAAAGGGAAAGGTAGTCAAGAAAAGGGGTTCGTGAGCTTTTGCCCCCTGGGGCTTCCCTCGAGAGCCTGGGACCCCAGAATGAACTTACCTCATCTATTCTGGACTGCCGACAAGGGAAAGAAAATGTGAGTCCCACAGGTAATTTCTTGTCCTTGATTTTTTTTTTCTCCATGAAGTCTCCCAGGCACTCAGCGACATGGTCAAAAAGCTGGGGAAAGCAGGAGAGCAGTCAGGAGGGAGAAAAGCAGTTCAGGAAAAACCTGAACGACACGGCACCCGGAGGCCCTGCTTGAAAAGCCACAGTGAGTGTGACCGGCAGAGACAAGACCCTTAACACAGCCTGCCCTGGGGGCCAGCACGGCTGAGGGAGCATGTCAAACCCTTCAAACAGACCTGCCCTCTTAGCAATCCCTAAGAGGTATTATCAGGGTATCGAGGACATTTAAAATAGAAAAAATATTTTAAATATTAAAAATCATAATTTAATTTTTTTAATTAAAAATAATAGAAAATCAGCTCATCCCTCCATGTCACACGGTCTCCATCAGCCACCCCGGTGGAGTGGCCGCCTGGCCCCTCTCAGAAGTCATTACTCCGTCGCCATCGCCCCAGAGGCCTCTATCTGTCTACCTCAATCTGCAAATTCCAGAAGCTCCGCGAGCAGTCCCACGGTTGTAGCGCACTTGAGTGGTTTAGCAATCTTCAGACTGCCGTATTTTCACTTTTTCCTGAAGTGTGATGGACATGCCAAAAAGAGTGCCCACGCCCTAAGTGCAGAGTTCACCGGGTTCTCACAAGCTGTATCCACCTGTGTCACCAGGTATTAGATCCAAAAAGATCAAGAAACACAAGCTATCAGCACACAGACACCCCCTTGTGTCCCCTCCAGGCACAGCTGCCACCACCAGCCCCACGAGGGCAACCGCCAGCCACCCTGACTCCCACTGGCCCTGCCTGTCGGCCACGCGTGAACGGAATGACACTGCCTCCCGGGGATGTCTCTTTCGCTCTGTTACGTGTGTGAGTCCCCCACCTGCTGTGTGCCTTTGTACACTGTTCATTCTCCTGGCTGCATAGTATTCTAAGGGGTGAAGAGACCATACTTAGTGGATTGCGGTGTAAGCTCACCTGCTCCACCACACGCTGCCTGGGATATGCACACACGTCGTAGGATAGACTACAAAGAGGCCTGAGCACTGTTTCCCTAGACCAGTGACGGCGAACCTTTTGAACTCGGCGTGTCAGCATTTTGAAAAACCCTAACTTAACTCTGGTGCCGTGTCACATATAGAAATGTTTTGATATTTGCAACCATAGTAAAACAAAGATGTATATTTTTGATATTTATTTTATATATTTAAATGGCATTTACCAAAGAAAAATCAACCAAAAATATGAGTTCGCGTGTCACCTCTGACACGCGTGTCAGAGGTTCGCCACCACTGCCCGAGCCTCGGAACAGAGACTGTCAGTGGTGGCGGCTCACCACCATCAAGGCAATCTTTTTGGATCTAATACCCCCTTCCTCTCTGAAATGTACCCAGAGCCGAATATAGTTTCATATGTGTCCTGGCCGAGTCCTTAGTTGAACTAAGAACTCCCCTTTTCCTTAACCCTACACTCCACCGTCCAGGTATTACCCCGCCCCCTCTTCTTCACATGCCGTCATAGCACCAGGCCTCCCTTCTGTATGAAACCGACACAACTGCGGAGCTTCTCGAAGCCCAGAAGGCGGCAAGGCCGCGCCACGCAGGCACAGGCAGCAGACGGGGCCTGCTCCCAGACAAGGCCGTCTGCCGGAAGGCTTTCCCTGCAGGGTACCCTTGAGAGGGGACCAGAAGTCACCATTCCCACCTCTATCTTCCCCCAGATGTCCCAGGCCCAGCCTAACGTCTGACTTATCTGCCAGGGCAAAGAAAGCCTGTCAGCTTGGAGGCAGGAGCCCCTGTCCCCAGGTCACTGGGACTCGGGCTACGCCTGCCGCCGGCAGCCCCGGCGAGGAGACACGTGGCCACCTTCCCCCGAGGCTCGGCTAAGCTCCCTGTGACCTACATCCGAGAGCTATAAGCCCACTGCTAAGTCCACCCCCCTCCCCCGCCGTCCTCCCCCCATCATCCGCACGCACAGAGAAGGCCGGCGGGCTGCAGAGCGGATTCACATGAGCGGGGTGCACTAACCAGCCCCCCCACAAACAAGCCAAACATAACCACCCAAAGTGCTCTGCTACGAAGGAAACGCCATATTTGTGAACTGTCCACAATCCAGGGGCTCCAGGAGACAGGAAGCCACCCCATCTCAGGCGAACTATGTCTGGGACCAACCAGGGAAGGCTTCTCTGCACTCAGAGTCGGAAAAACATTTTTCTCTTTTCTGACAACATGCTAGTTATTTTAAAAGTCCCCACACACAGACTCAGTTCCTCTGACAAAGATGGCAAACTATCACTGAAAATACCTAAACACTTCTTATTCAAAACTCCCTAAATGAAGTGATGCTTTATGGCTGCATGTATGCTTCCAAAATTAAAGCTTACAATTGCATCAAAATTAGAGATACCGTTGTGTGTAGAAAGAGAAAGGGGAGGTTAGACCAAATGGTTAGAATTGGGAAGTCTGGACCAAGGGCTATATGGGAATTCTTTGTGCTTATCTGAAAACTTTTCTGTACGTTCAATATTATTTCAAGCAAATGGTTTACAAATATATTAAGAATTCGCAACACATTTCAAAAGATGTTATCACAACGCCCAGAATTCGGCACTGTTCAGAGTCCATGAGTCTGAGTTGCTTCGTGGGCAAAACAAAGCCCTTAGTTTTCCAGAATACTCTACAGGTCAATACGAGATCTCAGAAAAATGGGCCACCAGTAGTTATGTCTAACTTCACACCAAACTTCTGCAACAGAGGTTCCTGTGTCCTCCCTATTTATCAGCTGGCAACCTTCTCCCTCATCCCCTGGACTTGACCGCCTTGCCCACAGCCCTCACATTTCCTCACCACCAAAAAACTTTTAAATAAATAAAAACAAGACAAAGGCAAAGCCCGGACTAAGAGTGTTCCATGTTGGTAAAAGTGTCACATCTGGAGCCAGACTGCCTGGGTTCAAATCCCAGCTCTACCACTTATCAGCTGTGAGCCCCAAAGGGCTGGTTACTTAACATCAAGCCTCAATTTTCTCATCTGTGAAATGGGAATAGTAATGCCTATCCAAGAGGGTTGTTGTGATGATTAACTTAGTTAATCCATATTAAATGCTTACATTAGTGACTTATATATAACAAACACTATGTATTTACTATAATACTACATCATCATCGTTATCATCATCATCATCATCTTCCTTCTTTGCAGACCGGTTCAAAAGGGCAGAGGAGAAAACAGACAGCAGGAAAGAAAGTGAACCTGGGGCTGAGAAGATGGGGAAAGAGGCTGGCAAAAACGAGGTCCCAGGGGCAACAGTCAGAAGGAAGTCACTATGGCCCAGCTGGTGCGGCTCAGTGGTTGAGCATCAACCCATGAACCAAAAGGTCAACGGTTCAATTCCCAGTCAGGGCACATGCCCAGGTTGTGGGCTCAATCCCCAGTAGGGAGCATACAGGAGGCAGCTGATCAATGTTTCTCTCTCATCATTAGTATTTCTCTCCCCCTCCCTTCCTCTCTCTCTAAAATAAAGAAAAAATATTTTTTTTTTAAAAAGGAAGTGAACATGGCCAGTACGTACCTGTGGGACAGACACCCCTTAATTTGCAAACCCTGCCAAAGCACACAGGAATGTCGTAGCACAGGGGGACAGTCCCAGGGGTGAAGGCAGCAGGCAGAGATGGCACAACGCAAGGACCATGAGAATAGAGTGTGCCAGGTCAGTACTTGTTGCTAAATGGAAAGAGCAAGGATGCCAACCCAAGCCTGCTAGCCACTGCGAGGAGGAGCAATGCAGCAACCACGGGGCAGGGCTAAGAGCCCTACCAGCTGGCAGGGTTCGCGCACACGCGCCGGATGAATGGGCCGGTTTCTAAGCGGGGACACCTCGGGGCAGGGCCATGCATGAGCGAGACAACCCATTTCGGTGGCTGCCTGAACCACTGGCGGTTCATCTGCTCCAATGACAGTGTCACGGCCTGAAGAGCTCTTAACCAAAACCCTCAGAAGCAGGTGAAAGGCCAGGCTTACCCCTTTTCTCAAAAAAGGCAGAGTGCTTGCTCCAGTCCCACTCATGTTAATTTAGGAACAGAGTGGAGCCAAGAGGAGGTGGCTGCTGGGCCTCATGTCAGAGTCTAGCCCAGAGCAAATGGGTTTTCTGGAGAAATTAGTCATGGGCCTTAGTGTGAACACACCCTCCCTCAAGCAAATATTTGGCGATCTCTGAGTCCGTACCTTGGATGGCAGCCATGACCCAGGAGGCAAGCTACAAACTGGAGGAGCCAGAGTATCCATAGGGGTAGGGGCTTACAGGACGCAGACGTGGCTGAAAACCTGACCAGGGACTGCCTGAACCCTGACCACAGCGTCCTCAGCCAGGGACCCGCCACTCACTGCAACCAGACGGGCAGGAGAGGGGTGGATGGGTCCTTCTGAGCATGAGCACAAGCATGGCCATGGCCCCCCGGCCAGCAAAGGCAGGTAGCCCCTTGCAAGGGGAGGGGGGGGCCCTGAAGCGGGTGGGGCTCTGGTACCAAGTGAGAGAGGAGGGGACGGTGATTTTCCACTTAAGGCCCTGCCCGATTTGCTCTTTGTGCCCAGGACTCCCAGGAGGCCATTAAATCAGGTGGCCAGGATCCCTTGATTAGTCCCGGGGCTGCAAACTAAAATTCCTGCTGCCTCATAGGTGCCAGCCACACCCTCGGCGGTGAGGTGGGTGAGGAGGCCAATGATTAGGAAGGGGTGTTTTGAGCCAAGGGCTCTGCTAAACCTGTGCTGAGGAACGAGCCCCAGGATCCTCGGGGAATGAATGCCTTTATCCAACAGAGCTGCTGGGTCTCCCTCTTTACAACCCCGCCTGTGACAGTCCCTGGAGCCCCATCCACCAGTGTCCCCAGGCAGCGGGTCTCTTCGGGAGGTCACAGCTTCCCCCAGGAGGCCCCCTCCACATGCATCGACGACGGGCTCCTTCCTGGAGCTCAGGACACCGGTGCTGTGGGGTCTGGTCCCCGGGGACCCACCTGGCTTCCGCTGCCGTGCATGATGTTCTCCGGCGTGTCATACACCTCGGACTCCATGTGAACATTCTGGTTCTTCTCTAGGCTCACTTGCACCCGCAGAATTCGAAAGTAAGACCCACCAAGGTCCAGGGCAATGAAATCTCCCTTTTCTGTTCGGGGAGAAAGCAGGTATTGAGTCAGATTCAGGTTTTACGAAGGCCCCACACTCTGCCACTTGTCCTGGGGTCCGACCATCCCCTCCCGGAGGCCCAGCACTTCCGGCCAGGCACCCTGAAAATGCCCACTAAGTACAAAGTCCCACCCCATCTTTCCCTAACTCCTGGCCTACATGAAAAATAAAACTAGCATTTCAACTCAGCGAAACCCCACCTCTGAGGTCATCGCATAACTTGGGTTCCTCCCATGTCAGGTCAGACAGGACTACAGCGAGGCCAGAGCTCCATTTATTCCCCAGGGGAATTTTTTATTATTATTATTGTGGTAAAATGTACATAAAATTTGGCCTGGCCAGAGTGGCTCAGTGGTTGAGCATGGACCTATGAATCAGGCGGTCACGGTTCAATTCCCGGTCAGGATACAATGCCAAGTTGTGGGCTTGATCCCCAGAGTGGGGCGTGCAGGAGGCAGCAGATCCATGATTCTCTCTCATCAGTGATGTTTCTCTCTCTCTCTCTCTCTCTCTCTCTCTCTCTCTCTCTCTCTCTCTCTCCTCCCCCTTCCTCTCTTAAATCAATAAAAATATATTAAAAAAACATATGTATAGATATATACATAAAACTTACCATTTTGCAACCATTTTTAAGTGTACAATTCAGTATACTCCCAATGTTCTGCAATCACCACCACTATCTATTTCCAAAACTTTTTATCACCCCAAACAGAAACTCTATAACCATTAAGCAATAACTCTCCATTTCCCCTCCCTCTAGTCCCTGGTAGCCTCTATTCTACTCTCTGTCTCTATAAACTTGCCTATTCTAGATATTTCATATAAGTGAAATCATAATATTTGTCCTTTGGAGTCTAACTTATTTCATTTTGTATAAGAACTCAAAGGCTCATCCATGTTGTAGCATGTGTCAGTACTTCAGTCCTTTTGAGGCTGGATGATATTGTGTGTACATATCACATTTTGTTCATCCATTCCTCTGTCGGTGGCCACTTGGGTTGTTTCCACCAACGGATGTTTTTAACAGAAGTCCCAGTTGATCACCTAAGAGTAAACTGGCCTGACATCGTTGCATTCCTCAGGACCAATGTGTGCAAGAACTGGGGTGGCCTCAGCAGAACAGAGAACGATGATGGACTGTACGCCGAGACCACCATACAGCACCCAGGGTGGTAGCCATGGGCAGGATTCCAAACAGTAAGCCACCACCAAACATGACCTTATTTCTCATTCGTTACCCCCACACATGCTCCCCCAAAATCAGTTAAAATCTGTTCATTTTCCTAGCCACCGTGGTTCAGTGGTTGAGCATCAACCTATGAACCAAGTCACAGTTCAATTCCTGGTCAGGGCACAAACTTTTAAAGCATAAAAGGTTTTAATTTTGATGAAATACAACTTATTTTTTCTTTTGCTGTTTGTGATGTGGGTGTCATTCTCTATGAAGCCATTGCCAAAGCCAAGGTCACAAAGATTCACACCTCTATTTCCTTCTAAGAGTTTTACAGTTTTAGCTCATCATAACTTGTAAGTTAATTTTTTATATGATATGAGGTAAAGGTCCCACTTCATTCTTTTGTATGTGGATAGATATCCCAGCATCATTTTCTTTGTTCTTTAGTGCAGATCATGAAAATTCGGTCTGGTAAACAACTATAAACCACTTGTGCATAGGGAAGTCACAGGCACAAAAGTGAACACCATGCTAGGATAAAATTATGAATGTTTTTATTTTGTTTCAATATTTTAAAAATCAATTCACTGCTTTAATGTTTATATATTTTTTCATGTTTTACACTGGCTCGTCATCATAACTTTAAAAAAAATAGCATCAGGAATTTTTTGTTTGCCAGCCTGGTGAAAAGTCTCATTTTCAGTCGACTAAAAGGCCTAAGGAAACACAAGTTCTTGTGCTCAAGTCCCAGGTGATGGAGGTGGAACCTGCTTAATGGTGCCAGTGTTGACAGCAGGTAAGAGCTTTCCGCCCTTCACGCAGGAAGGGGTCAGGTTTCACACAGTACCTTTCCAGGACCCAGGCCTAACGGTTCTCAAGGTGAGTGAACATGACCGTAGCCACCTATGACCCAGGAGGAACTGGCCTTAGGGTGTGTGGGGCTGGCCCGCACTTCTGCAGCTCTGCAGACCCCTCCCCTGCGTCCCAGCCGATGGCCTGTCCACCCCAGCTCTCTGCTGCTCTGTGTTCTCACCAGCACAGGTCAGCGGGGTCCTGGGGAGTTGGGTCAGAAAGGGTGGCCTTGAGATGTCAGGACAAGGCCAAATACTGGACACTCCACCCCTGGAGGTGGGGATGGATGACGTGCGGGGGGCTTTCCCTGGAGGCAGTTCCCAAAGGGTCACTGTCAGCCCAGCGCAGCTCCTGGTCCTTCCCTGAGCAGCGACCCTCATCCCAGGGCGTGTTTGTGCTCAAAGAAACGGCAGTTGGCACCTCTTCTATAAATCACATTTGCAGCGCAGGAAACAGGGGACAAACATTAACTCCCTTTCTCAGTTTATGGGTTAGGAAGCTCCAACCAAACCAGCCGAATGACCTGCTCGTGGTCACACCTGTGGCGAGGCCAGGGCCCCTCCCTTTCTTAGTCACTCGTATTCTTGTAAATGCTGTGATGCTCATTGTTTTTTATGGGTGTATGTCCTATTTTCCTTAGTTGGATGATAAGCAACCTGAAAGAAAGGCCAATTTAACATGCTTCCCTCCCGCCCCAGTTCTGAGTCCTGCACATAGCAGGCCATCAGCAAGGTTTGCTGCTGGTTCAGTAAGAACAGCCTGGGTCAGACACACCGTCTGCTCAGCCCCATTCTCGGCCACGCAAAGGACAAGGAATGACTTCCGGTAAGGGCAACATGCTATCGGGTCAACTTTACTGCCTGTCTAGCATCTCTTTAGACAACTCCCTTCCTGTCTTATAGCTGAAGTTGGGGTAGTGCTGACCACCGCCCCCCCCAGCTCCAGGGGGCCAGTGTGTGACCCAGGAGCAACCAGAGTCACCCATCTTGCCACAAGGATTGGTTCGGGGTGGGCACATGACCCATGCCAGCCAGTCGTCACCCTCTGCAAGACCATCCCTGGGATGGCCAGCTCTGAGGTGAGGAGTCGGCTGGGGCTGCAGGGCTGTCTCCAGCTGAGGGAGAGGCGGCCTGCGCAAGAAGCCAACGAGACTGAAAGAATATTAGGCAGAAGCCAACTTACGACGAGATTTCCCAGGCATACGAACCAGGAAAGGCCTCTTTTGCTTATACAAACCGGAGTTAGAGTTCTTTCCATTTTGTTTAAATCCTCACCCAAGGATATGTGTATTGATTTTTGAGAGAGAGAGAGAGAGGGAGAGAGAGAGAGGGGGGGGGGGGGGAGAGAGAGAGAGGAACATCAATGTGAGAGAGAAACATTCACCAGTTGCCTCCCCTACACCCCCTGACTGGGGATTGAACCCACAACCTAGGTATGTGTCCCGACCAGAGATCAGACCTGCAACCTTTTTGGTGTCTGGGACGATGCTCCAACCAAGTGAGCCACCCAGCCCAGGCCCAAGTTCAATATTCTTTATTAGGGAACGAGTCCACCAAATACTTGCCTCATAACAAAGGGGCCTATCACCCCCTTTTCCCTCAGGTTGGCACCCTGATTCGGACCTGTGGTGTCCAGTCAGCCCACTGCAGAGGCACCAGAGATCCATCTGTGGGCTCAGCCACATTTTGCGGGGGATCGGGATCGGGTGAGACAGCCCCCCTTTATCCACCTCTCCTGCCCACAACATCGCAAGGATGCCAGTGAATTCTGAAAACCTCTGAATCTTTCCTCCGAGGTTAGACATACACACTTGGTGGGGGCAAGGGGGTCCTCTGACTAGTCCCATAGATTGGGAGGGCCTCCCCAAAACTCGTACACGGTCAGTTATTACATTAGAATAATGAAGAGGAGGATAACGGCTCACTGTAACTCTTATGGTGGTTTGCTGTTTCCAAAGCACTTTTACTTGATCCTCCTGACAGCCTGGGGCAGGTAGGGCAAGGATTCTCGTGCCCATTTTACAGATGAGGAAATGGAGGCTTAGAAAGTTAGCTGACTTCTCCGAGGTCACACAGATGAGGAGCAGCGGAGCCAGAGATTAATCCAGTGTTCCCGGCTTTTGTTTTATTTATTGTCCTTTCCCTTTCAGCCTCTTTTTGTAGTGGTGGGCTTTCCTCCAACTTCCTCTTCACATCTTGGGCCTCAGCCTTCCTTCCTGCTGCTGGTGCCTCCTACTTACGACTGCTTCCCACATTTCCCATCTCCACCGAAGCTCGGAGAACGGCTCTTCTGGAGGAGGCTCGTTACACAACGCATCTGAAGGGCCCTGGCAACTCTCCACTCTCTAATGACAGCCATTATTACCAGCGAATAATAGAAAACAAACACGGGACAGATGTCGCTCTTGAGCCCAGGCCTGCGCTGGGATCAGGGCAAACAAAAACCGCGCTTTCATGAAATGCCTTACCTCTGCCTTGCTCACTGAATTAATTCTGCACCTGACATACGAAGGCTGTCTTTCCCTCCTGTGTGCAATCCAGATACTTGATGAGTAAAAAACCAACTAGGACTCTGGGACATTCCAGAGATTTCACAGATGGGAAGATAAGGAAACTCAAATACGGAAACTGAGTCAGAGACAGATCAGTGTCCAGCCCAAATGAGAAGAAAGGAAATATTTTCCTCCCTTTGGCTACAAAGTAGTACTATGTATATAGAGAGCTCAAAAAATTAACAGTGAAAGAACAAGCATTAACAGCGACCGCACCACAAATCAAATATTTTTTAAATTACCCTTTTGGATAGAGCGTGCTAGGAACCATGAAGCAAAAACAAAGAAATATTCAACGCAATTTACCCTCAATTACAATTGGTATTTATAATATTCTTAAGGATAGATGAGGAGAGAGAAAAAAAGAAAAGGTTTTACAAATAAAACTGATGACCAGGGTCTTTGGAGGGAGACTGGGCAGCTTTGAAAGGAGACTTCTGCTCAGCCACGTCACCAGAGTAAAAAGGCTTTAACATCTCCCTTCTTTCATTTATGATCCGTACCGTTCCTATTCCAGGAAGGATATGCAGCCGCTAAATGCCACCTTAGGGTTTACAATTTTTTTAATGTGTAGATTATTGAAGATCAATTAAAGAAAAACCACTACCCATAAAAAATGTCCAAAGGTAAAAAAATAATAATAGTAATGGGCTGATACAGTTATAAAAAAAAAAGTAGCTTTTCCAAACTCTGAGCCCAGTCCACCGGGGGAAAGGTCGCAGGAAAGGAAGGTTTGTGTCTCCCTTTCCGTGGAAGTCGCATCACCCCCGGAGGGGCAGGGGCAAACCTCCACGGGGTGAGTCCAATTTGTCCTTCCGTGGTTTGGGACTCCCACTAATTCCGTTGCTGACTAATTACGCCGTTGAAGCAGTAATTAACACCCCAGAAGGGGAACGGCACCATGGTTTACTACGAAGACGACCAGCATTCTGATGGCTCCCAGGGACCTGCTGGTTCTTGGTTGCTAAGTGAGCAGGGGAGGGGAAGGGAAGGCACATCTGACACTCAGGGCAGGGCCTGGACTCGGGGCAGGTCTCCGAGGCCTTGGCATCAACGTCAACGTCAGGGTGGGGCTGTGAGGGCCATTTCACGAAGAGAGTGGGCCCCAGGGCGCCTGAACTGAACCCACCCGTGAATATCAGGAACGGCCAGAGGAGAAACGCTACAGGATGTGCTGTGGTTGCACTGCTCAAGTCCCAACTCTTATACCTGGAAATATGGCCCTATGTGGACGCAGGTTCTTTGCAGAAGTAATCGGGTTAGGATGAGGTCATTAGTGTGGGTCTCACCTCACTGGTACCCTCAGAAGAGGAAATGCCATGTGAAGAAGGGCACGCAGGGAGAGCACCATGTGATGGCCGAGGCAGGCTGGTGGACACCGTGCAAATCAAGAAACACCCAGAACAGCACCAGCAGCTAGAAGAGGCCAGGGCGAGCCGACCCGGAGTCTCAGCGGGAGCCTGGCCCTGCAGACACCTTGACTTTGGACTTCTAGCTTCCAGAACTGTGAAACAGTGTGTTCTCGTTATGAAAAGCCACCAGCACTTCCTATGGCAGCCTTGGACACTAAAGCAGGGGCAAAAGACAGGCAGCGGGGTGAGGGGTGGGGTGGGAGGAGAAGGGCACTGAGGGCGGGGCAGCAGACCCAGACCCTCGGCACAGGACGGTGGGTCCCGGCACTTCAGGGTTTTGGTTTCACCTCCTCCTTCTCCTCCTGTTTTTTGTTTGTTTGTTTTGTTTGTTTTTTAATCCTCAACCTAAGGATGTTTTTCCCATTGGTTTTTTTAGAAAGAGTGGGAGGGAGAGAAGTGGGAGGGGAGAGAGAGAGAAACATAGAAACATCAATGTGAGAGAGACACATTGATTGGCTGTCTCCCGCATGAGCCCCTACCAGGGCTGGGGAACCCTGACCAGGAATGGAATCCTTGACCCTTCAGTGGGCAGGCGGACATTCTAACCACCGAGCCAAGCCAGCCGGGCTCGCCTGGTCCTAGCACCGGTCTGTGCTCCTAAGAAACTGCCCTAAACATCTGGCCCCATCCACACTGGAGAAGAAAGAGGCTCCAAAGGAGTCTTGGGGCCCAGGCCCCCGGCTCCCGTCCCACAAACCCTAGGACAGTGACCCCCCTCCCAGCATGGCTTAGCACCACGTCTGTCATCACACTGAAGGCACCACTGATTGTGAGACACATCCCTGTTTCACATAAGATGAAGAAAAAATGCTGCCGATAATAACTATAAGATGCGATTATTGTACAATACATTAACGATTTCAGAGATATTCAAATAAAAAATTATCTAAAAACAGATGAAATATGGGGGGAAAGATCAAAGAGGTGTGGGGAAAGGCAAGTAAGCCAGGCAAGCTGGTTTCTTTCCCACAGGACTGTCACAGTCTGTATCATCTGGTGTCTGTTATGAATTCGTCTCTACGACGGGGCTGCAGAATGCGGATTTTCCCAAATGAGTCTGAATTCTGAGCCTTGTTTTGAAGGGCAGTTGATGGGGCAAATGGCTAGGTTACTAGTGTACTTAGATCACACTCTGAGCCCCTCGAGTGGGAATGATTTGGGGAAGGGTGAGGGAGAGAACCCCTGCTGACATCCGGTCTGAGGATGGGGAGCTGGCTGGGGGGGGGCGGGGTCAGGAGGAAGGGCAGGCATCTGCTCCTTGGATGTGTTAGTCTCGGGCCAATAACACAGAATCAGGTCCCCGAAGACATCAGGTAGCCTTCTGAGCTCTTCCAAGTAAAGAGGGGCCATGGCCACCCATTCCCCGCCTCTCCTCTCTCAACTGGCAGCAGACACAGCCGCACCGCTCCTACAGAACTCCAGAGCTCCACTAGCTAAGCCGGGAAAGGCTCAGTGCTCCCAGATGTGAGTACCATCCAGGGCTGGGAAAAAGCAGAAGTGAACTACAAACCCCGAGACATCAGAACAAAACCCAGGGCACAACACCGTCCAGCCACTCTGAGGCCAGAATCTCTTCGGCGGTTAATAAAACCCGACACTGCTAGTAACCGAGACCTCAGGGAAAACCAAAGGATGGAGCTGGAGGAGATTTGAAATAGTCAAGAGCCATCAGGGATACAAATGCCAACGTGTGTGCATGGAGCACAGCCCGCCGGGGGCACAGGGCACACGCTCTCCCTCAGCACGGGAGCCATCCAGACTTCTAACGGCCGCTGCAGGCAGAGCAGGACTTCCCCACAGCCCTGCCCTTGCCCATCCTTTGTGCACATCAGCTGCAACAGCTGCAGTTCTCCTGACATCCATTCTGCAGGCTGCATGCCAGCTGCCCCAAATCCCAGCTTTACACAAACCTCCAGAGCAGGGAGTGAGGGCCGTACTCTCAGGGCATGCACTCACAACCCCAGGAGAGACTTGACTTCCTTCTTCCTTCTCTCACATACAGGTGAGTCCCAGCCTAGAGCACAGAACCCAGCTCAGAGGGGGTGCCTGCCCAAACTGGGCAGGAACAGCACCTGCCCCTGCAAACTAGTAACGGTGGGTTGGCTGGACAGAACAGCTCCGTGAGCAGGCCAGGCTGTGCCCTCTCAGCCTCCACCCTGCCAAGTGCAGGGGCTGAACCCCCCTCCCCCTCCACCCCCGCTCCCCACTGTGGGGCATGAGCCACACCAACAGACACACCAACAGGATAATTTTTTCTTCCATTCTCTCTCCCCTGGCCTTTCTCTGCTTGGGGGCTACCTTGATTTAGATCTATACGATTTGTTCAGATGGGGACTCGAATCTCCCCTGAGTCTGAGGCCCACCAGTCACTAGGATTGCTACTTATTAGAAGGGAGGCCTGATGCCCTGATGGAGAGATGCTCCTAAAATGAACTCTTCCTTTCTTCTGGAGCCTTTCCTGTTCTGGAGACAAGCATCTCTAAGATCTTACACAGCATCTGTAAGATCCACAAATACAGCCCTTTCTTATCACAAGCTACTAGACCAGAGGTTCTCAACCTGTGGGTCGCGACCCCTTTGGGGGTCGAACGACCCTTTCACATGGGTCACCTAAGACCATCGGAAAACCCATAATTACATATTGTTTTTGTGATTAATCGCTATGCTTTAATTACGTTCAATTTGTAACAATGAAAATACATCCTGCACATCAGATATTTACATGACAATTCATAACAGTAGCAAAATTACAATTATGAAGTAGCAACGAAAATAATTTTATGGTTGGGGGTCACCACAACATGAGGAACTGTATTAAAGGGTCGCGGCATTAGGAAGGTTGAGAACCACTGTACTAGACAGTCAGACCAATGAGGGCAGGTCAGCCTTGTCCAACCATGGTCTCCCTAGTGCCTGACACATGGTAGATGCTCCGTAGGCCTATGTTGGATGGATGGATTGGTAATGTATGGAGGGGAGATGGATGGATGGACAGACAGATGGATGAAATGGTAAGTGAATGAATGAGTAAATGAGCGAACAAATAAATGGAAGTTGGAAGGATGTCTCACAGAGCATTCAGCCCTTGGAGCCGATCTCTGGATGAGAGACTCACCTGAACCATCAGGAGTGGACCTTACAAACGTTGGCAACATCTTGACTGTGGCTGTCGGATTAAAATCCCGGGAAAGACCATGCCTCATCTCCTTCTTGAAACGTGTCATGATATCTATCAGAGTTTCGTCGGAGAGCCGCATGGCATAGAGATACTTGTCAATCTGGGGGAAGGATGAGAAGGAAGGAGAGTGAGGCCAAGGCTGAGGAAGGGCATTCCAGTTCAGGTTTGACGAGGGAGGACAGGGCAGGTGAGGTGCCCACCTGTCCAAGATAATCCAGCTCCCACGGGCACTTGACCAACCATGCTGGCACATCACAAGATGGGAAGTCATCAAATGCCATCAACCAGGTCACTCGGGGCATGCTTGCAAATGCTCAGAGCCCTAACGCCTCCCCTGTAAACTGAGCCAAATGCCTCCAAGGTCCCTGGCAAGCCGCAAATATGACATGGAAGCCGCCCTTTGACAGCCCCCCTCCCACAAGACATGTCAGAGGCGCCTTAAGCCTCCACACAACCCCTTGCCTCTTTGACAAGTGGCTGGCTCATCCTCATGTGAATGGAAGTGCTACAGAGGTTAGGAACGAGAGCTCCAGGGCCAGAAACCTAGAGTTCAAATCCCAGCCCGATCACTTAGCAGGTGTGTGAATTTCAGGTACCTCAGCTGAAAAAGTAAGACAATAAATAGGACCTAACTCACAGAATGTTGTACGATCAAATGAGATGGAAAAGCACCAAAGACACAGAAAGTGTTTGATAAATATCACCTATTATTACTGACACTAGAGGCCCGGTGCACAAATTCATGCACCTGTAGGGTCCCTCGGCCTGGCCTGCAGGATCAGACCGAAACCGGCTCTCCAACATCCCCTGAGGGGTCCTGGATTGCAAGAGGGCGCAGGCCAGGCCGAGGGACCCCACCAGTGCACAATTGGGGCTGGGGAGAAACATGGGAGGTTGGCCAGCCGGGGAGGGACCGCGGAGGGCTCCAGGGCATGTCCGGCCCATCTTGCTCTGGCTGGACCCCAGCAGCAAGCTAACGTACCAGTTGGAGCATCTACCCCCTGGTGGTCAGTGCATGTCATAGCAACTGGTTGACCAGTTGACTGTCTGCCCTCTGGTAGTCAGTGCACGTCATCGCAAGCAATAGAGCAGTCTTAGCATATCATTAGCATATTACACTTTGATTGGTTGAATGGATGACCAGACGACCGGGCACTTAGCATATTAGGCTTTTATTATATAGGATAAGGCAGTGGTATTGACGGGTTTCCTTGGGTGTGATTTCTAAGTAGGTAGAAACAGGCCAAAGGGCTGGAATCCTTCAGAACCTGGGGCAGCAGGCCCAGAGCAGAGACCTTAACCCCACCATCCCCAGAAGATATAGAAACAGCCCCGCAGGCTTCCATGCCCGTGTACCAGGGCTGATATGATCAAGTTTCCAAGTCATTCCATATACTGACCCAACCTGCTCCTCCTCCTGGTTCCCCCTGTTCCTCAAGGTTCCCAGGCTCCTCACCTCAGGCTCCCTGGATTGTCATTGGTTGTTCTTTCTTCATAGTCTCTTCCCATTTATTCTCTCCAAAAGCATTTATTGGGCACATACTATGTGCCTAGCTCTTGGCTCGATACCTATCCTCATGGTGCCTGTCTGCATGGAGTTCACCAGAAGTCATTTTGAGCCATCATTCATGTTTTTGCCACTCCTCGGTAACTGCATGCGTGGATTAGTGATTTCTGATTGATTACTCATTCATTCACTGTAATAGTTTTCCATTTTCAATCCCTCAACCTTCCAATTAATCCTCTTAGACCCTGCCACACTCAGCTTCTTACACTGCAACACTGGTCAATTCATTCCCCCGCTCGAAGCCTTGCAATGCCTCCCCATGTCCGAGGCACCTGTGCTCTGTAGGTGCGGCTCGTGCTCCGTGAACTCCAGCCCAACTACCTCTGCCATTCCTGGTAGGTGCTGGGCTTCCCAAATCTCACGTACCCTTCCACCTTCAGATCAAATGTCACCTCCTGCGGATGCCCGAGTCCCTCAGGCTAGAGACAACCCCTCCCTCAGCACTGATGTCTGCCCAAGCTCTAGCCTGGGTCACAGCTTTCTGCATGTATCCCAGTGCCTGGCAGGCAGCCTTGCACACAGAAGGCTCCTGGTGCACAGAGAGACAGATTTATGACCCAGTGAGGCTGAAAAGGCCTTGACTCTGATTTGCTTCTGCGAATGGCATCTCACGCTCACTTTTCAGGGTGACTGGAAATGTCCTGATTCAAGGACACAGAGTCTCCAGCCCCAGGTCACCTCTGCCTATTTTGCTCCTGGGCAGCCTTCTTGCTTTGGTCTCTATGCCTGTGCTCTCCCAGGCCCTGCCTGCTCCTGCCTCCCTGACAATCAAGGCATTGGCCAAAGTCCCCCAGGGTCCTCCGTGGCCAGAGACAATCCTGGCCCCGCCGCCAATCTCTTCTACCACACCCCCACCTTTCCTTTCCCCTTCGTGGCAAAGTACTGCAAAGAAGGGCAATCAGAAACCACCGAGCGCTGAGCTAGAAATGGCCAGAACCACAGCCCTACGAAGAGACATGCTCCGTTCTGCCCCCAAGGTCAGCAGCACCGGATCAGCAGTCCTTGCCACATGGCACCCACAGGAGCACACGGGGGTCTACTGAGTGCACGCCAGAGAAGGCTTCTGGGGAGGGTGACGGCAGGGTGCATCCAGGAACAGCAAGAGCGTGCGGGAAGGCTGAAGGCAAGGGAGGGTGGTTTGCGCAATGAACAGAAATAAACTCCATGTGCATCCAGCACACAGTGTAAGTGGGGCAACTGGAAAGAGCTAAACCATGCAGGGCTTTATAAGCCACATAAACACATTTAGATTAACCCCAAAGCATGGCAGCCGTGGAGTGACTCGAATGAGTATCCACAATGAGATCTGTGTTCAGAATAGATCAAGCTGTGTATGGGGTAGAGAACGGGTGAGCAGGAGCAAATCCGTGCAATAGTCGCATGGCTACTCTAGCATTTTGGGCATGCTTCAACTGCCGCACCCCTCACCCCACAATGTGATGATCTATTTACTGATTTGTCCATCTCGTCTGATAATGTGTGAGTCCCCCAGGGAAAGGAAAGCTCAAATAGGCCTTTGGAACTCACCCAGTTGCCTCGTACAAAATAGGAATTCAATTAATATCAGATGTTGGAATAATACTTTATCATTATACTAGAGGCCCCGTGCACGAATTTCATGCACAGGGGTGGAGAGGGGGATCCCCTCAGCCCAGGCTGCACCCTCTCCAATCTGGGACCCCTCGGAGGATGTCCGGCTGCTGGTTTAGGCCCTATCCCATATTACCTCTTTATTATATAGGATTGTGGTTTACAAATGATTTCACATCCAGTATGCCATTTAACCTTCAAAACGACCCTGTCAGCGAGACTCGTACCCTCTTTTTGGCCTCCTTTTTCAGATCTCTTTGGAAATGAGGTCCACTTCACTGTTGCAGAAACTGAGGCTCCAAGAAGCTAAGTGATTAGTTCAAAGCACACGACCAGAAGTCGGGTCTCATACCTGCAAGTCTAATGCTGTCTTTAACAATCATGCCCGTCCCCAAGGGAAGGCCTGTCCCTGTGGAGGGCAGACCAAGGAAAGCTGCTGAGGTTTTCCAGCTGGACAGGGAGAAACTTCTAGAAAAGGCAGGGCTCTCCATTACTCCATCCTGTCTCCTAGCTCAAGGTGCAGCTCGGCACAAGAACACGGATCTGAGAATCCTGACGTTGTAGGACAGCCAAGCCAAACCCAAACGGAGCCTAGAAGCTCAAATCAGAAAGCCGGCTGGGAACAGAGAAAACCTGCCTCCTCTGGCTCAGGTTCACGAATCAGCATGTGGCACACCCCCTCCCCAAGGAGATGTAGGAAATGAGGCCCAAAAGGGTACAAGCTGGGGCAGAGCTGGCCCTGAACTTGAGGCCTCCTGGATGTCATGTGAATGAGGATACACCAAGGGGAGCCCTTTCCACTGGTCCGAGGGAGCTCAGGCGGGGCCTCCAAAGAGTGGAGACCCTGGGGCTGGGGCTGGCCAGGTACCCACCACCCTGGGCACCTCTCCGCACAAGGGGCCTCTTTCCCCTCCTGCAGACCAGCTGTGGGCTGCCGCTGGCTGGGCGGCTGCTGGCCACCTGGGGTGGGGACTGAGGATGGTGGTGGAAGGAGGCGGGAGAGGAGGGTGTCAGGGAAGCCACCCCTGCCATTTTCTCCAGATCTCGGAGAGGCTGTGCTCTGCAGGAAACCCCGTAACAGAACTGTTATTTCTTTCTACAGGGGGTGGGGCCAGAAGCCCAGGAGGGGTGAGATGGCAGAGGGTTCAGACCTGGAAAAGGACAACTTCTGGTCTTGGGACGTTTGGCAAAGCCTGTGGCCCTTTCAACTTTTCTACTTCCGTCCCCTCTCCACCGCATGTGCAGGTCTCTTCCTCCCCTCCCTTCTCACCTTCCACCTCCACAGCCCTTCCTCTCCTCTCAGGACTCGCCCTTCACTGCTCTGGCCAGACACTGTGCCCCAACCACCCCTCCTGTGCCTCCGACCCCAGCCCTACATTTGGGTGACCAGAGGGCACAGCACCTCTTCTAGCGGCTACAAGCAGCCAGGCCAGTCTTGGGGACATCTGTCCTAGGATGGAGACTCCCAGACGTACGGGCCCCGAGTGCCCACCCTGGCACACAGGACTCGGGCCAGGCTGGGAGGAAATGGGAGGTGCCAGGGCCAGACACCACAAGCCCGGCGAGTCCTGCAGACACTTGGCCGAGACTGATGAGGACCCTGGGGCAGCCTCCAGAGCACCTTTCACCTGAAGGGACCAGCCCTTCTCCCGAGAGCGAGAGCCAGGTTGGCCGCACAGGATGGACACTCTCGCCCAGATACTAAGCAAGCACTTGTCCTGGACTGTCCTTCCTGCAGACCAGGAGGGCCCGAGCTCTCAGCAGCTCCAGGGGCAGCTCAGGAGATGTCAGAGGGGAGAACGTAGCCTCGTCGAGCGCCTGGCCCAGAGCCGTCAGCTAATGAGCACACACAGGGGCCACGCACTGTGCTAAACGCCACCATTTCTGTGCTCGGCCCCAGTGCCCCCTGCTCCCAACAGAACACGCACAAAATATCAATGCAAGACCGGACGTGCCCAAGTGAACGAACAGGCCAGTCGTGGCAGGAGGTGTGACCACTGGTGACCCGGGCATTTTGACCTTCTGGGGGGCGGGGGGGGGGGGCAAAACCATGGAAAATTTTCACCCCCTCTCTCGTCCTCTCCTGTGAGGATCAGGAATGAGGCAGATATTGCCCTGGCCGGTTTAGCTCAGTGGATAGAGCGTCAGCCTGCGGACTGAAGGATCATGGGTTCGATTCCAGGCAAGGGCACGTGCCTCAACTGCAGGCTCAATCCCAGCTCCCATTGGGGCATGTGCGGGAGGCAACCAGTCGATGTGTCTCTCACATCAATGTTTCTCTCTCTGTCTCTCTCCCTCCCTTCCACTCTCTCTAAACATCAATGGAAAAACAGCCTCAGGTGAGGAGTAACAAAAAGAATGAGGCAGAGCAACAGGTGGGCCTGAAGGTGCTCCGTGCATGCTTTCAGAATGAACTTTCAAAAAAGGAAACTGGGGAGCTGGCAGTGAAGGGCTGAGGACTCTTGCTTAAGAAAAGGGCAGTGGTTTCAACATCGGATTCACTTCTCTTTCCTAGACTGACTCAGGAGAAAACAGGTCCCGGGGGGTTCGTGTTATGTTAATAATAGCTCACATGTGCAGAGGGCGTTCCCCCTTTACACAGGACTGCTCATACATTAGCTCATGTGCATGTCATAGTAAGAGATGAGATAAGCTCAGAGATGCCAGGTGCTGGGGATGAAGCAGGTGCTTGATATGTTAGTCCCCTTTCTCCTAGCACAACAGGAAGGAAAGATCTCTACATTTTACACCAGAGGAAACTGAGACCCATGATTCACAAGGAGTCACACAGTTTGTAATTGGCAGCTGGGTCTACATTCCTCTCCTAGCCCCTCGTTTTGGGCTTCTCCCTAACACTCCCATTCTTTCCCATGTGGCGGGGAGAATAGAAAGCTATGGACAAAGGGGGCTGGGTTCACCTCCAAGATCTGCCATTTATTGGCCCCTGCAACGCTAGACAAGTTACATAACCTCTCTGAGTTTGGCTTTCTTCACTTTTAACATGAGGATAATAATACTTCCACCCCAGACAGCTTCTGGGAGAATTTGTAAAATAAGCATCCAACTTCATTTCCCACCCTCCCATCTAAATGACGAGAAGGGAGACATCTCCCTGCCTCTCCTCTCTAACAGACATGAGCCCGTGTCCCAACTCCTTCTACCCAAATACCCAGAAAAATGCACTGGTCGCCGAACGTTATTGGTCCACGTTGTAGAAGAGAAAACTAAAGGTGGGTGGCACGACACCAGAAACCACAGCAAATGGAAGATTCTGGCAAAATCGCTCTGAAACATTTGCAATGTTTTATTGATTTCTTAAAACAACTAACAGTAAGTTACAGTAAGAATAGCAATACCCATTTATTATTAAAAGAGATCCAAGCAACACATAAATGCAGACAAGTGAAAAGTGGGAGTTCTTCCCCCAACCGTCCCAGGGACAATAGCTTTATGTTGTAGGCTGGTTTTCCTGCCTAAACAAACCCTCACGCATACAGAGCCTGGCTTATTTCATTTTACAACAATGGAATCATAAGCATTTTTTTTCTTTTGAAACCTTAACTCCACCTCCCTATTTCCTCTGGGAACTGCCTCTCGGGACCCCCTGCTTCAAGGATGGAGCACGGACGAGGCAATGGAGACACCTGCGTCTGACTGGCTTTGCCATCCTGTGGGCACCCCAGGCTTGCCATCCACCATGCAGGCGTGTCTGTGACTTTGATCGAGAAAGGCCTCTCTACGCTGCACGCACTTCCACGTGGTGGGCCTTCAACTATCCTGTCCAGAGAAGTAGGGCCGATGTCCTCACTTGTGACGCCCCAGGGAAAAAACGGGGGCCAGAAAGGCTCTCCAGTTGGCCAAGGTGACTCCCTGGTCCTAAGAGATCCAGAGAGGACACGGTTCCCCATCCCTGGCCCTGTGCTCCTCTGTACCTGGCTTGCTCAGCGCAGGGAGAACCCAGGCCGAGGGCTTTCAGGAGCAAGGAGACATGGGAATGCGGGCGGCAGGAATGCCACAGCTCCGTCCACTCCTTGCAGACAGCACGCCACTGCAATGTATGCTTTAGGAAGCCTCCTTCACCCCACGCCAGCTACAAATTACCTGTTCTGATCGGTCCTGGCCCATGAGACCCTCTGCTGGGGGGTGTGCCGCCCGGCAGGGTCCCATCCCTTTTCCTGCCTACCCATGGCTACCTGGCTGCCCAGCCCCACCTCACAGCTGTGGGTGGTGGCCAGAGGAACCCAAGTTTCTGCACTGCTCTTAGCAGCTGGTCGCAGGGAGGAAGTTGGCCATAAGGGGAGATGCTTTGCTCTAGTGGGTTCCCTACAGGAACCAGCTACTCCCAGCTCACCACTGCCCTCCCTCACGTAGCCCCGGGCCCTGACAGTGGCTCTTTACCCACAAAGGTGCTCACGGGTCCACTGTCCACTGATTGCTGGACCTGTACAAGGCCTCTCCTCACCCCGCACCTCTGTCTCCCAAAGCCCATCTCCCAACTCACCCCCTCTCGGAGGGCGTGCCATGATCCGCCCGCCCAACACCGGCCGCTCCCCTCCTCCGCATCCCCTCGCTGTCGGTCACTATGTAGGAATTCATCTCCCTGGTGGACACATCACAGAGTGTGAGTCTTTCTCGGACACGGCAGCCACACACACATGGTCTGTGTCTCCAGCCAGGGGTGGGCAAACTTTTTGACTCGAGGGCCACAATGGGTTCGTAAACTGGACCGGAGGGCCGGAACAAAAGCATGGATGGAGTGTTTGTGTGAACTAATATAAATTCAAAGTAAACATCATTACATAAAAGGGTACGGTCTTTTTTTTTTTTTTTTTTTCAGTTTTATTCATTTCAAACGGCCGGATCCGGCCCGCGGGCCGTAGTTTGCCCACGGCTGGGCTGGACCCTGAGAGCCAGGGTGCAGGGGCCATGCCTTCCAGGCCCTTTGTGTCCCCCCAAAGCCCTCGGCGTGGCTCCTCGGCTGGGCTGGGTGGCCGCTCTGCTGGGCAGGAGGGCCCTGGGGACACCTCACCCGCCCGGGAGTCTCAGGTTTGCTGGCTCAGATAAGGCCGAGGCTCCTCTTCCCTGAACGGCCAGCCCTTCTCCAGCACCGGCCCTCACTTTGGCCTCGCGGTGACCTGTGAGGGGACAACGGCCTCTCCCTGAGGGACAGTGTTCCAGGCGGCCTCTAACCCACCCTCTTCCTCTCACAACATCTGCATCTCGAGACAGGGGCCCTGAGGGCCACAGAGCCCCATGAGGATTCCCAGGCGGCTAGTCAAGCCTCCCGGAGCCTGCGAATACCTGAAAGTCACCAGAGGAAACGCGTTTGGGAAAATATTCCACTTCAGAGGCCCCAGTGAAAACGGGTGGGAGCATCACCCAACAGGAGGTCCCCCGACGGCTGACTGAGCCGTGTGCGGGCGGCTCCCTCCCAGGCTCCTGTTCAAGGCCGGACACAGCTCTGGGGCCTTCTCTTCACTGTATTTCTGCTTCTGAACTGTTGGTTCTGTTTCACTAGGAAGCACCAGGGATTGCTCGTGCCACACTTCTTTTTACTCCCAAAAAGCCAGGAGGAATAGCCTCCAGAAACCGAGCTTCCAGGAACCACGATGAAACGGCAAGCTTAAAGGGCCCGCGCTGGGCACCTCGACCTGCCCCGATCCAGTCTGCACACTTGCAGGGTGGGAGTGACTGGCCCCATTCCACAGCAGGAGCCTGAGGCTGCGTAGTCACAAGGCCCCGAGCACCCAGCAACCAGGGTGGCTCCAGCGTGAGACTCCAAACTCAGTGCTCCTTCCCGTATCCCAGGCTCCTCTGGCCAGGAGGGCCGCGGGAGGCCTCGTGGTCATGCCCAAGGTCCTCAGCGACCTTGACCTTGGCACCCACTAATAAGTGTTTCCTGCTGGGGAGAGAGACAGAGCTGTCATACTGACCTGGCTAAAAATACAGGAGGCGCCCCCCTCCAGGGGGACAGAACAGCCCTGGAATGTGGCTCTGCAAGAACAACAGGCTTCATTCTGAGCCTGCATGGCTTGGCCCGGGGCCAGCCTCCAGACTCACAGTCCCAGTGACCCAGGTACCTCCAGACAAAAGGGAAGGGAGGCTCTGAAGTGCAGACAGTTTTCCTTTCACTAGGACACAACCAGACGCTCTCACCGCTCACACTGTAAGTCGCCAATACACAGGGTGGGAGCAGACCTGGCTTCCGCCAGCTACAGTCTCCCTCTCTAACCTTGAGCAAGTCCGTCCAGCTCTGCGTTCCCACCAGTAAACAGCAACAATGAAAACTGCCCTCTTGCCCTCACCTACGCACAGGAGCTCCATGACCCTGGCTGGATTCCTCAGAACACAGGCTTTCCAGAAACCCACGGTGGCCCAGGCAGATCTGTACCCAGGGCCACTGCCCCACTCGGGCGGGACCCTGCTGCCTCCCCTCTGTGACCCGAAAGCTTCACTCCCCTCCAACCGCCCCCCCCACCCATGCCCCTCAGGGGGCCCACAGGTGTGCTCTGGGTGAAACACCACAGTAACATCCAGCATTTGCAACATTCTGTACACTGTCCAAGCGTTTCTACGTCCCTTCTCTCATCTGATAAATGAGCAGGTAGTAAAGCAGGACTCATTTACCCCATCCGACAGGTAAGTAAACTGAGGCACAGAGAGCTTGATGCCCACGGAACAACACTGCTCCAGCTGGAGGGATCCTTCAGAGGGAATGGATTCCAGCCTCCAGGTCTTACAGAAGAGGAAACAGGGGCCCAAGGACCCCAGGAACCCCCTGCTTCAAGTGCAGAGTGCTTCTGTCCAAACTTCTGAGCCACTGCAGAGCATGTCTAGCAAAGCTCTGTCCAACGGGGACATATGCAAGCCACGTGTGTCATGTTAAACGTTCTAGTACCCACATTTTTAAAAAGCATGTGAAATTAATTTTAATAATATTTTATTTAACCCAATATTCAAAATATTATTCCCACGTGTAATCGATATTTTAAAAATTATGAATGAGCTACTTTATCTTTTTGTCATACAAAGTCTTCAGAATCCTGTGTGTATTTTATGTTTAACGGCACACCTCAAGCCAGACTCGCCAAGTGCTCGGCAGCCACACGTGGCTGGCGACTACGGTTCTGGACAGCACTGCTCTCTCATTCCAGTCACATCATCATCCTGGCAGCCTTGGGGGATGGCTTCTCTGGGAGACCACCACAATGTACCTCTTGGGCGTCTCAAGCCCTGGACAACAGTCCTAGTTCTGCACGCATGGCAAGAGCTACCCACTAGTGTCAGAGTGGCCTGCATCCCACCCAGCCCTACTGCGTTCTGGCCACAAGATCATGTCAATTCCACTTCCTGAAGCTTGCCTGCCCCACATGTCTGGTGCAGGAAGAGCCCAGGCCGGGGTGGCTCAGTCGGTTGGGCATTGCCCTGTGCACCGAAAGGTTGCTGGTACAATTCCTGGTCAGGGCACATGCCCGGGTTATGGGCTCGATCCCTGGTAGGGGGTGCAGGAGGCAGCCGATCGATGCTGTGCTCTCACATCAATGTTCCTCTCTCTACAGCTCCCTCGGTCTCTAAAAATCAATTTTTTTAAATCTTAAAAACACAAGATGCAGGAAGAAATACATATATCCAAGCTTGCTGTAAGGACTCAACTAAATAAAGCATGTGAAAATATTCTGTAAATGGAGCAGAACTCTGCAAAGGTGAGATGGTGCCTTCGTTACAACAGTGGCCTGGTTATCCTACTCCACTCACCCCATCCACCCGAGAGGGTCCCGGAAGGCACCCGGGGACATCAGAGAAATAAATCAGATTGAATAAAGGCTGCAAGCCAACCCCAGAGTCAATCTGCACGTCCAGGCAGAGCTGGGAGAGAATGCTAGGAGTGGCACACAGAGAGCATCCGGGCTCTTCTTGCAGGGTGAGCTGTGCCCTCCCTGGAGGTCCTCTTTTAAATGCAAACGAGGATGGGGGGTGGGGGCAAATGGAAAGGGAAAGGGAAAAATTTGAAAACCAGGAAAAATCCCTAACATTTCGCTGTAAGTGACTTTATTGGGCCAATTTCCTTCCCAAGCAGAGGGAGCTGGTGAGATGGGAAGGTGGGGCTGGCAGCCACCAGCCGGTGTGCTGGTGGAGGGGAGGGTGGGGAGGAAGGAGAGATGGGAGTCAGGGCCCCTGGAGGGTCTGCCCCTCCCCAGAGCTCTTTCTCTTCCTAGACCTGTTTCCCTAGCCAGCAAAATGACAGGGCGGGGTTCTGAGCCAGGGGACCTGGTAGTGTTCCTGTCACGACCACTCATGAGCTGTGTGGTCAAGTTGACAAGTCACTCCACCACGTGGGGGCCTCCAGGTCCCCATTTCTAAATGGAGAGGATGCCCTTCCTCCCATTGCTATGCATACACCCAAGAAAAATGAAAGCATATATCCACGCAGAAAACCTGTGTACACAGATATTTGTTCAGAGCCCCAAAGCAGAAGCAACGCAAATGTCCATCAACTGACAAACGCATAAGCAAAATGTGGGATTATTGATACAGCTAAGCATTAGTCAGCAATAAAAAAGAATGGTGTGATGATACTTGCTACAGCGTGGATGAACCTCGAAAACATGCTTAGTGAAAGGAGCCAGATACAAAGGCCACGGAGTGTATGATTCCATTTATGTGAAATGTCCAGAAGAAACAAATCCATTTAAAGAAAGTACATCCGTAGATGCCAGGGGCTGGATGGAGGGAGGAAGGGGGAGTGACTGCTTAATGGATATGGGGTTTCTTTGGGGGCTGATGAAAAGGTTCTGGAATTAGATGGTGGTGATGGCTGCACAATCTTGTACTAGAAACCACTGAATGGTACACTTGAAAATGGTCGATTTTTTGGTGTGTGAATTCTATCTCGATTAAAAAATAAAAGCAGGGGCTGCACTGCCATCTGACTCGGGTCCGAATGCTGGCTGGCTTTTCTGTGAATGATCTGAGTCCTCACCCGAAAGTGGAGATGATGACAGTGCCCACCTCACAGGGCGCTGTGGGGATGTAATGCCTTTAGCATCAACCTGGCAGTAGATGTGACGGGCATTCGGTTGGTTTCAATTGGTGTTGTTATATTAATGATGAAATAAGGCCCATGATAGGGAAAACACAGACCCCAGTAGGCATTCAGTGCGCCCTTCCCTCTGAGGTACCCTCCAGGTCCGGGCGTCTGCGAGCCTGTAATCAGGCTTGCAATCAGATGAACGCGATCCGACATTTTCTGCCTCCTGCAGTAGCGGGCCTCTCCCTCAGCTTCTGTTTGCAAAGGGCTGAGCCGCGGGCTCCACATTTCAGCTTCCCCGGTGGCTGGTGGCTGCGGGGGCACAGCCACCCTCTCCTTTTACGGAAGACAGTCTGGGAGAGGCTGCTGGCTTGAGTTTTCTCTAACAGAGCTGGGCACGCGTAAGGGACTGATAAGCCACCAGCCCTGCCCGGCTCGGATCCACCCAGGAAGAGAGAGGGTGTGTGGCCAAATGCCCACGTGTGTGTTTTAATTCCCAGAAAAGTTTAACCAATTCATGCCAGATCACAAGGGGCCACAGAGAGTCCTCATAAGCCTTTCTCGCATCTACCCCGCTCCTCGGTTCAGTGCAAACATTTCAGCAGCAAACCATTCAGTCAATGGGGCCGGCACTGCTCACAATGAGCACTGTCAACTTCATTCAGCAAGGAGGGCTCTGCTTCTCGATAGGATGCACTAAGAAAGGGCTAATTTTAAACCAAGCTTGAGTGCTATATTGTGAATGGTAATAACTGACAAGAAGCAGCGTCTTTAAAAAAAAACCCAGAGTCTTTAAAAATGTCAAACATCTTTAAAGGTGTGCCTGCACCAAGGGTGGCGTGGAGCAAAAGGAACCCATACAAAGTTCTGACTGTGGTGTGACCATGGAGGATGGCAACTTGGCAAAACCTTGAAAATGAGAAAATGCACACACTCCTCCACCTACCAATTCCAACCCCAGACTCAGCCTGGGGCCTAGAGAAACTTGCACGTGAACTGGAGATGCGCATGACACTATAACTCGAAAATTTAAAAACCCCAAAGCCCATCAGAAGAGTAGATACACTAACTGCACTGTAGTCACACAATGTAAGAGCACACAGCAGCTTAAATCGAGGAAATAGAGCTACGTGGAAAAAAATCCCAGATATAGATTGTTGAGCTAACAAAAGCAAGCTGCAGAAGGATACGTACATACAGCACCATTTACAAAAGGTTAAAATCCCATAAAGTAACACTCTATGCTGCATATAGATACATGATATGTAATAAAAGTATAAAATCATGCATGGAAATGATGAACACCAAGTTCAGGAGCGAGGTCACCTCTGGACGGAGAAATGGATGGAACTGACGATGGGGATACGAGGGGTTTCAGTTGTGCCTGTAACGTAATAATTGTGTTTTATTTCTCAAATGAGGAGCAGATACACGGGTGCCTGTTATGTCAACTTCAGTATTTTTTATGCACCTCAACTGTTTCATAATATAAAATTAACTCCTACGTACACACATTAATACACATTCCAAAGTAAATCATTAAAATCAACAGAGGTGGGTTTTTCTGGAGGAAAGAAGCAGAGGGAGCGAGGATACCCTCTGAATCCCATTCCAGATTTCCTTAAGGCCTTGAGGAAGTCACTCACCGCCTCTGGAGCTCCAGTCCCGTTTCTAAATGGGGGTAAAATCTCTGCCTTCTGGGTGCTGCACACCGGGGAGCTAGCAGGATGCCCTGAGGAGCTGTGAGGGGGAGGGGCTGCCCTGGGACACACGGGGTCAGTGCCTCATTTCCTGACATATAGACACACACACACACGCACGCACACATGTACGTGGTATCTGATAAGACACCCATGGAGTGTTTCGGGAGAGAAAGAAATACTACAATTTGGTAACTAACCATTTGACTCTCCTTTACAAAGTTTCTACGTATAATATTTTCTTTTGTACATCGACAGCCTGGCTTTAAGCAATTCCTAAGCTGGTGATTTCCCACCCAAGATCGGGCCACGGGCTCCTCTCTGCTCTCCTGGCATTCTATGCTTTGCACTCACCATAAGACAGCAAAGAATTATTGATACTCCCTGAGAATAGCGACCACTTTGACCAGGTTCATAGCTGTCCCCCAGCCTAGCACAGTTCTCTGCACATGATAAAGGACTTCACCATTTTCTGCAGAAACCACTGAGTTCCCACGATCAGATGTGATTGTAAAGGTCCTCAAATCAATAAACGGGAGCCAGCAGCCGCCACCACTGCTTCCTGGACGCAGAGGTGTACCTACGGCCGCCTCCTCAGCCAGCCTCTCCCCGGGGCCTCCTCAGGCACGCTCAGAGCCCACTCCAGCGGCTAATTCTGTCAGGCAGGAATCCCTGACGGCAGACACACACAGGGAGTCGGGACTAGTCGTGCCAAACCAGTCCTTTTAGGAGAAAGCTGCCCAGGCCTTCTCCAGCGAACAGCAGGCGTGTGGGAGGACAGCACAGCTTGGCCAGATGTGAAAGTCCCTCCTATCTACCCACTTTCCAAGTTTATTCCCTCACGACAGCCCCAAATTACCAAACCAAATCAAGTGTTGGGGCTTCTCTCGGAGGAGAACTCCTAGGCACATCCAAGGTACAGAGGACAGGGACTGCGCAATGAATGTTCGCCAAGAAGTGAGAGGCCCTTCCTGGATATGTGTATGACGCCAAACCAAAAGGTGCAGGAGTCATTTTTCATCATTTTCTAACACTCATCCCTCTCACCCCAGAACAAGAAGGGACATATTTTTAATGCTTGCTTTTGTAGCTGGGACACATGGGTTTCTGCGTAAATAGCCCTTTAACTGCTAAGCACACTCTCCCCCACCCTCCTTGGCCAAGCACTCTGAAGACTCCTGGGTCCTGGCCTTTGGGACGAATCACACTGGCAAATGGGGATTACTTAGGTCAGGGGGATCCCACCCAGAGAAAATCCACTGGCGTTTGCTCACCATTCTGACAAACCTGGAGAAAAGAAAGTCGCATTTCTTTAAAGGCCAAGTTCCTGACCTTGCTGAACAACTCTTCCTTTCCTAAACAAGCAGAGGACTATGCGATACTTCACCCTCCTGCAGGTTCCTAATGGCTAAATCGAGTGGGAGACACTGGTGAGATGAGAGGCATGTTAACAGTTACTTGGAGGTCAAAGGACCCAGCCTCTGGCTGCAGATTAGCAGATGTCTGGGGTTCTGATGAATGGAATCTTTCACACGCACACCTGTGCCTCCTAAAAGCACTAGAAGAGAGAAAGGAAATTATGTTTTTTGCTTAGTTCTGCCTCATGCCGGGACACTCTTTGCACTGGGCTCTATTAATCAATAATATGCAGACACAGTCTGGAAAATGGGGCTCCATGGCAGGAAGCCAGGCATTAGGCCTATTTCAAACCAGGACAGATTTATGAAGTTGAATTACTGACATGTCTCAGAGGGAGAGAAATAATACCCTTGTCATGATCACTTCTGTGTCTGGAGCATCCCAGTAAGCCTTCGCTGGTGTCACCCCCACCTTCCCTCCACCTACACCTAGGCCAGAGGGCAAGAAAATGGAAAGGGGTTCATAGCTGGTGCCATGCTATCTGCAGAGCCCCAAAGGCCACCCACAGCTGAAGGGCTGAATCATCATGGCTGCCCACCACTGTTCTACGTCCCCGTCAGGTCGCAGACAAAGCCCAGGGTGAGGCTTGGAGTCCTTCACCCTCACCTGGCTCTCCCTGCAATCGTGTGGGTAGGAAGGGCTGGCCTCTAATAAGGTGACTAGGCCATCAGAACAAGTGTGCTCAGGAGGCCCAAGCAGGCAGCTTCCGGGGACCACACCCACCATGGCCCTCCCACTCAGCCCATGATGCAGGCCAAGGTGATCGATCCCCTGGCAGGAAACCACACTCCCACCATAGGAAGCAGCCTAAGAAGCCATCGGTGCAAGAAGGATATGTTTTGAAGACTCTCCTTGACCAATAATATTATCTGGTAGAAGCTTTGGCCTCAAGACTGTCCTCCAGCAACGTTCTGAGGCCAGAGGAGGGCAGGGAGGGGATGTCAGACTCCCAATCTCAGAGGAGGAGGGATGTGAGCATCAATCGATTCACAAGTCTCATACTCAGATGTCTACAGGAGCCTGGGGGATAGCGGGGCCACACTAGATGCTGTGTGCCTGATAAAACAGGTCCCACTGAGTGCAGTCCTAACTCAACCCAACTCAGCCCTGGAGGCCACAATTGGTGGTGATGGTGGGTGTGGACGCTGTTGGCTTACAAGGTCATGAGTCCCCACCCCAGTTGGTCTGCCTGCTGTCTTGAGCCACAGAGGGTACCATGTGCAGGGAGAGAGCAGTGAACTCATCCAGGCCTTACATTCCCACCGTGAAATCGAATATCACTTCAGAGTCACTGTCACTCACAGCCATGAGGGACCGTGGCAGAGTCCCAGGACTGTGTCCTACCTGCCCCACTCTGATCCCCACTCAGCACTGATCCAGGGTCCAGGCAGCATCCCCAAGACCTTGGTCTCAGCTCCTCCCCCTCAGCTAATTTCTCAGAGGAGGCTGGTCAAGTTCCCTGTGAAGGAAGGGGAGACCTGGGTCCCACCCAGGCTCTGCCTGTCACTCACTGTGACCTTGATGAGGTCACCCTCATCGGGCCTGTTTCCTATGGTGCCAGAGGAAGGGGTTGTCTTAGGTGGTGGATAGAAAGAAACGGAACATCCTGTGACTGATAGAGCAGAAAATCCAGGCCTGTGGCTCACGCCTCTCACCTGTGGCTAGCACGCCCCTCGTTTGAACTTTAAAGGGAGGCTGACTTTGCTAGTCCATCCCAGCTTTTCCTGGCAAGAATGTCACCCACTCAGGGTGTGAGTGGGTCAGGAGGCTGTGCTAGGCCTGGCACTAATAAAATGGGCCTTTCCCTACAGCCTGAACTGTTCCTTAAGAACGTGGTGGCAAAGCTGGCAGAAGGGAGCAGCGTAAGAAGCTCCCGCCCTCGGAAGCAGCACCGTGAAGATCTGCCAGCGGACAGTATTTTATATGGTAAAGGCAGCAACATCTGGGAGACGCAACCATGTGCAAGTGCACACGTGTCAAGCATACTCGTCAAAGCCTCCATCCAACTCAATAGCCCAGTCTCTTATTTGTGCTCCCGGGACTGGCTGGAAATTACAGCTTTAAGAGAGCTGTCACGTAGAGGAATAAAAAATTCCATTCAGACATGCCAATCCAGTCCTGAGGCCTATGAGCAAAGTTTCCGGTGGCTTCCTCTGCGTTCCAGGAAGCCAGGCGGGTCACTCCGTCCTCAGATTAAGCAGCAGCGGCAACAGCTGAGAGAGCCGGGGTGACAGCTTCTAGGAGCGCCCGATGCCCTCCGCCCCCCTCCGCCGGAACCCGAAATATGGGATGTCTGGCCTCCAGTCAGCACCCGGGCCTGCTGTGCGCTCACCTCCCCAGCATCTCTGTGATCACGCCTCCGCCCACGGCGCTCAGTCCCTTGCCAACAGGCCACCTCCCTGCACAGCCCGTGGCCCCATCTGACATCCACAGTCCGTTTCAAGGACACTGCAGCAAGCAGCCCAGTCACCGGGGTCTTCCCTCCAGACCCCACCACCACCGCGCGCGCGCGCGCACACACACACACACACACACACACACACACACACACACAATCCCTGGGAGAACCAAAGGGCGAAGCCTTTCCCCGCCGCCTACAGCCCGGACAGCGCTGGCCTGGGGCAGGCCGGGCGCAGGAGGATGGAGGCTGCGGCGGAAAGCGGATGCCGGAACGCACCGCGCGGCAGAGCGCGGGGCGGCGGTGCGGGCGGGGCTCACCTTCTTGACTTGGTCATCCTTCAGCTCGGTGAAGTAATAGGCCAGGAGCTGCGCGGCGATCATGCTGGCGGTCGGGGGCGCGGGGAGCCAGGCGTGGGGCCAGGTCGGTCCTCCGCAGCCTGGGGAGCAGTGGTCCTCCGGCTGCTGCTCGGCGGCTCCTCCTCCCGCTCCCGCGGCTCCTCCCCCTCGGCCCGGGCGCGGCCGCGGCTCGCGCGCTCCCGGTCTCCGCGCTCCCGTCCCCGGGAGGGTGACCGCCGCCCGCAGTCCCACCTCCTCGGAGCCCATTGGCTGCCGTGCGCCTCTGCAGCGCCGCGCGGCGGCGTCCGGACCTGGGCGGGGGCGCGGGGGAGGGCCAGGCGGCCACTCCCTCCTGCGCCGGAAAGGAGGCGGGCGGCGCCGCGAGATCCCCCCGGGCTGGCATCGCTCTGCACGTCCCCCACGTCGGAGCGTTAGGCCCTTCCCGGCGCTGCCCGTCACGCGTGGTGGCACCGTGGCCGTGCGGGGCGGGGCGTGGGGAAGGCATCACCCGGCTCTGCCCGCACGAGTGGCGGGAGAGGGCTGGCTGCGAGACGGGGCGGTCCCCGTTCTCGGAATGGGGGCTCCCCCGGGAGTTCCGCGTCTGGGGAGGCGGGGGGCTGGCAGAAGCAGGCGCAGAGCGCGCAGGGCCTTTGCCGGCGGAAGCTGAGCCCCCGGCTTCGCCGTCCTCGCACGCGGTCCCGGCGCCCGCCGACCTCGTGGCCCCAGGGCCAAGCGCGGAGCTCCCCCCCCCCCCCCCCCGGTCCCCACGCCCAGTGCATCACGCGGTACCGCCCGCCCGCCCGGCCTCGGCGCCTCCGGCTAGCCCGGCCTGGTCTCCGGCTGCTGGGTTTGTGTGCTAACCCCAGGACGGCTGACCACTCGCTCTCCCCTGAATCACCGGTTCTGTCCCCGAGGGTGCACGCCTGCTGGGCGGGACTTGGGCCGCAGGTCCCGGCCTGACCCCAGCCGCCAGGCCTCCACTTCCTCTTAGGCTCCCTGGCTCTTTCGCGGGGCGGGGATTCTAGGCTCCCCTCCTAGCTGCCACCTTTTCTACTTCCCCAGAGGAAGTTAGCCAGCTTCAAACGGGGGCGGGGAGATGCGGAATCAGGCGTTTATGCCGCTGCTAGGACGGATGGCCATCTTCCCACCCGTAGGTTAATTCTTCCCGTGTGCCAGACACCACCAGGATCTTCGCTGCGTTAGGAGGTGACATGTAATGAGCTCAAATATTACCCTGATGCAGCAGATTAGAAATGTGAGGCTCAGGGAGGCCATGTCTCTTGTGGGACTTGATACAAGCAGGAAGTTGCAGATCCAGGCTTAGACCTCGGGTCTGTTTTCAGGCCGGTGCTCACCCTTGGGATTTGCAGCCCTCCCGGTTGTAGTAGCTCTCCGCCTAAATAGGCCACAATCCTGGGACCAAGGCTGCACCATGTGCTGCCCTGAGATGGCTAGAGGTGGCTAGACGGCACCCCTACCTCTACCCCAGCCTTGGGTCCTGAGGGCCCCTGGCCAAGCCTAGGAAAGGTGACGTGGGAATCGGGAGATGGCTTAGATCCAGGACAGCCCTCCTCGGGAACCTTAGGGGCCTGGCCCCTGCCATCGCCTGCTGAAGAGGACCTCAGAGGAGGCCCTTGAGGCCAGATCCCTCAGTCCAGAGCACAGCCCCCAGCCCCTGGCCTAATGACTGACATCTTGAGTCACCTCTCTGAGCCTGCATCCTCATCCATAAAATGGAGACACTAATGCCCACCCTCCCCCTTGGTCGTGGAATACCCACTTACAATATATGCTTAATAAATAGTAGGTATTATCATAAGATTGGGGAGCTGATGAGGTTTAAACCTCGGCCTTCTCACTTGAATTCCCCCAGTCTAGTCCCTGCAAGCACCTAGCAATTTAATGTTTGTAATTTTGAATTATTTTCCAAAGAGGCTCCCTGAAATTATTTAAGCTCTAAATTCTACAAAACCTGGAATTACCCCCTTGATAGTATCATTATAAACCAGGAACACAGAGGTTTTCTGGCATCCACCAAGCACATTACCACCCTGGCCACTGTGTCTAAGTGGTTAGAGCATCGGCCTGTGCATTGAAGGGTCTTGGGTTCCATTCTGATCAAGGGCATGTACTTGGATTGCAGGTTCGATCCCCAGGTGGAGGCAACCAATTCATGTGTCTCTTTCACATCCACCTCTCTCTCTCTCTCTCTCTCTCCCTCCCTCCCTCCCTTCCGCTCTCTCTATATAAAAATATTATTTCAAATACTTATAGAATTAAAGGAAAACCACACTAATCATTAAATACTCTTGGATTGTCTTTACTCCTCCCACAGATGAATTCACAAATATAAAAACTGATGTACATTTATATTCTGAAGTACAAATCTCCAACAGCCAAGTAGTCAGACATTTTATGTGCAAAGTAGGTATTGCATATTTACTTGCTATGGAAAGCAGAGTACAGGCTCAATGGAGAATCTTCTGCTCTCTCTAAAAATCAATGGGAAAAATACCCTCCCATGAGGATTAACAAAACAAAATAAAAGACCATCTTTAAAAATAACAAAAAACCACTATCTACATGGCCAGAAAGCAAAATTGGGTGGCTGGGAACAATCTGGATGTTCTCGAGTGCCATTTGAGTCCAGCAAATAGGATTCTGCCAGCCGCACAGGTGGCTGCTCCATGAGGACTGAGAACTGTGCTGTTAATTGCTCTGTGGACACAGACGGGGTTCTGTGGGCAGTAACCCCACAGGGTGGTCGGATCATAAATTTCTAACAGGGCTGCTCACGGTGGGTAGTCACCCCAGGCCTGTAACTTCTTTAGTAAGATGTTTTAAGCCAGCCCTGTCCACTGTTCTTGTGCATCTAGGTTTGCACACCTTTAAAATACTGGAAGTAATATCCCTCCAAAGAAATATTAACCCTCAAGAGAGCACATAATCTTTTTAAAGATCTTTCAAAATATGTTCTTATTGATATCAGAGAGGAAGGGAGAGAAAGATAGAAACATCAATGATGAGAGAGAATCATGGATCGGCTGCCTCCTGCACACCCCCTACTAGGGATCGAGCCGGCAACCCAGGCATGTGCCCTTGACAGGAATCAAACCCAGGACCTTTGAGTCCACAGGCCAATGCTCTACACTGAGCCAAATCGGCTAGGGCGAGAGCACATAATCCTAACTATCCTCCAATCCAACCCCTTCCTTGCTTTTTCCAACCCCCTCATTTTAAATGCATAAAGGAAGCTCAAAACCGCTTTCTCCAGGAGCATTTTAGATCTTGCTCCTGGCATATGTCGTCAGTTTGCTCAAATAAACTCTTATAAAAATTTTCTATCAGTTTGGACATTCTTATGTAAACACGCTGCTCCAAAACCTTGCATAGAGCCTGGCACTCAAAATGGAATGAGCCCAGTGATCCAGAGCATGCACACCCTTTAACCCAGCCCCTGCTTGCACCACCATGGTGCCCCCAGTACAGCTGAGGTCTCTGAGCGGAGCCAGGCTGAAGCTGACCCTCTCAGTGGCACTGACACGTAATGTTTGCAGGCAGGGAGGCTGCCAGTGCTTTCTCTTCCCTGGTTATTATTATTATTATTATTATTATTATTAATTGATTTCAGAGAGGAAGGAAGAGGGAGAGATAGAAACATCAATGATGAGAGAGAATCGTTGATTGGCTGTCTCTTGCATACCCCCACTGGGGATCGAGTCTGCAACCTGGGCATGTGCCCTGACCGGGAATCGAACCATAACCTCCTGGTTCACAGGTCAATGCTCAACCATTGAGCCACACCACTCAGGCTCTTCCCTGGTCTTTGAGTGAGAAACTACTCAAGGTGACTCACTCCTCCCCACCACAAGAATGCAGCCAGGCCTCAAGGCCTACCAGGGCCTATCAGTATTTCCCAATATTTCTAGGTCTGACCCACTGCCTCCTTCCAACCCCCAACCAACTCCCCCCCGCCCCCCTTCACCGTCCTATGCCAGAAATATCACCGGAGTCTTCTAGCTGCCTCCCTGATTCCTGGCTTCCCTCCATCCAAGTCATTCTGAGGTCCAGGCCCCGTTTTTCCTGCTAAAAAGCAGCCTAATCACATAGTAATTCTGCCCCAGGATGACCCCTCCTTCCAGATGGAGCCACTTTAAACATCTCTGCCTTGTGTCCCAGGCCGTCTGTAATCTGACTCCACTCTCCCCCACTTATCTCTTCCTTCACCCGTGGTCATAGCAAAGCCACTTCCCGCTGTCCTCAGCCTCCACCATGTCCATTCCATTTGAGTCCCTGCTCACATTTCCTTGCTTGCCCTGCCTTCTCCACTCATCTCCATCTGATCAAGTGCCTGCCCACCCACCCTCCCCATAAAGCCTTCCCCGACCAGGACTACTCACCCCAGACTTAGGACCACCGCCACCAGGCAAACTCGGAGTCCATCCAGATCTAGAACAAGACTCTTCCTTACACACGCAGAACCTGAGGCACAGCCGGTGGGCCATCTTGCCCAGGGTCAGGTTGTGGTAGAATTGGAGCTGGGACTCAAACCCAGTTCTGATGCCCAGCCGGTGCTCTGTCCATCCTTCCCACCACCTCACTGCAGCCTGGGCCTCAGATAAGTGACACTGAGTCATGACAAACTGCTGAAGTCGTTGACTGTCTTCTGGGGGCCAGCCTTATCTGCCCCAATCAGACATCTTCCTGAGGCAGAGCCCGTGCTCACTGTGACCCCGCTGTCATGCAGTTATCACCTCACGCATTCCTTGATTATTCTGTCTCTTTTTGCTGTCACGTAGCTCTTAGCCTGCCACTACGCCCTCTTGCTGATTACTCGCTGGGCCCTTATGAAGAGCAGCAAAGACCTCAACCACAGGACGTCTCCTTCCAGACGGCTCCTTCCCTCACCCTCCAGGTGGCCTTCCCCTCTCCCTGGAGTCCCCTGGGTTTCTTTGTTCATTTACTGGGCTTCCTCTTGTACAAGTTAGAGGAGGTGGGAGGGGCCGGACCATGCCAGGCTGCCACCCCGCAAATCCCACCTGCTGGTAAGAGACGAGGAGCTGCAGCCAGGCCAGTGTAACCGTTCACATCTGAGCCGGACACTCCCTCCAGTGCAGTGGTTCTCAACCTTGGCTGCACATGAGAATCACCTGGGAATCTTTTTAAAATCCTGACTTCTGGGCCTCATCCTCCAGAAATTCTGTTTGTTACTAATTTGTGGCCCCACCCCATAACAAAGAAACAGAATTTCCAGAGGATGAGGCCCAGAAATCAGCATTTTAAAAAGATTCCCAGGTGATTCTATGTGCAGCCAAGGTTGAGAACCGCTGCTCCTGTGGAACAGGGCTGTCCCCCAGCACCTGGGAGCACATCGTAACATCCACGTTTGCCTAACGTTGGCATTAGCAGACCAGTTTCTCACTTATTCCCTCATTTCTCCTGATAACAGGCTGCTGAGGTTACAAGAGCAAATACCATTATCTCCACTTAATCAGTCATTAGGATTATGGGCGTTATAGAGCTGTTTAAAGTCTCAAAAAGAAAGAGAAAGTGAAAAAAAATTAAGGCCAGTGTCCAACCACGGCGGCATCTTGGAATCCTGATGCATTTGTTGGGGGAAGAGGGGACCACAGGTGCCCAGCCCCTAGCGTTGCTGGGTTTGTATGATGACATTCTCAGCCCACCTCCTTTCTCTTCCATTTGCCCAAAGTTCTGCCCTCTGACAACATCATAACAGAGGTTGTAAACAGGCACCCACCAGGTTGAAACATGGTCTGTAACATATTTTATTTGGCCCATCAACGTTTTAAAAATATGAGCCAACACTTGAAAATTAGGAAATGTCACTTTAAAATACAGGTTTCTGGCATTTGAGGTCTCGCCACACAGGGCCTAGGAGGTTATTGAGGCCACAATCAGCTAGAAATGAGGGCCTGCTGCCCCCTTCAGACAGGGCAGGGGAGCTGCAGCTTGCCCCAGGCCCCGCCCAGCCCACCCACTTCACTGATACACGCTGCTGACTCGGCGCACTACCTCCCACCCCCCACCCCCGCCCCGCCCCGCATTTAAATTTTCAACTGATAACTGGAATTTATAGGAAGAAGGCCTCAGGTATTAGGGCTGTGATTAAGAGAAAGCAGGGCTGAGTCGGCCAGTGTGGCTCAGTGGTTGAGCATCAGCGCAGGAACCAGTTTGATTCCAGTCAGGGCACATGTCTGGGTTGTGGGCTCGATCCCCAGTGGGGAGCATGCAGGAGGCAGTCAATCGATGATGTTTCTCTCTCATTGACAATTCTATCTCTGCATCCCTTTCCCCCTCTCTCTAAAAATCAATAAAAACATATATTTTTAAAAAAGATAAATCAAGAGAGGTGCCTAGGTTTGCAAAATTTAAATCTTGCACCCAAACCTCGCACCCTACGTCCTAGGCACCTCTCTTGCTTCACCTGAGTCTCAACCTCCTCAGGCCCCTGCCTGCCTGCTTCTTGCTCACCCTGGCCTGTTTACCTGGCTAAGAAAGGGGCTGGCCCCAGAGACACCTTTCTCCGCTTCTGTCCCAAGAAGGCTTCTGATCCCCTCTGGGGACCACAGTCTCAGGGGAGCCAAGGAAAGCCAGTCTGGTGTCCCTTCCTGGACACCTCGTCCTCATTCCATCGCCTGTGAACCTGACAAGCCTCACCCACAGAAAGAACAACGCCCTAGCGGGAGAAGGGTTAACCAGACTGCCCAGACCTGCCCACGGCTCCAGCCCTGCTTCTTATCTCGGGCCCACTCCTTCCCCAGAGGAAGCCCATATCTTGTTGGAACAGAGAAATCTCAAATGGCCCTGCTGGGTACCCTGAGTCTCCTGGGATAGTTCTCCCCAGTGCCCACACACAGCCGCCGTCGTGGGGCCAACAGAAGGACCTCAGTCCTGCCCCTGAGAATTAATACCCACAGGTAGAGGGAGAGGCTCATGCCAGCACCCAGGCAGAGTCCCGGCTGTGGGGCTTCACAGCCCAGCAAGTTAAACGTACAAACAAGCAAGAACTACGTCCTGACCTTCTATTTTGCTATGAAGGGATATTTTTTAAAGGTATAATTTCCATCTTCTACCATCCTAAGTTCCTAAAGGAAAAGAAGTTTTAACCCAGAGAAGTAAAAATAAGGGCTGCTTTTTAAACTAAATACGTTTGGCTTTTTAATGATAACAGCTAGTGCTTAGGTAGAACATACTACATGCCAGGTGTTGTTGTAAATTCTTTACTTACATTAATAACTTATTTTTTAATATGTTTTTATTGATTTTTAGAGAGAGAGGAAGGGAGAAGGGGAGAGACACATTGATGAGAGAGAAACATCGATCGGCTGCCTTCTGAACACCCCCTACCCTCAACCCAGGCATGTGCCCTGACCGGAAATCAAACCAGTGACCTCTCAATGCATGGGACAAAGCTCAACCTACTGAGCCACACCGGCCAGGGCTTAATAACTTATTTGACCCTCCGAACAATCCAGTGAGGAAGATACTAGTTATAGCTCCATTTTATAGATGAGACTACTGAGTCACAAGGAAGTTAAGTGACTTTTCCAAGGTTACAAGGTTACCCTGCCACTCTAACAAGGTGAATTTTTCCATATTTTCCTTATTTCTCTTATGCCACCCAGGCCCAATGCTGCTGCAGTTCCAGACCTCTCCCCTATATTTGGACCGAATATTTGGTTAGATTGGTGAAGCATGGCGCATGGACCCTGGCTCAGCAGAGCCCTCTTTTATTTTTTAACAGTTTTTAAAATATACATTTTATTGATTTCAGAGAGAAAGGGAGAGGGAGAGATAGAAACATCAATGATGAGAGAGAATCATTGATGGGCTGCCTCCTGCACGCCCCCTATTGGGGATCGAGCCCGCAACCTGGACATGAGCCCTGACAGGGAATCAAACCGAGTCCTCCTGGTTCGTAGTGGATGATCAACCACGGAGCCAGGCTGCCGGGCTTGGCAGAGACCTCTTTCAAAGGGCATTCTCAAACCAAGCAGAGAGTGAGACAGATCACATGCCAGAGGGAGGCATGGCAGCAGCTGCCCCTCCCAGGGGGGCCGGGTGGGGCATTTGCCTTGGTTTCTTCCCCTGAGCTGGCTGAGGGTGCCTTCCACTCTCCCTTCTGCACGTTGGAAAGGAGAGGGGAGGGACCATCCCGTTGTCTCTCCCAGAGTCTCTCCCGACGCCAGTCTGCCAGGCAGCGCCAAGGCAGGGGGGCTATGGTTAGCCCTGATACCCAGCATTTTGTTTCCAAGAAAGGGCCAAGAAGGGAGCCTCCTAACCAAGGCCAAGGCCCCTCAGAAAGCACTGGCCCTGGGGGGTAGGCTGGGCCCATAGGAGCCGGTTACAGGCAAGCGCTCTTCCTCACCCATGGGAATAGCCTGCAGGGCTGCCTGGTGCACAGAAACCCTGGTCAGAATTCCCGCAGAGCATCGCCACATCGCATCTCTCTTTTGCAGAAAATGTTACAGGAGGAGACGGAAAGAGCATTTCGGTTTCTTACCTTACTTTCAGTAAGGTGCGGCCGGACTGATTTCTGACATCCTGAATCCTTAAAGAAAGACAGGACAAGGTCAGGTGTTACAGAGGCATCTCAGAAACTTGCATTCACACCATAGGGATGCTCATCACTAAGGACTCGTGCTCAGAAAGCGAAGTAACTACCAGTCACTTGAAGCCGCTGAGCCAGTTCTCACATAACTAACGGTTCTCAGGGTGAGACGCAGCAGAGCTGACGAATGTCCAGTTCCTGAATGTGTTCACATAAACGTGGTTGTGCCAGGCACTGTTCTAGGAGGAGGAGGTTCTAGGAGGAGGAGGTCCAAAGATGGAAAACAACCGCGCCTCTACTCCTGGGGGGCCCGCAATCCAGCAGAGAACACGGATGCGTCAGTGTGAAGGCACAGCACTCACTGGCTGGGGCGCTGCAGGGGAGGGTGGGGAGCTTTGGGAACACAGGCCCTGTCCCTGCTGAACCACTGGCCCCCCATGTCCCCAAAATGACAGGGTGCAATGCTTCCCAGACGAGCGTGGCGGGAACATGGCCGTCGAGTAGCGACCAGCTCTTGGTCTGGGAAGGGTGAGTCAGCGTCTGGCCCTCCCATCCCTTCCTCACAGATTTGGAAGTTGCTGCCAATCAAGAGAGAGGCCCACGTGGATTTCTTTGTGGTGGCAGCTGAAGGGCTAGGAAGGGTGTAGTAGTAAATTGTATGCAAAAAGCAGCCACACAATTCTCCTCCCTGCACCCAGGTCCTGGTGTAGTCTTCAGCCACAGGGATTCGGGGATTGGTCATGTGAGTCGCTTTGGCACAGGCTTGAGAAACCCTGTGTTGGTCCTCTCTGGCTGCTCTTGGGATTCTTGCAACCACCACCCCTGGTGGGTGAGAAAGGATGAAACCAGAGTGACAGAGCACAAGAGGCGATCCTACCTCATAAGGAAGTTACTAAAAGGTTGCAGAGCAACCCTCAGATGTGCCAACAGTTCCTGTAAAATCAGAGGTGACCACGTGTCCTCCCTGAAGGGCGGGGACCACCTTTTCAGCACTCTGGTCCTGCCTCGCCTAGGGTAGGTGCTCAGTGAGCGTTTGCTGGTCATGCACTGAAAGGCCATGCCCTCTTCTGAGTAGGCCCCAAACCAAAGAAGCTTCGCAGAAACCCTGGCCCCAGGGAAGCAAGGGAAGGCATCCCAGACAGCCCGAGTGACCAGGACAAACCAGGCAAGTTTTCCACGTGACCTAGACTCATACAGTCTCGGTCGTACACGGCTATCCCCGTGAGAGCAAACTTCCTGCTTCAGGGGTTCTAATGAAGCCTTGCAGATACTTACAGGCCTGCGTGAGAAATAGAAGTCGGGCAACAGTGAAAAACACCATTGTCTGGGGCTTGGAATAGCCAGGGAGCCACGGAGAAAGAAACTAAACGGACCATGCAGTTTCGGGCCCTTCCTTAAATTAAGAGGGAGGATATATTCAATATCCAGAGCACATTTCTAAGCTTGGAACCCCTCCAAATAAAACTGTCTTTAGAAAGTTAAGATTGGAGTAGCACACCTCACCTTTAGCCTTGGGTTTGCTGTGGGAGTAAAAAAAAGCTCAGGTGTAGAGTCAAAGAGACCTGAGTTTATGCCCTGATCAGCTGTGCAAACCTGGACAAGTAATTTAACTTTCCCAAGCCTCAGTTTTCCCAGCTATAAAATGGGAATGACGTTGGGCCTTTGTGAAAATTAAAAGAGACTGTGTAAAGTGGAGTGGCCGGCACAGAGGACTTGCTCATTACATGGCAGGAGCTACAGTAAAGATCGTGGATTTATAGAGGCACCAGGCAATACCTGCAGCTTCCCAGGGCCGCTGAAGGGGCCAAACCAATTTCTACCTGCGGGGTTTCCTCTTGGGTCTGAGACTCGAGAGCCTGTGTTCCTCTCTCTGGACCCCCAGGTACCAGCTCTAGACCCACTGGTCGACACTCAACTCCGGGCGCCAGCGTCCAAGCCTGCTGACTGCCGCGTGGCGCCTGTGACACTGGCTGCTTTGTGCCACCTTCCAAGGCTGGCCTGGCCTGCTTTAAACTCTTGGTGGCATTCTGCCTGGGCTGGCAAAGCTAGGCAAGGGCAGCCAGGGGCAGAGGAACGGGCACTGGAGACCCTGAGAGCTGGCAATGCCATCTCAAACAAACCTCCTGCTGGGGAGGTGCTTTCCGTTTCCCAGCGCAGGCGAAGCTTTTCACCTGGGGAGCAAAGGAGAAGACAGGGACGAGGCCCAGGAGGTCCTGGGGCCAAGGAGAGTCTGCAGGTTTATGCCTTTACTGGCCTCCACTCTCCACTGCAACCAAACAGCAGCCTTGGATTCTGCAAATGAGACTGGGACGGAGCTCCCGGCTGGGCGTTAGAAGTGGGATGGAATGCATCTGTGCACTAGGAAGGACGCGTCTAAGCTGGGTTTGCAAAGCCCTTGTGAGAGATGATGAAGGAGCACTTTTAATCCGCCCTGGAGGACCGAGGGAAGCGGCCTGCTGCTCTGGGCTTGCCCAGGCTCCTCACAGGGTGACAGCAGCTCCTTGAGCTTGCACCCCCTCCCCACTTTCAGATGCTAATTGGGAACTAAGAGTCACCCCGAGGCAAACAGGCCAGGCCACAGCAGGGACTGAGACGTTGCTCTGAGTTGGGTCCGCAGAGTGCTCTGTAAATCCCAGCCCTGTGTGTCATTGGGCTTAAACCGCACTGTGCCTCAATTTCCCAAACTGTAAAAAGGGAGCAACCATAGTTCTTGCTCCAGATGGGCCCTGTGCAGCACAGGTCCATTTAAAGTGAGCCCGCACCCTGACTGGTTTGGCTCAGTGGATAGAGCATCGGCCTGCAGACTCAGGGGTCCCAGGTTCGATTCCAGTCAGGGGCATGTACCTTGGTTGCGGGCACATCCCCAGGGGGTAGTTTGCAGGAGGCAGCTGATCGATGTTTCTCTCTCATCGATGTTTCTAACTCTCTATCCTTCTCCCTTCCTCTCTGTAAAAAAATCAATAAAATATATTTTAAAAAATAAAAAATAATAATAAATAAATAAAGTGAGAACATAACTTGTCCTATAAGCATTCTCCAGGGTGTGCTCACCGTCCAGGGAGAAGCGAAGCTCGCTCTAAAAGGCAAGAATGAGCTCGGCTTTCACATGGCAGCAGAAAATCCCGCCACACCCCTGGGCTCAGCACACATTCGTGACTTCACAGCATAACCGGCCAGGAAGTGATTGACCAAAGGGGTTAGGTGAGCGGTCCCGAGGTCAGGACCTACCCGGCCCAGGTGAGAATTCACCTGCGCAGAGGGTTAGAGGCCTGACCGGAGGGGCTGCTGCCTTGTTTCACCACATGTCCCTGCTGTGCTCTGGGTCCAGGGTGTCCCTTCTATACAACAGCCCCCAACGTCACACCGTGCGGGAGTGGGCGGAGGGGCCATGGTGCCTGTGACCCTATGAAGCCAGAGGAGAGCGAGGGCAGACCTTACCCAGGCCCGTTGGCAGTTCTGCCCCATGGTGGAGGACACCGGCGGTGCCCGGGGCCTTTCTTCTCTTCTGCCCTCAGCAGCAGGGGCCGGGACACCTGGAGGGAAGCAAAGCCCAGAGGAGGCAGTCAGGGGCTCATCGGTCTCACTCATATCCTCACCAGTGGGGAGCTCTCGGCCCCTGTTTCCAGAAAAATCCGCAACCCCAAGTGAAACGTCATAAGGTTTCTAGGAGGATATTATTCTAGAAAAAACTCCTTGGAGCCTGTCTGCAGGGGGTGCCTCGCCACCAGCCACAGTCTCCTCTGCTTAAGATGAGGTCTAAAAAGGGTTCTTTGGGGAGGAAATCAAATAGAAATGCAAAATAGGTGGTCTGCTCCTAAGGTCCTAACTGGGCAGGTCACGGTGGGCAGTCCTGCCCAGGCCGATACCTTCTTCAGTGGAAGGGTTCAGCTAGCCCTGCCCATTGTTCTTGGGCCTTCGGGGTAGGGAAGCTTTTCTCTGCCAAGGGCTGTTTGGATATTTATAACATCACCTGTGGGCCGTACTACTCACCCCTACGGCCTTGTCAGGCCAGGCCAGATGATTTCTCGGGCCTCCCATGGCCCGTGGGCAGAATGTTCCCCACCAAAATACAGGAGTAATGCCCTCCGAGGGGATAGTCACCCTCAGGAGAGCACATCATCTTGTTAACTATCCTGTAACCCAATCCCCACCTCACCTTCTCCAACTTCCATATGGTCCCTCCTTCATTTCAAATGCCTAAGAAACTATTATTCGCCAGAGCATTTGAGATCTGGCTCCCCGGCATATGTCGTCAGTTTGGCTCCAACAAACTCTTTTTATGTTTGGTTTTGTTTTCATTGATTTCACAGAGAGGAAGGGAGAGGGAGAGATAGAAACATCAATGCGGAGAGAGAATCATGGACCAGATGCCTCCTGCATGTCCCCTACTGGGAATCGAGCCTGAAACCTTGGGCACATGCCTGACGGGGAATTGAACTGTGACCTCCTGGTTCATGGGTTGATGCTCAATCATTGAGCCACACAGGCCAGACTCCAATAAACTCTTATAAAAAAAATTTTTTTAAAAGAACTTAGCCAAAACAGCTTCCAAAAGCCCAAATTTCAGAAGTATGCTCTTCATCACCATGTCATTCTCTTCCCCTGTCTAATTGAAATAGGGTAGGATCTCTGGGTAAAAATTACTTTTCTAATTATAAAAGCAATGCAAACTCACCACAAGATAGTCAGAAAAGACAGGCAAGTAATAAAAAATTAAAATCACCTTTACTCCTATAGAAGTAAGTTATATTTGCATTTTGGTATATAGCTTTTCTGATATTTTTCTCTGAATAACTACATAGCAATAACAACACAAAAACAGAAACATGTCCTATTTAAATCTACTTTTTTTAAAAAAAATCTCTTTTTAAATCTACTCTTTTTTCATGGAATAATATATTAAGAAAATCTTTCCATGTCAAAAAATGTAGATCCCATCAATTTTATCGGTTACACTAGGTAGGGATTTTATAATTCCTGTATAGAAAGGCTAACTCGAGAGTCCCTATTCAATAACTGTCAGACATCATAAGTCAAAATTCCTTGTCCATTTTTTTTATTCCCTGTACTTGTATTAAGCCTCTACCATATCCTGAGCAGCTTACAGATGTCATGTGATCTGCCTAACAATGACCATGTTGCAGCAAATCCACACGCCTCCCTACTGTTTCAGGCCTCTCCAGCTCTAAGAAAGCAAGCCAGGACTCTGGCCGTCTAGCACTGTTGTAACCCTGGGCACCCAGCCACCGAAACCCACAGCTCAGGGCTGCTGAATTCTGCCAAAGCTGGTCTTAGCAGGATCCCTGTCACCCCTAACATACCCAACCCCCCCTGGCCCGGCTCACAGGCTTACAACAAAACTGGTGTGGAGGGTTGTTACTTGTTTACAAAATACTAGTAGAAAATTGATTTAAAGCTCTAACTTAATCCCTTCATCCCAAAGGGCTCCTGGGAGAGAGAAGACAGAAATTGGATGTTACATATTCTTCAGAGAACTTACAAATATCCATACTAGTCTTTTATTGAATTGATAGTCACACACCCTCCTCAATTACAGAAAGAGCTCCCAGGGTGCAGGGACATAGAAGGCATTGAATGCAGCCTCTGGTGGTTTGGTTTAAAACCCTACTGAGCCACTTCATACCTTTGACTCTGGAAAAGTTACATACATAACACACCTGAACTTCAGTTTTCTTCATTGCAAATGGGAATAATGACAGCAATAACAGAGCCACCTGGGAACGTGAGGTGTGTACATAAACAGAGGACTCAGATAGTGCTTGTCGCCTAGTAAGTACTCAATATATGTTATTTAACAATTATTATTGTGGATTGATTAGGAATTCTACTGAAACTCAAAACAGTTATGAAAGCAAAAAGGGCTCTTACTAAGTATGACAGAGGCTCATGCTGGATGGCCCCAGGCATGGCAGACGACCTTAGCCTGCTCCACTCAGGAGGCCCCAGAGCCAGTGCACCCCGTGGACAGCTTCAGACCACCCCAGAGCACCACCCAACCACCTCCCCAAGTGACATACTCAAAGGGTGAACTCAGTAGGCACCAGAGCCTCACTAAAGTGAGTCCTGCTCCCTGGGGTCGGCCCTGCACAGTAGATCTTCCATGGTGGTCAGGGCCAGTCCTCACTGATTGGCCTGGGGGTAAATCCCTCCTATTGAAGTGCCAACAGCAATCCAGGCTCAACTGCCACACGAGGGCGCACACAGCCCATAATACGAGGTGCACCAGGAGTGCCCCGATCAGGTGACAGGGTGGCTGAACTACTGGACTTACAGGACACCTACTACATAAGGCCACTCTACCAAGCCCAGGAGACGTAGAAGCTCTCTCTAATACATAGAAACAAACATAGGGAAGCAGCCAAAGTGATGAGACAAAGAAACACGTCCCAAATGAAAGAACAGAACAAAACTCCAGAAAAAGAACTAAACATAATGGAGACAAGCAATCAACCAGATGAAGAGTTCAAAATACCAATTATAAGGATACACAATGAACTTTGGGGAAGATTAGATTAATTTAGTGAGAATGTCAATAAAGAGATAGGAAACATAAAAATAGATATAGAAAACATAAATAAAAAGAACCAGTCAGAAGTGAGGAATATAATAACTGAAATGAAGAATACATTTCAGGGAATCAGCAATTTGGAAGAAGAAAACACCCAATCAGAACAGTAAGAAGAAAAAAGAATCCAAAAAAAATGAGGATAGCCTTGCCAGTGTGGATCAGTGGTTGAGCATCGACCTTTTAACCAGGAGGTCATAGTCGATTCCTGGTCAGGGCACATGCCCAGGTTGCAAACGCTGATCAATGATTCTCTCTTGTCACTGATGTTTTTTTCTTTTTTAAAAAAAATATATTTTTGTTGATTTCAGAAAGGAAGGGAGAGGGAGAGAGATAGAAACATCAATGATGAGAGAGAATTATTGATCGGCTGCCTCCTGTATGTCCTACACTGGGGATTGAGCCCACAACCCAGGCATGTGCCCCAATCAGGAATCAAACCATGACCTCCTGGTTCATAGGTCAACACTCAACTACTGAGCTATGCCAGCCAGGCCATCATTGATGTTTCTAGCTCTCTATCTTCCTCTCCCTTATTCTCTGAAATAAATACAAAAGATATATTTTTTTAAAAAAAAACACAAAAACATGAGGATAGTATAAGGAGCCTCTGGGACAACTTCAAGCAACATTCAAATCATGGGGGTGTTGAAAGGAGAAGAGAGAGAGCAAGGAATTGACCTGGTGAAGGAAATGGACATACAAGTCCAGGAAGCACAGAGAATCTCAAACAAAATTAATCCAAAGAGACCCACACCAAACTACATAATATAAACGCCAAAAGTTAAAGACAAAGAGAGAATTTTAAAAGCCATAATAGAAAAGTGGTTAGTTACCACAAGGGAGCTTTCATAAGACTGTCAGCTGATTTCTCAATCGCAACTCTGCAGGCCAGAAGAGATTGGCATGAAATATTCAAAGTGATGAAAAGAAAGAACCTGCAACTAAGATTACTCCAACCAGCAAAGCTATCATTTAGAATCAAAGGACAGATAGAGCTTCCCAGACAAGAAAAAGCTAAAGGAGTTCATCACTACCAAACCAGTGTTACAAGAAATGTTAAAGGGTCTTCTTTAAAAGAATAAAAAATATGAATAACAAAGTGGCAATAAACACACATCATAAATGTATATACATAATCTCAAAATAGTAATGAGGAGTGTGTTTGCAAAAATATTATACTGATAGCATGCATGACCAAAAGGTTTTGGCAGGGGCCAGGGGGGGCCTGACTGAGCATGTAAAGCCTTCCCAGTTTTGTCTCCATCTCCTCTATTAGCTTGCTCTATAGGCACTGGTGAAGGTGACAGGTTCCATCAACCTGTACTAAGGAAATGCCAACAGCTGGCAGAGTCCAAAGCAGAATGTGATCTAAACATAATACTACAATTGTGCTTTGTAATTTATGAATGAACTTTGTTTTTATGAAAAGATGTTCTCCTAGTTATGCTGGATAGGCTAACAATGAAAATAGCCATGCAGCCTGGGCCCTGAGTTCTAATCCTCATTCTGACACTTGATGAATTTCTCTGAGCCTATGTTTTATTATATGCAAAACGGGGGTCATGATAGGTAAGAAGTAATTATCATTTCCCCTTTTGCATTAAATTTGGCCTTAGGTTAACTCTCTAGTTCTTTTCCCCTAGTTAGCTGATAATGGTGGCATGTCAAATATATTACTGAGCAGTATTTCTTATGATAAAAATAATCTATGGTTGGTAGATTGCTTGTGTGTAGAAAGAACTATAAACATTAGGTGGGAGGCCATAGCTTTGGGTTTCCCTGAGTGAGGTGACTCTCTTCTTATCTCCTGCAGAGACCCTTAAAGATGTCCCTATGGAATTGTTATGAGAGCATTTGGCCTTTGTGGGGCAGAAGGCTTTTAAGCCAAGAGGAATCCTGTACCTGCCCCGTGAGATGTTGTCTCCGTCCATCTGAGCTGCTCTGTGTGTGGACTGTTGCGCAGATAAAGAGCACTTGATATGACCCAGTACCAAACTGTGGTTCCTGTCTTAGAGCCTTGCAGACTGGAGCCAAGTGTGGCCTGTGGCCGTCTTTGAACCTGAAGGTTGAGTAGAGTCTGAGAACACTGCTGATGGGTGCCACAGATTAAGAGCCTGGCACACAGTAAGTTCTTAAAAAGTGACAACAGTAAGTACTAAATAAATGACTATTATAATGATTATTAAGACAGCTGCTTTGTTTTGTTTTATCTATACTTATCAATTGATTGGGTAAGAAATGATTTTAACCCTGAGAAGCCTAAGTGAGATGATATCAGGCCCCTTTATAAAACATGAAAAAATACCTCTGTAATTCTCAAAGGAGAAATTATATAAATGTCCATTCAACAAGTATTTTTTTGCCACCAACCACATGCCAATCTCAGTACTGGATGTTAGGACCACCATGGTGGAGAAGGTGGGCATGATTTCTGCCCTCGCAGAGCGTGTAATAATTAAAGAGCAAGTATAGTGCATTGTGGGTGGAGAAGAGTGGAGAACTGTATTTTGAAATGAATCTCCTGGACCACAGCTCCTCAGATCCTTGTGATTTCCTAAGTGATCAGAGCAATGGGAGAATCTTTTGTCATAATAAATATTATTATATTATCATTGTTATATATTTATATGTATTATATTATTATTATTATTATTATCATCATCATCATCATCATCATCATCATCATCATCATTATTATTATTTGGTCCTCAAATAACTCCAGTTCCTAAAATAGTTCTGGAGTGATAAAGGTGAAAGGAGTGTATTGCTATTCCTTCTTTCTTCCTTTTAGGTACATTTGATATAAAACATTATATCGGTTTCAGGTGTACAACATTATAGTTCCACATTGTATGCACTACAAAGTGATCACCACCAAAAGTCTAATTACCATCCATTACCAGACAATTGACCCCCTTCACCCATTTGGTCCCCCCATTCCCCTCTCCCTCTGGTAACCACCAATATGTTCTCTGTATCTATGAGTTTGTTTCTGTTTTATTTTCCTTGTTTTTTAGATTCCACATATGAGTGAAATCATATGGTATTTCTCTTTCCCTGTCTGACTTACTTCACTTAGCATAATACACTCAAGGTTCATCCATGTTGTCACAGAAGGCAAGATTTCCTGCTTTTTTAAGGCTGAGTAGTATTTATGGCTAAATATATGGTTGAATTAATCGCCTATGGCAAATGGTTTAATCGCCATGCCTATGGAATGAAGCTTTCGCAAAAACTCAAAGGGATGAGGTTCAGACAGACTCCGTGAAGATGGTGGTGAGGGTATGGGAGCTCCACACCCTTTCTTATATACCTTACCCTACATGTCTCTTCCATATGACTGTTCCTGAGTTAAATGCTTTTATAATTAACTGTAATTTACTAAGTGCACTATTTTCCTGAGGTCTGTGAACCACTCTAGCAAATTAATAAAATGTAAGGAGGGAGTTGTAGGAACCTCCAGTCTATAGCCAGTGGGTCAGAAACACAGGTGACAACCTGGACTTGTGATTGGCATCTGAGGTGTGAGAGGGGCAGCCTTGCAGGACTGAGCCCTTAACCTGTGGGGTCTGATGTTATCTCCAGAGAGACAGTGTCCGAATTGACTTAAGTTATAGGACACCCAGAATGCTTGGCGTGGAAAAGAAACCCCACACATTTGGTGAGCAGAAGGATTCAGAGTCGTGAGAAGGAGACACCTGGTGGAGTATTTCTTGTTTACAATCACCCGGCTGAGCCCAATATAGTACCTACTTGGTACAGGTAACTGGGCCTCAGGGGGTCGGTCCCTGCTCTCCAAGAGCAGGCTGTGGAAAGAGAAGAGCCCTGAACTAGGGGTCAGAGAGCTGGCTCTAGTTCCTGGGTCCACCACCTGTCACCTACTCGGTAGGGGGAAGATGCAAACCCCTCCAAGCCTCAGCGTCACCTGATAACAATCACTTCGCTGTCTACCTCACAGGGTCATTGTGAGAATCACACACACACACAGTTAATAGGATCCCTTCAAGGGAGCTGTGAGCATGGTCTGAATGGAAGGGGCAGAAAAGAAACCTTGTTGCCCAATAATCTATGATAATAAAAGTATAATATGCTAGTTTGACCGGACGTCCTTCCAGACAACCTTCCGGATGAAGCCGGGGCTGCGAGGGAAGCCCGGGTCCTGGGTGCCAGGGGGAAGCTGGTGCCAGCAGCCGGGGGAAGAAAGGCCTACTCTTGCACGAATTTCGTGCATCGGGCCTCTAGTCATTAACAATGCCACAAGGCGAGAGAGTTACGTTCCCGGAGCACTAACTGTGTGTCACGTTTCTTACACATTTTCTCATTTGATCCTGGTCAACCATGAGAAAGGGGACAACATGATCCTGTTTTACAGATGAGGCTGCTGACGTGCAGAGAGAGGGGCACTGGAACTTGCCGAAGGCCGCGCAGCAGGACATGGGAGACAGCCTGGGCTCAGGTGTTATGGGCTCCAGAGTCCGCTCTTTCTACTGCACAGGCTGTCTCTCCTCCAGAGTCTGTGTCATGTCATGCACTCCTCCAGCCTAGCCTCCCAAATGCTGGAGTGGGGTGAACCGTGTGGCCCCCAACTACAGGCCCTTGGCAAGGAGAGCCCGCAGAAGCCCAGCTGCCACTAGCATGGAAGCGGTTCATCAACGAAGTCCACGTGCGTTCTTGCCTTCCTTCCTGATACCGAGCGGCTTCCCAAGTCTAGTTCAAACCGCTCTGAGTCACCAAAGCCAACTTACACAGAAAAAATGTTACATCTCTCCCGCTGGCATTTATTCCTTAAAGTCCCGCGGATCTGGTGTATGACAGAGACGGTTATGCTGTCATCCCCTTCTCCCATAGCCCACCATCTACTGTTACCCAAGATACAGCAGTGAAGGGGATAAGGAGCCCTCGGGTCTGGCTCGGAGCACTGTTCGAAGGTCATTCAAAGCAACTTTGCTTTCTGTCAAAAAACTGCATAGCTGCCCTGGCCAGTGTGGCTCCATTGGTTGGGCGTTGTCCCATGCGCTGAAAGGTTGCCGGTTTGATTCCAGTCAGAGCACATGCCTGGGTTGCAGGCTTGATCCTCAATAGGAGACTGCATGAGGCAGCTGATTAATGTTTCTCTCTCTCCCTCTCCCTTCCACTCTCTATAAAAATCAATTAAAAATGTTTTTATAAAAAACCTGCTTGGTCTACAGCTCAAAGAATTAGAAAGAGAGCAACAAGAAAAGCCCAGAGTGAGCAGAAGGAAGGAGATAATAAAGATTAGAGCAGAAATAAATGACATGGAGACCAAAAAAACAATACAGAAAATCAATGAAACAAAGAGCTGGTTCTTTGAAAGGATAAACAAGATTGACAAACCTCTAGCCAGGCTCACCAAGAAGCAAAGAGAAAGGACCCAAATCAACAAAATCAGAAATGATAGAGGCGAAATAACAACAGATCCCACAGAAATACAAATGATTGTTAAAAAATACTATGGACAACTCTACTCCAACAAACTAGACAACCTGGAGGAAATGGACATATTCCTAGAAAAATACAACATTCCAAAACTTAATCAGGAAGAATCTAAAAATCTCAATAGGCCAATAACTATGGGAGAAATTGAAGCAGTCATCAAAAAGCTTCCATCAAACAAAAGCCCAGGACCAGACGGCTTCACAGGGGAGTTTTACCAAACATTCAAGGAAGAACTAAAACCTATCCTCCTCAGACTACTACAAAAATTCCAAGAGGAAGGAACACTTCCAAGCTCATTCTATGAAGCCAGCATCACCCTAATACTAAAACCAGGTAAAGACAACACAATGAAAGAGAATTACAGGCCAATATCCCTCATGAACATAGATGCCAAAATCCTCAACAAAATCTTAGCAAATCGGATCCAGCAGTACATCAGAAAGATCATACACCATGACCAAGTAGGATTTATCCCAGGGATGCAAGGATGGTACAATATCTGCAAATCAATAAACGTGATACATCACATAAACAAATTGAAAGAAAAAAACCACATAGTCATATCAATTGATGCAGAAAAAGCGTTTGACAAAATTCAACACCCATTTTTGATAAAAACTCTCAGCAAGGTGGGAATTGAAGGATCATACTTCAACATAATAAAAGCCATATATGACAAACCCACAGCCAACATCATACTCAATGGACAAAAACTAACACCATTTCCCCTAAGAACAGGAACAAGACAGGGATGCCCACTCTCACCACTCCTGTTCGACATAGTACTGGAAGTGTTAGCCATTGCAATTAGACAGGAAGAAGAAATAAAAGGCATCCAAGTTGGAAAAGAAGAAGTAAAACTGTCCTTATTTGCAGATGACATGATATTATACTTAAAAAACCCTAAAGACTCCATCAATAAACTATTAGACTTAATAAAAGAATTTGGCAATGTAGCAGGATACAAAATTAACGCCAAGAAATCTATGGCATTTCTATACACCAATAGTGAATGTGCAGAAAGAGAGACTAAAAAAGCAATCCCATTTACCATCGCACCAAAAAAATTAAGCTACCTAGGAATAAACTTAACTAAAGAGGTAAAAGACCTCTTCTCAGAAAACTACAGGACATTGAAAAAAGAGATAGAGGAAGACATAAACAGATGGAAGAACATACCATGTTCTTGGATTGGTAGAATCAATATCATTAAAATGTCCATACTGCCCAAAGCAATCTATAAATTCAACACACTTCCCATTAAAATACCAATGGCATATTTCACAGACCTAGAACGTACTCTCCAAAAATTCATCTGGAATAAAAAACAACCCCGAATAGCTGCAGCAATCCTGAGAAAGAACAAAGTAGGTGGGATCTCAATACCAGATATCAAGCTGGATTACAAAGCCACTGTTCTCAAAACTGCCTGGTACTGGCACAAGAACAGACATATAGATCAATGGAATAGAATAGAGAGCCCAGAAATCAGCCCCAACCAATACGCTCAATTAATATTTGACAAAGGAGGCAAGAACATACAATGGAGCTAAGATAGTCTCTTCAATAAATGGTGTTGGGAAAATTGGACAGATACATGCAAGAAAATGAAACTAGACCACCAACTTACACCATACACAAAAATAAACTCAAAATGGATAAAGGACTTAAATATATGACGGGAAACCATACAAATACTAGAAGAATCCAAAGGCAACAAAATCTCAGACATATGCCAAAGCAATTTCTTCACCGATACAGCTCCTAGGGCATTGGAAACTAAAGAGAAAATAAACAAATGGGACTATATCAAAATAAAAAGCTTCTCCACAGCAAAAGAAACCATCAACAAAACAACAAGAAAACCCACTGCGTGGGAAAACATATTTGCCAATGTCATATCTGATAAGGGCCTAATCTCCAAAATTTATAGGGAACTCATACAACTTAACAAAAGGAAGATAAACAATCCAATCAAAAAATGGGCAAAGGATCTAAATAGACACCTTTCAAAAGAGGACATTCAGAAAGCCAAGAGACATATGAAAACATGCTCAAAGTCACTAATCATCTAAGAGATGCAAATCAAAACAACAATGAGGTACCATCTCACACCTGTCAGACTGGCTATCATCAACAAATCAACAAACGACAAGTGCTGGAGAGGATGTGGAGAAAAAGGAACACTTGTGCACTGCTGGTGGGAATGTAGACTGGTGCAGCCACTATGGAAGACAGCATGGAGTTTCCTCAAAAAACTACAAATGGAACTCCCATTTGACCCTGTGATCCCACTTCTAGGAATATATCCCAGGAAACCAGAAACACCAATCAGAAAGGATATATGCACCCCAATGTTCATAGCAGCACAATTCACCATAGCTAAGATCTGGAAACAGCCTAAGTGCCCATCTGTAGATGAATGGATTAGAAAACTGTGGTACAGCTACACGATGGAATACTATGCTACTATAAAAAAGAAGGAACTCTTACCATTTGCAACAGCATGGATGGAACTGGAGAGCATTATGCTAAGTGAAATAAGCCAGTCAATGAAGGAAAAATACCACATGATGTCACTCATTTCTGGATAATAAAGACCATTATAAACTTATGAACAAAAATAGATACAGAGGCGGAGCTGCCTCAAACAGACTGTCAAACTACAGCAGGAAGGCCGGGGAGGGTGGGAGGGCAGGAGGGGGGCGGGTAAGAGATCAACCAAAGGACTTGTATGCATGCATATAAGCATAACCAATGGACATAAGACACTGGGGCGTAGGGGAGGCCAGGGGATTGTCAATGGCGGGGGGGAAAAAAGGAGACATATGTTAATACTCTTTGTAATACTTTAAGCAATAAAAAAAAAATTTAAAAAAAAACCTGCTTGGTCTAGAGTTCATATAGAAATTGGTGGTATTCCCACTGGCCCACCTCGGTTCCCCTCTGCATGCCCACCCTACTTCATGCTGGGAGCTGGCAATCCCCCCACCTCTCTGTTACCCTGGGTCCTCTCTCTGGGACTCACACAGAGCTCTCTAGAGCTCCCTCCTCAGAATCTAAAGCATCTATGTAAACCAAGTTCTCCTTCCCCGAAAAGCTGGCACAGGCACCACCATAACATAATTTCAAAATAGATGCTTCATTTCTTGTGTAATTTACCTAAATGTAGGGATCCTGCTAGCCCAACGTTTCAATAGAAATGCCCACAGCTCATCTGCATCTCTAATGGCTGGAATCCTTGTTCATCTCCAGCTAGGCTTTCTTTGTATCGGTGTAGCATCTTTTTCAGAGAGCGTGTACTCCCTAAGCAATTGACTGCCCATCTTTCCCTTAAGCAACTCGCCTGGAGGTAATTATAACTAGCATCTATTGCAGTGATGGCGAACCCTTAGAGCTTGGCGTGCCAGCATTTTGAAAAACCCTAACTTAACTCTGGTGCCGTGTTACATATAGAAATTTTTTGATATTTGCAACCATAGTAAAACAAAGACTTATATTTTTGATATCTATTTTATATATTTAAATGCCATTTAACAAAGAAAAATCAACCCAAAAAAATGAGTTCGCGTGTCATAGGTTTGCCATCACTGATCTATTGAGTGCTTATTATTTGTGCTTATTATTACTGCTACAAATAACTCAAGGCATTAATTCACAAGAACCCCTCATACGTAATGCATCCCATTTTACAGATAAGGAAACTGATGCTCAAAGAGGATAAGTAACTTTCCAAGGTCGTATAGCCATAGAGCCGGTCAGTAGCAGAGCTGAAGTGTGAAATCAGGTTGGCTCCAGCTCCTGCACTCTCCACCACAGTACCACTCTCTCTCTCCCAGCACAGCATCGACTCAGACACCCAGGTTAACAGAGATGGGCAACTAAGTACTCAGGGGAAAGAGCCTTTTACCACTTACCTGGCTGTGATAGATACCAGCACAGCATTTGCCTTAAAAACAAACACAGCCCTGACTGGTTTGGCTCAGTGGATAGAGCGTCAGCCTGCGGACTGAAGGGTCCCGGGTTCGATTCCGGTCAAGGGCATGTACCTTGGTTGCGGGCACATCCCCAGTAGGAGATGTGCAGGAGGCAGCTGATCGATGTTTCTCTCTCATTGATGTTTCTAACTCTCTATACCTCTCCCTTCCTCTCTGTAAAAAATCAATAAAAATATATTTAAAAGCACACATACACACACAAAAAAAAGCCACTATACATTATCCCAGTTACTTCAAACAAAACGCCTAACTGGAGTGAGTTGGGCCCGTTACAAATCACTGTGTGACCCTGAGGAAGTGTTTGTCCCTCTCCGGGCCGCATCAGAGAAGTCAGTGGGTTTGAACGCCAGGATCTACCTTTCGAGATCATGAGACTTGGGTATGTCTTCGTTCATCTTACTTCACAGAGAGGGACAGGACGCTGCCTGGTGGCAAAGGCCAGGGAGGGCCTGGCCGGGGGAGGAGTGAGGCCCCTGTGGCTCGCACCCACTCACTTGCCTTGGGATGACTTGAGACGCCTCTGCTGTCTCCTCACTTGGTGTCAGTCTCATTTTTCCAAAAGGCCAACATATGCTGTCCTCACAGCCCAACTGCAGATTCTTGGCACAAGGCAGGTGTGGGCGGGCGTTTGGGGTCTTTTCTTCCTTGGGAACAATGCTCTTAGTAATAGTTCTTTATTATTGGTTAGTTGGAGCCCTGAGAACAGAAAAAAAAACCAAAAGACACATTTGTCATAATATCCAGAGCCACCAAAGGACTGAAACGGGGAGAGCCGCACCGGGGGTAAAAGGGGGGTGGGGGGCGGGGAACGGGGGGGACAGGCCTCAGGTTTCCAGTGCAGAGTATTTACGCAGCCTTGTCGGTGGGGGTGGAGCCTTGGTTGCCCTTGACATTGAGACGGTGCTTTATGGTTATGTAGTTCTGTGTCCCCTGGACCTCACAGAACCTTGAGTGGGAGGGTGCACAGGACTGGTGACAATGGTGGAGAGTATAATAAAGACGATGGTGACAATGGTAGCTCAGGTTCACTGAGCCCTCATGTCTACCAGGCACCCAGCTAGAGACTTCCCGGGATGCATTCCAGAGCTCCCCAACTTCAGGAAGTGGAACCCACTCCCTTATGCCCAGGGACTGAAGCTGAGAGAGGCTAAGCCACGTGCTCACAGAAATGCAGCCGGAACAGCGCTGGGTTTTGAATTCGGTCTGTCCCAGCCTGTGGCTTTAGCTCTTTATTTTATGGATGTGGTAGCTAAGGCTTGGAGCAAGCAAGTAGCTCAGAGATAGCAATACCAACTCAGGTTTTAAAACCTGTGGAGGAATGAAATGCCCAAGTTGGTAAAAAATAATAATAAAAATAAAATAGAGGAGGCAAACTTCTGGTTGGTACTACACAGAGCTGGGGTAGACTTGAGCCAAAAGCCCCAGGCCACCTCCCTCCTTCCTTCTTTCCTTCCTTTCCTGGCACAAGGTGCTTCTCTTTGGCAGAAACCCCTGTTCCCCCACAATCCTGGGGTGCCCCATCACCAGTCCCCACCCAACCTCCTCACCTCTCTCCTACCTTTCTTAAATCCTGCCCTTGTGGAGTTTAGCATCTCAGGGGGAGAAAGATGTGAATTAAGAAAGCATATGAATTAACGATAACAAACTGTGAACTGTGTGTGGTAACGATCATGAATGACATCTAATCCTGGGGGCTCACGGAGGCTTCCTGGAGGAGGTGACTTGGACCTGAGGCACAGTGGTCTGGCTCAGAGTTTTCTTTGGAGGCCCCTCAGCAGAGACAATGGACCTTAATTTAAGAGAAAGAGGAAGCAGTGGAGAAGGAGGGCGATGTTCCCTAATGCTTATTAATCTGCTCCTTCCAGATTTGGCCTCACTGAGTGGGCTGGCTGGGTCGCCCTTCTCTAGGGCAGTGGTTCTCCAAGTGTGGTCCCTGGACCAGTGGCAGCAGCCCTCCTTGGAAATGTGTTACAAATGCCCATTCTCAGGCCCCACCTCAGACCTACCAAACTGAAAATTCTGGGACAGAGCCAACATTTTGTGTTTAACAGCCCTTCCGGCATTTTGTGACCTGCTAAATGTTCTAGATGCCTACGGTCAGTAGATTCATTCATTAAAAGTATAATAGTCCTGCCCTAGCTGGTTTGGCTCAGAGGACAGAGCATCAGCCTGCGGACTGAAGGGTCCCAGGTTCGATTCCAGTCAAGGGCACATGCCTGGGTTGTGGGCTCGATCCCCAGTGTGGGGTATACAGGAGGCAGCCAATCAATGATTCTCTCTCATCATTGATGTTTCTATCTCTCCCTTTCCCTTCCTCTCTGAAATAAATTTTAAAAAATTTTAAAAAAGTGTAATAGTCCTGGTTCTGCCCTGTCCAGTGTGGCTCATTTAGTTGGATCATCGTCCCATAAACAGGCGGATCACAGGTTCAATTCCTAGTCAGGGCACATGCCAAGGTTGCGGGGTTGATTCCCAGTTGGGGCTGATTGATATGTCTCTCTCTCTCTCTCTCATCAATAAAAACATATCCTTGAGCCGAAACCGGTTTGGCTCAGTGGATGGAGCGTCGGCCTGCGAACTGCAGGGTCCCAGGTTCGATTCCGGTCAGGGGCATGTACCTGGGTTGCGGGCACATCCCCAGTAGCAGATGTGCAGGAAGCAGCTGATTGATGTTTCTCTCTCATCGATGTTTCTAACTCTCTGTCTCTCTCCCTTCCTCTCTGTAAAAAAATCAATAAAATATATTTTAAAAAAACATATCCTTGAGTGAGGATTAAAAAATTATTTTAATAAAAAAGCCCTGGTTCTCTCCCACTCTCTCCTGTTCTCCACATGGAGGGAAATTCTTGATAAGAGTCTGCAGCTGCAGAGAGAAATGGGACAAGCTATTTGGTGGAGTGGGGGATAAAATACAAGGCTTTTAGCAATTCAGAGATTAATTGTCCAGGGGATGAGGGGATGAGACCCCAGGACCTAAAGGCATATCCTCTGAGAACTGGAAAGGGCTTAGCAGATCCCAACCCCACTCCCATCTAAGACAAGACCCAGTAGGTGATACCTCACCCTTCAAAACAGCCGAAAGTGGCGGGGGGAGGGGGAGGGAGGGAGAGACAGAGAAAAAAACATCAATGTGAGAGAGACACATTGATTGGTCCGGAATCGAACCCGGGACCCTTCAGTCCATGGGCCAATACTCTATCCACTGAGCAAAACCAGCTAGGGCAGCCTTTTCCATTCTTGGCTGCTTATGTCTGAGACAAAAGCTGCCTCCCTCCAACTTCCTTCCATTGGCCTTCCTTCTCTGAATTCTTACAGAGAAACCCCTCTCCTTCCCCCCAGCTCCCAAGGATGACAGCCACGCTCATCTATGGTTCTTAGTAAAGAGGCAATCACTGACCAACCCAAGTATGAGAGGACCGTGGACTTACAAATGCTTTTATTAAAGCAAGGTGAACATGACAGAAACTTCAAGTACGGGTGCCCTTCAGCTGGGGCGGCTGACATGAGGGTGGCTGTGCAGATTGGTCCATGTTCTGGAGAAGGTTAAAGCAAGGTCACAGGACCTGAGCCAAACTCTGACCCAGGCCTCCCTCGCTCACTGACGCCTCTCCCCTGAGGTTGGTATTGAATCCTGCCTTCAGGATTTGGCTGGTGAGGAAGAAGATTTTTGGATTATATATTTAAACTGTCAATGCTTTTCATGGACCTCAACTCCTTCACAGCCCAGGAGCGACTTAGTTTCTGGAAGAAATGGCCCTCAGAACACATCTGTGCCATTCTGAGTTCCTCGTCACATCCAACCAACTGTGTGGTCGTGCACGCACTCATTTCACCACTCTGCACAGCTGATCCCAGCCCACCTGCATTTGCACACTACCCAGTTTCTTCTTCAGCCAAGAAACCAAGGTCAACCCTAGACACTTCTACTCCAAAGAACAAAAGACCCAACTGACAAAAGACCCAACTCAGAGAAAACAAAATGTGGCAGAGAATGAAAGAGCAGCGTAAATTCCCTTTCGAACTTACGTTCTCATGCTCTCCCAGCATCCTTTGCACCGGGGGAAGAGGGCAGAGGGATGATGAGCCCATTTCGGAGACAGCCAGACTAAAGCCCAGGAAGAAATACAACACAGGCACCTGCCCCTCTGCCTGGTCATCTCACCACCAATCAGTGGCCCCCAGGCCCGGGAAGGGGGAGGCACCACTGTCTGGAGATGGCATCGTCCCTTGAATAAGAACAGAGAATTTATCCACCATAGCACAAGGTCAAGAGAAACTTACTATGAAATGGGGCTGTGACACCTCTTGCTGTAAAGATGGTCTTTGGAGCGTCACTTCGAGAGGAAAGCTCACTCCCCTGAGGCGGAAACACAGCTTCTCTGTGCTCTTGATGATGTCGGACAGAAATGTGACCATGGCTCCTAAACAGGCTTTCCTCCAACAGAGAGCTCATCTGCCCACCACCTGGTAACAACTGGAGCCAAATTTCTGTTTCACTTTTACCAAGAGAGAGAGAAAGACTGACTCCATCCTACCACAACAGGCCAGTGAATTCAAGCCTTTTCACAGAGGAAGCAAGAGACTTCCTCATCTCAAGCCAAAAATGCCAGCTATGCACTCCCACAGGACTCCGGCCCCCTGGAGGCGCAGGGCACCAGGGCTATCGCAATAACCTCCCAGCTGATCTACAAGTCAATTCCCTTCGGTGCAGAACTCCAGACACTGTCCCTCAGTTCAGATCCAAGCTTCAAGCCCCGTTTTTGCCCCAGAAGTACCCGTGACCTCACAAGCAGACTCAGAAATCTAGACACACTAGCATCTGCACCCCTGAGACCAGCTGCATTAGCTCTAGTTCTGTTTGAGAGGAGAGAGAGATTTCCCATGTGCTCCAGCCAGTGCTGCCTGCTGCGTTCCAGGCACAGGAAGGTGGGGGGCAGGTGGGGGGAGGAGAGTGGGGGGCAGAGCTGATAGACAAACACACAGATTAGACACATGTACCCAAGATAAATGATCCAGGCAGCCAGAGTGTGAGCAATGAGTGCTCTGTAGTAGGTGCTTTAGGCATCAGAGAGAGCCAATGTGCAGTGGTTCTAAGACGATGGCTGTGGCCTGGGACGCTGGCTAACCTGTCAGTTCCCCTAGGAAATGTCAATCTCCTTTCCTCCACCCCCTCAGCCCTAATCCCACCGTCGTATTTATTTTTGTGCCCTGTCCTGTCCCTGGTCCCTCACAATTCACTATAAAACAAACCTTTTATCAGCATTGGGATACCTTGCGAATAGGATTTTATTTAGCTTATAAGGAGCTACAAAAAGAAACAAAAGATGACATAAATCATGATGTTTATCCACGATGTATTGTTAAACCAAAAAAGCTAGATACAGAGACATGTGTAGAGGATTCCATTTTTACTACCATTCCCCCAAGTAAAAACAGCTATATCCGTGTGTGTCAATTGTAACATATGAGATGACTGCTTTTGCAGGTGAAAAATGTTGTTGCTTAAAGAGCGATTGAAGATCTGCCCCTGCCTCTCCCCATACACAACCGGAGTCCTTCCTTCCTGCTCCCTCACTAGGGGCAGGAATATCTCAGGCCTCAGGGCCAGGGCCCATGGATTAGCATCAGGGCAGAAGCCCTGCTTGGGTAAAGTGCTGGGAACGCAGGTAAGGTCTGAGTCACCCAGCCCAAGGCCTAGGAGAGACCAAAGTACATGAAAGATTGCTGCATTTGTTGGACTATTGGGCCTTTCTGCAGAATGTGGGATGGAGAAAGGAGCCATTTTATTTGAGAATTAAAGGGAAGGGTTACTCCAGAAACTGGCCGACTTGGGAACATCCAGTTAATCTTAGCACATACTTTGGGAAGGGCCACCCTAGACCATGCTAGCTACCAGAGAGCTGACTCAATGGGAGCCGGGCCACATAGAGACTATGATGTGAATGACACCCCCTGGAAGTGTCCCTTGTACTGTTAGTGCGTCCCTGCTCTTTAGGCCAATCCCCCAAACTGTTATCAATGACTTACCTTACTCATCTCTCTTTCCTTCTCATATTAAAAAAAATAAATAAAAATTGCGCTGGCTGGTGTGGCTCAGTTGGTTGAGAATAGTCCCGTGCACCCAAAGGTCACCAGTTCGATTCCCAGTCAAGGCACATGCCTGGATTGTGGTCTCGATCCCCAATAGAGGGCATGCAGGGGGCATCCAATCGATGTTTCTCACATCAATGTTTCTCTCTGTCTCTCCCTTTCCCTTCCTCTCTCTCTAAAAATCAATAAAAACATGTGTGTGTGTTTTAAATGAAGATTTAAAAATATCTTCACTTTCTCCCAAGCTTCATTCTTTCCATGGCTGAACGAGAAATGAATTCATCTCTTCTCCCCTAATGGCCCCTCCTAGTTCACCTCTAATATGAGCTACCAGATCTCTCTATGATTATCCAGCTTCTTCCAAGGCCCCTCCTTCCTCTAACAAATTATGATTTACCAGGAGTTTCAACTGTGAAACGGCAAGAGAGGAATTATCAGGACAGTGGGGGTGGAGGGAAGTGGGGGTGAGAAATTCATTTCCCCCAATTGCCATTATTAACCCTCCACATACCTGGGCAATAGGCTTGGGAGGTCCTTACTGCTGATGTTCAAGTGGCTCATACCAGTGATAAGATGGACCCCTAACAACAACAACAACCCTAACACAACAGCCTCACACATGTGCAGTGGCCTATAGCTCATCCCCAGGTCTAGCTATGCAGCTTATGTAGGGCACATGTCCGTGCCAGGCTGCTATGTTTACCCCCCTCCCTCACGTGAGGACACTGAAGCTCAGGAAGCACATTTAGTTCTCCTGAGGACAAGCCGCACAGTCTCTGAAGACGCTATCCCTAAACAAATGCAGGTCTACTGGGACATGTCAATCAGGGATCATTAACCTGGGCCCCAAGTGCAGGGGGGTGGAGGGGGAACCTCCCCAAAGGGGAGTCGTTAAACTTTTGGGGGGGGAAAGTTACTTTATTTTCAATCACCTCTAACTAAAATTTAGTATTTCCTTTCATTATAAATGTAGTCAACAATAGTGTCAGCAGCAGCTGTGACTTTGCCCAGGAAGAAATCAGAGACATTTCATGTCTGTGAAAATGTCTCCAAAAATAGTTCAATCTCATCAGGACGTCAAAATTATGGTTACTACTAGAGGCTGGGTGCACCAAATTCGTGCTCTGGGGATGGGGTGGGGGGGCTCAGCCTGGCCTGTGCCCTCTCGCAGTCCAAGACCCCTTGCTCCTTACCGCCTGCCTGCTGGCTGCTCCCTACCACTCAGCTCGCTGCTCCTTAGTGCTGCCGCCAAGGCTCCCGCCACCACCCCTGCACTTGCCAGCCGTGAGTCTGGTTTCTGGCTGAGTGGTGCTCCCCCTGTGGGAGTGCACTGATCACCAGGGGGCAGCTCCTATGTTGAGCGTCTGCCCCCTGATGGTCAGTTCATAGTGACCAGTCATTCTACCGTTTGGTTGATTTGCATATTAGGGTTTTATTATATAGGATTAGTTTCCTGCTAAACCTTGTTATAGAATGCATTAATAAATCAGCACATATATTGCTATATCACTACTTTAATATTCTAATGACTGTAATTCATGGCCATTGGCTTCCTTTGTAATCCTATGTATTTTACACATTTAAAAACATTCTGTGAAAAGATCCATAGGTTGCACGATTGTCAAGGGGTTTATGGTGCATATGTGTGTGTGTGTGTGTGTGTGTGTGTGCACAGGTTGAGAGCTCCTGATCTAAAGGACTCAGGACATGGTTAGGAATTCATCTTTTTCCTTTTACCATATTGTATTGTAGATATTTATGTCTTTCCTCCCTTGTTAGCTTTGAGTTCTTACAAAGCAGGAATGGTGTCTTATATTTCTTTGAGTCCTTAGTACCTACAACAGGAATTGGCACTCACTGAACCATCATTTACAGAGTATCTACTATGTGTAAGGCTCAAGTCCCATTGGGTGAGGCAAAAGAATGGAGAATTCAAAGGTGAGCAATAATTCATTCATTCAATCAATCATGTATTCATTTAGAGAACTGCCCAATAGCTACTCAATACCAGCCACTGTGGTTGGCTTTGAGGACAACAGAAAAAAATGAGACCCAAGTCTTCATTCTTATGGAGCACCCATTCAGCTAATGGGAAGAAGAGAACACAAGATTTCTGAAGACAGACAAATGGGAATGAGGCCACTCTTTCTGCGGAGTCGGAGACATTGGGAAAATGTCGTTCTTAAATCTATGTTCATCTGCTCTTTCTGGCCAAAGATTCCAGGGAGAAAGTAACCACCGTTCTAGAAACATGCTCTTCCCAAGAGGAAAAGTCTGGGGTTCCCCTGGGGATCATTTACCTTGTGTGGTTGTGGTCTTGCCTAGCAAACTTTGAGAAGTTAGTCCTCCATGGCCCCAGGTGTTTCAGGGGCTGCCTGTCCAAAGGCAGCGAGCCGATGTCTGCCCTCGCTGTGGTTCCGGTTCCGTTACGGTTCAAGGATTCTGTGATGCCATCAATTAGTCAGAATGCGCAAGGTTGCCTGGATACCTCGGGGTTTCTTTTTCTTGTAAGAGACCAAGGCTGGGCGACCTCCTCATTTTGCCAAACATGTGCTGAGAGACCAGGCGGCGAGAGACATGGTGGTGCAGCTACCTGACTCTGGGCCAGGTCTAAGCAGATGGCAAAGGAGAGACCCCCAGCAGAACTGGGAGCTGGGCGCATCTTACCATGGAATGGGAGAGCTGGAGGAAGATAACAAGAAGATACCCAGGACAACAGGGCTTGGGGTTCACTAAGACAAAATATGATCAGGTAACACATTTCCCCAGAGAGATCTAACCTTAAAATACAAAAAGATAAATTTAATAAATCCATACAGACTGTCTCCAGAGAGACATAATCTTAAAATACAACAAAGTCCATTTTGATTAATTTAGCACCCACCCACAGCAGTATCGCCATAAATGTTGACTGAATGTATGAAAAAAAAACTTCCCAGAGAACCTCATCTCCCTCATGTGTCGCAGCCCCAGCGGGCCTCTCTCTCCCTAGGGGGCCTCTCTCTCATTCGACTGTGGGATCCTGAGAAAGTCGCTGGGAGTATTCCTTCAAATGAAATTTGGATAATCTGTTAGAGATATTGCAGCAGATCTTCCATATATTTCCCCCCTGTTGGTAAGAAGTTTAGACTAGAGAGATGCTTTCAGCAACTTGTGACTCTGTGCCCCTTATTCCACCAGCAGAGCATGAAGTTACCAAGTAAGCCTCCCAGATGAAATATTAACACCTCGTGCAAAGATTCTTGGGAAATAAATATCTTTTATTAATTTACTGGATTTCATATACCCAATAGTTCTTAAAACAAGTATTAACAATAGCAACACAAACCACATGTAAAATGAAAAACAGGTCCCACCAATGACACCCTTCCCAGGGATACATGGGTATTGAGAAAATCCTACACAGTGCTGACATCACTCCCTGTGAGCATAAAAAAGGTTCCTACAGGCTCCCTGGCAATCAATCCTCCTTCATCCTGGGCCTGAACTCTAAAGTCTTTGGAGTCAACATGACAAGTTAAGGACAAGTTAGATGAGATCAAGTAGAGGGCTCAGCCTACTACAGCGATGGCCGAGGCATGCCAGTGGGAGCTCAGCCAGCCAGGCCACATGGCAGATCATGTATATGTTGTTAAATCCAGCAGCCACAAGACCCAAAGCCATAGAGAACTGACAGGCCAGGCCTCAACTGAAAATTTTGCTGAAAGGGGATCTCTCCAGCCACATGCTTTGAGTTTACAAGTTGGCCCATCTTGGACCCAAATATGCCAAATAGAGCTTTCATGTACTCCCCTTGAAAACCAGTAACAAAATGCTAAGAATGCCCGAGAAACTGGGGTTCTCTTTCAGCCATCCCGAAGGCGAAGACAGCCAGAAGCTTGCCTGTTGGTCCCTGATCAAGTCATCGGCCAGAGGAAAGGCTAGTCAGCATCTAAGGCACATAGGGCGTGGCCGCGAGGCCGTCCTAGTTCTCCTTCTGTGCCTGCTGCAGCCTCTTGGCCACAGCAGTGATCAGAGCTGCTCCCTTCCCACTCCCATCTTCTGACAGCATGAACGTCACATCACATTTAGGGGCTAGTTCTTTCACCGTTTCCTGCAATATCCAAGAAAAGCTATGAAAAAGAGAAAGAAAAGGAACATCATCAGCACTTACATAGGGAATCATCGTATTTATAAATTATTTCCATCTAGTTTGTTGCTTCTAGCTTGCTTCTCAAGGATCCAGAACAGCTTACACAGTTTTTTAGATAGCTGTTTTAATATTACCTTTTACTGAGCAATGGCTAATGCCAGAGAATAGTCTAGGAAGGTGTTTCACAGACAGAACATCAAAGTGTAACCAAGAGTAGTTCGAAAATAATTATTACTATCATCACTACATAAATAAGAAACTTGTCCAAATTTGTACAAACTAGTCCATTTATTAAGATTTGGACCAGGCCAGTCTTTTTCCAAATCCCACCTTTTTTGGTTCAAAATTTCCCCCAATTTTTATTTTCAAAGTTTTCAAATGTTGAAAGCATAATTCAGTGAGTGCCTCCATACCTTCTGCCTCATCTCAACGAAGTTAAAATCTTGCCCTGTTTGATCCATCCATTCACCCATCTCTCCTCCCATTAATTTTCCCCCAAAGCTCACAGTCTTAATCACAATACTTGGCCTCTCTATCATTTGAGATATTAAATCCGTTTGAATTTACATCCTGGGAGTCCGTTACCAGGCCAGTCTGTGGGATCAAAGTGTGTCTACCAAAGGCCTGGGATGAGGGTTACTGTAATGGCACAGGTGGCAGTCATCTCTGAGGGCCAGCATGCCAGAGGAGGCTCTGAGCCCAACTCTACCACACAGCCAGTGGGTGACTCTGGCCAACCACTGCAGCTCCTTGGGGCTCTGCTGGTTCAGTGGGAGGAGAAGGGAATTTTATCAGAGGCACAGTCAGGGTAATCAGTCCCAAACTTCCCAGGAGATGGGAGAAAATGGCTTGGCAATCACTGCTTAATCAAGCCTTTCTTTCTTTTTCTTTTTTTAAATATACAATTATTCAGTGGTTTTTAGTGTATTCCCAAAGTTGCGCAACCATCACCACTGTCTAATCCCAGAACATTTCTGTCATTCTAAAAAGGAAACCCATACCCAACAACAGTTGCTCTCGATTCACACTAACCCCAGCAATCACTAATCTTTCTATCTTTATATATTTGCCTATTCTGAACATTAATATAATGGAATCTGTTATATGTGGCCTTTTGTGTCTGGCTTCTTACATTTAACATGATGTTTTTCAAGATTCGTCAAAGTTATAGCACATGTCAGTACTTCATTCCTTTTTATGAGTAATAGTTCATTGTATGGCTATCCTACATTTTGTTTACCCACCCAGAAGTTGATGGGCACTTGGGCTGTTCCCCCTTTTGGCTAGTATGAATAATAATGCTATGAACATCACTAACAAGTTTGTGTGTGAACACATTTTCAATTCTCTTGAGTACGCCTAGCAATGAAATTGCTGGGTCACGTGGTAACTCCATGTTGATCCTTTTTAGGAATTGCCAATCTGTTTCCCACCAGCCAGGCATTAGGGCTCCAATTTTGTCACATCCTGATCAACACTTGTTACTGCCACTCTTTTTAATTATGGCCATCCTAAGTGCATGTGAAATGGTAGTTTATGGTTTTGACTTGCATTTTCCTAGTGACTAACGGTATTCGGCATCTTTCTGAGTGCTTATCGGCCATTGTAAATCTTCTCGGAGAGATGTCTATTTAAATCCTTTGTTCACTTGTTGCTTATCTTTACTGTTGAGTTGCATTAAGTGTTCTTTATATATCCCAGAGATGAGTCCCTCATCAGATACATGATTTGCAAATATTTTCTTCCATTCTTTGTTTTCACTTCCTATGGCATATAAAATATTTTAATTTTATGGAGTCCAATTTACCTACACTTTCTTTTGTTGCCTATTCTTTTGATGTCATATTTAAAAACATTGCCTAATCCAAGGTCACAAAGATTTACACCTATGTTTTCTTTTAGGAGTTTTATAGTTTCAGATCTTAATTCAGGTCTTTGATCCATTTTGAGTTAATTTTTGTACATGGTGTGAGGTCAGATGCCTTTTACTGCTTTTTCTTGCCTTACTGCCCTGGCTAAACTTACCCCTGGTGTTCCCCTTGAGGCCACATGTTTTGGAACTGACTCTTACAAACCTCTCCTTGAATTAAGATTCGACTGAGAGACAGAAATCACACAGCCACCTGAGGCAGCATGAGAAGGCACAGTGCTGAAGGGCAGTGGCAAGAGTGCACCCTTGTCTTGTTGCTGATCTTAAGGGAAGAGCATCCACTCTTCCTCTCATCAGTAAGTATGATGCCAGCGGTGGACTTTCCCAGATGCTTTTATACCCGGTTGAGGAAGCTCCCTTATTCCTAGTTTATTGAGTAATTTTATCCTGAAAAGTGTTAAATTTTACCAAATGCTTTGTCTGTACCTACTGAAATGATCATGTGGTTTGTTCCTTGGTCAAGTCTGGGTTCAAGGGAGAGGCTTGGAGGAACCTCAACAAAAGTATGTGACCCAAAGGGAAAACCAAGAGACAATACCAGTCAGTTATTCTGAACAATTAGCATCATAGGAAGGGCTAAGGGTCAAGGATTACAATAATAAGTTCATGTATACACTTCAGCATGACTGAAAATCTGTGTAAGCTTATTAATACTTTTCCTCTTCACCAAAACAAAATGTTAAACACGACATGAAATGGAAATTATAACTTTCATCACTGGAAGTTTTGTGATGAGCCATTCCTGCTACAGCCACTGCTTAACTTAATCCTCACAGCAATCCATGAGGCAGGTCTGATTTTTGTCCTCATTTTACAGGGAGTAAGAAACTGGATTCAAACTCATATTGCCTGACAGGGCTCTTAATCCTTCTGCCCACTTATTCTGAGCTAAGAAAATTATAACCAGCTCATACTAGACAGTGCTCTATGTTATATAAAATACTCAGTTCAATGACCCCCCTGTGAGGCCAGTATTTCTGAGCACTTCACCTGTTTAACCCATGTAATCTTCATGGAGCTCTAGGAGGTAGAGATTATCACTGCCGCCTTTTACAGATGAGGAAGCTGGGGTTCCGAGGGGATGGCAAGTCCTCCCACACCATACCACAGGGCTCAACCTTGCCTGCCAGATTCAACCAGCTCTACTCCTGACCTCAGCGCCCTCCCACCCCGTCCTTCTCAGGCACTCACTGAGGGTGCAGCTTGTACAGGGTGCCGTCCACGCCCACAGTGATCTTCAGGTGCTCCAGCCCCTGGTCTTCCCTCCTCTTCTCCACGATGGCAGCCATGCCTGCGCCACAGAGCTGGGCCGCCCGACGGGACACAGCTCCGCACACCTCCTTCACCACGATGCTGTCCTCGCACGTGCTGTCCAAGCCGAGCTGCTGCAGGATCCTCCTCACCTGGAGGAGGGCCAGCCGATCGCTGCAGGAAGAGGAGTGTTATCAAGAGAGAACAACGTAGAAACAACCTCTATGACCACAGAGCAGATTCGACAGGTAAGGGGGGGGTGGCCAGACGGTAGAAGCCTTTGTAGACCTTAAAATTGAGTTCGCATGAGAATATCTAATGCTATGAAAAATGTTTATGATGTATTAAGTGAAAACATCAACACTAATAAAAGAGAAAAATGGTAATTGGCGTACGAGCTACCCTTTTCATTGGCTAATCCGGGCTGTATGCAAATTAACTGCCAACTAAGATTGACAGTTAACTGCCAACTAAGATGGCGGTTAATTTGCATATGTAGGCACAATGCAGGGAGGTGAAAGGGAAAGCAGGAAGAAGCCCCCTGCCACTGACAGTGATCGGAAACCCAGGGGGGAGCTAAGAGCTGGGGGGCAGGGCAAAGGCGGCCCTGGGGCCGCCTTTGCCCTGCCCCCCAGCCATGATCGGAGAATCAGGCGCCTTTGCCGCCCTGGCCGGTGATAGCAGGAAGTAGGGGTGGAGCCAGCGATGGGAGCTGGACACGGTGGTCGAAGCTGGCAGTCCCGGGAGCTAGGGGTCCCTTGCCTGGGCCTAAAGCGGAGCCCACGATCGCGGGGCCACTGCAGCTGCGGGTCGCTGCCCGGGCCAGACGCCTAGGCCAGAGGCGTTAGGCCTGGGTAGGGGCAGAGCCTGCAACCGCGGGGAGCTGGGGGTCCCCTGCCCAGGCCTGACACCTCTGCCAGAGGCCTCAGGCCTGGTCAAGGGGCCGATCCGGTGATTGGTGATCGGAGGGTGATGAGGGTCAACTCCTCTGGCTGGGGCATCAGGCCTGAGTGGGGGGCGGAGCCGGGGATTGGGGGGATATGATGGTCCCCTTGCCCAGGTCTGAAGCCTGGGTCAGAGGCGTCAGGCTTGGGCGGGGGGTGGAGCAAGCGATCAGAGGGAGATGGGGGTCCCCTGCCCAGGCATGATTCCTGGGCCAGATGCCTCAGGCCTGGGCGGGGGCCAGAGCCAGTGATCGGGGGGAGATGGGGGTCCCCTGTCCAAGCCTGACACCTCTGTCAGAGGCGTCAGGCCTGGGCAAGGGGCCGATCCTGCGATTGGAGGGTGATGGGGGTCAACGCCTGAGGGCTCCCAGTATGTGAGAGGGGGCAGGCTGGGCTAAGGGACACCCCCCCCCAACACCCAGTGCACGAATTTCGTGCACCGGGCCCCTAGTAAATTATAAAATACTAGCTGCCATATGACCTTGATTTGCTTTTGTTTTTAAATGATGTTTGTCCTTACACACACACACACACACACACAAAGAGCAGAAGGAAATCTATTCAGATGCTGGAAGGATTGCCAGTAATTCTTATTTTCTTCCTTTTGCTTATGAATAAGCAATCCTATACTAATAAAAGAGAAAAATGGTAATTGGCGTACAACCGATACCTTTTTCATTGGCTAATCAGCGAGATATGCAAATTAACTGTCAGCCAAGATGGTGGCTGGCAGCCAGGCAGCTGAGAATAGGAGGCTTGGTTGCCCCAGCGATGGAGAAAGTCAAGGATCCCCGCAGCTGCAGGGCTCTGAGCTCCTGAAGCAACAACTCCAAAAGATACAATGTTTCAATTATAGAAGCTAAAAGATGGCGGTTAATTTGCATACTCAGGCTCCAAGCAGAGCGAAGCCAAACAGCCCTGAAGCAGCAGGGCAGAGAGGCCTCAGGGCCTGGGATCAGCGGAGCCGAGAGGCCTCCCAGCCCCGGTGATCATCGGAGTCGAGAGGCCTCCCGGCCCCGGTGATCAGCGGATCCGAGAGGCCTCCCAGCCCAGGTGATCAGCGGAGTCGAGAGGCCTCCCGGCCCCGGTGATCAGCGGAGCCGAGAGGCCTCCCGGCCCCGGTGATCAGCGGAGCCCAGAGGCCTCCCGGCCCCAGTGATCAGCGGAGCCGAGAGGCCTCCCGGCCCCAGTGATCAGCGGAGTCGGAAGCCCCGCGATCAGCGGAGCCGAGAGGCCTCCCGGCCCCGGTGATCAGCGGAGTCCAGAGGCCTCCCAGCCCGGTGATCAGCCGAGAGGCCTCCCAGCCCTGGTGATCAGCGGAGCCGAGAGGCCTCCCGGCCCGGTGATCAGCGGAGTCCATAGGCCTCCCAGCCCCGGTGATCAGCGGAGTCCAGAGGCCTCCTGGCCCGGTGATCAGCCGAGAGGCCTCCCAGCCCCGGTGATCAGCGGAGTCCAGAGGCCTCCCGGCCCCGTGATCAGCGGAGTCGGAGGCCCAGCGATCAGCGGAGCAGAGAGGCCTCCCGCCCCGGTGATCAGCGGAGCCGAGAGGCCTCCGGGCCAGGGATCAGGGGAGCCGAGAGGCCTCCTGGCCCTGGGATCAGCGGAGCAGCGAGGCTTCCCAGCACCGGGATCAGTGTGACAGGGTGCGGAGCCCCAACCCTCTGATCGGCCCTGCTCTGTGCATGACAGGAGTGGCGCTGCAACCTCCCTATGGACCCTGCCTTGAGTGTGACAGGGGGTGGTGCCCCAACCCCCCAATCGGCCCTACCCTGAGCATGACTGAGGGTGGCATGGCAACCTCCCAATCCGCCCTGCTCTGTGCATGACAGGAGGCGGGGCCCCAACTCCCCAATGGGCCCTGCTCTGAGCCCGACCAGGGGTTACACCTAGGATTAGGCCTGCCCTCTGCCACCCGGGAGCAGGCCTAAACCAGCAGGTCCTTATCTCCTGATGGGTCCCAGACTGTGAGAGGGCACAGGCCAGGCTGAGGGACCTCCTCTCCCAACCCCGAGTGCACAAATTTTTGTGCACCGGGCCTCTAGTATTTATATAGGAAGGAAAAAAGTGGGGTTCCATTACTATGTATAAAATTCCTTCCATGATCTAGCCCTTCACAGTTTACCTAGTTCTTTCCTGTATGTTCCCTTACTCTATCCTCAGAGCCGTCCTTGGGGTTAAGCAGCAGAGCAATTATTTATCTTATAAAGAAGGAAATTGGGTCCAGAGAGGAGCTGCCTGCTGCAGGTCGCCCAGCACAAAGAAGTGGGAGAGGAAGCAGAAGCTCAGGCTCTGAGGCTGTAAATCCAGGATGCTTCCCCTCAGGTCACTGTCCCACCCATTCAACACGTGTCGACATGGTCCACCGTCAGCACAGCAACTGCTAGATCCCCACTGGTACTCGATGGTATGATTTTATTTTAACCCGTAAAGGTGCTTTTTGAAACGCCTGCAGAAGTGAAAGCATCCGAAGCAGACACGTTATGTGTGGCAGAAGCAAATACTTCTGGAGGCATATACATCCTGACAACTTGCTTTGTCTGGAACTACTTTCCTTGTGTTCAAAAAAGCGAGGCAGGCAAAGATCAGTCCATCTGTTTATCTCCTGCACACAAGGGAGCAACTGCTTCCCCCACAAAAGAGGACCCTCTGGTCACCAAAGGCAGTGACTTTCAACTTGCACTTTTGGATTGGATGAGTTGAAGACCAGACCCCTCCGTCCCCCCCTCCCCCCAAAAAAAGAAAGCTGAATGTTTGCTAATCATCACTTCAAAAACACAAAATTGCTGCTGGTGCTGCAGATTCTACCACCCTCTCCTTAAACAGAACTCCTCTGCAACAGCCCATTGCATTTCCCTCATTAAATGCACTGCTTTCATTTGTAAAGAGTTTTCTTTTCCCCCCAGGATGATTTGTGGCTTGCTGGCACCTGGCCATAAAGACCAGGAGAATTAAGTGAAGGAAGTCAAATTGAGAGAAATTCCAAACACAAAGCCTCTGATCACATCCAGGGCTGGTAGGAGAAACAGTGAAACTGCCATGTGTGCATAGCTGGTGGCAGTGGGAACTGGAACTACCTTTTAAAAAAGTGTGTCCAGCCCAGCTAGCGTGGCTCAGCGGTTGAGCATCGACCCAAGAACCAAGAGGTCACTGGTTTGATTCCTGGTCAGGGCACATGCCTGGGTTGTGGGCTCGATCCCCAGTGGGGGGCAAGCAGGAGGCAGTGGACTGATGATGTTTCTCATCGATGTTTCTATCTCTCTATCCTTCTCCCTTCCTCTCTCTCTAAAAATCCATTAAAAAAAAGAAAATATGCTTGCAAACATTCAAGAACTTGAAAGGTAATATAATATGCAAAAATAAAAATCGCTGTATTTAGTGGTGAGCATGTGGGTGATTTTTTTAAAATGACTTTGCTTTCATATTAGGGATATATTTTCTTTTTAGGAACAAAGGAGGATCATTTTCTGGCCTCAGCTAACTCCTGGGTAACAGTTTAGGAACCCAGAGCCCAGGCAGGCTGCTGGCCCCTCAGCTGTGAGCACGCCCTGGGGCTGTGGTCCTGAAGCAGCTGGAGAGAGGGGGCAACCCCTCCTCATCTGGCCTTGCTGTTTCTATTCTTAAATCTCAAACCCGCCTACCCCCAGCATGACAGCAGCACATCCAAGTTAGGGCTCTCACACTGAGCAGTGAACTTGACCGCACGTCACCTTTCAATCTGGGACAGGAACTTGGTTTCAAAGATGCCCCTGGTGCGTAGACGCTCTGAAATCTGCCCCCGGAAGAGGAGACCCTGCTTGGTCAGGTCAATCAGGATCTGCCGCACAATCTCCCCCAGGTACATCCCGCTGGTCATTTTCTCGTATCTGTTTGGGGAAGAGGGATAAGATGGGTGAGAGCAGGAAAACCAGCGCTGATGAATGGCTCCCGAAAGGACACGGGTCGGTTGTGGAAGACAGACTACTTGCCGCCGCCAGCTGCCTGGTTTGGAGTGTTTCGGAGTGAGCAGCGGCCACCGGAAATGCAGTGATGTGGGAGAGCCAGGCTTTGGAGCCATGGGGAGCGGGAGCCAGGTCCCAGCTCTGCCACATACCAGCGGCACCTGAGCAAGCACTGAGCCATCATCTATAAAACAGGGACCAAAACACTGACCGCACAGGCTGTCGGGAGGCAAGCCTCGGTGTACAGCAGGTGCTGAGCAGAGCTGGTCCCTCTCCTGTTCCCAAAGCCAACCCCCGCAGTTGCATGACACATCTGTTCTACTGGAGATGCTCCTTTCTAGTTGAAGGAACCTGTCCCACTGGAGACTCCGCTCCACCAGGTAATACATTTACACTGTCCGCACACACCAGGGTCCTCAAAAGCTGTCACCACCCTGTCCCCTTTCTGCCAGGCTGTGAGCAGCATGAGGGAAGGAGCCAGAGGAGACACGCCTTGTGACCAGCAGGCACCACACAGGTTCTGCACAGGTGTGTGTGACCGTCACCAGCCTCCGTGACGCAGGCTGGGCTGCCCCTGCCTGCAGGGCCGAATGGGAAGCGGAGAGTGGCCGAGACTTGTGTGTTCTCCTCGCTGATCAGGCCCTAACGCAGTGACGGCGAACCTTTTGAGCTCGGCGTGTCAGCATTTTGAAAAACCCTAACTTAACTCTGGTGCCGTGTCACATATAGAAATTTTTTGATATTTGCAACCATAGTAAAACAAAGACTTATACTTTTGATATTTATTTCATATATTTAAATGCCATTTAACAAAGAAAAATCAACCAAAAAAATGAGTTCGCGTGTCACCTCTGACACGCGTGTCACAGGTTCGCCATCACTGCCCTAACATGAGCCCAAGATGAAACAGACAGATGATGGCAGCAAATTCAAAAGTGCTGCCCCCTTAAGTCCTCATTCCAAAAATGTAAGCCTCCGGTGGATTCAGACACAGAACTAAGTCAGAGGGCCTCGCCCCTTAAGAAGAGCCATGACAGCCGGATGCCCCAGTGTGGGGTTCAGAGATAAATACATTGATCAGATTTTTTCTTTTCTGGAGCAAGTGCCAAGGAAGATGAGGGGCCGCGGGGCCTCTCCTATGTCGTGCTCTCAGTTCAACAGTTACGAAGGCATCTGTGGCCCAGTCATCCCATCACACGCCCTATCTGCTCGCTTCTTCACGTGGCTATCGCCCCTCACAACAAATCTGCATTGCCTCTTACTTCATATACTAAGACACTGAGTTTAGCTGTGACCTGATAGTAAAACATTTACTCTCTGGTACATCATAGAAAAAGTTTGCCAGCTCCTGTTCTAATGGACAAGCCCAGGTTAACGATCAATTCCTAGCATGATAGCTCTATCCCTAGCTACTCCTTTCTCTCCTTCTCAAGAAGGTATACGACAGTGGTTCTCAACCTTCTGGTCCTTTAAATACAGTTCCTCATGTTGTGGTGACCCCCCCCACACACACCATAAAATTATTCTCATTGCTACTTCATAACTGTAATGCTGCTACTGTTATGAATCGTAATGTAAATATCTGGTATGAAGGATGGTCTTAGGCAACCCCTGTGAAAGGGTCATTCGGCCGCCAAAGGGGTCGCGACCCACAGGTTGAGAACTGCTGGTATATGAGGATGCAAGCAAAAATGTACTCTACTTTTTTTTAAAGAACCATCCACTGTTTTCAGTAGGGTCAGTAGTTGGAATACACCTCACAGGTGACTGTGACCCATGTTGGGACATGACATCATGTTGAGAACCGTAACTCCCATCCTTCCTGTGGCCACTTCCTCGCCCAGAACAACAGAGTTCAGCAGCCTGGCAGCCAGCTCTTAAAATGCTGAATTGGACCTCTCAGTGTCACCAGGCCCCTGCTCTGTGGCACCTGGCCCACAGACAGCCTCTGCCTCCACTAGCCACACCCTTTATGATGTCTTATGGTAGTTAGAAAAAGGCAACCCTTTGTTCTACTTATTGGAAATTTGTCACAATATTTTGCTTTTGTTCAAATAAGATAACACATGAACATGTAATAGTAGTTGTAATATAATAAGAAAATGGCACACACACCCTCCCTCCCCTCCCCCCCCCCCCCCGCCAAGATCTGGTAAAGTGGTATATGCACAACCCGCACACATGTACACATCTGCCTTCTCACCTTTGTTTGCCTGGATTCAGGGACCCCTCATCCACCTCCTTGTCATATTGGGTCCGGATGTCATCTATGCAGCCATTATCTCCAAATCCTCCCCACTCTGTGTTAATGCACATCTTCCCTTCGTCCCCTTCCACCACCTCTATGTTCCTCATCTCCTCCATGTAGCACATATTGCTGCCCGTTCCTAGAAGGAACCAGGAAGAGACTTTAGTCTTCAACAGACACCACCAGATCTTAAAGAGGCAGTGGAGCGCAGTAGACAGGACTTTAGGCTTAGAGTCAGACAACTGGATTGGAGTCAAAAGCTAAATTGCAGCTTTATACCATTGCTGAGTGACCTTGGACAAGTATCTCATCTTTCAGAGACCCAATTTCTTCATCTGTGAAAAGGAAACAATGCCTGCCTCATAGATTTGTTATTTAAAAAAAAAAAAATGAGATGAGTTTCGGCTGGTGTGGCTCAATGGTTGAGCATCGACTTATGAGCTAGGGAGGTCACAGTTTGATTCCAAGTCAGGGCACATGCCCCATTTGTGGGTGCAATCCCCAGTAGGGGGTGTGCAGGAGGCAGCCAATCAATGATTCTCATCATTGATGTTTCTATCTCTCTCTCCTCCCTACCTCTCTGAAATCAATAAAAAAATATTTTTTTTTTAAAAAATGAGATGATGTTTGTAAGTTTCCTCCACATGGTAAGTATTCAACCAATGGTGAGAGCAGCAGCAGCATCACCTCCATCATCATCCTCGTTAAGCTATAGGCACACAAAGTGAGCCTCCAAGTAGTCATAGAGTTAGCAGTCAGAGCTGGAAAGGACCATGAGGAATCGTCTAGTCTTGGACAAGCAAATGTTTAGCATCTATATGCCACCCTCTTCTCCTTGGCCCATGACCTGGCCTAAGAACTATTCTCAACACAACAGTCCAGGCAACTATTATATGGAATTAAGCAAGTCTCACCTCTTTGCTCGCCTAGATAGAGCCCAGCCCCTCCCATAGATGAGGAAATTCAAGTCCAGACAGAGTAGTAACTTGCCCAAGGTCACAAAGCGGGTGAGAGCTGGGGAGAGATCAAACCCCTTATCTGGCATTAAAGACATCTCACTATATCCCCATCTGCTTGTTCCGCCTTCTCCTCACCTCCAGGAACCCCAGACAACCAACTGGAACAACTTTTGCAGATTGTCATTACTTAATCTGTGCCTCTTAGTTGGAATGCCCTTCATCCCCATCTCTACCTGTTCAACTCCCGCCTTTTCCCTCACCCCGCTGGAGCCATCCCACCCTAGTCTTAATCACCGTCAGACTTCTCCTCCCCTAGGTTTCCTTCCAAATCTTCCTCATCCTGTGAACCCAGACAGCCAGAAAAGGTCAGAGAACCTTGGAGCCAGCTTTGGGCCAACAAGATTCAACTGAGGTCTCCTTCCTCCCAGGATAGTCTGCTCCAAGGCCCTAATCTGAAAGTCCCCTTTTTATATATCATTCTTCTTCAACTGAAAGGACAACTTTGACTTACTATCCTTAATGAAGAAAGATATTAAGTAAACACTTAGGAATTCTAGAATCCCAGCCTTAACTTCATCTCTGCCTTGGACAAAGCCAGCTCCAGAGGCTCTGTATAATGGGGCAATCGCCCCCGCCTCACTGTGTTAAAAAGGATCCTCCAAAGAATCAGATGGGAGTAGGCCAATGGGACATGCCTGACCACTTACCCGCAATCAGGCCAATCTCACAATTAGGATCTTCATAGCCACAGGTCATCATGGTCCCCACTGTGTCATTCACAACTGCAACTATGTCCAGGTCAAACTCCTGCAAAGGAAGCAGCTCTACTGTAGGTGGAATGTGCAAGCCAACTGGACTAGGAGGGGCATATTGACCCAGAGTAGGAGTGGGGTGTGTGTGAGGGAGGTCAGAGTCACAGGGCTGGACGTAGGATGGTAGGCCAAAGGGGTTTGCGGGAAGGGGCTAGGTCAGGCATGAGCCTCAACACCGTATCATACGTTTCTCCTCTTGATGGCTTCCCTGAGCATATCCACCATGTCTTCCCCTTCACAGTCAGTAGCCTTAAAGCCTTTGGTCCACTCAATGAGTATCCCCTGAAAGAAAGGAGGAGAGATTCACTTGAGCAGTAGTTTTCTGGGGCCACTGCATGACCTCAACATCTAACAGGTAGTCCAGTGTGTGAGCTTTTGATTGCTTCCATCTAGGCAGCCCTAACACTGGCCCAGAGGCATTACAAAGCATGATGCGCAGACAGGGTCTACTTCTGAGTGGAGTAATTGCAGTAATTCATATTCATCAGTGACCAACTCGTGTTCCCAGGCCATGACTGCACAGAGCAAAGGCCTGGATCACTTCTAATCTAGCCAAGGACAGATTAAGATGTGATTAATGATAAGGCCACAGACCGTTTATTAAAGCATTGTTCCACAGTAAAACACTAGAGGCATCCTATCATTCCAAAAAATGGATCTATCACCTTGTACATCGATATAGGAAATGTTATCTATACTATCTAATAAAAGAGAAACATGGTAATTAGCCATACGACCGCTACCCTTCCCATTGGCTAATCATCGAGATATGCAAATTAATTGACAGCCAAGATGGCAGCTAATTTGCATATGTCAGCCCCAAGCCTCGGACTGAGGCTTTAGGCTGGGGCTTGGGCGGAGCCAGCCAGCGATTGGCCTCGGGGAGCTGGGGGTGCCCCGGGGCCCAGGCCTAACGCCTCAGCCAGAGGCTTTGGGCCGGGCGAGCCAGCCAGGGATCCTTGATGGCAGTTGCGCGGGGAACCGGGGCGGAGCCAGCCAGCAGTCGGTGGCAGGGAGTTGGGGGTGCCCCGGTCCAGGCCTAAAGCCTTGGCCAGAGGCTTTAGGCTTGGGCCGGGGAGGAGCCAGCCAGCGATCATGAGCCAGCGATTGTTGATGGTGGCGGCTGCAGGGAGCTGGGGGTGCCCCAGCCCAGGCCTAAACCCTCGGCCTGAGGCGTTAGGCCTGGGTCAGGGAGGATCCAGCCAGCGATCGTTGATGGCGGGGAGCATGGGGAGGGGTCCGGCCCAGGCCTAAAACCTCGGCCTGAGGCTTTAGGCTTGGGCTGGGGAGGAGCCAGCCAACGATTGTTGATGGTGGCAGTGATGGGGAACCGGGGCGGAGCCAGCCAGCGATCCTTGATGGTAGCGGTGGCAGGGAGCTGGGGGTGCCCCGGCCCAGGCCTAAAACCTCGGCCTGAGGCTTTAGGTTTGGGCCGGGGAGGAGCCAGCCAGCGATCATTGATGGTGGCAGCAGCGGGAGCTGGGGGTGCCCCGGCCCAGGGCTAATGACTCGCCAGAGGCCCGGGGAAGGGGCCTTACCGGCAATTGGTGTGAACTACAGAGGAAACACCTTTTCTGACTGCTGATTGGCTAAGCTCCCTGTATGCCACTGGTAATATTCTTAGTAACTTGGGTAATGAGAGTCCAAATAGGTGATCTAGGTTTTTTTACTACACTCCTGGAGAAAAAAAGGAAGGTCTGCTGCTGGAGGGTTAAGAAATGTCATATCCTGCCCTAGCTGGTTTGGCTCAGTGGGTAATGCCTCGGCCTGCCCAACGCAGATTCTGGGTTCAATTCTGACCAAGGGCATGTACCTAGGTTGCAGGTTCCTCCCTGGCCCGGGCCCAGGTCAGGGCTCATGCAGGAGGCAACCAATCAAAGTGTTCCTCTCACTTTGATGTTTCTCTCTGTCTTTCCCTTTCTCTTCCACATTCTCTAAAAATCAATGGAAACATATCCTCAGGTGAGGAGGAAGGAAGGAAGGAAGGAAGGAAGGAAGGAAGGAAGGAAGGAAGGAAGGAAGGAAGGAAGGAAGGAAGGAAGGAAGGAGAAAGAAAGGTCATATCCTATGAAAGACAGTTCTTGAAAATGCCTAAAGAAAGTTGTCATTTTTTCATGGTAAAGGGATTGGAGTCCGTGTTGATGAAAACACCTTGGTGGCTGCCGTGACTGGCAGTGGCTGCAACAGTGCGGTGATGGGGCTGTGGCCTTCCCCTGATCAGCCCAGTTGACTCCCACAAAGGGAGGCCAGACTGTGGCTTAGGCCCACTCCCCAAGGGGAGCAGGTAGTAGGACAACCCCTAGGGCTCCCAGTATGTGATAGGGGGCAAGCTGGGCTGAGGGATACCCCCCCTCCAGTGCACAAATTTTTGTGCACCGGGCCTCTAGTATATATATAAAAGCCAAGCGACCGCAATACCTGAATGACCGGTTGCTTTGACGAACACTGCGGCCCCAACCGCCTGCAGCTCCTGCCCCCAGCTGCCCTGTCCTAAGGCCCCTAAATAAAATGAACAGTGACTCAGAGGTACCTTGGGATTCCCCTCGTGGAGGAGGCCAGCCCACCCCACAGGGCTGGCTGGGAGTCTGGCGGGGCCGCTTACCTTATCGATGCCGGTCTGCCTGCAGGGAAATGAGAACGTGAAGCCCAAAGGCAGCGGGACTCCCTTGAGGCCCATGTAGTCCAAGAAGTCGGAGATGCACTGCACGATGTGGTCAAACAGCTGCAGGGAGAGAGTGGCAGTCACCCAGGCGGGCAGTGACCGGGGGGAGGCTGGCACCCCAGCGCACAGACCCACGGCCCGACGCTTACCTCCTCGCCGGTGCCCTGCATGATCTCCAGAGGGATGGCGAAGATCTTGTTGTACATTCGCACTGACCTCCGGCCGCTTCTGATCTTCACCAGGAGGACGCGGAAGTTGGTTCCCCCCAGATCCAGGGCAAGGAAATTTCCTCTCTCTGTGGGGGAGAAAGCGGGGCTCCGCTCCACCAGCATGCACAGAGCAGGGACTCGGGGGAGGCACGGGGGGACGGAGATGAGGAAACGGAGCAGCCTCAGAGCCTGCCCCGGGCGGATCCAGAGCACCCGCAGGCACCCGGAGCTGTCGGAGGCCAGCCTGCTTTTCCTGCACCTGGTAAAGGCCACAACGGTACTTATGCTCAAGGAGCCTCTGAGGGTGAGTCAAGCCAGGCTGCCCTGAGTGCAATGGCCTCCGGAAGGTGGCTCCATCCGTCTGTGTGGCCTGGAGGAACTGCTCATCACGTGATAGAATGATTCTTCCCATCCCTGCCCTCCCCTTCTCTGGGTTCCCTCACCCCCACCTGGCCGGTTTGGCTCAGTGGATAGAGCATCGGCCTGTGGACTGAAGGGTCCCGGTTTTGATTCCACTCAAGGGCATGTACCTCGGTTGCAGGCCGGGGTCCCTGGCCGGGTCAGGGCACATGCAGGAAGCAACCAATAGATGTGTCTCTCTCACATCGATGTTTCTCTCGCTCTCTCTGTCTCTCCCCCTCCCTTCCACTCTCTCTAAAAATCAATGGAAAAATATCATTGGGTGGGAATTAACAACAAAAAGAAATCAAATCAAGTTCAACCTTCAATACCACCCACTGCCTCTCACTTCTCCAGCATCGTAGAGCATCACAGACTGTTCTGGAAAGCCTTTTGCCTTGCTCTCTGTCTCACTGTACTGCAGCCACACTGGTCATTTTGCTGTTCCTTGAATTTGCCAAAGACATCACTCCCAGCCAGCTCTTACCCCTCACCCTGCTCTATTTGTCTTCACAGCACCTGTCATTACATGGCATCATATGGCGTTTGTTTATTGTCTGCCAATCCAACAGAACATAAGCTCCACCAGGGTAGGGACTGTGTTTTTCTTCACTGCTCTATCACCAAGACTAGAACCGAGCCTGACACATAGTAGGTGCTAAATAAAACTTCGAGGGGTGAAGGCAGGAGGGTGAACGGGACGAAGGAATGAATAATTGAACAGTATCTCTACTGCTCTCAGTTTTTTCCCCATGTGGGCTCCAAGAACATTGGCTCTGGAAAAGATCTTTGCTGTTGAGAGTTCCAGCGTACAGCTGTGTGGCCGTGAGTATGTCATCTAAGCTCTCTGAGTCTGTTTTGGCGTCCATAAGATGGGAATCACTCTCTATTTATGTAACACACGAACCGGTTGTGAGGATGAAATGAAATGTTCAAAAGCAAACTACAAGCTAGAAAGCATCCGACCAAGGTCATTATTTCTGGGTGCAGTTCATGAGGTTCCAAGAGGTGAAGTAACTTCTCTAAAGGACTGACTCCGCTGTGGAGTGGCTCCTCTCAGCCGAGCACCAAGGACCAGGAGGAGGAGCAGGGCTTGGAAAAGTCAGAGGCAGAGAGTGCTGAGGGGAGAGCAAGAGAGCCACGCCTCGGGAGGGGAGAGAGGCAGAGAAGCCGGGGGAGGCCAGCCAGCCGACTCCAAGTGTCCAGATGGCAGCTCCCAGGACAGCATCTGGGTCTTCTGTTTGCCAACAACATGGGGTACACGCCATGTTCTCAGCTACACAGACGCACGCGCCCCCTGCGGGAGGCGATCTCTCCACCAGCGTGCACAGAGCAAGGCCGTGGGTCAACCGGCAAATAGATGCAGAAGGAGTACTGACCTTCGACCCTGGCCCCCGCCCGCCGTTACAGACATGAACCCAAAGCTCTTCCAATAAAACACCGAACGGGATTGAAGGAGCTGGTGGGAGTTCTGGGAGGCCCTTCGGGAAAGAGAGCTGTGCACGGCCCACCTGTGCCGTCCGGCATCCCGCAGACGAAGCTGGGCAGCATCTTGACGGTGGCCAGCAGGTGGGTGTCCCTCTTCAGCCCGTACTCGAGCTCAGCCCGCATCTTGTCCCGCACACCCACGAGCTGCTCCCGGGTCAGCCGGAACAGAGCCAGCACCTGGTCCACCTGCTTCCGCTGGGCCTGCACGCGGACGGCCACCGCCGTCACCATGGCTGCCCCCTTGGTGCTGCCACTCTCCGACAGGAAGAAGCGGACGTCACAGTTCGGGACCAGTCTCCTCACCACCTTGTGCAGGCGTTTGGGGTATCTGAAGGCAGGGGTGATGGCAAAATACAGAGCCGTCATACAGGCCCGGCCCGGCCAATGGGAACAGGCGCAGGGCAGCAGGCGCCGGGTCCTGGGAGCCCTGCTGGGCCAGGGCTCACCCCCTTCGTCGCAGGTGGTGCGGGGGCAGGGAGGGATGGGGGGACTGGGCAGCTGGGGCAGTGGACAGGACACTTGGGAGGCTCGAGGAAGTGGCTATTTTACCACCAATATTTCAACTGGTAGGGCATGTCCATGCATAACATGTTGGCCAAACATCATCGCTGCCCAAAGGGGAAGTGCTTTCTCCAGCTCCTTCCGGGGGTACCCGCCTGACTCCCAGTACCACCTCTGTTAGCCAGAGAGGCGTGTGCACTCCCTCCTTCTGGGGAATTCTCATGTCCACGTGTTTCCTACCAGAATCCTTCACATGAACTTGGCAACCTCTGTCATCTGATTTCCCCCATGTATAACTGGGTGTATTTTTCCAGATTCCCACACAGTAGGTATTCAATAGTAACGGACAGATAGATGAATAGATAGAAGGGTGGCCAGATGGCTAAACACAGAAATGGCTGGCCTTGCTAGTCAGGCAACTGGCTTTAGCAGCGTATTTCTTTAAGAGTGACCCCCGACCCCCGCCCCCCCTACCCCCAGACCCAAGCAACCCAGCCATCTAGCTGAATGCAGCCTCTGAATTCAGCCTTTCCCCTGAATTCTCAGAACCAATGGGAGACAGTTGGTTCCGGGGAAGCAGCACAGTTCGAGCACACTGGGACCCTGCTCCAGGGGAGACTCATGCGCGGGGTGTGGCGCAGCAGCACTCACTGAGGGTGTATCTTGTAGACGGTGCCGTCCACGCCCACCGTGGTCCGGAGCCGCACCAGCTTCTTATTCTCCCGGAGGCGAGTCAGGATGGCCGCCAGGGCCGCCGCACAGAGATTGGCCGAGCGGAAGGAGACGATGGTGCAGACGTGCTGGACCGCAATGCAGTCGGCCTCCGAAGGCTCCAGGCCCAGGTTCGTGAGGATCTCTCGTGTGTTGGCAAGGCCTTCTTTATACCTGGCCGGGGACAGGAATGAGAGGGCCGCCCTTTTCCCTCCATGGAGAGAACCAGCTTTCTCACCTCTCAGGACCGTGAAAAGAAAGAGGCTGGCACACAGTAATCTAATAACAACCACATCAGAAGGCATCATGGGAGCCACCACTTGTTGAGCACTCACTGTGCGCCAGCACTTGTCTAAGGATTTGACAGGTATTAACTCAACGCTCACAACACTCCTGGGGGAATTCTGTCATTACCCGATTGCTCAGAAGAAGGGACTTGAGGCACAGAGAGGGCTAGTAACTTGTCCACAGTCACACAGCTAGTAAGTGCAAGGCTCAGGATTTGAACTCAGGCAGTTAAATTCGAGTCTACCCTTTTACCCACCTTGTACTATACCGTGTACTATACTGCCTTTCACCGAAACTCAGTCCCTGCCAAGCTCTGCACAAATATAGACGCTGGGAGTCACACGCCATTTTGCTAAGCTCAGAATCTAAACTGATTACAAAGCTCAGGGCAATGGCAGGGTTTCTCAGTCAGAGGAACCGGACCATAAGTTGGCTGGGGCCACGCCCCATTGCAGGGACCTGTGTGTGAGGCCTCAGAGAGCCCCAAAGCCAAAGCCAGCCCCCAGCAGGACCAGGTAGAGAAGGCTCTTGCTATGGCAGGAGTTCATAACTTAGATTCCATGCGTGGGCTTTCATGGGTCTAAGGATGCCCTGATATTATAAGTAAAACTGTGTGCAAATGTGCCTTTTGGGAAGAAAGGGTCCAGAACTTGAATCTGATTCTCAAAGGGGTCTGTGACCCTAAACATTTATCCATCGCAGCGTTAGGGGAAGCCGAAGGTAACAAAACAGGAGGAGGGTAGACCTCCGTCGGCCGAATCCCAGGCTGATGAAACCCACCAGAAGCCACAGCTGAGTCACGACAGGCACTGCTAACCCTCCTCAGCTGTAATCAGGTCTAAAATCATCCTGCTGAAGCCCTAGCTGGTTGGGCTCAGTGGATACAGTGTCAGCCTGCAGACTGAAGGATCCTGGGTTCGATTTCAGTCAAGGACACATGCCTGGGTTGCAGGCTCAATCCCCAGTAGGGGGCGTGCAGGAGGCAGCCAGTCAATGATTCTCTCTCATCATCAGTGTTTCTAACTTTCTCTCCCTCTCCCTTCCTCTCTGAAATCAATAAGAATATATTTTAAAAAATAAAAATAAATCACCCTGATGAGGAAGAAGACCTGGTCCCTTCCCTTCCGCTGTACCCCTCTCATGAGAAGACCGCCCTGGCCGCCCACCCTGCACGAAGCCTCCGCGTCCAGGTGGGAGGGACCCTCCAGAGCTTACTTCTCCATGGCAGCCACGTGCCGTGTTTCAATCTTGCCCTTAGTGTGGAGACTGGAGGACTTCTTGCCGCCAAACAGGAGGCCTGCCTTGGTCATCTTCACCAAGATGAGCCTGACGAGTTCGCCGAGGTACAGGCCGCTGATCATCTTCTCAAACCTACAATTTGGTGAGCAGGTCAGTGCCAGGAACGCCTCTGGTTATGTAGCATCCTTTCCCAACGCCGGAGCCTGAGCAGTGGAGGGGCTGCTCCCAGGTGAGGAGGCCTCGGTCCCCATCCCAGCGTGGGGTGCTCCCTCCTCACCTGTAGAAGCGGGGACTAGACTAGAGGAGACCTAAGATTCTTTCCTGCTCACAAAGCGCTTGATCCCAATCACCTCTGGCCATGGCGGTGTCATCCTCATATTGGGCGTTAGAATCTCAACTTCAGAGACTCGCACTGTCCCAATCACGCGTGACAAAGCCAAATTCAGACGCTTCCAGCTCCCACGCCATGCTTCTGTCCCCGAGAGAAAGATGCTGTGTCTGTGACTGGCCTCGGATAGCTAGCTCAGAGAGGTGCCACAATAATGTGGGTGACCTATCCCACCAGGCTGCCCACACCTGAGTCCGCATCCACAGAGCAATTACTAATCATTTCCCAGGTAAACTATTAACTAGAATGTTTATTCTCCAAATGTAATAAGATAGGAAATCAAGGACACCCTGTTTCCTAATCTATTTCATTATTTTAAAAAATTTAGCACATTGCAGAAGCAGAAGGCAACAGAAATCCAGGTTGGCTTTGAGGGAATGGAAATTATTTTAAGTGAAAGGGAGAGGGCGAGGATGGCCAAGTCCCTGGGCCAGGACTGCTCCGCATCTCCCGGGAAAGGGGGGTGTGCTGGGGAGCAGGTGCATCCAAAGCAGGAATTTACTTTCCAGGTGTGCAGTTCTGTGTTTAAATATTTTCTAGGAATCTAGGAGGTACTTTTCACCAGGCTTCTTGGAAAAATGGTTTGATCCCAGGGCCAGGGCTGGGAAAAGACACCATCTTCTTCTGGGCCAGGAGAAAAAAGGTGATGGGAACAGGTCAAAGGATGTGGGGACCACCTTGTAGGGGATTCCACTGGCCAAGTGTGAAAAATTTGAACATCAAAATAAATAATGATGGGAAGAAATTATAAACCATGAAATAAAACAATTCTACGTGTCCATATTGGTCTGACTAGATCAATGGAGGGGATAAGAAAGCTCTTTCTCACAGTGAAATAACAATGAATGAACAGAGGAAATGATGCATTGGAATTCATCCATGGATGCTGAAGCTGGAAAACGAAGGTTTCATGAGAAACAGGATGTTTCCATAATCCCAAACATCCCTTCCCCAGACATGCATTCCAGAGGGAATCATGGTAAACCTATGGTGGAGAGGCTGTTGCACCTCCCCTTAACCAGGGGGTTCAGGTAGCATCACCGGTAACTGAGCAAACACGCGCCTCCAGATACACAGCACCGAAGAGGACACGTGTCCGGTGGGAAGTTCCTGCCAAAAGCCCATCACCAGAACCTAATCACAAGGAGACATCAGACCAACCCAGACTGAGGGACATTCCGTAAAATAAATGGCTTTGTGTGCGTCAAGATCGTGAAACACGGGCCGAAACCGGTTTGGCTCAGTGGATAGAGCGTCGGCCTGCGGACTGAAAGGTCCCAGGTTCGATTCCGGTCAAGGGCATGTACCTGGGTTGCGGGCATATCCCCAGTGGGAGATGTGTTTCTCTCTCATCGATGTTTCTAACTCTCTATCTCTCTCCCTTCCTCTCTGTAAAAAATCAATAAAATATATTTAAAAAAAAAAAAAAAAAGATCGTGAAACACAGATCCCACAGAAGTGTTCCAGATGGAAGGAGGCTCACGAGGCCCGCCAGAAAACGCAGTGTGTGATCCCGGGTGGGAGCCTGGGCCAGGACCACTTGTTTCTTTTTGATGAAGGACATTAGTGGGCCAGCTGGTGAATTCTGAATCGGTCTGTAAATTAGATATCGAACTTATTACGTGTTGATGCCCTAATTTTGATCATTATACTTAGTTTATGTAAGAGAAGGTACTTGTTTTCAGGCAATACACTCTGACGTACTGAGGAGTGAAGGGATGTTATGTATGCAACTTAGTCTCAAAGGTTCAGAAAAATAATTTTACACAGACGTGTGTATTTTATATGCATAGAGACATATACACACAAACACACAGAGAATGTTACTACTTAGGAAATCTGAATGAAGGGGAATTTCATATGATATTCACAACTTTTCTATAAGTCTGAGATTATTTTTTTTTAAGTTTAGTTTTTTTTTCATTCAACACTTAATGAGTTGCAATAATGTGTACGTGCAGGCAGGAAAGAGAAGCTGCGTGGGCAGGCTGCCTTCAGGGAGTGCGGCGTGTAGACAGCCTGAGGCAGCCCCGGGACCTCCACGGCAGGAGGTGTGGGGTGAGGGCTGAGAAAGGGCCGGGAGCCCGAGGCTGGGAGGAGTCACCAGGTGCTGTGGGCCAGGCCCCCGAGGCAGCAGCGTGTCGGGAGCCCTGGAAACACAGCGAGGCACTTGGCTGATCCTGCTTCCTCGGGCTGCACTGGTCCGTTGGTGGCCACTCACCAGATGCACCCAGAGGTCAAGACCGGAGCCATCTGGGTCGCCCTGCCTCGCACACACATGCTCCACGCACACAGACCGAATGAGGCGGAGGCAAACCACTGCACATCCTTGGCGTCACTTCCCTCATCTGCCCCGCGAAACTGAAATACAGACCTGGCCTCACACACTCACTGGGACGGGTAACTAGTCACAACTGAAAGCCTCCCAGGCATCAAGTGTCCCCGAGGGACTGGGTGTTTCCTGGTGCCCATGCCCAGACTCCAGCACGGGGCGGGGGGCGGGGCACTCACAGCTGCTTCCCCGGGTTGAGAGAGCCGAGGTCCAGATCCCGGTCGAACTCCGTGCGGATGTCTTCCAGGGCCCCGTCGTCCCCAAAGGCCCCCCACTCGGTGTTGATGCACATCCTCCCCTCGTCCCCTTCCACCAGGTCGATGTTGCTCATGTCCTCCATGTAGCACGCGTTGGTGCCGGTGCCTGAACAAGGGGTCAGAGGGAAGATGCACAGATGGCAGGCTCCCCGCTGGGCAGGCTGAGAGCTCTGACCTGCCCGAGCTTTAGACCTGAGAGCTCTGGGATCCACCGCACAGCCCTTAGACCTGAGAGCTCTGGGATCCACCGCACAGCCCTTAGACCTGAGAGCTCTGGGACCCACCTCACAGCCCTTAGACCTGAGAGCTCTGGGATCCACCGCACAGCCCTTAGACCTGAGAGCTCCGGGATCCACCGCACAGCCCTTAGACCTGAGAGCTCTCAGATCCACCGCACAGCCCTTAGACCTGAGAGCTCTGGGACCCACCTCACAGCCCTTAGACCTGAGAGCTCTGGGATCCACCGCACAGCCCTTAGACCTGAGAGCTCCGGGATCCACCGCACAGCCCTTAGACCTGAGAGCTCTCGGATCCACCGCACAGCCCTTAGACCTGAGAGCTCTCGGATCCACCGCACAGCCCTTAGACCTGAGAGCTCTCGGATCCACCGCACAGCCCTTAGACCTGAGAGCTCTGGATCCACCGCACAGCCCTTAGACCTGAGAGCTCTGGATCCACCGCACAGGCCTTAGACCTGAGAGCTCTCAGATCCACCGCACAGCCCTTAGACCTGAGAGCTCTGGGATCCACCGCACAGCCCTTAGACCTGAGAGCTCTCGGATCCACCGCACAGCCCTTAGACCTGAGAGCTCTCGGATCCACCGCACAGCCCTTAGACCTGAGAGCTCTCCGACCCACCGCACAGCCCTTAGACCTGAGAGCTCTGGGATCCACCGCACAGCCCTTAGACCTGAGAGCTCTGGGACCCACCGCACAGCCCTTAGACCTGAGAGCTCTCAGATCCACCGCACAGCCCTTAGACCTGAGAGCTCTCGGACCCACCGCACAGCCCTTAGACCTGAGAGCTCTGGGATCCACCGCACAGCCCTTAGACCTGAGAGCTCTGGGATCCACCGCACAGCCCTTAGACCTGAGAGCTCTGGGATCCACCGCACAGCCCTTAGACCTGAGAGCTCTCGGACCCACCGCACAGCACTTTTGATGGGGGCTGGTTCCCGCTGAGGCAGCAGCTGGCGAGCCGGAGTTCATGAGGAAACCAGCTGACATGCCAAGCCTGCACTTACTTCTCGGTGTGCTCATGGTTTGCTGTTGTGAATGAAGTCGGTCCTGAAGTCAGTCCCTAACGAATATGTATGAGCTGACAAAGCACATTTGCAAAGAGGAGGATGAGTTCACCTAACCTGATATATTTTGAATTACCAACCCACAGTAATTTTTCACCCCCTTCCCTCAGCTACCTAACCTCTTCTCTATTTGGTAGTAAAAATATTCTTTATTCACGACCTGCCACACATTGTTCCCCGCCTACTCTACATCCTTGTCGTTGACAGTGATTAGCTATCACATAAGAAAGCAAAATTTCATTATTCCAGCACACACGCGAGGATTGGGGGAGTGACTGCCGGTGGGCACCGTCTGTGTGGGACTTATTGGGGTGATGGAATGAAATGAAATGAAACAGGAGTGATGGTTACAAAATTGTAAACTTACTAAAATGTATTGAATTGTACTGAAATGAGAAAAGTTTTATGCCTCAATAAATCTACTTTAAAAAAAAGGAAGCGTCTTCCTGGCCGGCCCTGTGGTGTGAGGATTTAAACGCCAGCACGAGAAGCAAGAAGGCAGAAAAGCAAGATGCAATGCAGCATCGGGGCACACGGTCTCAGGGAAGCACGGACGCTGTTAGGCATGGCCCGCACCCCGCACTCCGTCACAGCGCAGTGACAGCGGCTGAGGGACATGCCGGCCCACGCTGAGGCGCGGGCTCCAGAGACGGGGGAGGGGGAGGCGGATCAAGCCCCTCAGGGGTGAAGCTCCTGCCCGTTGGGAAGGTCAGGCTCAGGAGAATGTAGTTAGAAAGTAAGGAAAAACCATGCAGAAAACTTCTTCCAGCAGCAGTAAAGGGATGGGGAGGTGGAAGGGCATACCCAAGAACAGCCTATAAATCCCATCCATTTGGCTTCAATTGTCCCCCAGACAGCCTTCTCCCGGACCCTCCAGGAGAGCCCTTCCCAGCTCGGGGACCCACCCCCTAAAGACCTCACTGCCCACCACCCCCTGGCCCAGGCCTCCACCACGTCTCACCTACACAGTGCAATGGTCTCCTGGCCGGTCACCTTGCTTCCACTGTTGCCCCCAATAGTCAACTTTTCACACAGCCCCCAAAACGAGCTTTATAAAAATGCGCACCCCACTTATCCATCCCCCCAGCATCCTCCAGTGCCTTCCTGTCTCTTTGGGGGCAAAAGCCAAAGACCCTCCATGACTGTGTCTGTGACCTATGCCCGGTCCCGTCCACTCTCTCCAACCTGAACACCCGACTACTCCCAGCCTCCATTCACCAGATGCAGCCGCCATTCCGCCTTTCGGGGTGCCTCCCCGAGCACCCAGACCCAGTCCCATTCAGAGGCCAGAGGCGTCCTCTTTCCTTTGCCAAGGACTCGCCTCTGGATCTTACTTGGCTCCCTCCTCCTCGTTGCTGAGGTCCCTGCTCAAATGTACCCCTCAGAGCGTCCTCACACTCACTCTCGGTCACCGCCCTGCTGCATTTTCTTCCTCACAGTCAGCACCACCTGACATGATCTTACTCCTTTAGGCCTCTTTGGCCCTTCACCCACCTCCCCACGGAAAGCCCCATGAGCACAGGGACCCTGAGTATTAACTCACCCTGAGCACCCAATGCAGAGCTGGGCCTGACACACAGTAGGCACCCAGCAAGCACTTGTTGAGTGAATGAATGAATTTTTCATTGTCCTCTGTTGTTCCTCCTAAGCAGAAAGCACCAGTCCCCTTCCCACAGAATTTGCTCAGAGTTTGCTGAAACTAAGCTCCACCCCAGCCCCGTACCCGCATCCCCAAAACGCAAGTCAGATTGAGTTACCAATGATGACTCCAACTTCACAGGAGGGGTCATCATAGGCACAGGTCATCATGGTTCCCACGGTGTCATTGACCAAGGCCAGGATATCCACATCGATGTCCTGTTGGAACGCAAGCATTAGTGGGTGGGAAGGGAGTGTCATCCCTCTGTCTGACCGCACGGAGAAAGCAAAAGCAGTGAAGGGAACTGTTGGGATCCCTAGATCCTGCCTATGGGGCCTGCCTGGAAGGAGCAAGGCCTTTGTCAAGGTCAGGGGTCTCGGTGGGAGCTCGTGGGGGAACCCATGCTGCTGCTGTATGGCTGATGGCCCCTGTGCCGAGGAAGAGGAGGGACAGGCCACCTGGACTCCAGCCCTCGCCTGAGGGACCCTGAGCAGAACATGTCTGTCCTGGAAGCAATGGTGTTCTCAGGAGGAGATACTCGAGTCCTCAGCTGTGGGCAAGTCCCCACCCGGTTTCTCATTCCGCCAAGTCAACCTGGGTTACTGCACCACATTCCCCAAGGTTCGAGGGAGTGTTTTAAAGTAAAATGAAAACAATAAGAGAAAAACAGACTTCAAGAGAATACGATCACAGCTTTAAAGAGAATAAAAGATGGAAGGGTTCACATCAAAACAGTCCTCTTGCTGTCGGGGTGACAAATCATCTGGGTTCACTTGTGTGCTTTTCCACTGGCAAGGAGCATGCCTTGCTTTTGTGGTTATAACATTTACTCAACAAATAGTCCGGCTAAGAGAGCGTGGAAAGTGGTCTAGAGAGCCGGACTGGAAAAAAAAGTATATTTTAAGCCTCAGTGAGAGGTAGGAGTTGGAGCATCACACACAGCAGGGGATCTAACCAGGACCCCTGAGGGGCTGTGCAAATGGGGAGGTCCCTGGGCAGTGGGGCCCACTTTCAACAGTAACTGGAACAAGGTCCGCAGACCAAGGCTCCCCGTGGGTTTATCCGAAGTGCGGCACCTGCATTGCAGTGAGACCTCCCCTGAGGGCGGTTCCTCTCCCTGTCCTCCTTCAGAGGCAGGCACCCTGTGGCCCGCCCTCAGGAGACGGCTAGGACTGGGAGCTGAGCAAATTCCTACCTTGTGGTTTTTCATGGCCTTGGTTAGACAGCTCACTACATCTGTGCCCTGAACTCCCCGGGCCTTAAACTTCTTGGTCCATGAAAGCAGGACACCCTGGGGGAAAAATTCAGATCCAGTCAAAACAAAGAAGGTGTTCAGTTCTGAACATGAGCTGCAGGGATTGTATGCTTAAAGTGCCACCCCCTGTCTTCTCTTCTTTAAGCTGCATCACCCAATTCTTTCAGTATTTCTTCAGAGGCCTTTGCTAATATTTAAACACTAGAGGCCCAATGCACAAAATTCCTGCAAGAGTAGGCCTTCCTTCCCCCCAGCTGCTGGCACCGGCTTCCCCGCTCTGGCACCCGGGACCCGGGCTTCCCTTGCAGCCCTGGCTTTGGCCAGAAGGACGTCCAGTCTAATTAGCATATTACGCTTTTATTATTATAGATCTTTATCATTCCCATCTGAGCAGTTTGGAACATTACATGCAGTGGCAGAAAGAACGATGCTAAAGAGTCAGGACACTTGGGCTCAGGGACATTGGACAAGGCCCTTAACTCTCTGACCCTCAGTTTACTCACCTGTAAAATGGAAAGGTCACTTCCCTGCCTGTCACAGGAATGCTCTGATGGAAATGCCTGCTGTGTGGCTGATACATATGTGTGCAGAATGTAAGGTTTGCCAGCTCCACAAAACAGGACTAACATGGCGTTGCCTTGCAGAACTCCCTCAGGAACTTAATTGCAACTTCGAAAAATGGTTCTCATTTTGCATTATCAATGATTTGCTTAAAATTGGGTTTCCCACGAGTTTCATGTCTAAGCTGGCAAAAAAATCATAGAATTTTTCCGGCTGGACGAGACCGTGGAGATGAAGGCCACACAGTTGAGCGTAGCTGAGCCCAAATTCACAAACACCCTGACCACATCTTCCCACCCCCCTCAGTTTGTGGATAAGGAAGCTGAGACTTAGAGGAGGGAAATCACTCTAGGTCTCACAGGGAGTGAAGGATAGGGCTCAGACGGGACTCCCAACGGGCGACCTGGCTTTCCCCCGGCACCACAGCGCCGCCTAGCGGCCACTCTCCCTAACTTCTGCCTTCACATGCTAGGTCAGCGATGGCGAACCTTTTGAGCTCGGCGTGTCAGCATTTTGAAAAACCCTAACTTAACTCTGGTGCCGTGCCACATATAGAAATTTTTTGATATTTGCAACCATAGTAAAACAAAGACTTATATTTTTGATATTTATTCTATATATTTAAATGCCACAAAGAAAAATCAACCAAAAAAATGAGTTCACGTGTCACCTCTGACACGCGTGTCATAGGTTCGCCATCACTGTGCTAGGGTAACATCCCTGCCTCACCCAAGACATTGAGGGGCGGCGGCCCCACCAAAAAGGTGCTGGGACAGCGTGGGGCCTGCTGGGGGGAGGGTACAGGGAGGAGTGGGGAATAAATGCTTGTGATGGACAGTTGGTGGGGAAAAGCAGTTCATAGAACTATATTTTTAAAAACTACATATACAGCATAACATCAATATTTAATATGGACGTGACGGGAGGGAAAACCCACAATCTGGTAGTGGGTATCTCTGAAGATTGGGATGACAGGTGATTTCTATTGTCTTTTATTATTAGAAACACACAGAAACTTCTCTTCAGCTAAGGCTTTTCTGTTCCCTCATTTTTAAAAAATGAACAGAGCGACCTTCTCCTTTAATTCCCAGGCCCTGGCGTCTTTAATCATTTTCTCGTTCCACGAAGAAGCCCCTCAGCCAGACCGCCTCTTGAAGGCCCCCCGCCCACCTCCTCTGCACGTACATGGCCGCTCAGACCTCCTTCCCCCAGAGCCTGTGTCTTAGTGTCACAAAGCCGGCAGCTGCGGCAGAATCATGGCTCGAAGCTGTGCCCACTCAGTTATTACTGTTCATTCATCTCCTGGGTAAAGCTTTTCTCCCTGACCTTCGGCTTCACTGAGAGGCAGTTGGGAGGACATTTTATAAAATACAAGTAATTCAACTTAACTCTGATGAGAAAAAGCAGTCCTCACTTCCTTGATATAATCAAGCACCCTTCCCTAGTTTAAATGTCACTTGAAAAATCCTTATTGGAATATGAGACAAATGGGTCGAAAAGCTTTCCTGGCATTTTAAACCAAGCTCTAGAGCTGTGTCTTTCTGGAAAGGCAATTTGATCAGGAAGGTTTTGAGCTTGGGCTGAGTCCCCTTTGGCTGTGTGGCCTCGGACAAGTCTCTTAACCTCTCTGAGCTGCAGTTTTTCTCAAATATGAAGTGAAAATAATTATATCTACCTCAGATGATTGTCTTTTATTTTAATGAGATAATACACATAAAGAGTTCACATAGTACAAGATATAGTGTTAAGCCCTAGCCGGCTTGGCTAAGTGGATAGAGTGTCAGCCTGCAGACTGAAGGGTCCCAGGTTCGATTCCGGCCAAGGGCACATGCCTGGGTTGCAGGCTCAATTCCCAGTAGGGGGCATGCAGGAGGCAGCCGATCAATGATTCTCTCTCATCATTGATGTTTCTCTCTCTTCCCTCTCCCTTCCTCTCTGAAATTAATAAAAAAATCTATTTAATTAAAAAAAAGTTATAGTGTTAAAATCCGAGGAACAATGTTTATTATTATTATTGAAAGTTCCTAGAGATCAACCAAAGGAATTGTATGCATGCATATAAGCATAACCAATGGACACAAGACACTGAGGGGTAGGGGAGGCAGGGGGAAAGGTCAAGGGGGGGGGGGGGGGGAGGAGACATATGTACTACTCTTTGTAATACTTTAAGCAATAAAACAAAATTTAAAAAAAGAAAGAAAGTTCCTGTATGAACAAACCATACATTCACCCTTAATTACCAAGAAAATAGGCAAGCTCTGGCTTGCCTATTGGTTCAGTTGGTTGGGTGTCATCCCATTACCAAAAGGTTGCTGGTTCGATTCCCAGTCAGGGCACGTGCCTGGGTTGTGGGCTTGGCCAGGAGGCAGCTGATGGATGTTCTACTCCCATATTGATGTTTCTTTCTCTCTCCCTCTCCCTTCCTCTCTAAAAATAAAAAAATAAAAATAAATTCTAAAAAAGAAAGTATTCAAGTTTGGTTCTCAGTCAAATGACCTCCCACAGAGCTTGAGAATTCTCTTCCTTCTTCCTGGGTCTCTGTTCCTGAGCTTGGATCAGAGGGATTGCGCTGTTCGCTGTTCGGTGAATCCAGTCTCCAGTCCTGACTCCTGGCTCCTCCTTCCACTTCCTCTACTGACCCCGGCACCTCTGCTCTTCTAGCCAGACAGGGATGAAACAGAGCAGAGCTCCGCTGGCCTCTTCTAACATCCCCCGAACCCTTCTTCATACTATTTACCCCACCCTTCCTTCATAATATAACAAAAAAGTAAACTTCAGTCCACGCCCGGTATAGATAGATGATGGCAATTTCTCATTTAATGGAATCGAGTAAATGACTGATGACACCTTTCAATTGTCAGATTGTGATCGGGGCGCCATGAAAACCAGGACGGAGCCAGAGCCTGGGGCGGAGAGGAAGAGCAACACAAAACAGTGCCGCCCTCCAGAAGCATCGCAGAAACGGGGACAAGGTCCAACGCGGGGAGAGAAAGTCCCACAGGGACAGCCGTCCTCACCTGCAGCGACCACTGGGCACCAGGCACAGAGCTGGGCGTTGCAGGTGTTTTGTCTGGGCTTTGCCTGGCCCGGCAGGTAAATACCATGAACCGTGTTTTACAGATGAGAACACCAGGGGCTCAACGAGCCAAAGAATGGCCCAGGCAACACAAGTTTCCAAACAGTGATTCAAAGCCAGGTCTGTGGGACGTGAAAACCCATTTCCTTTCCACCCTCCGTCACCCAGAGTCAACAATATCAAACGAATCCCTGGATGGACAGGCTGTGATATCTAGGTGGTCCAGGAAATGATGGTCAGCTGGGGTCACGTACGGCTGGTATGTGCCGCAGGGGATCATGGGCCCCCACCCAGACAGGTGTGGCCCGGGAAGACCTGACTCTTGACCGTGACCCCTGGCCCCAGATAGTTTATTCTCCTTGTACATGGACCTTATTTATTTTCACAGATGAACATAAAATTGGGTTTGACATCTCCCTATTAAATTGAAAATTGGAGGCACATGGAGATGAATTGCCTGAGCCCTCAGCAGGCTGGTGGCCCAGCTGAGACCACATCCCAGGTGAGGTGTCTGCTGGACAACATGGTCACCCCGGCGACCCCACCTCGACCCTCCTCCTAAGGGTGCAGAGGTGAGAGATTCCCTGAGCCTTGCCCCTCTTATCTCAGACCTGCAGCATCCTGATCACATGGGAACCTGTTGGGAATGCCAGTCTAAGGCCCCACTGATTAAGAAGCCCCGCTGGGGCCCAGAGCCCGAGTGTAACGAGCCCTCCAGCAGATTCTGAGGCAACCGAGGTCTGAGAACCACTGAGCTAGGGGGAAAACCGCTTCATTCCTGTGCTGTGCCCACGTGGATGTAAAATCAAGGCAGCACGTTAACCAGTGCTCTGCCTCACATTTTCACTTCATCGTTTACAGGAATAAAAAGAAAATAACAAGCAGGAGAATTCCTGCTGGTGCCCCCTGTTCCCAGCCTGACGCCTCCACGTTCTCCAGCCCCGAACTCCACGCCCGGCGCAGCTTCTCCCCTCCCCAGCCAGGCCTTACCTCCTCCAGTTTAGTCTGCCAGCAGGGAAAAGAGAAGGTCATGCCCAGGGGCAACTTCCTATGCGTCAGCCCCTTGGTCTTCATGAAGTCTGCCAGACAGTCAGCCACGTATTCGAACAGCTGCAGAGGAGAGAAAGCACAGGACCCTGGGCTACAGCGCAGCCGCTCACAGACAGGCCCCCCCGCGCTCCACAGAGCCCTGCGCCGCACCTCCGCGCCGTTCCCGCGGATAATTTCATTGGGTGTTGGGTAGAACTGACTCTCCATCTGGACCTTTTGTTTCCCCTCTTCAGAGACTTGCACCTTCAACACTCGAAACTTAGATCCTCCAAGATCCAGGGAAAGAAACTCCCCATTTTCTATTAAAAAACAAACAAAAAAGTTTCAGATATGGAGGGTCTGAAAACATGGCAAGATGTGCATGAGAAGTTGGACAGGTAAGAAATATCACGGAGTCTCACAACCACCCCAGGTGTGAGCTGGGTGTCACTGTGCAACTCACTGGGGCTGCAGAAGTGCAGCCACTGACCTGAGCCCTCCCAGTAAGGGGCAGAAAGGGAGGAGGAGGAGGGGGAGGAGGGGCAGAAAGCGGGGAGGAGGGGGAGGAGGGCAAAGAGGGGAAGGAGGGGGAGAAGGGGAAGGAGGGAAAGGAGGGGAAGGAAAGGAAGGAGGGGGGGAGGGGGAGGGGTGACCCAAGTCTCTCAGGGCCTGCCCACTCTTCAGGCAGGTGGTAGGAGAGGTGGGCCTTGAGGGCGGGGCCTATTCTAGATAAGGCATGGAGGGAAGGGAGGGGGAGTGCAGGGAAGAGAAACAGCCCCATACAAGCCTCTGTCTCAAGGGCAGAGGCAAAATGCTCCAGGAGGGAAGGGAGACAGGGACCAAATGATGGCCCTTAAGGGCCAAGGATGCTCAATATTTGGGGCCAGAGTTGCTTCCAAATGAGAAAATAACACCACCCAGCCCAGCGCAAGGCAGATGCGATTAATAAAAGGGGAAATGACAGCCCCTCTTGACGACTTCACCTTGGGATCCAGACAGAAGTCCTGCCCAGGACCCTGCCAGTGTCTTCAGCATCAGCCGCAGCTGTGGGATGAGAACTCTGGTGTGCAGACCTTTGAACCAGCAAGCCTCTCTATAAAATCGCCTGAGAAGTGGCTGCATGTGCCCGGCATGTGTCATGATGTATGCCGAAGGCACACGTAAGTGAAACGCCGTGCCCAGAAACCCAGGCCCCCAAGTGGCCTTGTTTGTGCCATGTGACCCCCGGCCTGGGAAAATCTGACTCCTGACGGTAGCCCCTGGCCCCAGCTGGCCATTCAGATTCACTCCTTGTGAAATAGACACAGAGGGAAATTGCTAGTCAACTGACGTGTTGCAATAACACCACTTTTAAGGCACTTTTGTAAGAACAGCCCATTGCGGCTCCCTGGCTGATACACTGGGACTAAAGCTCACACAGGCCACCCGTCTCGGGTGGGTTCGGATGAAAGGCGCGGGCCCCGCAGTGGGAGAACTCAGAGGGATTTCTCCGGAAACTGTATACATTTCTGAAATGCAGGCCTGAGGGATCAGCAGAGTTCTGCTTGTTGGTGAGGAATCATGAAATGCCACCACCAGCTCACAGAGTTACTGGGACAACATTCTGGAGACTTTGAAACACCCCTGCCTCACCTGCTCCTAATGACCCTCAAGTTGGTGAGGACAGGAGTGCAGTGGACGTGCCCAGGCCTCTGGGTGCAGGGACCCCCTGGAGCAGGGTCAGGTAAGGGCTATTGAGGAGACAGGGAAGAGCACAGGTGTGTCTCCTGGCCTGAGGAGGAGGGGGTGTCTGAAACTTGGTCAGTTTCACTTGCAAACCTTCTGGAAGGCACATCCGGCCACAGGCTCCAGACCATCCAAGGCCACTTTCTGATGCCTCTGGGGACACACCTCTGCAGGAGGAGCCCAGCACAGGAAGCCAGGGGGACTTTGCCCTGGTGCCTCCCCCCACACACCCCATGACTCAGGTGCTTCTCCGAGCAGCTGGGTGACCCGTCAAGGACCACAGTCCCCTCGGCACTCTCAGAGCCAAAGTACCAGGAACCGGGCAAGATTTCAAAGCAGCACAGTCTCTCTCCAAAACTCATGCTCCTCCGGGTGGTACACTGCCCACCCTACGCACCCACCCGCCTGCCAGGGAACAGGTCTCTCTCATCACAGCTCCCAGGGCCCCTCAAACGGCAGAGCCTAACGACTTTGACTCAGGCATTGTCCCAAAGGGGCCCAGAACCTGGCTAGTCCAATCACAGGCCCTGAAGGCCCCCAACCTTTAATCCCGGATTCTTCCAGAGCCCAAAGCCCCCGCTGGAACTTGGTTGGAGCACTGGGACCCTGACACTGGGGAACCCCTTCGGTCCTCGGTATCTCATCTGACCACGGGGTTCTTGTGGGGACTGTGTGAGACAGTGAGGACCAATGGAGGTGCCTGGCAGACACCAGTTCCTTCCTCCTATGGCTTCCCAGAGGCTGAGAACGGAGGAGTGTATGGAACCTCAAAGATTCCTTCTAGAGGTCTCTAGGGTAAGCAAAGAGAGGCCCACATCCTAATCCCCGGATCCTGTGGATACATTAGCATGGCAAGAGGGGATTAAGGTTGCAGACAGAATCAAAGTTGCTCATCGGTTGAGCTCAAGGTTGGGAGATCATGGATGATCTGAGGGGCATCAGGTAAATCACAGGGTCTTTAAGTGAGGAAGAGGCGCAAGGGCGAGTCAGAGACATATTGGAAGGTGCTACGCTGCTGGCTGGGAGGTGGAGAGAGGCTGGAGCGGGGAATGCAGGAGCCTCCTGCAGCTGAGAAGGCAAGGGACAGGCTCCCTGCTGAGCCCCGGAGGGCACTCAGCCCTTCCCACACCCTGATTATGGCCCTGGCGACCCACTCCCACTCTGACCTCCACAGCTGAAAGAGAATAAATTTGTGTTGTTTCAAGCTGTTAAATATGTGGTAACTTATTACAGCAGCAACAGAAAATGTATACAGAGGCCACCTCCTTCATTTTACAGATAGAGAAACTGAGAGTATACCTTTTGTGAACGGCCACTGAGGAACAGCAGAGCTGGGCCTAGAACCCAGGCTTCTTGAATATCATCATTTAATATTCTTTCTACTACGTCGTGGCATCTTCTAATATTTACTATTAGCCTAGAGACTCTGGATGCCTTGGAGTGAAATAATACCAAGGAAGGAAATGCCATTTATATGCAGTCAACAAACATTTCGGGACCCAGTATGCACCAGGCACTGTGCGAGGTGCTCAGGACACTGGGAGACTCGCACACGAAGCAGGTGGCAGGCACCGAGCCCAGCATGGGGGTGCTTCCCAGGCGCAGGCAGGGAACTCTCCACTGAGAGAGAAGAGCTGAGCTGGGGTGCCCCAGCTGAGATGTCCCGGCAGGAGAGGGAGCAGAGTGTGTGGAGCTAAGGGGGCAGAGAGAAAGGGAGGCACATTTGAACCTTGCTTCAAATCTTTTGGTATTGAGTGTGACTAAGCATAGAGCGTCGGAGGCGGGGCTGATGTGGAGAGGGCTGAAGAGGTAAGTCAAGGCACAGGAGCAAACTTCAGGTCCATCGGCCAGGAAGGACCCAGGGGGATCAGATCCCTGGCAGCCCCAGCCCCTCACCTGATCTGTCCGGAATAGCCCTGACAAAGGTGGGCAGCATCTTCACGGAGGCGGTGGGGTTGGTGTCCTTCCCCAGGCCCCTCTGCATCTCAGCCTGGAACCGCGCCATGATGTCCAGAAGGGTCTCGTCGGAGAGCCGCATGTGATACAGGAACCTGTCCACCTGGAAGGACAGGGGTGGCCAGGGGTGGCTGCTGCACATTCCCGCGCCCATGACCCTGTCACAAGGGGACCGCTTAGCGATGCGGATCCTCAAGCTGGAGACAAGGAAGGGAGCTGGGAGAACAGAATGGAATGGAAGGCTGGGGAGGGGGGATTTATTCCTCCAAAGGGCAAGCTTTGAGGAAGAAACGATTCCCCCATTTTTCTGATGGGGCAGTGGAGGCACAAAAACTAAGAAAGGTTCAGGGTTTCTAATTCCCAGTTCCGAGCCCTCACCACTGTCCCATTGTCTCTCCTCTGGAAAAGACTAGCTATAGCTAGAACCTGGGACTCCTACACGCGGGAGCTTGCTTTCAGCCAATGATGACACTACATATCCAAACATGTTTCCCTTTGTTTACGGGCTGCCAGGAAGCTCAGAGCTAAATTCAGTTTCCAGATGCACTCTCTAAAATCTAGTCCTTCACATCTCCGTTGTTGTTGGGGTTTTTTTTTTGGGGGGGGGGGGCGGGGTTGGGGGGTGTTTTTTGGTTTTTTGGTATCGCAAAGGTGGAAATTTATTGGAGAACAAGTATAGACTCCCACGCAAGAAGGGGGAAGAGTCCCACAGAACGGACTCCCATGTGGGTGGGGAGGGGGAAACGGTCCCCTCCCATTGTTTTTAACTGAGGTTATTCTAATTAAGATGTTTAATTTCTAAAGCCAGCTCAAATTGCCCTGAGTCTGTTTATGATACCACTCAGGTAACCAGGATCCCCCAATGGAGGGAAGTTATAAAAATCACTGGTTCTGCTCCGTCCACTTGAAGGTAACAATGTCCCATCAGGAATGGCAGAACAGCGCAGCTGGTGTGGCTCGGTGGTTGAGCATCAATCCATGAACCAAGAGGTCACTGGTTTGATTCCCAGGTAGGACACATGCCCCGGTTGCAGGCTTGATCCCCAGTAGGGGATGTGCAGGAGGCAGCCCATCAATGATGTTTTTATCTATCCTTCTCTCTTCATCTCTCTCTAAAATCAATAAAAACATATTTATAAAGAAACAAGAATGGCAAAACAGCCTCCTCCCTCCTGTGCATCATGTGGTGGGGCAACCTGGGTCCCCAAGCTCCCTGGGGTGGATTACTGACCGGGGCAGGAAGAGGGGCAGTGGCATAGGCGCCTGCACTTGCCACCCCTACTTTGTAGACTGAGCGGCCTCTCTGTCCGTCCAGGTCACAAGACTTGATCCCAGCAGGTTTCTGGACAAATTGCCCTCCCACACTTTCATCTAAGGCTAAGTACGTGCTTGCAGCCTACAGAGTACTTTCACGTATGTCCCTCACCTGCTCTCCATGGCGTCCCTTGAGGAAGTGCTTTCACGTATGTCCCTCACCTGCTCTCCACGGCATTCCTTGAGGCGCCAGGTGAGGCAGGAATCCTAGCCCCTACTGAGAGGAGGCCTCGCAGGCTCAGAGCCCCTGAGCAGCTGCAGGTCCGTGGCAGCCCTGGGGCTACAGTGCAGTCCCCACGTCCTCACCACATGGCCTGGTTTTGCTTCACAATTTCGTGCAGGACCACAAGCCCAACAGACTAATTATATCAAGAGTACAAGGGCCACATGAACCTTCATCGCAGGACAGGTGCCCAACCATCAGATAGGCCTCGAGGCCGGCATCCCAGCTCAGTCGGAGCCAATACGGACACCAAGCCAGTGAAACAAACCACGGCCCCAGGGACTTGGAGCCAAAGAGAGGCCAGAAAACCCTCAGGGGCCGTTACCAGAAGAGGACAATCGGGCTTTCAGCGTGTTGAGAAGACAGGACGGAACCAGGCCACGCTTCATTAAGGACTTCCGTTCGCCCGGAGTCCGTTCATGACTAATTGGTTGGCACTGCCACGCACATGGGAAACCAACAAAAGGGACGTGACCCGGGTAATTGGGGCTTGGGAAGGGTGCGACGTGCACAACAACCACAGGGCCTCCTTTATCGCCCAGGGCCCCTCGGGCAGTGCCCCTAAGCCTATTGCTCATTTTTGCTCAACCTCAGAGAACTTCTCTGGGCACCCCAGGCCATCCCTCCGTGTAAGCAATGGTTCTGAGGCTGTTTGGGCCATTTGCAAGCTACAGTTTAACCATCACCGAGGGCTCTGGGCTACTTACTGCTCCTGCTGCTCCTATAAGTTAAAGTTAGGACAGAAAGAGTGTCAACTAAGAACAGTTTCTAATTTATTCAGAAGGGAAGAATGAAACATAGATGGGGGGGGAGGGGGGAGAAACCTTGTATTTTAGACTCAGATAGGAGACTTTGGGCCTGTGTGACCAGGCATACATGTTTCAGGCACTGAGGGAGGCGCTTAGGTGGCAGTAACCAGGCCCACTTTGGAATGACTCACAAACTAGACATGGGATATCTTCTAAACGAAAGAGCCAGCAAGCAGCACGGAGGAAGAGCAAACTTAAAATGTAAGCTCAGAGCTTAGGGAATGACAGATGGGGGAGCTGCAGGGAACTTTCGTGACCACATAGTCCAAAGGTCCCATATTAAGAATCAAGAGTCATAAAAAGCCCTAGCTGGTTTGGCTCAGTGGATAGAGCGTCAGCCTGTGGACTGAAGGGTCCCAGGTTCGATTCCAGTCAAGGACACATGCCAGGGTTGTGGGCTCAATCCCCAGTAGGGGGCGTGTAGGAGGCAGCCAATCAAGGATTCTCTCTCATCATTGATATTTCTATCTCTCTCCCCCTCTCCTTTCCTTTCTGAAATCAATAAAAGTATATTAACAATAATAAGTCATAAAAAGGTTCAACTCTTTGACTCAGTGATTTCACTTCTGGGAATCCATCCTTAGGAAATAATCCCAAAGGTGGAGAACATTAAATACAAACGGATGTTTATTATAGCAATTTTTTAAAATATTTTTTATTGACTTCAGAGAGGCAGGGAGAGGGAGAGAGAAACCTCAGTGATGAGAGAATCATTGATGGGCTGCCTCCTGCACACCCACTATGGGAATCAAGCCTGCAACCCGGGCAAGTGCCCTGACTGGGAATTGAACCATGACCTCCTGGTTCATAGGTTGACGTCACTGAGCCAGTCATTTTTTAACTGTTAAAAAAAAATATTTTTGAAAATAGCCTGTCCAACAAAAAGGGAAAGTTATGGCATAGCCAACTTGATTAAATATTAGATATTAAAATAATCATAAAGAAATGGAGAAATGTACATAAGTGGTTACAATCTAACAGTAAGTGAAGGACACACGACCAGAATTGTATGTACAATATAAATGTAAAAACATCTGCTGTGAGAAAAGACTAGTCGGGCTTCCACACACAAATACAGCTGTGAGGGGGGTGGGATTAAAGGTGACATTTCCACTTTTCGTAATGTTGACTTTCTAAACTGTAAAAAGAACACTTTGAAAATCTAACCAGTCCTTTTCTTTGAGTGGGCAATTTACGGGTCAGTGACCAGGCCCAGCCCAATGTTATCTGTAGGTCAAATAATGTCAATATAGCCCTAGCTGGTTTGGCTCAATGGATAGAGTGTCAGCCTGCAGACTGAAGGTCCTGGGTTCGATTCTGGTCAAGGGCACATGCCTGGGTTGCAGGCTCCATTCCCAGTAGGGGGCGTGCAGGAGGCAGCCGATCAATGATTCTCTCTCATCATTGATGTTTCTATCTCTCTCTCCCTCTCCCTTCCTCTCTGAAGTCAATAAAAAATATATTTTTAAAAAAAGAAAATTTCTAAAAAAAAGCGTCAATATATTGAAGCTATCAGAGTAGCCTGCCTTCCTTCCCTTCCCTTTCCTTCCTTCCTTCCTTCCTTCCTTCCTTCCTTCCCTTCCCTTTCCTTCCTTCCTTCCTTCCTTCCTTCCTTCCTTCCTTCCTTCCCTTCCCTTTCCTTCCTTCCTTCCTTCCTTCCTTCCTTCCTTCCTTCCTTCCTTCCTTCCTTCCTTCCCTCCTTCCTTCTCTTCCATCCATTAGCTTGTATTTTGTTTCTGTTTTAATGTTGGTATAGGGAGTTTTTAAAAAATTGTTCCAGGGTCTGAATAGAAACCCTAGCAGCAAGTGGGGCTCAGGATCTTGGCAGCTCCAGAGGCAGGAAGCACGGGGATGAAAGAGGGGACAGGCTACCTGCCGGGAGTGGGAGAGCCTGTGCCTTTTGACCAGGTGTGTTTCCGGCACATGGAGCTGTGTTCTCAGAGCTGTGACTCATCCTGGCAACCCATAAACCAGCCTCCCATAGACTCCTGACACCTGGGGAGTCACCAGCTTAAGGTGGCTAGAGAGTGTTCCCGGCTGTCCCTTCTCAGTCACTCTCGCAAGCTCTCTCGCCTCCCACAGGGCGGGGAGGTCAGCTCCGGGCCTTGACAGAGGCTGACCCTCCAGCAGAAGAACGGGAACCACCCAGTGGAGGCTGCGTTTCCACTCAGAGGGGCCTCCGGGGCCTGCCCGGGGCTGTGGACAATCAGACTGCCTGATTCGAGGCTGTAACAAAAGATGAACCACCACAGAGGCCCAAGGAAAGGAAACTCATTTGCAGAACCACAGGTTCAAGGTCCAAAGACTCCCCTTGGGGCGCGTTTCATCATTACTGAGCAGGTAAGAGCAGAAAGTGAAGTCCTGAGCAGGGCTGCCTAGAGCGTCCCACCTCCCTCAGAAGCCATAAAGGGCTTCATGAATCTAAGCAACGAGTGAAAACTGGACAGGTTAAACCTGGTGAGTTTATCATATTCTAACATTTGCTATAACCTCGAACCCAACTCTCTAATGAACAGGATGTTGGAAAAGCCCAGAGGCATCGGGGCACCAGGGAAAGGATGCAGGAGGAGGGAGGAGCCAGCCCTTCGGCTTCGTCCCCAGCACCACCTTAAATACCTGGGTGACCTTGGCTAAGTCCACCTGCGGGGAGGACTTCCTTGAGCTGGTGGCTGGCGTGGCCAGAGTGACAGGTTGAGTTCGTGCCAGCTGGGAAAATGCTGATGGCCCCCAGGTGAGCCTTGGCAACTTTTAACCAGTCACCTTGGAACGAATTTTGTAGGCAGGTTTCTTGGACAAAGTGGCCTACCACTGGCAAACAGCACATGCAAATAAGTATTTCAATGTCTGTACATGAAACCTCACATCCCTCTGGTGCCTTCCTTCGATTCTTTCAAGCACATGAAAAGTAACATAAATTCCAAGTTCTCGACGTTTCTTTAAGAATGACTCTCCTTTCCTTTTACCCTCGCCTCTCACACACCCCTTACCCCAAGCCACTTAGACGGGGACTGAAGACTCTCTCCTCATCCCCTTCCCATCGGGTATTCGCCAGGAAGCTCTGAGTGAGATCCAGGCTCCGGACAATAGGCAATGTCCTCTTCCCCCTCCATGCGTGTTTTACTGGTCCTGTGCTCCCCGTTTTCTAATAAGCTCTCAATCCCCACAGGTGTAGGCAGGGATCCGTGTTGTCGGTGCAGAATGAGACCGCTCTCAGCCTCTGAGTCCTTACCTTCTTGATCTGATCCTCCTTCAGCTTGCTGAAGTAAAACGCCATCAAGTGCACCGCAAACATTTTCCCCAAGTGTGGTTTCTCCTGAGGTGGTCAGACTTCTGTGCAGTTGGCTCGCTGGTCTCCAGAGTGCTGCCCACTTCCAGTTCGGGCTGGAGGCGCTGGGGAACTGGGTCTACAGATTAAATACTTCCAGGCTGCTTCGTTCAATGACTAAACTTTGCCCCCTCTCTCTGGTCCCTCCCTCCCAGCACACTTGATTGTCTAATAGGAGCCTCAGGGTGGCAGCTGAGGGCTGGTGGAGGCAAGCAGGGGCTGGGTTGCTTGACTCTGACATCTCGTTGCTAAGCAACACTCTCAAGCCAGTGCCCCACCAAGCCCCCTCGGCTGAGGAAAAGCTTCTGAGGAGTTGGGTGTTAATTCCAACTTTCAACAGCTGAGCTGCTCTGCAAATGTCCACGCCCAGGCTTTCCTCTTCAGCCCTTTTCTCCTCAACCCCGCAGTGTAACTCTGTGACTCTCCGCTCCTTTGCAGCACTATCTTCATCAACAAAAAAATATTTACACTAAACATTGTCCTGGCAGGGAGATTTCAAGAATGTTGGAACAAATTCTTCCATTTGTGATAGATCAGATCTCTTAGCTAATGGTCCATGGTAATGGAAAATAATCGATTAAGGTTTGTCTATTCTCAATGTTAAGCCAGAAAACCTTGATTTCACAGGTAGTGACCCAGAAAAAAATACGCAAGAGAAAGAATGAACTGAAGTCATCAGTACTCACTGGGAAGCTGCTGCCAGAGAGAAAAACTGAAGTTAGAGATGGGAAGCGTCTCATAGCATGAAGCTATTTGGTCATCTCACTCATCATACTTGAGAAAGACCCAGAAAGGGGCCTTGCACTGGTCCCAGTCATTGGTCAGCTAACAAAATCAGTAACAATAACAATGGTGTTAACAGCAGCTAACATGGATGGAGCACTCACTATTCACATTTCTTAGATGAAAACACTGAGGCCCCTAAAGGTTAAGTGACTTACTCAAATTCGCAAAGCTTGTAAATGATACAGTGAGGACTTAAACCCAGGAGTTCGATACCAGGGCTCAACTCTTAACTGATACGTAATGTTGCCTCTGTTCTTTCTCCTGGCAATAAATGCTCCACTGATAACTGTTAGTAGCAGCAGAATTCCGACTACTTGGGAAACTAAGTACAGACATGTCATTTCAACAGGGTCTTTCCAGTGGGAGAAAAGGCGAATGAAGAAATTCTTGACCATACTTCCCAAATACTAATGAACCGCTTCCTAAAATTAGCAACTGACCAGATATTAATGAAGATCAGCTGGGCACCTCCACCTCAATCCTACCTCACCTCTCCTCCTCAATAGAAGGGAAGATCAACCAAAGGACTTGTATGCATGCATGGAAGCCTAACCAATGAATACAGACACCAGGGGGGTGAGGGCGTGAGTGGGGGGAGGGTAATGGGGGGGGATAAGGACACATATGTAATACCTTAATCAATAAAGAAATAAAACTACAAGAAAAAAAAAAAAGAAGGGAAGAAACAGGCCAAGGTTGCAGGTTGGGTCCCCAGTTGGGGTGCATGCAGGAGGCAACTGATTGGTTACTCTCTCACATCGATGTTTCTCTCTCTCTTTCTCTCTCTCTCTCCCTCTCTCTAAAATCAATAAATACTTTTTTTTTAAAGTATGGCACCAACTGCCATTGATTTATTCAATACAGGGACAACAGGTTACAATGGCTAGTGGACAAAAGGAAACAGAGCCATAACCAAAGATATCTGCCATCTCCTTGTGGCTTGTGTGCGCCAGGTGGGTAGCCTTTGGAATTTTAGTGGCAAACAATACAGCTGATTTTTATCTGTTACCTCATTCTGCTTTTTTTCTAAGCAGATTGGCATCTTCGGCATCTACATTATATAGGTCCGAGTTAGCCTACTAAATCAGGACGCTTAGTGATTATAATGATCACATGCATTTGGAGTCATCCAGCTCTGCCCCCTCACTGTAGAATAAAGACAAAAATAATTCAATTATTTTACCATTTCTTGTCTGATTATCCTCACCCTTATTAAAGCTCTATGTAGCTGTTCAAGGATATCTGGGTGTAAGCATACCTTGGATTCAGATGGGTGGCACTGTGACATTTCAGTTAAAGTGTGTTACCCATCTGCCCCAAATCTTCCATGTAAGAACGGAAATGCTCTCACCTCTACACATGTCTGTGTCCGTGCAGCCCCGCCTTTGGCAAGGCCTAAAGAAAATATTTGCTTTCCTTTAAACACTGAGCAGGTGAGAGGACTAAAAGTCCAATAGAATTTACCTATTTAGCAAACACTTGGATAGTGTTTACTAGGTGGTTTCTAATATTAATTCCCACAGCAACTATCATTCTCTCCATTTCACAAATGGAGGAACTAAGGCACAGAGCCCAACATGGTGGAATAGATACTTAAATGTGGGTGGTCTGGCTCCGGAGTCCTGGCTTAATCACCATGCTGCTGACGCTCACTGACCTGGATGCAAAGCCAGGGAACCATGGGACCTAAGCTGGACACCCAGCCCAAAGCTGGCAGCACAGTGGCAAGTGCACAGGCCCTGGGCTCCCACTTTGGCTCTGCCATCCTTGAAGTAGAAGGCCCAAGTTCATACCTGTACAGGGTTCACAGTGACCTCAGTGGGAGAATGAGAGTAAATGAGACCACATAAGGGAAGGCATATGGTCCATGGTGGGCTAGGGACCCCTTATTAAAATTGCTACTTCCTCTCATCCCATTTGGTCCTTTAGGATAAGAAAAGGCATGCAGCCGTTTAGTGCATTCAGTAAAACATAACCATAAACCATTAGAGGTACCAGTTCCATTTACTGGAATTATAGAAACAGTTAGGAATTTTATCAATATTATTTTCCTTTACTAAAGAAAATAGAGCTTGGGTTCTGCCCCATATTCTTTTTAAGGATAAGTCCAAAGTTAAGTTGTCCAGAAGTCAGTCTGACCTGCTGGTATTCCACTTGCTGCAAAAGAATGAGAAACACAACCTGGCCGGCGTGGCTCAGTGGTTGAGTGTTGACCTATGAACCAGGAGGTCATGGTTCAGTTCCCCGTTAGGGCACATGCCCAGGTTATGGGCTCGGTCCCCAGGAGGGGGCGTGCAGGAGGCAGCTGATCAATGATTCTTTTTCATCACTGATATTTCTCTCTCTCCCTTTCTCTTCCTCTCTGAAATCAATAAAAATATTTTTTTTAAAAAAAAAAGGAGAAACACATTGTCAGAAAGCAAACTTCCATAAACGTCAATGTAGAAACTTGCAAATCCTGCCAACAGTGACAGTCACTGTTATGTCTCCATAGGAGCAACCACGTATGAAGCAAAAATGTTAACCTTGGCAAGTTTCAAAAGAATGGTACTGATCATTTTTTTAAAAAAAATATTTTCTTGATTTTTTTACAGAGAGGAAGGGAGAGGGATAGAGAGCTAGAAACATCTATGAGAGAGAAACATCGATCAGCTGCCTCCTGCACACCCCCCACTGGGGATGTGCCCGCAACCCAGGTACATGCCCTTGACTGGAATCGAACCAGGACTCTTCAGTCCGCAGGCCGATGCTCTATCCACTGAGCCAAACCGGTCAGGGCCTGATCATTTTTTTATAGGTTTATTCCTAGCCCATGAAAAGACAGGGAATACTCATGGGGAAATCAATTGCACACTTTTAAAAAAATCTCAACTCTGTTGTACATCAAGAGCTGTATTGCCAAAATACATATCAAGGAAAGACAAATCATACCAGGAAATGTGGCTTTTTAACCTTTTTCAGAGTAATTATAATTGCACAAAATAGCAAATTTCTAAAAGCAAATGAAACGTCTGGTTAAACATGGCATAACCCCACTGAGACAAAGAGAAATGAAAGGGGTTAAGAGATCTGAACGTAATTTTGGAAGACAGAAAGCCAGCAGGAAAGGAGTGGCGCAGCAGAGGAGCACGGACGCCTGTGTGCCTGCAGGCGGTGACCTGCTGAGGAGCGAGCAGCGGTATCTGTAACTCTAGAACGGCTCAGGAGCCGGAGGCCCAGCGACCGCTGAAAAGCGAGAGGCAACACAGAGCGAAAACAGGAGGCTGGCCAAAAGTCTCTATAAAAAAGCAGGTAGGCCCCAAGCGTGCCCCTCAACCTAGACCAACGAGTGACCACCACTCCCACCCCTGCAGGAGGCTGTGTTTATTCTCTGGGGAGATGGAACCCAACAGCCTCTGGGCTTGGGACCATTGGGACCGTGGGAAGTGGAGTGAGGCACAAGACTGCAAATAGGGCCACAAAGTGAAACCTTCAAGCTGAACAATGAGACCCCAAACCACTTTTTTCTGTCTGGTTTCCACCAGCAGACATCTGTGTACATCACCCACTGGGAGGAGTTAGGGGACCCATTTTCCTCTGTAAAACAAAATGGCCTCAGATATGGAAAAGGCAAAATTACAAAGGTGGTAAACAGATCAGTGGTGGCCAGGGGGTTGGGAGGAGAGGGAGGCTGAATAAGCAAAGCACAGGTAAGTTTTAGGGCAGTGAAACTATTCTGTATGGTGCTGTAACCATGAATACATGACACAATACTTTGTCAAAACAATTAATCAATAAAAAAACCTGTCTAAAAACCCATAGAACTTTACAGAAAAAAAATGAACTTGTATGTATGTGAACTTTTAGAAAAGTTATTTAGATCAGAGATGTAATACAGACTGACAGAAGAACCGAACTGTACTATAAATGTATGAAAAAGCCTCGTTGAAGAGGATGGGAAGATGCCGACCTAACCATCTTGGAAAGGAGGGAGCGCACAAGACTAAAGGCAGAAGGAGCTACACGTAGCGCTGTACCCTGCTTGGCAAAGCCGTTTCCCCAGGGGCATGGCTTTTCGAACCTGCAAGCACCATACACGCATACTGGAACTGAACGATGAAACAGAGGGTGGATGGTGAGAGGTAGGTTCCTCACTGTTGGAGTGGGAAGTTATATACAAGCAAGGCGAAAGGCTAGAATGACCTGTGTTACTGGATTAGAGTTGAGAACATGAGTATACACTCATGTTGAGCTTAATATAGAGATGTGTATGTTTTTTATATACATGTATTATATATAAACTAGAGGCCCAGTGCACGGATTCGTTCACCAATGGGGTCCCTTGGCCTGGCCTGTGCCCCTTCACAATCCAGGACCCCTCGGGGGATGTCAGAGGCCCAGTGCATGGATTTGGCCCGATCTCCGCAGGCCAGGCCGAGGGACCCCACTGGTGCACGAATCCATGCACCAGGCCTCTAGTATGCATATAAGATCTTTGGTTAAGACATTAAGCGCCCAGCCTATTTTGTCTTCCAGAAGGAAAGTATAGTCAGTCACCGGTGACTGACAGGATGCTTAATGTGTTAATCTCTTCCCACCCTCCCCCCTCCCCCCTGAGATTCATCAGTCTGTTCCAGGTTTCCATGCCTGTGCGTTGAGTGTCTGCCCCATGGTGGTCAGTGCGCATCATAGCTACCGGTCAAATGGTCAAACAGTCGAATGGTTGGACACTTAGCATATTAGCCTTTTATACATATATTTGTAGATATGTATACATATATAGGTTAATATATTCACATATACTTCCTGCTGTCGGCTGAGAAACCCCAGAGGCAATGACATCCAATAGCAATAAGCACACCTAGTGCCCAGACCGTGGTTTCTAATATCACCCTTTAAAAAGTCTGGCTCACAAACCAATGGACATGGACAACAGAGGGATGAGAGCATGAGTGGGGGGGGAGGAGGAAGATGGGAGTTAATGGGGGGGGGGGGGATGAGGGCACATTTGTAATTCCTTAACTAATAAAGAATTTAAAGATTTTTTTTTTTAAAAAAAAAAGATCCAAAAAAAAAAAAAAAGTCTGGCTCAGTGGACAGAGTTTCAGCCTGCGGACTGAAGGGCCCCAGGTTCGATTCCGGTCAAGGACATGTACCATTGTTGTGGCACATCCCCAGTAGGGGGTGTGCAGGAGGCAGCTGATCAATGTTTCTAACTCTCTATCCCTCTCCCTTCCTCTCTGTAAAAAAAATCAATAAAATATATTAAAAAAAAAGTGCCCCTGGCAGAAATGGCTGATTCTGGAGATGGGACAGGGTATAACTACAAGATGAACTTGAAATATCTTGTGGTGCCAGAAAGCAAGGAAATGCTAAAATAAAATTTTTTTAAAAAGAACCCACTTTACAGATTATTAATTAGTTCTGAGCAGTTTAAACTCAGCTAATAAGATAACCACCTCTAAGAAAACTATACTAGGATTGTCAGTAATTGAATTAAGGATAACACACACAAATACATTATAAACTCTGCTATAACAAGACATAATGAATTAAGTTGGTAAGGGAAGAAGAGTATAAGCCTAGGAAAACAAGCAAAATCAGATAAAAAGTTTTAAGATCAAGGCAAGATTTAGTTTAAAAATGTATGAAAATAGAATGAGTTCTACTATTACTAAAAATTAAGTAATAGGAGGCAGAATTGATAATTCAGCTGAAAATCACTTACATGAAGTAAGAAGCCATAGTAATGAACTAGATGGTAAGGAGTTTACTGTGCGGAATCTCAGAGACTAAGTCATGGGAGGTTTTCACTCCATCATGTCAAGGTAGAGACTCTCCTAAGGGCTGATGGCCTCTAAGAAAAGCCAGACTGAAAGCTTCCACTTTACCAAGAGCTCAGGACTGTCAGCTGAGAGAATGCCAACATTCTCACCAGAAGCAACTCCACCCTCCCCTTCTTTCCCAAGGCACATGCTTCCTTTGCTTCTAAAGTCTATGACTCAAGATAAATATCACATGATCTCACTCATATGTGGAATATAATGATCAACATAATTTGATGAACTAGATCCAGAGACAAATGGTGGGGGGGGGGGTGTAGAGAGCAACCAAAGGACTTGTATGCATGCGTATTAGCATAACCAATGGACACAGGCACTGGGGCGGTCGGGGCTTGCCCGGGGTAGGAATGGCTGGCGGGGGGGAAAGAGGGGTCAATTGGGGAAAAAGAAGACATATGTAAAACTTTAGACAATAATAAAAAAATAAAATAAAGTCTATGACTCCACTCTGGCTAGTGTGCTCAATGGTTAAGCACCGACCTGAGCACCAATGGGTCTCAGGTTCGATTTCCAGTCAAGAGCATGTACCTGGGTTGTGGCTTGCTCCCTGCTGTCCAGAGGCATCCAATCAATGTGTTTCTTTCACAGCCCAGTTTCTCTCTCCCCTCTGTCCTCTGCCCACTGCCCTCTCCCTCCCTCCCTTCCTCTTCCCTGCCCCTTCTCACTCCCTCCCTTCCGCTCTCTGAAAAGCAATGGGGGAAAATCCTCAGATGAGGATTAACAAAAATAAAAAAATAAATGTGTTTCTGAATCTCTTCTCAGATGTTTGTTTATTGTTACCCCTCTTATTTTCAAAATGAAAAAAGGAACTATCAAATAATAATAAAGTCTATGAAATAAAAAGCTATGATAGAGAAAAGAAAAATTTCAATAGATTAAATGACGAAGTTAGAGAAATTGCCAAAAAAGTAGTATGAAAGTCATGAATGTAATTTCTAAATACTGATTTAACAACAACAAAAAGGAATAATAGCTATACCAAAAGGGAAGTGGAGAAAAGGAGTGACTTAAGAAAGCTAAATCCTGCCCAGCCGGCGTGGCTCAGTGGTTGAGCGCCAACCTATGAACCAGGAAGTCACAGTTCAATTCCTAGTCAGGGCACTTGCCCAGGTTGGTCAACCTATGAACCAGGAAGTCACGGTTTGATTCCCAGTCAGGGCACATGCCCAGGTTGCAGACTCGATCCCTAGTAGGGGCATGCAGGAGGCAGCCAATCAATGAATCTCTCTCATTGATGTTTCTCTCTCTCTCTCCCTCTCTTTTCCTCTCTGAAATCAATAAAAATATTTTTTTTTTTAAAAAAAGCTAAATCCTCACCTGATATATAGTAGGCAATCAGTAGCTAATGTCTTAAAATGATGACTCAGGACAGAGGAGATGCATAATATGTAGTCAATGAGGTAAATACTAGAAAAAAAATAACAAAAAATAAATAACAACAGAGTTGGAAGTGTTTGTCTCTGGTTTTCAAAGGGGTACATATATTCATTTGACAAAAGTCAGTTTTTAAAAAGTGATTTAAACTTGCCCTAGCCAGTGTAGCTTGGTTGGTTGGAGCGTCATCCTGTACACTAAAAAGCTGTAGACTAGATTCCCAATCAGGGCACATACCTAGGTTGTGGGTTCAATCCCCCGTTGGGGAGTGTACAAGAGGCAACCAGTCAAATGTTTCTCCCTCACATTGATGTTTCTGTCTTGTCTAAAAATCAGTGACTATGTCCTTGGGTGAGGATAAAATATATATATATTTTTAATCATATATATATACATATTTTTTAATGACAAGTCTATTTGGTTTATTATATAGATTAGAGGTAAATTAATGTGAAGTATAGGAGAGTTCTTACTTCTAAGTGAGCTTTGTTTTGAATTTATATTATGCATTACTTTAAATAATCATATGCAGATGGGCTTTTATAGACAGAATGTGAGCAACATCTATTGATTTATCAATTTTTAAAGGATAACAATGAGTGATGAACATGTTAAGAAAATTAAAGTATGGCTATTAAAAGAATTATGAACATTTATAATTACTTAAGGAATTTTTCTAAAAATTATTTTGACCTAATTACAAGCACCCAAGAAAGAACATTTTCCAGCAGGGGATCCTCAAGTTCACTGCACTTCACAGGTGTCGAATGGCAGGTCAAAGTAGTCACTAGGTCACAAGCCTTTCCCATGCCTCACAAGCACCAGGGGCTTTCTAGGGCGTGGACTGGGTGAGAGCACCTAATAAAAACTTTTGGATAGATAGAACTTGTTAAAGGAACAAGTTCAAAATCATCTCCTCTACCAAAATTTGCCAAAAGTAACTTTATGAAGTCAAGTCTTCAAAGGTCAATCCTACTTCAAGAACTGTATTTTCTTCTCTAGCATTTTTTTGCACATAAAGACAACTTCCGTTTATCATGTATGTGGGACTGTCCCACTATGTTAAGTGACAGGCTTTTAGAGAACAGCGACAACTCAGAAGCATGTTGATAACCGCTATCTATGTTCAAGTTTATGTATTTTATAGCTTTAAAAATCGAGAAGTGAAATAACCTAATTCATTTATCATTTGCTTGTCTTTCAGCAAACCACAGCTTTTCATCATATCCTAATAGGTTGATTTGTGTTGGATACACATAGAATGATTGCATCTTAATTACAGACTCCCAGTTCTGAGCTGTATCAGACTTTGGTGATTTGTGATGATTCACAATAGGCATTTTTCAAAAGACCCAATTTCATTTTGTAGATTTACACTCATCCACAAATAAAATGTACAAAGCATTACAAGTCATTGATTTTATTCCTAACCAGATCTGTACTAACCACATCTTACTAAATTAGCCAGATCTGTACCAACAGAACTGAGCTTAGCATCCAAGTCTCAGTCCATGCTCCGTGTTGATGTTCAACTGAATTCACAATAATCCAAAGAGGACTTCCAAACCTGTGAGAAAACTGCAAAAAAAAAAAAAAAAAAGAGTTGTGTTTTAGAAAGGCTGAGGTCCGTCCGGTATGGGTTGATGGTTGAGCGTGACCAGGAGCTCACGGTTTGATTCCTGGTCCAGGCACATGCCCAGGTTGCAGGCTCGATCCCCAGTTGGGGGCGTGCAGTAGGCAGGCGATCAATGATTCTCTCATCATTGATGTTTCTATCTCTCCCTCTCCCTTCCTCTCTGAAATCAATAAATACATATTTTTTTAAAAAAGAAAAAAAGGCCTTTAGAAAAAACAAAAAAAAGATTAAGAACATGACCTGAGTGAAACATATGCCTGGGACTTAGCTGGCCCAGAAGCCCTCAAAGAAAAATAAATGACGTGTCAGGCTTGGTGCAGAGACCAGGTTGTTTTCAAATTTTAAGCACTTTGCAGTTAATTACTCAGAGCCACTTAATTATATTATTCCCATTTGTTTCACCTGATTTTATCTTTCTTTAGTCTCTTCTGCTTAACCACAGGCAGAAGACTCTCCCTCCCCGACACAGGGAAAGGTGAACTACTTATCACTATTTCTACTCTTTAGCTCAGTGTTCAAGCAGCCCTTTCTTTACAGTATCTCCACCTTCACTCCTCTCATCTGAGACTTCACTAACATTTAACTTACGAAGTCTGCAAGGGTCTTGTTTAAGTGTCTTCTGTGAATTAGCAACTCTGGCCCCCAAAATGAAGTGGGAGAACCCGAACTAACCCTCTAAGTCAGTGGTTCTCAACCTTCCTAATGCCTCGACCCTTTAATACAGTTCCTCATGTTGTGGTGACCCCCAACCATAAAATTATTTTCATTGCTACTTCGTAACTGTAATGTTGCTACTGTTATGAATCGTAATGTAAATATCTGATATGCAGGATGTATTTTGTTACAAATTGAACATAATTAAAGCATAGTGATTAATCACAAAAACAGTATGTAATTATATATGTGTTTTCCGATGGTCATAGGCGACCCCTGTGAAAGGGTCGTTCGACCCCCAAAGGGGTCGCGACCCACAGGTTGAGAACCGCTGCTCTAAGTGCTGTGCCTCATCTCTTAAATACAATGAGACCAAATGGGCAAGAAGGGACTATGTCTGCTATGGTGTAAGTCACAGGGGAAGGCAAATTCTAGAAGCTAAAGTTGTCCAATGAAGAATATCTGCCCTTCTGGACATTTCACTACTGTTTACCCACAAACAAGGGAGAAATACACTCAGTGCCATCTACTCAGCCTTTATTTCCAGAAAGACAAAGATTAGAATAAAGATTGCCATCTCAATTAAATGAAACATCATCTCAACTCCAGAACTACCAAAGAAAAAGCCAGAAAAAGATAACTAGTTTGCCAAACTGTTCTTGACCCACTTTCAACCAAGTCAGTGTAATCGCTAGTCTGAAGTCAGCCTGTTTAGCAGCTGCTCAAATTAGTTCAGTTCTTGGAATGACTTAAGTGGTCAATTCACAGCCCAGAGTGAACCGAAACCTTCAGTTTCATTTGTGAAACACTTCATATATACCAGGCGCTGTGCTAAATGGCACCTCATCACATTTCACCTACTGAACAACTCTGAGTAGCATTACTGTCCATCTTCAGAGAGGGCAAGGTCACCGGGCGGGTAATGAGAGAAGCTGAACTCAGGCCTGTCCAATGTCAAAGCCCTTAAGCTCCTTGTAAGCTGTATCACTAATCAGGGCTGAAAACTGTGTTGGGCAACAGAGGCCACTATGCAGCAGACTGAACTCTGACATGGGAAGACCACCCACTCTATGTAGAATAGTCCACTGCTACCGCTTGTTACTCTTTCCTTATTCTACTTTATCCTAGCAGTTATCTCCAAAAGTACTCATTCATTGAACAAAGACTGATTGTGCTTCTACTGTATTCTAGACACTGAAAACACAGCAGTGAACTAGACACACAACCATCTCTACCCTCACAGAGCTGACATTTACTTAACTTCCTCCTACTTGTCTCCGTATCAAAATCTCCATATAATACATCTGCTTACTATACATTTCCAGCACCTAGAACACCTTCTGGTACGTGGGTTCAACAGACAGCAATTCCATCCAGGACATCCTCAGCAATGGTGTAGAAAACTGGTCAAACAATTCACCAAACGGGTTTGATTGTCATGCAGAGTTCTTTATAGTGCATTGTCATAGTGCTATACTATAAAGTTCTATCAAATTTTAAATAAAATCTTTAAGACATTCCATATTTTTAAAATGTAGAAACAAACCAAGTTTACTCATCTTTAAGAGTTAATTTTTCTGGGTAAAAAAAAAAAAAAAAACACACCTAAGGCAGTAAATGCAGATGAGAAAAAAAAAGAATTTTAAAATAGATATTTATTTGCAAAATAAAAATAAAATAAAATAAACCTAATCTGAATCAGGTTCCTTCTTCTTTCTTCTTGACCCTTTGGAGGAAGTCCCAGGCTCTGTCCTGTCTCTGCCGTGCCCAGTCCGCTGTGTCAGCCACTCCTTCTCCAGCTGTTTCAGCATGTCTGCAGTGAGGAGTCCTTGCTGCACCAACCTGGAAGCAAGGGATTTCTCTTCCGCACTGGGGCAGGGTGGCTCAGCGGCTTTATATCCTAAAGTTTTGGTACCGCGCATCCTTCTTGCTTGGCTCTTCAATGTTCCTGGCAAACGAGACCGGCTGTCTGCTGACACATTGTCCAAATTCAACAGCCTTTGTGCCTCTGAAATTTTAATCAGTTTGGTGATGTTGTGTACACCCTCTTGGATAATGCCATCTAGCTCTTTCTGCAGGTCTCGAACAAGGCTGGCATCTGGAAACATATCTATAAACCGATAGCTGGGAAAAAGACATTACATTATAGCAACAGCTCTTATCACAGTCGCTGAACTACTACAATAATATCAATGACGAAACTATATCTTGACACTGATTTAATTCCAAATGTTGTTTATGCAAAATTTGTTTTGTCTTTGCTCAACTTTTACTTCTGCCCCAACACATCCGAGGAGTACATCATTATGAGGATGGGCCACCACTCCCCCCGACCTGATTCCAATATGGTCCCTCGTGGGACATGCCCCCCCTTTGAGCCAAAACAGCAGGCCCTTCAATAACGTCGCTTTGTATAACACTGTCTCATCATAACACTGATGAGATGCCATGGGAACTTAACTCTGGTTTATATCAATTAGCCTCTGGTAAAATTGGTTTTGTTATACATTCTTTTGCTTAAAGTCGCAGGACCATTAATTGAGGATTTTAATTAACCTCTCAAATGTTAACATATAAATGAATCACCTGGGGAATATAGTTAAAATGCAGAATTTGATTCAGTCTGATATTCTCTATTTCTAATTGCTTCCACCCATTGAGTAGCAAGGACCTAGCGGACCTTCTCACCCACCCATCTTAACTAGAATCCTAAGAATGCTTTAAGTCATTTTTGGATGGGGATTAACCAGGCTCAACTGCCTTTATGGACAATAAACATAATATAGAGCACCCTGCAAATGTGTGCCTAATAGGAAAGAGCAAAAGACCCTTTATAAAACCTTTGATTTGCCCTATTACTTTAAAAAATGAGAGCACATAAAGGAAATATTTGATACCTTAGCCACAGGTAAAGATCCAAGACATCATGGACAGCTTCAAGATCCATGAGGTCTTTAATATTATTAGGTGGATGTAATGGCCATTTAATATATCGGCGTAACCATGCAAAGGTCAAGGGCTCGTTCCTGCTATACTGCCTGGCAAACTGAGAGAAGCAGAAGAAAAGGAATCAGACTCAAGCCTGTGATTAGAAAAAAAAGGAAGCACAAGAAACGTTAACTGTGATTGTGTTTCAATAGGCAGGATGCTTTCTTTCCTTCTTTATACTTATCTGCATTTTAAAGAACATTTAAGCCGAAACCAGTTTGGCTCAGTGGATAGAGCGTCGGCCTGCGGATTGAAAGGTCCCAGGTTCGATTCCGGTCAGGGGCATGTACCTGGGTTGTGGGCACATCCCCAGTGGGGGATGCGCAGGAGGCGGCTGATTGATGTTTCTCTCTCATCTATGTTTCTGACTCTCTATCTCTCTCCCTTCCTCTCTGTAAAAAAATCAATTAAATATATCTTTAAAAAAAAAATAAAGAACATTTAATATTTTATAAAGGTAACCTTTTAAAAGGTGGGGGAATGACATCCTTCTTTTTATAAAATCAATCCTCAGAGGCCATCAATGGCTCTTTTGAAGTTCAGCAATAATGGAGATCAAGGAAAAATCTCTAGATTTCACATTCTCATCATTAAACAGAACACATAAGCAACTGTTAAACTGTCCTTTCTCCTTAGTAAATGCTTCTGCTTCATTAGAATAATTTGAAGAATGGTGTAAGTGGGTTCAGACATGGGCTCAAACTCCATCTACGGCAGCATTTAAGACCTCTGTTCCATAAACATCAACCTACGCTAGCTAACTCTCTAACAAATGCCAGCTCTAAGAAACATATTTCCTAGGTAAATACCTGGACAGGGAAGACCTCTAAGACAAAATAAGGGAAAAAGAAAACAGTGAGTTGCAGAAAAATTCATTAGAACATTTATGGGAAAACACCCCCACAACAAAACTAGAATTCCTACATGTATACCTATGTAGGCAAATGCAACTGGAAAGGTCTGCAAGATTACATACAAACTGATAATAGTTATGCCAAAGAACTAAGATTGGAGGAGGTAGCCCAATTTATCCTATCGTAATGTTTTAATTTTGTGCAAAGGGAAAGTATTTCTGTATTATTTATGCAATTTAAAAATAATTTTGAATTTAGAAATAGAGTTGATAAAAACAGAGCTAATATGCAGAATGCTAAGGTCTATAAAGAAATGGCAGCGGAACTACAACCATGAGTCAGGAAGAGATTCAGAGAGGAGACCTTTGGGTTTAGTGTGCTGGCAAGGGAGAGCAAGGGCCCAGAGAGGTGAGGACACAGCGTCCACTGCCCTTCCCCGGCCCTGTTTTGGTGACTTCTGTGCTCCTCAGAATTGTATCCCTACCCACATGAGTGAAAATAAAAGGAACCAGAACTCTGGCACCAAACACATGCAAGACAACATTCCCTGGCTCAGTGTCTTATGGTTAAGAAAACTGAATACCATTGCCACTACTAAACCCCTGGCCCCTCCCTTCCAAAAATATTACCCATCACCAATAAGGAAAAAGTGTATCATCGGGCAAAGACCCCCTTCCCTTGAAAAAAATTGTATTTAATTATTTTTTTCCTAATATATTTTATTGATTTTTTACAGAGAAAAACGGAGAGGGACAGTTAGAAACATCGATGAGAAACATCGATCAGCTGCCTCCTGCACACTCCCCACTGGGGATGTGCCTGCAACCCAGGTACATGCCCTTGACCGGAATTGAATCTGGGACCCTTGAGTCCGCAGGCCGACGCTCTATCCGCTGAGCCAAACCGGTTAGGGCTGTATTTAATTATTTTTGTTTTAGCTTCTTCACAAAGGCTACCACATAAGCCCAAATACAAAGCAAAAAATTATTTGTAAGAAATAGAGAGTCACTTTATATTTAAGTTCTTACATATGATCTCATATTAAAGGACAGTCTCCAACTGTTTTGAGTAACAAAGTACTGTTTGGGGAAAATACCTCAACCAGAAACAACCCAAATTTCCTGAAGATGCAGGCTTACCTGTAACAGTGACGAGCAGACGAAAGGCTGCTTCTTGTTGATAGGGGCTGTGCAGAACACGTACCTTACTCGCAGGCTTAATGGAATATGCTGCGTCAACTCTGCAGAAAACTTAAAATCATCCAGATTGCAGACAAAATACTGCCCATCAACTTGGGAAAAGTCTACAAAAATATCCTAGGGGGCAAAAAGACATATTAAATCACTGGACTGCCTAACTGGGCATGAATAAAGTACTCACATCTACAAACAACAACCTCTTTAACCCATAACAGACTTCTAGAAAGGCCTACTTTATTCATTGCCCCCTCAAGCTAATAATTCCTCCATAACCTTCCCAACCTAAAATACTCAGACAAAAGTCCCAAACGCTTTTAAAAGTTTTCACTTTTAACATAAACTTCATATATAGCAACTTCACAAAAACAGCCTATCCATTCATGCCCATGAGGTTAACTAGTAATTATCTGACATATCAAAATTTTTGTTTTTTATTTTCTTTTTGAGCATTTTTATGAGTTTATTTGAGCCAAAACTGATGACAGTTGCAGGGAAGCAACGTTTCAAATGCTCCAATTTTTTATTTTTCAATTATAGTAGATGTACAATATTCTATTCGTGTACAACCCAGGGATTAGACATTTAGTCACTTATGAAGTGATCACCCTGATAAACCTAGTACCCATCTGACACCATACATGGTTATTAAAAATTATTGATTTAATTCCCCTTGCTGTACTATATATCCCCATGACCATAATTACCAATTTGTGCTTCTTTTTCTTAAATATATTTTATTAATCTTTAACAATAAAATCAATACCCTCCCTTACAGAGAGGAAGGGACAGGGATAGAGAGTTAGAAACATCGATGAGAGAGAAACATCGATCAGCTGCCTCCTGTGCACCCCCTACTGGGGATGCGCCCGCAACCCAGGTACATGCCCTTGACCGGAATCGAACCTGGGACCCTTCATTCCTCAGGCTGACACTCTATCCACTGAGCCAAACCGGTTAGGGCCAATTTGTACTTCTTAATCCCTTCATCTTTTTCACCAATTCCCCCAACCCCACTCCCATCAGGCAACTGTCAAAATATTCTCTATATCTATGAGTCTGTTTCTGTTCTACTTGTTCATTTATTTTCTTTTTAGATTCCACATATAAGTGAAGTCTATGGCATTTGCCTTTCTCTTTCTGACTTATTTCACTGAGCAAAATACCCTCTAGGCCCATCCATGTTGTTGCAGATGGCAAGATTTCATTCCATATGGCTGCATCATATTTCATTGTGCACATGCACCACTTCTTCATCCACTCATCTCTCGATGGACACATAGAATCAAAGGACAGATAAAAAGAGCTTCCCAGACAAGAAAAAGCTAAAGGGGTTCATCATCACTAGACCAGTATTACAAGAAATGTTACAGTCAAGAAGAAGAAGAAAGAAAAAGAAAGAGGAAGAAGAGAAAGAGGGGGAAAAAGGAAATATCAAAAACATAAATACAAATGGATTAAATGCTCCAATCAAAAGGTGCATGGTAGCTGAATGGATAACAAAAGACCCTCACGTAGTATGCTGCCTACAAGAGACTCACTTCAGAGAGAAAGACACATGTACTCAAAGCAAAGAGATGGGAAAAGGCATTTCACAAAAATGGAAACAAACAAAAAGCTGGGGAAGCAATACTTATACCAGACAAAATAGACTTTAAAACAAAGGTTATAACAAGAGACACAAAAAGACCCAGCAATGCCACTTTAGGGTACTGTATTTATCTGAAGAAACCTAAAACACTAAATCAAAAAAGACATGTGCAGCCATGTGCAAACATACTCATTGCAGTATTGTTTACAAAAGCCAACGTATCAATACTTTTGGAAAGGGATTTAAAGTGATTTCCTACTTACAATGAGATTGGACAGTGTTGTATCAGGCAGATGGTAGGCAAACATTTCAATCTGTTCAGCAGTTGGATGAAGACCAGCTGCCTTTAGTAAAAGAAAAAAACAATAATAAGCTTATTTTTTAAAAATATATATTTATTGATTTCAGAGAGGAAGGGAGAGGGAGAGATAGATAGAAACATCAATGATGAGAGAGAATCACTGACTGGCTGCCTCCTGCACGCCCCCTACCGGGGATCGAGCCTACAACCCCGGGGCATGTGCCCTTGACCGGAATCGAACCTGGAAGCCTTTGGTCCACAGGCCGACACTCTATCTACTGAGCCAAACCAGCTAGGGCAAGCTTATTTTTTTTTTAAAGGAGAAGTTTTCCTAAGTTAATTCAAAATAAAGTCTTGAGTAAAGAATTTGAGTAAAATAGAGAAAAGCATCATCATTTTCCCATTTATTACCAATTTAAAAAGCTAATGAGATGATCTAATAAAACTAACCAATTATACCCAGTGAGTAGTCAATCTTATATTCACATTTTAGTTATACAGTGTCTGACACATAAATACATGAAAAATGTCTAAACTGGAGGTCAGGTACCTCTTTAACTGAATACTGCAGTGTTACGGAATGCCTTCAGGTAAGTATAAGCTGGGGGGCGGGGGGGAATGGGAAAGAGGACAGGAGAGTGATGTGAATCATGGTCGGAGGAAGAGAATGAGCACAAGAATGAGGTTCTGTGCACAGGGGGGAAATGGTGTGTCGTTATCAACTACACTCTCAACAAAAGCTACAGAAATTATTTCAACCTCAGCTTCCCTCTAAAAACTTTTCCTGTGTTATCTCACTTACATTCCCCTTTACCCAGGGCCACTGAAGAATGAAAAGAGCCACATTTAGAAATATTTCCAGGCAACTTTAAATTGTAACAGTTAGGCCCAGCTGGTGTGCCTCAGTTGGTTGAGCATCAACCAGGAGGTCACAGTTGATTATGGTCAGGGAACACGCCTGGGTTTCGGGGTCCATCCCCAGTAGGGGGCGCAAGGGAGGCATCCAATTGATGTTTCTCTCATCATTGATGTTTCTATCTCTCTCCCTTCCTCTCTCTGAAGTCAATAAAAACATATTTTAAAAAAACTGTAACAGCTAGTTTGTTGAAAATATGTACACTTCTGTCTCATTAACTACATTTGTCCTTATTGGCTCACAATTGTGTCGCTTAGTGCTGTTTTTGTCCCACACTCAAGGGTTTCTTCTACATTCAAGCTCCTGACAAGTTTTCAGTCTGCTTATATAGCTGAGTGCCCACCTGAAGCAATTGTGCCCCTACCCCCACCTTCTGCTTGGTTATAGGAAGAACGAAAGGAAATTAGGTTCACTAAACTTTTCAAACTGGATCTTTCACCTGCACACCATTCTCAACCAGGAGTCTCTATTCTTCTCCAAAGCAATAAAGTAGGGCTTGCTTGCTTTTAATATATTTTTATTGATTTCAGAGAGGAAGGGAGAGGGAAAAAGAGAGATAGGAACATCAATGATGAGAGAGAATCATTGACTGGCTGCCTCCTGCACGCCCCCCACTAGGGATTGAGCCTGCAACCCAGGCATGTGCCCTTGACCAGAATCAAACCCAGGACCCTTCAGTCCACAGGCTGATGCTCCATCCACTGAGCCAAACCAGCTAGGGCAAGTAGGGCTTTCTTGACATAATTTTCATGGTATAAAATTTCTCTTTTGTTACCGCGTGTCTGAGGCAAGAGTCTGGAGGGAGGGTGAAGGATGGCATGACTGTCCTCCAAAGAGGAGTAATTAACCTTACCTTTATAGGCTCGACAGGCTTATTCAAAATCTCCTTTAATAAACGGAGGTCTTCTCGATTCATTGTTGTAACCTCTCCTTCTTTATATTTCGAACTGAATCTACCAGCTCTGCCAGCAATCTGTAAGGCTTGAGAAGTGGTGATTGGTTCTAGTTCCTTCTCTCCCTTTTCATTGATACTGGGCTTTATAAGGGAATAAAAAATAATTCTTCTTATGCTCCTGAAATAGAAATAAAAGTGATCTCACAGACGAAAAACTCTCCATGACTGGTTCACTGCAGAAACACTCACTCAATTCTAGGTTAGACTACTTGCAACCTTGCCCGCAGTTTTCAAAATAAGAGAAAGAGGTTTGTTGGTAATTCTTTCTTCCCTTTAAATAGTATTTTTCAACAACTGTGTAAATTTACTAGAATTTATCAACTTGTACTTTTACAATGGGTGAACTGTATAGTATGTAAATTATACCTCAATAAGGCTAAAGATTAACATTTTTTTACAAATAAACCACATAGTGTTCTCATAGTGTTGCCTTTTTTTAAAAATATATTTTTATACTTCAGAGAAGAAGGCATAGAGAGATAGAAACATCAATGATGAGAGAGAATCATTGATTGGCTGCCTCCTGCATGCCTACTGGGGATGGAGCCCACAAACTGGGCATGTGCCCTTGAGTGGAATCGAACCTGGGATCCTTTAGTCCGCAGGCCAACGTTCTATCCACTGAGCCAAACCAGCTAGGGCTCAAGCTGCTTTTACAAGTTGGATATTAACAGTTTGAATAGTTTTTTTGATTCATTCCCCAGAGAGGAATATTTAGGCTTAGTACTGTTATCCTTACAGATAATAGCTAGCCCTACAAGCACAGTAGGCACTCACACACCTTGTCAACTGAGAAACTAAAAGTAAAGTAAGGTAATATAACAGGATAGCAGTGGTAGGGAGCAGCACTCCAAGTCTGAGCTATATGATACTTTCTTTTTATTCCCTTACCAGGTGTAAACAAGGTAAATCTCCGATCTATATGGTAATACCCATTCTCCAAAGTGGTCATTCTAATGCCAATTAGAAAATTTTTAATTGCCATCTAACCCACTGAATATCCATGATTGCTTAAAAAAAAAAAAAAAAAATCACTTACAAATTAAGTCCCATGCCAATTGCATCTGTAGCAACCAGGACTTTGCATGGATCATCAGGATCATTAAACTTTTTTGCTTGAGCAAGTTTGGTCCCTAGAATAAGTAGTTTATGTTAAATCAGTGTTCTCAATCTTTTACTGTATCTTAAAAACCCTCACCCCCTACTTTCTATTCTTATGGATAAAATTCTTACTGCTTCAAGGTTATTTCTTTATATCCTCAAAGAGCTACTTATCCTTTATTTCCACTCTTTTAAATATCCCCACATATAGCAACACAATCCCACACCACACTAGCCTTCTCACTTCTGAAGACATGTAGTAACAGATTTCAGGACTACAATTTGGGGAATATTACTCAAGTTCATGGGTAATGACATTTCTGTAAAAAACTCTTTAATTCAAAATTTAAAATAACAGCAAATAATAAGAGCTAGAAATAATTAAAATATTTCTATCCCCACCAAGATAAACTAGAGAAATACTTATTTTATATGACCTATAACAAATAACTAATATATCAAGCATCTTAATTCAATATCTTTTACTGTGTTTTCTATACATATTCAACATAAATGGCAAAAATAAGATTTACTATTCTCTCATGATGAAAGCCAGTAATTACCAGGTGGGAGACTGCCATATATAACAGCTGATTCCAATCCCCGAATTTCAATCTGTCGACTCACAGAATAAATATCATTCTTGCTAAAACAGACAATGCAGTCCCCAGGCCGAAGGTTGTCTAAAGATTCTAATGCATGATCCAGCACAGAAATGGGTGTAAGCCTTGTATAGTTTCGAACCTTTAATAAAGATATGATATTGTAAAATAACACACCAAACTAAATTTCATGTGACTAACAATTAAGTGAAAAACTTGCTAAAAGCTAAAAACAAGGTCCATTGTTTTTCAAAGGGAAATACAGAAAAGCATTTATTTTAATATTCATTCCTATTTCTAAATTAACTAAATGCTAAACAGTGTTTCATAAATTTTTCAAAGCACTTTCATATACATTTGATTTTCTTTTTCCCCTCATTGATTTTAGAGAGAAACATCGATGTGAGAGAGACACATCAACTGGTTGCCTCCCGCACATGCTTTGATCGGCGCCAGGGATCGAGCCTGCAATCAAGGTGTGTGCCCTTGACAGGAATGGAATCCACAACTCCTCAGTCCAAGGGAGAACACTAACCACTTGGCAACTGGCTAGGGCTACATTTGATTCTCATGGCAACTTTATAAGTTCAGAAGGGTTATTCACTGTTATTTTCTTTTACGAAAAAGTAAAAGAGAGCCCTATAAAAGATCAGGTCTCGCCGAAACCGGTTTGGCTCAGTGGATAGAGCGTCGGCCTGCGGACTCAAGGGTCCCAGGTTCGATTCCGGTCAAGGGCATGTACCTGGATTGCAGGCACATCCCCAGTGGGGGATGTGCAGGAGGCAGCTGATCGATGTTTCTCTCTCATCGATGTTTCTAGCTCTCTATCTCTCTCCCTTCCTCTCTGTAAAAAATCAATAAAATATATTAAAAAAAAAAAAAATCAGGTCTCAAGAGGATTTTCCCAGTTCTAGCCTTCTACAATTTGCCTAAGAATACAAAACTAGTAACAGCAAAGCCACGACTAGAACCCAGAATTTCTTCTACTACATTTCTCTCCCTGAAAGCTGAACACAAAACTAAAGTAATGGACCAATTTTTAAATATTTCTTCATCTTATTATAGAACTCTGGTAAAGAAAACAAAAAGTAGGATTAAAAGAAAACCAATTACTTCTTACTCTAAGAATTTGAAAAGGGATACAAACTATTTCTAGCAATTAGATGTATATCAAAGGCCCCAATTACCTGACATCCGAGACTTTAAAAACTACAAGCTTCTGCCCTGGCCAGTGTGGCTCAGTTGGTTGGAGCAATGTCCCTGGACACCGAAAGGTGGCAGGTTTGATTCCGCTAGGGCATAACCCCAGGTTGCAGGTTTGACCCCTGGTCAGGTGGAGGCAACCGACAGATGTTTTACTCTCACATGGATGTTTCGTTCTCTCCCCTCCCCCACCATTCCTCGCTCTAAAATCAATAAAAAGAAAAAGAAAAAGCACAAACTTTTGCTGAACCTCAAACTTCCAATATTCCTGACTTATTTAATTCTGAAGAGATCTGCTGAAACTCTAAAAGTTTTTGTCAAGAGAATATGAAGCATCTCCTGTACTTTTAGAAGACAGGGTAAGATGGCCACTCTGTCAGAACTCCAAATATGAGGTTAAATCAATTATCTATTACCTAGTCAACTACAAGGAAATAAAGCTTTCTTTCTAGTTAAGTTCTGATTTACCACTACCTGGGGCCTATGAAGCCACTGCCTGGGTGCTCTGGGCTATTTGCTATGCCATCTTGAGAACAAAGCATATAATTGAGTACCTCCACTTCCTCCCCAGTCGTGTACAAAAGCTCAGTAACCAGGTCAATAGCAGCAGCTTCTCCACATAAATGAACCTCTTCAGCACACAGTCCTGTTAAATGCAAAATCACAAGTTAAAAAATTTTAAAGACATGAAAGTAAATATGCAACACTTTACACAGCAAACAATGTATGTATTTTTAATCCTCACCCGAGAACATTTTTTAAATTGATTTTGAGAGAGAGAAACATTGATGTAGAGAAAAATCAATCTGTTGCCTCCCCTTCGCTCACTGACTGGGGAGGGAACCCCCAACCTAGATATGTGCCCTAACCAGGAATCAAACCCATAACCTTTTGGTGTATGGGACGACACTCCAACCAACCGAGCCACCAGGCCAGGGCTAGCAAAAATATTTTAAGTTTGTTTCTATTGCTTTACAACATTACAAAATGTTTTCATAAATATTATCTCTTTGATTCAAACCTCAAAACAATAATATACTGGGCAAAGACTAACTACATTTTTATAAACATCGGGGCTTTTAAATTGCTTTGGCCAAGGTGTTGAGTCTAGAGGGTGATGTCAGCCAGGACTAGTACCTGGCATTTTGTGATTAGTACTGAACATTAGCTTCCATGGAATCAGTGAGGTGCCTCAGAGGCTGGGGCTGGAGGGCAGAAGGAACTCCCATCTCCTTACCCCTTAGCAGATCTGCTTTCATCCATTTTACATTAAGGTTTCAATGAATACTCTTTATTTGGAAAAGAGTTCAGCTGTTTGTTTTTAAATCTGAGAACACCTGTCCTACAATATGCTGATCAAAAATTCACTCCAGCTCTGGCCAGATAGCTCAGTTTAGTTAGAGCATCGTTCCAATACACCAATGTTGTAGGTTCGATCTCTGGTCAGGGCACCTACAAAGAATCAACCAATGAGTACATAAATAAGTTGGACAACAAATTAAAGTTTCTCTTTCTATCTCCCTGCCGCCATCAATAATTTTTTAAAATTTTAATTCACTCCAATTATCAAGCATTAGAAATACTCATTCATGTCCATGGACCTCAATAACTCCACTTCCAGGAGCCTATCCTAAAGAAATAATAAAATATATGAATAAAAAGCTATGGCCACAAGGATTTTTACTGCAACATTATTAATAACACTAGAGGCCCAGTGCACAAAAATTTGTGCACTCGGGGGGGAGGGGGAGGTCCCTCAGCCCAGCCTGTGCCCTCTCACAGTCTGGGACCCCTCGGGAGATAACGACCTGCTGGCTTAGGCCTGCTCCCGGGTGGCAGAGGGCAGGCCCAATCCCTAGGTGCAGCCCCTGGTCGGGCTCAGAGCAGGGCCGATTGGGGAATTGGGGCACCGCCCCCTGTCATGCACAGAGCAGGGCTGATTGGAAGGTTGCGATGCCACCCTCAGTCCCGCTCAGGGTAGGGCCGATTGGGGGGTTGGGGCATCACCCCCTGTCAAACTCAAGGCAGGGTCGATGGGAGGTTGCGGTGCCACCCCATCATGCACAGAGCAGGGCCAATCAGGGGGTTGGGGCGCAGCCCCGTCACGCACAGAGCAAGGCCCATCTCGGGGGTTGGGGCTCCTTACCCTGTCACGTACAGAGCAGGGCGGATCAGGGGGTTTGGGCGTCACCCTCTATCACCCACAGAGCAGGGCTGATCAGGGGGTTGGGGCACCACTACTGTCACATTCAGGGCAGGGCCGATGGGGAGGTTATGGCTCTACCCCATCACACACAGAGCAGGGCCCATGGAGGGGGGGTTGGGGTGCCACACCCTGTCACACACAGAGCAGGGCCGATCAGGGGGTTGGGGAGCTCCCCCCTATCAGGCACAGAGCAGGGCTGATCAGGGGGTTGGGGCGCCTTCCCCCGTCACAAACAGAGCAGGGCTGATAGGGAGGTTGTGGCCCCGCCCCCTGTCACACACAGAGCCGCAGGGTGATCAGGGGGTTTGGGCGCTGCCCCGTCACACTGATCCCGGTGCCGGGAGGCATATTACCCTTTTACTATATAGAATAGAGGCCTGGTGCTGGTTTGCCCTGAAGGGTGTCCTGGATCAGGGTGGGGGTCCCCACTGGGGTGCCTGGCCAGCCTGGGTGAGGGGATGATGGCTGTTTGCAGCTGGTCACACACCCTTTAGGGTGGGGGTCCCCACTGGGGTGCCTGGCCAGTCTGGGTGAGGGGCTGAGGGCTGTTTTCAGGCTGGCGGGTGACTGACGCTCCCAACTGCTCCTTTTTTCTTTTCTTTTTTTTTATTCTGGGCCAGCTTTCGCTCTGGCTCCAGCTCTGAGGCCTCTGCTGCTAAAAGCAGGTATCTAGTTTGTTTGGGTTCTATAGTCGAAACATTGTATCAACTCCAGCTCTGAGATCCCGGCGGGCTGAAAGCAGGTTTCTGGGGTTTTGTTTAGCTTCTATATTTGTAACTATGTTTCAAACTGCAAGCTCAGAAGCCGGCAAGGCAGGCGGGGAATGCTGGTTTCCTCCGTCACTGAAGCAAGCAAGCCTCATGTTAGCTTCAAGCTGCCGGGCTGCTGGCCGCCATCTTGGCTGGCAGTTAATTTGCATATCTCGCTGATTAGCCAATGGGAAGGGTAGCGGACATATGCCAATTACCATGTTTCTCTTTTATTAGATAGGATAATGTTATTCCAAAAAAATGTTGGAAACAACAGAACTGAAAAAAGCAAGATACAAAATTATATAGTCACAAAACTGGCATGAAACACACCAAATCTTAATAATGGTTATACATATGGTGAGATTTGAATACTTTAACTTTAAGTGGTTATGCTAATTTCATAATAGGAAAAATAGGCTTCCCATTATTTAAATAATATTTAGAAAATAAAACTGAACATTTAGCTGACTTTTTTGTTTGATTTGTTTCAAAAGAAAGAATCTAGCTGGCTCTACTTGGTAACGTCCAGCAGATAATGCATCTCAGTGCAGATGTCACAAAGCACAGGTTTTAAGCATTAAGACCACCAACCTAGAAGTGCTCTGGTCCAGGCCCATCCTCTGGCTGGGTCTTTAATCATTTGAATTTCATCAATCACAGCCACTTCATCTTAAAATAAAAAGTTATCATGAGCAATATAAGTACTTAAATAGTATTGCAAACAAATTACAACACCAACATTTCAAGCTTTCATCACCACCAGTCATCAACCCCACTGATCACTCAGTGCTTCTTTCCTGGCAGTCTTGTTCTCAGGGCTTTACAATTATAACTCATTTAATCCTCACAACAAATATAAAAGGAAAGTCATCATCTTCTTCATTTTACAGAAGAATAAACTGAGGCCCAGAGAAGTTAAGTCATGACCCAAGGATACAGTATGTACAGGTAAGTATAAGATCAAAAAAACATGAAATTCCAACCCAGGCCATCCAGCTCCAAAGTCCAGACTGTTAACCACTCTACTGCACTGCCTCGCACATTAAGCAGGTTCATTTGTCCTATTTCTGCAATCTCAGGGACAGCCTGGAGAATCTGCCTAATGAGAACTAACACACCTGCACTGCGGTAAAAGAAAAAAGTATCTATGCTCCCAGGAACCAGGAGCAGATAGCCCACAGTAAATGAAGCCTCTCTGCCACAGGAGCCCAGACAGGTGTGAGGAGCAGAAAGTGGAGTGGAAAGTGCAATCCCCTGAGTCCCAGCAATGCTCATTCTTAGGGAACTTAAGCTCATCACTACGGCAAAAATTAGTGCTGAATTTTATTTTAATGCTTCCAACCATATTACTTTATTCTTTTTAAATCATTTAATTGTATTTTAAATTTCTTCCTAAAATACCAAGGAGTTAAGAACACATTAAAAATTTTAAAAATGTAATATGCCTGCAAAGACTTTTAAGAAACAAAAGAAAGTTATTTTTACACTGAAAAACCATCAGATTAAAATTTACTTATTGCATCTGGGCATATACAAACAAGATTAGAAAAAAAGGGAATTTTCATTTATAAATATCTGTGCTATCTGAATTTTTACAACATACAACTGTTAAAATGAACTAATTTTTTTAAAAACTATCCATTTAAACAGAAAGTTAAGATTAAAATTAAAAAAGCAAGCTACTAAATAGTACATAATTTGCTCTAACATGTAGTATATAATCCCTATTTTTATTTAATATACATATCCACAATGCACAGATAAATATATGGATACACAATAAAAACACAGAAAAAGGATCTGAAAAATATATACCACAGGGTTAACACTTGTTGATTCTGAATGGGTGGAATTGGGAGAGCATGTACTTTTTTCTTCTCTGCATTTATTTTTATGTTTTCCATGTGAAGATATAATTGGTTATGTAATAAAAAAAATTGATTTTCATAAAAAAATATTTTCAAAGTGACTTAACTAGTTTACTGCAGTGCTATTAATAGTGAAAGAATTTAAACCATTTAAATATTCTTTAATGGAAAAATGTATAATTTTAGTCATAAAATGAAATGCTATGTAACAGTTTAAGTGAATAAATTTGATATATATATTTATGACACATATGATTTTATATATATATATATGTATATATATATATATATATATATATATATATATATATATGTGCAAAACAAGCCTAGATCTAAAAACATGTATAGAATAAAAAGCAAGTGTGGAACAATAATACAATATAATCATGTAAATGTTTTAAAACACACAATTTATGGTACTGACAGCAGAAAAGATATACACCAAATACTTGATAGCAGTTAGATCAAGAGGGGAGAGGAGGTTTTGGTCAAGATGGTGGCATAGTAAACGCAGTCCTCAGAATCTCCCACAACCACATCAACATTACAATTAAACTACAAAGCAACCATCATTCAGAATCACCTGAAATCTAGCTGAATAGAAGTCCTATGACTAAGGATATAAAGAAGCCACTATGAGAAAGATAACAGGGACAGAGACACAGAACATGCTGGTCCCAAACCACTTGTTGTGGACAAAAAATCAGGAATAAGATCTCAGCTGTGGAGGTCCCCCTGAGGATAAGGGGTCCCAGCCCCACACCAGGACCCCCAGCCCAGGGTTCCAATGCCAAGAAGATAAGTACCCATAACTTCTGGCTGTAAAAACCACAAGGAATTGTGACTGGGCTGGAGTCCCAGGCAGTTCCTCTTAAAGGGCCAGTGCATAGACTTACTAGGACTCACTCTCTCTGAGCTCCAGCACTGGAGCAGCAGCTCGAGAGGCACCAGGGACATACAGGGAGGAACTGAGTTGTCTGGCATTGGGATGAGAGCTGGAGGGGCATCTTTTTCCCCAAACAGAAGTGCTGGCAGAGGCCACTATTCCTTTTCTGAGCCCTCCCCCAAAAGAGCCAACAGATGGGCGTCATATCTGAGTCTCCATCAACCTGGCTAACCCTGTTAGCCCTGCCCTGGTGATTTCCTAAGACTCCACCCCAACCAACTTTCAGACCCACCCAAGCCCTTTCCAGTGGCTTTCACTACAAATGGCCTCTCTCACCTCATGTTTTGGACTTCCCTAAAATCTCTAAAACAAGCAGCATCTGGCATCTGCATACACTATACCTCCTACTAAGTGACCCCAGACCCAGCACTAGTAGCAGCCAGCCTTGGTTCGAAGCTTGGCCTCTCTTGGGCACCACCAAGCCCAGCACAAATAGCAGCCATCTGGAGATCACTTTGTAGCTCGTGCCAGGTGGCCCCAGGCAGGCCACAGGCAGTAGCTGACCTTACACTGCCTGGAAGAACCCAGAGCCAGTGCTCCTAGTGGACAGCTTCAGACCACACCAGATTACAACCCTACCACCTCCACCAGTGACACACTCAAAGGGTGGACTCAGCAAGCACCAAAGCTCACGGAACCAAGTTCCACTCCATAAGGTTGGTTTCGGCACAGCAGCTACTTCGCTGTAGCTGATTGGCCTGGAGGTCAATCCCTCCCAGTGATGCCAACAGCAATCAAAGATAAACTATAAAATGACAGTGCACACAGCCCACACAGGGCACAGCAAGAGTGCCCAGCTCAGGTGAACAGGGAGGCTGCGTCCCTCAGCCCTACAGGACACCTACCACACAAGGCCACTCTACCATGTCCAGGAGATGTAACAGCTTTAGCTAATACATAGAAACATAGGGAAGCAGCCAAAATGCACAAAGAAACAGGTCCCAAATGAAAGAACAGGAGAAATCTCCAGAAAAAGAACTAAATGAAATGGAGGCAAGCCAACTACCAGATACAGAATTCAAAACAATGGTTATAAGTATGCTCAAAGAACTTAGTGAGAACTTCAATAGTATGAAAAAGAACGTAGAACCATAAAAAATAACCAGTCATAAATGAAGGTTACACTAACTGAAATGAATAAATTAGAGTGAATCAACAGTAGAGTATATGAAGCAGAGAATCAGTGATTTGATACAAGGAAGCAGGGGGAAAAAAATCAGAACAGCCCTAGCTGGTTTGGTTCAGTGGATAGAGTGTTGGCCTGCAGGCTCAAGGCTCCCAGGTTCAATTCCTGTCAAGGGCACATGCCTAGGTTGCAGACATGGTCCCCAGTAGGGGGTGTGCAGGAGGCAGCCAATCAATGATTCTTTCTCCCTCTCCCTTCCGCTTTGAAATCAATAAAAATATACTTAAAAAACCACCACCACAACAACAAAACATTGAAAAAAAAATCAGAACAGCAAAAAGAAAAAAGAATCCAAAAAAATGAGGATAGTGTAAGGAGCTTTTGGGACAACTGCAAGTGTACTAACATTCACTTCATGGGGGTGCCGGGAGAAGAAAACTTCCCTAACCTGGTGAAGAAAATAAACATATAAGTCAACAAAACACAGAGAATTCTAGCAAGACCCACACGACACATCATAATAAAAATACAAAAGGTTAAAGACAAAGAGAATCTTAAAAACAGCAAGAGAAAAGCAGTCAGTTATCTACAAGGGAATCAGATTGTCTGCTGATTTCTCAACAGAAACTTTTCAGGCCAGAAGAGACTGACAAGAAATATTCAAAGTGATAAAATGCAAGGACCTACAACCAAGATTGCTCTACCCAGCAAAGCTATCATTTAGAATCAAATGGCAGATAAAGGACTTTCCAAACAAGAAAAAACTAGAGTTCAACACTACCAAACAAGCATTACAAGAAATGTTAAAGGTCTTTTTTAAGAAGAAAGAAAAAAGAAAAAAGAAAAGATCAACATATGAATAATGCCCATAAAAAAAAATGAAATCTTACTGTTTGTGACAGCATTGGTGTTATGCTAAGTGAAATAAGTCAGTCAGAGAAAGACAAATACCATATGATTTCACATATATGTGGAATCTAAAGAACAAAATAAATGAACAAACAAAACAGAAACAGACTCATAGATACAGGGAACAGACTATGACTGGCAGAGGAGAGGGAGATCAGGGGACCGGGTCAAAAAAAGTGAAGGGATTGAGAACTACAGATGGGTAGTTACAAAATAGTCACGGGGATAAACAGCACAGAAATAGAGTCAATAATAGTGTAATTAATTGGTATCAGTTGGGTACTAAAAATATAAGGGAGACCACTATATAAAGTATATGACTGCTGCCCAGCAGGTATGGTTGAGCGTCAACCCATGCACCAAGAGATCACCTGTTCAATTCCTGGTCAGGGTGCATGTTCAAGTTGCGGGCTTGATCTCCAGTAGGGGGCGTGCGGGAGGCTGCTGATCAATGCCGTTTCTCATCGATGTTTCTCTCCCTCTCCCTTCCTCTCTTTCTAACAATCAATAAAAATATATTTTAAAGAAAATATATGATTGCCTAACTACTATGCTGCACACCTAAAACTAATAGAAATAATACTGAAAACAAAAAGAAGGGGAAGAAGTGAACTGAGGATTAGTACAAAGATAACTTCATAGCTATTAACATTTTTGTTCTTTTAAGAGAAAAAGGGAAAGAATATTAAAAAGCAAACATGAGCCCTCGCTGGTTTGGCTTAGTGGACAGAGCACCAGCCTGCAGACTGAAGGGTCCCAGGTTCGATTCCCAGTCAGAGCACATGCCCGGGTTGTGGGCTCCATTCCCAATAGGGGCCGTGCAGGAGGCAGCGATCAATGATTCTCTCTCATCATTGATGTTTCTATCTCTCTCTCCCTTTTCCTTCCTCTCTGAAATTAAAAAAAAAAAAGCAAACTTGACAGAAAGTTTTAGGCATTCATTAGTGATAGTAGATACTTTTTGTTGTATTATTCTCTTCTTTGTCTCAACTTAAATTTTTTCACAATAAAAAACATTTCATATGTTCATCACTGTTTAAAAATTTTCCAAAATACTGTTTTAAATAGTGTGTACATACAAGGAGTTGTAACACTGCACATCTCAACAGTACAAGCAACATGGGCAGCCTGTTTCCCATTTGGCTCTACTGACACGCGCTCTTCACCTGTTACCAAGTCACATGGCACACCCTAGGAGGACAAAGAAACCTGGAATTACTTTCACTTTGAAAAGGAATTTTGAATGTTTGATAAAGTACTCTCACCATTATGATCAAATTTATTTGTCAAATAGCTGAAACAAAATATTCTCAATCCTTTAACAAATATTTTTAATAAAAAATAAAAGCTGAAATCTTACTGTTTGTGACAGCATTTTATTACAAAACCTACATAAAACTTGGAAACACCTCAAGGCAGCTAAATTCTCAGGTAACAAAAGCATGAGAAATTATAGGAGTTTCACTGTTTAACTTTGTATGTTTCTATACTATTTCATTTATTAAAATAAAATGAGCATGAGTTATTTCTATATTCAAAAATATTATAAATAAAATTTAAAACTGTACAGTCTTCTCAATATAATTCCTTGAGAAGGACCAACATCAATGCTATGGTGTATCAGAGTGATCAACCACCCTGGTTTGCCCAGGACTGAGGTGTTCCCAAGGGTGAAGGACTTCTGGTGCTAAATCTGGGAAACTCCAGGCCAACTGGGACAGCTGGTTTCCCCAGTGGCCTGAAACTAATCATGAGGCAACATCAGACATATCCAAACTGGGTGACAGTTTACAACACAACTGACCTGTAGTCGTCTTCCAAAATTTAAAGGTTATGCAAGACAAAGGAAGACCAAGAAATTGCCTTAGATTAATAGAAACTAAAGATATGAGAATGAAAAAAGTGTGAGTCCCTGAACAGAACCTGGGGGTGGGGGCAGTGAGGGCAAGGGGGAGTATTGTTATTGAACAATTGGCAAAACTTGAACATAGAGTATGGATTTAATAATAGTAGTCTATCAATACCAAATGACCCACTTTGGATAAATATCCTGCGGTTATATAAAGAAAGTCTTTGTTCTGAGGAAATACTTTTTAAGTATTTATGGATAAAGAGATAATTATGTATGAAAGTTACATAAATTATTCAGAACAAAAAAATAGAGAATACAAATTACCTACCAAAACTAGTTTATCCCACATTATAGTCATAATAAAACAATGAACCAAATTTTAGCCCATTTAGTAAAACGATGCCTTAGACCACAGGGCATTCAGTCCTTTTCAGGTTTGAAAAGGTGGCTTCAGTCTTTGTCATTGGTTCTAGTTGACAGTATCAGAGGGCTAATCTAACAAAGGGTAAATTAAACATCACAACAGAGTAGTGGTTAACTCTGAGGGGCAAAGGAGGGGTTCACAGAGTTTCAACTATATCAATATTTTATTTCTTAAAAAAAATAAATAAAACAAGTATGGCAAAATGTTAGAATCTGACGGGAATTGGGTAGTGAGTTCAGATTATTTGCGTTATTCTCAGCATATCTCTGAATATGTGAAATATTCTGTAACAACATATTTCATTCATTCTAATACGCACATTATTACAGGATACATCTTAACAATTGATGGCATGTCGGAGTTCACTTGGCAGTACTTATTTCTCAACTGTACATAAAATAATGGCACATCTTACAACTGATGGCTTCTTAGGTGCAATGAAATATGGCAATTTTTGTTAATGAAGGGCATACTACATATGCACTCCACCCTCCCATCTTCCTTGTTACCCAACCCACACACACAAAATTAACAAGGAGCAAATATTTGGTAATATACTGACCTCAGCATTACTCTTTTCGAAGATCTCATGTGCCAGTAATTTTAAAGGACCACAATACACTCCAGATTTTGCTGACAAGTATTTCTGGATTGCATGGTAAGTCTTTCCACTGTTTGTGGGGCCTGAATGGAATATTACCTTCCGCTGTATGGCTCTGGCTTCTGGGTACCTAACACATAAGTAGGCAAACAGCTTAACCTTATTAATTTCAAAATCTATCTTGGCAAAGTTCCCAATTGAAAAAAATTCCAATGAAACATTCTCTTAACATTTACAAGGTAACATCTTTTAAAAAATTAACTAAATGACATGTGTCATATCGACACTAAAATAATGACTGCTTTCCAAGAATGACATTTACTAACTAGAGGACAGAAAAATCCAAATGCAAATTAATTTATTGGATAGTTTTACCACTGAACAAATCCTTTTCCCTCTGTAGTTACTTAAAATAAATTTAAACTACTATTAGCTCCATAGGTATGTTCACATCACTTCCACAGCTCTCAACACGTGACGTTATAAGCAAATATTCCCAGGCTTCTGAATTTCAATGTATACAATATAATGACTGAGTCTTCTGTTTCTAGCCATGATGAGTGGTACTGGACTTGCCCTCCCACCATAAACAAGTACAAAACTGGACAAAATATATGCAGCAGCTGCTTGGGGACATGGATAACAGGCAGTGCAGGACTGCAGGCCCAGAAGAAGGGAACACTCGAGATGAGCCCTACTGCACCCCAGTAGGAAATAAGGAGGTGGAACCCAAGCAGATATGATGGTCCCACTGAGCTGAGCAGCCAAGATCAAATTCTCCGTGGCTGAAGCAGCTGAAAGTTAAAGAACAGAGTGTGGAAGGAAAAAGGGTGCAGTAAAGAGGGAGCCTTGAAGCCTGTGTGGGAGTTCCCTGTGGGTCCTTGGCCCAGGGCTGGCCTGAACATGGGCAGCACCTAGCAGAGAATAGCTTGCTAAGGGTCTGAGCAGACAGTCTCAATCAGGTGGCAAAGTACTAGGAGACACTGGAGTTCTGCCACAGTGGTTGTGAGAGAGCTCATTACCGCCCCAGGCACTCAGCAGAGACACCAGAAAGGCCACACCTGAATGACAAGGACAACACCCTAAGGTGAGGGCTACTGTAGATGTGCAGTAATAAGTCTTAAAACCGAGCTGGCAGGATAAGGGGAGACAGCAGTTTATTGCCTGCCAGAATTAACGGCCTTTTCCTAGGGAAAACACAATCTAGACTCCTCATATCTTACCATCCAGAATATAATTTAAAAAAATAATAATCTCCCAAGATTAGAAACTGAAAATTTCAAATCCACAAATGAAGAAACTAACCAATTAGGTGGTATTCTTAAGTCACTGATTTTACGTAGATCATCCTTACATTCCAACACAGGAAATATCTGTTTTGCATGTCTCAAGAAAAATGGAAATAAATCATCCACATGAGCTGGAAAATAAAACACTGCATTAACAGGCGCAATCTACGTGTTAGCCATAACTACACTTTTTTCTTAGTGAGCTAAGTTTCAGGGACATTACCAGGATAAAAAGAAAAACCTTGGAGCAAGGAACTCTACCCTTTTCTGAGATCTGCTTTGCCTTACATGCTCCTCCCAGTTTCACTTATATTTTCTACGAAAAGGGAAAATTGGTTGCCATCCACCATGTTCTACTCATCCAATGCAAGCAGGTTAAGGTCAGCATTGGGAAAAGTTAAATTAAAAAATAAAGAACATGGAAATATACATTAGAAAGAAGGCCTGTGGTTCAAGAAATGCAGGTGCAAACACTTGTTAAACTACAGAGACCACTGTAAAACATGAACAAGGCTGATTTCTCAGCAAGAAGTCTCCACACCTTAGTGGCTCTGAGGGTGAGGCTGTGGCCCATTCTGCTTTGTATCCAGGTTCTACCTCAGTTCCTGGCACAGAGTAAAGGTCTAATAATCACGTGTATTTAAAATATATATATCAAAACCAAGCTGCCTATGGGAACAAAATAATGATGGTCTTACTTTTTTCTTTTAAGGCAAGAACTCTGTCCTGATGCAGTAAAGAAACAGTGGCAGAAACAGATGGAATCTGCTATGCATTAATTCTACCTTGTATGAGAGTTCATCCCACTGGGGCCTATATTAGCACATAGTGAAGAGCAGATGGTAACAGATCAAACTTGCCTCCAGTCTAAGACATATGGGGGATTTAATAACTAGCTCAGGAGCCCAATATAAAAGCAACAGGACCCAGACAGCCTCCTATGCAAGCACTAAATTATTTACAAAAAATGTTAATAGCGCCTATTTTACACAAATAAACCCCGACTACAGAAATAAACATGAAGGAAATAGAAAGTATGTTCAGCAGGATTTTAAAAAATCTCTATAAACACTTGCCTGCACTGAAGCAAATATCATTCAAAATAATGTGAATGTCCACATCCAAGGAATGAGACTGCAGGATATAATTTCTAAAGCTTATGAAAGCTTGATGGAAGAGACGAGCTGCAGGAAATACAAAATCAAAATAGGCAGGGCTTAGTGTTCATCTCATTTGTCATTTTAAAAAGTACATATACACATCACACCTAATTAATCAGTGTCCTTTTTTTTTTTTTGGTTTATCAGATCTGGGCGAAAATTGAAATCCTAGCACAACATGAAGGAAAGCTGAACACACAGCTCTCTCCTATATGTCTGGCTCACCACATACATCTTGCCAATCTCCTGCTCAGATAGAATCAGAGATCAGGGACATCCTCCAATCACAACTATGTACATACTAGAGGCCCAAAGCACGAAATTGGTGCGGGGGGTGGGGGGTGGGGGGGGGGGCGGCTCAGCCCGGCCTGCGCCCTCTTGCAGTCCAGGAGCCCTGGGGGATGTCCGACTGATGGCTTAAGCCCGCTCCCTGCAGGCAGTCAGACATCCTTAGCTCTGCCCCAGAGGCGAGAGAGGCTGCCACCACCACCACTGCGCTCGCCAGCTGTGAGCCCGGCTCAGGGCTTCTGGATGAGCAGCACTCCACCTGTAGGAGCGCACTGACCACCAAGGGGCAGCTCCTGTGTTGAGTGTCTGCCCCCTGGTGGTCAGTGCGCGTCATGGCAACCGGTCGTTCCACCATTTTGGTCGATTTGCATATTATCCTTTTATTATATAGGATAGGATGTCCAGGACACACAGGTGCTACACCATACTCACAAAGCTATAATCTAAAAAGTAATAAAATATCTCAAATAGAATGTCATTAGCATTACCATCGAGTCCATAATCAGCACCCAGTTTCTGAATTTCTTTCCTCTTATAAAACTGGTCTAAGATCTTCTTTACTTCATCTGGAAGAAAACATATCAAAATTTAAAATTTGTTTAACATTTGTTTCCCAAATAGAGAAATGCCTAAAAAAACAAAAGAAACCTGAAGTCCTAACACTCAAGGCGGCAGTCTACTGAATGTTGCAAGAACTTAAAGGTTTATTTGGTCAGAAGCTCTTTTTGACTTAATAGTGAGATGGAACGCCTAAAAAATTATAAAGTCACACCATGCAACGTTCCTGTTCCACTGCAGAGAGTAAGCAAGGTGCTACAGGGAAGGACACTGCCTCCAGCCTCCATCAGGCCACGTGTACATAACCATGTTCTATTCTGTCTGCTTACAACCACTATGAACATCTAATAGTGAGCAGCTAAAAGGTATCTAGAAAGATAACCAACACTACAAGGGCCAGACCAATATGCTTTTATGCAAATAACTAGAGGGGCCAGGATGCCCAGCCTATGTGGCTCAGTGGTTGAGTGTCCACCCATGAACCAGGAGACCACGGTTCCATTCCCGGTCAGGGCACATGCCTGGGTTGGGCTTGGTCCCCAATGGGGGGCGTGCAGGAGGCAGCCAATCAATGAAGCTTCTCTCCCATCCATGCTTCTCTCTCTCTACCCCCCTCCCTTTCACTCTCTCAAATCAGTAACAACATGTATGTCAATCAATAAATAAGAAAGAAAATAAAGCACCCAGCGATGATCTTTAACTTGAAGAAGATGGCTTTAGGGAGAACAGGTGATACTTATTTTCTTCCAGATGCATAACTAAAGTCAACGGGAAATGAGGGAAGCAGATTTCAGTGGAATTCATACAAGAGCTTCCTAACAGCCAGAACAGCGAAAAGGGACTGGCTCACGGGAGTGCCGGCTCCGTGTCCATGAAAAGTACTCAAGACTTAAATGGCCGCGTTTCCAAGGCGATGGCGGAGAAATCACTGGGCTGCGGGGGAGGTCGAATTAGATGCCTGCCAAGCAACATGCCACTATGAATCAATAACATCTTAGGTATTTTATAAAAATATTTTATATTAATCAAGCTGAGATTGTACTGTCTTTGGACATGTTAAAATATCACCGCATTATTCTGTAGAGAGAAACATTTTACTGATCCAGCCACACACTGCATTCCTGGGAGGGTGGTAGGCAAGCCGACAGCCATGAACCGATAAGGATGCTGGGCACAGCCGGGAAGACAGGACCTCAGCCCCGTGACCTTTCCTCTCCGGCATATGGCTGGTCAGGAGGTTCAAACTCCCCGGCCCTTTCTCATCCCTGGCCATGAAGACCGGACCCCCTGAGCTTTCGTATAATGGTCATTCGGTGGACCCCCCTGGGACAAGCAACAAAGGACTGAGGGGGCCTTTGGCGACTCTGGGGTCCTTGCAGGACAGACACCCCCGCCGCCCGGCACTCACTCTTGTCCAGGGGCCGGGTGAGCTCGGCCCCCACGTCGCCATCCGCGCTGGGGCCCTGAGGTTTCACCGTCAGCGGCACAAACAGGGATGTGTTGGGGGCTTTGGAACCTCCGGACGCAGAAGAGGAGGCGGAGGCAACGGCGGGGGTGCGCCCCAGAGGCCCGGGGACGGGCCCGCGGTGAGCGCGGAGGGCGGAGCAGACGGCCGCCCGGTGTCCGGCGCGGCGCCCCGCCGGGAGCCGAGCCCACAGCAGGGCACACCGGGGAAAGGACATGGAGAGCGCAGGTCTAACGAGCGCGGTGCCGCAGCGAAGGGACACGGCGTTGCCGGTGACGCACACGGCCGGCGCCTGCTCCCCGGGAGGACCCAGACCCAGCACGGAGCTGCCCAGGGAAACGCTCGATCAAAAAGAAAAAGTGCCTGCAGTCAGATTGCTCAAAACGGGGACGAAAAGATTAGGCATGAAAACTAGAAAAGATATGTTCTTGTTCGCGCTCTCATTAGATATTGAGGCCAGCTTTCTCTAAAAAGAAAAAGAAAGAAAAGGATCAGGCACCTTTGGGGAGGTCACAGATGCGAGGAGGGGCCTGCGGGGGTCACGTGACGCAGGCTGGCCGGGCCGCTTTGAGAAGCACGTGGGCAGCGCCGTGAGCAGCGCGGTCGGGGTAGACCGAGGAGCAACTCCCTGGGCTGTGAGCGCAGCTTGCGAACCGCAACGCTCTTACAGAGCATTTCCCCAGGTTTCTTGTATTTGCACGTTTCCTGAGAGAGTAGCATTAGAGAACATAACTTGATCTGCCCTACAGGAATGCTGCCAAGGTACTTCCCCGGCGTACAGTTTCTTAGGTAAACCCCTCGTATGGCACGTGTGTAAGCGCTTACACTTTAATGCGGGCTGTATGTGTACATCGTCCAAGCAGCCGGTATGTCACAACTGCGTAGCAAAAATAGGTCCTCTGCACCCTGCCAAAGTTTAGTTTCATTTGCATTGGCTGGAAATTGTCATATGAGGTGGCAACATATTAAATTCAAAATTTGCTGTTAGATTTTCCACCTTTCAATTATACTTAAAAAATTAGCATCTTGCAACTTGAAGGAATGTGTCGTGTAATATGCGAATATTGTGTCAAGTAAAATTCTAATAACTGGTTATGTGCCTTTGGTTCACAGAATACTTTTTAAACAGTGTGACACGAGTATTACATTTGGACCCATACATTTTTCTAAAGGACATCTTTAATTTTATAATCACTAAGAGAAAATAGGTTTAGCAGTTTATTCAGGTATTGTGTATGATAAGCACAAAGTATACCAAACAAAACAGACTGAGCCCTTAAGAGGCTTAAGTCCATTGAGTTCAAGTCTTTTAAGTGCGGTAAAGCAGAGTCCTGGAGGTGCGCACAGTTCGCCCTGGCCGCACAACGAACGGACGTCTTTGCCTGATGGATGGAGATGGTGTCAAGCCCGCTTGGCCAGGGGAGCCTTACTAGAAGTTAGCTGGAGTGCAGGGAAGGTGGGTAATCCTCTAGAGTCTGGCAAAACTGGAGCTGAAGGTGTTTGTAATAGGGAATTTAAACTTCATCCTGGAATCAAATCACTATGATTTTAGGTAGGGGAGTGACGTAAGAATTACGCTCATTGGAGAGCTTAAGAAAGGATGCATTATACATATTTAATGATGCATTTTCTTCACTATGCCTTTGTGTAATTGGAAACTTAAAAAATGTTACATTCCAATCCAGACTAGTAAAAGCCCCTGAAGATTTCCTTTATATACTATATTCAACAGATTCAGCTGAATATAAAAGGAACATAATAGAAGACTACTGACTCCCACAGTAATTAGAATTGAGTATTCCAACTACTTCATCCATACTAAAGGGTTCCAGAATATGCCACTGTAGCATAAAAGTTTTAAATATTTGAGTTCCTGAAGTCCCTATCTGCCTAAAAGCAGAGCCTCCCAAAAGACTCTATCATAAATCTCTTTGGGGAGCAAGCAGGGGAGATTAACTCAGCACCAGACAGACCTAAATAGACTCTGGCACAAAACTATCCTATCTACCATCTATTTTCCTAAGAACCCATGTATTTTTTCTAAAGTCATTTGCTTTTCCATGTCCTTTCTCCCCCCAAATACTAAGAAATTATTTGTAAGTGTCCTTTACCCCCCTTTCCCCTTATCAATTAGATATTTAAGCCCCAAATCTAACCACCCCTCTAAGTCACATTTTCATAAATTCCCTTATACTCAAATCTGTTTTTTCTCCTGCTAATTTGTCTGTCAGTTTCATTAGCAGGCTCCCAAACAGATGTTAAAGGTTTTCCTCCCCAATTCAAAACAATGAAAACTCTTCACTTGTGAGAAAAATAACTATTTAAATGGTTCAGACAATGGTCTGGGTAGCTCTTTTTAATGCTTACGTCCAGGGCCCTGAAATTCTGATTTTAGTAGTCTGGGTAGGATCTGGCATGGTTATTTTCAAAAACTACTTAAGTGATTTAAACATGCAGCCAGGCCCTAGCCAGTTTGGATCAGTGGATAGTGCATCGGTCTGCCCGGGTTCTATTCCAGTCAGGGCACATGGCCAGGGTGCAGACTCGATCCCCAGTAGTGGGTGTGCAGGAGGCAGCTGATCAATGATTCTCTTTGATCATTGATGTTTCTATTTCTTCCTCTCTCTTCCTCTCTAAAATCAGTAAAAATATATTTAAAAACAAACATGCAGCCAGGATTGAGAACTTCTGGATTAGAGATTGTACTCTATGAAAACACAAATTTCTTTTCCAGTTTACCTCAGATTAACTGGCCAGCTTTTTACTCAATTCACCAATTACTGAATTCAAATTTTTATTTTTCAAATTGGTTCTGCAACAAAGTCAAGCAAAGTGAGTAAGCATCGTATTGTTAGGGGCAGAAACAGAATAGTGGCGACTAGCTGTAAGAAATGTTAATCATGCTTTTAACTGTGATTGTCCTGTTTTGATTAAAGAAAGCACATTCTAACCTGGCTGAAAGTTGTACACCCTATAACCATTATACCTTGCCTACTTACTTCCCATCCTGTGATTTCTACTTTCCCAAGTAATCTTTGTCCTTCTACCCAATATAAGTAGCTGGCTTATGGGGAGGGGTAGAGCAGACTTTTGTATGTGACCTGCTGCTCTCCCATACTGCCAGCATTATTGGAATAAACGCTCATATATGATTCAACCCTGTCTCTGCTTAATTGGCTTAGTGGAGGCAGCCTGGACCCATTGGTTATCCAGTGTCTCCATTTGACAGTGTTTTAAGCCACCTAATTAACAACTTTGTGTAGCTATTTAAAATTGAAACCAGCAGTTTTTATAAAAAATTTAAATTTTCATAATTATAGCTTCCTGAACTGTTGAGCAATCTGACAATGAGATGAGATCTGAGAAAATAATTATTTTAATTATTTAAAGCAAGTTCAGTATCTGTTTCAAATTCTTTATTATACATCATGGTCACATGATTTGAGGCTGGATAAATACAATTGGTTTTCAAATTTTCTGTGAATATTTTCTAGATTACTTCATGCAAGTGACCATGAGAATATTTGGCATTTTTAAATTTTGAAACTCTGAACAGGCACTTACATGAAAGGGAAATATGACCATTTACATATATCCACAGTTAAAACAGATGCTCCAGCGCATGGTACATGGAACCTTTTGCCAGAAAAGAAGCTGGTTACTGACCATTTTATCAAAGTGCCATCGTAGTAAAACAAGTTTAAAGAAATGTAATTTGGATTAATTAGGTTACTCATAAGGTAAGGTTAACTCACAAGACTTGCACTGAAGTGTATAAAATATATTGGTACAAAAACCAATGAATCATATGTGGAGTAGTTTCACACAACAGGCTTCGTTGTTTTAGTTCCTACACCCCACATTTAGTGTGTCTGAGATCAGACCTTAGGCACATGACTGCAGCTTTTTTACGACTTTGAACAAATTACTTTAATTTAGTATTAACATTTAAACAGAGCGGGTGAAATTTAAAGTTGAGTTTGAACAAGCCCAAGTTCCAACTTAACAAAAATGATATTGTCCCAGATCTGAATAACGATATGCTCATTAACAGGTCCACCTGAATCACCCCATCCTCAAATTCTCCCCTTCAAAGGGAAGAGAAGATTAGTGAAGTCAAGAAAATTATATTTGCATATATGTGGTAAAAAGATTCCTTAAATTAAAAAAAAATTTTTTCAAAGTATTAACAGAAAAATTATAGAGTTTTAACAAATTCTAAATGCCAACATAGACTCAACTCCACATTGCAGAAAACATACAGTGTACCTGCTGGATAGTAGTAGCAGAATGGTTACTTCTCATGACAGGAAAAAAAGGCTGTAGTAACATGCCACATAATTTCTGCAAGGAAAAAATTAATACTTACCACAGAAGACTTCAAAGAATAAAATTCAGGAAGCTTTGGAATGGTAGACTCAGAAGCACCGACAGTGAAACATTCCATTTGCATTTCTCAAATACACATGTAAGAACATAAATGTAGTACTCAAAAATATTAAGATGCCATGTTTTAAATCTCTGTAGGATGTAAGGGCCACTCAGGTTTTCCAATTTTATTTGAACACAAAGTATTTAATTTTGCATGTAGAGGATAAGAGGTAATTATTGGCATGAAAAAGGAAAAGAAACTGCTTTACAATCAACATTATGCATAAAGCAAGCAAAATTACAAATACCAGCTAACTCATGAAAATCTTTAATGTTTATACTGATGCATATATGAGTGCTTACCATCAAAGTGTGCAGTAAAAAAAACACGGCAGCTTAAGAAAGTTCCAGTGTTTCAAAGAAAGCACTTTTTTAAATGTAGTATATGTAAGAATATTTAGTTATATCATAAAATAAATGCAGCGCTGTAAGATAAAGGAAGACTATTATACATGGACTTTTGGCCTTCCCCCTGCTTCATGCTGCAACCATCTTTAATCAACTGAACTTAATCTCAACGGTTCTAAGAGTTTTTATTTTTATTTTTTTCTCCTATTCAGTTCACATTTCAGGCTGTTCAGGAGATGCCTGTGATTCTGGTGATTCAAATCGCTGGTGAAAGTTTGTTCTCTGTTTCCTCAGTTTTTCAGGAGCTTTTCTCCATAAAATGATCTCCTAGTAAAAGAAATACAAGATGCCAACAAATCAATGTTCTCATATTATGCCTTAAATTTTCATCATGAAAATGCTGCCATTTCTATTTTAACCAAAACAAAATGAAATCTGTCCCTACTAAAGCCCTGATTGACCTACTTTCTTATAGTTCTAATCTTGGAATGTCCTTTCTGCCAACTCTGCCCCCACCAGCACGCATGCACACCACCACCACCAATCCAATCTGGCACAAAATTCTAGCTACTACTGATTTAAAGAATAAATCTGTTTTTTGGTTTGCTGTTCCACCGTCCTTATCCAAGTTCAAGCCCTGTCATTTCAATCTTAGATACTAAAATACCTTTTGGTAGATCAATGCCTCACTTGCCTGAGGCTCCTTTCTAATTCATCCTTCGTATCACTACCAGATTAATCTAAAACAGTGCTTGGATTGCTCTTCAATAGTTCTCAGGCAACCTACAGACAACCTCCAAGCAGGCTTTCAAGGTCCTCCAGAACCTTTATCCAATGTACCAATATCACTCCCTTCCCTCTCTAGATCCCCATCCCCCACCAGCCAAACTGAGTTACTCTCTGATCCAACACACTCCAAATAAGCTTGCCCTTATCTTCCCCTATATATTCTTCAACACTCTATGCCTCAGCCTATCTAAATCATACCCTAACCAATCTATCCTGAGAGCTCTTCTCTTCTGAATTCCTAAAATTGTTTTCTGCATAAAGACATGACAGGCTGTTTTGGGGTTGTTTTTTTAACCAACATCAGAATTTAAACATCCAAATGAAGGCCCATGGGAAGCAATATACTTATTCAGCAGAGCCACAACTGATTTGGAAATTGTGAATTTCATGTAATCTATTTTAAAATTTAAATTACCTATGTTTAATTACACAGTATGTGGAATGGAATAAATTTTGTCTTCTAAATTACTGTCAAACTATTAAGTTTTCGCTGTAACCGGTTTGGCTCAGTGGATAGAGCGTCAGCCTGTGGACTGAAGGGTCCCGGGTTCGATTCTGGTCAAGGGCATGTACCTTGGTTGCGGGCACATCCCCAGTAGGGGGTGTGCAAGAGGCAGCTGATCGATATTTCTCTCTCATTGATGTTTCTAACTCTCTATCCCTCTCCCTTCCTCTCTGTAAAAAAACCAATAAAATATGTTTAAAAAAAAAAATATTAAGTTTTCTGTTATTTAACTTACATAATTTTTTTTCCATATATGTGCAATGTAAGAACCTCGAGGCTAATGCATGTTTATATAAAAGGTAGTTTTTGTATTCTTCATAGTACTCAGCACAAAATAATTTCTAATTAGTTTTGAACACTCAACTGACATGCAAATATTTATTAATCTGGTTCAGAATACAAAAAAAATTCTAGCCTGGCCGGTGTGGTTCAGTGGTTGAACCTATGAACCAGGAAGTCATTCTTCGACTCCCAGTCAGAGCACAAGCCAGGATTGCAGGCTTGATCCCCAGTAGGAGCATGCAGGAGGCAGCTGATCAATGATTCTCATCATTGATGTTTCTATATTTGTCTTCCTCTCTCTTCCTCTCTGAAATCAATAAAAATATATATTTTAAAAAATTCTAATCACAGTCCTAGCTGGTTTGGCTCAGTGGATAGATCACCGGCCTTCGGAATTAAGGGTCCCAGGTTCAATTCTGGTCAAGGGTACGTGCCAGGGTTGCGGGCTCAATCCCCAGTAAGGGGGGTGTCAAGGAGGCACCCAATCAATGATTCTCTCTCATCATTGATGTTTCTCTCCCTTTCCCTTCCTCTCTGAAATCAATAAAAATATATTTTTAAAAAATTCTAATCACAATCTTCATTCAAAATCCACCAAAGGCTTTGATTTTGAAATGAGAACAAGTTTTGTGATAAAACATTTTATATACAAAAGTATTACATATGGGTCATCTCATGGACATTTAAAATAGAATTAATAAGAAAGTAAGAGAAACCCCAAAATCCATCAAGTTAATTCAGTCATTAAAAATGTTAATAAAAATATGATCTCGCTCATTCAGGGACAATAAAGACCATTATAAACTTATGAACAATAATAGATACAGAGGCAGAGCTGCCTCAAACTGATTGTCAAACTGCAGCGGGAAGGCCAGGGAGGGTTGGGGGGCAGGAGGGAGGGGGGTAAGAGATCAACTGAAGGACTTGTATGCATGCATATAAGCATAACCAATGGACATAAAACATTGGGGGGTAGGGAAGGCCAGGGGATTGTCAAGGGCAGGGGGGAAAAAAGGACACATATGTAATACCCTTTGTATTACTTTAAGCAATAAAACAATAAAAAAAAGTTAATAAAAAATATTCAAGACACTGCTCAGTGAAAAAGTAAAGAACATGCTTTATGTGATCTAAACACATGCACCATTTTGTTTGGAATATTAATCACAACAAATGTGGAATTTTTGATGACCTTTACTTCAATTTGTTCTTTATTGCCTGTTTTTTTAAATTTTATTTTATTTTATTTTATTTTTACAAATAGCGGGTATCGCTTTTATAAAAAACAAAACTCCTGAGAAAAATAAAAGTCCTGCTAAACTGTAGTCCATTCCAGAGGCTTGGAGAATGACTGGGACGAGATCTATTCTCCACAATACAATTCCATTCACGCTACTTCCTTATACTCTCAAGTTTTCACTTACTTATTATTAACCCACTTGCTCAGTATAATAAAACTTAGAAAAATGAGTTAGTCCAGGTGTTTTTATAACTGCCAGTGAACAAAATACAAGCCTGGGTAGCACCATACCTGCTGCTTGAAGTACCTTCTGTCTTCCTCATCAACAAGGACCAGATTCAAAAAGTACCTTACTGAAAATTTTTTGTTCACATCTCTCATTGTTGGAGTTGGGTCATATCCCGCTAAAAATAGTCTTATTGGAATTGATTCACCTGAAAGAAAAGCAATTTCCATTGAATTCTAAAAGATCATTATATATAGTCACATAACTAGAACTAATCTTTATAGAGAAGATACCAATGCTTCCATTCCTGAGTGGGCAGCATAAGTAAAACTTTAAACCAGGGTTTCTCAGCCTTGGCACTATTAACATTTTGAGCTTGTTAAGTCTTTGGTGTGGGTAAGGTCCTATGCACTGTAAGAGGTTTAGCAGCATCCCTGGCCTCTACCCACAAGATTCCAGCAGCATTTCCCAAGTGTGACAACCAAAAATGTCTCCAAGTATTGGCAAATCTCCGAGCGGTGGGGGTAAGGAGGGGTGATAGTGGCAAAATTGCCCCTAGGTGAGAACCACTGTTCTGAAGCCAGAATGCCTGAATTCTAATCCCACCTCTACAGTCTGCTGGCTGCGTGACCTTCATCAAATTACTTAACAATTCTGTTTTGAGTTCCTCATATGTGAAATGGGGAACCAATAACACCCATCTTATAGAGAATTTGTTAGGACTATATGGGTTAACACTAGATGTAAAAGGCTTAGAACAGTGCCAGCAGGTAAGTGCTGCTTTAGTGGTTTTGTTATCGTGTGCTTTCACGAAGTTTACCATAATTTCTAGTCATGTGTGTAAATTCTTGCATACTTATTACTAATTTATCTAAAGCAACAAATATGTTCAGAATGATGACATTCCTTCACTACCAAAAACAAACAAACAAACAAAAAGGTTGCTATTCAGATTCTCATGGCTTCTCTTTTCCTAGGGTAACTGTTTGCATATTGTTTGGAATCTTTTTATATAATACACTAGGGGCCCGGTGCACGAAATTCGTGCACTGGGTGTGAGGGGGGTAGGGGGGAGTGTCCCTCAGCCCAGCCTGCCCCCTCTCACATACTGGGAGCCCTCAGGCGTTGACCCCCATCACCCCCCAATCGCAGGATCGGCCCCTTGCCCAGGCCTGACGCCTCTGACAGAGGTGTCAGGCCTGGGCAGGGGACCCTCATTTCCCCCCATCACTGGTTCTGCCCCCAGCCCCTGATGCCTCTGGCCCGGGCATCAGGCCGGGGCAGGGGACCCCCAGACCCCTCCAATTGCTGGCTCTGCCCCTTGCCCAGGCCTGATGCCTCAGCCAGAGGCGTAGAACCCCATCACCCTCTGATCACCTGATCAGCCCCTTGCCCAGGCCTGACGCCTCCGCCAGAGGTGTCAGGCTTGGACAGGGGACCCCCATCTCCCCCCGATCACTGGCTCTGGCCCCCACCCAGGCCTGAGGCCTCTGGCCCAGGAATCATGCCTGGGCAGGGGACCCCCATCTCCCTCTGATCGCTTGCTCCACCCCCCGCCCAAGCCTGACGCCTCTGACCCAGGCTTCAGGCCTGGGCAAGGGGACCATCATATCCCCCCAATCCCTGGCTCAGCCCCCCGCCCAGGCCTGATGCCTCGGCCAGAGGAGTTGACCCTCATCACCCTCCGATCACCAATCACCGGATCGGCCCCTTGACCAGGCCTGAGGCCTCCGGCAGAGGTGTCAGGCCTGGGCAGGGGACCCCCAGCTCCCCGTGGTTGCAGGCTCCGCCCCTGCCCAGGCCTAACGCCTCTGGCTGAGGCGTCCGGCTCGGGCAGCGGGGACCTGCAGTTGCAGCGGCCCCGCGATCATGGGCTCCGCTTTAGGCCCAGGCAAGGGACCCCTAGCTCCCGGGACTGCCAGCTTCGACCATGCCCAGCTCCCATCGCTGGCTCCACCCCTACTTCCTGCTATCACTGGCCAGGGCGGCAAAGGCGCCTGATTCTCCGATCATGGCTGGGGGGCAGGGCAAAGGCGGCCCTGGGGTTCTTAGCTGCCCCCCAGCTCTTAGCTCCCCCCTGGGTTTCCAATCACTGCTTTCCCTTTCGCCTCCCTGCATTGTGCCTACATATGCAAATTAACCACCATCTTGTTGGCAGTTAACTGCCAATCTTAGTTGGCAGTTAATTTGCATATAGCCCTGATTAGCCAATGAAAAGGGTATCGTCGTACGCCAATTACCATTTTTCTCTTTTATTAGTGTAGATTTCTTGTACACATCTATTTCCTCAGATATAAAACCCATCATTTTACATAAAAATTTGTGGCTGCTGGAATTTTACAAAGGAATATTGCATAATATAACAGCACACACACATGGGGCTTGGAGTCAGAAAGGACTGGGCTCAAACTCCAACTCTACAAAGATTAGCTACTGAAGGAAACCAGAATATGTCACCACAAAATATGCCTCTGACGTTATTTTGAGCCAAAGGCAATTAAGATGCAGCAAAAGCAGAAATGCCTCCCCCTTTTCTGCCTAAAGGCAGGATACAAATTTTCCTTTTACTGGAGAAAGATGCATCAGCCCAGGGATGGCACCAAAGGAATCATCCGTTTCCTCCCATGTATTTACACTCCCACAGTTTGCCGCCCTTAGAAGCCTAAAACTTACTTTTCTTTGTCTGGTCATTGCTGTCCAAATTTACTGTCCTTTTGAAGATGCTAAGCCACCACTTTGAGTTACCTTTCGCTGAGGTTTCTCCTGCACAATGTGCACTGCCTACATTAAACAAACTCTCTGTTCTTCTCTTAGTAATCTTTTTGTTCAACAGTCCCAGCCAAAAATCTAAGATGGGTAGAAGTAAAGTTCTGCCTCCCCTACACTATATCACCTTTAACAGGTTTTTTTAACCTCTCTGCATCTTGGTTTCATCTGTGACATAAGGAATACCACCGCCCAACTCAAAGGTGGCATGGAACTTTAGAGCACCTGGGAGTGGTTGGCACAATAGCTACTTTTTTAAGTAATTACTAACAGAGTTAGAAAAAGCCAAAGGCATACATTTAAAATGATAAACATTGGCTTTATTATTTTACATACTGAAGATTATCTAGTAATGGGTGATAATCTGCTTATTTTCTTGGGGGCTATAAGGACTCTAGAATCCCACAGGAATTAATGCTCACCTATATTTCACCTTATGTTCAGCAAGAATAAAAAAGATTTACAGAGATGAACTATTATAACCGAATACAATAAAAATTTACAAATTCAGAAATAGAGAAGATATACATGCCTTCTAAATTCTAAATTTTAACAGTAAAAAAATTAAACCTTATTTCAGACTACAAAGTACTATTATAGTCTTCTCAGTATATATACAAAGATGATCTTAAAAACCATCATTAAAGAAAATCATTTTAAGAATTCACAAAGATTCTTATACTACATAAATACTTTCAAACAAAACTGTCATGAACACTACTGTTTGCACTACCTATAACACAAAAGAAACAAGTGAAAAGTGTTACCTTTGACTGGTGCACCATCCATTATTTCATATTTAGCAATTGTTTCTGTTTCTGTTGTGGTACTGGGCCCTAGTGCAATAATGTAAATGATATTAAATATTTCCATAATATAATTTCCAGTTCTTCTCATTTTCCTACTACATTATTTTAGTACTAATTTATCTTTCTATTTTGTGAAAATGTTGACCATTCTTTTTTTTTTAAATTGATTTCAGAGAAGGAGAGGAAGGGAGGGGGAGAGAGAGAGACAGAAACAATGATAAGAGAGAGTCATTGATCGGCAGCCTCCTGCACACACTACACTAGGGATCGAGCCCACAACCCGGGACATGTGCCCTGACCAGGAATCAAACCATGACTTCCTGGTTCATAAGTTGACGCTCAACCACTGAGCCACACCAGCCAGGCTTGACCATTCTTTTCTATTTCCTGCTCTACATGTAACATACTTACCACTCAACTGAATGTTTCACTCCCTTCTTCCTTAAGATAATATACAGTGCAAGAATCTTCTTCACAGAGTTCCTTCTATAGGTTCCAAAACCTGATAAATTGGAAACTAGCAACCCACATCGGAACTAACCATTGACTTGCTAGTTTTCTCTGCAACACCCAAACTGTCTTTCCCTTGCAGTTAAAGTTAACTTTAACATAAACAAAATATACTGAATACCTGATTGACATATAGTTCTTTTATGTTTTGAAATTATATGGGGGTTTTTATTGTTTAGAAAGAGAGGAAGGGAGAGGGATAGAAACATCAATGATGAGAATCATCAATCGGCTGCCTCTTACATGACCCCCAGCACGTTCCCCAACAGGGGATTGAGCCCACAACCTGCAACCCAGGCACATAGCCTGACAGGAATCAAACCCGGGATCGAACCTTGACCTCCTGGCTCATAGGTCGACCCTCAACCACTGAGCCACACATGCAAAGACTAAAGTCTGTTCTGGATTATGACTATAGATTATTTTTTATTTAAAATTTTCTAGAAACAAACAATTTTTATACTCAGAAAAAAATGTTTCAGTAAACAGTTTTTAAAACAACAAATGGGCCGAAACCGGTTTGGCTCAGTGGCTAGAGCGTCGGCTTGCGGACTGAAAGGTCCCAGGTTCGATTCCGGTCAAGGGCATGTACCTGGGTTGCGGGCACATCCCCAGTAGGAGATGTGCAGGAGGCAGCTGATCAATGTTTCTCTCTCATCGATGTTTCTAACTCTCTATCTCTCTCCCTTCCTCTCTGTAAAAAATCAATAAAATATATTAAAAAACAAACAAACAAAAAAAAACAACAAATGGGAACCTGAAGTTTGGTTTTAATGTCTTTAAATCACTAACTTTTATTAGCAAGTGAAACATAGAGATTAAGAAATCATAAATGTTTATCATTATGATTACCAATTATACATTCTTAAAAAGTGTTACCTAAAATCATTTTCAGCCAAAAAACCAACAGAGCTATAGGGGACAAACTAAATCTGTATACTAAACAAAATTAAAAAGCAGCTTATGAACCAATAAATGATTTGGGGACAACTGGTCAGCCAGCTGGAAAAAGTAAAGTTGGATCCATACTTCATATCTTACATCAAGATAAATTCCAAATGATTTAAAAATTTAAACAAAACCCCTAAACTATAATGTATTATTTTAGTAAAATCAAGCTAAGAAAATTATTCTTAGAACCTCAATGTGAAAAAGGACGAACTGTCACAAAACCCAGAGTCCATAAGAAGAAAAACTAATTAACTAAATAAATATCAAGAACTTCTACATGGCATAAAGCACCATAGCAAGACAATCTGGGGAAATTTTTTTTTTCTGCCCTTAACAGAAAAAGATACTGATTTCCCTAATATATAGTTTCTATAAATACGAAAAGACTAGTAATCCAATGGAGATGGGGCAAAGGATATGGATAGGCAGTTTATAGAAGAAATACAAAAGGCTTTTATACACATAAAAAGAGGCTCACCCTCACCCAGAATGAGAAAGTTAAATTCAAATAACAGTGGAAAACTTCTTCCCCCTAGCCATCAGATCAGCTAAAAATGTTATAACCTTGTGCTGGTGAGAATAGAGGAAAAGGAGCCACTCTCTATATTCATTGCTGGTAGATGCAAATTGTTACAAACCCTAAAGAGGACAAACTGGTATTGTGTATCAAAATTAAAAATGAATATAATCTTTGAAATAGCAATCCCACTTCTAAGATTTAATCTTACACACACATATACACACCCAGGCAAAATGACATTATTAACTGAAGCACTTTTTGTAATAACAAGACTGGAAACCACCTGTATGCATACCAATAGCAGAGTGGTTAAATACTAGTACATACATCGAATGGAATACTATAAAAAAAGATGAAGTGTTCTTATGTATTGATATGAAAGATCTCAAAGATACATTACTAAGTGAAAAAGCAAGTCTGTACTATATGTAACCATTTAACTGAAAAGGGGGGCTATAATACAGAGGAACTTACATATATATGCATAAATAGAAGGAATTATTTATGTAATTAAGTTTTATTTTTCAAAACTCGCACCTGGTGAGACGGACCTGTTGTTCATGCATCTTTACCAGCAGCTGGGACATCCCCACCTTTGGTGTTTCTGGTGTAACTACTTGAGCTGTGATTTGAAACTAGTTCATTGTGCTATTGATTTTTATAAAGAGGAGAGGGCGGAGGGAGAGAAGGAAGAGAGGGAGGAGGGGAGGGGGGAGGGAAGGAGGAGGGGAGGGGAGGGAGGGAGGAAGGGAGGGGATTGAGACACCTATTTGCTGTTCTACTTATTTATGCATTCATTGATTGCTTTTTGTATGTGCCCTGACGGGACATCGAACCTGCAACCTTTGCTTATTGGGATGATGCTCTGAGTGCCTGGCCAGGGCAGGAAACTAGCTTAGTAAGTCCTTTACTAAGGAGCTCCTTAAGGGCTGCCCTGGCCAAGGAACCCTGGATCTTCAGTCTTTTAAGAGATAACAGTGGGCTTATAAGCTTATAGTGGGAACTTCCTTACAGAGTTGGTCTATGTTGCTTTGTCAAACAAGACTAGATTATTGAGCTTGGCCCGAACTTTGCCTTTGGACCATTTCTTTTGGCCTTGCCCCCAGATTTGTCTTTCTTGGCCAACTCTCTAGCACCTTTCTTCTTCTTCTTGTCCTTGGGCTGCATAGCAAAACCAGAAGAGCAGCTGCTACCACGGCTGCTACGATAAAATGCTGGGCAAAAAGGAAGTCTAGAAGGATTTAAAAACTTATAAATGTATTACCTATGAGCAGCTGAGGAACAAAAATAAGACATTTTTTACTGTAGTGTCTTATACTTTATTTTTGAACCATGTGAATTTGTTTTTAGTTACCTGCAGCCAACCATGGTCCAAAAATATTAAATGGACAATTCCAGAAATAAACAATTCATGTTTTCAATTGCTCCCTGTTCTGAGTAACATGATGAAATCTAGTGCAGTCCCACTCCATCTGCCCGAGACACGAATCATTCTTTTGTCCACTGTATCCACGCTATGTAAGCTGCCTGTTCGGCACTTGGTACACACACACACACACACACAGGAGTGCTTGGTGTTGCAGTGCTTGTATTCAAGTAACCCTTACAGCACCTAACACTGTGTCACCACGCCTACAACACTCAGCTCACTTCATCCCATCACACAGGCACTGCAGCATCTCACATGATCACAGGAAAGGTAAATACAGTCCAGTAAGACATTCTGAGACACATTCACGTAGCTTTATTATACAGTACTAGTATAATGTCATAATTGTTCTTTATCGTTCATCTCTTACTATGCCTAACTTAGAAATTAAACTTTACCATAAGTCTGTACACACAGAAAAAAGCAAGGTGTATATAGGGCTCAGCACTATCTGTAGTTTCAGGCATCCACTTTGGTCTTCAAATGTATCCCCTAGCCCAGTGATGGCAAACCTTTTGAGCTCGGCGTGTCAGCATTTTGAAAAACCCTAACTTAACTCTGGTGCCGTGTCAGAAATTTTTTTGATATTTGCAACCATAGTAAAACAAAGACTTATATTTTTGATATTTATTTTATATATTTAAATGCCATTTAACAAAGAAAAATCAACCAAAAAAATGAGTTCGCATGTCACCTCTGACACACGTGTCATAGATTTGCCATCACTGCCCTAGCCACTGGCCAGTGTTGGTCACTGGTTAGAGCATCGACTCTTGCACCAAAGGAGTGTGGTGGGTTCAATTCCCGGTCAAGGGTACATGCCTGGGTTGCTGGTTCAATCCCCAGCCCCAGCGGGGGTATGTTCGGGAGGCAACCAATCAATTTGTCTCTCTCCCACTGATGTCTCTTTCTCTCTCCCTCTCTTTCCCCCCTCCCTCCTTTCCACTCTCTCTAAAAATCAATGGAAAATATCCTCAGGCAAGGATTAACAATAATTAACAGTTAATTAATTAGTTAAAATGTATCCCCCATGGATAAGGGGGTACTGTATTCAAAAATCAAATTTTAGCCGAAACCGGTTTGGCTCAGTGGATAGAGCGTCAGCCTGCGGACTGAGGGGTCCCGGGTTCAATTCCGGTCAAGGGCATGTACCTGGGTTGCGGGCACATCCCCAGTGGGAAGTGTGCAGGAGGCAGCTGATTGATGTTTCTCTCTCATCAATGTTTCTAACACTCTATCTCTCTCCCTTCCTCTCTGTAAAAAATCAATAAAATATATTTTAAAAAAAAATCAAATTTTAAAAAAACATAAACGGCTGAAACCGGTTTGGCTCAGTGGATAGAGCGTCGGCCTGCGGACTGAAAGGTCCCAGGTTCGATTCCGGTCAAGGGCATGTACCTGGGTTGCGGGCACATCCCCAATAGGAGATGTGCAGGAGGCGGCTGATCGATGTTTCTCTCTCATCGATGTTTCTAACTCTTTCTATCTCTCTCCCTTCCTCTCTGTAAAAAATCAATAAAATATATATTTAAAAAAAAACATAAACGACTTACTGCCAGCAATATTAAGTATCAAAGTTAATATCTAATATAAATTTTATGTTCAAATAATATTTTAAGATTTTAAAATTTCAACTAAACAGAAATTTTCATTCAAATACTCTTTCAACTTACCAATTCCTGTGATCTCTTTTTTGATCAGTTGTAACTCCATGTGTTGGATTTTTATTCTTACTAATAAGAAGTAAATTTTTCCAACAATCACATCCTTTAAATGATACCTTTGGAGAAAGAATATATCTCACTTATACCAAATATTTAAAAAACAAAGAAAAAGAGTAAAATTAGTCCTAAAGGCTTTATTAGACATCTTTAGATTAATAGCTATGTAAGAATACCATTTTGACTATTCATATTGTTCAATGTTCCTCTTTTTCAAAAAGTATTAATCATTTTACAGTGCACGCTGCTTAATGATGGGCAGATGTCCTAAGAAATGCATCGTTAGGGGATTCTGTTGTGCAAACATCAGAGGGTGCACTACACAAACCTAGATGGTGTAGCCTACTACACACTGAGGTTTATGGTATCCCACTGTTGTATATGAGGTGTGTTGCTGGCCGAAATGTTGTTATGCAGCACATAACTGTACTATAAAAATAAGAAGTCAAATGTACTTGACTTCAATACATCTCAAAAGGAAGAATTAACCTGATTATTGTTCCTTACCCAGAGGTTAACTTAGTTTCCAAAGAACTTAAGCATGGAAAACCTTTTCTTATTTTATTTTTTTTATTGATTTCAGAGAGGCAGAGGAAGAGAGAGAAACATCAATGAGAGAGAATCATTGATAAGCTGCCTCCTGCACGCCCCCTACTGGGGTTCGAGCCAGCAACCCCGGGTATGTGCCCTTGACCAGAATTGAACCTGGGACCCTACAATCCACAGGCCAACGCTCTATCCATTAAGCAAAACCAGCCAGGGCGATACATAATTTTTATGGGTAAAATTTTATGTCTGGAATACCCCCCTATATAATCTAATGGGAGTGTGGGACTGAATACAGACAAAACAAATCTGAATAGTTGGAGCTGGCAATGGGTACATGAGGATTCATTATACTGTTCAGATACTTTGGTATGTGTTTGAAAATTTCCATCATAAATTGCAACGGGAAGGCCGGGGAGGGTTGGGGGGCAGGAGGGAGGGGGGTAAGAGATCAACCGAAGGACTTGTATGCATGCATATAAGCATAACCAATGGACATAAGACACTGGGGGTAGAGGAGGCCAGGGGATTGTCAAGGGCGGGGAAAAAAAGGAGACATATGTAATACTCTTTGTAATACTTTAAGCAATAAAACAATAAAAAAAAAATTTCCATCATAAAGCTTAAAACAGCATTAATCTATAAGTGCCCAGCCCTAGCCGGTTTGGCTCAGTGGATAGAGCGTCAGCCTGCAGACTCAAGGGTCCTGAGTTCGATTCTGATCAAGGGCACATGCCCAGCTTGAGGGCTTAATCCCTAGTAAGCATCAATGATTCTCATCATTGATGTTTCTATTTCTCCCTCTCCCTTCCTCTCTGAAATCAATAAAAATATATATATTTTTAAAAAGAGCCCATTTCAATAAAAATACAACATGTATAAACATATGCACCTCTCCCTTCTACATGGAAAAATATGAGAATATATTGTGGTTAAATGGTAAAAGTGAAAATTGTGATATTTTTATTTCCTTTGACTTTCCCACATTATCAAAATTTTCAATGAAAATATTTATTGTTTATGTTGTCAAAAAAATGTATTTTTGTTTAGTTTTAAAAAGATGACCAGGCTAAAGTGATGTCAGACCAGTAAAATAAATTTTTAGAATAAGGTTTAGCTGCCTTCTGAGATCGTAAAATGCTCTATAAAAAATGACCAAATGGAAATTTATTAGGACTAGAATATGAAAGACACTTGCACTGAGTCAGAAGCCAGAACAAACTCCTACTAAAGTTTATTTCAGCTCAGAGTTTCTGTTGGTCTGTTAACAGCAGATTAATGTCAATTCTACCCTCATTTTGACCAATTTACAAAAACCTGAAAAGCTTACTTCTTAATCTTCCCTGAACATTTAAGCTATCTGTTTGTGAAAGGTACTTACTTTGATTTATTATATTCAAATTCTATGTGTAAACAATCTTCAATGCCCACTTCCATCTTAATAGAGTTGTTAACATCAGGGTAGGTAGCAAGCTGGTGAACAATAAGATCATATTCTTTTACCAAGTCTGTCAGTCTTCTTACTATTGTCACTTTAAGAAAATACCTATAAAGTTAATAGAAGAGTTAAGTTAAATCTCCTATGATAAGTTTCAGTGTTTTAAAAAAACAAACATGAACTGTTTACTCAGCTTTCTCCTTGCTAGAACTCTTTGGGATCAACTTCATTGATTTCATGAAAGAGTTCTAATTTTTAAATAAATGCCCCCACCATGAAAAAAAAAAAACACATAACAGTTCAATTTTAAGACCAGTGTACATACTTTTTAGATAAATTTGAGAGCTAGCATCAAGCCCACTGGGGGAAATCTCTCTAGACCACTCCTTGATCATATAGTAAATGAGATCTGTTGGGAAACTAATGTATTTAGAGGGTAATCCATTTACACAACAAATAAAGCACCTAAGGAACAATTCATACAAAGGAATCATGTGACTAAAACTTCTCATAATGGGGTTCTCTAAATCTATAATGATAGAAGGATCTTATTATCTCAGATCAGCATTAGCCACAAAAAACAAACTATTTGACAAAATTCCTAAAAACCTTGTCTTCCAGTCCAGAATTATAACAGAAGTTCTATTAAGACATTCAGCAGCAACCATTATTCTGTAGTTTTGACTCTATCTCCAGTTTCTAAAACACCTAATTCATACCTCAAGCGGACATTGGCACCGATGTAAGATTCATATGGCTTTTCAACTTGCATAAATTCAAAATCATAACTTCTGCTTTGGGTCAATTCTCCAGGTAAGGCTAGTTCTTTCACTAGGTTTACAAATTCATGAGTATTACTCTTGTCATTGAAAAGTTCTAAGAAATTTTAAAAAGCAAAAAGACCAATTATATTTAATATCATTTCATTAAAACCCACACTTCTACCTCCAAAGAAAGTAAAAATAAATTCATTCCTTTAATGTAGTGAGGGTTTGCCCAATATGAAGCTAATTTAAGACACATTTCCAGCAATTATTTGAACTTCCTCCCTTCAAGGCAAAAAGTGTTTTATTCCTTTGCTTTGTTAGGCAAATTGATAAAACTAAAATCAACTATCAGTTAATTACTATAATTTACTCAATATAATCTCATCTAGAATAGATAATGTGAATAAGCACCCATCCATTCCAATTTTGATACTTTAAAAAGATACAATAAAACTTAGATTTAAAATGTAGCTATGTATACAGTATTATAAAGACCTATTTCCTCTTTCCTGAATCTGCAGCACCAAAAATTTATACAGTTATACTGCTAAATCAAGAATGTCTCTAAAATACATGTATGGAAATGTACACAAGTTGATCTAGGTCAATAAGAAACTACATCTTGCCCTAACTGGTTTGGCTCAATGGATAGAGCGTCGGCCTGCAGACCCAAGGGTCCCAGGTTCGATTCCGGTCAAGGACATGTACCTTGGTTGCAGGCACATACCCAGTAAGGAGTGTGCAGGAGGCAGCTGATCGATGTTTCTCTCTCATCAGTGTTTCTAACTCTCTATCCCTCTCCCTTCCTCTCTGTAAAAAATCAATAAAATATATTAAAAAAAAAAAAGAAAGAAACTACATCTTTCCTTTTCACACCGAATTTTCTGTTGACAGATGAGTGGCTACAGGCACACACTAGCTTAGTAAGACAAATGGCATGGGTAATTAGAAAGTGATGGGTGAAGGTGACATATCATTGTGAGGAAAGCTGGTGAAAAAAATTGAAGCAGATGGAAATTTCAATGAGTCAAATAATTTACCTGAATTATTTTTCAAGGCTGGTAGCTTACATAGCTCCTTTCATGTTTAGTAATTAATTTTAACAATAAAAGCAGGATGAGTCAAACAATTCAAAGAAATATGATTTAATGTTTATAAAATAATTCCTTTTATTATACAAAATCAATTCCTTCTACAAAGCTAAATTCTAATTCAATTATTTAAATGCTAAATCCAATCCTCTTCAAACTCAGTTATCAAAGAAAAAAAGTAATACTATTTTACAACTCACCAATTTGACCTACAAATTCAATTCTAATTCCTTGATGTTCTAGCCTCTTTCCAGGTTGCTTAAAGGCTAGGTTTACCTGCCAAAACATGAAATTGTAAGAGATGTTAATCCTTTGAGTGGGCCTACCAGTTGATTCCTTCCAGATGAAAGCAATGTGTAAAATTTCAGGTATTTATTTCTGAAGTTTGAGACACCACCAAATACCTAAATCATGATGACTACAGAACATATCACTTTCAGCTTTTTGTAACCAAGATTATCTTGTTATAATTCCTAACCTTAAAAGCAATGCTTACTGTTCTGTGTGTGCTACTCATCCTAAAAACATAATGTCTAAAGATTTAAATTTTGAATATGATTTATTTTACATACTTATGAGGTAAAATATATAATCTCAAAATCCCTGAATTCATATCTGCCAATGAAAATCTTAATTTTTTTTCACAATTAAAACACATTTTTAAAAGTTTTATTATTTGCTATATATCACTAGCCTAAGTTCATACCAACACATGCCCAATTCTGACACAGGTTAGTTATAGTTACACCTTTCATTCTATTAAAAATCTTAATTTTATAAAATTTTAATTTGACAAAATATCTGTAAAGTACACGCATATTAAAATAAAATTCAAAATGTTTAAGGATTAGCTAATAAAAACAACATATCCTTTACTATAGAAAATATTGGTAATGTGACTTTTAAATGCTTTTCTCTCAACAATGCTTCTCAAAAAATAATTGAAATCGAGGACCAATAAAAAAAAAGATGTCCAATTACTTATCATAAACTATATAAATTAACCGCTCTTCTGTATCTTTCATATTTGTAACCAGGATGAGTTAGGTACTTGCCTTCCAAATTAATATCTTAGAAAAAGAATAATTAAATTGTGGTACATCATATAGTGGAATATTATTAAAGTTTAAAAATAATATGGTCAAAGAATTTTTAATGATGTGGGAAGATGTGCATGATATGTTACATGAAGAAAGCATGGTCAAACTGTATACAATTATAATCCCAATTATATTTTTTAAAACTACAGAAAACAAATTCTCTTAAAAGCAGCTACTTTTGGATTATGAGTAATTTTGTTTTCTTCTTGTTAGTTCTCAAGGGTCTTTTCCCGTGTGTGTGTGTGTGTGTGTGTGTGTGTGTGTGTATGTATCTATGTATACTAGTGTGTATATATATATATATATATATACACACACATACACACATACATACATAATAGGCAAATAATACTTTCAAAATCAGAAAAATACTTATTAAAAAATCACAGAATGGTAGTACTTAAAGATGCTTCACATACACTACTAACAAGTTAAATTTTAGGTTTGAATCACAAATAAAACAAGCATAACTCCCAGCTGTTTCATATGCCAAGCAGTCATTAGAGCTATTCTCTAATTTGCACTAATAAAACACATAGAAAACAGTATACGTTAAACAATGTCTACTTGGCAACAATTCATAATGTCTTTGTTTGAACATGGCTGTATCTGATATTTTAAAATTTACAGTTCTTCAAAAAACACTTTGAAACCACATTAAGGTAGAAATGCAAATGTTTCATTTTCCCACCAAACTGCCTAACCTCTGAAATTTTCCTTGATTCCCACTGATGTTAAAATATAGTTGACTAGAGGTCCAATGCATGAAATTCGTGCACTGAGGCAGGGGGAGGCCTCAGCCCAGTCTGCGCCCTCTCCCAGTCCGGGACCCCTGGGGGGATGTCCACCTGCCGGATGTCCTGGCAGTCAGACATTCCTCTCGCAGTCCGGGGCTCTCCCAGTCCAGGACCCCTTGCTCCTTACAGCCCACCTGCAGTGCAGGCAGTGGAGGCAGGCGAGGCTCCCACCACTGCCACTGCGCTCGCCAGCCATGAGCCTGGCTTCTGGTTTAGCGGTGCTCCTGTGGGAGGCCACTGACCACCAGGGGGCAGCTCCAGCATTGAGCGTCTGCCTCCTGGTGGTCAGTGCACATCATAGAAACCAGTCATTCCGGCGTTTGGTCGATTTGCATATTATGCTTTTATTATATAGGATTTTAAGCCTAATTCAAGCTACTGAGGAATCTGAAGAATCCCAGAATAGGAAGGCATAATTATGTATACTGCTTTAAAAGCTATTCTGCAATGGAGCATAGAAAAATAAGTGAAATTATCATGGTGAACTGGGTTAAAGAATTTTAACACCAACTCAGTGATACTTTTGTAACGTTTATTATAATTTCAAACTGACAGAAAAGTTGCAAGAACAGCACCAGGAAATCTCACATAACCTTTACTCAGACCCATCAGATGTGGTTATATTTGGTCCCATATGCTTTATCATCTTCCCTATGTGTACACATATGCATGCATACATACATACTTTTCTTTATAACCAAGAATAAATTGGAGACATCATGCCCCTCTACCCCAAAAAGCTTCATGTGCACCTGCTAAGAAAATGAACTTCCTCTTACATAATTACAGTGCAATTATCAAAACCAGGAAAGTTTAACATTCCATAGTCTATATTCCAATTCCATCAAATGTCCCAATAATGTACTTTATATCCTTTTTTCCTGCTGCCCAGGCTCCAATCCAGTTTCACACATTACATATGGTTATGTCTCTTTAGTCTCCCTTAATCTAGAACATTCCTCAGTCATTGCCTTTCCTGACCTTCATGTTTTTAAAGAATACAGGTCAGTTACCGTATAGGATGTCCCTCAATTTAGGCTTGTTTGATTTTTTTATCACAGACACAGCTTTTGCATTTTTGGCAAGAACACCACAGAAGTGAAGTTGTGTCCTTCTCAGTGTATCTTATTAGGAAGCACATAATGCCAGTTTGTTCTAATACTGGTGATGTTAACTATGATCACTTGGTCAAGGTAACCCTCTAAGTTTCTCCAATTTAAAGTTACTATTTTTCCTTTTGCTATGAGTAAGTAATCACAGTAGAGAAACTTGAAACTACCTATATATATATCTATATATATAAAAGCCTAAGCGACTGTTCGACCAGTAGCTATGACATGCACTGACCACCAGGGGGCAGGCACTCCAATCGATAGGTTAGCTCGCTGCTGGGATCTGGCTGATCGGGACTGGGCGAGACAGGCCGGACAAGCCCTGGAGCCCTCCTGTGATCCCTCTCCGGCCCCCATCACGGGGTCCCTCAGCCTGACTGAGCCTTCTCGCAATCCAGGACCCCTCAAGGGATGTCGGAGAGCCAGTTTCGGCCCAATCCCCGCAGGCCAGGCCAAGGAACCCCACTGGTGCACAAATCTGGGCCTCTAGTGTATGTATGTTTAAAAGGTCATGAAAACAAAATGTAGGGAAACTATACACACAACACATTCAATATTCTAACAAGCCAATCTCAAAAGTCATTCTTCAGCATATAATATTCTACAGATGTCTCAAATAATGCTGTCTTCAGGATCTATTTCAGGAGTGAAATTCATCTATATTGTATTTAAGACAAATATATATCAGTGTACTTACTATATTCCATTTATAGGGTCATTTATAGTAAATGCTGGAGATTGTGGTTATCCAAGATTAGTTTCCAACTGCTGCTAGAAGAACATGGTCCATTGTCATGTTGACATGAGATACTACAATAATATTCCTTGCTGGGAGATCTAAAATATAAACTTCTATAATCTCAGACACTGTTCATTTTTAGATACAGAGTTCACTGCATGTGTCTTGGCCCTGGTATCACCTCTTCAAGACAACTTACTCATCACCACTCCACTTTATCACCCCCCCGAATCCTGGGATTCTAGGATACAATAAGAGACATCCCATACTGACACAAAATTCAATGAACAGTATGTCAAAGAGGGGGAAAAAATCTTTCTTATTCTCTTGCCTCAAAGGGCATGTCAGGACCCAACAGACAGAAACTATAAGGAGCACAATTTTTAAAAAAAATCTAAAAGAACATTCCAGTTAAGAAATTATAACTTATGCTCTCTCCCTCCCCAAAAATCACCAGATAAATTATTAGTCAAACTTTTCACAATTAAAAAAGAGAGAGAGAACTTCAATAATTTAAATACGCAGCAAAACTCTCAAATTAGTAGGTATAGTAATACAGTCCAACTATTCTAGATTTAAGAGTTGTCACCTGAGCCAAAGCAGTATATATTCTAACTAAGGATAAAAAGAACCTGAGTGAGTAGCTTTTAATAATTTCCCTATTTGGCCCTGGCTGGTTTGGCTCAGTGGATGGAGCATCAGCCTGCGAACTGAAGGGTCCCAGGTTTGATTCCAGTCAAGGGCACATGCCCAGGTTATAGGCTCGATCTCCAGTGGGAGGCGTGCAGGAAGAAGCCGATCAATGATTCTCTCTCATCACTGATGTTTCCTATCTCTCTCCCTCTTCCTTCCTCTCTGAAATCAATAAAAATATATTTTAAAAAAAGAATCTCCCTACTTATATTGTGATAATTAAGTATTTCCAGTTGTCTTAAGGAATACCTCAAAAACTCCCCAAAACATTTGACAGACAGCAATTAATTTTAACTCTAAAAAGGATATGCTACAACAGTCCCAAGACAATTCAATGTGGAAAGAATATTCTTTTCAGGAAATAGTGCTGGAACAACTAAATATCAACATACAAAAGAATGCAGTTGGATCCCTACCTCACACCATATACAAATATTAACTCAAAATGGATCAAAGACCTGCATGTACAAGCTACAATTACGAAAGTCTTAGAAGAAAATTTAGGTGTAAATTTTCATTAACCTTAGATAGGCAATGCTTTCTTAGATGACATCAAAAGCATATCTTAGATGACAGCAAAAGAAAAAAATAACTGGATTTCTTCAAAATTTAAAACTGTAGTGCTTCAAAAGACACCATCAAGAAAGTAAAAAGATGCCTGACTAGTGTGGCTCCGTGGTTGGAGTGTTGGCCCAAGCACCAAAGGGTCACAGGTTCAATCCCAGTCTCCAGTTGGGGCCTGTGCAGGAGGCAACCAATTGATGTATCTCTCTTACACTGATGATTCTCTTTCCTTCTCTCCCCCTTCCTTCCTCCCTTCCACTCTCTCTAAAATCAATGGAAAAAAAAATCCTCGAGTGAGGATTTAAAAAAAGGGGGCGGGGGAGATGATGATAAGACAAGCCACAGATGGGGGAAAAATATTTGCAAACACATCTGATAAAAGATTTTTATCCAAAACAGTCTCAGAACTCTTAAGACTCAACAAGAAAAAAACAAACAATCCAATTAAAAATTAGGCAGAAGATCTGAACAGGCATCTTACCAAAGATATGTTTGGCAAATATATAAAAAGATGGCCAACAGCCAGCCAGCATGGCTCAGTGGTTGAGGATTGACCTATGAACCAGGAGATCACGGTTGGATTCCTCGATGGGGGCACATGCCTGGGTTACAGGCTCGATCCCCAGTGTGGGGTGTGCAGGAGGCAGCCAATTAATGACTCTCTCATCATTTATATTTCTATCTCTCTCTCGCTCTCCCTTCCTCTCTGAAATCAATAAAAAAAATAAAATAATTTTAAAAAGATGATCAACATTATTAGGGAATTGCAAGTTGAAATAATAAGATGCCACTATACACCTATTAGGCAAATTCTAAAACACTGACAACACCAAATGCTAACAAGAACATGGAACAACAGGAACTCTCATAAATTACTGGTAGAAAGGCAAAATGGTAACACTACTTTGGAAGACAGTTTGACAGTTTTTTACATAGCTAAACAGGCTTTAACATATGATCCTTCATAGTGCATTTGAAGGTGGTTATTTATCCAAATAAGTTGAAAAGTTTTGTACATACAAAAACTGGCACAGAGATTTCACAGTAGCTTTATTCACAACTGCCCAAACTTGGAAGAAACCAAGATGTCCTTCAGTAGGTGAATGAATAAAATGTGGTACATCCAAACAATGGAATACTATTCAGCAATGAAAAGATATGAGCTAATAAGCCATGAACGGACACAGAGGAACCTTAAATTATGTTTTTGAAAGAAGACAATCTGTAAAGGGCATATGCTATATGATTCCAACTATATGACATTCTGGAAAAGGCAAAACTATGATGATAAAAAAGATGAGCGGATTTGTGGCCAGGGGGAGAGACAAATAGGCAGAAGAAAGGATTTTTAGAATGAAAGTACCCTGTATCCTACCTAATAATGGACAAACATGGTAATTAACCATACCTCCACTACACTTCCCATTGGCTAATCAGCAGGATATGCAAATTAACTGCCAACAAAGATGGCGGCCGGCAGCCACGCAGCTGAAGCGAACAGGAGGCTTGCTTGCTCCAGTGATGGAGGAAGCCAAGGTTCCCCAACTGCCACGGCCCAGCTCTGAGCTCCCAAAGCAACAATCTTTCAATTATAGAAGCTAAACAAACCCCAGATACCTGCTTTCAGCTGGCTGCAGCCTCAGAGCTGGAACAGGGCCTCAGAGCTTAGAGCGCCAGTGATGGCAACAGAGTTTCAATTATAGAAGCTAAACAAACCCAGATACCTGCTTTCAGCCAGCCACGGCCTGAGAGCTGGAGCCGGCTCTCAGCTCCAGTGACAGCTATAGAAGGTAAATAAATCCCAGAATAAAAAAGAAAAGAAAAAAAAAAAGAGGCTGGGAGCTTCAGTCACCTGCCAGCCTAAAAATGGCCCTCAGCACCTCACCCAGACTGGCCAGGCACCCCAGTGGGGACCCCCACCCTGAAGGGGGTGTGACCAGCTGCAAACAGCCATCAGCCCCTCATCCAGGCTAGCCAGGCACCCAAGCGGGACCTCCACCCTGATTCGGATCACCCTTCAGGGCAAACCAGCTTGCCCCCACCCGTGCACCAGGCCTCTATCCTATATAGTAAAAGGGTAATATGCAAACTGACCCTAACAGCAGAAAGACTGGGAATGACTGGTCACTATGACACACACTCACCACCAGGGGGCAGACGCTCAATGCAGGAGCTGCCCTCTGGTGGTCAGGGTGCTCTCACAGGGGGGAGCTCTGCTCAGCCACAAGCCAGGCTGATGGCTGCCAGTACAGCAGTGGTGGTGGGAGCCTCTCCTGCCTCCTCAGTAGCGCTAAGGATGTCTGATTGCAGCTTAGGTCTGCTCCCCACTGGCAAATGGACATCCCATGAGGGCTGCCGGGCTGCCAGAGGGATGTCTGATTGCCATCTTAGGCCCAATCCCCCAGGGAGCAGGCCTAAGCCAGCAAGTGGTCATCCCCGAGGGGTCCCAGACTGCGAGAGGGCACAGGCCGGGCTGAGGAACCCCCTACCCCCGAGTGCACAAATTTTTGTGCACCGGGCTTCTAGTGATATTATAATGATGGAAATATGTTATACATGTCCAAACACACAGATACAACTCCAAGAACAAATGATTATGATGTGTCAATGTAGGTTCATCCTTGATAAAAAATATATACTATTCTGGGAATTGATGTGTGGGGAGACTATGCATGTGTGGAGGTAGGGGGTAAATGGGAAACCTATGTACCTCCCTCTCAGTTTTGATGTAAACCTAAAACTGTTCTAAAAAAAAATAAGTCTTTTTAAAAACCTGGGAAAAAATTGGGCTTACAGAAGCTCATATCCCAGAAATATCATAACAGGAATTTATTGTTGCTTTGGGTGGGATGTCAGACCTCCCAGGTCTCCAACATTATATCTAACTAGAGGCCCGGTGCACAAAAATTTGTGCACTCGGGGGGGAGGGGGGGTCCCTCAGCCCAGCCTGTGCACTCTCACAGTCTGGGACCCCTCGGGAGATAACGACCTGCTGGCTTAGGCCTGCTCCCGGGTGGCAGAGGGCAGGCCCAATCCCTAGGTGCAGCCCCTGGTCGGGCTCAGAGCAGGGCCGATTGGGGAGTTGGGGTGCCTTCCCCTGTCATGCACAGAGCAGGGCTGATTGGGAGGTTGCGATGCTACCCTCAGTCATGCTCAGGGTAGGGCCGATTGGGGGGTTGGGGCACCACCCCGTCACCCTCAAGGCAGGGTCAATCGGGAGGTTGCGGCGCCACCCCCGTCACACACAGAGCAGGGCCCATCAGGGGGGTTGGGGCTCCGTACCCTGTCATGCACAGAGCAGGGTCAATCAGGGGGTTGGGGAGCTCCCCGTCATGCACAGAGCAGGGCCAATCAGGGGGTTGAGGAGCTCCCCCGTCACTCACAGGGTAGGGCCGATAGGGGAGTTGGGGCACCGCCCCCTGTCATACTCAGGGCAGGGTGGATCGGGGGTTGGGGCGCCGCCCTCTATCACCCACAGAGCAGGGCCGATCAGGGGGTTGGGGCACCGCCACTCTCACACTCAGAGCAGGGCCGATGGGGAGGTTATGGCTCTACCCCGTCACACACAGAGCAGGGCCGGGGGGGGGGGGGTGTTGGGGCGCCACACCCTGTCACACACAGAACAGGGCCGATCAGGGGGTTGAGGCACCGCACCCTGTTACACACAGAGCCGCAGGGCAATCAGGGGGTTGAGGAGCTCCCCCGTATCAGGCACAGAGCAGGGCTGATCAAGGGGGTTGGGGCGCCTTGCCCTGTCACGAACGGAGGAGGGCGGATAGGGAGGTTGTGGCCCCGCCCCCTGTCACACACAGAGCTGCAGGGCGATCAGGGGGTTTGGGCACTGCCCCGTTACACTGATCCCGGTGCCGGGAAGCCTCGCGGCTCCGCTGATCCTGGTGCTGGGAGGCATATTACCCTTTTACTATATAGGATAGAGGCCTGGTGCATGGGTGGGGCTGGCTGGTTTGCCCTGAAGGGTGTCCTGGATCAGGGTGGGAGTCCCCACTGGGGTGCCTGGCCAGCCTGGGTGAGGGGATGATGGCTGTTTGCAGCTGGTCACACACCCTTCAGGGTGGGGGTCCCCACTGGGGTGCCTGGACAGTCTGGGTGAGGGGCTGAGGGCTGTTTTCAGGCCGACTGAAGCTCCCAACTGCTCCTTTTTTTCTTTTTCTTTTTTTTTTATTCTGGGCCAGCTTTAGCTCTGGCTCCAGCTCTGAGGCCTCTGCTGCTGAAAGAAGGTATCTGGTTTGTTTGGGTTCTATAATCGAAACAATGTATAACTCCAGCTCTGAGATCCCGGGCTCACTGAAAGCAGGTTTCTGGGGTTTTGTTTAGCTTCTATATTTGTTACAATGTTTCTTAAACTGCAAGCTCAGAGGCCGGCAAGGCAGGCGGGGAACGTTGCAGTCCTCCGTCACTGAAGCAAGCAAGCCTCACGTTAGTTTCAAGCTGCCTGGCTGCCCGCCGCCATCTTGGCTGGCAGTTAATTTGCGTATCTCGCTGATTAGCCAATGGGAAGGGTAGCGGTCGTACGCCAATTACCATGTTTCTCTTTTATTAGATAGGATACTAGAGGCCCATGCACCGGTGGGGTCCCTCGGCCTAGGCTGTGGGGATTGGGCAGAAACCAGCTCTCCAACATCCCCCATGGGGTCCTGGATTGCAGGAGGGTGGTTCTCAGGTGATGCACCCCAGAATCAGGATCTCTCCACTCTGATTCCAGGTACATCACCCAAGAACTGCAGCTGCCAAGTCACCGCAGCTCAGCAGCTCCGGCATTGAGCATCTGCCCCCTGGTGGTCAGTGTGCATCATAGCTACCAGTCAAACAGTCTGCCCCCTGGTGGTCACTGCGGATCATAGCTACTGGTCGGATGGTCAAACAGTCACTTAGGCTTTTATATGTAGAGATATGAAGGATTTTTATGCAGAGAATCCTACAATGCAAAGTCAAGTTTGGAAACCAATTATCAGTCCAACATTCTCAATTTACAAGTGAGATCCAAAAAGTTAAATGACTTGAGTTATCTACTAAGACAGTGGTAAAGTCAAGGTTAGATCTCCCAACTCTACCCCAATGATCTTTTTATTATATTGACATTTTTTTAAAATATATTTTATTGACTTTTCACAGAGAGGAAGGGAGAGGGACAGAGAGCCAGAAACATCGATGAAAGAGAAACATCGATCAGCCGCCTCCCGCACGCCCCCCACTGGGTATCCGCCCGCAACCAAGGCACATGCCCCTGACCAGAATCGAACCCGGGACCCTTGAGTCCGCAGGCCGACGCTCCATCCACTGAGCCAAACCGGTCAGGGCTATTATATTGACATTTAAGAAAGCCTAGATTGGTGTGGTAAGACATGTTCTTAGTGACCAATGCTTATTTTCTTCTTTTTCCATTAAACTTTCTTTTCAAAGTGCTCATAAATCATATTTAGTAACCTGTTCTAGAGTATGCCAGGAATAAATATTAACAATTATTACAAGAGTTGTAAAAAAGAAAGAGAAAACCAGGCATATATGTCCTCCCTGATGAAAAAACATACCAATCACCTGTATTCTTGCCAAAAGAATCAAACTTGAATTTGATCAAACCTTTAGGTCTAGCTGGCAATTAACAGACAATAACTGTTATCATGAGTATGCAGAGGGAACTTCACAGTTCAAATGGCCCAGATTCTTCAAAAGATAAATTATAAGGGAAAGAAAGGCATTAACAGGGAATCTGAGATTAAAAGAGATTAAAACATCCTATCAATTTTTTTTTAAAGAGCAAGACTAAACAATTAAGAAACACAGTTTATTATTTTATTTTATTAAATATATTTTTATTAATTTCAGGGAGGAAGGGAGAGAGAGAGAGATAGAAACATCAATGATAAGAAAGAATCACTGAGTGGCTGCTTTCTGCACGCCCCCTACTGGTTATGGAGCCCACAACTCGGGTATATGCCCTGACCGGGAATCGAACCAGTGACCTCTTGGTTCACTGAGCCATGCCAGCCGAGCACAGTTTATCATTTTAAAAGTCAGTATAGGGCAGTGGTTCTCAACCTTCTGGCCCTTTAAATACAGTTCCTCATGTTGTGACCCAACCATAAAATTATTTTCGTTAGTACTTCATAACTATAATGTTGCTACTGTTATGAATCGTAATGTAAATATCTGATATGCAGGATGGTCTTAGGCGACCCCTGTGAAAGGGTCGTTCGACCGCCAAAGGGGTCGCGACCCACAGGTCGAGAACCGCTGGCACAGGGTTACTTTTGAGGGAAAAAGATTGTGTTTGGGATGGAACATATAGGGTTGTTGGCAAAGTTCTTCTTGACTTGAATGGTGATTACAAGAAAATATGCCTTATAGTAATTTATTTTTGTTTTATGTGGTTTATAAACATGTTGTATTTCATAATAAAAAGGTTAAAAATTTAAAAGCTCAGGTAAATTAATAATCAGATTCCAGATATAATATTCTTTGACCAAAATAGCATTTTTTAAATGTTATTTTATCATTTAAAGTATTACAAATAGTACATATGTCTCCTTTTTTTCCCCATTGACCTTCCCCCAGTCTCCCTTACTCCCCTCCCGACCCCCACTGCCAGCACATGCCCTCACTGGGGTTTAGCATTTTTAAAAATGTACTTTATAGCTATTGATTAGGCCTACATATGATCTATAGCAATTCCAAAAATGTAATCCGAATGCTAGCTATTTTTTTTTTTTAAATCACACTGAGGTAGCTTTATTTCCTTAAATATTCCCTTTTTCCTTTATTTATCCCATAAACATTAGTCTAGTTGGCCCAGATAACATAAGGTTACTTTAAACCTGACAGGGAATGTTCCCTACTAGATTTAAAAACAGTAAATAAACAAACCAAATAAATATTTAGTGAGGACATATTATATAAGTAAACTATAATGTACCTTATAGAAAATACAGAAGCACACACTGATCCCCTGGATCTGAAAAAGCTTTTAACCTAGCAAGAGAGATATTTATTTACTTGTCATACCTATAAATTAAATATCTGAGATATTAGTGGGTTCAATCTCCCCTTAGAAAGACTAGATTGGTATCCCTACCTCTCCAACACCACCATATTGTCTCCTTTCCTATAGGCCAAACACTATCTCCTTTACTTTACTTTCATTTGATATGTCCCATCCTTTTCAATTTTGTCTGCTCTTTTTTAGGGCCTTTTCTCTTCTTCTCCAACAATATTTTTGTTGTTGTTAATCCTCACCAGAGGATATTTTTCCATTGATTTTTAGAAAGAGTGTTAAGGAGAGGGAGAGGGAGAGAGGGGAAGAAAGAGAGAGAGAGGGAAGGAGAGAGAGAGGGAAGGAGAGAGAGAAAGAGAGAGAAAATTGATGTGAGACACATCAATTGGTTTCTTCCCCCACAGACCCCAACCAGGGCCAGGGATCAAGCCTACAACAGTGACACATGCCCTTCACCGGAATCAAACCCAAGACCCTTCAGTCTGCGGACCAATGCTCTATCCACTGAGCCAAACTGGCTAGGGTCTTCTCCATATTTTTAAAGGAAGAGTACCAGAAAAGTAAAGTTGAAAGCCAAAACATTTATTTCAGATATAACCCTAAGACAGCAATAAAAGTAATTTGTCAAAGATCAGAATAGACAATGCAGTAAAATGGCTAATAAGCCTAAGTTCAACCTATCTAGTAATCAAAGAAATGCTAATTATAAAATACCAAAGATTAAAGTGATCATATTCAATGCTACTCTGGATGAAACAAGACATTATAAGGAGACATGTGATTTGATGCAAATATTTCAGATTAACATGTATCAACACCCTTCAAATATTCATGTATTCTGGTCCAACAATTCATTTCCAGGAATTCATTCTAAAGAAATAATCTTGTCCTGGCCATTGTGGCTCAGTTGGTTGTGCCTTGTCCCCTGCTGGTTGGATTCCAAGTCAGGGCATATGCCCAGGTTGATGGTTGGGTTCCCCGGTCAGGGTGCAGGAGACAACCAATGTTTCTTCCTCAGATTGATGTTTCTCTCTCTCTAAAATCAATTTAAAAATATATATTTTTTAAAAAAGGAAATAATCTTATCCTACAAAATTTTGGGGAAAAATTTATGTATATAGACGTCTGTATTACCAAAGATATGGTGACACATTACAAGCCATATGAAAAAATAAAATAAGAAAAACTACTTAAATATCCAAAAATAGGAAAAAAGTGCCCGGCTGGCATGGCTCAGTGGTTGAGTATCAACCTATGAACCAGGAGGTCATGGATCAATTCCTGGTCAGGGCACATGCCCAGGTTGTGGGCTGGATCCCCAGTGTGGGGCATGCAGAGGCAGCCAATCAATGATTACCTCTCATCATTGATGTTTCCATCTCTTTCTCCCTCTCCTTTCCTCTCTGAAATCAATAAAAACATATTAAAAAGAAAAAAGTATGCTTAATATACTATCCTATCTAATAAAAGACAAAAAGGGTAACTGACCGTACCTTCGCTATGCTTCCCATGGGCTAATCAGGGCGATATGCAAATTAACTGGCAACAAAGATGGCGATCAATTTGCATACGTAGGCGCCAAGCAACGGAGCGAAGCCGGCTGGCCCGGGGCAGGAGCAGCGAGCGAACGCCGGCGTGGCGAGCGAGGGGCTTACGCGCTGGCCTCCGCCACGCCCCCGGGGCCCGGGCCCCTCCCGGCGAAGAGCGAAGGCCTGGGTTCCAGGCGCCGGAGGAAAATTGATGACAGCAGCCAGGGGAAGGGGCCCCCGAGGGGCCCCAGACTGCGAGAGGGCACAGGCTGGGCTGAGGGACCCACCTGAGTGCACAAACTTTTGTGCACCAGGCCTCTACTATATATATAAACATTAATTAATGCAGAGACTAGGAAGAAGCACACTCAAATTTGAATAGTGAATTCTTTCCAGATGATGGCATTATAGTTATTTTATTTTCCAAATTGTTTAATATGTGTTTATATTACTTTAATAAGCAGGGAAGAAAACCTCTCATATTTTATACTAAAAAAAACTATTTCAAATGTTTTATGGCTTGACTTTGTCTATGTATTACCATTCCTAAGTATCACAGACTAATGACTATTGATTCCCTAAGGTATAAGAATCCTATACATAAAAAAAAAAAAAAGAATCTTATATATTACTTGAAAAGGAAAAGGAGAGAAAGTGAAACCTTACAAAAGGTATCATAAACGTTTCTGACCATGCAGAGACACATTCCAAACATACTCCTCCACAGGGTACCAAGAAATGAGAGATACAATGGTAGTAGTACAGAGGGATAAGCTACAAAGAATGAGAAAGTAACGTTTAGAAAGGTATACTAGGGAATTATCCTTAATCTCTATAATTCAACAACTTCTGCATGGATTGCAGCCCCATTAGAGAAACTGTCAGAAGCAGATAGTCACAAACACAAAATTTTGCACACAATTTAATTTAAACTCTGTCCCTGTAACTCTTTTAGTTTAAGAATCTTTCCTGTAAATGTTCTAATAAGCAAAGTTTTTAGCTGACCCTCCAAAAAAAAAATTTCATCTCTAAAAGATCATTCACATTTAGAAACAGCAGATACCACTTTGATGACTAATTCTAGCATCCTACAAACAAATGATTTACCTTTCCTGAAACAGATTCCCCATCATAGAAAAGATAATGCTTTTCTACTTTGCCATCTTCAGTTTTCATTTCCGCCATTTTCCTGGTTTCCCCATCATTAAGGATAACATCAATCTCACAAATGGGACCAAAAAAGCCGCCAAGAAAACTCTGAAATAAAAGAAAAAGGCTCATAATGATGTTTTGTCAGTTGCTATGTTTTATAATTCAAATTTAATTACCTATGACCTACAGTTAAAGAGACTGTAAATCTGTGAATTTCTAGGAAATAAGAATTTAAATTTAATACAACAATGTAAATACTGTTAATACTGTACACTAATGAGAGGATAAATTCATGTTAAATTTTTTACAATAAAGACAAAAACTACAAATTTAAACATGCTATAATTTCAATCATTTACATACATAACCACTATAAATAATCAAATACATATACCAGAAATCTAAAAATCTGGATTGAAAAGTTACCTTTTTGTAGTTGTACGTCTATAAGGTTTTTTCATTATAGCAGAACCCATAAATCCAAATTACTTGTACAAATCCAGATGAGTTATTATGGTGTACTAACTACTTTCTGTAAAATCTACTGCTATATAAGACTGAACAAGAAGTGTTACATTGTGTAAGCCCTTGGAATTAAACTGGGTCTAATGGAAGAGAGAAATTAAATTTCTCAATTTTTCCAAAGAAAATGTATAAGCCTTGTTCTGTAAATCCTGAATATGACAGACTGTAAGAGACAAAGATCAATTGCTTTTGACTGTCAAAGCATACTAGTAATACAAAATCCATTAGTAACTCCAATATCAGATTTAATTGTGGATTATTTTTGTCATTTACAAAAGCCAGTTTTCTGTTCTTTTAAAAAATTTACAGAGAACAATCTCCTATCCTGTTGTCCTATATCCCTTTAACTCTGCCCTAACAACCAGAATGATCTCTTAAAAACATAAATCTGATCATCATTCTGTTTAAAACCCGTTAGTGTGCTGGTGATAGTATAAATAGGAACACCTATTTAAAAAATAGACGGCACTGTGTGGTAAAGCTAAACATATCCCATGACCCACCAATTACACCCCTAGGTATCGACCCAAACAGAAACTCTTAAACACATGAACCAGGAGACTGTGTAAGAATGTTCACAACCATCACTGTTCACAATAGCGCCAAATAGTTAACAATCCAAATTTACATCAAGAGAATGGATACATTTTAGTCTATATTCGTACAATGAGCAATGGAATGAGATACAGCCACAAACAAGCATGAATCTCACATATAACGTCAAGTGAAAGAGGCCAGACACAAAAAGAATACACACTATATGATTCCATTTACTAAGTAAAAAACATGCAACATACATTATAGTTCTACAAGTCAGGAACTGGTTGGAGAAAGCATAAAGAGAACTTCTGGGTGCTGCTAGTCGTGTTCTGTTTGTTTTTAGCTAAGTGCTTTATACACAGGTATGTTCACTTTGTGAAAATTCATCCAGCTATACACATATTTGTGCACTTTTATATAGCTAATGTTTACTTCAGTGAAATGTTATTTTTTAAAATATTTTTATTAATTTGATAGGAAGGGAGGAGAGGTAGAAACATCAATGACAAGAATCATTCATTGACTGCCTCCTGCACGCCACCCCCTACGGGGGATCGAGCCCGGAATCTGGGCATGTGCCCTGACCAGGGAATCGAACCATAGGTCCATGCTCAACCACTGAGACACAATGGCTGGACTAAAATGTTATTTTAAACACACACACTATTTCCTAACATGGCCTACATATTATTTGGTTCTATCCATTTCTCCAGCCACACATGCCTCAAACAATCCAAGTTCATCAAATTTGCCACTCTCCTTCTTGATCTAGACCAAGTATCCTTCACCTAACTAATTCATCTTTTGAGTCTGTTTGACTCATGTCCATAAAGAGACTTTCCCTAACTTCCTAATCAAAATTGGATTCTCCAAATTTAGATCTCACAACACCTACTTTTGATTATTCTGTACTTTTTCTTACTGTGTTGTTAGCTCATGTGAGAGGGGGTTTTTATCTACTTTCTTCATGCTGTATCCCCCAATGCCAAATTGTTAGCTAATGTGAGCTGAGATTCTTACCTGCTTTCTTTTAAAGAAAATATATGTTTTATTGATTTTTAGAGAGAGAAGGGAGAGGAAGAGAAACATGGGTGTGAGGGATAAACATGGATCGGCTGCTTCCCGCAGGGCCCCTACTGGGGATCCAGCCTGAAACTCAGGCATGTGCCCTGACAGGTAACTGAAGCGACGACACCCAACCAACTGAGCCACACCGGCCAGGGCTCCTAGTTAGCTTTTATATATATTTCTTTTATTGATTTCAGAGAGGGAGAGATAGAAACATCAATGATGAGAGAGAACCATTGATCAGCTGCCTCCTGCACGCCCCCTACTGGGGATCGAGCCCGCAACCCAGGCATGTGCCCTTGGCCGGAATCAAACCTGGGATCCTTCAGTCCACAGGCCCACCCTCTATCTACTGAGCCAAACCAGCTAGGGCTCCTAGTTAGCTTTTATACCCGAAGTTTTCAAAACTTGCTCAAAATAGTGTATTTTCTCCAAAGCGATACAGATATGAGAATGTACAACAGCTCAGATGACTGATATTTACTAATTATCAACAATATGTAAAGCACTGAGCCAAGGGTGGGTGTGTTTGTGTGTGTGTGTGTGTGTGTGTGTGTGTGTGTGTAGCAATTATGAAAGGGTAGAAGACAACGGCCTCATTTGAGTTATAAAATAGAAGCAGGACATAATATTTAATTTTCTCATTCCCCCTTAATATTTCCCCAGAGCTGCTTCCAGAAAAAATGAATTTGAAAACTATAAAAATTATCTTATAGATAAAAAGGAAATACAATGGTAACATTTTTTTCCACATACATATATTTAAAACAGAGCTGAACATTGATTTTAAAGGCTGATATTAAAAGATCAAGTAATCAAAAATAAAATATCAAAATTGCCACTAATTAAAATGCACAATAAACTTGAGTCTTATAAAACTTCCCAGTTAACTAACATTATAATTAAACAATAAGTATTATTTTGACACAATACATAAAAATTAAAAATATGTATAAACTATGTCATCCCTTATTTCCTGTATGCATTAAGTATTTCATAATTAAAAATTAAAAAGTAGACTTAATTTTCAACACAATCAAAAAACTAAGATTGAGAGAGATCAGAAGACATTTTAAAAACCCAGTACTGCATTTGCAAAATAACAACAGGTTGAAAAATAAAACTACAACACTTTTAACAATGTTTAAATAATGATGCCATGAGAATTTAGCACTAGGTTAACATCCAGTTTTTTTACACTAGGATATATCAAAAATTAATTAGTCTTACTAAAAGCCTCCAGAAAATTGTGGATGTCTTACATTTAACAAGTAGACAACAGAGAGAAAAAATATCTGAGAAAAAAATTGTCTTTTTTTCTAAAAGGAGTTGAAAGAAAGGATTCTCTACCCAAAGTTTTGCTTTTGAAGTTTTTATTTCAAGGTGTGCATCTTCTGTTATTTCAAACAAAAAGTCACAAAATTAAAATATTTCAGCCTTGGTTAGTTGGAGGGTCACCATTCCGTACACCAAAAGGTTCTGTGTTCGATCCCCGGTCAGGGTGAGTACAGGGACAACCTATTGATGTTTCTCTTTCTCTTTCTCTCTTCCATCATCTCTCTCTCTCTCTCTCTCTCTCTCTCTCTCTAAAATCAATAAAAACATATCCTCAGGTGAAGATTTAAAATATCTAAAAAATAAACATTTTATTCACGCAAAATCAAAATAAAAAATACTTCTCCCAATATATAAAAAGGAAACAAACTACAGAATTGTCAGAATGGTGAAGACTTGAAGAAGAAAAGGGAATAAAAACTGTGGGGGGGAAAAAGGTTAGGATACATTAATACAGACTTCTGCTGAAATTATAGAAGGCAGTTTTGAGATCTTTAAAGTGAAAGACTACTGAATTCTTCTGGAAAAGCTATCTTCAAGTAAACATTTAGAATATGAGAATTTCAGGAGCAATACTAGGCACTTAAGATACAAGTGAAAACTCATAGATAGCCTTTAAATAACTAGACTGCAATATATGACAGTTAAAACAGTATAGAAATTGTTTGTTTTGTTTTTAGGCCTAAACCTCATATCACTGACTTTAAGATTGTTCATATAATTTGTAAATCCAATATTATTACCATCTAGCAAAATTACATGTAGCTACATTAAAAACCAAACTTTCTAGCTCTCACTGAAGAAATTTCACTAGGTCCAGTGGATGTAAAGAAATGCAACTCAAGGTGAGTGGAAAGGAGGCGCTCAAAATCTATGAAACAGCAAATTTTCACACATATGTGCCCATTTCACAGTTATAAAACCTTAGAATTTAGTTTGACGACTAACTTGAAAATAAAAATAAACTGCTCATGAACATAACTCAAAAGCTTATTAGAAGTAACCATTTTAAATGTAAGCAAAAAGTAGCAGGGCCGAAACAGGTTTGGCTCAGTGGATAGAGCGTCGGCCTGCGGACTTAAGGTCCCAGGTTCGATTCCGGTCAAGGGCATGTATGTACCTGGGTTGCGGGCACATCCCCAGTAGGGGGTGTGCAGGAGGCAGCTGATCGATGTTTCTCTCTCATCGATGTTTCTAACTCTCTATCTCTCTCCCTTCCTCTCTGTAAAAAATCAATAAAATATATTTTAAAAAAAAAAAAAAGTAGGAGGGCCTTTTAAGTTTTCTTTGCAAATAATGTTCAATTAAAGAAGACTCCCCTAACACCTGATGAGGCAAGGTCCCCCAACACCTCCTGCTTAGAATTTATCACAACTGTGATTCCCACGTTAAACAAGTCATTACACAAACGTGTGTCCCCCTCTGGACCGTAAGCCTCACGAGGGCACGGGCTGGCTCAGTCTTGCTCACGGCTCCTGGGCTCACCTAATTATCTGTTGAATGAAAGAGGAAAAGGTTCCAGGCTTAAGAATGAACATGTCCGTCTTCACTTGTATTTATTCAAAGTAACTTTTAAAAATAAACCGAGCCCTGGCCGGCTTGGCTCAGTGGATAGAGCGTCAGCCTGCGGAATGAAAGGTGCCAGGTTCAATTCCGACCAAGGGCACATGCCCGAGTTGCGGGCTCGATTCCCAGTGTGGAGAGTGCAGGAGGCAGCCAATCAATGATTCTCTCTCATCATTGATATTTCTCTCTCTCTCTCTCTCTCTCTCTGTGCTTCTCTCTTCCTCTCTGAAATCAATAAAGAAGTATATTTTTAAAAAGAGCCCTAAACATAAATAAAAAATAAAAATAAACCGAGGTTGGTCTTTTGCCCAAGTGTCATGCAGTGTAGTGAACCGCTGAGCTTTGGGAAAGCAGGTACTATTAGGAGAACACACAGTAGGCGCTCAACAATATGCTTGCGACGTGAAACGAATACGACCATACAATGAGCCAAACGAGGTCAAATCCGGAGACTGCCGGCACACACGGAGTTAGCCGCCATCGTGCCCACGCTAACGCTGCTTCCCCCTGTGTCCGGAGTCCTCGGTCTTCCTCCCTCTGCTCCCGGGGCCGGTTCAGCATCCCAGCGCTAAGCGTCCAGGAACGGCTCCGGGAAGGAAACGAAAGCCGGCGCTCAACCAGCGCTCCAACGTCCTCCGCGTTAGGGACGCCCCCTTCCCACGCCCTTCTCCCTTCCTCTCTCATTCTACAAGTGTCAGCATCCACCAGAACGAGGGGCAAGGAATCGCGGAATGTCACCAGACCCAGGTTTCGAAAGACCACGGAGTCAGAGTCATCGAGCCAGTGACCCTCTGGGGAGGGTGGACCACGTCCTCCTCCCCCGAGTCCAGAACCGGGGGACTCAAGGGTCCCCCCACGTGAAAGAGACCGAAGCTGCCAGGGAAGAGCGGAGGGACTGGCTACCTTGGAAGGGGAGGCGGCGGCGAGTCCCCGCAGAGGCGGGGTCCGAGGACCCAGCCAGGGCCCCCACAGCCGACCGAGGAACGAGGGCTGAGGCTCAGACATGGCCGGGAGAGCGCGCCGCCGCCCGCAGGTGCTAGGGCCACGCCGAGGGTGGGAAGAGACCGCGTCGCCCGCCCTTCCCAGACCTCGCCGTGGCCCGACGGGGCCTAACCCGGCTTCCCGCCCCGCTAGCCTGCCGTTCCCCGCGGCTCCTCCCGCGACGCCGGGCCCGCGGTTGGCCGTCCCACCGCGCACTCCCGAGCGAGGGCTGGAGGCAAGCGCGCGGAGCGCCGCGCACTCACCATTGTCAGCGCCGCCCGCCGCGTCCCCCGCGCTCCACTCTTCTTCCCTCGGGAGAACTCCCAGACCCGCACTCCGTCACGTGACCCCGGGCCGCGGACTGCACGTGACCCCTCCCTTCCTCCCCTCCCTCTGCACCGACTTCCTACTGGTCTCTCGCCCCGCCCTATCGGCCGGCGTGTGTGGTGCGAGAAAGGCCGCTTGGGGGCGGGGCGTCGCGCTCCACCCTACGGCGGAGGGGGCGGGGCCCGAGTTGTCGTAAACTGGGCGGGGCCTGGGCGGCCGGAGGCTCCCCGGGTTCCCCCTCGCGCTCCTTTCGGTCACGTGACGGTCGGTTGCTGACCGGCGTCTGTGCCCCAGCCGGTTCCTCCTCCCCGTTTGAGTAGCTGGGGAAGGAGGGACGGGGGAGGGTTGGCTCGGGAGGCGCTGTCCGCCGGGGGGTCACGGGCCCCCGAGGGGAAGGGAAGCTGTGACTCGAGGTCCTGCTTCCTCGGGCCTCGCCAGAGCCGTGCTCGCTAATCCAGAGATGAGGCCTTCTTCCAACTTTCTCCAGCTCTCTACCCAGCTCGCTCTCCCTCTGAAAACTTCTTGGTTTTGCGAACTTGTTAACTTTGTTGCCTCTGAAGAGACGACCAATGGAAAAGAGTACCATATAGGTTGCTTCCTGACGTACACGGACCGTGAACTGTAGGGGGCTCTCGCCAGCGGTGCCGCCCGGCCATCCCGTGGATGGGAAGGCTTCCCGGAAGCCCGACGGTGCCGCCCCGCTGGCTGCTCCGCGGCTAGAGCGCAGCCCTGCGGACCCAAGGGTCCCAGGTTCGGTCCCGGTGCCCCTGGTGGGGGCTTGCAGGAGTCAGCCATTCAATGGCTCTCATCATTGATGTTTCTGTCTTTCCCTCTTCCTCCTCCCTGGAATCACTAAAAAGATATATGTACTTTAAAAGTCCGATGATGGTGCTCCAGACGATGGAGTCCTGTTGGAGTATTTCAGAACTTCGCCTTTAACCACCGCAGTGCACTCTATACGTTACCAAAGCAGGAAGGGTCTGCATGCACCGCAGGAATCCATCATAACAAAACAAAATCAAGTTTGTGAAGCAGGGCCATAAAGCAAGTCTCAAGTTTAAGAGGCTTGAAATTAGAGTATGGCCACTAGCCACGATAGAATTAAACTGGAAATAACGAAAAGACATAGCCAGAAAATCCGCAAGTACTTGGAAACGCAGCAACGTAATTCTAAACCCCTGTGTCAAGAAGACATAAGTTTAAAAATAGTTTCAACTAAATGAAAGTACAACATAATTTACGGGATGCAGTTGAAGTAGTATTAGAGGGAGATCCATAGCTTTAAATGAGCATAGTTGTAAAGAAGAAAGATTTAAAGTCAGCAATGTAAGTTCACATGAGGAAGCTTTTAAAAAGCATGTTAGCATGTGGAGGGAGCAAGGGGTATATGGGAACTGCACTTTTTGCTTAATGTTGCTGTGAACTTAAAACTGCTGTAAAAAATAAAGTCTATTAAATAAAAAGCCCTCACAAATATGATCAAATGATCTTCGATAAAGGTGCCATGGTGACTCAATGAGAAAGGACGGTCTCCTCAACAAATAGTGTTGGGGCCGGGCGGGTATGGCTCAATGGTTCAGCATGAACCCGTGAACCAAGAGTTCATCAGTTCAGTCACCAGTGAGGGCAAATGCCTGGGTGGCAGGCTCAGTCCTCAGTAGGGGGGCTGCAGGAGGCAGCCCATTGATGTCTCTTATCGATGTTTCTATCTCTCCCTTCCTTTCTCTCAAATCAATAAAAACATATTTAAAAACAAACAGTACTGGGAAAACTGGATATCCACAAGCAAAAGAATGAATTTGAACCCTTCTCTTACACCATATACAAAAGTACTCCAGAAGAGAGTAAAAACCTAAACATAAGCCCTATAACTATAAACCACCTAGAAGAAAACATGAGGAAAATCTTCACCACTTTGGACTTGGTAGTGATCTCTTGAATATGAAACTAAAAATACAGGCAACAAAACCAAAGATAGACAAATGGAACTACATCCCATAATGTGTGCATCAAAGGATAAACAGAATGAAAAGGTAACCTATGGAATGGGAGAAAATATTTGTAAATCATACATCTGATGAGGTATCCAGAATATATAAAAAAAACTCCTACAATTCAAGAACAAAACATCAAATAATCTGACAAGACAAAGAACTTGAATGGGCATTTCTCCAAAGATGAAACACAAATGTCCAACAAACACCTGAAAAGATTTTCAACATCACTAATCATCAGAGAAATGCAAATAAAACCCACAAGATACCACCTCACACCCATTAGATTGATTACTATTTTTTAAAAAGTGTTATACCCTATATAATAAAAGCCTAATATGCAAATCAACCGAACAGCAGAACAATCAGTGGAATGACTGGTCACTATGATGCACACTGACCACCAGGGGGCAGACCCTCAATGCAGGAGCTTCCCACAGGCCACAGGCCAGCCAAGGTGGTTGCCAGGACACCCCCCCCACCCCCCACCCCCCACCCCCCGCCCATCACCCCGCTGGTTGCCCTGCAGATGGAGGAGACTGGTGGTGGTGGCGGGGAGTGGGGCAAGCGAGCAGGCAGTGCCAGGCCGGTCAAGATGGGTGCTAGCGGGGGCTCCTAGATCGCCTCACTGGTCGCCCCACAGATCAGCCCTGATTGCTGGCCAGGCCTAGGGACCCTACCCATGCACAAGTTTCATGCACTGGGCCTCTGGTGTATAATAAATAGATAAAATGTGAAATGAAACAAGCACAGAGCCCTTTTATCTAAGACTGTAAAGGAAACAAGGATAAATCAAAGGAGAAAGAATGTTTCGTGTTTTCCCCTTCTTAGATTGTGTTTGCAGTCTCTGTCAAGTAACTGAGGGTATTTGCTGGAGCCAGATACTTGCATTCAGGGATCCTGACATTCATTCTTAAACATACATTTATTGAGTGCACATTAAATGTCGGGTGTTGTAGGCTGTGCAGATAGAACCATTTAGTGGTGATGATGATAAAAAATAATAATAATAATGTTCTTGCCCCCAAGGAACTTAAATTTTAGTCTAGGAAATGGTCAAGAGACAGGTAATTAAATAAATGTATTCAGTTGGGGGAAAGCACTAAAAAGAAACAGACCTGGGGACATGATGGGTTGAAAGAGCTATTTTTAGGTAGGTGGTAGGAAAGTGACATTTAAACAAATCTGAAAGGATGAGTCACCTATTAGAAGAACTGAAGGAAGAAGTCCAGTTCTTCCTGAACTGCTAATGTAAAAGTCCTGAACTAGGAAAAGGCCTGGCTCTTTCCAGGAATGGAAAGACGGTGTAACTGAAGCTTACTGATAACAAGGACAGTTTAGTATCACCGAATGAGGAGCAATTAGAGAACAGTTGAGTACGAGGAGGTCCATAGATGTTGCTCTCTTACTTACCTCCAGATTCAGGAGGATTGTTGGGTCAGAATTTTATTTTATTTTATTTTATTTTAATATATTTTATTGAGTTTTTACAGAGAGGAAAGGAGAGAGATAGAGAGAAACATCGATGAGAGAGAAACATCGACCAGCTGCCTCCTGCACACTTCCCACTGGGGATGTGCCCGCAACCCAGGTACATGCCCTTGACCGGAATCAAACCTGGGACCTTTCAGTCCGCAGGCCGACGCTCTATCCACTGAGCCAAACCGGTTTCGGCTGGGTCAGAATTTTAAAACAACACATTCGGATGTTGCCTGAGTATCTCTTTACAACCATGAGAAGAACTGTTATCTTCCATCCTCATTCCAACAGAGCATTTGTTTATGCCCTTTGAATATAGGCTGTCTTTCCTACCAGATTTAGGGAAGGAGTTACAAGCTACCGACACCTCTTACCAACCGTAACACCTAAAATTCAGTAAACCCACAATAAGTATTTTATTTTGTTTTTTAATTAGAGCTGTAGACCTAATTGGAGATCAACTACTCTAACTTTTTTGTTTTATTAGGATTAAGATCATACAACTGATTAGCGTAGAACACTGATGTCCTGACTCCCAGTATAGTTTTTTTTTTAACTCTATGAGACTGCCCACTTGACATTAGTAAATAAGACCAGCGATTTTCAACCTTTTTCACTTCATGGCACACATAAACTAAAATTCTGTGGCACACCAAAAAATGTATTTTTGCCAATCTGAAAAAAATAAGTATAATTTTTATCGATTCACATAAAAATTAGTAATAGTAATTACCTACCCTTTTTGCTCCAAAGGACTTTTTTTTTTTTAAATCATATATGAGGATTTCTGGTACCAAGAATTAATTCATCAACTAGGTGTAACCTCATCATGTGACGTGACCGATAAGATGCAATTCTATTGTATGAACTACTAGAGTCCCAGTGCACTGGCTTGCGCACTCTCACAATCCGGGACCACTCAGGGGATGTTGGACTGCCGGGCCAAAACCCGCAAACTGACATCCCCCCAAGAGATGTAGTAGTGCGTGAAGCAGCAGACTGCCAAGGAGGAGCCCAAAGGCACCGTGCCATTCCTGCTCATCTCAGCCCCGCTGCGCCTGCTGCTGTTGCTGACGCAGAGGTGGAGAGGCTCACCCAGCCGCTCGCCAGCCATGAGCCTGTGTCGGGTACCCATCGGTCAGCTGAGCGGCACTCCTGCTGTGGGAGCGCACTGACCACCAGGGGGCAGCTCCTGTATTGAGCATCTGCCCCCTGGTGGTCAGTGCACGTCATAGCAACTGGTCAAATGGTTGACCAGTTGAATAGTCAACCGGTCACTTAGGGTTTTATAGAGAGAGAGAGAGATTTATGGTTCAAGATTGGGCATTCACACCAGATGGCTATTACGTTGTGTTAGCTGCTGTCATTTTTTTATTTTACAATCTAAGGGAAAAGAGGTCAGTGCCCCTGACTAAATAGTCAGGTATTGCATGTTTTAAAAAACCTTGAGGCACACCAGTTGAAAGTCACTGAATAAGACTATAGTCAAAGCACAGATTTAATAAGCCAGATAGAATCTGGATGGGGTGCAGTGATTTCTAAACACTATTTAAAAGTTGTGTTAGGTACTAGCATATTATTCATAACTGTAATTACACTGGTAATGTTGTCATTTAAACTGTGAGAGAGAAAAAAGAGTAAAAACAATGCAAATCTTCATGAAATAAGACATTATCAATGAAAAAGGAAGATGATTTATTTTTACTTAGAAGATTTGCCTGTTACCTTGACAGCTATTCTAGTTCCAACCCACTCTCAGTCTGGGGGCTTAAATTTCACCACATCAACAAGAATAAATAAAAGTAGCAGCAGCAAAGGCATACTGGGGAAGCCAAGTATAAATAAGAGCTGGCAAAGAAGATTACACCACAGGCCAACTTGTACTAAGTATTTATTCTACTGATCAAAACCCAATGACTGTGCTATTGTAATAGATGCAAGGAGCCACGGGACTGCTGAGTGAGTTCTCTATCTGTCTACTTACCTATTTAGGCCAGAGGTTAAAGCTAGATTGTGAGACGTACATTGTCTTGCCAGCCAAGGACTGTGGCATCTCTACGTTTGCCCTTTGCAAAAGAAGAGACGGTGGAAAGTGTGACTGACAAATGTTTATTTTCACACACAAAAAAAGTACCAGGTTCAGGTTAAAAAGTATTAGGTGAGACTATAATTTGAGCCTCTATCTATCAGGAAATAGGAGAAAATCGGCCATCCATCCAAATTCATGAAGACTAAAATGTCAGATTAATAATTGTGACAGTGTCGCCGAAACTGGTTTGGCGCAGTGGATAGAGCGTCGGCCAGCGGACTGAAAGGTCCCAGGTTCGATTCCGGTCAAGGGCATGTACCTGGGTTGCAGGCACATCCCCAGTAGGAGATGTGCAGGAGGCAGCTGATCGATGTTTCTCTCTCATCGATGTTTCTAACTCTCTATCTCTCTCCCTTCCTCTCTATAAAAAATCAATTATATATATATATAATTGTGACAGTGTCAAGGAGCAGCTATTTGCTGTCTTCCCTACCAGAGTTGACAGCCAAAGTTAAGAAAAAATAATCAAATACAAATATGCTCCCTCAAAAAAATGAAAATTGAATTTAAAGCATGTGAACAAGTAGAAAAACACTTTTTTCTCTTAACCTCCCAGACCAGATGGAATACATCCTGCTTACCAGCTTCAGCCAGTGCTGCTGTAATCATGGTAAATGTTCTTGTTTCCTTTTTTAGTTACCATTGTAAATGACAAATCTTTATTTCACAACATACAGTTCTTTTTTAATGTACCCATACTTCATGCTTTATCTCACTGTTCCCCTTTTTATTGAGGTATAATTTACATACTAAAGATATAATTTACATCTTACAAATGTACAAATCTTAAGTGTTCAGTTTGATCAGTTTTGACAAATGCGTACATTTGTTTAACCCATGCCTCTATCAAAATGTACCCTGCCGAAACCGGTTTGGCTCAGTGGATAGAGCGTTGGCCTGTGGACTGAAAGGTCCCAGGTTTGATTCCGGTCAAGGGCATGTACCTGGGTTGCGGGCACATCCCCAGTGGGAGATGTGCAGGAGGCAGCTGATCGATGTTTCTCTCTCATCGATGTTTCTAACTCTCTATCTCTCTCCCTTCCTCTCTGTAAAAAATCAATAAAATATATTTTTTTTAAAAAAATGTACCTTGCTGCCAGGCTGCTGTGGCTCAGTGGTTGAGTGTTGATTCCCAGTAGGGGGCCTGCGGGAGGCATTCTCTCTCATCATTGATGTTTCCATTTCCCTCTCCCTTCCTCTCATAAATATGTTTTTTATTGGTTTCAGAGAGGAAGGGAGAGGGAGAGAGAGATAGAAACATCAATGATGAAAGAGATCATTGATCGGCTGCCTTCTGCACACACCCACCCACCCACCCCCAACTTGGGATTGAGCTCACAACCTGGGCATATGCCTTTGACCGGAATCAAATCTAAGAACCTGTAGTCCACAGGCCAAGGCTCTATCCACTGAGCCAAACTGGTTAGGGCAAAAAAATATATTTTTTAAAAACAAATGGCATGAATGGCTTAAAGTGCCTGAATGATGATAGCTACAGCCCACATATCAGTAGGATTCTTACTGTGTCTCCTGGTGGAAAGGCTCCCCTGGGGGAACCATGACATCTAAATCTGCAAAACACAGAGTTACAGGCATAGGAAACACCAATTCCCCAAGTAAGTTTGATGTTAAATGTGTTTTATCCTACTTCTCTCCTTGGCTCCTGGAACCATGTGTTCCACATATTAAAGACACAGCACCATATAAAAGTTATTGATTTAGCATGATACTGCATCCTGGAAGTTGATATCCCAATCTCAGTGTATCATATCCAAGCTGGTGTCTCAGCTCTGGCTTCAGCAGGTCCTTCTGTCATGCTGGTGGCACCTATGCTATGATGTGTGAGACAACAAGTGCATCCCATGGTCTCCTTACTGTAAAGAAGAGGGTCCTTTGCTGATGTCATGTTATATATGAAATTATATTGGCGGATCAAACATTCTGTAAGCCCTTCAATATTGATGCTACTGAAGGCCCCATGGGTAGGAACGGCAAAATCCATACCTAGAATACATGTCTGGTCCCTCCGGGATGGAAGGAGCCTCATAGGCAACTTGCCACCAAGGTCTTCCTGAAGGGTAATGTCACCTCAGGGGTTCAGAAATGAACGTTATTGCTAGCACTTGAGACATTTGGCAACATCAGTAGCTGGATCGGCCTTGGTTAGTGGGAGCTCACGTACAGCCTCCTTCCTGCCATTACGGCTGCTCCTCCATGCGTTCATTGGGCTAGCATTAGGGTGGTCCATGACAAAGGCTGACTGACATTGCCCAAGTCATTGTGTACACCTGGCTGTTTAGTGCCTCTTCAGTGATGGATGCTTTTTGATGGGTATTATCATTTTTTAAAAAAGATGTTTTTACCTATTTCAGAGAGAAAGGGAGAGAGAGAGACAGATCAATGATGAGAGAGAATCATCAATTGGCTGCCTCCTGCATGCCCCACCCTGGGGGGGTCAAGCCCGCAACCCAGTCATGTGCCCTGACCAGGAATCAAGCCCAGGACCTTTCACTCCGCAGGCCAATGCTCTATCCACTGAGCCACACCAACCAGGGCGGGTATTATCATTTGATAAAAATTTTCACACTTTGTATCTTCTCTCATTGGTCCATTCCCATGTCTTTGCCCCAGATTTCATAGTCCCCAATCCATCTTCCCATTTCATACCCCTAACCAACTGTCCCATACATTTACCACTATCCATAAAACTGTGTATTCTAACCTGGGTTACTTCTCTTTCCACACAGACTATGTGACCAGGCACACCTTCGGAAGCTCTGCACACTGGGAGGCTTTCCTTTCATAGCTATTTTCAAGGCCACCCCTGATTGGGACTGCCATGCATTTTTCACTTGCACCCATATACCAAGCCAATCCCTCTGTGAGCCAAACTTGATCTTATTCCTGTTCTGTCATTTGGTCATAAGGAACACACACACCCCTCTGCTATATAGCCATAGATGTGAGCTGAGGGAGAAATGCCAGGGCATCAGTGGTACAAGACATGGAAGGTCTGGTCACAGGCTCATGATCCATAGATACAGTGGACCTATATGATATTCTGTGAAATGTCCAAACAGCCCAGGTCTCTTTGTATTATATTATGACAGAGAATAGAGGAGTTAACCTGGCACTGGGAAGACTGTACATATATACTGCTGTCCAATCCAGTACTGTTTCTGATCTTCCTTTTGACATTGCTGGCCTACCACCTACCTGAAGCTGCTGCAATTAGAACTACTAGTTGTTTAAATTTATGATAGTCCACTATTATCCTCTGACATTCCCCCCAGGATGAAATGTTTATTTATGGTGGATGGGTAGTAGGCTAGCTTTACAAGTTTTCACTTGGTCTTCCTCATTACAGTAGCTCCTGTCACACAGATCAAGAAAGCAATGTGGAAGTTGTGCTAACTACCAGGTATGTCCACTCTAATTATAATGTGGAGACTGGAAAAATTACCATTGTGATTGGCATCTGAAGTGGAGAGCAGCTTAATGGGGCTGAACCCTTAACCTGTGGAATCTGATGCTATCTCTAGGTAGATAGTTCAGAATTGAGTTGAATTGTAACACCCCCCCCCCCAAAAAAAATTGTAACACCCAGTTGGTGTTTGGAGACTTGCTGGTGGGTGTGGAGAACCCCCCACCCTCTTCAACACACATTGGAATTTGATGAGGGACTCTTACCCATTATCTTACCTCTAGAGATGCCCAATCCAGTAAGCGCTTCTGGATTTCATTCTAATTTTGCTGTTTATTATGGTAATTGCCCCCACTGGCTTCTAATAGCTGAGGACTACCACCTGGCCTCTATTATTTTGGGTCCTTATCATTCCACTGCTATTAGAGAATCCAGTTCTGTAACATTTCTACCATCAATCCTGCCCTTCACAGGAGAGCTACCACTGATAGCTCAGAGGTGCCGTCTCTCTCACCACATACTCTTCATTGCTTTGGCCTTCCTGAAGAACAGTCATCTGGTGGGTTTTCAAGGTTTACACTGTCTGTTCATTCTAGCGTTCTCACTTCCTTAAACCTTTTGACTCCTTTCTTCCACTGCCTGCCAAGGCAGTTCTAGCATTTCTACTTCACTTAAAAGAGATGTTACTCTTCCCAAACTTCTAAGAGCTGTTCTAGCAGCATGTCAGCACCTTCTCCTGGGTATTAAAACCTGTATCCCAAAAGTGTACTTCAATACTGGTGTAACCACGCAGAAACTTTATTTCTTTAATATTACTTTTTCTCCTTTCTTTCCTTTTGATTCAAATTGGCCTCAGTCAACACCTTTATTCAACTCGCCGGCTTCCTTCTCCCTCGCACATCCACGCCCTTAATCATTAAGACCCCGGGACAGAGAGGCCTAGGTTGGCATCAAATAATCTTACGAACAAAGCCTCGGGTCTGCTGACCACAGAGACAGCATTTCAATCAAACTAGAGATAACATCTAGACCTCAGTTGTGTTTCAGCCCCAGACCCAGAAAAGCGGTGAAACCAGATGAAGTGATGCCATGGCTGACATCAGACCCAGATCAACTACCTCCTACCCTAGTGCTGACCAATCAGTAGAGACCACGACCCTAATCTCCCTTAGTTACCATGATTAACCCATGCCCTAGAAGCCATTGGGAAGCCAGGTCTTTGATATTAGCTCATCTATGACTCCTGATGTGGGCCACTTCCTCAACCAGTCACGGGGTCCAGGCTGCCCTGGGAAGAAGGTGTGGCCTGGGGCAAGGTGGCTCTCTCCAGCAGAGATTAAGTTGTCAGTTCTCAAGAGATCTGGACGGTGCAGAACAGGATCCATGACAATGATGACAACAGGCTTCACAGAACCAGGAGGAACAGAAACGGGAGTGGCCTCCAAAAAAAGGAAGTGCTCGGACAAGAAGAACCCTCTTGCTGTATATGAGTGTTATCTTCATCTACTACTTAATAGGACTTGATTCTAGAAACATAGTTTGATCTCACTGTAAAAAATGTATATTTTGTTAATAAGACTTCTATTCTGTTAATAAAATATCTGACCAAAATTAATTATTATCCTGAATTTAGGACAAGAGATCCCAGACAGCTTAACCCTTTGATTATACTTCTGCTTTAATAGAACATTTGAAAATACACAGGTATCCAGGGAAAAAGGTAAAGCAGTATGAGGTATGGAGAGCACAACTGTGCTTTACTTTGGGTCTTAAGTTTGTAATTGAAATAGCAATCCTATGTCTAAACAAACTATGTCCAGTAGCTTTGCAAACACATCCAATGGTAATACTAGAGCTGCACACTTTACACTGTAAAACATGTCAAATGCCCACTCTACAATTCACTGTGTTTCATCTGTTTGTTGTTGGTTTGTTTGTTTTTTCACTTAAAAAAAGGGTATATCTATAATTCACAATCAAAGTCAGGTTTCTGAAGACTTAGGTATGAAATATTGCCTGTCAATTTGCTTCTCAAATTCATTTTAAAAAAGAAAAACAGTATAATTTATTCTGTAAAGCAATTTTATAGACATGGGGAATCTAGTTAATTCATAGCAATATTGATTGAATATGATATTAAGAAAGTGCAAATATTTTCTAGGACAATAGTAATAGGTAAAGGAGTATTTAATAATTCATGAGAAAAAAGTTGATAAAACTTAAACTTCTTTTTCAGATGTTTTAACATTTCTATAAAACTTTTTGTCCCAAAATTAATCATTTAACTGTGATACAGAAAATATTCTGAATGCATTGGCAGGTATCAAGGTGGAAAACCCTCTCTTCTATATAATAAAATTCTCTTCTGGTCCATCTTGACCCAAGTCCTGGTCATCTGTGGGCACAGGCTTAAAGTTGTAAAAAAAAGCATCATTTGTATCCACAAATGATGGTTGGTATTCACTCTCCATTCCAGTGAGGAAGCCATCTCCAGAGCCACTTCCAGAGCCTGAGCCGGAGCCAGAGCCTGATCCAGAATAGTCCTCAGAAAGAGGGAAGACATCATTCAAGTTCTGGAATTGCATCATTCTGAAGTAAGACAGAAAAATGAAAAAAACACAGTAAAGTTGGAGACATAAGGAAGATAATTGTAATACATTTTTAAGGTAAGAAAATAAATGCAGCCACCCCGTTAATTAGTTAATCAAATTAAAAGTTAACATTTCCCATATTCAATGCTTTAAAACAAAAAGTAAGTCAGACCTTTTCACATAGTTGCCTACACTTGTTTTATGTAACTCATTGCACTTATCTATTCCACATCTATCCATTGCAAACTCATATAAACAATGCTAATTTTCTTATTACTAGCATAAAAATCCTATACTTGAGATAGGCTTAAGGGATCATTTATTAAAAATAAAAAGACCCTTTTATCCATTTTCTCCCACTAAAAAAGGGATAAACAAGACAACCTAGGTAGATGACATTCTTCCCTAATTTAAAATTTCTACAAAACTTCTAATAATTCACAGTGCTTTGACAAAACCCCCTCGTAAGAGTGAGAAGGAAAGTTACTGGCTGTGGAGAGGGAAAATCATTGAGATTTGAGGAGAGAAGAAATGGCGTAAAGTAAGTGTTTTTGAAGAACTTGAGTTATTCCTCTAATATTTTAGATTTAAATAAATCGCTATTGAAACCTAAGACCTAAAATAATGGAGGATGCTGTAATATCAGTTCAAGGTTAGTGCCGTGGACTTAAAGCAAAAGCATAGGGCTCTGTCCTCCATCTTCCTGTGACGCCTTACGGGGTGCATGACTGTCCTGGCTGATGCTCCCAAGAGTATCAACAATGCTGAAGAGAGGCAACACCCAGGTTCTTGTTAGGCCATGCTCCAAAGCCACCATCTGGTTTCCAACTGTGATAATGAAGGATGGTTACACTGGGGAATTGGACATTATTGATGACCACAGAGCTGGGAAAATTGTTGCGAACCTCACAGGCAGGTTGAACAAGTGTGGAGTAATCAGCCCCAGATTTGATGTGCAGCTCAAAGGTCTGGAAAACTGACAGAACAACCTACTTCTGTGCCGTCACTTTGGTTTCATTGCACTGACAACCTCAGCAGGCACCACGGACCAGGAAGGAGCAAGACAAAATCTCACAGGAGCGGAAATCCCAGGATTCTTTTTCTAGGCATGTAATATATGTGTAAATAAAAGGCCTCGAGGGACAAAACCACACAAGTCAAAGCACAGGACAGGACTGCAGAGGGTGGCGATGATGTCATCTCCTGCACAGGGAAGGCAGTGATGAAGAGGGTCGCCAGGGTCCCCCAAGTCATGATGGGCTTAGCTGGTTTGGGCACGATGAGTTCCTTGGCTTTGAGGAGACTGATTTTCTCGGTGTAGCTCTGAGGACTAAAACTTTTTTTTTTTTAATATATTTTATTGATTTTTTACAGAGAGGAAGGAAGAGGGATAGAGAGTTAGAAACATCGATGAGAGAGAAACACCAATCAGCTGCCTCCTGCACACCACCTACTGGGGATGTGCCTGCAACCAAGGTACATGCCCTTGACCGGAATCGAACCTGGGACCTTTCAGTCCGCAGGCCGACGCTCTATCCACTGAGCCACACTGGTTAGGGCATGGACTAAAACTTTTATGAAAATCCTTTTAATAATTCATTTTTGCTGTATGTTATATAACTTTGATATTCAATGAAATAATGGATTCTAGTGCAATTCAATTTTTTGTTACTTATGAGTTCCCATTGAATCTTTTTTGGAAGTTTAAAGCAGGTTTTACTTGATCAAGAAGAGGTTTGGTTTTGTTTTATATTATTGAGTTGAGAGAGAGAGAGAGAGAGAGAGAGAGAGGCAATGATTTGTTGTTCTACTTATTTATGCATTTATTGGTTGTTTCTTATATGTGCCCTGACCAGGGATCAAACCCACAACCTTGGCATTCTGGGACGACACTCTAACCAACTGAGCTAGCCAGACAAGCCGTGGTTTTCTTTTGTAAGTCATGTCTATTTATTCTTCCTTTCCTTGACTTCTTGCTAAAAATCACCACTATCTAATTCCAGAACATTTTTTTGAACCCTCAAGAATCCTATACCTATTAGCCACTCTCTATTCCTCCCTTCCCTCCAGCCCCTGGCAACCACTAATCTATTTTCTGCCTCTATGTATTGATCTATTCTGGGCATTTCCTATAAATAGAGTCATATAATGTGTGACTTTTTGTGTCTCGTTTCTGTCACTTTACATAATGTTTTCAGGATTCATCCATGATGTAGCTAGCCTGTGTCAGTACTTCATCCTTTCTTATGATTAAATTATATTACACTTTAGGGATATATCATTTTGTTTAAACTATGAGGTTGATGGACTTTTATTAGATTTTAGTATCTATTGTGCTCTATTTACATAAGTAAAATAATGTTCAATCATTTTCAATACTTGTTGGTGAAAAATATTCTCACCAATTATTTTCACAAATTTTTTACTCAATTCTTGTCTCTGCCAAAATAAAAAGACTTTGCAAAAGAATACGTGAACCATGTATTCTTGCACATCTCATCTACCAGTGAATACATTTTACCATGTACTGTGCAGTGAACACCAAACCCCCAAAGCAAGAGCCTGAAGAAAAACACTCTAGACGACCCTCCCACCTCCATGCCAAGATCTCAAGAGAGACTGGTGAAAGGAAAAGTAGAGCAAGACCACTTACAAAAAAGGGTCAGTCCTTGGCGGGAGGATTCTGTTGGATTCGCCTGGAAGTAGGTCGAACAGTGGTCCCTTTTCATCAATGCAGTTTGCAGAAGTACTGTCGGGATTACAGCGGACCCTCTGGTACCTGGCTCTCCGCACAGGTAAACCTGCCCAAACAAGCAACCCACGTGGTTAATAAGTACCTCGTACACAGCTTCTAATCTATTCTCTGCCACTAAGAAATTAAATAGATTCTAAATCTGGTAGCAGGTAAAGTGTGGACAGATTTTATGACCATAAATATGACAGGAGCACACACTGGGTACCAGCCTTTTACATGTGTACCGTTTGTCCTTCTCACAACTCCCTTACAAAGTAGCCAGAGTTGAAGGTTAAAATAGGACTTGGTGACCAGCTGCGTGGAGTGAAGTCGGAGCTCTGCTGCTGATGGGCTGTGAAACCTTCTCTTCCCTGAGCCCTCACTGCAAAGCGAAGATCTTAACAGTGTCTCTTTTTCATAAGCTGGTCACAAAAATTAGATGCATGTAAATGCATGTAAAGACCTTAACATAGGGCCGGGCACACAGTAAACAACTAATAATATTAACTAGCATTATGTTTGTACTACTCTCTTCATTTTACACAAAGGAAAACTGAGGCCGTACAGGAGCTGCCCGGCTCCTCCTATCGAGATGAGTCCCATCATGTTCACAAAGGTTAGGAATATATTGCACGTACCAGACATATTACAGAGTCCTATTTCTTTAGGGCCATTGAAAACCCTTAGGAATGCAAGCAGTTAAAAACGTGGCCTCTTTTTTTGTCCTTCGACCTAGTCAGAGATTTCAAAACAACAAGGCTCCTCCTCACAGAGGGACAGGCGGGCTGGACTATCCTAGTCTGTCAGAGCTTCCTTTGAGTTTAATTTCTACGAAAATGTTATGAGATTATATAGGAGATCTCTAATTAATTCATGAAATAAAGTCTTCATTCCTCCACTTAGCAAGGATGGAGGCCCAGTGGTGAGAAATACTTGACCCTTCAAAAGGTTCATCTCCTCCCCACCCCAAGCACATAGTTTATTCACATGAGTGCAACTAGTAATCACCTAGCAAGACGGGGCATGCCTAAAATTCTTTTTTTTTTTTTAAATTATAGTTGACATATGCAATTCTTGAAAAGCAGGAAAGGTGGTTTTAGAGCCCAGCACATTGTTGTCCTATACAAATCATAACAACAACTACTAAAAAAATATATAGTGCTATGGACAATCGCTGCAGCATTTTTTGCAATAGCAAAAGATGGGATGCCCTGACCAGTGTAGCTCAGTTGCTGGGGTGTCATCCTGTGCACTGAAAGGTTTCTGGTTCAATTCCTGGTCAGGACACATGCCCAAGTTGTGGGCTCGATCTCCAGGGTGGGGTGTGCAGGAGGCAGCCGATCAATGATTGTCTCTCATCATTGATGTTTCTCTCTCTCTCTCTCTCTCCCTCTCCCTCTCCCTTCCACTCTGAAATCAATTTTTTTTTAAAAAAAAATTTAGCAAACAAAAGAAAGGGAAATTACTGCTAATCTCATTACCCAACTCCCCAGAGATGGTGGATTTTGGAGCTCTGCTTTTCTTCCTCCTGGGTATCTGTGTTTCTAGGAGCATAAGCTCAAATAAGTTGTGTCCCATTCTCTTCTGACAGCAACTATCAGAGGTTGGAAAGTGGAGCCTCTTCTGAGGTCAAGTTCCCCTTACATCTCAATGGGATGGCCAAGAACTCTGTTCTTAAAAGACCGCAGAACCACTGAATGCTTTCGAAACATCCTCTTCATCATTATGGCCCCTGTTCTCATGACTATTATTTCTATCCTCAACTTTTTTCTAGCAAGTTTTTCTGATTCATTTTATAAATACAACACTGCCAAGTTATTATATCATTAAGATATACATGATACATACTTATATGTATCTATAGGGAAATAGAGGAATAGGTAAAATACAAAAGATACATGAAACTGTCCACCTTAGTATTATTCAAAATAGGAAAATATAATCAAAACAATAGAAAATGCTCAAATAAATTATTTGGCATTCATATGAAAGAATGTTAACCAAATGGTAAAAAAGTAGTTAGTTAGGGAAAAGACTATGTAACATCATAGGAAAACCTCTCTTTTAAAATGAGTGAAAAAAACAGAATGCCACTGTGATGCATAATAGTTGTTTATATACATAAGGGTTAAGGAAACCATAGAAACAGAGATGGGGGAGATGGGAGAAAATACACAAAAATAGCTAGTAGTAGACTCTGGTGATTTTTTCCCTCATTTAATTTTCTAAATTGCTGTAATAAACAATATTTCTTTAAAATTATAAACAAAAGAAAGACTTTAATGTAGAAATAAACTAAATATTCTCTTTTCTTTTTTTCTTTCTTTCCCTTCCTTCGTCCCTTCCTTCTGAACTGCTAGTCTATCACAATCTTTCCCATGGTTCCTCAATACAATGTCTGGTCTGGGACAGGTAATCATTTAAAATGGGTTAGAGAGAAGAAGGGGACATATGTAATACTTTCAACGGTAAAGATTTTTAAATAAATAAATAAATAAATAAATAAATAAATAAGGGTTAGCTCTGTCACTGCCTGGAGGCTGGGGGTCAGGTGGCAAGATGGCATCACAATGTCCGCCCCTTACCAGCTGTGTGACCTTGACCTACTTAACCTCCCTCTGCCTCAATTGCCTCATGCACAAAATGGGGGAAAGTAGTAGATCTAATAATGAGATATAAATATTAAGCGTTTAGGATAGCACATGGTCAGAGCTCTTTAAGTGCTAGTTTCTCTGTTTAGGAGAACAATAAAGACCGAGCTCTGATAGAGAATAGCTTGTGGAGACCAGAATTTAAATTACTGTTCTATCGTTTAATGCCTCTCTGATTCTCCATTTCTCATCTTTCAAGTGTGAATAGTGTCCCAAAGAGTTCCTGTTTAAGTAAGGCAAATGCATGTTCAATCTCTACCACAAGCCTTTGCATATGGCAGGCAGTTAATACATTTTAGCTCTTTCTTTCTCGTCTGGTTCTTTCCGAAAGCAGCCTAAGTTTGGAATCTAATCATGTACTACTCAGAAGTCTTAAGCTTGCAGGTGGGATAAAAATTTAAAAAATTAAAAATCAACATCTTCTCCAGCAGAGGGTGCTGTCTTCACACCCTATGTTGTCAGACCAGTGATTTTTCAACCACTGTAGCAGCAGGCACACTCGTGTGCAGCAAGATTTTTTTTTTTTAACTTTTACTTTACTTTACTTTACTTTACTTTATTATTGATTTGAGAGAGAAAGAGAGAGAGGAAGGGAGAGAGAGGCAGAGAGAGAGAAACATTGATCTGTTCTTCTACTCATTCATGCATTCACTGGTTATCTCCTGCATGTGTCCCTACTTGGGGATCAAACCTGAAACCTTGGTGAATCTTTGGTGCATCTGGTCGATGCTCCAACCAACAGAGCTACCCGGCCAAGGCCAAGAATTTTTTAAACATGCAATCCCTGACTGTTTAGTCAGGGACACTGACCTCTGTTCCCCTTAGATGGTCATATTTTGAAACAACAACAGCCAACACAACAATAGCTGTCCAGTGTGAATGAATTAAAATTACACCCATTTTTGGTCAGATTAGCAAAAAATAGAATATATGTCTTTTGTGTGCCACAGAATTTCAGTGATTAGTTTTGTATGCCAAGAGATGAAGAAGGTTGAAATCGCCGGCCTAGACAAACACTGTGCAATAGTAACAGAAGACAAAACCACCTATGGAATTTTCAATGTTATAGCAGCCATATTTTACTTATTTGTTTTTTAATCCTCACCCAAGGATACCGCCTCTATTGACTTTTAGAGAGAGAGTGGGAGGAAGGGAGGAAGGGCAGAAGAGAGAGAGAGAGAGAGAGAGAGAGAGGAGAGACCTCTACGTGAGACAGACACCTTGATTGGTTGCCTCCTGACTGTGCCCCGACCTGGGGAGGGATGAACCTGCAACCGAGGTGCAGCAGCCATATTTTAAAGAGTAAAAAGAAATAAGTGAAATTCATTTAAATACATTTTATTTAAGCCAACATATTCAAATATTATTACTTAACGTAATATAAAAGTTACTGATTTTTTTTAATACTAAGACTTCAAATCTGGTGTGTATTTTGCACTGAAAGCAGGTCTCTTTGGACTCGCCACATTAAACACATTTCAAGAAGTCCCCCCCTCCCCCCCAAAAAAACAAAACAAAAAAAACACACACAACAACAACAACAAAAAAAGAAGAAGCCACAAGTGGCTGGTGGTTACCATTTTGGACAGAGCAGGTCTAGGCAGATCCTCTACATGTGGCTAAAGCATTGAATATCAAGCCAAAGAAATATTTGCATAGGTAGGAAGTTAAACAGAAAGTTAAACTGACACTTTATGAGGAAGAAGCCAGGTGATTGATGACATCGTTTCACTGGTATAACAAATACAACTTGGGTAAACTAGTAAAAAAAGAAATCTAAAGCACAAAGTTCAGAATCTCGGCTTTTAAAATTTATAAAGGGGTTTCTTTTGAGGGGGATGACAAGATGTTCTAAAATTGACTATGGTGATGATTGCCTGTATCTGTGAATACACTAAAAACCATGAAACTGTACACTTTAAACCGGTGAATTGTATGTATGTGAACTTGATCTCAATAAATCTGTTTAAAAATTTATAAAGAAATCAAAGGTGGCAGTCACCTTCCCCCCCACTCCAAAGTTGATCTGAGTTGGGACTGGTGCTTTTAAAATAAGGAGTGTGATTACAGACCGTAGTTCCTCACATGTCTATTCAAAGGAGTTGGCAGGATGTGAAAATCTGACAGACTCAGCCCCTGATGGTGTAGGAGTATCTTGACTCTCTCTTGTTTGAGAGAAATATTTTATGATTACCATATTTAAAAAATAAATAAAAGGAATGTAATACCTTAATCAATAAAGAAATTTAAAAAAATAATAAAAAATAAATAAAATAAAATAAATGAGAATTATATGATGTAATAGATGTTTTATCACTACAATAGCAAAAATCTATAATATATAAATGTATCAAATCAACATGTATACCTTACATTTACACAATGTTCTGTGTCAAATTGTATTTCAATTAAAAATAAAATAAAAACAAAAAAAATAATAAAAGGTAAAAAAAATAAAATAAAAGGAAGTATGCTCTTATACTGAAAGATTATCTTCCTAAAAGGCCCCACTTACTGGATCTGCTGGTTGATTTTGTCATAGATTCCAGGGAGAAGAATGATTTTTCTTTAGAATCCCTTTCCTTCACTGCCCACCACTTCCTTTCTCCTCTCTCTCTCTCTCTCTCTCTCTCTCTCTCTCTCTCTCTCTCTCTCTCTCCTGCTTTACCAAAAATACTTTCTATAAATAAACATTACCAGAGCAAATAGCTTACTGCAGTAACCGCTGTTCTTTTATACTGTAATACCAATTTTCCCCCCAACATCATCACAATTTACTAATTTCCTCTTCTTAATGGGGACTTGCTGCAGCAGGTGTGTTAGAAAAACTTAAGCAGAAACTGCCACGGGAGGAAGGAGAAAAGACCATTTGATCCACTGTTTGGCAGCACTCACACAGACCTCACTATCTAAGTTGAAGTTGCTTCCTACTGGCCCGTCAACTGTACAATATGGAGAGGGGACTCCACCCTTGAATGGTTTGACAAGCTATACAAGTATCAAGTTTACTTTCAATTTCTCCCTCTCTGTCCCTCAACTCAGCGGCGAACTTTAAAGCAAGGGCTATAGTCCAAGCAAGGTTTTTTGTTTAAAATAAATAAAATCTTTAATACACCAAGAAGATAGCCAAGTTGCAGTAGAAAGTTAGCTGACCTTAAAATCAGACGAGCAGTTCTGCTATTAATTAGTTGTAAGGGGCCTTGAGCAAGTCTCGTAAATTATTTGCAAAAGGTTGATGTAAAGAGCAAATGAGATGACGAGTATAAGATCCAGTTTTCTCCTCTTTAATTTGGTGTTAGTTCCTCCTCACAGGGACTGTGATGATCATTTACCAGAGAATGGGGGGGGAAACCCATTACAAGCAAAGAGCAGCACACATGAGTGGAATCAGTATCTTTACTGTGATCTAGGAAACAGTGTGGAATGGACACATGGTCTGGCCCTGACCCCTTTGGCCATACCTGCTCATGGATTTTCCAGGTTCTCTCTTTATGGGCTTCTTTGAAGAAGAGAGGCAATAAGGGAGCTTAGATTCACAGGCCTCATCAATAACCCCCTGGAAGCTCGACATTAAAATACATTGCCAAGCTTCCATCGCTTTGACTCTGTAGACAGTTGTACACCATGTCTTTACTTGGGTTTGACTCATAGTAACTGATACGGGCTGAATTGTGTCTCTCCCGCACAATTCATCTGTTGAAGTCCTAACTCCCAGGACCTCAGAATGGGACTGGCTTTGGAGATAGGGCCTTAAAAGGAGGTAAAGAAAAATGAGGTCATTGGATGATCCCTCATCCAATATGGCTGGTGTCCTAAAAAGAAGAGGAGATGGGGACACAGACATATACAAGGGACCATATAAAGGTACAGAGAGAAGACAGCCAGCCAGAAGCCCAGGAGAGAGGCTTCAGAATGCAGTCAACCCCGCCGGCACCTTGACCTTGGACTTCCGGCCTCCAGGGCTGCGGGGAAATAAATTCCTGTTGTTTAAACCACCCGTCTGTGGTGCTTTGTTATGGAAGCCCTCGCACTGGAATACAGTAACCTAAGCTGTTTTGAAAATGTGCAGTAAGAGCAAGTCAAAAGGCTAGCTAATTTGATCAGTTCAGTCAAACCAGTGGGTTAAGTGGGGAAAGGATGCTATCGAATCACCATGTCGCCGTGGGTGGGCATCTATTTCTGTTCTTACTCAGAATTGAGCACAAACCCTTCGTTCCAACTTCTCCTTTGGAAACACCCTAGTTTTTCAATTCATTCATTGTCTCCCTTTTTGGTTTCTTTTCCAGCAAAGAGCTAAGCCTACCAGGTGATGACATAAATGCTAGTACTTTATCCAATCTCATAATGGTTTCTTTCTTTCTTCTCTTCTTTTTGATGAATACCTACTACATGGAACATTTTTGTTTTAATTCTAGTTTACCTGGTGAACCTCGGTGGGGAACATGCCATTTCTGGGAAATTTTGAAGATGTAAAGACATCTCTAGCTCTGGCGGGGGAAGACCCATCACACTGATCACTGTGCAACAAACATGGACCTTTCTGCTCTGGATCTTGCGAGGACACATGGAATTATTCATCGAGCTAAAGATATTCCCTGAAAGACCCAAGTCAAAGCCTGCTCCCTACAACTAACAATGTTTAACACTTTAAAAAAATCAATAGATCAGGGAAAACTTCAGCAACATTGCTTGCTGTTTGTTCTCCATAATTGCATCACAAGAAAAATGATCTTATAAATTTCCAATGCATAATTAATGTATCTGAGATCAGCGATACGACTTCCTTTCCATCAGAAGTAAAAACAAGATGCAAAGAAGCAAACCTGGGACATGTGTGTCACCATGACTCAATATTTCCTTTACAGTTTAGGGGAACTTAATGTTTTTCTACTATAAATTCTACCATGACCTCTGCCTTATTTAGACGGGATCCCTTATTTACCAAAGGAGCAGCTATTGTATATTTCTTACAAACATTTTTGTTTTCTTAGTGATTCAAGGTTTTACCTCAATTCAGTCTTACTAAACAACCATAAATGACAGAGAAACCTAACAGGAAATTTTCAGATGTGATGTTTCTCTGACCAGCAGCACAAATACTAAAATTCTTTGGTCTCTCTTTAAAATCTAAGAGGGTTTTCATGAACTAGGCCTACCCATAACTGAATTTTCACTAAGAACCAAGTTTAAAAAGATGAAAAATACACGTGGTCAAATTTACTCTAATTAAAAACTAGCACTTCCCAGCGTTACAATAATTAGACACCACTGGAATCCATTAAAACTTGGGAGAGGCTGAAACCGGTTTGGCTCAGTGGATAGAGCGTCGGCCTGCGGACTGAAAGGTCCCAGGTTCGATTCCGGTTGAGGGCATGTACCTGGGTTGCGGGCATATCCCCAGTAGGAGATGTGCAGGAGGCAGCTGATCGATGTTTCTCTCTCATCGATGTTTCTAGCTCTCTATCTCTCTCCCTTCCTCTCTGTAAAAAATCAATAAAATATATTTAAAAAAAAAAAAAAAAACTTGGGCGAGATGTGGACACGCAGGGGTGGGTAGATAACTCCAAAACACCCAACAGTGCCACCTCCTCCCTGCAACAGGTTGTCATTCCTTTCTGAGCTTTAAAAAATTTATAACCCATACATTTTCATCCAAAAATAAAACGGTGCATTTAATCATTGTAAAGTGTTTAAAAGTCTGAGAGTTTAATTTTTCTTGGTACTAAACTTAACCAAACACACACTAAGAAGTTCAGTCACCAAAAATCCTTTTCCTTTGCTTACTTTCCCACAATATAATGCATCCTGTACTTTGAAGTGAATATAATCATTTGTGTGGACCCTGGGGCTTACCCAGAAGATGACAGGAGAACGAGAGTCCTGGGGCTTACCTTGAACTGAAGAGTCCAAAGTCAGGATGAGGGCGAGAGCCAGGACCAGCCGGCTGCATGGGAGAAGCACCTGCATCGTGACCAGCCTTCCAAAGCTCTGCCGCTTGCACGTCAACCCCACCGTTAGGAAATGCAGAAGGCACTCTCTGTCCCTTTTAGAAAGGGTTCTAAAACCTCAGGCCCTGCCCAGAGCTCACGTCATAACTTCCTGAACGAATAGAAAGAGATCCACATCAAAAAACCAGAGAGATTGAAAAAAAAAAAGGCAGCCAAATAACTATTCATACCCATTATGAAACAGCATTTCTCTCCCAGGTCTGGCTTTTCAAAAGCTTTGTTGTTTGCCTGTTAGAAAAATTTTTTCCACTAAACCTGTAGAATCAGCATTGAGTAGAGTTTGTTTTTTTTCTTTCTTCAAGTAACAATCAGAACACAAAATTGCTAGCATTGAGTCCAGTGCACTGTTGATGGGATAAGAGAGCTAAGTACTGCTTTTTTTTTTTTTTTAATCACTGAGCATCTTCCACATAAAATATTCTTAATTTTCTTTTGCTTCAGGGGTAGCATAACTCGCTGAGCCCAGCTCAAGAAGAGAAACTTCAAAGCTGAGTTCTCAACTACAAGAAAACGCTGTCAGATTTCAGATAACCGGTTCCTTCTCCTTGGACTCCGTCTCCCGTTGGATCACAGACTCTCCCTCTACCTCGAGAACAGCGTATTTTCTGTTATAAAGAACTGGGCGAAACGAAAATGCTTTTGCATTCCTCTGCTCCTTCGCACTGAGTATTTCTTATGATTGGATGGCATTTACATTTTCATCTTTTCTCCTGGTAATAATTTCCAACTTAAGGTTTGGGTTTGGGCCTTGAGTAAGCTGCAAGTCTGAAACAAGGGGAGGTTGTCCCCTCCGTGGGCTCAGTGAGGTCCCCTTTCTGGACCTTTGGAAACACACAACCCACTGGCCCTGGAAATGAAGCAACAGCATTTTCCCGGGTTCCAGACTGACGAGCACCAGGCACAGGCTGGTCACACAATAAACCAGAGCCACCTGCCTTTCCCTTACTTCCGTCCGCGGGTCAGCCACGCTCCCTTTCAACGCGTCCGTCCCTACGGCTCCACTTGCCATTTCATCTTCACTGGGGCCTGGCCTTTGACAGGAGGGAGGGGTTTCCCTTCCCTGGGCCTCGCTTCCTGCAGATTCCTTTACCATTTCCTGCTAAGGACAGGCCTCAGAATCTAATCGCTGACTGGCGTGTGCAAGTCCACCAGGGCTACAAAGAATGCACATTGTGATCCTCCTCCGAATCCGCTGGAAGGCACTCTTCTGAGAACAGTAACCAGCCCCAAACTCCCAAACCCAGTGAATTCCCCACCACGGACCATTGGTTTCAGCTTGAAATACCAGCCCTCATCTTTGGTCCTTTTTAATCCTACTCCCCAGCTTAAACCCTGGCACCAAAACCATAATCCCTGTCAACAGCTTCAATGAATTCCCTGCCAAATGTCAGAGCTGATTAGAGCCTGTGCTTTAAAATGGCAATGTTGGAGGCTTTTTCCATTTGGGTACTTCTTTTCCTTCTTCTTAGGGTCGTGGCATTTTTTTTTAATTTGCAGCATTTGTGAGCATTCTTCTACCAGTTCACTGTCAATCAACGGTTTCTTTTTTCAAACAGCCCTCCTCCAGTTTCATTTCCCTGGTTCTCTTCAAGCTGTGGAGGAGCAGGACAGATGCCTGCAACAGCCAGAAACCTGGGTCAGAGCCTGTCTCCCGCACTGCCCAGATCAGAGATGCTGGGCCACCTGCTCTTCACACTCCCAGGGTCCTAGCTCTGATATTGGTGTGTGAAACCCATGGGAGGACACCCACGGAAGCTTAGGGCACACACTGTGAGGGTCCCAGTGGCACTGCTGCTCCGGGCTGGGTACCTTCTTCTCACCCAAAGTTTCCTCCACTAGCCAAAGAGGACCCCTAGCTTCCCCTAAACCTCTGCCTCTACAATACACATGTTTTCCATAATTTCAAGACAAATTCTATTTCTGACTTAATCCTGCATTTACCAGGCAACCTTAGGTGCACCTACCCGATTTCACACTCCATTGGTTTGTCTATAAAATGGGTATCTTTATGTCTTTACAATACCCTGCACCAGGACACCAATCCGTTCCTTGCATAAGAGAGTAGTTTACCCCCTTCTCTCCCCAAGCAATGTAAACATCACTTTTCCATCGCTATTGGCTTCAGGGTGGCCTTTCAAAGAGGAGGACCTGTTTGGAACACTTGCACCTTCCCAGCATCACAACTCAGCAGAACACTTGACAAGATGAATTGAGGTTGTCAGAATTGAGGTTGTGAGGTACTGGTGGCCACACAAAATGGCGCTAAGGAACGCCTCGAGGCTCATTTCCTTTTTAAGGCTCCAAGTTAAAGATTCTGCCACTCAGCAGCCTCTGGGAAATGAAGACTGGGAGGGTCTTGACTGAACTGGGCACTGCACCAAAACAACAAACAGCAAATAGATCCTGTGCCAAATCCATGTCTCCGGAAGAGACCTTAGAAATCGTCTTAATTCAAGCCCAGAAAGGTATGTGACTTGCTGCTGGTCACACGGCTGGTGAGTGGCAAAACCAGGTCTAGAACTCATTTCCTAATTCAAAGCCCAGTGACACACGAAGACTGGTGAGAAAAAAAGACTAAGAGTTATAAATCATCAGAATCCTTCCTTTTAGTCGTTTTACTTTTTAGGGGTACATACCAAAGTATTTCTATTTGAAATGATAAAACAGCTGGGATTTGCTTCTAAATAATTCATTTTGAGGAAGGGGGGATAAGGGAGGTATAAAAGTGGATAGATAATTGCTGAGGCTGAGTGACGGGTAGGTGGAAATTCATGATATTAGTCTCCCTACTTTAATATATGTTTGAGAATTTCCATAGGAAAAATCAACCTTTTAAAAGGGTATCTTTGCCCAGCCGGTGTGGCCCAGTGTTGAACGTTGACCTAGGAACCAAGAGGTCACAGTTTAATTCCCAGTCAGGTCACATGCCCAGTCGATCCCCAGTAGGGGCCATGAAGGAGGCAGCCGGTCAGTGATGTTTCTCTCTCTCGCTCTCTCTCTCAAATCAATAAAGAAAGAAAGAAAAAAAGGCTGCCCATATTTACCAATTAAATTACTACACTTTAGTTATTTCTTATTTTTTGTCAAACTCTAGGCTCTTTTTTGGGGGTGTTGGTCACAAACATGAAAATGAACAGAATTGCTTAGTAAAATGCTATTTAGAAGCTTAGCCATTTGGTCACAATTATTACATTGAGATAGTAAAAAATTTTCTCATGGGAAATCTTAACTTCTAACCCCACCTCCCAACCCCAAAAGAATGAAAGGAACTGCCCATCCTTCATCTAAAAAGATAGTATCTACTGCTGGTACCAGTCACTCTTCTGACTTAAATAATATGGTCTATATCTGATGACCTTTATTTGATGATATCCCCAAATGGATTAATCTTCTAGATTAGTTTAGCATGTTTCTGTACATTCACCCAAAGCAATGAATGAATAAATGAATGAATGAATTCTGTATTGAACACTTCTATTTTGTTGCATGTGCTAGTCTTATCTTCACTCCTAGATTCTTCTAGAGGAACAGTTTTGATCAGTATAGAATAAAATGGGCTTAAATAACTGTTGATTACCAAAAAGTTTACAGTGGCTTTTCTAGACCTTAAGATGACATGTTTCTTTCATCTTTTCCAGACTATGTCAAATGTATAAACAAAAGCATATATATTAGTAATCAAGAAAAGACAACTCAATAAAAATATTGATTGTTGACAAAAATTTAACTTAAAAAAACACTATTACTGAAGAGCATTCTTTGGATAACCTCCATTTGGAAATAATGAGACTAAAGGACTTGGGTCAGAGATCAGTGCTTAGGAACTGCCTGGTAAAGCAGTTTTCCTCAAGGGAATGTAGCTGGGAAATAGACTGGGGCGGGGGGGGGGGGGAATAGTAGGAAGGAAGACTGAAGGGGAAAAATGTGTGAGTTAAGTAGGTACTCCAGTCTTATACAAATTAAATAAGAAGAGAATTTCTTTTAACATTTTAGAATATCCACGCGGTACTAATACTACTAGCACATGGGTGTAAAAGAAGTTCTTTTCACTCTTCCCAAGAACTTGGAAATAGGAAAATGAGACCCCTTTCAAACAAACTCATAATAATGAACGGGAGGAAAGGTATGCAAATTCACCCTAAAACAACAGAATGAAAAGAGGGGGAGAGAAAAGTGAGAAACTTTGTCCTCAAAATCAACCCAGCCTTCTCCAAGGCACATCCTCCTCTAAAGACCAAATTGAAATCTCCCTGAATAGGATCGAGGGCATTTCCCCAGAAGGAAAGGGGTGGCCTGTCCTTGTTCAGGGCTGCTGGGAACAGATAAGCAGGACAAGCCTGAAAATTCCTACTTTAACGGGCTTCTCATAGCTTTTAGATGCGGATTTATTCATCTGGAAAAATATGGACCCATGGTGCCCAGAATGTTGGTGTCTGCTCTTACCCTCATAGCTGCTGCCTTTAGTTAATGAAGTTCCCATTAGAGCTGTGACTTGTGCTGAAAAGGCTCACGAAAGGCCGACCCTGTAGTAGCAGCTCTGCAGGGCTTTCTAACGCTACTGGCCTTTAAAAAAAATTATATATATATATATATATATATATATATATATATATATATATATATATATATATCTTTTTTATTGAGTTTACAGAGAGGATCAGCTGCCTCCTGCAGGACCCCCATGGGACTGAGCCCACAACCAAGGTACATGCCCTTGGCCAGAATCCAACCCAAGACCCCTCAGTCAGCAGGTCGATGCTCCACCCACTGAACCAAACTGGTTAGGGCTTTTTTTTTTTAATCCTCACCCAAGGATATGTTTATTCATTTTTTTTTAGAGAGAGAGGGGAAGGGAGAAGGAGGGAAGGAGGGAAAGAGAGAAAGAGAGAGACATCTTTGTGAGAGAGAAACATCAATCGGTTGCCTCCCATAAGCAGCCTGACTAGGGATCAAACTGGTAACCCAAGTATGTGCCCTGACTGGGAATCAAACCCACAACCTTTTGGTGTACAGGATGATGCTCTGTCCAGCTGAGCCACACCAGCCAGGGCCCACTACTGGCTCTCAAACACTGTGACTTCAAGAAGATTCCAAATAGAACCCCAAAACGCATTCCGCTTCCCATCCTAATCTCTCTCTCAACTACATTAGTCACAGTGAGTGCTCAACGAAGTTATTACCCAAACATTTGCATCTTAACAGAGGATGATAATCATTAATAAAGTGATTTCCGAATTTGATCCTCAAGATAAGTGGAGATGGAGGATGGGGTTTGTGGGGAGGGAGGAAAAGACCGTTAGGGGCAAGCAAGCATTTACTCAATAGATCTCCGTTCAAAACCACACTCTTGGAGTTGTAGGGCTTGCATCAAGATGCTCCTTGTTCCGTGTGACCAGAAGACCCCCACCCACCTCAGAGGCCTTTCTGGTTGTAATCGTAGTGACTGGGAGAGAGTCAGGGCCCAGCCTGACTCGCTCACCCAGGCTAAGAGCCATCCATCCTCCCGTCATTTATAACTGCAGTGTCCACATGTGCCTATTGCACTTGAAATGACATTAGTGTTCATTAAAATGTGCTGCATGTGCAATATATATACTGGATTTCAAAGCTGTAGTAAGGGGAAAGGCCACAAAATCTCGTTAACAATTTTTATATTATTGAATGTATGTTGAAATGATAATATTTTGGATATATTGGGTCAAAACATTAAAATCCACTTCACCTGTTTCATTTTACTTTTTAAATGTGGCTCCTAGAAAAATTGAAGTCACATATGGCAGTTATACTTGTGGCCTGCGTTATGTTCCTATTGGCCAAGGCTGGCTTAGAAAACAATGGCTCCTTTATTGGGGAAACCCTTAGTTAGTTAGACAGACAGAAGAGAGATGCACAACTTGAAAGTGTGGACAGTGTGCTTGGACTGAAAACGTCCTCTTCTAAGGCAGCCCTCAATACAAAACATTCAGATGTTGGTTAGGAAAAACCGAAGCCAGCAAAGGCGAAAGCAACCACTCTTGGCTGATTCACTGGGACATAGGTCCCATCCTCAGGACGTCCTGTGTATTAATTCACTGCATCATCTCACTGCCCTGTGAACTTACACCTACTGCGCAGAGGAGAAACCGAGGCACAAAGAGGTAGACATGCGAGTGAGATTTGATTTCTGGTGCTTTCAACCCTGACCTCTACCAGTTCTGTGACCCCTCACATGAGCTTTCCTTTCTGGATGAACTTTCCTGGTTTTTTTTTAATTTTCTTAGTCCCGTTTCCCCAACCAGCCCATCCTATCTCTCTGCGGGCACTAAAAAAACAACCACTTCTGTCTGTTGGGAAAGCCCTTCCCTCGCATCACAGGACCCTAAATCCTGGAGTCTGGGCAAAACCAAGTGATCGACAATATGGTGCTTTCAAATCCCTCCTTTTAGCAGCTCAGTGGATTGCAAGAATATAATTTTTCATTTCTGGCCCAAGCAGCCTGAAGGCTAGGAAACTTTGCCAGGTTTTATCTTTTGTTATTTGTCAAAGACCGTTTTTTTCACCTTTTGCATAATACTTCCCAAACGTTCCTGAGCTGACAGTTGGCTGCCTGCGGATGTTCTGAAGCTCCACTAAGGAAATACTCTCAGGGAGCAGCCGGGGGGCCTCAGAGCAGCTCCCCCAAAGGGGAGACGGTAAGCGCTGGGAGAGGAAGCCTTTGCCTCTCTCACCTAACTTTTTTTCTCCTGATCAAAAGATATGCTCTTGCCTTTCTTTTCCTCAGAAACCACAGAAGAGAGGTGGTTTTACTTTTTATTTTTAAGTCTCAATAATAAGAATAAATAAAGCATTCACCCTGGAAAGATGCTGCAATTGCCAGCTTATTTGTAACATTGTTAGCATTACTATTATTGTTATGACTATTACTTCTATTATTATTACCAAGTGCACTCGGGACTGGCAGGCAGGAGTCCAGAGGGTGGCCAGATGTTGGCTTCTTTTACAGACATGACCACTGAGGCACAAGGAGTTTGCAGCTTACTCAAGGCCTTATCTTGGTTGTGAAAGAGCCTGGATCAGAGCTGATATCCGTTAGCCCAGAGGTTTGGGCAGAGCCTGGTTTCGGAGTTGGGTAAATTACGCCACCCAACAGGCAGCCACACAATGCAATTAGCATAGGCATGCAAGCCCCCCCTCTTCCCTCCCACGGGCCCTTCTCAGGCTCCTTATCTCTGGTGGCCCCTTCCTGACGTTTGTGTTGGATCTGGTTCCTCTGAGGCTTTAGCTATTCTTGCCGCCTGAAACTCACTATTCCCAGGTACTCCATGGCTAACTCCCTCACCTATTTCAAGTCCTGACTCAGATCTGACCTTAAGGAGGCCCTGATCCCCATTTAATAGTGCAGTCTATCCCGGCATACCCGGTACCCCAGCCCCCTTCCCTTTCTTCTCCCTACAGCATTCATCACCTTACTGTCTGCCTCTCCACTAGAATGTAAGCGAGTTCGTTCCCTGACGTGCCCCGAGTGCGAAGAAGAATCCCTGGTCACGGTAGATGCTCAGTAAATACTGGTGGAAATGGCCATTGTTCATAGCTGTTCGCAGTGCTCACCAGCTCAGGCTGTAAGAACCTCAGGGCAAGGATGGCATCCCTGCCGCAGGTTCACGCAGTGCCAGCACACAGGCAGGCCCTCGGGTTCAGTGTCAACTCTAAACTGCATAAAGTGTCCCGGGAACATGTGTTCCTTATTGCTTTCTGTTTGTGTGTTAATTAATCCTCAGCCGAGGATATTTTTTTTTTTTATTGATTTTAGAGAGTGTGGAAGGATGGGAGGGAAGGATGGGAGAGAGAGAGAGAGAGAGAGAGAGAGAGAGAGAGAGAGAGAGAGAGAGGGAGAGAGATAGGGGAACATCAATGTGAGAGAGACACATCGATTGGCTACCTCCTACATGCCCTGGACCCGGGGCCAGGGGTCCGAGGACAGGCCCTTGACCGGGAATCTGAGACTCTTTGGTGTTTGTCCAACGCTCTAACCACTGGCCAGGGCTTCTATTTCTTTACACTTTTATTTTATTCCTAAATTTTCCAAAATATGAAAATAAATTAAGCTAAAATAAAACTCTGAGGAGCAGAGGCCCCCGGTGCGGCTTGCTTTGGACCCTGTGTACACCCGAGGTGTGACATGTCCGGAGCATAACCAGTACAAGGAGCGAGCCTGGCAAACTCCGAGCCCTTTTCCCAGGGCCGGACAGGAAGCCAGCGGTGGAAAGAGGCCAGGCCCTCTTGCTTCAGAGAAGAACGGGCTCCGAGAGACTTGGAAAATCATAAGACTATTTTCAAGCATGTGAAGGAATGTGCTGATCGGCAGTGTTCCATCTCTACAGGTGACAGAGCAAGAGAAAATATGCCTGTTTCTGAGTATAACAGAGTTCAGTGAGATTTAGAAAGAATGTCTTCCTTAGAAGGAGATAGAAAACACAGCAGAATACAACCAGGGGAAATTTGAGATGTCTCGCTCTGGAGTAAAATATCTTTTGATTTTTATTTTTTTAAAAAAAGCAAACAAATAAAGCTCTGAGATGCACAGGACAAAGACGATGCTCCTTTTCCCCATTCGTGTGGCTCCCTAAGGGTCACACGGCGGTAAGCACGCGGAGTGGCTGGGAGCTGAGGCTTCGGCTGAGGCTGCTGGGTTCAGCCCTGCCACTTCCTAGTTGTGGTATCAGTCAAGTTGTTTAACCAGCGGTGCCTCAGTTTTTCTATCTTTTAAATGGGTGATAACCACACCAACCTCCTAGGAACACTTAGGATCAAATAAGCACATCCGTGTGAAGACCTGGCACGTGGCAATAAGGAACAAAGCCAGGCACCAAGTCAGTACCCAGTCAGTAAGCGCTCTTACCCTCCAGGTGTGGTCAGTTCTTAAAGGTATACGTCATTCCCAGAGGTGGAGAGCTGGAACAGGGACCACAGGATAATCCTAGCTGAGACAGAAGCTACAAGGAGGCACAATAGATCTGGGAACTGGAGGATGGGCAGCTTGGGGGAAAGTGGCCGCAGGGGTAGACAATTGGGAAGTGAGGAAGGAAACTAAGCAGGAGCAAAGCCTTCCGGAGAAATCTTAAACCCATTTTCTTTGATTTTGAAGGAGGAGGAGCCTACTATGTGCCAGGCAGGGTACGGATGGGAGAACCGACCCTCACACAACTCTGCCAGGTTCGCCTAACCATCCCCAGCTCACAGGCGAGAATGGAGGCTCAAGGCTGTCTGGTCGAGGGGCGGAGGCCAGGACCCATCCAGGCCTCTGTCCATCTCTAGTCACAAGGTCAGGTATCATTACAACAATAATCGCTCACATGTAAAGTACGAGCAGGCAGAGCTCTAAGCGCTTTCCACACATTAACACACGTAACCCTCACAGTCCACCGGGGCCTGTGCTGTGGAGGAAGCTGAGGATAGAGTCGGACCCGCTGAGGCTGAGCTCAGGGGAAGCTCTCCAGTCCAAGGCGGGCTTCTATCAGGAAATAGTCCAGGCTCAGGCCCCGCCAGTCCTTCACCAGGCAGCTGCCAAAGTCAGCTTGTTACGACACAAACCAGATCACGTCACACCCCCCCGTCCCCAGACCCTCCAAAGGCAGAGCCACAACGCCAAGCATGATTTCTCCCGAGCAGAAATGTAAGGCCCCTAATCCTGGTCTCAGGAGAGCCCTTCTCTGACTGGATGCATCAGCAGCGTCTTCTATCCTGCAGTGTGTATGTGAAGCAGAGACAGGGAAAACCCCATAATGAGCGTGCAAGGCAAGACCCCACAGAGGTCCAAGTCTCAGAAAAAGCAGGCCTTAGCGACACCCCACCTCTTGCTTCAGTCCCCCAAAGAGGACAATCATTACTCAGGGTAACCACAGAGGATGAGGCGAGGCTCGCCCCTGACTGCCCTTTGCAGGCAGGGGAGACAGGAGGCAGGGCCTGGGCCCACCGTCCTCTGGATGTCCTACTCCTGGCTGTCCCAACCCTTTCCCCACTCTGGCTCGTCTCCAGACACCATCATGGGAGCTCCGTGAGGACAGGGACTGGGTCTGGTCCCCAGAGTAGCATTTGTGCCTGGCACACTACAGGCTCTAGCACAGTGGTTCTCAACCTTCCTAATGCCGCGACCCTTTAATACAGTTCCTCATCTTGTGGTGACCCCCAACCATAAAATTATTTTCATTGCTACTTCATAACTGTAATTTTGCTACTGTTATGAATCGTAATGTAAATATCTGATATGCAAGACGTATTTTCATTGTTACAAATTGAACATAATTAAAGCATAGTGATTAATCACAAAAACAATATGTAATTATATATGTGTTTTCCGATGGTCTTAGGCAACCCCTGTGAAAGGGTCGTTCGACCCCCAAAGGGGTCACGACCCACAGGTTGAGAACCGCTGCTCTAGTACATTTTTTGTGGACCAGATACAGCTGGATCCAGCACTTGCCATGAACACAATGGACCCTGGCCATAAAGAGCTTCGTCTGTCCAGGACAAGCAAAGGACCTCGGCCACCCAAGGCCTGGGTACGTCTATCATGGAATCTGCCGCAGAGGTTTTTAATCTGATGATGATGATGTAACCGTTAAAATGTAAGGAAACCCTTGAACGGACACTGCCCCTAATCTCACTATCTTTGCCTTTTCTGGTTCCCAAATACAACATAAGCATCGGCAATTACAGCATGCTTACCAGATAATATTTTCCCACCATTTATCTTTTTATGCATTCCTGCTTAGTCTTCATAATTAGCTTTTGCAAAAGGCTGTCTGCTATTCTACTCTGGCTCCTGTGCCAGTTACAAACGATGGCCCGGTTGTTGGACCTGCACCCTTTTGGGGGGAATTGTAGGAAATAGTTCAGTGTCATTGGCTCCGATGCCTGTGGAGCACCATCGAGGGCCTAGACTAGGAGCACCAGGCGTCCAGCCAACCTCCTGCCTCATTGCCCCTAAGTCCCAAGGAACACCAGCAAACCATTGCAGTAAAACGAAAGGACACCTGGGAAGACATACAGGTGAATCACACTAAAAAGCCCCGGCAAAAGGGCCCAAAAGAATTCTGCATTTTCAAAATGACTGAAGTAAAGTGTTTGAGGAAGTCCCCGCTCCCAAGTTTCAGTCCCCAGCGGAGTTGAAATTACCTCCACACAAAGTTGTCTTTCTAAATGGCAACTCTTCAGATTTCATTGGCGACTGAGGGAAAACCCCCTTTATGTCGTAATGTACATTCTAACCGTACAGACCAGCCAGGAAACCCCAGATCCCCCTGCTGCCCACGGGAGAGCGAGGTCGGGCCCATGTCCAGCATGGCAGTTACTGGCTCTCTGGCTTGGATTGCCACGTTAACTAACTTTTCCACTGCTTCCTTAGAAATGAAAGAACTCGCATTCACTTAGTCTACACCACCAAGACTGTCTCTACCATAAAACCCATTCGCTTATAAAACCTACCCCAGCTGCCAGAAATGGAGGCAGAAGAAAAACCAAAGGAACACAGCCCAGCTAGAAACCCAGGTCCCAGGCAAGTTGATGAGCTAGTGGGTCCTCCCTGTTCCTCTAGACTCTGAGGCCCCACAGGACCAGCTGTGCGCCCCGCGGTGTGGGAGGAGGGATGGTTGCTGATCAGATGTGCCCTTCTGGAAGCTTCTGCACAGCAGAATTCTGTTTTCCCCTCCAGGGCTGGCTTCCCTTGGGGGTCTTGTCAGAGCACTTACCCCATAGGATCACCTACCTTGTGAAGGGCAGTTTACTTGCTCCTACCAAGCCTTGAGCTCTGAGGGCAGGCACAGGCCTCCCAGTGACAACTTGGCATCAGTGAGCCAGGAGCCCTCTCTAGAAGCTTCATCCCCGCCCTGTCTTTTTTTTTTTTTTTTTTTTAATTAAATCTTTATTGTTCAGATTATTACATTTGTTCCTCTTTTTCCCCCCCCCATAACTCCCCTCCTCCCAGTTCCCGCCCCACCCTCCGCCCTCACTCCCCACCCACTGTCCTCATCCATAGGTGCACGATTTTTGTCCAGTCTCTTCCCACATCTCCCACACCCCTTTCCCCCCCAAGAATAGTCAGTCCATTCCCTTTCTATGTCCCTGATTCTATTATAATCAACAGTTCATTCTGTTCATCAGATTATTTATTCACTTGATTCTTAGATTCACTTGTTGATAGATGCATATTTGTTGTTCATAATTTGTATGTTTACCTTTTTCTTCCTCTTCCTCTTCTTAAAGGATACCTTTCAGCATTTCATATAATCCTGGTTTGGTGGTGATGAACTCCTTTAGCTTTTCCTTATCTGTGAAGCTCTTTATCTGACCTTCAATTCTGAATGATAGCTTTGCTGGATAAAGTAATCTTGGTTGTAGGTTCTTGGTATTCATCACTTTGAATATTTCTTGCCACTCCCTTCTGGCCTGCAAAGTTTCTGTTGAGAAATCAGCTGACAGTCGTATGGGTATTCCCTTGTAGGTAACTGAGTTTCTTTCTCTTGCTGTTTTTAAGATTCTCTCTTTATCTTTTGCTCTTGGCATTTTAATTATGATGTGTCTTGGTGTGGTCCTCTTTGGATTCCTTTTGTTTGGGGTTCTCCGCGCTTCTTGGACCTGTAAGTCCATTTCTTTCACCAGGTGGGGGAAGTTTTCTGTCATTATTTCTTCAAATAGGTTTTCAATATCTTGCTCTCTCTCATCTTCTGGCACCCCTATAATTCTGATGTTGGTATGCTTGAAGCTGTCCCAGAGGCTCCTTACACTATCCTCGCATTTTTGGATTCTTTTTTCATTTTGCTTTTCCGGTTGTGTGTTTTTTGCTTTCTCGCATTTCAAATCATTGACTTGATTCTTGCGCTCCTCTGGTCTGCTGTCGGGAGTCTGTATAATATTCGTTATTTCAGTCCGTGTATGCTTAATTTCTAGTTGGTTCCCCAATATAAGATCGAGGGTCTTATTAGTTTTCGTGTAGATCTCATTAAGTTTATCGGCGGCTTCTAAACAGTTCTTGAGAGACCTTAAAAGTGTGGTTCTGAATTCTATATCTTCCATTGACAATTTTGTCCTGTTTCTTTGTCTCCGCATTTTGTTATGCTTCCTTGGTGCACCCCCTAGTGGTCTTTGTTTGCAGTATTATAGTTAAATCTTGATTGTTGTAGCTAATCCCAGGGAGGGTTTGACCTCCAGGCCAAGTCCCGCCCTGTCTTTATCGGATAGGGATCCAGGACAAGTGACATCGGATCCAGTCAGGTCCTGGTGATGGGATGACAGCAGTAGAGGGCTACAGATTAAGTACACTGGGCTCTTTGGTCTGAATTTCTCTGACTTTAATAAAATATCTCAGAAAATGAAATCTCCACTAGACACAGCCCAAGGAAGAGGGATTCCCAATGGTAGGTACTCAGCGGGTGCTAAATAAATGCATGTCTTTTTTTTTCCTGGCAAACCCCAGTGGGTGGGGATAAGGAGCATCTGCAGAGATTCTGAAAACCGTAGCCAGCAACAGCCTATCAGAGGAGAAGCCCAGAAACGCTAGCACCAGGTTCTCAAACTCGGCGAAACATTAAGGAGCTAGAGTTTTGTGAAACCCGATGTTGGAGAAATGGGCGACTTAAGCAAAGTCAAGTGGCCATGGCAGAATCTAGGGGATGAGTATTTGGCTTTCACTCTAGAATTATTTGAATTTCGCTATATATTTGAACATTTTCAATGTTGGAAAGGAAATCTTGATGCCTGGTCCCACCCCAGAGATGGATTTAATTGGTGCAGCCTGTGTGTAAAAGAGTTGAAAGAGCCCTGGCTGGTTAGAGCATCATCCAGATGCACCAGTCGGGCACATACGAGAATCAGCCAATGAATGCACAAATAAGTGAAACAACAAATCGATGTTTTTCTCTCTTCCTCTCTCTCTCTAATCAATATATAAACTTAAAAAAAATAGTTGAAAGGACTCCAGAGTGGTTTTACTATCCAGCCAACGTTGAATTTCCTTGCTCTGATATGGGCCACGGGGGGTCCAGATCAGCAAAATCAGCATCACACAGGAACTTATTAGAAATGTGAATTCTGGGGCCCCAACGCAGGTCTATAGAATCAGAAATTCTGATAGTAAACCCAACAATAGGCATTTAACAAACAAACGCCTTGTGGTATACGCTACCTCAAGTTTAGTCGTCTCCAAACTTGGCGGAGGAATTTTGGGGAAAAAATAAACAAGATTCCAAAACCAGCCTCAGACCTCCTGAATTAGGCCCTAGGAGTCTGTGTTCTTTTTTGTAGTTCCCCGGTGATTCTGGTGTTAACCAGGGTTTGGGCCCAGCCTCTCCTCCATCTGGAGCTGACCCTCCTAGCGAGGGTGGGGTGGCCAAGGCTCCAGTGTCCCAGAGAACAAGGTGATTAGAACAGGTCTCCTGGCTCCTGGCTCCACACCTCTCCACACTCACTGTGTTTCCTCATTTTTTAAAATATATATATTTTTTATTGATTTCAGAGAGGAAGGGAGGAGAGATAGAAACACTAATGATGAGAGAGAATCATTGCTCAGCTGCCTCCTGCACACCCACCACTGGGGATCTAGCCCGCAACCTAGGCATGTGCCCTGAATGTGAATCAAATCGTGACCTCCTGGTTCATAGGTCGATGCTCAACCACCAAGCCATGCCAGCCGGGCTGGTGATTTATTTATTTATTTATTTTTAGTGTACCTTATTGTGTCCCAAACCAAACCATCCCCAGGAGAATCACTAGTCTATGCCGGGAAAAGGCAGGAAAGTTTGGACTTCTGGCAACTCACCTTTCTCTGGCTCCTGTCCCTGACCCCATAGGAGCTGGACTACCAAGGACTGAAACGGAGCAGGAGGTTGGGTTTCTTAACACCTGGCAGTCAGGGAAGGCTCAGTCCTTTCCATACAATAGGAGCATCTCCAGGTCAGCTGACAGTCTCCAAAGAGGGCGAGATCGCTTCTCAAGGTCTGACCAACCCTGAAAGCACAGATGTGCAGCCAGCCCGGGAGCTCATCCCGGAGGGAAGTCAGGCCATGAGAATCCAAGGTCCTCCGGCCTTGGGCAAGGGTAGCTTCTTACAGTTGCGACTTGGTGAAAAGAGCACTGGAATCAAATGGAGGAGATGGTTTCACCTGTCAATCTACTGGTCTATTTATTCATTCCTTATCCAGGCACTCATTCACTCTTTCAATAGGTCGTTTAGGGGCAGCTGCTTTGAGCCTGGCACGGCTGTTTACTAGTAGAACAGCAACATGACACCCCAAGGAATTCAGTTATGATTTTCTCAAAGGCGTTCATGCCCCTCAGAGTGTTCTTAACTCCTAAGGCCATTACAGATACCGTAAGACATTGGTAAATCCTCTTCTCGGAAAAATGTCTGTAGCCATAAAATTATTCCTGTAATTTTAGGGGGTTTAGGGTTAGAGCTCTCAGTCTTCTACCTAGGACCTCCCACCAATTCTCCTGGACACATTCTTTCCCTACTATAACATGAATTTTCTAGACTCCCTGGACCCGATAGTCCCTGACATACTCTCAAAATCTCAAAGCCCTAACCGGTTTGGCTCAGTAGCTAGAGCGTCGGCCTGAGGACTCAAGGGTCCCAGGTTCGATTCCGGTCAAGGGTATGTACCTTGGTTGCGGGCACATCCCTGGTGAGGGGTGTGCAAGAGGCAGCTGATCGGTGTTTCTCTCTCATTGATGTTTCTAACTCTCTATCCTTCTCCCTTCCTCTCTGTGAAAAATCAATAAAATATATTTTAAAAAATCTCAAAGATCAGTAATTTCAGACGGTCCACCTTATCCCCACACCCTACCCCCAGTTTCCAGAGAACTGGCCAGTTGAAATGAGATTAGGAGGAGAAAAGCAGAGAGGATCTTGAAAGTGTTTGTGGGAAAACAGAAGGTGGAGGGCACAAGGCTTTGTCCTTAGGAGAGGGAGAGGAAAAGAAAGCTGGGTGCCAGTCCGAGGTACGGTCTTCCCCGGGGCAAAGGCTGTCTGGACTGCACAGTGATAAGCCCCTCTGGAAAGCTTAGAGGCTTTAGTAACGCCCAGAAGCCAGCTCGTCAATCAGAGGAATTCCCAGGAGGTTGAGGTCATCAAATTCATCTGTGCATTCCACAAAGAAATATTGAGGAAGGCTCCAGGGACACCAGGTAAACACGCCAGGGGGGTCCCTGACCACAAGGGCTCTCAGTTTAGGGAAGCAGACAGAGCACTCGCACGTAAAACAAGCCAGCGCCTTTTAGGCAGCCATGAGCAAGAAGGGAATCAAACCGCTGAGGGGATCACCAGGGGCCGGGGCTACTTTAAAAAGGATCCGTAGCAGAGGCGAAGTTTGAGATTGGGATGACTAGCCAGGCAGGAGAAGCTGGGAGTCGGTCTTTCCAGGCAGAGGGGGCAGCAAGGGAAAAGTCCTGAGGTGGGAAAGGACTTGGCAAGGCAGTGAGGGGGAAAGGGAGGCACTGGTGTCTGAGAGGCAGTGGGATTACCCATGTGGAACCTTGTAGGTGAGGAGAAGCTGGAAGCCACTGGAAGGTTTTTCGGAGAAGAAAGAATAAATGACTTTAAGACCCTAATCTCCCTCCACTTACCTCTTTGACCTGATTGCTTCCCTCTCTTCCCCAAGACACACTGACCTCCTTGGTTTTCCACAAACAGGACCAGTCCAGGCCAGTCACCTTGAGCCCTTCACACTGGTTATTCCCACTCCCCAAAACACGTTCCCCCCACATATCCACATGGCTCACCCCTCATCTGTCAATCTTTGCTCAGATGATACCCTCTCGCCCAGCCTGTGTGGCTCAGTGGTTGAGCATCAACCCATGAACCAAGAGGTCACTGGTTCAATTTCTGGTCAGGGCACATGCCTGGGTTGCCAGCGACATCCCTAGTAAGGGGAGTGCAGGAGGCAGCTGATGGATGATGTTTTTCTCTCATTGATGTTTCTATCTCTCTCCCTGTGTGTCTCCTCCTTCCTTCTTCTTCTTCTTTTTAAAAAATATATATTTATTGATTTCAGAGGGGAAGGGAGAGGGAGAAAGAGATAGAAACATCAATGACAGAGAACCATTGATTGGCTGCCTCCTGCACACCCCACACTGGGGATCAAGCCCACAACCTGGGCATATGCCCTGACCAGGAATCAAACCCTGACCTACTGGTTCATAGGTTGATGCTCAACCACAGAGCCACATCGGCTGGACTCCTCCCTCCTTCTTGCCTTTCTATTTAGCATCAACACCTGAACTATATCAGGGACAAAAAATAAATAAATAAATAAATAAATAAATAAATAAATAAATAAATCTTCATTTTTGAGATTATACCTAGACCCCCAAACTCCCTAAATATCCCTGGCCAGGTGGCTCAGTTGGTTGGAGCATCATCCTGTACACCAAAATGTTGTGGGTTCAATTCCTTGTCAGGGTACCTGCTTAGGTTGCAGTTCAATCCCCAGTTGGGCACATAGGGAGGTAACTGATGGGTGTTTCTCTCACATCAATGTTTGTTTTTTCTCTCTCTCCCTTCCTCTCTCTCTAAAAATCAATTGAAAAAAACAAACAAGAGAGGGAAACCAAGATGGTGACATAGGTAAACACCGGAAATTGCTGCCTCGTACAACCTCTTCAAAAATACAACTAAAAGACAAAACAGACATCATCCAGAACCACAGGAAGGCTGGCTCAGTGGAAATTCTACAACTAGAAGGAAAGAGAAAAGCACACTGAGACTCAGAGGAGCTGCGGGAGTAAAGTGCAAAGGTTCGGAGGCGCACGTGGAAAGGGCTGTAACTGAGGACGTGGTTGTCTTTTTCAATCAAGAGGGAGTCTCAAGCTCCCGACTGCTCTGAACTCCAGTTCCGGGCGAGTCTGTGGGGATCCAGACTCATGCTGGGAGAAACTGGACTGTATGGCAGCAGGCGGCTTTCTCTCAGAAGTGCTTGCAGCGATTACCGCGGGACACTGAGACGTGGAGCCTCTTAGGGCAGGACTGAGGATCAGCCATAGCTGTTTGCTCTGCCCTGTTGATTCCCTGAGACCCCACCCCACCCAAGCTGTGCGCAGAGGCTTTTGCATATGAAAGGCCTGGCCCTTTGCAATCTAAAATTACCTAACAAACTCAGCTGGGTCAGAGAGACCCAGAACATCCAAAAGAAGGCCCAAGGCCCCACAGCAGCTTGCATTGCTTCACAGCTGGGCCTCATTTGGGCACCTCCAAACCCCAAACAAGGAAGGGGAATCTGCAGATCTCCTCATAGCTCCTGCTGGGTAGCCTCAGGCAGAGGCTAGATTAGCACCTCCTTAGATCCAAGAGCCAGTGTACCCAGTGGTCAGAGTGGCACCATCCAGATTACAACTCCTCAGATTCATAAGGGACACACTCTGTAGTCAGAGTTTGGGCTGGGAGCTTGCCTGCTAGGTTCTAATCCCTGCTCCCCATGTACCAGCAGGGGGATCAGCTGGGCAAGCTCCCGAACCCCTTGTGTCTTCATCCTTCGTGTGGAAAACAGGCAGAGCCGTAGTACCTACTCTGAGGGATGGAAGGTGGATTCAACGCATCAAAACCTGTAAAGCACTGAAAACCTGCCCAGGTGAACCCCACGTAAATACTGGCAGCTGAGGTTGCTGTTGCACTGTGTAGGCCTTACCCATCATCCAGGGGTGCGAATCCGGGTCCCCCCGACCTGCACTGTTTCCCACCGCATGTCCCCACCACTGCCCGTACCCGCCGGTCTGTCCAGAATTAACCAGAACAATGCTCTCTTCCAGGATCTGCAGTTCTGCTCATCTGGTCTGATCCTCCAGGTAGAATCCCTGAACGCCAGACTCCTCGATGTACAGAGAAGGAAATGCTTTTTATTTATTCATCTTTCTTTCTTAACTAGATTGTGAGCTCCTTGAAGCCAGACTGTCTCACTCCTGTATGACTAAAAAAAATTTAAAAAAATAAAAAAATTGGCGAGAAAAATGTGGGGCAAAGTCATGGAGTAGGTGTCACAGTCTCATAGGAGCGCAGGCTCTGGAACCAGACACACTGGAATCTTAAATCCCACTTTGCCACCTGCAGCCACCTGACCTGGGCAGGTTGCTGAGACCCTCTGAGCCTTCTTTCTTTTTTTCTTTTCTTTTTTTAAATATATTTTTAAGGACTGGTATGCATGCATATAAGCACAACCAACAGACGCAAGACACTGGGGCCAGGGGATGAGGGCAAGTGCCGGGGGGTAGGGGAGGCCAGGGAGAGGTCAGTGGGGGGAGGAGGGGAAAGAGACATATGTACTATTATTTGTAATACCTTAAACAATAAAAAAAATTAAAAAATATATATTTTTATTGATTTCAGAGAAGAAGGAAGAGGGAGCGAGAGATAGAAACATCAATGATGAGAGAGAATCATTGATTGGCTGCCTCCTGCACGCCCCCTACTGGGGATGGAGCCCACCACTCAGACATGTGCCCTTGACTGGAATCAAGCCTGAGGTCCTTCAGTCCACAGGCTGACGCTCTATCCACTGAGCCACACTGGCTAGGGCTGAGCCTTCTTTCTCATCTGTGCAATGCGGGCAGGGCAGCTGCCTCGGAGCCATGGTGGGGTCTGCTGGCAGACCCTGGAGCCGAGGTTGTCACCAGTCTGGCCATGGCCGTGCTGCAGGGGAGCCGGAGCCCGCCGGGCAGCACACCCAGCAGAGGCAGCCACGTACAGGAAGTACACAAGGTCAAAAGGAACACCAGCTCTCAGAGATGTCCTTTGATCACTATCATGGACATGGTGTCGAATGGAACAGAAGCTGCTGTTTGGACTTTTTTCTCTTCTAACCTCATAGATGCTTCCTTTGCTATTTTTATTCAATACAAACAGGAACAGAAAGTATTCGCGTAGCTGTACATCCAGTGAGTTACGAACAGGCGCAGAGATTGGGTAATTCCCAAACTGCCGTCTCATCGTCAGCCCACTAGGCCGAGGGATCCGGGAACGCCTAAACGACACTCTGTCCCTAGGAGCTCCGGGGCTGGCTCCAACACTCACTGAAGATTATGACAGAGGACGTGTAACAGTTCCCCCCACGCAGGGACGCCCTGCGCAGGGGATCGCACACTGGCAGTGCCTGTCCCACATTTGCTCTTCAGAAGTCTGTGAGGAATAGCAGCATCTTTGCCTCTGAGAGGTGTCTTTTCTTCCCAGGAGCTTCATTGAGGATGAGCTGCTTATTTGTTTCAAAAGCAGTCACAGCCCTGGCTGGTGGCTCAGTGCTTGGACCATCGTTCCGTACACCAAAAGGCTGCCTGTTAGATTCCCAGTCAGGGCACATACCTAGATTGCAGGTTCGATCCCCTGTCTGATCATACAGGAGGCAGCGATTGGTATTTATTATATCAATGTTTCTCTCTCTCTCCCTCCCTCTCTCTCTCTCTCTCAAAAAAAAAAAAAAAAATCAGTGAACATATCCTCAGGTGAGGATATAAAAAACAAAGCAGTTATAGAATTTTTTGATCGCCATGAACAAGAATCCAAAAATAAAAGCTATATATGAAGTGGCTTTCCAATTTTTTGGCCCTGCAATTCTGAGAGGCAGCAGCTGTAGGGGAGGTTATTGTCCCTGCAAGTCGCAGCAGGGTACCTGAGCGTACTGGGGTGTCGAAAAGACGCCATGGCTTCCTGTCCATTTTGTATTCAGAGGCACCTATAAACCAAGAGAATTTTGCACCAAAGGAGCCCCCAAATATAATTCTAAACTCAAAAAAATCTCACTCAGTTTGGCAGAGGTGGAGCTGGAATTTAGCGTTACTTAGGGTGAGTGAATTGTGCAAACAGGATCAAGGGTGGGGGTGCGGGGTTCTTAATGATTTAAGAAAATGTAAGATAACAAACTGTGCTAAGACTCCAGTGTAGGCAAGGGACATGCTAACTGTAAACCATTCTTTTCTAGATTCCCTTTTACCAATATTCGCTAAGACAGACTTTTCACCAATTAGTCTGCATTTTGTCCCAAATTGGTCAAATCTGATCGTGAAATCAAATATAGATTGAAGGCTTACAGCGAAGGGAATGTAGTCAATAATATTGTAATAACGACGTAAGGTGCCAGTTGGGTTCTTGAAATATGAGGGGGACCACTTTGTAAAGTATATGATTTATCAAACGACTGTGCTGTACACCTGAACCTAATACAACATAATATTCAATGTAAGCTGTATTGAAAAATAAAACAAGATAATAGGTTGGAGGCAGGAAGAGGGAGTTGGCTTTCTTTTGGTGGTGGCTAATGTGGGGCAATACAGAGGAAGAGGAGAGAGAAGGAAGGGAGAAAACAGGAGAGGAATGAACGGGCCCATGCTGGACTGATATGACACAGACACCAATCTGGCCTTGGAGAGTGAACGCTGGAGCGATACTCGAGTCCACGCACCCCTACGGACACCACAGAGCCCTGCCCCCACCAGGCACCCCAGGGCTTTGCCCAGATCTTTTGGGATGGCCAAGTTTCTGAATCAATAACCAGGACACACAACTGAAAGGGAAGAGCATACCTGAAATGAACACTGACTCAAAAACCCGGGCCTCTGGCCATAGCTCTCTTGAACCCCCACCTCAGACACCTGCAGCCTGAAGCGCCCCGGTGCCCTCTGGGAGGGGTCAGAGCCCTGGAAGCACGCTCCCCACCCTCTGCTCCTTGCTCTCAGGTGGAGGCGGCTGGGAGAGGGTGGGTGATCCTCTACTTATTGCCAGGGGGTTCCGATGGCACTAGCAGCCCCTCCGCCATTGCCAAGAGGTGTCTGGGAAGGAAGTCTGCCCTGGGGTGGAGCTGGAGCTGCCATTCCCAGGCAGCCAGGCACGAAGCCTTTGGCCCACTTCCCTTTCCGATTTCAGCGCGGTGGACCCTGGGGGTCACCATGGTTTGGTTCTTGTTAAAATCCTGGAAACTTGCTCTGCTTTGGGAGAGGGTCTTGGATACAGAGGAGCTAGAAGACTCTTTGTAACGCCCCCAGGTTCTGCCCCCGGGAGAACACCTCGTGGTCTTTTGCAGTGGGATGGAGAATTCGGGGGAGGGGGAGAACTGGAGGGAGCTAGCGGCCTCGGCCACCTTTGGTACAATGGTATTCTGTGTTTTTTTCTACCAGTTAGTCCTCCAGCCTGGTGTAGAGCCCCAGTGCGGCCTACCCTCCAGCCCACTTCCTCCTCTCAGGGGAGCCGGTGGCGGGAGGGGAGAGGGCGGCAGACTAAGCCGGCAGGGACCGGGAGTCCCGGCCCTGCCACCAGCATGCACTGGGTCATGGGGAATTCGTTCCCCATCTCTAGCTTGCTTTCTTTCTCCTCCAAACATGGGGATTCCACACTTTGGGTGACAACCTCTGAAATGGGGTGCAGTGTTTAAATGATACATGTGCTTCCTTCCGGGGAGAAGTGTCTGTGGCTTTCACCAGGGGCTGAGAGTCCCCCGAGGATAAGGTCATGATGAGGGCCCTGTCTCTGACTCGGGCAGCATGGAGCCCTCCCCTGGGCGCACCCTCTGCCACCTGCCGGGCTTTATGCCGGCTCTTACCGCAGTGGGCTCCCACTCGCAGCTCGGACAGAGCTCTCCGACCCCCTCTGGGACTCCTGCCACCCACAGCCATGATCCTTTGTATTTAACAAAGTCTTGTTTTGGCTGCTGAGCCAAGAGGCCAAGTTCCCATGGTGACACTGCCACCTGCCTCTCACTGGTCTCCAGTGTGCACGCTTTCCCAGGGTACATGTCCACGGGGGTGGCGGGCGGGTGGACCCCAAGGACACTGGGCAGCTAACCCTCTAGCCACTTCTCCATCCAGAACTTTTTGTTGTTAATCCCCACCCGAGGATATTTTTCCATTGATTTTTAAAGAGAGTGGAAGGGAGGGGGAGAGACAGACAGAGAGAGAAACATCAGTGTGAGAGAAACACATCTATTGGTTGCCTCCTGCAAGGGCCACGACCAGGGCTGGGATGGAGCCTGTAACCGAGATACATGCCCTTGACTGGACTCGAACCCAGCACCCTTCAGTCTGAGGGCCGGTGCTCTATCCACTGAGCCAAACCGGCTAGGGTTCAGGATCTTAACAAGAACCAAACCACGGTGATCCAGAATGTGCACCCTCACTGAAATCTAACAGGAAAGTAGGCTTTTGCACCCGGGTGCCTGGAAGTCTTAGGAGCCCAGACTCCTTCCCAGCTCCTCCCTGGGCCTCTGCTTCTCACTCAGCTCCCCTAAACAGCCCGCGGGCTCGCCGAGCAACCCCACAGCCGGGAATGGTAGGAGCGTGTGGGAGCGTCACGTATAACGAACCCGTTTGTTTCTGATTTGCTCTGTATACCAACACCTGCCCTCAGCTCCAAACCTTTATACAGGTTTAATCTTCTACCCTGCGTTCTCGGCTCGGCTCCCCTCACCAGGCTGCGGTCCCTGAGGGCAGGGACTGTGTCTGGGTCAGGCTTGATGCCCCTGTTCCCATGGGGACACTGAAGGAGGGCTCTAAAGGAGCACAGCGGGAATCCAGGCCGCCCCTTCCCTCCGTCTGGTTGACATAGTGAGAGGGGCAGCGGAGTGGGGAGAAGGCAGCGAGGAGCCGGGGGCCCACAGCAACCAAGGAACTGGCCCGCTCCTCCAGTCCACTCATTTCTCACTCTCTGGGGGCCCCCGCTCCAGGGGCTGACATGATGGAAAGAAAAACCCAGCTGGTCACCAACAGAAGGGCCTCCCCCAGGTTGCCACAGGGGACGGAAGGGGCACATTTGCCAAGAGATAGGGAACAGGGTGCATGAGCCAGGGACACCCACCCCAAGGGGAAGGTCAGGTAGCCCTGAGCATGAACGGTGTGACCTTTGCCCGAAGGTCACCCAGGACAAGAGGGCCAGCCTCCTCTGAAGGTGCATCTATCTTCCTGGGTCAAGCACCCCTTTGGCATCTGGGGAAGCCCATAGCCCCTTTCTCAGAATACTGTTGTAAAATACCTATAAGATCCACAGAATTTCAGTGGGGACAATCATGTTTAATACCGGTGATCAAAATATTTGTAAGTGTAATATAGTGATACTAGAGGCCCGGTGCACGAAATTCATGCCCCGGGGGGGGGCGTGGTCTGCTCAGCCTGGCCTGTGCCCTCTCGCAGTGCGGAACCCCTAATTCCTTACCGTCCGCCTGCTTGCTGCTTCCTACTGCTCGACTCGCTGCTCCTTAGTGCTGCCATGGAGGCTCCCACCACCGCCGCCGCTGCACTCGCCTGCCGTATGCCCAGCTTCTGGCTGAGTGGTGCTCCCCCTGTGGGAGCACACTGACCACCAGGCGGCACCTCCTATGTTGAGCGTCTGCCCCCTGGTGGTCAGTTCATAGCGACCAGTCATTCCACCATTCAATCAATTTGCATATTAGGGTTTTATTATATAGGATATGTGCATCTTTATGAGTGCCTTAAAACAAAATCTAGGAGCAAGTCTAATACCTTCATTTTGAAGTGAAGATGAATTTAAATGACATTTCAAGGTACCCCACCACAATCATAAATGATATGAAAATACCTGTGATTTCTACGGGTGACAAAGTCACAGGCGCTACTGTGATTTGAGACCCACACTCACACTGGAAGAAAATGCTCCAATTCAGTGGGAGGTGAGTGAAAATTAAGGTGTCATTTATCCCAACGGAGGCTCACTGACTCCTTTGAATCTATTTGTGGAGCTGCAGGGTTAGGAATCCTGAACCTGGGTCCTCCCACAGTCACGGGACAACAGAGGACTTCCGGGAAGTGGCTCTCAAACTGGCGACACACAAGAATCACTGGTGAGTGACACCGGCCCTGCTCCTGCCCACCTGACGGGGACTCCCTGAGGATGGGGTCCTGGCAGCCGGTATTGGTGTTTAGTTAAACTCCCTACCAGCCACCAGCCAGAGGAACAGCCACCAGAGGAGTGAGCCCCACTGTGTTAGAGGCCCGGGCACAAAAGCAAGCCTGGGCATTGCTCCCAAGACCGGAGCCTGGGCATCGCTGCCCACCCGTCAAACCTTCGCCTACTGGTAGCTGGTCCCGGGTGGGGCCTTGTACTGGGCACAGAGGACATCCTCGACCCACCTCCTCTGGCCTGGGGCTGATGGTGCTCTTTCCCGGTGGGGCCCTCCTTCTAAGCTATCACACCCTGCACCGCCGCGCCTCCTCTGCCCTCTGAGCCCCACGCCACGGTCCATCTGCAGCCTCTCCCGACCTCCCTCTCCCACAGGTGACTGCCCTGCGGCACTCCAGGCACCGCTGGCATTGTGCTCTGTGGAAATGGTGCCCCTGGAGTTGTGCAAGGGGGGGAACTGCCACCCCAATTAGAATGAAACTCCTGAGGAAGCTCTGCCTCCAGCTCTACTCCCGCTGCCTCCCTGCTCTGGCACCGGCCCTGGCTCACCCTGGACAGTGTTCTGCGCTCTGCGCCCCAGTCCCCACGTAGAGGAAGCCGCAGCGGAGTCATCGTTCTGGACTCGCCCACTGAAGATTCTTCTGCACAACCCGTTCACTTGTTTCATCATTTCAATCCACAAATGTTTGAGTACCTGCTGTGTGCTAGGTGCTTGAGCGGTATCAATGAAGAAAAGGTACAAATCTTTGCCCTCGTGGAGTTTACAACTTAGCAGGATGGGGATGGGGAGTGGGGGTGACACTGATACATCACAGTTAAGGAAATCAGACAGTGTGCTGGGGCGGGGGGGAGGGGAATGTTCAGAGTAAAGAGGTCAGGTGGTTAGAAGTGAGTTGCGCTCTTTTTTATTTTTATTTTTTTTTAACATCGTCAGTCAGCTGCCTCCTGCATGCCCCCTACTGGGGATCGAGCCCACAACCAAGGTTAGGGTGAGGTGCACTTTTTTAAAGTAACATGGTCAGGGGTGTGCATCCGAGAAGGTGACCTGTGAGTGAAGACTTGAAGGAGGGGAAGGGTGAGCCAGATGGAGAGCTCGCCCATGCAGGTGCCTGGGCGCACGTGCCTCCTTCCAGGGAAAACAGAAGCTAACCTCATGCCCTGGAGAGACACAGCGAAAAGTCTGAGGCCTGTCCCCCCTTCCTGGGGAAACAAGGAAGAAATGAAGGAAAGGGCTTTAGGAACTTGAATAAACGGAGTTCTTATTGTCTGGAAAAGACAATGCGACAATGGTGTGGGGCTGCTCTAGCGAGAACCAGCGTAGCCAGCCTCCACCCAGCAAACAATGGGGGAAGTGGGGCCGAGGAAGTGAAACTCATGAGCCAGAAACCTTGGAAGGCCCACCCCACCCAGGCCCAGCAGCTCTGGGCGGAGGGCCGGACGCCCAGCCCCAAGGCCCGGCCTTCCCCCTGCTCCGTCCTGGCACCTGTGTGGGGCCACCCTATCACCTTCCCTCTCCCTGTGCTCCTGGCATGCACAGTCCTGTGTCAGGGGCCGTGCATTGCTCTTGTCTCTGCCGCCAGAGGTTTCTGCCGCTCACTGCCACCTCAGTCCTGCTCTCAAATGAAGACCCTCAGAGCGGCCTTCCCTGCCCATCCTAGTCTGTAAAAACAGCCACCACCTCCCCCGGCCTGCTCCTCTCTACCCCTATCCTGACTGCCACCCTCCGACATCGTATTATCTATCAGTGTATTGGTTGTGTCTTCAGGCAGCAGCAAGGGAGCTCCATGGGGACAAAAACTGTGTCACAGTCATCACCGCATCCCTGGAGTCTGGACCAGTGCCGGGCACCCACCACGCACTCTGCTCAGCCCTTTCTTGGCTTAGGACAGTGATGGCTCACCTCTGACACACGTGTCAGAGGTGACACGCGAACTCATTTTTTGGTTGATTTTTCTTTGTTAAATGGCATTTAAATATATAAAATAAATATCAAAAATATAAGTCTTTGTTTTACTGTGGTTGCAAATATCAAAAAATTTCTATATGTGACACGGCACCAGAGTTAAGTTAGGGCTTTTCAAAATGCTGACACGCTGAGCTCAAAAGGTTCGCCATCACTGGCTTAGGTGATGCTGCAGAAACTACCCAAGTGCTAACCCGATTCTCTGGAAATGCTCTTCTCACAAAAGATACTCACCATATACTGGGTTGAATAGAGTACCCCCAAAATTCATGTGCACTGGAAGTTCAGAATGTGACCCTAGCTTGAAAATAGGGTCTTTGCATGTATAATTGAGTTAAAATGAGGCCATCCTGGATTAAGATAGGCCTTAATCCAGCCGTGGGCAAACTACGGCCCGTTTGAAATGAATAAAACTAAAAAAAAAAAGACCGTACCCTTTTATGTAATGATGTTTACTTTGAATTTATATTAGTTCACACAAACACTCCATCCATGCTTTTGTTCCGGCCCTCCAGTCCAGTTTAAGAACTCATTGTGGCCCTCGAGTCAAAAAGTTTGCCCACCCCTGCTAATCCAATGGTTCTCAACCTTTTGGCCCTCTAAATACAGTTCCTCATGTTGTGACCCAACCATAAAATTATTTTTGTTGCTACTTCATAACTGTAATGTTGCTACTGTTATGAATCGTCATGTAAATATCTGATATGCAGGATGGTTTTAGGCGACCCCTGTGAAAGGGTCGTTCCACCGCCAAAGGGGTCGCGACCCACAGGTTGAGAACCGCTGCCCTAATCCAATTGTCCTCATAAGAAGAAAAAAATGTAGACATCGAGGGAAGAAGATGTGAGACAGAGGAGAAGGCCATGTAACCACGGTGGCAGAGATGGAGTGAAGCACCCACAAGCCCATGATGGCAGCGCCCCCCACCCCCACCCCCACCCCCACCCCACTGCCCCAGGAGCTTGGAAAGGGGAAAGGATAGTCTCCTAGATTCTTCAAAGGGGGCATGGCCCTGCTGACACCTACTTTCTGACTTCTAGTCTCCAAAACTGAGAACGAAAGCATTTCCAGTGTAAGCCAGCCGGTTATGGAGCTCTGTTAGGGCAGCCCAGAGACGCTGACGCCCGAGTGTTATCTGAACTCATCTTATAAGCGGCCAGAGATGGGTCACTCCATTGGCTGGGCGCCCACCCCCGGAGGGCCCCCGGAGCAGTAGGCCTGCCCTGCCCTCGAGGAGCTGGGAACGACGGGAAGACGTGGTTCACAGCCTGTTCCTGCCAGGGCGTCCCTGCCAATTCTCAAAACTGCTCTTCCAGAAGAAGGAAGTGCTGGGCCTGCAGGGAAGCAAGTGACATCGTGGAGGCAAACGCTGACTGAAAGGAAAGTGCTGAGTCCCTGTCAGCAGGATGTCATCACAGAGCGGCGCTGACCACTGCACACACAACGCCAGGCACGTCTGTCATTTCAGGTGCTCCAACTACAGCTTTTAAAATGATTTGATTGAGAAGAAAGGAGAAGGAGAAAGGGCTAGAAACATCAATGACGAGAGAGAATCATTGACCGGCTGCCTCCTGCAAGCCCCACACTGGGGATCAAGCCCGCAACCTGGGCATGTGCCCTGACGGGGAATCCAACCATGACCACCTGGCTCATAGGTGAACGCACAACCACTGCGACACACCGGCCGGGCTTTTGAGATATATTTTTTAAAATATATTTTATTGATATTTTACAGAGAGGAAGGGAGAGGGTTAGAGAGTTAGAAACATCGATCAGCTGCCTCCTGCACACCTCCCACTGAGGATGTGCCCACAACCAAGGTACATGCCCTTGACCGGAATTGAACCTGGGACCTTTCAGTCTGCAGGCCGACGCTCTATCCACTGAGGCAAACCGGTTAGGGCTGGAGTTTTTTTTATTCTTCTTCCATACGAAGCCTTCAGAATCCAGGTGTGCACAGCTCCCCTCAGTCCAGACCAGCAACATGCCACATGCTCCGTGGCCACGCGTGGCTAGCAGAAGCCACACTGGACATGCAGCCATGGAGGCCTCCAGACAGGCCCGCTGTGCCTCCCATGGGCCTGTGGGCCTCCAGGGCTCCATCAGTGAGCGCTGGGAAGCCCGTCAATCCCCCCGACACTGCTGGCCAGAATTCGAGCCCCTGTGCTTTTTCCCCAGGAGAGGTTCGATAGTTTTACTAGGTTTTCAAAGGCGTCTGGGCCCCTCCACGGGGTGAAGAACAGCTGCAGTGGTTACGGACGCACAGGCTGAGGACGAGCCCCGCTCCTTCACGTGGGGGTCCAGGGGTCTGTGACAGACAAGGGGGCGCCTTATTCAAGGGAACATACCGTTTCATGACACAGTTTGGACTAAAGGCCACAGTTCGGGATTATTTTAGCTGCCCCCCCAGCCTCCCCATCCCCATCCCCACCCCCACCCCCTGCCCCGGCCTCCCACACTCCTGCCCCAGCCGCTCAGGGCAGCTGAGATTCTCGGTGTGACATCAGCAGCGAGGAGTGTGGGGGGTGGGAACCGAAGTCAGCAAACAGTTGTTTCCACAGCTTCTTGTGCCTACAAGGATGACACATCTTTTGTACTCGTCTTTGTTCTCATACGAGTTTCCACAGAAATGACAGCTTCCTCTTTTTTTTTTCCTCTTGTCCCATCTTCCTCATCAAGAGCCTAACCTCTGTGAGTCTCCGCCTGCCCCTCAGAGGGGGGCTCCTTCACCCCCTCCACCCATCACCCAGGGCAGACCTACCTGAAGGCTCTTTTATGAGGGTCCCCAAATCCCGCTGCTCCTCAGAATCGCCTGGGGGTGGGGTGGGGGTGGGGGAACTCCCCCTGAGCCTCTGGAACGGCCCAGGATCCTCTCCTGATGGCTGAGTCCGTTTGCGTTTGCCTTTGGCTTGTTTCTCTTCCCTAACGGAGGTGGCATGGCAGGGGGCGAGCAGGCTTGGCCATCCCCTGAAGTGTGAAGCTGGCTCCCTGTCACTTTCTAGCTCTGTGACTTCGGGCGATTTTGTGTTAACCTCTGAGTCGCTGTTTCCTTACCTGCAGAATGGAGCCAGTATGAGATTCAATCGTCCGCAGCTGTAAGATCCCCGCTCTAGGTCCTCCCGGGTGCCAGCCTCCGAGGCCTCACCTCCACCCTCTGCCCCCCCCCCTGCGCGCCCCCCACGCCCCATGCTCCCCCATCCAACTGGGATGTTTCTTTGAAGATCGTGGCCCAGTGGCTTGAAGAACCAGATGTTTCAGACACCAGCATATTCCGGGTGAAGACACTTCCCTGAGTTCCACCCAAGATGCTGAAGGACGGAAAAAAGAATATTCCTGAAACCAGTTTCTGTCTTGACACGATCCCAAGCAACACTCCCGATTTCCCGCCCAGTCAGTGGCTGGAATCTTCCAATTTCCTTCGACGGAAGCGTTAACGTTGACTCACTTAGAGATAATGTAATTTTTTAAAGTCCATAGACTCCCAAGTAAGACATGGTTTCAGAAAGTCCCATGTTGGATTCCTCTCAAAGATCCCGGAGAGGGCTGCCATGAGGAACAGCATGGGTTTCCCGTCCCGGTGCTGGGTGATGACGGGGGAGCAGGGAGCAGCCTCGGCCTCCCAGAACGTCCTGACATCCACACTTTCCTCCCCTCCCCCCTGCGTGGACCTCATCCCATACAGGCCAGGCTCCTCCTGGCGCCGGGACACCGCTGAACCACCCTGGCCTCAGTCCCCCTCGTCACACGAGCCTCTGTTCCTCCCCAGCCCTTCTCATCCTTCACATCTCGCCTCCTCCCAGGAATGTCCAGGCCTCTCCAGGTCCCTAGGTTTGCAGGCTCCTTCTGAGTTCCCAAAGCCTTCGTTACCTGCCCGTCCTCCTGACCTCTGTACTGGAAGCTGGAAGCCTGGGTTCCTAGGCAGGGCCCAGGACAGGCACCTTGCACAGAAGTGTTCAGTCAAGTTTAACTGATTGCTGGATCCCATAAGCCCTCCAAGGGGTGGAAGTGGAAATTCACATTAACTTAGGGCCTCGTCTAAATTATGTCAGCCTGAGAACTGGGCCTGCCAGATTCACGTTTAGGTCAAGCCCCATCCAACCTGAAGTTGCATAAGAGAGGAAACAAGAGTTGCTACAAAACAGCCTAACCGCAGTGTGCACATATCTTGTTTGTTATCTGCAGTGACGCGTTTGGTTTCAGACGCATAGGCCTATTGCAAGATTAGTGTTCCGGTTCAGGCTCTAGGTCTTCGCTATTAGATCAGCTGGCGGCAGTGAGGGATGAGCCTCTACGCAAGGTTTTTCTGTCACTTTCAGAAAAACTTTCATAAATGGGCTTCCCTTCAGCAAAATGAGCCACGAAGTCAAGGCAGAAACATGTTGGGAAGGAAAAAAAAAAAAATCCTGCCCAGGGTGTGTTTTTCCTGAGTCGTTAGCTTATTTTAGTTCATGGGCGTAATGTTGTGTAATTAATCCAGGTTCCCTTTTCTCATTGATTGCTGGGAGCTTAGAGCCAACCCTGTGACCCCCCCAAAATGAGGATGTCAATTTCAGTATTAGTCTCTTCATGGATCCATTTTATGTTCATTTCTCCGCTTTTTTCTCTATTTTTATCATCAAAATTTGTCTTAAGTCCTGTTTAAAATAAGGATGTGGGCAAGAGAAGGAAAAATGGTCCTTGCCCTCAAGGAATCAAGAAGAGATAAATAAGGAGCTAAGTAACAATAATGAAAAAGATATTATGAGAGTTAACATTTATTTAGCACTTATGCAAGGCAGTATGGTACGTATCATCTGACTAAATTCCCCCAACAGGCTCACCAAACTGTTTTCCCCCAAAATTAGTATTATAGATGGAGAAAGGGAACCCGAGAGAGATTAAGTCATGAGCCCAGACCACACAGCTGTTGAATGGTGTCAACGTAAGAAACATTCAAATCTGTAGATAATTTTTGTGAGTTTATTTGAGTCAAACTGACGACAATCACCAGGAAGCGAAACCTCAAGGGATTGAGATAATGCTCCAGAGAATGGCAGTTTTGCATCTGATTTTATACATGACAATCCAAAGAGAAGACACAAGTGGGTTACATGAAACCCATTGGTGATAGGTTAGGGAGGTGGGAGAAAGCAAAGCGCAAAGTGTGGGGTGGGGCTGGGCACTGACCTCTGGGATTGGATAGAGAGTAAAATGAGCCCTGGCCAGCGGGCTCAGGTGGTTGAGCTTCGTCCCGTGTGCCCAAGGGTCCCTGTTCAATTCCAGGTCAGGGCACATGCCCAGGGTTCGGGTTTGGTCCCTGGTTGAGGAGTGTGTGGAAGGCAACCGGTCAATGTTTCTCTCTCACATTGATGTTTCTCTCTCTCCCTCCCTCCCTCTCTCTCTAAAATCAATTTTTTTAAAAAGCAAAATGATAGATATATACCTCTTTTACATAGGTGTGTACATTGGGTGGGGTCTGAGGTGTCCAGAGAAAGAGAAGTTACCCTGACATTCCAAAGGTATGTTTTTGTAGATGCCAAAAGACAGTAGGCTTCATTCAGGTGAAAGTTGACCTTTGTCAAGGAAGATACCAGCCTAGTACATGACCACCCACCATAAACTGCTTTTAGTGAAGAAGTTTTCATTTCAGACCATCCTATGGGGTTACTTTAGGTCTCTGAGTGTGTCAGGCCATCCCACAGGCCTCCCCTGAGCTTGTCAAGTTTAGTAGGTGCTCCCTTTTCATCCACAAGAGTATAGCTGGCCCCAAGTCCAAGTGTGGGTGATGCCAAAGCTTGGACTCATAGGCACGATATCTACAAAATCAAATGTTAGGGGCAAAAAGTGAAGGTGCCATAGTGGGGTTTGTAGAGAGTCAGTGGAGTTAACATAACTGCGGGCCAGCCTGCCCTAACGTATGCCAATGTCTTTGACTCAAGCAGAGAATATTACTACTAGGCACATAGCACCTTGGTTGTAATAGCAAACAGCTAAGAAAGCAAAGAGCCTGAGGGTCTCCATGCTCCTGCTGCTAACTTCCCCTCAAACCCAGACTTCAGGGCGTTCACGGGCAGCACACCCGCTGAGGGCAAGGACTGTGTCTCATTGTTGACGCTGCAGATGAAGACAGCTATACCCAAACCCACAGAACTGCATTCTGGTCACATCCATAACCACACATCCAGGCCCCACAGAATCCTATAGAGGCACCTGCCTTTACCATGAAAACATTGCTCACAGAAGCGGTGCACAACTTATCAAATTTCAATAAAAGGAAAAAGATAGTAAGCTGGCTATTCTATATACAGAAATAACCAATTAAAAGCAGGTCTGGCCTGGCCCATGTGGCTCAATTGGTTGAGCTTCGTCCTGTGCACCAAGAGGTCACGGTTCAATCCCCGGTCAGAGTAATGCCTGGGTTTCAGGCTCAATCCCCAGTAGGGGGCTTGTAGGAGGCAGCCAATCGATGTTTCTTTCTCTCATTGATGTTTCTACCTCTCTCCCCCACTCCCTTCCTCTCTAAAAATCATTTTTAAAATATAAATTAAAAACAAAAACAAGTCTGCATCCAGAGTAAAGATTCAGGGCTTAGTAGGCAGTTCACACTTAGATGGCCGAGACACTGATTTCCACCAGTGCTGATGTGGAATTAGTAGAAGTGGGGTCACCCCTGGGGTGTGTGGACAAAAAAGGGGTGCTGTAATAGATCATCAATTCCTAACTGGGCAGGTCATGGTGGGTAGTCATGTCCTAGGCCTATAACTTCTTTCATGAAAGGTGTGTAAGCCCAGCCTGTCAACTGTTCTGGTGCATCTAGGTTAGCACACCTTTGAAATATCAGAAGTCACACCCCTCAAAGGCATGACCACCCTCCTGTAATCCCATCCCCACCTTCCTTTTGTGTAGGCCTCCCAGGTGTAAAACCCGTGGGGTCAGACCGGACCTGGGTTCAGCAACCTCAGTACTTGAGTTCTGGCTAGAAAAGAATTCAGAGCCAAGACTCAAACTATAAGAGAACATTTCTTTAGAAAATCACAGAGGTGGAAGAAGTAATTCGTAGAAGAAATGGGCTTGAGACGGAGGAGGGCAACGGTAACAGGCCTGGGAGGATGGGGAAGGGGAGGGGAAAGGGAAAGGCAAGGGCGTGCTCCGGGAGGGAGAGCGCTCTAAGTCCTCCTCCTAAGGGTTTGAAGGGTGGAGATGTTAGGGGAGGTCCCAGGGCAAGATCTCAATAGCCTATTCGGCAGCTTTCCAGGTGTGTCCTTTCAGGGTCTAGGTCTCCACTGATTGATTGGTCAGTGCTGGGGAGGAGGGGTTATTATCCAATGCAGCTGGTCCTGAGGTCAGCCATGGGGTCGCTGGTCTGGTTTTGTTGCCTTTCTGGGCCTGGAACTGAATGGACTTTAGCAGTCCATCGCCTTAAACACTCGGCCACCTCATCAGCTCTGAATGGATTTTAAAAATGGACTTTAAAAAAGGCTCAGTGGAAGAATTATGGGGACACATAGCTGCTGCCTCCAAGACAATGGCCTGCATGACATCCTGAGAAGGAGAGCCCTGCGCCAGGGAAGGGGTGGGGGGGAGGACCCCCATCCTGTGCACTCCCTGCACATCCTGGCGGGACTGGCATAGGTGGAGTCAGTCCTGCCACTCCTCTTGATTCTTCTGTGAAGCAGTCAAGAACTCGAGTGTCAATGACCTTCTACTATGAATTCCAACTTGAAGAATCACATGAAAACACACCTTCCCTCCCGTCCACACCATGGAATGAGTCGACTCCGGCGCAAAGTGGCCTAATGAGCGAGTGAGTGAAGCAACATCAAAAGGACCTGAGTACAGCCAAGACCCCTCTCTGACCCGGTGTGTCCAGATCGTAAGCTGAAGTCCCAATTTAAAAGGCGGGCGTCTCTCCCGGTGCCCTGGGCGGTCCCTCGGGTCTGTCTCTTGCTGCAACCGCGTTTGGACGGAACAGACCCAGGGACATTCCTTTTTCCAGGTTCCAACCACCCTCCAACCTCCTTCCTAGTCACACCTTCGGAACCACCTCAGCCATCCTCAGCCTCGAGACCAGCCAACGTCATTTTTCCTACCTTAACTCCTTATTGCAGCACAACCATGAGCTCCCAGATTCGTCAGAATTTTTCCCCCGAGGAGGCGGCTGCGGTCACCCCCTGGCCACCGGCACCTGCGGGCCTCCTACATGCACCTGTCCCTGGGCGTCTATTTCCACCCCGATGATTGGCTCTGGAGGGCGTGGGCCACTTCCTCACACACTGGCAAAGCGTAAGGGCGCCCAGCATCTCTCTTTTTAAAAATATGTTTTTATTGATTTCAGAGAGGAAGGGAGAGGGAGAGAGAGAGAGAAACATCAATGATGAGGGAGAGTCATTGATCGGCTGCCTCCTGCACATCCCCTGCTGGGGATGGAGCCCGCAACCCAGGCATGTGCCCTGACTGGGAATCAAACCGTGACCTTCTAGTTCATAGGTTGATGCTTAAGCACTGAGTCACCCCGGCCAGGCCCAGCATCTCTTAAAGATGTACAACTGGCGTAACAGCCCCCTTCTCTTCCAGGGTGACGTGCTGAAGCGTCTCAAGATGAGTGGGCAAAACTCAGGGTGTCATGGAAGCTGCCATGGGAGAGCCGCCCTGGCCTTGGAGAGGAACCTGAGCCAGGCCCTTCTGGGTCTGCAGGCCCTGGGTTCTACCCGCACAAACCTCTGTGACTTCCTGGAGAACCACTTCCTGGATGAGGAGGTGAAACTCATCAAGAAGATGGGCAACCACCTGACTCACCTCTGCAGGCTGCCGCCCCAGGCTGGTCTGAGTACCTCTCCCAAAGCCTCACCTTCCAGCAGGACTAGGAGCCCTTGGCGCACAGGGGCCTTTGAGGAGCCCCTCTTCATTTCCCTGGTGTCTGGCTCTGGCCTCTGTCTCTCCCTGAAACCACTAGCCATCCTTTTAAGCACCCTGGAGTCCTCTCCCATGCATTGGGCCACATGGAAAGAATAAAGCTTTTTGCGGCAAAATAATAAATAAATAAATAGAAGGTGGGTGTCTCAACCAAAACTGCAGGAAGGACCCCCCCTTGTTGATTAAAGCTCACGTTTCCAGAGAGATTGGCGTCCTTGTTCATCTCAGAGCAGCTGGCATAGAGCCATTCCTTCCTCTCCACAGCCAGGTGGTCCCTCCCTCCCCTGGTTCATTACACGTCCTGTCCTGAGCAGTGCATTTCCCCCAACACCACACACTCTGTGCTCTGTGCCTGGCACTGCTCTCAGAGCGGGGGTTCCACGACTCTGTTCCTGCCCTCCCAGAGCTGGCATTCTTGGCCTTTCCACCTTCATTTCCTCCGTGAATCTGCCCCTCCCAAGTCATGACCTGCAGCTGGGACCTGACACCAAGGGCAGCCCATTATCACCTCAGATACAACATGACTCGGTGAATTTTTCTCTCTGGCCTCCTGCATTTTACATCCCCATCCCTGCCAATGACAGCATCACTCCTCACCAGTCACCCCAGACAAAGCTTCGGCGGCAATACAAGTGGGTGGCATCTACTGAGAGCTGACTATGCTCCAGGCACACTGTTATCTGATTTAACGCTCATCAACAAGCGATGAGGTGAGCTCCTTGGAGGAGAAGAGGGAAGCTCAGGAAAGTTCATTACTTCGCCCGAAGTCACACAGCTAGAAAGCAGCATCACCAGAACTCAGATCCAGATCTATTTCCAGCGGGCAGCAGGTTTTCTTCAGCGTGTCCAAAACCCTTAGGAATCCCTGAGACCTTTGCAGGGGTCTCTGAGGTTGAAACTATGTTCACAACAATTGTAAGGTATTTTGCCTTTTTAGCTGTCATTTTCTTACAAGGGCACCATGGGTTTTCAGAAGCTACGTAATATGTGGCATCACAGTAGACTGACTGCAGAGACAGATATAAGCATCCAGCGAGCTGCCTTTCTCCTAAGCTGGACATCAAAGAGACTTGAAAAAACGTAAAAAGCCGTGGCCAGTGTGGCTCAGCTGGTTGGGCATCGTCCCATACACTGAAGGGTTGCCAGTTCCTGTCCTGGTGAGGGCACATGCTCCTTCCCTGGAGGCAGCCAATCAATGATTCTCTCTCATCCTTGAAGTTTCTATCTCTCTCCCTCTCTCTTCCTCTCTCTCTAAAAATTAATAAACAGGTTGCACGCTCATTCACTGAGGTTCAGTTAAAAATAATGTTAAAAAAAAACTTCTCACTAGTTTTTTTTTCATTTTGGAATATATAGTTAATATAAAATAGGTTAACATGCAATGGATTTGTTATTTAGATTTTTTTCTTAGTTTTAATGTCTAATATGGTAAACATCAATGGATATAACCCACAGCAACAACATTCAATACTTTTAACAAGTATAAAGTGGTCTGGAGATCACAAAGTTTAAGAGCCACTGACCTGAAGCTTCTTTTACTGTCTTTCTTTGCATTTCCTCAGCATCTCACATCTAAATTTGTTTTCGAACCTTCAGATGTTTTCTGGCCTCCAGGCTGCCCTTGACCCTCACAGATAGCAGCTGCTATTTGTGGGTTTCTCTTGCTGTTTTCTGCCCAACGTTCCTTGTCTTTTTTACTATTTTAAATTATGGATCTATATTATATTTATTTTTAACATTTTAGGGCAAATAATTTAATACGACATGTGCTCCCATGTGTATTGTATATCACTTTAGCAGTAATTCGTATCCCTTGAAAATCCATGGTTAAATCTATTTCTTCAAAGTGTGGACAAAAAGGGGCCACATGCTAACCTGACCAGCTCAGGGAGGGCCTGTGTAGGTGGCCTTGCAAACTCAGACCTGAAGTAACCACGAAGGAGGGTCTGAAATTAAAACTTTTTAAACTGAAAGCAGATTATGGTGGGTAATCATGTCCTAGGTCATTATCTTCCCTGACAAAGGTCAATCTTGACCCTAATTGAGCCTGTCTGTTGTCTTTTTGCATCTACGATAACATGCCATTGTCAAAGTAATTTTTCTTTTTCTGGACCCCTCAAAGCCCAGGCACAGCTCTGCGGAGACCACAGATCCCCTCATTGCTATTGAGTTCATTGTCGACTGCTAACTATCCTGCACCACCGAAGTACAAGACGTGTGTGCCTACCCTTTTACTTTTTATCCCATCCCAGAGTTTCCCCTGCTCTGCTTTCTCCCGCCTCCCTAATCGACCATCAATGGATTTCATGTAACCCACTGACATCTCCTCTTTGGATTGTAATGTATAAAACAAAGTGCAAAGCTGCCATTCTCTGGAGCATTACCTCAATTGGTTGAGATTTTGCTTCCTGGCATTTGTCGACAGTTTGGCTCCAATAAACTCACAAAAATTCTTCACAGGTTTGAATGTTTCTCACAGTGACAAGAGAATCATGCTTAAAATATTCAGGAGAACTACAAAAACAGGACTGTTTTAAGACAGTGGTTCTCAGATTAAGCTTTCATCAGTTACCAGGAGGGCTAATTGAAACCTAGACTGCTAGCTCCACCCAGAGTTCATAGGTCTGGGTGGGGCCTAAGAGTTTGCATCTGCAACAAGTTTCTAGTTCCCGCTGCTGATCCAGGGACCACCCTTTGAGAATCTCTGTTCTAAGGAAATAACTCCCAGTTTCTATTTTTTTTAATATATGTGTTTTATTGATTTCAGAGAAGAAGGGAGAGGGAGAGAGTTAGAAACATCCATGATGAGAGAAAAATCATGGATTGGCTGCCTCTTGCACACCAATCGAGCCCACAACCTGGGCATGTGCCCCGACCGGGAATCGAACCGTGACTTCCTGGTTCATAGGTGGACGCTCAACCACTGAACCATGCTGGCCAGGCTACCAGTTTCTATTTTTTACTCAATTGAATTGCCATACACATGTTTGCTTCACGTGAGCTTCATATAATAGCAATATTACATATTCTCATTCAAAATGGGGCTTAGTGAGAACTCACTGGTAACTTGAATTGGTTGGTGATTTTTTTATTTTTATTTGAGATTGATATCTTTCTCCTCAGGCATGGCGTCAGAAGTCTTTTCTTTTTGTATTTATTTGTTTGTTTGTTTGTTTGTTTACTCTTTTCATCGCAATGACAGAAACTCAACTTGAATTGATCTAAGCATAAGAGAAAACCTATGGAGTGGGTCAGGGCTTCAGGCCGGCCTTGGGTTCGGGCATTACAGTCATTATCAGGAGTCTGTCTGCTTTTGGGGCTCTTTCCTCATATCATCTCTGTTCTTAGGCAGGCTCTCTCCCAACATGGTGACAGGGTGGCCCCCGCAGCTGCAAGCCAGGCTCGGACCAGCCTGGGAATCTCCGTGGAAAGATAAGGATCCTCTATTCTAGCAAAGTCCAAGGGTTGACGGTACCTCGAATGCTCTTGTGTGTGGTAAAATACACAGGCCCCACAATGTACTGTTCTAATAATTTCCAAGCGTGCGGTTCTGTGGCATTAAGTGCATTCACATGTGCAACTGTTACCACCATTGTTCTCTCGGAGTCACAGTCTGCTGGTTTTCCTCTAAGAAACCACCCATGCCCAACTCCATGCGGTCTGGTGGGCTTCCTCTATGTCAGCTCCGGCGTGCGTCTGAAACCCACGCCTGGCCAAATGAGAGTTGTCTCTCAGGCCACAGTGTTTGATGCAGGGACAGCCCGAGACAGAAACTGGGTCAATGGGCGGATACTCATCATCCTGGGTTATGTTGAAACTACCGGGAGAGGGGACTCAACGTTGCCAAGCTGGTGAGATGTCAGCCCGGTGCCCCCAGGAGCCGCTCATAGAAGGAGATTACCTGCAAACCAAAAGAGAGAGAATCAGGTCCAGACACAGGGAGGAGAGAAAGATACAGGGGCCTCAGTTCTTCACGCCTGCGTAGAGCCTTTTTTTCTTCCTTACAAAGAGTCCCGATTAACACAGACAGTAGGCAGAACACTGATCCCCTGTGCCTACCCTCAACATGCCCATGTTCTGATCATACTAATCCCTAGAACCCAGGACTGTTACATGGCAAAGGGAACTTAAGGAACTTAAGGCTGCAGATGGGATTCATGCTGCTAATCAGATGATCTTAAAATAGGACCAGCCTGGATGACCCAGGTGGGAGCAATGTGCTCACAGGAGCCCTTCAAAATGGAAGCGGGAGCAGAGGCCAGAGTGACGGGATGTGAGGAGGACGCGACTCACCTTTGCTGGCTTTCAAGAGGAAGGGGCCACAGGCCAAGGACGGCAGGAAGCTTCTAGAAGGTGGAAAAGGTAAGGAAACAGGTTCTTAGGAACGCAGCCCTGCCAACACCTTCGTTTTCGCCCAGAGACCAACGTCCGACTTCTAACCCGTACAACCACGAGGTAATTCGTTTGTGTCGTTTTGTAAGCCGCCCACCTTTTGGTCATTTGTTAAAGCAGCCACCAAGGGTGTGGTGGTTTGTTACAGTTTAGTTTAGGAAATGAAAACGCCTGTATTTTACCAGTTGCCTCCTAACAAAGCCCTGTCACATCCCAGCCACCAGCTCCACCTGCACAGTCAGGTCCGCGCTGGGCCACCAGGTCTGGCCTAAGCCTCTCAGCCTCCTGCCTCCGGAAGTGCTTCTTTCAGTATTTTCCTCAGTCCTGGTTTTCTCGTTTTCCTCTCTGGGCCTTTGGTGTTAACACTGAGCCAACCCTCCTTCCCTCTCTTCCCCCACAGGGAGCCGTGCTCTGCCTTCTGCCCATTGTAACCCCACCGACCCTTCAGGGCTCGGCTCTAGTCCCACCTCCCCTAGATGGCCGTCATCCTCAGCCCCCACACACAGACGCTCCTCTGGCGTGGACCACTCCCGCCTGTGCTCTTGCTGTTCAGATGAGAGAGGCCGTTTTCTTGCCTGGCATGGGCTGCAGATCCTTGAGGGCCTGCCTCTTCCCAGACTGTATCGCAGCACCTCCACGACCTCTTCTTGGGAGAAATCAGCTCTGAGGAGGCAAGCGATGCCCTGAAGTCTCTAGGGTTCAGTCCACAGATCTTTCCACTTTCCCCTCTGGCCTCCAGGCCCAATCCAGAGAGTTGTTGCATGTGTGGCTGTTTGACTGCTTGCTATCTCCACAGCCAGCCCGGCCGGCATTCTGCATGGCTCCCTTCCCGCACTGCCCCTAAACCAGTCTTTGAGCCAAGTCTGGTTTGTATGAGCAGAACCAGGGCTGTCCTCCAGGCCCAGCACAATAAGATGAGGTCTGTGTGTCCTTTCCCTCCTCTCCTGTGCGGCTTGAATGAGTTACGCTTAGGGACCTGGACTCACTGTGGGGTGATCTATGGTTTTTTGTTGAGCCCTTTGTACTAACCACAGAAAGAAAGCGAATGTTAAGTGGCTTGAGTGAGATCCCTGCTCTTCTCTGAGCCTTGGTTTTTTTTAATCTGTAAATTAAGGAGTTTGTGCCTTTATGCTCAACCTCACTGGTCACTCACAAAAATGCAGATTAAAACAGGTGCCATTTTCACCCACCAGGTAAGCAAAAAGTTACATCGAATGTTGGCGAGTATGTGGGGAAACATACATGTGTGCACTACGTGTGGGAATGTGAATTGCTGCAACTCTTGGGGAGAATAATGTGGTAATGTCTTAAAGTAAGAATTACGCACACGGCTAGAGGTCAGGGTGGAGGGCACCCCTGGGAGGGGCTTATTGTGGAGGCCAGGTGCTGCCAATGTTCCATTTCTTGGTCTGAGTACGGGCACCACTTGTGTGTTCGATTGGTGAGAATTCATTAAACTATACATTTATGATGCACGTTCTTTTTGGTATGTATGTTATACCCCAGTAGAAAGTTAAAATAATGTATGCATGTCCTTTGGTCTGATAATTTCACTTTTAGAAATCTACCCTACAAAAATAAAAGCACCAATAGGTAAGGTTTTATTCACAAGCGTGTTTATTGTTTGTAGTGACATGAAAATTGAAAACAGCCTGACTACTCATCAGAGGAAACAGGTGAATAAATAGGGTATACCCATGCGATGGACTCGGAAGCAGCTTATTAATGAATTAAATGGGGGTAAAAAGTTGCAGAGTAAGACGGATAATATGATTCCATTTTTGTAAAAGAACAAACTTGAAGGAGCCAGTGTTCCTGTTTGAATACATGTATCTGAGCACAGATAAAGGTGGAGAAGGCACCCACTTAGGTGCAAGGCTGGAGGAGAATGAGGGGGGATTTTTACGTGTCTCTATACAGTGGGGCCTTGACTTATGAGTTTATTCTGAGGCCGAGCTCGTTAACTCAAATTACTCTGTCAACTCAATGCAAAAAATCCGCCGAGAGACAGCTGGTATCTCAAAAACCTCGTTAGTCGGGACACTCCTAAGTCAAGGCCCCACCGTACTTCACTCGTAACAAGCATATATTTTGTTTAATTTAAAGTTTTAGTAAACCAAGAAAAAGGAAGATGGGGGATCCAGGTCAGAGTGGCTCCCCATGGGGAGAGCAGTGAAGGGAAGCCCCAGGCTGATGGCTTAGCATCAGATTTAGAGAACAGTCCGTGGGAACAGAGCAGGAAGGAGGGGGCTCTTGGAGGGAGATGTTTGGGGGAAAGAATGAATAGATAATTAATGGTGAGTCTGACATCCAGGATCTAAAGGCAAACACTGAGGGAGCAAAAAGGCAGTTAGAAACTCCAAGAAGAACATAACTCTGTGCAAGAAAGGAATATAATCATAGTGTATTTTATTTAATTCCGCAGTGGTGACATTTACATAATCATTGTAAAGCTCATTCACATTATAAACATTTAGAATCCCACAAAGAAACAAGAGCTTGAGTCTGACAGAGTAAAATGTGTACACAATAGACTGCAGATTTACCAACAGTGCCAATGTGTACATGAAAAGGTGGGTGACGTGGAGGTCGAAGAAAAGTTTAAAGGGAACTAATAACCTTATCTTGGTGAATGGCCAAGAAATAGAACAATACACATGTATATGCATATATATTTACATATATTTAATTATATATTTACATATGTATATACATACAGGGTGTCCCCCCCCCAAAATGTATGCACACTCTAACAGCTGATAAGCTCAATTTTGTAAATAAAATGTATTTCAATAAACTGCCTTTATAATGATTCAAAGTGTGTATATATTTTTGGAGACACACATATATAAATATATATACACACACACATTCATTACACATTATTATATATAACATATAGTGTAACCCAAAACAGTTAATTTTGAGAGCTATATTGAAAGTGAGGAGGGGAATTAAGGTATTGCAAGTAAGCTAAATCCCTTACTATCATTGGAAGAAGTCAATTGATAATGTTTTAAGTTGATAAAGTAAGAAAGAACGATATGGCCCTAGCCAGTTTGGCTCAGTGGATAGAGCGTCAGCCTGCGGATCAAAGAGTCCCGGGTTCAATTCCAGTCAAAGGCATGTACCTTGAATGCAGGCTCCTCCCTGGCCCTGGTAGGGGTGCATGCAGGAGGCAACCAATCAAGGTTTGTTAATTCTCTCACATGGATGTTTCTCTCTGTCTTTTCCTCTCTCTTCCTCTCTCTCTCTCTCAAAAAACAATGGAAAAATATCCTCGGGTGATACGAACATGTTATTACTATGTCCAGGTAACCACCAAAGATAGTTAAACAGGATCCCTCCTGGGAGTGAGATCATGTGGTACTTGTCTTTCTCTGACTGGCTTATTTCACTTAGCATGATACTCTCCAGGTCCCTCCACACTGTCTCAAAGGGTAAGAGATCCCTTTTTATTGCTGTATAGTATTCCATGGTATAAATGTCCCACAGCTTTTTTTATCCATTCATCTACTAATGGGCACTTGGACTGTTTGCAGATCTTAACTATTGTAAATTGTGCTGCTATGAACATAGGGATGCATACATTTTTTCTGATTGGTGCTTTAGGTTTCTTAGGATATATTCCTAGAAGTGGGATCACGGGGTCAATGGCAGTGTCATATTTAATTTTTTTGAGGAAACTCTATACTGCTTTCCATAATGGCTACACCAGTCTGCATTCCCACCAGCAGTGAACTAGGGTTCCCTTTTCTCCACATCCTCTCCAGCACTTGTCATTTGTTGATTTGTTGATGATAGCCATTCTGACAAGTGTGAGATGGTACCTCATTGTCATTTTGATTTCATCTCTGGGATGATCAGTGACTTTGAGCATGTTTTCATATGTCTCTTGGCCTTCTGTATGCCCTCTTTAGAGAAGTGTCTCTTTAGGTCCTTTGCCCATTTTTTAATTGGTTGTTTGTCTTCCTTTTGTTAAGTTTAAGATTTCCTTACATACTTTGGATATTAACTCTTTATCAGATGTTTCATTGTCAGATATGTTCTTCCAAACAGTGGGCTCTCTTTTCATTTTGTTGGTGATTTCTTTTGCTGTGCAGAAGCTTTTTATTTTTGATGTAGTCCCATTTGTTGGTCTTCTCCTCAGTTTCCTTTGCCTTAGGAGATGTATCCATAAGCATATTGCTATGAGAGATGTCTGGGATTTTGCTGCCTATGATTTATCCTAGGAATTTTATGGTTTCACGACTTACATTTAAGTCTTTTACCCATTTTTAGTTTATTCTTGTGTATGGTGTAAGTTGGGGGTCTAGTTTCATTTTTTGCATGTATCTGTCAAATTTTCCCAGCACCATTTATTGAAGAGACTGTCTTGACTCCTTTGTATGCTCTTGCCTGCTTTGTCAAATATTGAGCGTAATGGTTTGGGTCGATTTCTGGATTCTCTGTTCTGTTCCATTGATTCATATGCCTGTTCTTGTGCCAGTACCAGGCTGTTTTGATTACGGTGGCTTTGTAGTATAACTTGAAATCTGGTGTGGTGATTCCTCCAACTTTGTTTTTCTTTCTCAAGATTGCTGCAGCTTAAAATATATTTTTATTGATTTCAGAGATAAAGGGAGAGGAAGAGAGAGTGAAACATCAATGATGAGAGAGAATCATTGATCGGCTGCTTCATGCATGTCCCCTACTGGGGATCAAGCCAGCAATCCGGGCGTGTGCCCCCAGGAGTCAAACCGTGACCGCCTGCTTCACAGGCCAACACTGAACCACTGAGCCACACAGGCTGGACTAAGTGATAGGTTTTAAAAGCTCTTAAAGGAAACACAAGAAATGGCTGGCCAAGTAGAAGTGTGGGAAAGTGCAATGTTGTGGAAGGATGAGGAAAGAAATGTTTCAAGGAGGGCACGTCAGTCTGTCAAATGCCTCAGGAATGATGAGTGAAAGGTGTCCATTGGGTTTAGCAGTATGGAGGTCCCTGCCCTTCTAGCCAATGACTAAGTCCACCATATGCTGTATGCACATAGATTGTGTATTGGACTATGCATTGTATGTGTGTATATTGGTGTCTTGGACTACCTGGCTACAGAGATATGAGGGGAGGGTTACATTTTCTCACTCAGAGGTCCAAGCTCTCATCCACCTGGCATGTGACTCTTGTCCCCTCCAAAAGCAGATGGCATTAAATGCAGGTCCAAGTTATCAACACATATCTCTGTTCTGCAGTTTGGGGATTTCCCTAGGATGCTGTCTATTATAGGAGGAAGGATTGCTTGTAAACAATCTTTTTCCTTTTCCTCGCCTCCCTTGAAGCATTCTAGAATATTCTGCAGGGGTCATTAGGAAGTCCCTAGCTTATATCTAGGAGCTTCCCCATGGGCCCTGAGAGCCCTAGTACTGCAGTTACCAGGCTCAGCCCCCAACTGGCATGCACCCAGCAGAATTCTCCTCGTACAGGAGGAGGTGCCGAGAGAACCGGAGAGACTTGCAGCTCCTTAGCTACCTAAAGCTCCTGGGAATGTTTGTTTTTTGTCCCTCTGCCCCTAGGTTGGGTTCTCCTTGGGAACCAAAGGCACAGAGTAACTTTCTGGTTCAGGATGTTTCTCCCTGTAAAAGCTGCTCTAATACACTCTAGCTTCCTTCTCTTAATTCTAAGAACGGAGGTTCTTGCACTTAATGTACATAAGATCACATGTGGTTCTATTAAAATGTAGATTTCTGGAACCCAACTCCTGAATTTCTAATTAGTTCTAGGTTAGATCCTGGGAGTCTGCATTTTAATTTTTTAAAAATTGATTTGAGAGAGGAAAGGGGGAGAGAAAGAGAGAAGGAGGGAGGGAGGGAGAGAGAGAGAGACAGTAATTTGTTGTTCCACTTATTTATACATTCACTGGCTGATTCTTCTATGTGCCCCGACTGGGGATCAAACCTGCAACCTTAGCAGTATAGTATCAGGATGATGCTATAACTAACTGAGCTACCCAATCAGGGCCTGGGAGTTTGCATTTTAACAAGTACTTCTACATGATCCTGATGTAGGTATCCTTGACTGTAGAAAACAATGCCCTAAACCTATTATTGAAAATATGACCTTAAGTATAATTATCCCAATTCTTTAATAGTCATTAATGATCATTAAATCTTTTGTAATAAAAGCCTAATATGCAAATTGTCCCTTCGACTGGGAGTCCGACCAGGGGGTGGTGCCAGCAGTGGCAGGGGGCCGGAGGAAGGGAGGTGCCCTGGCTGGCAGCCTGCAGCTGTTAAGGACCCTACCGGTGCATGAATTTCGTGCACTGGACCTCTAGTAATTATATAAAGAATTCCTGCTGCCAACCTTGGAACAACACAGAGTTGCCCCTGTGCGAAGCAGCTTAATTAGCAATCAAAACTTGAGTTGGGAGCTCATATTTGAAACTTATTTGTCTTCTCTGGCAGCAGGGTACCATTTCTGCTCAACAGTGGTGTCACCCGAGCTTTATACCTTATCAGCTGCTCTTAGGAGGTATCTGCTGCCCTGGCCCAGTAGCTCAGATGGTTAGAGCATTGCCCCAATACACCAAGGTTGCGGGTTTGATCCCTGGTCAGGGCACATATAAAAATCAACTAATGAATGCATAAATAAATGGAGTCAACAAATCAGTATTTCTTTCTCTCCCCCTTCCTCTCTCTAAAATCAATCAATAATTTTTTTTAAATTAAAAAGGTGTTTGCCTAGTTCTCTAAGAACCCTAAGGAATCTCTGACTTTCTTTTATGATGCTTAAGCATGTGTCAAGTCAGGTAAGATTATTTTCCAATTTAGAGGGTAAAAGCAGGCCCATGAAATTTAGTTACACGTGGAATATTCTCAGTAAGTGAAACTTAAGCTACTCTTCCAGAGGAGGTCAGGAATCATTTCTAAGTCAGTGGTTCTCAACCTTGGCTGCACATTAAAATCACCTGGGAATCTTTTTAAAATCCTGATTTCTGGGCCTCATCCTCCGGAAATTCTGTTTCTTTGTTATGGGGTGGGGCCACAACATTAGTAACAAAGAAACAGAATTTCTGAAGGATGAGGCCCAGAAATCAGAATTTTAAAAAGATTCCCAGGTGATTTTAATGTGCAGCCAAGGTTGAGAACCACTGCTTTAAGTGGAATGTAATTAGGTTTTATGGGCTCTATAATAAACAAATGAAGGATTCCATATTCAGAAGCAGAGTTCAAAACTATGGAGCTTAAAAGGACACTAAGTTTTTATAACATAAAGCCATTTATAGTTTTGCATAATGATTATAGCAGATTGAAGATCATTCTGTTTCATTTTTACAATTTCTTACGTAATTGTACTATTTTCTTAGTGTTTAAGAAATAGTTTTTGTGTGAAAAAGCAAAAAAATCATTCAAACAAGATTACAGATGACTTTAGAGCAACGGTTCTCAACCAGTGGGTCACACCCCTTTGGGGGTCGAACGACCGTTTCACAGGGGTTGCCTAAGACCTTCAGAAAACACATCTATAATTACATATTGTTTTTGTGATTAATCACTATGCTTTAATTATGTTCAATTTGTAACAATGAAAATACATCCTGCATATCAGATATTTACATGACGATTCATAACAGTAGCAAAATTACAGTTATGAAGTAGCAACGAAAATAATTTTATGGTTGGGGGTCACCACAACATGAGGAACTGTATTAAAGGGTCGCGGCATTAGGAAGGTTGAGAACCACTGCTTTAGGGGGTGATGAATCTCCCAATAAGAAAACCTGACTGAGGGTGGTAACAGGAAAGGCCAAGTGATTAAGATAACCAGTGGAGAAAAAGTGAGTGAGATAATTCAGAAGGAAGTGGGTGGAGGGAGCTCTGTACTGATAAGAGTTGGTATGTGGCTGCCACAGGTTATGACAGATTCAGAAGCTCATTGTCATTTAGCAGGTTCTCTGGTTTGACTTTCTGAACTATTTTTGAACTCTATTTTCATATAGAATATGTATAAGGCCTTCTTATAATTTCCTGTAGATGGAAAATATTGGGTTATGGCATTCCTAAGAAAGTCTGGTTGGGTTATAAGGGTTGAATGGGTTACATGGGTGAGATTTTGTGCGGGCTGTACTTTCTCTGGGATCTCTGCTTTCTTGAAGCCCCCCGCTGCCCCCGTTCTAGGTTTTTTTCAAAGTCCAATAATAACAAATGATAAAAAAAAACACAACTATGTGAGTGGCTATTACGGTCCCCATTTGACTATTTTTTGCCCTAAAAGAGTACACCTTCCCTTGCAATTCCTCAGGGAAAGTTGTTGCCACTGCCTGTACTCAGTGGAGTTCTAGGTCATGGACATCTTGTTCATCTCTGCTCCTGGGATCACAGTTTTAAGCAGAGCCGCCAGCTTCTCCCTGAATCATGTGAGAGGAAGGGCTTGATAGATATGTATTTTCCTTTTTTCACTTTTGTGATTAGAAAATACACATGTCCACATTTCAAGTGCTATCAGTTTGGGCCAATTAAATTTCTCCTTTTACTTGAAGTTGGCAAACTTTCTGTAAAGGGCCAGATGATAAATATGTCAGACTTTTCAGGTCATGCAGTATTGCAGCTATTCAATGCTGCTGTGACAGCAGCACAGGCAATGTGTGAATGAACGATCGAGGCTGTGTTCTAATAAAACTTCAGGGAAAAGACTACATAGTTCACCCAGTGTGGTTCCGAGTATAATAGTAATGGAAAGTGATTGGCATTTAAACAAACCTGTTATAAATAACTAGGGTTTTTCCAAAAGATAACCTACACTGTAAGACCCTGAAATTCATATAAAAATTTCAATGTTTTTCTCAGACAACTGCTTAGGATTGACAGGTATCAGTCTTCTGATAAGTAGTATTCAAGATATACTTGCTGAATAATTGAATAAATAAATGATGCCTTTGACTATCAGTTGTCTAAATCTAGCAAGATGAAAAAGAAAATTGCAGAGGATTTTTGTGTCAAAAAAAATCACTTTTTTTATTAGCTCAATATGTAGTCTTTTCCTAATAATTTTTTTAGGGGTAAGAGAAACAAAAGGTCATCTGAAATCTATGGCTGTGATAGGTTATTTAGGTTCTGGCATATGTATTTCATGTAAGATTATGCAAAATTAGCCCAGAATAATGCCGACTGTGAAAGTAAGGGAAAGCTTCTGTTATCCTTTAGCAACTCTACAGTACAGTAAAACCTCGGTATAACGGACTAATTTGGGTCAGGAGGTGTCCATTAAAGCCAAAAGTCCATTATATAATAAAGTAGGTTTTCCGCATGCATGTTAAAAAATTGACAAATTAGTTTACCTGTTTTTACTTATGTAGACATGTTTGTGTAATTAAGTATGTATGAAAAGTTTAATTTCACAGAAAAGTTTTCTATATGTATCACTGTAATTTAAAATTTACACTGAATGTGTCTGTTACAAGCATGTCAAACTCACGGCCCACGGGCCACATGCCTTGTTTATTTGGCCTGTGTTATCCTTTGAGTTTGACACACTTGGTCTAGTAAAGGCGTGCATACACCAGTCACTGTGAGTAAACAAATGCACACGCCTGGGCGTGGCTTAGTGCACATAGGAACGTCGCTAGCACTTGTTCAAACTGCTGCAGAAAGTCATGCCTCGTGACAACAGAACCAATTACTGGCCGCAACGCAGGGGGATCACAAGCTAATCATTTGACGAACATTGTTTGGGAGTGGTGACTCTTGGATTTAAATATGTAGACTATAGTTGTAGATATGTAATATTTATATTGGCAAAATTACTAGTTTTTTCCCAACATATGGCCATTTCACTACAATTTGTTAAAAAATAACCTGTTAAGCCCTAACCGGTTTGGCTCAGTGGATAGAGCCTCGGCCTGCAGACTGAAGGGTCCCAGGATTAATTCCGGTCAAGGGCATGTACCTTGGTTGCGGGCACATACCCAGTAGGGAGTGTGCAGGAGGCAGCTGATCGATGTTTCTCTCTCATCGATGTTTCTAACTCTCTATCCCTCTCCTTTCCTCTCTGTAAAAAATCAATAAAATATATTTTAAAAATAATAATAACCTGTTAATTACATGCAAATCTTGGTTAAATGCATTTTTAAAAAATAGGGTGTTAATTTTCACATATGACATATGGACTGGAAATTTTGTCCATTAAATCCAAAGTCCACTAAGTCGCGGTCCACAAAATCGAGGGTTCATTATATTAGGGATGAAAAAAAACACGATTCAGCTTTGTCAGAGTTCAAGTAGATAAAACAACAATAAAAGAATCCAGTGTTGCCAAGAAATCCAACATATCCTATGATGAAATAACAAAGAGATGACATTGCCGTGACTCCAGACTCATCCAAAACCAATGTGTGATAAAGAATAAACGGTTTCAATTTCTCCTTTGGATGTGAGACCTAGACCAGCCACCGCTGATTTAAGTTTCCTAAGCCAACCTTCAACAGCATCTGCTCTACATCATGCCCAACAGAATATGCTAGGATAGGGCACCAGCTCGCAACGCCTTCCAGGAAACCGAGCAGGACAGAGGATCGCTACGAACCTGTTTCATAATCAGATGACATTTCACCCTCATTCTCTCACAAATGTAGTACAGTGGAGTTTCCCAAAGTCTACATGACATGCTAGCATTCCAGTTATGAAAATCAACCTGCTTCCTGTTTAGCCATAAAGATATTTGCAAAAATGTGCTCTGGCCTGTGTTTCTAAGTGGTTAGAGCATCTGTCCATGCACAGAAGGGTTGAGGGTTTGATCCTCGGTCAAGGGCACGTATGGTCACCAGTATGTTTCTGGGTTGCAGGTTTGATGCCTGACCCCAGTCATCACAGGAAGAGTGAAGGAGGAAACCAATTGATGTCTTCTCTCACATCAATGTTTCTCTCTCACTCTCTCTCCCCCCCTTCTTCCCTCCCTGCCTCACACTCCCTAAAAATAAACAGAAAACCCTAGCTGGTTTGAAAAGCCCTGGAAGGATCCAGCGTTTGATTCCTGTCAAGGGCACATGTGCGGGTTGCAGGCTCAATCCCCAGTGGGGGGCATGCAGGAGGCAGCTTATCAGTGATTCCCTCTCATCATTGATATTTCTATCTCTCTCTCCCTCCCTTCCTCTCTGAAATCAATAAAAACATATTTAAATAAGTAAACAAAAAAAAATAAAAAAAAATATCCTTGGGTAAGGATTAACAAAAAAGATATTTTCAAAAATGTAAATTATGCCACTCTTTTTTGGGAGGGAATCTTTTTTTTATTTAAATATATTTTTATTGACTTTTTACAGAGAGGAAGGGAGAGAGTCAGAAACATCGATGAAAGAGAAACATCGATCAGCCGCCTCCTGCACATCCCCCACCGGGGATGTGCCCGCAAGCCAGGTACATGCCCCTGACCGGAATCGAACCTGGGACCCTTCAGTCCGCAGGCCAACGCTCTACCCACTGAGCCAAACTGGTTTCGGCGGGAGGAAATCTTTTTTATAATGATTGTTTAAATCCAATGGGTTTATTATTGTCATTTTAATGTAAGTTGTTGAAAATTTTCTTAATTTGAATTTCAAATAGGATAAATATAAAAAATATAACCTGCACACACAAAAGCTCTTTGGCATTCTCAATTTTAAGTGCAAAGGAGGTTTGAGACCAAGAGCTTGACAACTACTAAAATCAAGAGAAGCAGCGACGCCTTCCTGGCAGCTGGCGGGAAGCCATGCTCAGGCAGGCAGCTGTGGGACAGGCTCAGGGAGAGTGCAGCATTGCAAAGCCGCCAGTGAGATTTTCTGCTGATAACCAAGACAAAGTCTGAAAACGTGAAAAGTCCCTACAGACAGCAAGTGACAAATAGCAGAGTATGCTGATGGGTGGCAGGATAAAAACTGGTTTTAAGACCATGTTATCTTCTGAATAACACTGCTGGGAAGAAGAAAAGCTATCACGATTTCAGAGGCTGGCACTGACAGATCATGTTCTCAGAGCTTAGCAGAGGACTTGCACACAGGAAGAGCTCAGTATTTGTTAAATGAATGAATAACTATATAAGTTGTGAAGTTCAATAAGGTTGGCAACAAAACGGCTCTATCAGGAAAGGCTGAGGTGCGCAGCAGTCTCACTAAGCCCAAGGAGCCGCCTCTCCTCTTTGCCTCCTCATGATCCTCGTCCCTTTCCTTCTGAATTAGTCTGATTGAGAGATATTACGAGCAAGCATCTCGTCTCCAGCATCTTAACTCAGTATGACCTAACAGAACTCTTAATCTTTAACTCCACATCTCCCGCAAAAACTTCCTAACACCGAACCGGTCTGGCTCAGTGGATAGAGCGTCGGCCTGTGGACTGAAAGGTCCCAGGTTCGATTCCGGTCAAGGGCAGGTACCTTGGTTACGGGCAGGAGGCAGCTGATTGATCTCTCTCTTCGATGTTTCTAACTCTATCCCTCTCCCTTCTCTATAAAAAATAAAGTATTTTTTTAAAAAAACAAAACTTCCTGCCGAAACCGGTTTGGCTCAGTGGATGGAGCGTCGGCTTGCGGACTGAGGGGTCCCAGGTTCGATTCCGGTCAGGGGCATGTGCCTGGGTTGCGGGCACATCCCCAGTAGGAGATGTGCAGGAGGCAGCTGATCGGTGTTTCTCTCTCATCGATGTTTCTGACTCTCTATCTCTCTCCCTTCCTCTCTGTAAAAAATCAATAAAAATATATTAAAAAAAAACTTCCTGATGCTTCTGCTTTTTTCAGCTTTCGGCTCAGAGGCATCTAGTTCTCAGTGCAGTGTCCACTCCCATCTTCTCAGAGGCCTCCCCAGATCACTGCAGCTACCCCTTCCCATCAAATGTTCACCACATCACCCTGGCTCCTTTCTGAAGAGCACTCCTAACCTGAAATCAGCTTGCTTACTTGTTCACTTCTCCATGAGGGCAGGACCATGTTTATCTTGTTCATCACTGTATCTTCTATACTTAGAAGAGTGAGAACAATGCTTGTCCCGTGGCAGACATTGTTACACATACATACACGTTACAGAACCCGTCCTAGACGGCTTGGCTCAGTGAATAAAGCCTCAGCCTGTGGACTGAAGCGTCCAGGTTTGATTCCGGCCAAGGGCACATGCCTGGGTTGCGGGCTCCATCCCCAGTAGGGGGTGTGTAGGAGGCAGCCAATCGATGATTCTCTCTCATCATTGATGTTTCTATCTGTCCTCCTTTCCTCTCTGAAATCAATAAAGAAATATATATTTTTTAAAAATGTTACAGAACCTTAGAGGTGACCTAGTCCTAAGCTTCCCAAAGCAATTTAATAGGCAAGCAACATACGCAACTATTCTCTGTATCAAATTTTACCACTAATCTTGACTTCTGCACTGTAAAGGGTCTTCATTTCTTAAAATAACTCACATGTATTAACAATATTATGAAGTACATATTCTTTTCTAACAGTGCTCAAAGGTTTATAAAATATACCAGGATCCTCTGATGAAAAACTGCAGCCAATTAAGAATTTTTTGGCACTTAGTAGTACTATAATAAATATTTATTCAATGACTGAGATTTTAATGTTTCTATATGTGCAGTGTTACTGAAGAAATATCCTTTGGCTTCAAATAAGGCAATACCTTTGAAGTTGCAAAACTCAATTCTTACAAGAAAACAAGAGTAAATGGAAGTTTTTATTAGTGAAACAAGTAAATTTGTATTTCCAACAAGGCTTTTATCCCCTATAGATGAGACAAACTACAATACTTTAAAACAACATAACTTAGTTTTTTAATATTTTCAAAATGAAAATATTTCTTTGGGAATTTAGGAAAGTAAACATTTAGGAAAAAATTGGGAAAAAATAACTATAGGAAGTTACTTTTTTTCTTTTAATCTTTATTGTTGAAAGTATTACAAGAAGTTACTTTTTCAATTTTAATAATAGGTTGGTCTACAAGATATATTAACCAGCATTTTTCCTCTCAAAGGATCCATCAGGTACTAGACAATGAAGAACCTACCTTTAGAAAATGAGGCAGGAAAAGTTTTATTTAAATAGGGAACATACACTCTAAAATACCAATCACATGTCACACTAACAAGTCAATCTACATAATTAGATATAAATTATTAATTACATTTATGTTGATTAAGGTCCTAGTAAAGACTACATTGGTCTGACTGTATCTCAAGTTCGAATTACACTCCTCTGGCTATAAAAGTAAATATAATAATGGAATTGGGCCCGTTTGACTAAGGGGAAAAAATATCTTCACTATTGCACATTTTTTTTCATTAAAAATGAAGTTTATTAAGTCAGGGCCATCTTGGTTCTAAATCTCTCCATTTTTGTTGGAAGAAGACGCACCATCTCTTTACTAAGTTCTAGCTCCACTTCTATTTCCTGAGCAGCTTCGGGGTGCTTTTCACAGTAATCAACAATAAATTTGTAATGTTCCAAGGATGTTGCCAAATTTTCTAGCTCTTTTTGGGGGTCTGAAGTGATGATTTTGCCATAGAGACGGGCAACTCGAAACTTAGCCAACATGGCAGGGCGAAGCACGTCTTCCCCTATATGCTCAGGAAACACTTTATTTGGGTCTCTCAGGGAGTCTAGGAAGAGCTGGTAGTACTTCATTGCTGACTTATTAAGATTATTTATTTTTTTTACAATGTGTGAATCGGGATCCCTCAGCTTGTCAGCAATGGCAACCTTCAAATCCATCATATCATAGTAAGCCTGTGCAATTTCAAACTGAATCTGTCTGTTGACCAACAGATAATACTGTGGATTCAGATCCACAGTTAGGGGCTCTAGCATGGCTATTCTACGTTTGTGCATCTTGCACCGTCTCTCCATGTCAGTTTCAAAGAACGCAAGCACTTTAAACAGAGCACTGTGGTCTTGGACAACTTCAATATGGTCAGTGACATAACCATCAATCTGAAAGAACTCTTTGGCTTCAGAGGCATAGTGCTGACCCAGTAAGAAAAGTCCTCTGGCTTCTTCAAAATCTAAAGGTCTCAAGTAGCTCACTTTCTCTTCCACTGCAGAGATGGCATCACAGAGCTCACCGGTTCCAAACTGCACAGCTTTCTTCCTGACGCTTTCTTCCTCATCGAGTTCTATTTTCCTTAAAGCTCTCAGTTCAGATTGTTTATCAAGATCAAGTTCTCCTATGTTGTCCTGAAAGAAAAAATAATTATGGCTAAGTAGGGTACTGATTTCCTGCTGCCAAATAATATTAGAGCAAACTGAAGAGTAAAAAAGAGAGAACTCTCCTAGTTCCTAGCTTGGTTTAGGGACATATAATAATCTTAAGCATCTTTTAGAAGATTTCTTCTAATTGTATTTTTTTTTAACATATGCCCCCCCCCCCTGCTTTGACCCCCTCTAGCTGGCCCGCAGGCTCCAGCCCACCCCCAGGTTCCCCTGTCCCAGGCCTTCAGCACCCTTTGTCTTGTCCATGGGTTATGCATATATGCATACAAGCTTTTTGGTTGATTACTTCCCACCCACCCACCCTCCCCCACCTTTTCTCTGAGAAACTGTATTTCAATTATATTAAAAACACAAGAAATTTGGAAGAAGTATTTAAATAGATTAACCATTTATATACTTTTATTACTATTTATTTTTTTATTTTATTGAGTGGAGAGATAAAACATCGATGGTTGCCTCCTGTATGCACCCTGACTGGGGATCGAATCCACCACCTTTTGGTTTATGGGACGACACTGCAGCCAACTGAGTACAATGGCCAGGACATATTAATTCCTCTTTTGGGACTCAAACTCATTTATAGTTATTCCTTCAGATAAGATAAATACATATGAAAGAACTTTAAACACTGTGAAACAGTATATACATGTAAGACATTATTAGATTTTAACAGAGTAAAACTGTAATATAAATCCTAAAAATATTTCAGACATGTCATTAAGATTAATGATATGATGTTTATGCTACAGATAAATTATTTAGAGAAATATAGTACAGAGAAATACTCTAGGTATTTTAAAGACATTAAAGTGAAGATAGAGTTAAATCTAACTTTGTAGTTAAAAGTTCTCTCTTCTACCTCCTGGGGCAAAAAAAACCATATATAACTAAAATGGTTTAAAAATAGAGTAAGCCCTGGCCAGTGTGGGAGCATCAGCCTGCACACTGAAGGGTCGAGGTCAAGGGTTCGATTTCCCATCAAAGGCATGTACCTGGGTTGCAGATTCAATCCCTGGCCCAATCAGGGCACGTGCGGGAGGCAACCAATCGATGTCTCTCTCAGATCCAAGTTTCTCTCTCTCTCTCTCTCTCTCTCTCTCGCCCCCCCCCTCCCCATTCCTCCCTCTACTCTCTCTAAAAACCATTGGAAAAAATATCCTCCGGTGAGGAACAACAACAAAAATTAAGCTCACCCTCCTCTTCCTGACCAATAAAATTAATGGTCAGATCCCTTAATGTTCAACCTCAAGGCCTTTCCTTCTTTTCTCTTGATTTTCTCTCTCTCCTACATTGTTCAAAATAAGAGCCATGTATGGATGATTACTGAGAACTTGAAATGTGGCGAGTCCAAACTGAGACATGGGCTAAGTAAAATAATACTTTTTAAAAAATATGTTTTTATTGATTTTAGAGAGGAAGGGAGAGGGGGGGAGAGAGAGAAACATCAATGATGAGAGAGAATCATTGACTGGCTGCCTCCTGCATGCCCCACAATGGGATCGAGCCCACAACCCGCGCATGTGCCCTTAACTGGAATCGAACCTGGGACCCTCCAGGTTCGCTCTACCCATTGAGCCAAACGGGCTAGGGCTAAAATAATACTTAATTCCCAAGAAATTTTTGTATAAATTTTCAATTGGAAATTTAAAATATTTCTTAGTTTTTAATATTGATGACCTATAGAAATGACAGGATTTTTTTTTTTCTGGATTAAAAATAGAATTAAAATTAATTTCACTTTTTTTTTTCCTTTTCTTAATATATTTTTTATTGATTTCAGAGCAGAAGGGAGAGAGATAGAAACATCAATGATGAGTCATTGATTGGCTGTCTCCTGCACACCCCCAACCCAGGCATGTGCCATGACCAGGAATTGAACCATGACCTCCTGGTTCATAGGTCGACCCTCAACCACTGAGCCATGCCGGCTGGGCTTTTCCCCCCTTTTCTAATGTGGCCACTAGAAAATCTGAAATTACATACATAGCTAGCATTACATTTCTATGGGACAGCACTGCTCTAAACAGGTGACTCCACCCACGCCATGGCTACAACTGCCTTCGTGTAAGGATGACTCGCAAGTGTACAGCTTCAGCCCAGACCTCTTCTCAAGCTCAGACCCATAAGCGCAGCTCCGAGTGCAGCATCTCCTCTCAGAATATTCAGAGCAAGCATGTCAAACTCTCGGCCCTCAGGCCGCATGCCTTGTTTATTTGGCCCGTGTTAGCCTTTGAGTTTGACATGCTTGATTCAGAGGCATCTCAGCACGTCCACAATGGAACTCCTGTGCTTCTCCAGCAAACGGGTTCCTGTTCTAGTGTTATCTTAGGGAAGAACACTTCATCCATGTGGACAGCCAGCAACCTAGGAATCATCCTTGACAAGTTTCTCTCGTCCCTTTACCCCACACTTCAAATCCATCACCAGGTCCTTAATGTTTTGGTTTCTAAACCAGTGGTCGCCAACCTTTTGGATCTCACGGACCACCAGTGGCCCGTGGACCACCGGTTGGCAACCACTGTTCTAAAATACCTCTTGAATCCATTCTTTTCTTCTTCTTCCATCTCTTCTGCCACCACCCTAGACCAAGCTACCTTCACATCTCATCTGACTGCTGCAGTGGTCTTGTAACTAATCTCCCTCATCCACTCTTGCTTTCCCTCAATTCGCTCTCCATTCTACTACCAAAGTGATTGTTCCAAAACCCTTCCAGCCTTCCATTCCTTGAAGGCCCTGCACGTTTTAGCCCCTTTCTAACTCTGTTCCATCACATCCTCTCTCTCTCTCATGCAGCCTCATGAGCCTCGGTTTCCTCCCTTCTGGTACCATGCTCCCTACGCCCTAGAACTTTCTAATACGCTGCGTCAGCCCCTGGGAGCAGTGCTCCCCCTTTCTCCAGCCCAGGTCATCCCTACTCTGTCCCAGAGCTTCCTTCAAATGTTACTTCCTCCTATTATATCTTCTCACACCACGTGTCTCTTTGTGGAACTTATCAAAGTTGTACTTGTACATGAAGTCAAAAAACAGGGTTGTTTTTTTGTTCATTATAGTACAATGACTAGCATAGAGATGGCATAAATACTTAAATAAGTGTGTGTATGTTTAAATTTAATTGAAACATTTTGAAATATGATCAAAGGATGAAGTTAAAGAAACACAAAAGGTCAGAGTAAGGAAAACCTGAGTCATTCTGTAGCAGGGCCACTATCTGAGCTTAAAGGAGTCGGGTGGTAGTCCTGGTGCCCAGTGTGGAGAACATCAACTACCTGAAGGGTAAGAGTTAAACCACAGTGCATTTTGCTTGACACAATTACTTCAAATGCAGGCCCTACGTCTCTAAATCTTGTTGACTTGCTTCTTGGCTGCTTGTTTATTTACATGCATTCTAGGCTGCTTTTTTTTTTTTTAAATATATTTTATTGATTTTTTACAGAGGAAGGGAGAGAGAGAGTTAGAAACATCGATGAGAGAGAAACATCGATCAGCTGCCTCCTGCACATCTCCCACTGGGGATGTGCCCGCAACCCAGGTACATGCCCTTGACCGGAATCGAACCCGGGACCTTTCAGTCCGCAGGCCGACGCTCCATCCACTGAGCCAAACCGGTTTCGGCTCTAGGCTGCTTTTTGAGAAGAAAGCAGACAGCTCTTCCTGGCTCCAACTTCTCTAAATACAAAACTCCCCTACTTCTTTCCCCTGCTTTCCCTACTTTACCCTCCCCATCTCTAAAATGTTCTCATCTTTGTAAGAGCTATGCTTCTAGGGTTTTGTGGTTTGTTCAGTTTTATTTTGTTTATAGTTTTACAAGGTTCTATATTATTTACTAGTAAAAATCATTTTACTTTAATGAATGCAAGTAGAAATAAAGCATAGTTAACTCCTCTAGGAAAAGTCGGTGTATCTAACTTAGTGTATTGCATCTGAAGGATTTTCCTCTTTAGTGGTTAGAAACTAGGATCCAGTATAGATCAGTAATAATGATGATGTTTGACATGTATTGAGGACTTGGTATATCTCGGGAACTTTTCTGAGCCACACACATGCCGGGGTCAAACCCCAGCAGGTCCAGGGGTTCCCAAAGGCGTAGACGGAGTCGGCGAAGAAGGAAGGACACGGAGACAGTGTTCAGTTGATCAGCAGCCTAGCCAGGATCTACAGCCAGGATCTCCAGCCAAGTTCTGGTCTGGATCTCCAGAGAGGTTCTGCTTAGGATCTCCAGCCAGGTTCAGTCACCAGGTTCTAGTCAGGTTCTCTTGCCATGTTCTATAATCAGGTTCAGTCCAAGATCTTTTGCCATGTTCTCTCGCTAGGCTCTGTTGCCAGTTTCTGTCCAGGATCTTTTGCCATGTTCTCTCCAGCGAAGTTCTTCTGTCTCTAGAGAACGTTGTGTGTAGGTTCTGTGCCTAGGTTCTGTCTCTCTTGGTTCTTCTAAGTTCTGTGTTCTAAGTTCTGTGTTCTAAGTTCTGTGTTCTAAGTTCTGTGTTCTAAGTTGTGTTGTTACATCTGTATTTATACCAGTTGATTCCAATCCTATCAATCTCTATTCCAAAGGTTAGGGCGTTTCTTATCTCCATTCCAGGGAGTAAAGATTATGTAGCTTAAGCATGATTGTTCGTAGTTAAAGTGATTAATTACCTGCCTGGCACTTAGTTTTAAGAGGTTTTATTCCCTCCCTAACTTCAGGGGAAAATCCCTACCTGGGGAAACAACCTTTATCAGAGACCTTGGTTAAAACACATAGTGCCAAGAAGGTGAGCAAACATATTAAGAACAGTATGCCATATATGCCAGGTCCCTTGAAACAGCAAGCATGGACCGGCTCCCGGCGCGCGCGCGCGCACACACACACACACACACACACACACACACAATTTAACTCTCATAACAACACTGTTAAGTACATACTATGGTTAACAGTGAGAAAACTGAAGCAGAGAGAGATTAAGTAAATTGCCTAGAGCAGTGGTCGCCAACCTTTCAGACCTACTGACCACAGGTTGGCGACCGCTGGCCTAGAGCACATAGCTACAAATTGGCAGGGCTGTTTCAAATATATTTATATTTATTTTTATAAATACACATATTCACAGGGTGGGACAAAAGTAAGTTTACAGTTGTGAGTACATGAAAGTTTATTTTATATTATTATTTATGAACTATTGTGTTAATTACTGTTATTTTCCATATGAACTGTAAACCCACTTTTGCCCCACCATATATTATATATATATTGCTTAAAATATATAAGATTAGTAAGAATTGTTTCCTGCCCTCAAGGTGCTTATAGTCGAAAGAGGTAAAGGAACATAAATAGGGATAATACAAAGCAGAATTTAAGTGACTTAGGAAGGGGTAAGAAAAGTTCCATGGAGTTTACAGGAAGGAGATGATATCTGAAGGGGGAGAAGAATTATGCATTTAATCATTATTTATTGAGAACCTAGTATACCTAAAGATGGTGATATAAATATGATGTAGATCCCACTTCTCAGGGAATTATATTCTATCCAAAGGAAAGTCTTCAAGGAAGAAGTGGTATTTGAGAAAGGCCTTGAACGGTAAGATTTTAAAAGATAGAGTAAGAAATACTTAGAGCATTCTGCATGTCTTGCATAATGAACATGCAATGAATGAGCCCAAGAAGCATAATCCCCATTTTAAGCTTTTACTTATGTCCTGCTCATTTAAGAAAAGGCGACTTCTGACTGCATTACCTGCATTGACTGTTGAGCATTCTGCATGAGTGTCAAACAGTATTTGATCCAGCATCTTGCTATTTCCCCTTTTCTTTGATGATAAAGCTCTGGCACATCTCCTTCAGTTTCAGTAGCTACAATTACAAACATGATTTGTCTAAGTTAATGGTCACAATTATAATGTTCATTGTTATTCATTCCTTTTTTAAAAAATTTATTTTTATTAATTTCAGATAGGAAGGGAGAGGAGAGAGAGAGAGAGAGAAACATCAATGATGAAAGAGAATCATTGATCAGCTGCCTCTTGCACACCCCAAATTAGGAATAGAGCCTGCAACCTGGGCATATGCCCTGACCGGGAATCGAACCGTGATTTTTAGGTTCATAGGTCGATGTTCAACCACTGAACCACGCCAGCTGGGCATGAGTCTTTTTTATATCACTTTTTCCTATATAAGTAACAGATTCTTACTGAAGCACTGGGAAAAATACCCCACTCCAAATCCCTACCACCCAGAGGTACTCACTGATATTATTTTTGCATATTTCTTTCTAGTTTTTTCTTATGTATTATCTGTAGGTGAAAACTAAGGTCAAGATATATATATATTCAGTTTTAAATATAGCTTTTCGCCTGGCCAGCATGGCTCAGTGGTTGAGCATCGACCTATGAACCAGGTCATGGTTCGATTCTCGGTCAGGGCACATGTCTGGGTTGCAGGCTCAATCCCCAGTGGGGAGCATGCAGGAGGCAACCGATCAATGAATCTCTCTCATCATTGATGGTTTTTCTCTCTCTCTCTCTCTCTCACCCTCTTCTTTCCTCTATGAAATCAATAAAAATATATTTTAAAAAATTAAACTTTACCAAAACTTATGCACTAATACAGACCATACACAGTGCCATTCGCAGTTGAGAGAAATGTAAACCTACAGATGCAGTATTTAATAACTGTAAAATATGATTTTAAATGTAAAATAGCTGTAATACATACTATACTACTGTATAATTTCATAGCCACTTCCTGTTGCTATTGTGGTGGTCTCAAGTGTTGCAAGTATCTTCTTAAAATGCTGTGTAAATGCTAATCATCTCTGAGCAGTTCATTTCCCCGGTAAATTGCATATTGCAGTAAAAAGTGACCTCTCAGGGTCTCACGTATTTTTTGTCATATTTAGTGCAGCACTGTAAGCCCTGAATAACACCATGGCGCCAAACGAAGTGCCTCTAGCACTGCCTCTGGAAGTGCTCCCAAGAAGCAGAGAAAAAGACATGACAAGAAAAACTGCTTGATAAGTACTGTAGATGGAGTTCTGCAGCTGCAACTGCTGCCATTTCAAGATAAATGAATCCAGGATAAGGATTGGTGTTAAAAAAAATAAATTGTGAAGCTGTCACTGTAACTACACCAGCAGGCATGAAGACCTTGAACTTTTTGCAAAATACCTTTTATCTAGTACTAAAAATGCAGCTTTTATGTGGGTGCAGGATTACTTAAGAAAGGCATACCTAGAGATGTGAGGCACAACTAATATGATTTGAGAAAAAGCAAAGTCACTATATGACAATTTAAAGCAAAAGGAAGGTGAAGGTTCTTAAGCTGGAGAATTTAATGCCAGCAATGAATGATTTGATACTTTTAGAAAGAGGTTTGGTTTTAAAATCTGAAGTTAACAGAGAAGCAGCTTCTGTCGACCAAGAGGCAGCAGACAAGTTCCTAGATGCTATTGAGAAAATCATTGTGGAGAAAGGATATCTGCCTGGACAGTTTTTTAATGCAGGTGAAAGTGCACTAATCGGGGGGGGGGGGGGAGGGGAGGCCACAAAGGACATTTATTAATAAGGCAGAGAAGCAAGCGCCAGGAGTTAAGATAGGAAGGATAGCCTAGCTCTACTGTTCTGTGCAAATGCAGGCGGGTTTATGATCAGGAGTGCCCTTATATATGGTGCTGCTAACCCTGAGCCTTGAAGGGAAAGAGTAAATACCAGCTTTCAGTCAACAAGAAAGCCTGGACAACAAGAACACTTTTTCTCAATTGGTTCCACTGATGCTTTGTCCCTAAAGGCAAGAGTTAACCTGCCAGTAAGGGACTGCCTTTTAAAGTTCTTTTAATATTGCACAGTGCCCCTGGCCATCCAGGCCCTATGAGTTCAACACCAATGGCATCTAAGTGATCTACTTGCCCCCAAACACATCTCTAATTCAGCCTCTAGATCAGGGGGTCACAAAGACCTTTAAGGTCTTTGTATCATGCATGGTACTCTATGGAAAGGATTGTCACTCTATGGAAGTGGACACCGATAGAAAGTCTAGAAGGATTACACCATTGGAGATGCCATCGTTGTTACAGAAAAAGCCATGAAAGCCATCAAGCCCAAAACAATAAAGTCCTGCTGTTGTTAACTGCGTCTAGATGATGTGGATGACTTCACAGAATTTATGACGGAGCCAATCAAGGAAATCATGAGATTGTGGATATTGCAAAAAAAAGGGGGGGGGGAGGGGGTAAGAATCTTGGAGAAATTCAAGAGTTAAAAGACATCACATCAGAAGACAACATGATGAAGATTAGTGCATCTGAACCAGTGCCAGAGGAAGAGGAAGATGCAGAAGAGGCAGATGAAGAGGGAGATGAAGGGGCAGTGCCAGAACGCAAACTGACCTGCGTCAATCTAGCAGAAGGGTCTGATTATTCAAAACTGCTTTTTACTTATTTCATGACAAGAACCCTTCTATGATACAGGCACAGTAAAGCAAATGTGGGAGGATTGGTTCTTAATAGAAACATTTTAGAGAAATGAAAAAGCAGAAAAGTCAGACAGAAAATAAAGGTATTTCCATGAAGTTAGAGTGTGCCTGCCTACACTTCCACCTCTTCTGCTTCTGCCACCCAAAACAGCAAGACTAACCCCATCCTCAGCATACTCAGCATGAAGACTAGGATGAAGACTTTCATGATGATCCACTTCCACTTAATGAATAGTAAGTAAATCATTATCATGATGCAAAGCTAATGAACTTTTCTGTGTATGCCTGTCTTCATGTGAAAACCTAATAACTGTATGAGACACTTTTGTTATCACCTAAGTATTCATTGTGTAAGGACATCATGTGCAAGACCTGAAGAGGATAGCCTATCCTTACATAGGCATAAGGTGAGTGATATTTAGTGTAAAATTAGTAATGTTTTCATTTTCTTACTGTTTCATAACTTTGCTTTCAAAGAATTACATTAACATACAGTATGCTTCTCTCTCTCGCAATTGGAGAAACTAGGTATCACCTAATCACAGGTAAGTGGTTTTAAAAAATGTAATGTTTTCAATATGTATTATGACTATGACTGTAATACTATATGCTATGAAAATTTTATAATGATTCATTCATTAGTGGATAAGTTAGACTACCGTGAAAGCAATCATATCAATTACACTAAACTACCATAAAGCAATCAATATTTTTGCTTCATTATCAATGCATGAATCATACCTGTAAATAAATGTAAATTTCTTTCTCAAATTATCTTTTCATTTTTGTTGTCTAATGTAATATGTGTAACATACAGTGTTTTGTATCATATAAGACAATACTGATGTAGGTACTGACAGGATTAATCTTGTAAACTTTATGGTGCTTAATGTATTATAGTGCAATACTATAAATACATGTTTCTCTTCCTTATGATCTTAATATTTTCTTTTTTTCTATCTACTTTATTGTAAGAATATAGGATATAATACACATATTGTGTTAATCAACTGTTTATGTTATTGGTAAGACTTTGGGTCAACAGTAGGCTATAGTGAAGATTTTTGGGAGTCAGAAGTTATATGCTAATTTTTTACTTTGTAGGAGGTCAGAACCCCTGACTTTTTCAACGGTCACCTGTATTTAATATAATGTGTGTTCCTCTAACTCTTCATAGCCTCTGTATTCTTCTGATCCACAATGATAAAGAAAATTGTGACCTTATTATAAAACCTGTTACATGATCAAATACACATTTTAAAATTAAGATATGACATATAACATTATACTAGCTTCAGGTATGTGACATTCAAATATTCTATCCTCTATAATAAAAGGCTAATGTGCAAATTGACCGAAAGGCAGAAAGTCCCGTCGCTATGACGCACACTAACCACCAGGGGGCAGATGCTCAGCGCAGGAGCTGCCCCCTGGTGGTCAGTGCGCTCCCAACAGGGGGAGCACCGCTCAGCCAGAAACCGGGCTCACAGCTTGCGGGAGCCTCTCCTGGCTCCATGGCAGCGCTAAGGATTTCTGACTGCTGTGGGGAACAGGCCTAAGCTGTCAGACATCCCCTGAGAGGTCCCGGACTGTAAGAGGGCACAGGCTGGGCCCTGTTTCGTGCACCGGGCCTCTAGTTTATATATACAGTGAGGCCTTGACTTACGAGTGTCCCAACTTACGAGTTTTTTGAGATACGAGCCATCTCTTGGCCAATTTTCTGCTTTAAGTTGCGAGCTAAAATTCGGGTTACGAGTCAGCTTAAGATACCCCACCGCTAGTTGGCGCAGCGAACATCACAGTGAACGCCACAACATCAGCCCAGCATCACGTGTCTCACTCGTTCACTTTTTGATTTGACATATGAGTGAGTTACAAGCTCCGTCACGGAACGAATTAAACTCGTAAATCAAGGTCCCACTGTATTGTAAAATGATCACAGTAAGTCTAGTTACTACACAGTTACATTATTTTTCTTGTGATGAGAACTTTTAAGACCCACTCTCTTAGCAAATTTCAAGTATGCAATACATTATTAACTACTAGAGGCCCGGTGCACGGAATTCGTGCACATGGGGGGGGTGGGGGGGGTTCCTCAGCCCGGCCTGCGCCCTCTCGTAGTCCAGGAGCCCTCAGAGGATGTCTGACTGGCAGCTTAAAGTTGTCAGTCGGACATCCTTAGCACTGCCGCAGAGGCAGGAGAGGCTCCCGCCACCGCCGCTGCACTTGCCAGCTGTGAGCCTGGCTTCTCTCTGAGCAGTGCTCCCCCTGTGGGAGCACACTGACCACCAGGGGGCAGCTCCTGTGTTGAGCGTCTGCCCCCTGGTGGTCAGTGCGCATCACAGTGACTGGTCATTCTACCATTTGGTTGATTTGCATATTGGCCTTTTATATAGGACTAGAGGCCCAATGCACAAAATTTGTGCAAGAGTAGGCCTTCCTTCCCCTGGCTGCCGGCACCGGCTTCCTTCTGGCACCCGGGACCTGGGCTTCCCTCGCAGTCCCAGCTTCATCTGGAAGGTTGTCCGGAAGGACGTCCAGTCTAATTAGCACATTATGCTTTCATTAGTATAGTCACCATGCTATATGTTACATCCCCATAACATGTATTTTATGACTGAAGTTTGTACCTTTTGAACCCCTACACATCGCACCCAACCCTTGCCTCTGGCAACTATCAATCTGTTCTCTGTATTTGAGTTCAACTTTTTCTTAGATTCCACATATAAGTGAGGTCATACAGGATTTGTCTTTTCTGTCTGACTTATTTCACTTAGCGTAATGCCTTCAATGTCCACTTATATTATCACAAAGATTCCCACCCCCCTTTTTAAAAAATATATTTTTATTTCAGAGAGGAAGGGAGAGGGAGAGAGATAGAAACATCAATAATGAAAGAACCATTGATTGGCTGCCTCCTGCATTCCTTCTAAGGGGAATAGAACCCAGGACCCCTTAGTCTGCAGGCCGATGCTATATCCACTGAGCCAAACCAGCCAAGGCGCCCCCCGCCCTCCCTTTTTTACCACCATTATAATAGCAATATATTTTTGCCCTAGCCAGCGTGGCTCAGTTGGTTGGAGCATTGTCCCCCATACGAAAGGTTGCAGGTGCAATTCCCAGTCAGGGCACATACCTAGGTTGTGGGTTCAATCCCTGGTCGGGGCATGTACCGAAGGCAACCAATTGATGTTCTCTCTCACCTCTCTCACATCTCTCTCTCTCTTCCATAACTCTCTCTCTCTCTCTCCTTCCCTCCTCCTTCCACTCTTTGTGGCTTAGTGGTTGAGCATGGACTTATGAACCAGGAGGTCATGGTCTAATTTGCAGTTGTAGACTCAATCCCCAGTAGGGGACATGCAGGAGGTAGCCAATCAATGATTCTCTCTCATCATTGATGTTTTTTTGTTGTTGTTTTTTTTAAATATATTTTATTGATTTTTGAGAGGAAAGGAGAGGGGGAGAGAGAAACATCAATGATGAGAATCATTGATTGGCTGCCTCCTGCACGCCCCCCACTGGGGATCGAGCCCACAACCCAGGCATGTGCCCTTGGCTGGAATCGAACCCAGTACCCCTCAGTCCTCAGGCTGACGCTCTACCCATTGAGCCAAACCATCCAGGGCATCATTGATGTTTTTGTCCCTCTCTCTTCCTCTCTGAAATCAATAAAAATATATTTGTAAATAAATAAATAATCAGTGGGCATATCCTCAGGTAAAGATTTAAAAATAAAATTTTTTTTCACTTCCCAAGAAACATTTTTTTTTTGTTACTGTTAATCCAAACCCTAGGATATTTTTCCATTGATTTTTAGAGTGTAAAAGGAGGGGGAGACACAGAAGGAGAAACATTGATGTGAGAGAGACTGGGGCCAGGGATCATCAAGACTACAACCTAGCCGAAACCGGTTTGGCTCAGTGGATAGAGAGTTGGCCTGCGGACTGAAAGGTCCCAGGTTCGATTCTGGTCAAGGGCATGTGCCTTGGTTGCGGGCACATCCCCAGTAGGAGATATGCAGGAGGCAGTTGATCGATGTTTCTCTCTCGTCAATGTTTCTAATTCTCTATCTCTCTCCCTTCCTCTCTGTAAAAAATCAATAAAATATATTAAAAAAAAAAAAAAAGACTACAACCTAGGTAGGTGCCCTTGACCTGGAATCGAACCTGGGACCCTTCAGTCTGCAAGCTGATGCTCTATCCACACAGCTAAACCGGCTCTACAAAACAATTTTTACCCTATTCAGAATGCATGTCTTAGATATTTCAAGCATCTTATTAGAAACGAATGTTTATTATCATGATCACAGACTTGTTCCAAAACTTAATATTGAGTATAAGTTTTTTTGAAATTCTCACCCGAGGACATTTTCATTGATTTTTTGAGAGGAGGTGGGGAGGAGGGAGAAAAACATACATAAGAGAAACATTGATCGGTTGCCTCCCATAAGCACCTGGACTGGGACCGGGGATTGAAACAGCAACCCAGGTATGTACTCTGACCAGGAATCGAACCCAAAACCTTTTGGTGTACAGGATGATACTCCTACCGACTGAGCCACACTGGCCAGGGCCTATGTTTAATTTCATCTGAGCCTTAATTCCAAGCCTTCCCAAGGTTGCAGAGTCCCCCACGCCCCATCCCCAACTCTCCAGAGAGAAGCTTTTTCATCTCCAGCCAGTGGAGGAGGTTGGAGGGGCATGAGGTAGGGAAGGGTCAAGTTAGTGGTCTTTTGGCTCAAGCAATGGAGTTCTGGACTTGGAACCATCCTGCTTGCATCTGAATGCCACCTCTGCCCCTTACTATGTGACACTGCACAGCTGTTGGAGCTCTCTGTGCTCCAGTTCCCTACCTGTAAAGTACAGAATGTAACAGTGACTGTCAGAGAGTATTGCTATGAGGATGTAATGAAATGATACCCACAAAGAATGTAGGACAGGATATGGTACATGCAGGTGCTCAACATCATTATTAATAAAATTGGACTAAGAAAAGCATCACTCATACAGGTTTTTAGAATACCTACTTTAATAAAAATATGAATTCTGTATTTCATGTCTATAAGTGAATCCTTATGAGGTAGTTGGAAAGCAGTTTCCTTTAATTATTTAAACATTTGCTTTTACCATCTTCCCTATGCTGTGGTCTCTGTTAATGAAGAAATAGTGCTAAACAAGTGAAGGTTAGCATAGCTCCTAACCAACTTATCAAAAATTCCAAATTAGGGGAATCCAAATTGAAATAGATTTCTAATGAATTAAAAGTATCCCTTAGTGGAAAGCATCCTCCAAAATAATGTTCAGAATGATAGTGGCAGTTTAATAAAGGGCCAATTATTTAATTTTGTAACATGAGTCCTATGTCCAGCTTTACCAAAATATTGTTACATTTGTGGAAGGTATTCCCTTTTACAAGGAAAAACTTAAAATTATAAATAAATTTGGTTTAAATTATGTTGGTTTTCACTAGTATTTTACAAAACCCTTTATAACATGAAATAACAGTATAGTTATTAATCCACATACTTTCCTCTGTAGTTTCCATCAATAAGGGTGTGCCATCAACACCACCAATGCCCAGTACAACAGAAGCACTGACCAGTTCTACAGGGAGAGAATCAACTCTCCTCTAAGCGACACAGAAGGTGGCACTGATGTAAGTTACCAGTGGCTTGGATTGTCTCCTTCAGATGAACATTCGTTTCAATAGAAAAAGGGATTTTTAAATGGTAAAGCTTTCTACCTGAATTCTCTTTTAAGAAAACAGTTGATTCTCACTGTGAACAATAAATGAGCAAATACTGAAACATTGCTCCTACAGGAAATACAGGGTTAGGTTCCTATGAGCTTCTGGTCACATTTTTGTCAACTGATCAATATATAACCTCATCATACAAGTGTTTATTTAAAGACACCTTATTTAATATACATTAACATTGAATTCATGGCCAACAGCACTATACACTTGTGTCTGAATGAAGCTTATTTCACACTGTATTTTCTCCATAAGGCCTTCATGTACTGAGGAAACTAGACAGCACTTCAGCACTACATCTGGGGGCTATTATAAATAATGAAATCACCAACAAAAAGCACAAAAATGTCACACTAAATAGACCACAAAAAGGACACTTGTTTTACAGTATGAGAGCTGAAACCTCAACTGGGGAATGTGCACCTTGAACAATTCAAATTCTTTGCTATTCTGCACATGTCTGCAAATGACTGCAGAAGTGCCTTGAGCACTGATTTGGGGGTTACAAGTAAATTGTAGCAAGTAGGTGAATTCCCAAATATGAAATCCACAAATGATGAGGATTGACTGTACTTTGGAACCTGCACTTAGATATGAAGTCCTTAATCTTTCCTCTACAGAAATGGGTTCTTGAATTCCTTAAGGTTTGAAAGTAAAAGTTACTGGATCGATACCTTACGAAAATGTGTTCAGAGACCTGTGTAAGCATGTCACAGATTTTATACTGGGAAGTTTTTTTAATTGAGGTATTATTGACATATATTATTATACTAGAGGCCGGTGAACAAAATTCATGCGGGGGGAACCCCTTGGGGGATGTCTGACTGCCAGTTTAGGCCCGATCCCCGGGCCTAAACTGGCAGTCAGATATCCCTCTCACAATCCTGGAACACTGGTTCCTAATTGCTCACCTGCCTGGTCACCCCTAACTGCCCCCCCTTGCTGGCCTGATCACCCCCAATTGCCCCCTCCCTGCCGGCCTAGTCACTCCTTACTGCCCCCCCTGCCCGCCTGGTTGCTCCCAACTGCACCCCACCAGCCTAGTTGCCCCACGCAGCCTGCTTGTTCAGTCACTTGGTTGTCCCTCACTAACCCCCCTGCCGGCCCGGTTGTAGGCAGCCATCTTGTGAGGGCATGAGGGTTAATTTGCATATTACCCCTTTATTATATAGGATTAGCTTCAGATGTATGTGATTTGATATTTGCATATTGCAAAATGATCACAAGTCTAGTTAATATCCATCACCACACAGCCACAAAATATTTTTTCTTGTGACGAGGACTTTTAAGATTTACTCTTAGCAACTTCCAAATAGGTAATACAGTTAACCATGCTATATATTACAACTCCATAATGTAATTATTTTAAAACTGGAAGTCTGTACCTTTCTCCAAAAAAATATTTCCTTCTAAATAATATTCCACTGTATATGTACGCTACATTTTCATTATCCATTCACCCACGGATAGATACTGGGGTTGCTTCCAATCTTGGCTATTATAAATACTGCTGCAGGGCAGATACTTTTTGGGTTAGTGTTTTCCTTTCCTTTGGATATATACCCAGAAGTGGAATTGCTGGTTCATAAGGTAGCTCTATTTTTATTTTTTGAGGAACCTCCATACTGTTTTCCCACAGAGGTGGAACCAATTTGTACAAAAGTACACAAGGGTCCCCTTTCTCCACATCCTCACCAACACTTATTTCATGACTTTTTGATCTAACAAGTGTGAGATATAAATGTTAACTGTGGTTTTTAAGACTAAAACACTGTAATTAAAAAACTAGCTATTTGGACACATCATTTATGTAGTATTCCAACCAAAAGTATATATAGCAGTGCCACCTTTTCTGTGGTCTTGCTTTCCATGGTTTCAGTTCCCCAAGTTCAACAATGGTCTGGAAATATTAAATGGAAAATTCCAGAAATAACTCATAAGTTTTAAAATCGCATGACATTCTTAGTAGTGTGATGACATCTCATACTGTCCTATTCCATCCCTTTGTCCAGTGTACCCACGCTGTGTAAACATGACCTGCTGTTAGTCACTTAGTAGTCACCTAGATTGATTGCTGCTGGTATCACAGTGCTTGTGTGCAAGTAACCCTCATTTTAATAATGGCCCCAAAGCACAAGAGCAGTTTAAACTTTGTAGTAGGTATATATAAACAAGAAAAAAAACACAGTAGATGTAGAGTTCAATACTAACCACAGTTTCAGGCATCCACTGGGGGTCTTGGGACATATCCCCTGTAGGTAAGGGGGTACTATTGTAATCTGAATCTTAGTGTAAGAAAACATCAACATACCAACTGATGAAAATTCTATGAAATGACTGGCCTGTATTTTTCAAAAATGTCCATATGATGAAAGACAGAGAGGTTGAGGAACATTCCAGATTTAAAAAGACTAAAGAGGTGTGAAAACTAAACGCAATATGCAATCTTGAACTGGATATTCTGGTACTAGAAAAGAACTACTATAAAGGACATTATGAGGACAATTAATGAAATAGAAATATGCATTACAGATAAGAGAATTGTATCATTTCTTTTTCTATGATTACATAAAACATCCTTATCCTTAAGAAATACACATTTAAGTATTAAGGGGTAAAGAAGTCTAATGTATGCAATCTTCTGTCAAATGGTTCAGAAACAAAAATAAAATATGACTGCAAATGAGGCAAATATTAAAAACAGGTGAATTTAGAAGGTCATATAATAGTAGTGGGTAGTTTTTTGTTTTGTTCTTGAATTTTCTAAAGTTAAATTATTTAAAATAAAGTTTTAAAAAGCTATATATAATAAAACATGTACATATAAACTTACTGTCTTCTGTGGTTGGGTTCTTTCCAGTTTGACCAAAAATGACATTAGCAGCTGATAAACAGTGCCTGGCCTCCATAAAGCATTGCTGTTAAGGAAATAAACAAGAGTAAATGCAACTGTCCCACAGCCTTATTTGTAATTGATATGGGAAAAGCTATTAAAATCAGTAAAAACCACTAAGGAGACCCGGTATAGTCGCCGAACATTAAGAAGACATGTTATGGTATTATCAAGTTACAAGGCTGCCTCAAAGAAGTACAATGCCCCCAAACTCTTAAAAAGCCAAACTGACTGGAAGACAGCTGCTGACTGAGTTGGCTCTCCTCAGGTAATCAGTAAGTATACAACAATAGCTATCATCATAGACTCAAAGTGCCTCAGATCATCTTTAGGTTCTGCCCAAATAGCCAAAGTGCACAACTTCTTAGACCAGCGGTTCTCAACCTGCGGGTCGCGACCCCTTGGGCGGTCGAACGACTCTTTCACAGAGGTCACCTAAGACCATCCTGCATATCAGATATTTACATTACGATTCATAACAGTAGCAACATTACAGTTATGAAGTAGCAATGAAAATAATTTTCTGGTTGGGTCACAACATGAGGGACTGTATTTAAAGGGCCAGAAGGTTGAGAACCACTGTCTTAGACCATTTACATTCTGTCAGAGGACTTAAAGATTTGATGTTTTTTAGGTTTAGAGATCCCTTTTATGTCCTACCATTCAAAGGCAAAAATAATGATAAGAGATTCCTGTCTTCTAAAAATCTTCAAATTTATGAGAATTCCCACCACTTTCTCAACGACTTTCCACAGACAAATTTTATAAAACTGCTTTATCAACACATTTGAAGACTTCATAATTCAAATCTGGGCATAGTAAACTTCTCAAATGCTTGGAGAAGATCTCTTTGTTAATGTGAACACTTTGCATTTATCATGTAAGTCACGGGACCACCCAGCAAAAGTACTAAGTTCAAGTCCAATTTTTAGATGAAAGCCATCCTCATAAATATGTCTATTTCATGTTAGATATACCTACCTGATTTTGCTAAGATTTTTAATAGCTATGACTTTAAAATCTCAACATTGAATGTAGCCCTCCCTAATGGCAAATTCAGGAGCCATCTTGAGACTATCTGGGGACCATGTGTAGTATTAGCCCAGCAACATCTACAGATCAAAGTGTTAGTGTTAAACCTCAAAAAACCAAAAGTTCGTTTACATAAACAGCTTTACTTGTCCTTCCACAATCTCTCAGCCTTCATTACCACTTCAGCCTTCCCCAGCTTGGTTCCTGTGAGCAACCACTAGAACAGTGAGTGTCTTGCTTTGTGCCCTCTAGGTGGCTGCTAAATGTGGGACGTTAGCACCTGCCAGGTAGGGACTCACCAGGTAGCAAAACCTCACCTCTGGAACCAGATGAAGATGAGGATGATATAAATGACAGCTGCTTTTTTAAAAACATGGTTCAAATCTCTCTCTTTGCAGTACAACTTAACCAGCTGTAACAAAAACTTATAAACCATCTTGGTAAAAAAATAAAAGCACAAGGTAGTGGAGGTACTCATGAAAACTACTGCATGCTCCACATAAGCAATGTTTAACAACTTTATATTTTAAATTACATTTTGATATCTAAGTATTATCAATACCAACATTGTTTTAAGTGATAAATCAAAATCACAGTGAATATGTAACTTTAAACAAAAAAAATAAGAGGTGCCCAGAAGTTATAAAAATGGTGCCACAAGCAGAGGCACAAGATAACACTTTTTGATGATGGCCACAATGAAATGGTTGCATGAGTTAGATTAAACTGAATGCTCTGATATATGCAGCAGCATTACTTACTTAGACCATAGTCCTAGACGCAGTGCTGCAGTCACCACAGCCCCTTCTCTCCTACTAATAGCTTTTCTGAATGAAATTCTGTGGGACGATGCTTTAAACATAGGGTGCATTTACAGAATCAGCACTAACAAAAATCTTAGAAAGGATAAAGGCCCAATAAGGATATCGCAGCAGGCAACCAGAGATCTAAGAAGGAACTCTGATAAGCAAAAATTACCAAAACTTCAGAAATACTTGTGAATCAGAAATACAAATAAAAGTAATTTCTATTGCTGAGATATCTGACTGAGGATTAACAAAATATCTAGCTGGGAAAGGTGGCTTAAAAGTGTTTTAGCATTAAAAACAAGATCTTGAATAGAGGAACAAATAAGTCAAAAGTATACATGATTCTTAATAATTTTGATAAACAACTAAAAAGCTAAAAGTCCCTGTGAAGTATATCTTAAAGACCTGGAACTCTGGAACTGAGCAGAGATATTCCCAATATAGAGAAATTATTATAAAGAAATTCTAAATAACTGAAATGCATCACATGCTTTTATCAAAGCCCACATTTAACAGTCAACTTCCTCAAATTCTCATAGCTAGCAGATTACAATTGTCTAAAGATAAAGTTATATCTACAAAATCTGCAAGTTAAGGTAACATCTCACTAAAATGAATTGAGATAGCATGCTTCTAACAAAAAAGATTTGGTCTTAGGTAACGTAATTTTAGAGGCTAGAAACATGTAAGATAATGATAAAACTCAGTATTTTAAGATTTAATAGATTAATGCAACAAAAGTTTAAAAATTTTAGCACACTGGCAAACCGGGCTATATTTTTCTCTCTAGTTTACATCAAAATATAAGCTACCTATTTTTTTCAAGGTTTAATTATAAATTCTTATTGTTACTGCTGTTGAGATGAGAGTATGGGCTACTGGTTGGCTTCTTTATATCCCATTTTTTGGTTAAAACTATCAGAAAGGCCCATGCCATTCTAGCTGGATGCCAGTTGTGTGGATATGCTTCTGTTGTCGTCGTTGAATTCTATTACAGATGTCCCTAAGCTACCGAGTTTTAAAAGATTATATTTTCAAGGTACTATTTATTGTTCTATATTTCATATACTCTATCGGTAACTTTGTTAGATAACAACTTCAAAAGGCTTACCTTATTGATGTAAAATTGTGACAAGGTAGCAGCATTAATAGCCCACTCTATAGGATGGTAGGCATTGTGCTCAAGCTGGCGTTTTAGGGTACTGTGGCAATAATGAGCAGCCTTCTCAAACACTTCCTTATGTTGGTAGACTTGAGCCAGGTAATACAGGTTATGAGTATAAACCTTCTCAAATCTATGAAGAAAAAAACCAATATTTGCATAATGGTTTACAATTTATACAGAACTTTCATATATATGTACCTTAATCCTCTCACCAACCCTTTAAGTCGGGAATGGCTATTTGACAGATAAGGAAACTGATCCTTAGATATGAACAGTCACATATCTAAGTAAGTGGCAAATGAAGGTTTTAATTCGTTTCAGAATCCACATTCTAGAACTTTTATGAGTGCCTTGAAAGAGAAAATGTGTTTAACAATCATCTACACTATGTGAAAATGTCTGTGAGGGCTGATTTCTATACCTACTCACCTTTTTGATCTCTCTTGTTCAGTAAGTTTCTCTTCTTCAGGAAGAAAATGCTCAGTAGGATCAAGAGGAGGACTCCCAATCTACAATCAAAGAAAAACAACTCTAAATTTCACTGTAAACACCAAGCGCCCTCTTCTGGAAGGACTGGAGAAATCAAAATTTAAAAGCCCAATACACCACTTCGTTTTTCACTAATTCACTTTCATTTTACCCAAGAAGTAATTTTCTTAACCCATAAAATCTAAAAGAGTCAAAGAATTAAAAGATTTCCTACAAGCTCACGCTTGACAAAATTTTAATGGCTGTTTCAGGTGAACTTCAAATAAACTAAAAAAAACCCACCCTGATTTTAGATAAATAATTTTTAGGTATTTTAAGTCTTTATTTTTAATTTATCTTTATTGTTGAAAATATTACAGATGTGCCCTTTTTTCCTTCCACCGTGCCCCTCCAGACCTGCTAGGTATTTTGTCTTAATTCTGTCTGATATTCTTTTAAAACCTACATAAGCATGACAAATAGAAAAAATGTATACATCCTTAGAGTAATATTGTTCTAACCTGACCACTAATGAAAAATCAAAGCTTTAAACAATTTTTCTAATATTTTTTTTCTCAAGGAAACAAGTATATAGATTACCCTCTTTTTAAAATTTTTATTGATTTAGAGAAACATCAATTTGTTGTACCGCTTATTTTTGCATTCATTGGTTGATTTTTGTTGTTAGAACAACTCAGCAAAATAAAATTGCCGTTTATTGTTGGACAACATTGTTTCACACATACATCAAAACAAGCCAAAAAAAATAGCAACTTTATAGACAAAAAAAAGGGGGGAAAGAAACCTTTTTAACCATCTCATATAAACCAACTACTTAGAGTGCAGCTAAGTAGATACACAAAAAGTTACTGGAATGCTCGGAATAAGACTGTTTTTGTTGTTGCTTTTTTTTACAAGGTTTTTTTCACACCACAAGTAAAGTCAGAAGTAGGACAGAAAGAAAAAGGAAAAAAAAGGACAGAGAATGATCCAAAGGCTAGTTTAGTCATCCCAAGATCATTAAAAATGGCGAACCCAACAATATGTACAGAAATATGAAATGTAAATAAAAAATACAAATTTTCCTTTTTAAAGTACTTAAAAAAAAAAAAAAAAAAAAAAGCAGGGCCTTGGAAGTTCTGGTTCTTTTTTTCCTCCCGTTGCAAATTCACGTTGTGGTTTTGGTTGGGTGGTGAAGAGTGCATGTCACCTGCAGGTGGCGCTGCCCGAGTTGGGCCGGCAGGCAGGAGCCTCTACTTGAAGGTGACCATGTTGAGATTCTGAGATGGGAAGTGGAGGGAGAATAGGTCACGGAGTCCTTTTTTCTTTTAAGTGTAACTTTTCCTTTTTTGCTGTCGAGTCATCCTCATCATCTTCAGCTGCCCGTGTGCCCGTAGATGCCTCAGCCTCCTTATCTTCATCTCCACCCTCTTCCTCACCATCACCTTCCTCTTTCTCCTCTCCTCCTTCTTCTACCTCATTGTCAGCCTCGGGCTCTCCATTTTCATTAGCGTTTCCATTCGCAGGTGCATCTCTTCCATTTTCTGCCTTTACAACATCCTTCTTTAAGTCCCTGGTGGTGATCTTGGAGCTGGTGTCCACAGCCGTGTCTGACATGGTGGGGCACGCCAGTGATCCGATGCAGCCAATTTTTTTTTTAAAAAAATGAGAATTGGAGGACTCTGGCGTAGAAGTTGCTGGAGTCCAAAGTGGCAGAGGAGGCGCGTGGTTGAGGTAGCTGTAGCCAGCGGAGAGGCAGCCACAGAACAATGCAAAGATGGCTTTTCAGAGCAGCCAGTTTCATTGGTTGATTCTTGTATGTGCCCTGACTGGGGATCGAATCCCAAACCTTGAGGTATTGGGACGATGCTCTGACCAGCTGAGCAGGCCAGGGCTGATTACCCTCTTTCAATACAGGGACATTAAAAACAGTTATTCTTGCCCGGCCTGCACGGCTCAGTGGTTGAGTACTGACCTATGAACAAGGAGGTCACAGTTCAATTCCCGGTCAGGTCAGGTGTCTGGGCTGTGGGCTCGATCTCTAGTGTGGGTGTGCAGGAGGCAGCCAATCTATGATTCTCCCTCATCACTGATGTTTCTATATCTCTCTCCCTCTCCCTTCCTCTCTGAAATCAATAAAATATATATTTTATAAAACAACAAAACAGTGATTCCACTGTTTATTGCCTTGAGCTTCTGCTTCCTCCTCGGTAAAAACGATAAAAGTGTACCTACCTCATAAGGATGCTAGGAGGATTCAGTGAGTTAATATGTGTAAGTCACTTACAACCCCATCTTAAGTCTTCCAAAAAAACCAGCTACTTAACCTCTGCCTAATTCTACTTGTTTGAGAACAGTTTCATCTACAAGCCCATCCATACTTTAAACTGAATTCACTAAACTCCAAATAGCAACAATACTTCCCGTGAAAAAAAAAATCTTACATTTTGTATGCAAACAATAAAAGCATCATGACTTGGGGTCATAGAATTCATAGAAAGTAAAAATGACTAAGATAGGAAGCAAGGCCAAAGGCAAACACAATAGATTTTTAATTAATTCTGCAAAGACCATCTCAACAATTTTAAGGGCTGTTTAGTATGCTTACCCCTGTCTTAATGAGGGGAATTAGTCAATGTATTATTTTATGTACATACTTCACTGTTATGACTATCACACTTTATGTGTAACACTGGCAGTTAAATCAGTCTCTTAACTAAAACAGAGGCATAAAAATAGAGTGGCCTGAATTGTGTGGCTCAGTTGGTGGGGTGTCATCGTATGCACCAAAAAAGTCGCTGGTTCCATTCTCAGGGCACATGCCTGGGTTGCAGGCTCGATCCCTAGCAGGGGGTGTGCAGAAGGCAAGTGATTGATGTTTCTCTCTCTTCCCCTTATCCCTCCTCTCTCTCTTGAATCAATACATACATTTATTTAAGTACACAGTGTTTTGCTACATGTTTTATGTTTCCTTATTAATACTAGTTTTGAATGAAATATTATAGGTTTTTGGTATCTTTACATTTTAATTTAACAAATTCATATATTAAGAGTGAGCCTAAAATCATAAACAGAGATTAACATCTCAATTTGGCTTTGTGGTTCTCTGCTCTTCTTAGTTCTTAAGGAGGAAAGTTATAACACCAAGGTAGAAGAGCCATGACAAAGAATATATGTACCCCTATGTTCACAGCAGCACAATTTACAATAGCTAAGATCTGGAAACAGCCCAAGTGCCCATCAGTAGATGAGTGGGTAAAAAAGCTGTGCTACATTTACACAAAGGAATACTATGCAGGTGTAAAAAAGAAGGATCTCTTACCTTTTAAGAGCATGGAGGGACCTAGAGAGTATTATGCTAAGTGAAATAAGCCAGTCAGAGAAACAAGTATCACATGATCTCATTTATATGTGGAATCTAATGAACAAAATAAACTGAATAAAACAGACCCAGAGACATTGAAGCATGCAATAGACTGATGCATTTCAGAGGGAAAAGGAGGGATGGGAGAAATTAACCAAAGAACTTATATGCATACTAGAGGCCTGTTGCATGGATTCATGCACATTGAAAGGAAATTAATTAGAAGAAATATTTTAATATCACTATTCGCCCTTTCTCTATAATATAAGTGTCAACCAAACTCACAATCGACAATGACAGATCGAAACACATGTGTGCTATTGGTGCCTGCAAGAGCTTTATATGTATCATGCATGTGTGAGTCAACTTAGCCTTTTATATATATAGAATAAACTTGCTTAATTAGACCTACTTTCTGATTTAGCTAAACTTTTTCCAGCTCAGTGAAGCACCCCAACTTCTCTTTCAAGTAATTGTCAGCAACACAGCAGTAAATATCAACACGAAGCAGACTGTGAGGATCAAATGAGATGAGGCATGGGAAAACTCTTCACAAACATTTGGTTAAAGTGTAAAATGTTTGCACCTGGCTATAAAGCAAGTCGTGTTCCTGGGCTGAAGAAACTCCAAGGAGGCTAGTCACTAGGGAGAGGAAGCCGGGTGTTGCTACTTGACGTCATTACTTAGCACCCACAGCAATCGTTTCCGGGCTGGGCTGGGCTATGGGCTGCATTTTGCGCCATGGGGTCTTGGCAGCATTGGCTGCAATTTGGTGGAGTGTCACTTTGGGGTGGTGGCGGGGCCTGTGTCCCACTTGGGGGAAGCCGAGTGTTGGTGTGTCGGCGCCAGGTCCGTGGTGCCAGCCAGTGCATGTCATGGCAGCTCCTGTGTTAAGCGTCTGGCCCCTGGTAGTCAGTGCACATCATAGCTACCAGTCGGACGGTCAGAGGGATACAGCCTTTTATACATATAGATATGCATGGACACAGACAATAGTGCAGTGAAGGACTGGGGAAGGAACAGGAGTAGGGTAGAGGGAGTTAATGGGGGGGGGGGTGTATCTAATACTTTCAACAATAAAGATAAATTTTTTTAAAAAGAGAGCAGGAAGGAGAGTAAAACCAGTTTTAGTTGAGCACCTACTATGTGCCAAGTACCATCTTATACCTATGTTAGTTCATTCTTTGACCAATGCTACAGGGTGCAAGTATCATTATTTCCATTTCACATATGAGGAATCTAAGGCCCAGAGAAGTAGAGTGACTTATCAGAAAGCTATACGGTTAATAGGTTCAGGATTCAAACTCAGATATGTATACAAAGTCTGTGCTCTCCCCACCCCATGAAAATAATAATAATAATAATTATAAATTACAAAGCAAATAGGAATGCTCAATCTGTGCATTCTGCTTACAGTGCATTGCTTCTATCTGCTATCATCATTATGACACTACACTGTTCTTAAAGGAGCACTGAGCACTTGTGTTCTACACTAAGTCCAACTACTAAGTGAGGCAGCAGAGTCTAGGTTAAAAGTACGGGTTCTGGAATCACATTGTGTGGATTATAATCCCAACTTCACAATTTACTAGTGTGTGGAGACAAGTAACTTAATTCCTTGTGATCTGTTTTCTCACCTCTAAATTAAGAATAATAAAAGTACCCACCTCAGAAATTGCCGTGAGGATTAAATGAGTTAAAATTTGTAAATCACTTTTAACAGTGTCTGCAAGTACAGCTATTAGGTGACCACCTAGACAGCTCTATAGAGAGGTCCCTAAGTATACTGAGGAGTCATACACATATTATGAGTAAGGAATTCTTAACATCAGTTCTTCACTAGTTTCAATGAAATGTTAAAATTTATCTGACATGCAACATACCTCTTTCATATACCGAAGATATAGTGCTTCTGATGAGTCTAGGTAAGCTTGTGCTGTTTCAATTTCTTCTCTTTCAGACCACAAAATACCCAGATTATTCTGGAAAATAAAGAGAAATAATGACAATATAAATCATCTAGTAACAGTAACTTTTAGTTTCAAAGTCAAAATTTACCTACCAAACAGTACTGGAGTCTGATTAACAATGAATTATTCCCAACATTGTCCTTATGTAGTGGTAAACAGCTACTGATGGACCCCTAATGATCCCCGCCTCCTGGTATTCATGACCTTGTTGTATAATCTTTTCCCTGTAAGTATGGGCTGGATTTAGTGGCTTGCTTCTAACAAACAGAATATGGCAGTGATGGTGAACCTTTTGAGCTCGGTGTGTTGGCATTTTGAAAAACCCTAACTTAACTCTGGTGCCGTGTCACATATAGAAATTTTTTGATATTTGCAACCATAGTAAAACAAAGACTTATATTTTTTATATTTATTTTATATATTTAAATACCATTTAACAACAACAACAAAATCAACCAAAAAAATGAGTTCGCATGTCCCCTCTGACACACCGTGTCATAGGTTCGCCATCACTGGAATATGGCAACAGCGATAGAAGGTCTCTTCCCAGATTAAGTTACAGAACACTGTTCCATCTGAGGTGCTCCTCTCCCATTCTCTCTGAGGGAAGTCCACTGCGATGTGGTGGCTGTGCATAGACTCGCACGGCAAGGAACTGAGCAAGGTCAACTGAAGCCCTTGGACCAACACCCTGTAAGGAACTGAAACCTGCCAACAATCCCATGAGAGCGTTAGGAAGATCCTCCCTCAGTTGAACCTTCAAGTGCAGCCTCAACAGGCCAACAATGGGATGAGAGACCTTGAGGCAGAGGCGACCGGCTAAACCATGCCTAGATTCCTGAAATAAAAGTTGTTTCTTCAAGATCCTAACTTTGGGGGTAAAATTTTACATAGCAATAGGTAGTATACATCGAGACAAAGATGAGCCAGAAACATGTTTTCAAGTATCTACAATCTCCAGAGTCCTCTTAACAGTTATTGTTTGGTTCAAGCCTGAAGAAAGGGAGGTGAGCTCTCAAATTCCAATTATTCAAATTATGTTATGAAGACTCTGAAGATGCTATATGCCTTTACTCATCAGTTAAGTCAGATTCCCAATGTTTACCATTTCAAACAATGAAACATGTTTGTACTTTCCAGAGTTCTTAAAATTATATAGCTTTGTAATTATATCTAGTCAACTAAAAATTCTTCATTTGTAGTGTCTTTTCTTGTATCGATCACTTCCTTTTGATTTCCATAGCACGAACTTCCTTCTGCTACCATGAAGGTGCTAAGAAATTGATTAGATTTGGGGTAAAATGCTAAATAACATTTTTAAAACTAAGCCAGTTTGTCCCCTGGCATGTGACTCTGTCAGGCGCTGTACAGAGCAAATCAGGACTGTTTAGATGGTCAAAACTCAAGACTGGATGCCTAGCTAACCTTTAGAAAACAGGGTTAGACTGCCTCCCACCCCATGGGATAGTGGGATAGTCCTTCAGGCACAAGGAAACTTCTGAGGCTGGGTTTCTACCACCTTCTGCTTACTTCCCTAGGGAGGGGCACAGGATAAAGAAAGAGGTTTTTGATGTGTGTGTGTTTTTAAATACATTTTATTGATTTTTTAGAGAGAGGAAGGGAGAGGGAGAGATAGAAACATCGATGAAAAAGAAACATCATGGATCAGCTGCCTTCTGCATGCTCCCCACAGGGGATCAAATCCACAACCCGGGCATGTGCCCTGACTGGGAATTGAACTGGTGGCCTCTTAGTTCCTGGTTCGATGCTCAACCACTGAGCTACACCAGCCGGGCACAAAGAGTTTTTAATGCAGATTAACCTGTGGTCCACAGAACCACAAGGTACCCATTAATAGAATTCAGAGTCTAAGAATATGGATGGAAAAATCATTTCAATTTATTTTCACTATGTTCTACTAAAATTTAGCATTTCTTTTAATTATGAAAGCAGGGAAAAAAATGCAACAATATGCTCTGGGGGGTGTGGCTCTGTGGTCAGAGCATCGGCCTGAGGACCGAAGGGTCGTGGGTTCGAGTTCTGGTCAAGGGCACAAACCTGGGTTGCAGGTTCATCCCTGCCCAGGTCAGGGTATGTGCAGGAGGTAACCAATCGGTATCGGTATCTCTCTCTCTCTCTCTCTCTCTCTCTCTCTCTCTCTCTCTCTCTCCCCCCCCCCTCTCCTTTCCCCACCCCCCCTCCTTCCTTTCCTCCCTCCCTTCCACTTTCTCTAAAAAATCAATGGAAAAATATCCTTGGGTGAAGATTAACAACAACAAATAAGCAGCAGTATTATAGTACCTGAGATTTTGTGACCTATAAAAGTGAGAAAAATCTTAATGTTACAATTTGCTGATCTCAAAATATTTATATTCATTACTATTTTAAAATTATGAACATTGCCCAGCCCGCATGGCTTCAACCTATGAACCAGGAGGTCATGGTCCAATTCCCAGTGTGGGGTGTGCAGGAGACAGCCAATCAATGATTCTCTCTCATCACTGATGTTTCTCTCTCTCTCTCTCTCCCTTTCCCTTCCTCTCTGAAATAAAAATATATTAAAAAATAAAATAAAATTATGGACATTAGACATATCATTAGATGTTGTTTAACATATTAATAAAGAAGCACACATATTACTACATCATACATTTGTTTTAAAAAAATATTTTGATCCCTAGCTGGATTGCTCAGATGGTTGGAGTGTTGTTCCATACACCAAAAAGTTATGAGTTCAATTCCTGGTCAGGGCACATACTTAGGTTGTGGGTTTGATTCCTGGTTGCAGTGCATAACAATTGATGTTTCTCTCTCATATCAATGTTTCTCTCTCTCTCTTTCTCTAAATAAATGAAAACATATCCTTAGGTGAGGATTAAAATATATATGTGTGTTGATAACTTTTATATTACTGGTTCCTTTAATATTCTTTTACATTTTATTTTATACGTTTAAAATCATTCCTGTTTTATGCAATACTAGAGGCCTGGGGCATGAATTCGTGTGCGGGGTGGGGTCCAGCCCCCCACCCTGATGAGGGCCACTGGGTGGGCGGGCTGGGGGGAGGGGCCACAGGTATTGGCCAGCCACTCTGCCCCCTGGTGAACTCCCTGTCAACTCCCAGTGGAGGGGACAATTTGTATATTAACCTTTTATTATATAGGACAGGCTTCACTAGACTGCAATATGCCACAAAAAATGTTTAGAAACCCTAGAGTTTAATGGTGAGTTGAGCAAAAGACCTAGAATTGATTTGATTTTTAACTCCACAGAAATAACTACTATTGACATTCTACATGAATTGTTTTTTAAGTATAATATAAATCCTACAACACAACAGAAACTATTGTATCATTCACAGAGCATCAGACCAGGTAGGGAAAAAAGCTGAATATAAAATAAAAACAGCTAAAAAAGTACTACTACTGGTGAATTCTACCAAACACGTAAGGAAGAAATAATACCAACTCTACACAAACTCTTCTGGAAAAATAAGGAAAGAACACCTCCCATCTCATACCAAATCAAAGACATAACAAGAAAACTACAGACTGATACCCTTCATGAACATAGATACAAAAAACGTTAACAAAATTTTAGCAAATTGAGGACAAATGGGTCAACCTTAAATTAAGGTTAAAATTACTTTAGATTTTTTTTCTTAATAGAATGGACAGGATCAGAACTGGTGGAGAAGAGCTGAAAAAGGTATTTACGATTACAAGGGGGCGAAACCCAGGCAACGACCACGACTAAGCGAGCAGCAAGCGACGTTGAAGAGGGCGACGAGGGTGGGGGTTTCCCGGCCGTTCATCCCGAAGCTTCCAAGCCGTGGGACAGACTGTGCCCCGTGACCTGTGCCCTCGGCCCTGGCAGAGTCGGGGCCCGCCCCGCCCGCCCCGGCCGCCCCTCGCCCCGGCAGCCGGCTCTCACCTGCGCCTGGATGTACAGCGAGACGCAGTCGGGCGCCAGCCGGTACCTGCGCACCAGCCGCAGGCATTTCATCAGGTGCTCCTCCCCCGCCGACAGCTCCTCCGTGTCGAGGTGGTTCAGCCCCAGGTGGAACTCAATCACCGCCAGCCTCACGGCGCCCTGGGCCACGGGCCCCTCGACCGCCACCCGCTCGGCCGGCAGCCCCGGGGCGGAGTCCCCCGCGCCCACGTCGTCCTCGGCCTGAGGCCGCTCGTCGTCGTCCTCGTCCTCGGGCGCGGGGCCCAGCAGCGCTCTGACCTCCTCCAGCAGAACTCGGGCGCCGTACTTGGACTTGTACGGCTCCTTCTCGGGGTTTTTATGCAGTTCTACCCGCGACAGAGCCAGCGCGGCCTGGAATTTCTCACGAATCTCGGCCCACGCGCCGTTCGCCATAGCGGCCTCCGCTGCTCAGGTTTCCCTAATGTTTCCAATCCGGACTCCCGCCTTCCTTTCTGCTTTACGACACTTCACTTACGGCCCCTGATAGGTCCGGGCACTGCATCACTATAACCAATGAGGTCCGCCAAGGGAACCGCAATATGCTCAGCAGTGACCAATGGGAAGGCGCAGTGCTTACCGTAGCAACCGTTGTCATGGAAACGAAGCTGCCAAAGAGGATGGCCCCACCTCCCAGCCCCGCCCTCCGTAATGGTGAATTCATCTCTCTCGCTTGGCCCGGTAAAAGTTATATTGATATAAAACTACCGGCTGACTTTAATATAACATATGGAAATATTGTTAACGAACATATCTACTAACTACTCTTGTTAATTGATATAAGCCGAAAGGCATAACTCTTTTGGCATTAGTGTGTAACTTAGTCCATCACCATAAAAATATAACAAGGATCGGGTTATTATTACTGTATAGCCTGAGTGAAAGCTATGAACGTAAAAAGCACTTCAACCCTGAAATGCAGGTTGTAGGGATGTGCACAACTTCCCAAAGTAACACGAGTTAAATCCCAGAGCTGTGGCAGGCACCTCAGACACTTTTTCCACTACACACCTTCCTAAACTAGCCAAATTCAGGGCGGACTGAGGGGAAGGGGGAGAGCACTTTTAATTATTATGCTATACTGTCTCCTAGTAGGAGCTCAATACATAAACCACCATGACACATGGTGCTGACCTCTAAAGATCTAGCTGGTAGAACAGCCAGGTGAAAACTAAAATAGAGATTTCTGAAAAATCCTTACACAGACACACACCTAATCAAGACATCAGACTAGGAAACTTGAGATGGAAGAGTTCTAGCTGACAATATTTCCTCTCCTGGCCTTCTTTTTACACCAGTATTTTGAGTATTGAAGGTCATGGGATGTTCCCTGTGAGATGTCATAAAGCAGTCCCTGTGGAATTTGTCCAGTGAGTGGTATACAGAGCAATGCAGTGACCCGAGATCAAGCTCGTGGATGGTAATTAGAAGAGAGGGGAAAGTATAAGGCATGTTGTGATGAAACGGAGTTAACTTGTTTGGCCAGAGCACAGCTAGTGTCTATCATTTATGTTCACTCCAGTAAAAATAAGATACTAAGAAGAGCACTAATTTGTCTTTACACCAGGGAGCCAACTTAATGGAAAACTCATTAATTAAGAGCAGGGTAATCATCATCTGTAGTATATAATATTGATCTGAAAGTGCCGGAAAATGCAATTGGACATTCTTTTGAACAAATAAGTATGATGATTGGGAAGATGGAAAAATCATTTTTTACAGATGGTATGATTGATTGTCTTCCTGAAAAAGCAAAGTAAAACAACTAAACAGAAAAAGTAAAAAAAAGTTTAGTAAACAGGCGGGTCACAAATAAAGGTATAAAAATCAACAACCTTTCATTGGAGGAAAGATGCAATGGAGAAAAAGACCACTTTCATAATAGTAACATCAACAAATATCTAGCATAAACTTAACCATTTTAGTGAAATAAAAATAAGAATATAAGACTTAAGTCTTATTTCCCAGATGGTAAGCCCTAAACAGCATTACCTAAATTATAAGGAAACCCAGTTCCTTCAAAAAAAAAAAATGCTAATTCTGGTCCTGGGACAGGATGAGTCTGGCTATCTTGTCACACCAGAAATCAAAGAAACCGTCAAAGACTAGAAGGGTCAGTTCAAAAGAATTGAAATGGTGCCAACTTAAAAAGAGGTTCTTGGGCAGTGCTGCCAACACCCTGGCGGAGAAGCTGAGGTCATCATCAGACTTGAAATACTTAAATTGGGTAGAAAACTGTTTCAGCAATGCAGACAATTAAGTGCATTATTGTGGGCGATGGTGCCATTGGTAAAACATGTCTCCTAACACAATAAGCAAATTTCCATCTGACTATGTACCAACTGTTTTTGACAACTATGTAGTCACAATTGTGATTGGTGGAGAGCCATATACTCTTAGACTTTTTGATACAGCAGGGCAAGAGAATATGACAAGATTTTGACTGCTGAGTTATCCACAAGCAGATGTATTTCTAGTCTGTTTTTCAGTGGTCTCTCCATCCTCATTAGGGTGCCTGAAATAACTCACTGTCCATAGACTCCTTCCTTGCTTGTTGGGACCCAAATTGATCTGAGATGACCCCTCTACTATTGAGAAAGTTGCCAAGAACAAACAAAAGCCTATCATTCCAGACTGCTGAAAAGCTGGCCCGTGACCTGAAGGCCGTCAAATATGTGGAGCGTTCTGCACTCAGCCAAAAAGGCCTGAAGAACGTATTTGATGAAGCAAATTGGCTGCCCTGGAGCCCCCAGAACAGAAGAGCTGCAGGTGTGTGTTGCTGTGTTCATAAAACATCTCTCCAGAGCCCTTTCTGCACAGCTGGTGTCGGCATCATATAAAAGCAATGTTTAGCCGAAACCGGTTTGGCTCAGTGGATAGAGCGTCGGCCTGCGGACTGAAAGGTCCCAGGTTCGATTCTGGTCAAGGGCATGTGCCTGGGTTGAGGGCACATCCCCAGTGGGAGATGTGCAGGAGGCAGCTGATCGATGTTTCTCTCTCATCGATGTTTCTAACTCTATCTCTCTCCCTTCCTCTCTGTAAAAAAAAAACTCAAAATATATTTAAAAAAATAAATAAATAAAAGCAATGTTTAAATCAAACTCAAGATAAACATTAAAATTCATTTTTGCAATAAAAGAGGTCCTTGTCCACAAGAGAGAATATCTGAAGCAATTTATTAAAATCTTGGCAGCCGGCCCCTCAACTCCCGCTTTCTCTGAGCTGCCTTTACTAAAGCTGACCGCTCTCCCAGCATTTCCCTCCACAGAAGACCTATTGTCACGGCCTCTGGAGGGGCAATTCCTGGAGGGACTGCTTCAGCCGATCTAGGGTCTTGAATAAACAAAAACTATGAAAATAAATCACTATCTTGGGGAGAGGGGGAGTAGGCGCTTGCTGTTCAAAGAGGAGATGGACAATTGGAGGATGAAATAACTGCAATAGGTTAAAGTATATCACATGTTAAAACCTACAAATTTAGTGATCAAAGGACTTGTATGCATGCATATAAGCATAACCAATGGACACAGACAGTAGAAGGGTGGAGCAGCCGGGAGAGGTCAATGGCGGAGAAAGGAGACACATAATACTTCTTTCAGCAATAATTTAAATTTAAAAAATCTACAAATTGATAAATAATTAACAGTAACAATGAAAAACAAATGACTTGGCTTCTTCAAAAACTAAATTGCAAGGAAAAAAGTACCCCTCTATAGGGGAATTTGTCAATAAATAAAAATACTACATATTCACTTACCTTTTAACCAAGCCATCCCACTTCTAGGAATCTACCCTGAAAATATACCTTCAACAGTATGAAACAGACACACAAGATTCCTTACTGCAGCATTGTCTGTAACTGCAAACTATAGGAAATCTATTTTGCTTACATAAGAAATAAGAAAAAGGTTGAATAAACTATGTTATACCCACACAATGGAGTATGATGCACAGAGTAAGGTTTCTATGAACCAATGTGGAGTGATTCCAGGGTATTCTGTGAAGGAATGCAAAGCAGTACCTATAGAATGACACCCTTCATCTTAATATCCTGGTTTTGATCATTGTACTATGGTTATATAAAATATTAACATTGGGCCCTAACTGATTTGGCTCAGTGGATAGAGCATCGGCCTGTGGACTGAAAGGTCCCAGGTTCAACTCCGGTCAAGGGCATGTACCTTGGTTGCGGGCACATCCCCAGTAGGAGGTGTGCAGGAGGCAGCTATCGATGTTTCTCTCTCATGGATGTTTCTAACTCTCTATCCCTCTCCCTTCCTCTCTGTAAAAAATCAAATATATATTGTCTTAAAAATATTAACATTGGTAGAAACTGAGTGGAGTATACAAAACTCTGTACTATTTGAATACATTTTAAGAAAATATGTTTTCATTGGTTTTTAGAGGGAGAGCAAGGGAGAGATAGAAACATCAATGAGAGCCACGCTGACATAGCTGAGTGGTTGAGCGTCTACCTATGAACCATATCACGGTTTGATTCCTGGTCAGGGCACATGCCCAGGTTGCAGGCTCGATCCCGAGTGTGGGGCAAGCAGGAGGCAGCCAATCAATGATTCTCTCTGATCACTGATGTTTCTTTATCTCTCTCTCTCCCTTCCTCTCTGAAATCAGTAAGAAAACTATATTTTTTAAAAAATCAAATTTTCAGTCTATAATTAATCTTGGATTTAGTGTAAAGATTAAGTTAGAATTCTAGAAGAAAATGAAACTTTTACTAGTATAACCTTGGGGGTGGGGAATACTTTTCTAAGCATTAGATATAGCCAGAAATGATAATAGATTGATAGTTACAATTGCATAAAAACTTTGTCAAAACATCCCACACAATTAAAAGACAAAAAAATTTTCAAGAGTATTTGCTACATACAATCACTACTAATAAACAAAGAACTTATCAACAAGAGGCAGACACCAGTAGAAAAAAAGACAAATATATATGGTAATTTTTTAATGCTAATTGTCAATAAATAGGAAATATTACCCCCCACTCAATTAAGAGATTGAAATAAAAATGGTATTTTGCGCCTAGCAAACTGACAAAAGGAAGCCAAAATCCAGGGCCCCCTTGATGTGGGGAAACAGGTTCTCATTCATTGTAGGGTGGAACTGTAAACTGGTACCGCATCGACAAGCAACTTGCACCAGAGCTTAATAAATGTTCACTTTGACCCCGAAATTCCTTTAGAAGATTTGTCCTAAACTGACAATCAGACAAGTAGGCAAAGATTTACACGAGGGCACTCATTTTAGGGTGTGTACAATAGAGAAAACTTACAAATAACCAACATAGCCATCTAAATATACAGTGAGATAATACGTAGTCTCAAAATGTCATACATCTATACTTTCTGAAGTGTGCACTACATGTTGAGGCAGGGAGAGCAACTCACAAAATTGAATGAAAATGGTTCCAATTTTGTACATGAATTCCTGGAAGAAATGCTCACAAAAATGTTAGATATGAGGTGACTGTTAGGTTTTTTCTTCTATGTTTGAACTTTTATACGCACCATTTATTTTTAAAATAAAAATTTCAAGCTATTTTCAATTTTAGGAAAAAAGTCACCAAAAACATAAAAAGTACTAATACCTTTATTATGGCATAAAGCAATATTTTATACATTAACGCAATTTTATAATAAAAACATTTTATGTACAATTGTAAAGAAACCACTGCATAGATAACACCAATGTAAAAATGGGCTGGCTTTTAAAAGTTCATTGAGTTCATAAATTAGAAAATATTTTCTCTGTAGAAAATAGTAAAAGTGGTAACATTCCCCAGGCTAGCGCAAAAGCCCATTTCAACCGAGCAGTAGCTGAATTATACATTTATAAATATAGTTTGAATTCTAGGATCCAGAAGAGACTTTAGTTTCATTTACTAAAACAGCCATAGCCATGCTTTCCTTAAAATTAAGTTGTGTAAAGTGAAATATCCAATAATTTTCCCCTTATTCTTGATTTAGGTCTGATTATTTTTCTTTAGGCTAATCCACATCAAGGTTTTAATAAAGGACAAGTACTATGTCCTTTTAATCTGCTTGATAAAGTACCCGTTTCTATCTAAACTATGAAATGTCTTATTTCTTATTAATTATAATCCACAAGGCACATGAGTTCTCTGTCACCAAACACCTTCCCCTAAACTCCTGTGGTTTGACAGGTAGCCACGAGGAACAGGAGGAAAAGTGGTAACACTGACAAGTGGATCAAGAAATAAAACTGAGAACTGAGAAACATCCGGTCAGGATGCAGAGGGAACTGCAGCCCAAATAGAAAAAGGACATAGCCTGGAGAATCAGGGGTGAGGTGGCTATCTGAGCCCCTTATTGCAAAGTGACCAAGTAAAAGGCAGTTAGATACAAAGACACTACTAAGTGAGAAAAACCAGGTCCTAGAAAGAGTTCAGTTATTCAAAATAATTAAATGAAAACAAGATAGGCCACGCAGTTTAACTTCTCCCATCATAGTTTATTCCCTGAGATTCCCAGTACAGATTTTCTAGGAATGAAGGCGAGAAGACAATGCCATTCTTAAGCTCCTGGACCATGCAGAAGGTTTCTCAGAGAAGTAATATTTGAGAACTCAGTTAACTACCTGGCCAGAGGCTATGTCAAGTTCTCCAATTCCCTCAAAGCAACAACTTAAAATAATCACATAGCTTGTCTTTAAAACCTCCCAATGGAGTAGCAGTTTAATAAAGATTCCTATACTGTGGATATAGGAATAGGCTTTTTTGAGAAACTAAACCAGATCATTCTACCTAAAAATTCCAGTTTGCCCATTAGACATTAACTGCCAGAAACATTAATGACCCATTAAGTTTCTACCAATTAAAGATACTTTATCTTCACTTGCTCTTCTCTTTGCTCTTAACAGATGTTTCCTTCTTGCATATGAAAAGTATTTTCAGTGGCTTTGTTTTGTTTTGATTTTTCAGCAATGCAAATCTCTGCCCCCTATTCCCTTAACTCCTTCTTGGTAAATAGGAAGTGTAATACACTGTCACCAAGGCCCATATATCCAACCTCCTTACTTACAAAGAAAGTTATGGAGCCATCTCATACATTTAGAATTCCTTAGAGACACTTGCTCTCTATTAAAAACATTTTGTTATATATAGAGATTTATAGATGTATAAAATCTATGAAGAATTCACTGAAGCACAAATCACTCTATATTGAGAAGCTAAAAATGTATCAAAGTGCACAAAATGATGGCTAATCTACATACTGTCTTCTATCATATGTATCACTATCCTCCAAATCTATAGCATATGCTGGCATAAACACTATTACATCAAGCTGTTTGAAATCTTACTTCAAAACATCGCTGTGTTAATTCTCAGAAGACGTGTTACAGGATCACAGGAGGAATCGTTAGGAGGTGGCTGAGGAATGCCAGTTACAGAAGAAAGCGCTTGTCAGAGACTGCTGCATTCTGCATAGGTACTTAGGGAAGAACACTATTCAGAGATACTTTAAAGCAGCGGTTCTCAACCTGTGGGTCGCGACCCCTTTGGGGGTCGAATGACCCTTTCACAGGGGTTGCCTAAGACCATCGGAAAACATATATAATTACAGATTATTTTTGTGATTAATCACTATGCTTTAATTATGTTCAATTTGTAACAATGAAATTGGGGGTCACCACAACATGAGGAACTGTATTAAAGGCTCGGGGCATTAGGAAGGTTGAGAACCACTGCTTTAAAGTATAAAGACTGGTCAACTTAAAAGTATAGGCAGATACATCCTTGACCTTATCTTATAATATATAAAAAATGCATTAGAATAAAATGCAATGAATTCATATACCTTTTCAAAAGGAAAACCTGATACAGAAGTAGCAATAAAGTTATAAATGACAATCAGATGAAGTGATTTACATGAAGCTTATCTCTCTGGGAGAGATGGGCCAGGGCAAGTGGTCAGGAAGGAAACACAATGTGCTTTTAACCTTGCATGGGAAAAAAAAGTTCAGTTCCATGTTGCCAAACATAGTTCTGTTTTGCCATATAAATCGTCTACTTCAATTACTAACCAAACGCTTTACTGAAACTCCGTTTCTGGCCTTTGTTCTGGAATCTGTTATTTCTGTTGCCACCGCCTGATCGCTGTCCCCTGAAGTTTCTATTTCCGTCCCGCTGTCCCCTGAAGTTTCTGCTTCCGTCCCGCTGTCCCCGGAAGCCTCGATTGCCTTCCCGCTGTCCCCTGAAGCTTCGGAATCCTTCCCGCGGTCCTTCCAGCTCCGGTTGCTCCGTGGCCACAGAGAGTTGCCAGCGCCGGGAATCATGCCATTTTTCCTGTTGAGAGATGCTTTTGTTTTTTCCTCTTTTATTTTTACTGAATTTGGTTTAAAAAGACACGAGAAAGACATTTTTTGCCCTTTCTCAAAGAGAAAAACTAGATTGATAACCTAAGTGCGTAAAAGGTCACTGGTCAAAAATACTAACCTTCATGGCCCAAAAGCCAGAGTCACTGAAGGGTGGAAAAATAACTTTCACTATGAAAAGTACCCTCAAAGCCTGGCCAGCAAGGCTCAGTGGTTGAGCAGCAACCAAAGAACCGGGAGGTAATGGTTCGATGCCCCGTCAAGGCACATGCCCATGTTGCGGGCTGATCCCCAAGAGGCAGCTGATCAACGATTCTCTCTCATCATTGATGTCTCTACCTTTCTCTCTCTCCTTTCTCTCTGAAATCAATAAAAATATATTTTTTAAAAAGAGAGAGAAGTAGCCTCATAGTATAGCATCATCACAGTATCATTTATTCAATTCAATTACTATAGGTATCCAAAGCTCTCAGGCAGTAAAACATAAATATACCTTGTACAAACATGTTTCTCACAGCAGTAGTGAATAAAGAAAGATATAGAAATTAAAAAAGTTTATGTAAACCTCATGTAACATATATAGGGGAGTCTGGATATACTCTGTAGGAAAAAAAAACAAGCAGGCTGACCAAAAAAATATATCAGAATAAAATGTTAGGAGAGAAAAATCCTAAAATTCTTAATTGTCTTTTAGTGAAGGGCCTAGAGCTATTGTTTCCTTTCTATTATTCTGTATTTTCAATAACAAACATTCTACAATTTAGATATGTTAACTTCAAAATCCAAGAAAAAGAATACCTGTATTCCTGTGACTGCTTCAGTACGGACATCAAAGCAAACACCCTAGAAATCAAAACAAAAGCAGTTAATCCAGCCTTTGACCTGAATTATAAAATGCACATTAAGTAATACACCGAATAACCAGGTATTGTTTTTTTTTAAAAAGAAGATATTTTTTAAAAAAAGGAATATCACATTTCGCATTAAGATATTTAAAAATTGTATAACCAGCAAATACTGTTTATAAATGGCCTCTTTTTTGCCATCAATAATGTTCTGAAATGCTTCTTGTGTCCTCTATTTTTATTATCTCTTTATAGCTTTTCATATTTCTTGTTATTTACTAAGATAATAATGGACAGGAAAACTCTGGAAGGGATAAATATTATGTACCTAAGCAAGATATTTTAAATGCTTGAAAAAAAATTAAATGCATAGTTTGGAGTGTACTAGACTTTTTTCTTTTAAGTGTCCACAGAAATGAAGCCATGGAAAGTAATAAATTTGTCATTATCGAGTCAAAAAAAAGTATTAATTTAAGGTAAACTTTAGACGAAGACCAACACACTACACTGTACCTCCCAAAGCACAATAGCAAAAAGCTAAGGATATATATATATGACTCAAAAACTATTTAGAACTGAGTAGAGGTCATTCTTAGCTATCGCACTGTGCTCATCCTCAAGTAACTATTAGCTACATTTATGGCTGAGGAAACAGAAGACTGGATAGGCTAACTGACTGGCCTAGGACCCCACAGCTGGTAAGTAGAGTAGGTTTGAGAACTCTGGTCAGTATGGCTCCAAAACTTATAGTCTAAAACACTGCCTTTCATCAGAAAGAGTGTCAACTATTCAAGATGGCCGAACTAAAGCAGAAAAATAAATGACCTATGATTAATCTAGTATTTTTATAATTCAGCCTCCTATGAAGTTTTCTAAAAAATTAAATTCAGGACACTATATTTGATAATAAGCAGACATTATCTCCAATTAAGTCCTGTTTCTTGGTACCCATTTTTTATACTATATTCAAACTACCCCTGCAACTGACACAGGCATCCCTCCCCACTGGTTGGTTGTGATTGCAACATTTTATGAGGAACAGCCCCTCTACCCAACAATTTACCCAGGTATAATCACAGGTAGCATCAGGTACTGATAGATTTTGCCATTTGTGGGAATGTTCATTTACATGTTTACTAAGTATTCAATGACAGGCTCTCACTGGGTATAGACAGAACTAGAAAACAGTCTTTGCCCTTGAGTAGATTATACTGTTCTTGAGGCTCTCAGCCAGCAAGCACAGCAAGTAAAATTTACCGGAAATAAAGGTATGCCCTAAGAACTCTGCAGGACAGATACAGATGCCCCCAACTCTGCTTATGGCCAGGGAAAGCTTCACAGGGAGACTTAGAGCTAAGCCAATCACAAAGGACACCATGAAGAAAGAAATATTATAAATACTGGGTCCATGCATGTAGGATGAGAAAAAACAAGGTGTGCTTGGCATTGCTGGAGTGGAGGAGGGTGCTGGTGGTGAGGAGGCAGAGATGAAGGTGGTGAGGGGGGCAGGAGCCAGCTCATAGAGGATCTTATCCTTCATGGGAAAGTTGAGACTTCATCCCACACATTATGTGGAGTTAGAGATAACCAACGTGGTCGGACATGAAATGAGTTGAAGATAAACCTCATTTGGTTCACCAGGCCAAGTATAGTCCATGTACCCTGGAAACCTGAGATCTGTAGGGGGTTCCACAAAGTCAAAATTATTTTCATAAGAATACTGAAATGTCATCTGCCCTTTTCACTCTCATTCTTTCCCAAGGGTGCAGTGGAGTTTCCCAGACCCCACATGACATGTGATGATGCTCTGAGGACTAACTGAACATGATATTCTTGTTTTAGAGTCCCAGTTTTAACTTAATATGGAAAATAGCACTAGATATAACCCATATGAACAAAAGCTTTTCGGTATCCCCAACATTTATTAAGAATGTAAAGGGGCCGAAACCGGTTTGGCTCGGTGGATAGAGCGTCAGCCTGCAGACTGAAAGGTCCCAGGTTTGATTCCGGTCAAGGGCATGTACCTGGGTTGTGGGCACATCCCCAGTGGGGGATGTGCAGGAGGCAGCTGATCGATGTTTCTCTCTCATCGATGTTTCTAACTCTCTCTATCTCTCTCCCTTCCTCTCTGAAAAATCAATAAAATATATTTAAAAAAAAAATGTAAAGGGGTCATGAGACCAAAATGTTTGAGAATCGCTGTGCTGATCCGTGTCATTAACTGAGAGCAGGACTCAGAAGAAAGAACACCACTTTTGGAAGGCAAGATTTTAAATTTTGAATGTGAATTAAAGAATTTGTATTTGTTTTAAGTTGCTTAATAATAAATTCCATCTTAGTGGAGATGTCAGGGAAGCAGCTGGATCTTCAAGTCCAGCACTGGAGGCAGGCGGTTCAGGATCCACACGGATGGGGGGTAGGTGTCCGTGACTAAGTGGAGCTGAGGGTCATGGATGGCACTGCCCAGAGAAAACTAGAGAGTGAACATATGCAGCCGCCCCGAGAACAGGGAGAAACCCCCACACAGTGCGTTATGGCCGCGGAAAGCCACTGAACCAAAGCAAGGTCACAACAGGGGTCCCAGCCTTCCTTACCTCCTTTCCCTTGAGAAAGACCATTCCCTTCACTTTGGAATCAATATCCTCACCCAGTTGCTCTTTAAGTTCTTTCCAAGCATAACTAATGTTTGGCATTTCAATTGAGCACTTCAAGACCATGGTCACAAAGCCCTATGGAGGAAAGGGGAACAAAATTAAAGTCTTAAAAGCAAACCTAGCTGATAAATACCTGCCCTCATGTTTCTAAAATATTTCTGGAAAAGTTCTCCCTAAAAGGATATGCTGCCTTCCACCCCCCACCAACCACACAAATAGGTACCAGTAAAACTGAGGAACCCTGAATAAGGTTGGTGGATTGTGCCGAAGTCAATAACCCCATTGTGACATTATAGTTTTGCAAACTGTTAACACTGGGAGAAACTGGGCAAAGTGTACAAGGATCTCACTATATTATCTCTTACAACAACCTGTGAACCTATAGTTACCTCAAAATTTAAAAAAAGAAACCGAAAAGCATACACCTTCTAAAGTTTCTAGGTATGCTGGACAAATGTATTATGTACACTTATGTATGTGTGTATTTTAGGAATTTCAAGTTTTGAGATACAATTCACATAACCACAAAATTCACCATTTTAAAGTGTACCATTCAGGGGTTTTTAGTAAGTTCACAAAATTTGCAAACATCAACCTATCTAAAATTCCAGAACACTTCATCACCCTAAAAAGAATCCCTATGCCCATTAGCAGTCACGGCCATTTCGTCCCTTTTCAGGGACACTGGCAACCACTAATCTGCTTTATGTCTCGAAGGGTTTGTTTATATACATCTGCCTTCAAGCAAAAGTTAAAACAACTGGGTCGTCAACAACATTGTAATAACTATGTATGATGCCAGATGGGTACTGGAATTACTAGAATACTTTGTGGAGTATGTGACTGTTTAACTGCTATGCTGTGCATCTGAAACTAATACAAAATAAACTGAATGTTAACTGTAATTGAAAAATAAAATAAATAAAAAGTTGAAACAATTGGGAAGTTTACACTGGATCTTAGCCAAAAGGCCAAGAAGCAATGAAACAATTGGGAAGTTTAAAGGGAACACTTTCAAATCCTGCTCCAACTCCCAATTATAAAGCATCAGGTATCTGACAGGGACCTTACCGCCTCTGAGTTGATCAAGGAGCGCTGGTCTACAGATGTGGCACCTGAAATATGGGCCAGAGCTGCCGCCAGGGCTTCCACGGCTCCCTTCTCCTCTATCAGTTTCTCGGCTGACTGCTTAAAGTGATTAATAGCAGTGGGAGGAACAGAATCCAAAAACCTAAAGTGTGATTGAGAATATATTCGTTAGAAGGATAGAAGTGGACAGATTTCATTTTCTTAATGTATCTTCGTTATTGAAAGTATTACAAATGTCTCCCTTTTTTCCCCATTGACACCCTCTACCCTGTACCTGCCTGACAGATTTCATTTTCAAGACAACATCTCAAGTAACTATATCTGTGTGTGTGTGTGTGTATATATAACCTATCTAAAATTCCATAACATTTCATCACCCTAAAAAGAATCCCTATGCCCATTAGCAAATATACATAATTGATTTTAGAGAGATAGAGATAGAAACATCGATGAGAGAGAACATCAATCGGCTGCCTTCTGCAAGCCTCGTACTGGGGATCGAGCCTGCAACTCATGCATGTGCCCTGACCAGGAATCAAACTGTGACCCCCCTGGTTCACGGGTCAACACTCAACCACTGTGCAACACCAGCTGGGCTAAATTAGTAACTTTCTAATGAGGTCTAACACATCATTTTCATGCAAAGCATGTAATCATCACATTTCTGTGGTAATAAATTCATTCCTTTGATTTTATCTAGTTCTAACCACCAAAACAAAATGTCTTATCCTAAGAAAATAGTAAGATATTAAGATGTTCATCACAGTGTTATAAAAAAAACCTTAACAATTTTAAAATGTGCATCAATAAAGCATGTGTTACTTTTAGAATCAGGAAATACTTCAACTATTTCCATTCTGAAATAAAAGAGAAAAAAAAAGACTCTTAAATCAAGTTAAAAATGATACATGCCTTTACGAGACTATACATTTATCTTGGTGATAATAAATGTCACATCTCAAATTTGAAAGAGAGCGTCCACAAGGACGAATAGGCTACATGAGGCAGCCTCGTTTGGCAGGCCTGTCCCGCTCAAGACCATCTCCCATACCCCACCATCACCATCTTGGTCTCTTTTCTCCTTCCCGACATCTCACCCCAAATTTTCTTAACTGGTGTCATAAGAAACCCTGTTTGCAGAATGTTTAAAGAAAGACATGCTAAAAATACGTTTGAAAAATGCTGAGTTAAATTCTTTCCATTTGCAGAACTTTCCCCAGCTATTAATATGCTAATATCTAGTATTTCTTTTTATCATGAACTCCTCTTGTTTGTTTTTTTAAAATTGATTTCAGGGAGAGGAAGAGAGAGAGAGAGAGAGAGAGAGAGAGAGAGAGAGAGAGAGAGAGAGAGAGAGAGAGAAACATCGATCAGCTGCCTCCTGCTCAAGCCCTGACCAGAAATTGAACCCACCACACCTCTTGGTATAGGAGATGACAATCCACCAACTGAGCCACAGTGGCCACAGCTTATGTTTTTATGGATTTTAGAGTGAGAGGAAGAGAGAGAAACATCAATCAGTTGCCTCCTGTATGCACCCTGACCAGTGATTGAACCTGTGACCTTTCAGTATATGGGATGATACTCTAACCAACTGAGCCACACCGGCCAGGGCCTCCTATTTTTCAAAAAACCATGTCACGTGCCCTGGCGGGTGTGGCTCCATTGGCTGAGCACTGTCCTGTGCACTGCGAGGTTGCTGGTTCAATTCCCGGTCAGGTCACACGCTTGAGTTTCGAGCTCAATCCCCACAGCAGTGGCAGGGAACATACCTGATGGCATCTTTGCTGGAAGCTTTTATTATCTCTGTTGCAGAAGGAACACCTATTCGTTTAAATTTAATTCCCTACAAGAAAATGAACTATAGTTTAATATACAACATGGCCATTAACTATTTTCTTTGAGATTGGTAATCCTCTAATCTTTTTTTCCCTCTAATCTTTTATATTTACCAAACATATTACATATTTATAAGAAAAACTTTTGGAGAATGGACTTAGATTTACAAAGAGTTCCTATATATCATGCACCAAGTTTTCTTATTGTTATTACTGTGGTACATTTATCCCAACTAAGAAACCCAACTGCTGCTTTACTATTAACTCCGGAGTTCATTAGAATGTCACTAGTTTTTCTATTAGTATTCTTTCCCTGTTCCAATATCCAATCCAGGAAACTACATTACATCGAATCGTCATGTCTTCTTAGTCTCCTCTGATCTGTGGCAGTTTATGTTTCCTTGTTGTTCATGACCCGGACAGTGTTAAGGAGTGCTGACCAGGTATTCTGCAGACTGTCCCTCAATTCAGCTATCTGATATTTTTCACATGCTTAGACGGGGGTCATGGATTTTTGGGAAAGAAGACCAGAGGTGAAAGCTGCCTCATCATATTGGATCAGGGGTACATGCTTATCTGTCAACCATGATCAACTGCCAGGCAGCATTTGCCTGCTTTTGGCACTGTAATTGCCCCTTGCCCCACCACCCCTACCATTTTCTTTGTAAGCGAGTCACTAAGAGCAGTCCACCCTGGAGGAGGAAGTGCCAATTTCCATATAGAAGCATTCCTACAACCCCCTAATCTAGCCTTAAATATTTCTGATGTGTTCTCATGGTCTGAAAGCTGCCTTTCTAACATAAAACACCCATTATAATTATTAAATATGAAAACAAAACCACTGCTTTCAAATGCCAAGTTATTTCAAAACGGGCCTTATATTGTAGGACAATGTATAAAATATGTATCCAACAAACTCTGAGTCATGGCCACACACTGGAAATACAACTAATTTCAAGTTAATAAAAACTGGGTAAAGAAACCAAAGGCCGACTTTAGAACTCTACATTTGTTGAATAAGGCTAAGAAAATAGTTTTACCGCTTTTTGCTCCACTTGCGCTAACTGATATTCTTCCTTGTGCTGATAAAAGCAGATGCAAATCCCAGTCCTTCCAGCTCTACCTGTTCGCCCAGAACGATGAATGTAGGATTCCACATCCTATTGAAGTAAAATACAAGAGTGATACAACAAAAAATAGACAAGGACCTGAGCAGTCGACACAGAGGCAAGAGTGGAGGTAAATATGCCAGGGTTATGAGGGAAGAGGTTCCTTAGCATTTCAATTCATATTAAAGTATTATCGAAATAAGCTAACAAACAAAACAGAAACAGACTCGTAGATACAGAGAACAGACTGACAGCTGTCACAGGGGAGGGTGGAGGGGGACTGGGTGAAAAGGGTGAAGGGATTAAGAAAAAAAAAGACAAAACCTCATAGACAATAGTCCCAGAGGGAAAAGGGGGAGGGGGAGAAGGGGGCAAGGGGATAATTGTGGATGGAAGGAGGCTTGACTTGGGTGGTGAACATACAATATACAGATGATGTATTACAGAACTGTACCCCCGAAACCTATGAAATTTTACTAACTAATGTCATCCCAATAAAACCAATAAAACCAATAAAACCATCCCCAAAAAAAATTTAAAGCCCTGGCCAGGTAGCTCAATTTGTTAAGCAGAACCCCAAACATGCCAAGGTTGTGGGTGCAATCCCCAGTCAGGGAACATACAAGAAGCAACCAATAGTCCGGCCTGTGTGGCTGTTATTGAACTTCGAACCACGAATCAAGAAGTTGCTGGTTCAATTCCATTGGGGCACATGCCCAGGTTGTGGGCTGGGTCCCCCGTAGAAAGCATGCAGGAGGCAGCTGATCAATGTTTCTCTCTCTAAAGATTAAAAAACATGTATGTGTGTAATCGTACCAATTTCCTTACAGAAGCACTCCTACAACCCCCTAATCTATCTTGTGTGTATGTGTATGTATGTATATATATACACGCATTCATGAAGCATTCTGAGAAAAAATATATTAAAAAATGAAGCAACCAATGAACATGAATAGGTAGAACAGCCAGTCGATGTTTCTCTCTCCCCCTTCCTCTCTCCATCTAAAATCAATTTTTAAAATATGAAAGTACTGTGACAATTTTTCAAAACCTCTAGACCAGCCGTGGGCAAACTACGGCCCGCGGGCCGGATCCGGCCCGTTTGAAATGAATAAAACTGAAAAAAAAAAAAAAAAAAAAAAGACCGTACCCTTTTATGTAATGATGTTTACTTTGAATTTATATTAGTTCACACAAACACTCCATCCATGCTTTTGTTCCGGCCCTCCGGTCCAGTTTAAGAACCCATTGTGGCCCTCGAGTCAAAAAGTTTGCCCACCCCTGCTCTAGACCAATGGTCCTTGTCCCATGGACACGTCTGCACAAAGCACCATCTAAACAGTGCTGTCCGGCAGAACCGTATGTAATTTCAATCTGTAATTTTCTAGTAACCACACTAAAAAGTAAAAATTAAAAGGTTAAATTAGCCGAAACCGGTTTGGCTCAGTGGATAGAGAGTCGGCCTGCAGACTGAAAGGTCCCAGGTTCGATTCCGGTCAAGGGTATGTACCTGGGTTGCGGGCACATCCCCAGTAGGAGATGTGCAGGAGGCAGCTGATCGATGTTTCTCTCTCATCGATGTTTCTAACTCTCTATCTCTCTCCCTTCCTCTCTGTAAAAAATCAATAAAATATATTTTAAAAAAAAGGTTAAATTAATTTTAATATTAACTCGATATACCCAAAAGTTTTATCACTTCAATATGCTACCTATTTAAAACAAGTTTTCAAAATGAGATAGATATTTTGCATTCTTTTCTCATGTCTTCAAAATCCAGTGCATAGTAATCAAAAGTTTAAAATAAGAAACATTCCAGTCGAAACCGGTTTGGCTCAGTGGATAGAGCGTCGGCCTGTGGACTGAAAGGTCCCAGGTTCGATTCCGGTCAAGGGCATGTACCTGGGTTGCGGGCACATCCCCAGTGGGAGATGTGCAGGAGGCAGCTGATCGATGTTTCTCTCTCATCGATGTTTCTAACTCTCTATCTCTCTCCCTTCCTCTCTGTAAAAAATCAATAAAATATATTTTTTTTTTAAAAGAAACATTCCAACCTGTGTTTTACTCTTACAGCACATGTCAGACTAGGTGCATTTCAAGTGTATTCCACAACCCCACTGGCTGTGGCTATCATATTGGACAGCACAGGTCTGCAGGCTCATTTAAACAATATCTATGCCACACACTTACGGGACTTCCTTTATAAGAATTGATCACTTCTGCCCTATCCATTGCTCAGGCAATGGATAGAGCATCAGCCTGTGCGAACTGAAGGGTCCCAGGTTCAATTCCGGCCAAGGGCACATGGATGGGTTGCGGGCTCGATCCCCAGTAGGGAACATGCAGGAGGCAGCCAATCAATGATTCTCTCTCATTGATGTTTCTATCTCCTTCTCCCTTCCTCTCTGAAATCAATAAATAGTAAAAAAATAAATAAATAAAAAGAATTGATCACATGTGATCACAGTAATCAGGTATTTTTTCCATCCTTTAATCCTAAGGGATTTGCCAGTTTGAGGGGAGGTGAAGTGATATGATAGTAACAGGCTCCTTCAGGCCGTCTTTTATTAATTTCAAGTACTGTCCACACCACGTAAATTGTGCTTCAGGGTCCTCCCTTATAGGTTCTATTCTCCCAAAAAAAAACCCAGTATTTTAGCCATGGAAACTGCTAACTACAAGCTTCTTCTCCCTTCTCTATCTTCTAGCTCATGAATTTATCCATCCTGCCGCCACCCCATCTAAATCCTACCCATGTTCAAAAGTCCAGTTCAAAGTTGCACCACCTCCACGTAGCCTTCCAGGGCTGACCCTCTAACCAGAAATTATGTTTCCTACCTCTGGCCAGTGATCACACTTGCACTCAACCGTCAGTTCTCAGGGGAGAGCCTCATAATAAATTTTAAATCACCCCTAGCATTCAAGACACGGCTTTTATTAATCAAATGAAAGTAATGATACAACTTCCATTTTTAGTACCCAAAAGAAACAACAAAACAAAAATATAAAACACTTACCTTTGGTGGAGAACATTGTATAACCAGATCAACCTCAGGGATGTCTAATCCACGTGCAGCAACATTGGTTGCAACCATAACTCCAAAATCACCATTTCTAAAACCTTTCAGGGTGATTTCCCTTTGCTTCTGTGGGATGTCTCCGTGTAATGACTGGGCATCCTGCCAAAGAAATAAGCTAGCATAAGAATCCAGATCCAACAATACGGGTACTTTTTTACATCACCAATGAGGCCTGTCAAAGAGATTCATATTTTGGTGCTACTTCTACTGAAAATAATACGAAGTGGAAAGAAAATATGTGCCTTACATGGACAAGCTTCAAAACTATTTCCAATCTTTGGTCATTAAATCAAATGCACCCACCTATATTTAAAAGATACAGAACACCAGATAAGAGTGATCAAATCTATTAGCTGGTGTAACTTTGGGTTTAAGCCACTTTTTCCTCATCTCTGAGATGAGACTGACAGGTTAGGTGAGCTCTAACATGTATACTCTATTAATTAAAAGATGATTTGTCTGCCCAGTCGGCATGGCTCAGTGGTTGAGCATCAATCTATGAACCAGGAGGTCATGGTTAGATTCCTGGTCAGGGTATATGCCCAGGTTTTGGCCTCAATCCCCAGTATGGGTTGTGCAGGAGGGAGCCAATCAATGATTCTCTCTCATCATTGATGTTTCTATCTCTCTCTCCCTTTCCCTTCCTCTCTGAAATCAATCCTATGTAATAAAGAGCTAATATGCTAACTAGACCGAACAGCCGAACGACCATCCGGACGACATTCTGGACAACCGTCTGGATGACCTTCCAGATGAAGCCGGGGCTGTGAGGACCAGCCAAGGCAGCCGGGACTGCAAGGGCCGAGCCCCTTGCACAAATTTCGTGCATCGGGCCTCTAGTAAAAATATGAAAAATAAAAGATGCTTCCTCCCTAAAGGAAAGAGAGAGGAAGGACCAACCTGCTTCATGGACGTATTCTGAGACAACTCCTGGGCTTCTTTCTTGGTTTCACAGAAGATGATAGTGCGCCCGTGAAATCCACTGTACACTCGGATCACATCCCCAATAACTGCTGCTCTTTGAGTCCAGTGGCACTTGATAGCCAGATGCTTAAAAGAGAGGGGAAAAGGTCAATTTCATAAACATACCTAGAACCTGAAATCACCTGTTCACCATTAAGATGCTAGAAGCAGTAGTTAAGCCCACCTAGAGCAGACTATACCACTGTTTAGAAAAAAAACTAAACCATGAAAGCAGAGGGCTCCTTCCATTTCTCCAAAGAGCATCTGACTTCTTCTTTACTTTCTGACGTAAACCATGAAAATGTAGGAAAAGAAATACCATTTAGATTCCTACAGGAAACCAAACAACAAGAAAAACGTTTCTATGTTTTGTTCTTTCATCCACTTAAAAATGCAATCAGTAGTCAGTTACACGTCTACTCCTTGGGTGAAATAAATTCAGGTAGGTACCTGACCCTAAGATGAAAACAGCTTCAACACAAAGCACTAGATCTCTCCTCTGCCCTCTAGTGTTTTAAGCCTAGGGGGGAATTTCTGTTTAGATCATTCAGACAGATTTAGGTTCCAAAAAAATTATGAAATCAAACTACCAGAAAATGAACTTAGAAAACACAGATACCATATATGTCTTTACTTGGCTTTTCACATGGATTTGTTTATCTAGAAAAAGACTTCGTATTTGCCAATCTTAAAACTATCAAAATCAGACAGGAAAAAATGATATACAATTTATTACTAATTCTAGCAACTAAATGAATCATTTACCTCCACAGTTATTGCTGCTTTCTGAGTCCTTTTACCAATCAGGTCCACCTGTTCATATGTAGGCTTCATGTATTTCTTAGCAACATTATATACCCAATGAGGGCAAGTTGCAGAAAAAAGCAGTGTCTGGGGATTGTCTTCTGAATCTTTGGGGGTAAAAAAGTTAGTATGAATAACCCAAACAAGCCTACATAGTATTCCACCTAACCCAATTCTTCTAGGCTCCATTAACACTCTACAGCAACCACTAGGCCAAGCCAGGCATTAAGACACAAAAATGAAAGACACAGGTTACCAACAGGCAAATAAATACTGCCTAAATAATTTATGTAAAGCATCCTTAAAATAGCCGTAGCTGGTTTGGCTCAGTGGACAGAGTGTCGGCCTGTGGACCGAAGGGTCCCAGGTTTGATTCCGGTCAAGGGCACATGTCCGGGTTGTGGGATCAATCCCCAGTAGGGGGTGTGCAGGAGAGAGCCAATCAATGATTCTCTCTCATCATTTATGTTTCTATCTCTCTCTCCCTCTCCCTTCCTCTCTGAAATCAGTAAAAATATCTTTTTGAAAAAAGAATCCTTGAAATAGCAGAAGGACTTGAAACTTATTTTCTTTCTGACCACTGGCCTTTATGAACCACAAGGAAAATCTGTCCATTATAACAAATCCTAACAAGTGAAAAACACTCTGGGGTGGGATGTGGGGGCGGACTAGGTCAATTGGGGGGGGGGGGGGGGCGTATGTAATACTTTCAACAATAAAGATTTTAAAAAAAACCACAAGACACCAATTCATTGCACTTTCATATATTTCAAATGGCAGTGTAAGCTCATAGAACCCTTTTTGAGAGCAACTTGACGATAACTATTGAGGAGCATGAACATTCATATCATTCAACTCAGTAATTTCACTTCTGGAAATCTATCCTAAATAACTAATTCCAAACACTGTGATATAAAAGGAAGCTATCTGCACAAAAAATGTTTGTAAGCAGAATTTATATTATCTAAAAATTAAAACACATACATGGAATTAAATCATGGCACAACCACTTCGCGGACTACTGTGCCCAATTTGTATATGCACAGTGGGGTTACATTAATGCACACACACATACTTACATGCAATAGCACAAAGTCAGGAAGAAATGTACCAAAAGTCAAGTACACTGAACTGGTAGATAGGAAATTCTCCTTACTTTCTCAAATTTCCCCCATTTCTGATAAATCGTGAATTATTTTTAATTCAAGTTTTCCTGAATAAAGTAAGTAACTTCCCAATTTCCTAAAGCTTCATTTAACTCTTAGAAAACTACTTAATCACCACTCTTCTTATCCCTTTTATCAATTCCTTGGAGTTTACCTTTCTTGTATGCCACACTTAAAATCTCTTCCACTTGGTCAGCGAACCCCATATCCAGCATCTGGTCCACTTCATCCAGGACAACATGCTTAAGTTTGGTGAGCTCTAGCTTGCCATTCTGCAGGTGGTCCTTGATTCGACCTGGCGTCCCAACCAGGATGTCAATCCCATTCCGCATACGTTCAACTATAGAGAACATAACGATAAGATACGCTTGGTTTTTAAGTCCTTTTATTAGGCTGGGGTACCAATCACAAATATTTTCACTCTAAAATTTTTACCAACTACAAGGTAACATGCTAAGGATTGAAGATAAAGATACCAAGACATGCCTAGACAGTTTGCTCAGTGGTTAGAGCGTCGGCCCTTAGACTGAAGGGTGGTGGGTTCCATTCACAGTCAGGGTACATGCCCGGGTTGCGGGCTCCATCCCCTGTGGGGGTGTGTGCAAGAGGCAGTCAATCGATGATGTTTCTCTCTCATCCATGTTTCTATCTCTCTATCCCTCTCCCTTCCTCTCTCTCTCTCTAAAGAAAAAAAAAAAATCAATAAAAACCTATTATAAAAAAAGGGGCGGGGGGAGTAACCTTCAATTCCGAGTTTCTAGTTCCAAGGGCCCAACTGGACTCTGTCCTTGGGGTTCAGTAAGATACCCTACAGCCTTTAGATAAACATAGGTAATACAAAAGTCCTGAGGAGGATACACAGGATTTGACACATCATTAGGTAGGACCGTGTTACTGACCAACTTTAAACAATAACAACAAAGAAAACCACCAGATGATTAGACCAGGTAAAGCCGGATGTCAAGGTTGGATCTAACCGGGGTATCCAACAATGAATGGCATTTTCCTTTCCTCACTTTTGAATTTACTTACTTTGACCTCCATAGGGAGTTCCACCATAAAAACAAGCCACTGACAACTTTTTTGTGATGTCGCTGAAGTCTCTGCTTACTTGATTTGCCAATTCCCTTGTGGGTGTAAGAACCAGTACCTGAAAAGAAAAAACTAAATTTAATTCGTAACAAGTATTTTCAAAACATGTGCTTTGTAATGCGCTGTGTGTGTGGAAGGATAATATAGTTTCCAACAAGGCTTCTCAGAAGAAACAACTGTGATCTCCCCAATCAGAAGAAAAGTAGTTGCCCAACGGTATGGTGCTCCAGGAGGGCTGCAGGGAGCAGGCTGAGCAACTGGGGCAGATGTTCATGGAGCTGCTGGTACTTAAAGAACAGCACGCCAGGAAAGGAACAACACCGCTAATAACATTAGCTAATATTTGTGCTTTTACTGTGCCTCAGGCTCTACTAAATGCTTAATATGCAATATTCTCATTCAATTCTCACAAGGTATTCACCTATAATCTCTACAATGATACACAAGAGATTTCTAAAACCAAAGGCTAAGAGGAGGCTGAGCCTGGATTTAAGAGTCAGGCTCCAGCCCTAGCTGATTTAGTTCAGTGGATAGAGCGTCGGCCTGCTGACCAAAGGGTCCCAGGTTTGATTCTGGTCAAGGGCATGTACTGTGGTTGCAGGCTCCTCCCGGGCCTGGGCCCTTGTCAGGGCTCGTGCAGGAGGCAACCAATTGATGTGCTTCTCTCACATCAATGTTTCTCTCTCCCCTTTATCTTCCACTCTCTCTAAAACAGCGGTTCTCAACCTGTGGTTGCGACCCCTTTGGCGGTCAAACGACCCTTTCACAGGGGTCGCCTAAGACCATCCTGCATATCAGATATTTACATTATGATTCATAACAGTAGCAACATTACAGTTATGAAGTAGCAACGAAATTAATTTTATGGTTGGATCACAACATGAGGAACTGTATTTAAAGGGCCAGAAGGTTGAGAACCACTGCAAAATCAATGAAAAAATATCCTCGGGCAAGTATTAAGAAAAAAATAAATAATAAATAAAAGAGCCTGGCTCCAAAACCTGTGACCTGAACCTAAGGCAGGACCAACATGATGAGGGACTTTGAACCCTGGAGCAGTCTTTCGTGATCATGGTATCTCCCCTGCCAGGTAAGTATTCCTGGAGCAGTCTTTGATCCAGCAGGACACACAACATGAAACCACTACAGATCCTCCAGTAAGGTAACAACCTGACACAAATAGGATTTAAGAGCAACAACCCAATACATTCATCCAACAGATATTACTGAATATCCACTATGTGCCAGATGGTATTCTAGGTACCAGAATAATTCATTTACTGGTATATTTGTTAACAGCAGTAAACAAATAAATTAATGAGACGGAAGCATGGTCACAAAAGGCCAGTAAACAAGTGAGGTGGGGCCAGAAATTCAGGTACAAGAACCTCCAGCCAATGTGACAACACAGGCATTTTAGTGAAGTAGGGAGGTTGGCCTCTTCACCTCTCTGCGTGTCTCTCCTTCCACTCATGCATCGCTACTAAAAACGGTTTCTCGCCCTGGCCAGGTAGGTCAGTTGCTTAGAGCATCATCCTGATATGCCCAGGTTGTGGGTTCAATCCCAGTCAGGGCACATATAAGAATCAAACAATGAATGCATAAATAAGTGGAACAACAAATGGATGTTTCTGTCTATATATACATAGCTCTCCCTAAAATCAATCAATAAATAAAAATGCCTGTCTTTAAAAATAAATAAATAAATAAATAAATGCTTTTTCCACTTCAAGTAAAAATGACAGACACTTGACCAAACCCATGAGCCCTGGGGACAATCTAACAGTTTGACAGAAACATTGTGAACATTAATAAATAATACAGGTGGTCACAACCATAGGATGGATTACAATATTTAAATATATAGGATTTGTGGCCAACACTATAAAAAATTTTTTTAATTGATTTGAGAGAGAGGAAGGGAGAAAGGGGGGAGGGAGAGTTGGGGAAGGAGACAGAGAAAGGGGGTGGGGGGGTTGCTTCACTTATATATGCCTTCATTGGTTGCTTCTTGTATGTGACCTGACCAGAGAGCTAACCTGCAACCTTGGCGTATTGGGATGATGCTCCAATCAACTGAGCTGCCCGTCTAGGGCTGTGGCCAACACATTAAAAGAATTATCCAGGTTTACCTGCAGATAGATATACAGTAAATACCCAAAAAAGGCTTTAAGGAGAACCCTATACAAAACAGTAGGGTTGTAAACAATGCCCAAGAGATGTTTGCTGTGCGAATTTGGATCCCCTGGTGGTGTCTGAGTTACCTGAGGGGCACGGCCTCTCTTCCGGTCATGCAGTTCCGCCAGCAGCTTCTCAATCAAAGGGATGGCAAAGGAGAAAGTCTTCCCAGTTCCTGTCCGCGCCTGTGCAATTAAGTCTTTTCCACTATACACATGGTGAAATGTCTTCGCTTGTATAGGAAACAGGAAGGTCACCCCACGGGCTGTAAACAGATTAACCGTGTTACTGACATTGCAGTTCTTCAAGTCTCAGCCATACGGGAGGAGGAATTCTACCTTCTCAACATCTACAAATTCAGGTTCAGATATATTCTAGTGGTGAAGAAGCTATTTGACTGAAAAATATCAAAATACTTTAAAGCACTGAATTACAGTAAATATTTATTATTTTAAGAGTTTAAGTTGCTTGTCATGAACTGTCATCCACAGGTCAGTATAAGGTGAGAATCAGATGCTTTGCAGTCCAAGTCCAGACTGTGCAACACCTGGTTCAGAAAACACCCAGGTGAGCATCTGTGGCCGCCTGGCTCATTCACAGGCACGCCGCTAAGATGAATTCTAAGCCAGGCTGGTATCATTAACCTAGAGATACCTCAAGAAGTGGAAGAGGATAAAAAAAGGAAAATATTACACTTCTGAATAAATGTTAACCACCTGTTTAAGAGTCCAACCAAGGCCATCACTAGTGTAGTCCTACGTTGTACATATAGATCTACTTCATTATATGGCTGCACATAAGAACACATCCTAGTTCCTCTCAACAAATACGGTGGAGTGCTTCCAAATAATATGTTCTAATTTATACAATAGTCTAAGAATATTACCTTTGAGAAGTTTAATAGTTTCTTCAGATATGGGGAAATTAGAGAAAGCGCCTTCTTTTTGTTCCACAGGTATTTCCTATCAAGTAAAGGGCCACAGAAAGAAATCAGTAACTTTACCCCTGCAGGTTAATACAGAGAAGCCTTCTGAGAAAGAAACCAAAGAACCTATTCTAACATACCTTTCTCAATCAACCCAAAAGACACAAAAACCTTATGGGTAAATGAAGGTCTAAAAAGGAAATAATCGCCCTAACCGGTTTGGCTCAGTGGATAGAGCATCAGCCTGTGGACTGAAGGGTCCCAGGTTCGATTCTGATCAAGGGCATGTAACTTGGTTTTGGGCACATTCCCAGTAGGGGGTGTGCAGGAGGCAGCTGATCGATGTTTCTGACTCTATCTCTCTCCCTTTCTCTCTGTAAAAAAATCAATAATATATTTTAAAAATAAAATATAAAAAAGTAAAAAGGAAATAATCTGTAAAACCCTAGAAGAAAAATCTGTAGCGAATATATACCATACATACACTATGTATGGCTAGTGAAGGCAGGATCAGTCTCAACTAAGAACTATTCCATAGCCATTCCAAACAACTATGCGGTTGCACAGGTCTTAGCCCTTTTCCACAGCAACATCTCTCATACATCCACAGAAAATAAGGACCAAACAGTGGCATTGATAGTAAAAATCCGAATGCCCAACAAATTGGGCAAATAAAATGCCCAATAATTATGTGAATTTCTAAAAATTTAAGTGATGGATTATGTAACCATTAAGAATATTTAATGGATTATGAATATTTAGCCAACCAGTTTGGCTCAGTGGATAGAGCGTTGGCCTTCGGACTCAAGGGTCCCAGGTTTGATTCCGGCCAAGGGCATGTACCTTGGTTGTGGGTACATCCCCGGTAGGGCGTGTGCAGGAGGCAGCTGATCAATGTTTCTCTCTCATCGATGTTTCTAACTCTCTATCCCTCTCCCTTCCTCTCTGTAAAAAAAATCAATAAAATGTATTAAAAAAAAAAGAATATTTAATATTTTTACTTAATAAATAATTAAAATAAATTATTTAACAAGTGGGGGAAATGCTTATATAAAAGTGGAAAAGTCTGGATACAATACTGCATACAGTACAATCCTAATCTGATTAAAAAGACACTTCCATATATAAAGTACAGCAAGGAAATACCAAAATCAACAGGTTACTTCTGTACCTGAAAAGTGCTTAATATTCACTGAATTACTGAATGCAGAAATTCTAAGGAAACTTTTAAAAATAAATTTCTATATTTCCTAAATTCTCTAGATCACATATTATTTTTAATAATCAAAAAAATTCTTAAATGTTGATCATGCCCTACAAACACAAAATGTTTATAAAATTAGGACTTTCCTGAGATTCTAAAAGCAGTCAGAATTAGCTTCCAAGCAGATTTAATCATCCTGTTCAACTCAAGTTAGTTAACAGCCTAAACAGAGACTTACAATCCTACTTAACACTAGATTGCCCAAGGAAGTCATTTTGACTGCTTTTTAATTTCAATTAGAAAAACAATTATGTATATAAGGACACAATGTCTTAGAATTTTGTGACTTTTTGTACAACATATAAATGCGTTTATTAATAATTGTAGTTACCTCCCCCTCCTTCATTTCCGGTATATATATATATGTGTTATACCTGTATTGCCCAAAAGCAGTCATTTTGACTGCTTGGGAAATTTTAACTCTTATTATTGAATTGAGTAAATTTCTTATATGACCAGTTCGGCTCTGTATTGAAATAACAGTTTTCATTTTTTTTTCGATTACCGTCACATGATAACATACAAGTACATGATAAATTGTCGACACTTGATAAGTTGCAGTTGCTCAATAAGCTAAACTAGTACTTGTTATTTGAATCTTTATGCAGTGATACTTGTTCTAATAAGTTGTTTATTTTATTTCTTTTGCGCCCTAAATTCATGAAAGAAATGTCAAATAGAAGTGAGTTATTGGGAAAGCTAAGAAACATAAGTGAAGAGTGCTCCGATATTATTCTTTCACAATGCAGTGATTTTGACTGCTTTTGGGCAATATAGGTATATACTAAGTTTCAGTCTTTCTAGTGTTAATCTTGGTTAGTGAAACCCCTAAGAGGAGGGCCTGTTCACATGACTACATCCCTCCTATTGATTTCTGACTTACAAATAAGCTGCCGGCGTCTGCAGAGATTTTCCCCAAACTTAAACAGATTGCTTACTTGCAAGGAGGCATTCTGACTCTAGGCTCAACAGACCCCATGAAGCGCTAACAAATCAGATTTCCTCCCATTGTTAAGTATGTAGTGATTACCTACTTATTTATCTGAAATCATACGTATCTCAACCTTACCTGCTCCAACTCACTGTTACTTTCTTCACTGGCAGCTTCATTGGAGTTAGAGTCAAGTCCAGAATGAGAGAATCCATTCTTTAGTTTGGGGCTTTTCTCCCCAATTTCTCCATTCATTTCCTTTTCTTTCTTTATCTTCTTGGGTTTAGGAGCATCCACTTCTTCTTCAGAAGGCTCCTCACTTTTTTTTACTTTTTTGGTTTTAGAGGAAACTTTCTTTTCCACAGACTCCTTTGTTTTTTTTACACTTTTGATTTTAGGAGAAATCACATCATCTTGAGATGGCTCCTCGATTTTTTTAGACTTTTTGGGTTTAACTTCATCTTGAGATGGCTCCTCAATCTTTTTTGCCTTTTTGGATTTAACTTCATCTTGAGATGGCTCCTCGATCTTTTTTGCCTTTTTGGATTTAACTTCATCTTGAGATGGCTCCTCGATCTTTTTTGCCTTTTTGGATTTAGGAGAATTCATGTCAACCTCAGAAGGCTCTGCTTTCTTTTTAACTTTTCTAGCTTTGGGGGAAATGGCTTCTTCCTTTTCTTCTGCTGCCTCTTCAGTCTTATTAGATTTTGGCTTCTCTTTTTTACTTTTCTAAAAAAAAAAAAAAAAAAAATCAATAAAGAAAATGCAAACACTGCACAAAGCATCTGATACATCAATTCAGGATGACTTCTAGATTATACAATTATGAAGAACACAATTTGAGGGCATTTTTCAACATTTGTACTTCCACCTTGCAGTAAGGCAAAAATCAAACTATGCTTCCTAGTACTATTAGCTATATGAAGATAAGTCTATAGCAATAACATCATTAGCTTGGAAGAGAATGCCTCTTAGTAACTACTCAATTCATGTTAGTCCAAAAGTTGTAAAATCAAAATTTCACGAAGTATTTCGGGTGGCTCATGGGACGCTCCCACGGGCTCTAAACTAAATACACTATAGCAAGTGACCAAGTAAAGCAGTTTAATTCTGATAAAAGTAATACGGCCATATACGTGCATGGATGGAATAGAGACTCTTCTTTCCTAGAATGCATGTACAGGTAAAACAAGGATTCTTAACATCTGCCTTGCCTACCTCACAAGTGCAAATGAATTTACAGAGAAACTTCATGAACCAAAAAGCTATAAAAACTCGTAATCTATCACCCCATGTGTAAAAAAGACGAACCTAATTTAAAGATGTGGGGGTGAAGCACAAGTAAGTTAAGTTACAAGGGGCTGGAATGAGTGAAGACTCAAAACCAAATCAGACTATGGCTCCTACCTGAAAGGTCTGACCCTCTCCAACGCTTCCCATTACTGAAACCTTCATTACTCAATATTACTGCACACAATTAGGCAGCTGTTGGAGCCTGTTCAAACCTCTCCGACAGAGCCCCAGCAATCCCTGAAGTACGGAGCTGAAATCTGCCTCCCTAGAACTTGAGGTGTGGCCTCTCGAATCTTGGATGAGGGTAATCCCTCCAACATGACCGTCCCTCAGACATCAGGAAAACAGCCTGTTCCCCCGCCCCCTCTCCACGACTTCACAGCTTTCATCCCTTGGTTCCACCAAATCAGAGTGGATTTCCCATCCCCGTGGTCTCCTTCGGAATATAACGGAGTTCGGTCGTGTCCCTCCTAATCTGAGATCCCACAACTGAACACGGTCACGGAGGCAGGGAAAGTACAGCAGTGAGTGTCCTCCCCACCTGGGAAGGCACGTCTGTGCCCCCTCGGCTTCCTGCAAGGCCAGAATACTGCTGTTGTAAAAGCGCCCCATCCGGAAACAGCAAGAAAAGACCTAAGTCGTATACAAGTTCTGAGACAAGATTTGTTCCCACAGACCTCATCTCAGAACAGACCCGGTCACAATTCAATCACTATCTAAATAACATCAAGGAGGCAGGCCGCTGTCAAGGGAACAGGAGAACTGCACCCCGCCGGCCACTCTCAAAAATACGGTGCACAGTTAGCACCACAACAGGGCTTTGCATTCCAGCGGGCGATCTGGTCGCTCACATTAAGAGGAACTGATGTGCAGAACTACAGTTCCGAAGGGCTGCTCACCGGAAACGATGCCTCCCCGAGTAGGACGAAAGCGTCTCCGCTGACGCCGCCCACGTGTGCAGGTGGGTGAAATCCTCGCTCGTCTAAAGCGGCCATCCCTACCTTGACTTACAGTTCCCTCGGCGCACGCACCGGCCGGGAGTCAGGTCTGAGCTTGAGCCAAAACCTGGGGACCTAACCGCCCAACTCAGTGCCCCGGGTGCGGGGCACCCAGGTTCCGGGACCACGTGGGACACCTGGCGCTCCCCGCAGTCCCGACCCGTCCCGGCCTCGGCCAGGACTCCCGCCGCGCGCCCACCGCCCACGGGAAACGCTACTCCCAGGCGCCCCTTGGCCGACACCCATGCGGGTCTCCGGACCAGCCGGGTCCGCGCCGCGCTCCCAGCGCTCCCAGCCGGCGCACCCTCCCCTCCCGCATCCCGGCCACGCGTCCTGCCGAGCCCCAGCCCCTCCGCCCTCGTTGGCACCTTCTCATTTTGTTTCCTCGGTGTCTCCACTTTTCCCATGGCCGCGTCTGATTCCAAGTCTGCGTCACTAAGGAGTTTCCCCGGCATCGTTCAGCACGAGCGGTGCAGGCCTGCCGAGCTCGTCCACCGCGTGGAGAGGAAGAGACAGCCTTACCCGATGGTGCACACAGCTTCCGTCACTTCCTGTAGCAAAGCGTTTCCCCCGGAAGGAGAAAGCCCCAGGGAGGCGGGGCCCCACGTGCCGGTTCCAAGCACCGGCTGCTCAGCGCCTGGGAGTGGTGAATTGATTGCTGGCGGCACCTGGAGTAGGAGGTACCTACTGTAGGCTAGAACTGGAAGGAGCACAAAGGTTGGCTTTGTATTTTTTTAAATATATATATTAACATATTTTTATTGATTTCAGAGAGGAAGGGAGAGGGGAAAGAGAGAGAGAAACATCAATGATGAGAGAGAATCATTGATCAGCTGCCGCCAGCACAACCCCTACTGGGGGGGTCACGCCCACAACCCAGGCATGTGCCCTTGACTGGAATCGAACCCAGGAACCTTAAGTCCGCAGGCCGACGCTCTATCCACTGAGCCAAACCAGCCTTAATATATTTTTTAAAATATATTTTTATTGATTTCAGAGAGGGAGAGGGAAAGAGAGAAACATCAATGATGAAAATCATTGATTAGCTGCCTCCTGCACACTCCACAGTGGGGATTGAGCCCCAACCCAGGCATGTGCCCTTGATCGGAATTGTATCTGGGAACCCTTCGGTCTGCAGGCCCACGCTCTATCCACTGAGCTAAACCAGCTAGGACTTTTAAAGTATTTTTATTGATTTCAGAGAGGAAGGGAGAGGGAAAGAGAAACATCAATGATGAGATAGAACCATTGATCAGCTGCCTCCTGCACGCCCCCTACTGGGGATCGAGCCTGCAACCTGGGCATGTGCCCCAGACCTGAATCTAACCTGGGACCTTTCAGTCCACAGGCTGACCCTCTACCCCCTGAGCCAACTGGCCAGGGCTCTTCACAGCTTTAGATTGCTTGAGTTTGCAAAATCCTTTCATGACCAGCTTAGCAAGACATCTATTCTTTTTATTGTTTAATTGATTTTGATAGAAACATTAATCATTTGCCTCCCACACAGCCCAACCGGGATAGCCACAACCTGGGTATGTGCCCTGACCAGGACTGGAACCTGCCACCTTTTGGTGCACCTGATGATGCTCCAACCAACTGAGCCACACTGGCAAGGGCAAAACGTGTATTTTTGATCATTTTGTTAACTCTGAAAGTAAACGCCCAGACTCACAAGCCTGGTTTAGAACTAGAATTCAAAAGGGTCTGGTCAACAAACTTCATAAACTTCCGCTGAAGAACTAGTCATCCAAAGAACTGGGAGCTAAGTCATCATAAAATCATTTTTTAAAATGGATTGAAATCCTGGCTGGTTTGGCTCAGTGGATAGAGTGTCTGCCTGCGGACTGAAGGGTCCCAGGTTCAATTCCTGGTCAGGGCACATGCCCAGGTTGCGGGCTCAATCCCCAGTAGGGGAGGTACCAGAGGCAGCTGATCAATGATTCTCATCATTGATGTTTCTCTCTTTCCCTCTCCCTTCCTCTCTGGAATCAATAAAAACATATTTTTAAAAAATGGATTGAAATCATGCATGGCTTTGAAAGCCTGCACTATATTTTCTCAATGATTTTGGACACTACCTGATTTTCTCATGCACGAAAAAACAAAACCTACCTCATAGGTTGAGAAAATTAAGTAAGATAATGAATGAAAAGTGTTTGGCACATACAGCACAATAAATGAAAGCTGTTAAAACTCATAGATGTGTGAAGGTGGCTAGAAAATTCAAGATGTAATCATTCTGTGACAGGAAAATGCTGGAGGTTTTATTTCTGCATGTCATGAGGCTATTTTAACTGTACTTTTTAAATGACAGCTTAAAGGAAAAATTTCATGTTTCACATATACTATTATTTCATGTTTCAGAGTCTCGATTTTTTAACAAGTAAATTTATGTAATTTATATTCTGTGATATCCTTGAGCCAGGAGCCTTCAGACAGTGCCTGACACGTAGCAGCCGATCACCAAATGTTGACCATTAAAATGGCATTGTCGGGGGAGGGGAAAGAACCCCCGAAGTAAATTTTAGCTGTATGCCCAGGCAGAAAAGCAATTCAATCAATCATCCTGGCATTTGGTGTGAGAAAAGGGGAGCAAGCATGAATGCAGGCAACCAACTGAATAACAAAATGCTTAACATCTAGGATGTCAGCATTGTACGCAAACGTTAGAGTACCTATGTGAAGGGCCAGTCCCTGCCTCCAGCTGATAAACCACAGTCTGCTTGATAAACCACAAAACTATGGGATACTGCTACGTCTGATACCACTATAGACAGTATAAGACATTTTTATTACCAACAGATGTTCAACAAGAGAGAGCCCAAACACTGCTAAATGAATTGTTGTCAAGGCTTATAAAGTAGGTAAAATCCTTTGCAACGTACCTGCACAAGGCCAAAATTATAAGAGGAAACATGCAAAAGGCTCTTTTTGGCTCAAAGGTGGCCAAATTACTATAATCTACTCATCAGCATAAAATTTAATAAGTAGAAGATATGAGTTTAATATACATAGAAAATGCGAAGTTCTGCTTGAATACTGACTGCAGCAGACTAGTGTCCTCTGATGTAGATGATACATTTTCATGAAATTATGGGAGAATTTGTTTTTAAAAGTATGTATACATACATACATGCACACACACAGTGAATTCAACTCTACACAACAAAAATGTTTGCAATAATTATCTCTGAGTGATGTGATTTTAAGTGGTTTTTATTTTCTCTATTTTTTCAAATTTTCAACAATGGATATATATCACTGATATAAAAAAAGAATATGGTTTTTAAAACTTATTAAGCACTACCCCAAAATATACGAAACAAAATGTGAGAGGAGGAGGCTCTCAGACCTTCATATCTAAATGTGAATTTGTTACAGGGGGATAAATGGTGCCGAAAAGAGACTTTGGGTGGTGAACACACCATACCATAAAAGATGATGTAATAGAAATGTACACCTAAAACCCCGTATAATTTTATTAACCAATGTCACCCCAATAAAGTCAATAAAAACTAAAATAAACAAATGTAAATTTGTTATTCAAATGTCTAATGCCGAAGGGAATAAAACATTTTTTACTAATTCAAAAACTGAAGATCAGGGCAACTGATTCAAGTTCAAATAGCTGTGTACAGAGGACAAAACTGGAGGCTCTGAATAATGGCCAAAGAGTGGCACCATGACGTTCTGGACTCCATGAGGAAGGGGCAGAGTAAAGGTAAGTGGCTGAATGAAGCCCAAGGCCGAGAATTTGGTGAAGAATTTGCCCTGCCTGCTCCTTCTTCCAGAAGATATGGAAAGCTATGATTGAATCTTTTTAGAGGACCTGCCTCACTTTCCCTGTTACTAGGGAAGCCAGCCTTTAACAAGTGGTTGCCTTAAATACATCTCCACCCTGCTGGCATTCATCTATATACTTACCTTTCTTTTTTTAATATATTTTTATTGACTTCTGAGATAGAAACACCAATGATGAGAGAGAATCATTGATCGGCTACCCCTGGTTCATAGGTCGACACTAAACACTGAGCAACACTGGCCGGGTTATACTTACCTTTTTCACTCTCTTTCCTGAAACACTTCAGTGGCCAAAACAAGTCCTATGCAGCATCCCAAGATATGCCTCTTGTTGTGTCTCCACCACTGCTCTCCTTATAGTGAAGATCCCAACAAGAAGAGCCATCACCATATTTATTTATTTCAAATCTTCAAATTTTTATTAAAAGAGAAGAGCCATCTCAAAAACAATATTCGGAATTGTAATAGAACTGTTATGACCAACTTGTGGATCATCATCATCGGCCACCATGATCTGCTGAAATGTCTTATGTCCAGAATACAATTATTGGCTTCTCTGAGTTTGCCATTATTTGCTCAGGTGGGCAAAGGTCACCTATTCTTTCATATTAAATATTATTCTAGCTCTCATTCTTTTTAAAATTGTTGAAAGTATTACAGATGTCCCCTTCCCCCCATGACTTTCTCCACCCCATTCCTGTCCCCCACCTGTGCCCCTGCAGGCCTTCACCTCACTATTGTCTGTGTCCATGGGTTATGCATATATACATATACGTTCTTTGGTTAATCTCTTCCCGCCCCCTTCCCTCTGAGATTCATTAGTTCACCATATTTAGACCTTGTTGTTTGATTAGCTACTAGAGGCCTGGTGCTTGATATTCATGCCTGGGTGGGGTCCGTAGGCCTGGCCGGCAATCAGGGCCAATCAGATACCCCGCATCCCTGCCTCCTCCTTCCCTGCCGCCACCACCACTCGGTTTCCCCATCTCCCTGCCTCCTTCCCTCAATGCCCGTTCCCCACCTTCCCCCTCCTCCTTCTCTCACCTGCATCCTTGGTTCCCAGTCCCAGCCCTGATCGGGCAATCAGGGCCTGCCAGCTAGGGGGAGTGATGGGGAGAGGGACCAGGGAGTTTGGCTGCCAGTGCTAAGGAGAGAGCCGGCCCTCAGCCCTGCTGGGAAAGGGAGAGTCCGCTGCCACCCACCCATGGTTCCTGGTCCCTGCCTGGGGGCCCAGCACAATCGGGTGATTGGGGCCTGCCAGCTTGGGGGGAGGGACCAGGAGATTGGCCCACAGGCCCCATCAGCAATCAGGGCCTGCGGGCTGTGGGCAGCTCCTGCATTGAGCGTCTGCCCCCTGGTGGTCAGTGCGTATCATAGCAACTGGTTGTTCCGGTCATTCCGTTGTAATGGTTGCTTAGGCTTTTATATATATACTAGAGGCCCGGTGCACAAAAATTTGTGCACTCGGGGGGGGGGGGTCCCTCAGCCTGGCCTGTGCCCTCTCGCAGTCTGGGACCCCTCGGGAGATAATGACCTGCTGGCTTAGGCCTGCTCCCGGGTGGCAGAGGGCAGGCCCAATCCCTAGGTGCAGCCCCTGGTCGGGCTCAGGGTAGGGCTGACTGGGGAGTTGGGGCGCCGCCCCCTGTCACACTCAAGGCAGGGTCGATGGGGAGGTTGTGGAGCAACCCCCTGTCACACACAGAGCAGGGCCAATACGGGGGTTGGGGCGCTGCCCCCTGTCACACACAGAGCAGGGCCCATCAGGGGGGTTGGGGCTCTGTACCCTGTCACGCACAGAGCAGGGCCCATCAGGGGGTTGGGGTGCTGCCCTCTATCACCCACAGAGCAGGGCGGATCAGGGGGTTGGGGCGCCGCCACTCTCACACTCAGGGCAGGGCTGATGGGGAGGTTATGGCTCTACCCCGTCACACACAGAGCAGGGCCCGTGGGGGGGGGAGCTCCCCCCTATCAGGCACAGAGCAGGGTGGATAGGGAGGTTGTGGCCCCGCCCCCTGTCACACACAGAGCCGCAGGGCCATCAGGGGGTTTGGGTGCTGCCCCCTGTCATGCTGATTCCAGTGCCGGGAGGCCTCGCGGCTCCGCTGATCCCGGTGCTGGGAGGCATATTACCCTTTTACTATATAGGGTAGAGGCCTGGTGCACGGGAGGGGGCCGGCTGGTTTGCCCTGAAGGGTGTCCTGGATCAGGGTGGGGGTCCCCACTGGGGTGCCTGGCCAGTCTGGGTGAGGGGCTGAGGGCTGTTTTCAGGCTGGGGGTGACTGAACTCCCAAACGCTCCTTTTTTCCTTTTTTTTTTTTTTTTTTTTTATTCTGGGCCAGCTTTAGCTTGCGGCTTGGCTCCAGCTCTTAGGCCTCCGGCTGAAAGTAGGTTTCTGGCCTTTGCTTACAATGTTGCGAATCTGCTGGCTGAAGTTGGGCGTATTTGTTACAGAGTTTCTTAAACTGCCCGCTCAGAGGCAGCAGCAGGCGGGGAACGTTGGTTTCCTCCGTCACTGAGGCAACCAAGCCTCATGTTAGTTTCAAGCTGCCTGGCTGCCGGCCGCCATCTTGGCTGACAGTTAATTTGCATATCTCGCTGATTAGCCAATGAAAAGGGTATCGGTCGTACGCCAATTACCATGTTTCTCTTTTATTAGATAGGATAGATAGAAGATTCTGTGTCTTTGCCTGGATGCTCATCCCCATTTCCTTGTTCCGTTTACCTGCCTTTTTTTTTTTTTAATTAAATCTTTATTGTTCAGATTATTACATTTGTTCCTCTTTTTTCCCCCCCATAACTCCCCTCCTCCCAGTTCCCGCCCCACCCTCCGCCCTCACTCCCCACCCACTGTCCTCATCCATAGGTGCACGATTTTTGTCCAGTCTCTTCCCGAATCTCCCACACCCCTTTCCCCACCAAGAATAGTCAGTCCATTCCCTTTCTATGTCCCTGATTCTATTATAATCACCAGTTCATTCTGTTCATCAGATTATTTATTCACTTGATTCTTAGATTCACTTGATAGATGCATATTTGTTGTTCATAATTTGTATCTTTACCTTTTTCTTCCTCTTCCTCTTCTTAAAGGATACCTTTCAGCATTTCATATAATCCTGGTTTGGTGGTGATGAACTCCTTTAGCTTTTCCTTATCTGTGAAGCTCTTTATCTGACCTTCAATTCTGAATGATAGCTTTGCTGGATAAAGTAATCTTGGTTGTAGGTTCTTGGTATTCATCACTTTGAATATTTCTTGCCATTCCCTTCTGGCCTGCAAAGTTTCTGTTGAGAAATCAGCTGACAGTCGTATGGGTATTCCCTTGTAGGTAACTGGGTTTCTTTCTCTTGCTGCTTTTAAGATTCTCTCTTTGTCTTTTGCTCTTGGCATTTTAATTATGATGTGTCTTGGTGTGGTCCTCTTTGGATTCCTTTTGTTTGGGGTTCTCCGCGCTTCTTGGACCTGTAAGTCCATTTCTTTCACCAGGTGGGGGAAGTTTTCTGTCATTATTTCTTCAAATAGGTTTTCAATATCTTGCTCTCTCTCACCTTCTGGCACCCCTATAATTCTGATGTTGGTACGCTTGAAGCTGTCCCAGAGGCTCCTTACACTATCCTCGCATTTTTGGATTCTTTTTTCATTTTGCTTTTCCAGTTGGGTGTTTTTTGCTTCCTCGCATTTCAAATCATTGACTTGATTCTTGCGCTCCTCTGGTCTGCTGTCGGGCGTCTGTATAATATTCGTTATTTCAGTCCGTGTATGCTTAATTTCTAGTTGGTTCCCCAATATAACATCGAGGGTCTCATTAGTTTTCTTGTAGATCTCATTAAGTTTATCGGCAGCTTCTAAACAGTTCTTGAGAGACCTTAAAAGTGTGGTTCTGAACTCTATATCTTCCATTGACAATTTTGTCCTGTTTCTTTGTCTCCACATTTTGTTATGCTTCCTTGGTGCACCCCCTAGTGGTCTTTGTTTGCAGTCTTATAGTTAAACCTTGATTGTTGTAGCTAATCCCAGGGAGGGTTTGACCTCCAGGCCAAGTGGCTATGAGAATCAGCTGTGTCAGCAGTGAGAGAACTTCTGTCCTCTAGGGAGGTGCTAATCTAGCCTTTGCCTGAGGCTATCCGGCAAATGCCTCTGTGCAGGGCTTGGGCAGGGCATGTCCCACAGGATCAACAGGGTGGGCTGGAGAGAGCAGTTATGGCGGCTCTCAGTCCTGTCCCTAGGGGCTCTGCCTCTCTGAGTCCCAGCACCAGATGCAGAGCTCGGAGAGAAAGCTGCACTCGCTCTGACCGAAGCCAGACAGTCCCGCTTCTCCCGTTTGAGTCTGGGTCCCTAAAGACTCGCCTGTATCTGGAGCTCAGAGTCTGCAACTCCCTTCCGATTGAAAACGCCAACCACGCCCTCCGCCGCCAGCCCGCTCCGCGCACTCCGCACCTCAGAATTTGACTTCAGCACTGCGCCTCCTCTGAGTGTCCGTATGCGTTTCTCTTTCCTCCTAGTTGTAGGACTTCCACTCAGCCAGCGTTCCTGTGGTTCTGGGTGATGTCCCTTCCGTCTTTTAGTTTTACTTTTGAAGTAGTTGTGCAAAGCAGCAAACTCCGGCGTTAACCTATGCCGCCATCTTGGTTCTCCCGAGATTAATCCCCGTTTACCTGACTTAATTCATGTGCAATCAACATGTCCAAAATCTTTCTGTGGGGCTAGGTTCCCTTGTGCAGAGCTTTCAAATCATTCCATTTATTCAATGCCATGGACTAAGTTTTTTGTTTTTTGGGTGTTTTTTTAAATATATTTTTATTGATTTCAGAGAGGAAAGGAGAGGGAGAGAGCTAGATACATCAATGATGACAGAATCATTGATTGGCTGTCTCCTACACACTCCCTACTGGGGATGGAGCTCGCAACCTGGGCATGTGCCCTGACTGGGAATCAAAACGTGACCTCCTAGTTCCTAAGTCAATGCTCAATCACTGAGCCACACTGGCCAGACTGGATCTAAGTTTATGTGTCCAACTATGTCACTAGATTTTGAGCTCCTGAGAGCAGACACTCAGCACTCCTTATTCACCTTTGTACCCCCAAAATAGTGCCTGGGACATTATACATGTACAACACATTCTGACTGAAGTACTAGTTAGTACTCTTGCACTTAGAAATAGAGATCCTATATCATCTTGGGTATAAATCCGGATCTCACAATTACCTGAATCAGAGCCAACTGAGATTTTTGCCTCCAGTCATAGTTATCTGGAGCCCTGTTCCCCATAATCAAAACTTTGTCCTTTCTCAGTCCAGCACTGAGAGTCTTTCCCTGCTCCTGGGCTTAACTGTAATCTGACTTCCTGAAAAATAATACCCCCTACAGCGTTCTCACGTGTGTTGCGCATTCCCTCACATTCCATGTACCCTGCCTGGCATCAGTGCCTTTCCCCTTTCCTCAGAGCCATCTGCAAACTATTATTCCTTCACTTTCATGTAAATACACTTATCTCTTTGAAGATATGTAGCATTCTATCACAGTATATTCCTCCTATAACAATTTCCACTATTCATTATATTTGTTCACCTGGCTTAGTCTTCTCTCTTCCTCACTCCTGGTTTGTCTTCATTCTAGGAAACTTCGTTGCACATGAAAACTACCCACATAACATGAATTCTCAGTTCTTTGACTACCCCAACTGAAATAACCTCCCCCGTCCCCCTACCACCACAGGCCTACTAGCACAACCTGCACCAGTCTTCCCAAACCCTCGAATTCAAACATCCCTCATTGATCTTCAGTCCCTTGGTCCTTTTACACTTCCCATTGTCAACCCATCTTCACTTCAATCCCTAACTAAGCAGTCTAGACTCTATGGCAGTGGTTCTCAATCTTCCTAATGCCGTGACCCTTTAATACAGTTCCTCATGTTGTGGTGACCCCCAACCATAAAATTATTTTCATTGCTACTTCATAACTGTAATTTTGCTACTGTTATGAATCGTAATGTAAATATCTGATATGCTATATGTTTTCATTGTTACAAATTGAATGTAATTAAAGCATAGTGATTAATCACAAAAATATGTAATTATATATGTGTTTTCCGATGGTCTTAGGCGACCCCTGTGAAAGGGTCGTTCGACCCCAAAGGGCTCGCGACCCACGGGTTGGGGACCCACAGGTTGAGAACCGCTGCTCTATGGGCATTACTCCAATCACCTTTGCTGAGTCCTAAACATTTTCACCTGCTCCTTTCATCTCACAGAGCAAAACTAATCCTGGATCAGTCAACTGTTTCCCATCTCCACTCCTACAACAGAATGCTGAGCATTGCTACAGAAAATCATTTGATCATTCTAACTTCTGCCATTACAAATTCAGTTTCTAATCTCAACTAGACCCTCAAAGCTACCTGTGACCCTCAGTTTGCCTGGTGAGTTCTCCATCTTGTTCTAGAGTTAATACTCCAGCATTTCTCCACTTTCCTCAAACCTTCCAGTCTAGTACTTCCCTCTTCAACTTCAGTAGATGATGATGCAAGAAAAAAATAGAAGACATGAGGCAGGTACTTCATCAATTTTACCCTAACACCTTAAAAACTTACCTACATGATAATCATTTTCTTCCTGACAAAATGTTGCAGCTGTGCTTCTAACATCTAAGACTAAAATCTTATATGTGCTTGATCTCATCCCTCTGGGTCTTCATAGAGATTTTGCTCCATCATATATTATTTCTTTTCCCCCCTCCTTTTTGGCTCCTTCCCATATTAATATTTCAATATACTCAAACGTTCTCATCCTCCCTATCCTCCAGCCCCTCACCAAGACACACAATGCTCACTGTATCTCATGTCTTTTCTTATGCATCCAACTTTAGATTATTCTCTCCTATTCACAGCCAAATTTCTGGAAGACTTGTTCCTTTGTTGTCCCTACTTTATTTCCCATTTCCTGTTGAACCCATTGTTAAATGGCTTCTACTCTCAACAGTATATTTATATGGTTGTTCTTTATGTCAAATGTCTCTTTTTGCCAAGTCCAATGGCCATTTCAGGCTCATCTACTGTTTCCTTTGAAAACCTCACACTCCTGGGCTTTCTCTGTACCCTGTTCTGCTTATCCCCTCTTTTTTTTTTTTTTTAAATATATTTTATTGATTTTTTACAGAGAGGAAGGGAGAGAGATAGAGAGTTAGAAACATCGATCAGCTGCCTCCTGCACATCTCCTACTGGGGATGTGCCCGCAACCCAGGTACATGCCCTTGACCGGAATCGAACCTGGGACCTTTCAGTCCGCAGGCCGACGCTCTATCCACTGAGCCAAACCGGTTTCAGCCTTATCCCTTCTTAACGGGACCCCCTTTCCTCTGCTATTCAGTTCATATATCGGTGTGCCTGTGAATTCCCTCTCAGTCCTCTCTTCTAGCTATGTGGTTCTGGACAATCAACAGCCTCTCAAGTGCCTCAGTTTTCATCACTCAAAATAGGTTAGTCTGGTGGGCGTGGCTCAGAGGTTGAGTGTCAACCTGTGAACTAGGAGGTCACAGTTCCATTCCCAGTCAGGGCACATGCCCAGGTTGTATGATCGATCCCCAGTGGAAGGGTGTGCAGGAGGCAGCCAACCAATGATTCTCTCATCAATGATGTTTGTGTTCTCTCCCCCTTCCTCTCTGAAATCAGTAAAATATATATTTTTTAAAATGTTACCTATCAAAGGTTTAATTTCCAAAATATACAAGGAATTTATACACTTCAACACCAGGAAGACGAACAATCCAATTTAAAAATGGGCAAAGGACCTGAGAAGTGTCTACTTCTCCAAAGAGGACATACAGATGGCCAATAGACCTACAAAAAAATGCTCAAGGTCACCAATCAGCAGAGAGATGCAAATTAAAACTACAATGGTTATCACCTCACACCCACCAGAATGGCTACCATCAATAAATCAACAAAAAGTAAATGTTGGCGAGGATGTGGAGAAAAGGGAATCCTAATACACTGCTGGTGGAAATGTAGACTGGTACAGCCACTGTGGAAAACAATATAAAGGTTCCTCAAAAAATTAAAAGTGGAACTACCTTTTGCCTCAGTGATCCCACTTCTGAGAATATATCCTAAGAATCCTGAAACACCAATCAGAAAGACTATATATATGGCACCCCTATGTTCACAGCAGTATTATTTACAATAGCCAAGATTTGGAAACAGCCCAAGTGCCCATCAGATCAATGGATAAAAAAGCTGTGGTACACAAGTGATCAAAGTTCGATTCCAGTCAGGGCATATGCCGGGGTTGTGGACTCAATCCACAGTAGGGGTTGTGCAGGAGGCAGCTGACCAATGATTCTCTCTCATCATTGATGTTTTTATCTTTCTCCCTCTCCCTTCCTTTCTCTGAAATCAATTAAAAAAAAAAAAAAAAGCTGTGGTACATTTACACAATGGAATACTATGCAGCTATAAAAAAGGATCTTTGAGACAGCATGGATAGACCTGGAAACTATTATGCTAAGCCAAATAAGCCAGTTAGAGAAAGACATGTATCACATGATATCACTTATAAGTGGAATCTAAAGAACAAAATAAACTGATGAACAAAATAGGTCCAGAGGTATGGATGCATGAGACCGGGTAACAGATCTTGGTGGAAGGGGAGGAGCAATCGGGGGGACAGTTCAGGAAGTGATTAATCAAAGAACATTTATGTATATATATGCATAACCCATGAACACAGACAGTAGCATAGGGAAGTCCTGGGGTGAGGCAGGGGTTGCATGGAGGGGGCAAAATGGGAGAAAATGGGAAACATCTGTAATACTGTCAACAATAAAATAAACTTAAAAAATTTATCTATCATTAGTGTAGACCACTGTCACCTCTATCTTGTATAACTCTAACACAGTGATTTTCAACCTTTTTAATTTCATGGCACAAATACTAGTAAACTAATTACTAAAATTCTGCAGTACAGTAAAAAATGTTTTTGCCAATCTGACAAAAGATATAATTTTGATTTACAATAATAATAATTACTATCCTTTTTGCTCCAAAGTGACTTTGTAAAAAATCAGGTGCCTATACATTTATATAAGGATTTCTTGTACCAAGAATTAACCAGCCCTGGATGGATAGTTCAGTCGGTTAGAGCATCATCCAGATATGCCAAGGTTGAGGGTTCAATCCGTGATTCGGGAACATACAAGCAGCAAACAATGAATGCATAAATAAGTGGAACAACAAAAACCAATGTTTGGCCCTGACTGACGTGGCTCAGTTGGATAGAGCATTTTCCTGTACACTGAAAGGTGGTGGGTTTGATTCCCGGTCAGGGTATATATCCAGGTTGCATGTTTGATCCCTGGTCAGGGCACGAGGCAACCACTCCATGCTTCTTACATTGATGTTTCTTTCTCCCTTCCTCTCTCTTAAAAAAAAAAAAAATTAATTAACCAATCAGCCCTGGCCGGTTTGGCTTAGTGGAGAGCGTCTGCCTGCGGACTGAAGGGTCCTGGGTTCGATTCCAGTCAAGGGCATGTACCTTGGTTGCGGGCACATCCCCAGTAGGGGGTGTGCAGGAGGCAGCTCATCGATGTTTCTCTCGTCGATGTTTCTGGCTCTCTATCCCTCTCCCTTCCTCTCTGTAAAAAATCAATAAAATATATATTTTTTAAAAAATTAACCAATCAGACACAACCTTATCATGTGACATGACCAATAAGATGCAACTCTATTACTGTATATGACCTATGTATTTTTGGTTCAAGACAGGTCATTCACACCTGAGGGCTACTGTTGTATTGGCTGGTGTTTCTTTTTTCACATTTAAAAAAATTTATTGATGAGAGAGAGAGAAACCAATTTGTTGTTCCACTCATTTATGCCTTCATTGGTTGCTTCCTAACTTGGGGATCACACCTACAACCTTGGCATATCAGGACAATGCTCTAATCAACTGAGCTACCTGGCCAGGGCCTGTTGTCATTTTTTAATTTGACAATTAAGGGAAAAGAGGTCAGTGCCCCTGACTGAATAGTCAGGTATCGTGTGTTTAAAAATTTCTTCACCAGTGTGCTGCAGCTCACCGGTTAAAAATCACTGCTTTAACAGTATCTTTAGAGGCCTCCTGTCTGGACCTTCTGCAATCCAATCTCCTCAGGATAGCCAATAAATTTTCTAAAACACAAATCTCGCCCTAACCAGTTTGGCTCAGTGGATAGAGCGTCGGCCTGCGGACTAAAAGATCCCAGGTTCGATTCCGGTCAAGGGCATGTACCTTGGTTGCGGGCACATCCCCAGTAGGAGGTGTGCAGGAGGTGGCTGATCGATGTTTCTCTCTCATCAATGTTTCTTACTCTCTATCCTTTTCCCTTCCTCTCTGTAAAAAAATCAATAAAATATATTAAAATAAAACACAAATCTCATCATGCTAACTTCCTTAAAATCTTTTAATGGTTCCCACCATCTACAAGGGTATGTCTGAACTCCTTATCAATGCACAGTCTTTTATTCATTTTTTAAAATATGAGCTCTGGTGTTTTTTAAAATATTTTTATTGATTTCAGATAGTAAGATAGAAACATCAATGATGAGATAGAATCATTGATCAGCTGCCTCCTGCACGTCCCCCATTGGGGGTTGAGCCCACAACCTGGGCATGTGCCCTTGACCAGAATCAAACCAGGGACCCTTCAGACTGCAGGCCAACGCTCTATCTACTGAGCCAAACCAGCTAGGGCGCACACAGTCTTAAAATCTGGTCCCTGTTAAGTATTAACTCCTTCTCTCTCCCATTCCTGTCTTCTACTCATCACATACAAACCTGAACTAATGTAGGTCCTCAGATTTACCATGCTGTTCTTAGCCTCTGGGTTTCTGCATGCTATTCTTCCTGCACAGCCTCTCCCTTCTAAACTCCTCTTCCCACCATACACATTTATCTGGCTACCTCAACTGATACTTTGCTTTACTTTTCCTTTTGAGCATCATTTCTTCTAAAAGCCTTCCTAATTACAAGACTGGGTAGGCACACCTCAACTAGGTCCTTAGCCTTCATACCTACCTTCATCTTAGGCCTCAGGTGCTAATCTCATTCTTTAGACTGTAAGTTCCTTGAGGACAGTGACCATGCCTTGTTTAATACTATATCCCTAGTGATTAGTATTATGATGGGCACATGGTAGAAACTCCAACCAATATATGTTGTATACATTACTGAATGTGTACTCTCTGTACACTCTTTTAATTAACTACACCTAATTTAAAATACAACACCTTAACTAATCATGTCACCAGTTTATACAGCCCTGTAATGTAAAAGGGATTTCTCATTTTCTACTACATGTTCTATAGAAGGAATAATCTGAATATAGATACACCACATTTTGTAAAATGCAAGTAACCTTAAGTAAGATTAACTTGACTGCCATGTTTTAGAAAAAAAAAAATTAAATTCTTAACGCATAATGAAAAGAGACAATAAAAGGTTTTATTATTCAAAGGTGTAACTGGGTAAGTTGATTTGTTTACATCCACTCTTGTGAAATATTTCTTAAAAAAATACGAACAACTTCTTTGCAAATAGCAGACACATACCTCAACTATGATGACCTAATTTTTGGTGGATAATGTACATGATTAGGCAGAAATAGGTAAGCTCACACTGGTAGATTAACTATCAAATTCTCAGTCAAAACTCCGTTTGTGGCCCCCGCTTCTTGATCGATTTCTATTTCCACTTCGTCTTCGACCATCTTGTCGACTTCCTGACCGACTCCCCTGTTGACTCTGTCTACCTGACCGGCCACCAGATCGACCCCCTGACCGACCTGACCGGCCTGACCGGCCACTTGACCAGCCACCCCTCTGTCTGGAATTAGAAGATGTGTTTCCATCATAATATTCTTCAATTTCCGGTAACTTGGCTGGCACTGAGATTATCCAGTCTGAATCATGCCACTCTGCCTGTTGGGGGAATTTATAGGATTAATATAAAGGCAAACTAGAAACCATAAGCAAGCACATGAGTAGAGAACACCGTTTTTTCATGCCAATGATCTATTAGCTAAAGGTCTTTAAAGTCAAAGTGAATGGTACAAACTTAAAAACCAGAGGGGGAAAAACCATATTAAAAGCACTTGCCAGGCTGGTGTGGCTCAGTGGTTGAGCAACAACCCAGGAACCAAGAGGTCACCAGTTCGATTCCCAGTCAGGGCACATGCCTGGGTTGCAAGCTCGATCCCCAATAGGAGGCGTGCAGGAGGCAGCCCATTGATGATATTTACCTCTCATCGATGTTTCTTTCTCTCTATCCCTCTTCCTCCCAGTCTAAAAATCAATAAAAACATTTGAAAAAAAATAAAAATAAATAAAAGTACATTCATGCCCTAACCGGTTTGGCTCAGTGGATAGAGCGTCGGCCTGAGGACTGAAAGGTCCCAGGTTTGATTCCGGTCAAGGGCATGTACCTTGGTTGTGGGCACATCCCCTGTGGGGGGTGTGCAGGAGGCAGCTGATCGATATTTCTCTCTCATCGATGTTTCTAACTCTCTATCCCTTCCTCTCTGTAAAAAATCAATAAAATGTATTAAAAAAAAAACAAGTACATTTACGTATAGTTGGTGTGGCTCAGTGGTTGAGTGTAGATTCCTGGTCAGGACACATGCCCATGTTGTGGTTCAATCCCCAGAAGGGGGCATGCAGGAGGCACTTGACCAATGATTCTCTCTCATCATTGATGTTTCTATCTCTCCCTCTCCCTTCCTTTCTGAAATCTATAAATAAATGCATACATACATACATATATATACACATACATACATATACATACACATCTATTTATTTATTCATTTATTTATTTATTCATTTATAAAACACATTCACTAAAGTTCCCAGGTTTTACTCTCAGGAGAAACCCTCAGGCCCATTTTGAGACTCTCAATTTATACATTCTAAAAGAGCACACAGGCTTCTCTGCATAAAACACACAGGCCATTAATAAGTAGTGCATGGTTTTCAGCAAGTATATTGATAGAAGCAAGGAGTAAGAAGCTGATGATGGAGATTAAAAACTTGTAAACACCATTTAGGGACTAGAAAAATGTGGCCAGTGGAAACAATTTGGTATTAGAATAAACAACTCAACATACACAAATCAGCAGCTCATAAGAACATCAATGTCATATCCTGCAACATTAACTGTTCTTCATTGTGATCATAAATTGCCAAGGAAAGTTAGTATTAAAATACCTGTTGGTAAGAGTGAGTAGACAAACACCCACACACACCATTGGTGGCAATATATAACCAAAGCCTTAAAAATGTGCAAACCATTTGGCCAAGCAGTCATCTTTAAAAATTCATCTTAAAGAGATAAACATAGCAATGTATAAAGAGTTAGCTACAACAACATTGTTTATAACAGTATACTATGGGAAATCATTGAAATGTCAGAAAATAGGACACTTAGAAAAGTTGGACACCCATATGGCCAAAAGCCAGGGAGCCATTAAAATAAGTAACTGTATAGCTGACACAGAAATGTATTCACAGTACATTCTGAATTTTTAAAGACTTAAAAAACAGAACAATCCCCTCGTTTCAATGTACGTATATAAATATGCACAGCGATGCAATAGACAAATTCTACACTATAAGAATCTAGTGGACAATCTCTTTCTTCAACAGATAAAATACAAGGAAATTTTTTAAAAAGAAAAGAGGGAAACCTATAGGTTCAAAGAGACTTAAGAAACATCAAATTACAATGTATGAACCTTATGGACCTTATATTAAAAAATATTTAGGAGACAATAGGGGAAATTTAAACACAAATTGGACGGTTCATGGAATTATTATTTTGGGAATTTAATTATGATATTATGATTATGTTTTTTAAAAGTATCCTTAATATTTAAGTATATGGAAATATTTGCGGTTGAGATGACAGAATACATAAAATTTGTTTCAAAATTCTATGAGAGTGGGGAAGTGGATGGAAGTAGGCATGAGACAAAATTGGCCAGGAGTTGGTAATTGCTGAAGCTGCGTGATGGGTACATGAGGATTTTTATGTAATTCTAATTTTTTATATGTTTGAAATTAGTTATAAGAAATGTTTTAAATTATGATACAGAGACAACCCAAGAACCAAGAGGTCACCAGTTCGATTCCCAGTCAGGGCACATGCCTGGGTTGCAAGCTCGATCCCCAATAGGGGGCGTGCAGGAGGCAGCCCATCATACAGAGTGGGTAATTTTATAGCAAGGAATTGTTAATTGACTTAAGGCATGATAAATATAGTTACTATGTCCCTAATCCCTATCTTATAGAGAAACATACTCAACTATTGAACAGATAAAAAATTTTTAAATACCTGTAACCTTTCTGACTCAGTTGTGGGAACATCAAAGCAAACACCCTAAAGACAAAATGAAAAAATTTTATTTAGATGCATGAGTTGATTTTTTTCCTAATATGCTAATACTTGCTGGCAATCTCTATATTCGATAAAACAAAAAGATTAGGTGTGTCCCATGATTGCTTATAGGATTAAAACAGCTAATACATAATAACGCATGACAGAGTGCCTGCTTACTGTATTTTCTAAATCTGAAAAATAACTAAACACAGTATCTAATAAGAATCTACTACTACTAAGAGTCTAGAGCAGGGGTGGGCAAACTTTTTGACTCGAGGGCCACAATGGGTTCTTAAACTGGACCGGAGGGCTGGAACAAAAGCATGGATGGAGTGTTTGTGTGAACTAGTATAAATTCAAAGTAAACATCATTACATAAAAGGGTACGGTCTTTTTTTTTTTTAGTTTTATTCACCGGCCCGCGGGCCGTAGTTTGCCCACGGCTGGTCTAGAGCATTCTCTAGAAAGGCTTTTGTAGACACCACAATGCTATTCCATGTCCTTTATAAAATGACCTAATAAAGTCATTTCAAAATTTAGTACCAGCCCTGGTTAGTGTGCTCAATGGTTAGAGCATCGGCCCAAGCACCAAAGGGTCTTGGGTTCGACTCCTGGTCAAGGGCACCTACCTGGGTTGCAAGTTCGATCCCTGGCCCTGGTGAGGGCACATGTAGGAGGCAGATAATTAATGTGTCTCTCTTGCACTGATGCTTGTTCTCTCTCCCCCCTTTCCCTCCCTCCTTCCCTTCCACCCTCTCTGAAAATCAATGGAAGAAAATATCCTCAGGTAAGGATTAACAAAAAGTAATTAATTTAGTGCCAGAAAGTTTCTCTCCTAAAGAGCCGCAGTGTTTGTCAGATAATGAGAATGACGTAACCCAAGATGTTTCCTCCTTGGTCTTGATTGCCAGTTAAGTTGAAAGGTAACTTAATACTCAAGTATAACAACTAGTTTAGCCTAAGGATCTTGTTTTATTTTCCCTCCCCTCCACATTTTTTTCTGAATGTGTATTTGTCTCATACTTGCCACAAATCTTTTTTGAATGTAAGTAATACTTCTAGTAAACAATCAAGTTAATAAATTCTAGACTAAAATGAAGCTCTGTAGTAAAATTAGATGAATAAATATAACATTTTCTCAAAACCATTAGGAGAAATCAGTCACTAAGATTATAGATGGTTTTAACTTTGCTATTTCATAAATGTATTAAAATATTTAATGCACTTCATTATCCACAACAACCAATAAAACTGGTCAGGCTCAGTGGATAGAGCGTTGGCCTGCGGACTGAAGGGTCCCAGGTTCGATTCCGGTCAAGGGCATGTACCTTGGTTGTGCGCACATCCCCAGCAGGGAGTGTGCAGGAGGCAGCTGATCGATGTTTCTAACTCTCTATCCCTCTCCCTTCCTCTCTGTAAAAAAATCAATAAAATATATTTTAAAAAAACAACCACCACCACCAATAGCAGGCCACTCAAAAATTAATATTGTCTATTTCCTAAATAACAGTTGTAGCTGTTGCAATCATAAGTTACTTAGTCTTAGAAAATAAACACACACCACACAATAAGTATATATGGGCAGAAACTTAAATAACTTGGATAGTAGATAATCAAAATAAGAATAACTCAGAGTTTTCTAAAGTAATGGATTATTTAAATAACTGCCCAAAAATTTACAACAAAACAAATACACAGAGAAAACAATATTATTCATCCTATTAGGCCTCAATAAAAGAAAGAAGGAACAAAACCTGCTGGTCTTTATAAGCATTTACAGTGGTTGATTAAACTTTTTAGTTGTCTAGAAAAGCCTACCATATTTCCTTTTAGGAGGCACATTCTGGTAATTTGGGACACAGCATTACTACTCAGTTTTCTGTTAAGTTCTTTCCAAGCACAGCTGACATCCTGTATTTCTTCTGGGCTTTCCAGAGTCATGGTCACAAACCCCTTAAGGAATAAAAGTTACATTATGTTTATGGAAAAAGCAACAGCAGCAGCAGCAGCAGCAGCAGCAATGACGTCTTAATTCAATGAAGTTCATGACTTAAACATGCCAACTTATGAGCCAACAATATAACATGACTGCTAAAAAAATAACTTCTTTGAGGCTGTATTAATAGAAAATGAGTGTTTACAGATCACTGAAAGTACCATTCTCTTATGCATTGCTGTAAAGACCAAATTTAATTCTAACCATCATGCTTTAAGAGATAATTAAACTAGAGCATCAGAGAAAAGATAGGTAGTAAAGAATTAAGGAAGTCAATTCTGAAAGAGTCCAAGTTTGCTTGGAGTGGAAAAATAAGAGGCTATAAACTCTTTAAACTCTGTAGGGACTAGTACAGAGGTGGGCAAACTTTTTGACTCGAGGGCCACAATGGGTTCTTAAACTGGACCGGACGGCCGGAACAAAAGCATGGATGCAGTGTTTGTGTGAACTAATATAAATTCAAAGTAAACATCATTACATAAAAGGGTACGGTCTTTTTTTTGTTTTGTTTTGTTTTGTTAGTTTTATTCATTTCAAACGGGCCGGATCCGGCCCGCGGGCTGTAGTTTGCCCACGGCTGGAGTACATAAGAAAAACTTACTTGTTCTGTAAAATTTCAGTGTACAGGAAAAGGATCAACATGAAGAATATATATCAGTGATGGCGAACCTTTTGAGCTTGGTGTGTCAGCATTTTGAAAAACCCTAACTTAACTCTAGTGCCGTGTCACATATAGAAATTTTTTGATATTTGCAACTATAGTAAAACAAAGATTTATATTTTTGACATTTTATATATTTAAATGCCATTTAACAAAGAAAAATCAACCCCAAAAAATGAGTTCGTGTGTCACCTCTGATACGCGTGTCATAGGTTCGCCATCACTGATATATATGGAGGCATTCATTTAACAAATATTTCAGTGCCTTCTGTGTGTGTTCCAGAGACTCTACTAGGTGCTAGAGATTCAGCTATAAATAGCCCTTCCTCTCATGGAGGTTACATTGTGGTGTATGGGGAGGGGGATGGGGGCTGATGGAATGGGATAGACAGTAAACAAAAAAGAAAATATACAGCATGTCAGATAGTAATAAGCACCATAAAGAAAAGTAAAGCAGAGCAAGGGAAGAGGGTAAACCGAGCTATTTTAGGCTGATCAAGAAAGACCTCTCTACTATGATGATATTTGAGGAGAGACCAGAATGAAGTGAAGGAGGAAGCCATGAGGTTATTAAAAGGAAAGAACATTTGAAACAATGCAAGTAAGTACCATGGCCTTGTGTAGGAGTAGGTTTAAGTTAAAGTAACAGCAAGTAGGTCAGGGTAACTGAAACAAGCAAGGGGAGAGTGATAAGAGATGAGACCAAAGAGGTAGCAAGGGGGAGACACCCTGTAGGACATTTGTGGTAAAAGCTTTGGATTTGGTTAACCTACAAAGACATTTTAAACTACTAACATCCTGTTTCTAAGATATTCTAGACTCTTATCTAGACAACTGACCTACTCTTTTAAAAGATCAATAATGGGCAAACAGTCCCAAATTAAAAGAGAGACATAATAACCAAATATAACATATAAACTCTAATCAGAACCTAATTTTTATAAAAAAGATGTATATAGGGGAGGGAGAGAAGAGAGAGGGGAAGGGAGGTATAGAGTTGGACAATTAAGTCACTCTCAGCAAAATGACATTTGGCTAAACCATTAACACCTGCCAAGTGGAAAACATCAGATGACCCAGCTGTACCCACTTAGGCTACACCAAGTAAGTCACACGCAGATTACCTCCCCTGGGCCTTGTTTCCCTCCCCCACCAACTGTCTCTCTCTGTCTCTCTCTCCACCCAGACATCAGAAAGCTCTTTTTTGATGGGTCCCCTCACCCAGGGACTCCCCTCACTTACATTATAATGTAAGTGAACTACTTGCAACTAATGATTCTGGTGTGGTTTGTTTTGATATCTGATACGGACATGGCAGGGGGCCAGATCAGATGATGTCTCACACACACACCATCCACATATACAGGCAATCCTTAATTTGCATGGTACTATGTTAACTTCACAGGCTATTTCTCAATTTGCATAATTCCATGGCAATTTAAAAAATGAACAGGTTTTGGTTTGCAAGTTTCAGTTAACAAAGTGTTGCCAAACTGGTTTGGCTCAGCGGATAGAGTGTTGGTCTGCGGACTCAAGGGTCCCGGGTTCGATTCCGGTCAAGGGCATGTACCTTGGTTGTGGGCACATCCCCAGTGGGGGGCGTGCAGTAGGCAGCTGATCGATCTCTCTCATTGATGTTTCTAACTCTCTATCCCTCTCCCTTCTTCTCTGTAAAAAATCAATAAAATATATTTAAAAAACAAAAAAAAAAGTGTTGTGCAAAGTGAAGATTTCCTGTATTTCTTTCCAGATAGATAGATAGCTATGGTTCAATTTTAACCTTTTCTCAAGCACATACATTTCCTTACAGACTTCTACCTTATCAGAGGTAATCAAAGATCGTGGTTCAAAACTCGATGCACCGGAGATATGGGCTAATGCTGCAGCCAATGCATCCACTGCCCCTTTCTCTTCTATCAGTCTCTGAGCTGACGGTCGGAAAAAGTCAACAGCAGCATAAGAAACGGAAGCCAGGGACCTATAGTTTAAAAATAGCAAATTTTCTTGGTCAAGGCAAAGGGAAAAAATTAAAGATAAGAGAATGAATGGGAAAAGAAAGAGCAACGTTTTTGTATTTTAATATAACTAAGTATCTGCTGGTAAAACTGGTGATTAAATTTTCTGATTTTTGAACTAGGAGAGCTTAAAGATGAACAGCCTAACACAAAAGGAAAAATTATTCAGCAAGGTCAGAAAGCATACCTGATGGCATCCATGCTTTTAGATTTAACTAAATCCATTGTAGAAGGAACACCTACACGTTTAAAAGTAATTCCCTGAAAATGAAAGAATTACATTAAAGAAAAATGGAAGTCTTTACAATTAATTTCTAAATTAATATAGCTTTTTGAATTTCCATTTCTTGGACGAGATTTCCAAGCCCTAGCAGATCAAAAGATCTGCTTTTTCAAATAAGTCGCCAATTACAAAATCTAGAAAAAGAAAAGAGATTTTCTGAATTGCCCCTTAGTTTCAAACATGGAATTTCACTTGCAAACTTAAGCTGACTCAAAAAAAAGGAAAATGATGCTGTTTACAACTATGAATCTTTTTCTTATTACCCTATCTAATTTTACAAAGTATATTAAATAGTGTATAAAAACACATCATAAAAATAAAAATTGTGAAATACCACAAAAAATCCATAATTACTCAATATAATCTTAACAATTACACCAAGACAATGTCACAGTCACCATTACAATGCTGACACTAAGAGGTACTGAAATCATAATGCACTTCTGATTTTAGTATCAAGGGAGAAATTCAAGAGAAAAATGAGAAAGTCAGATTTTTTGTCTTCACAATGAAAGGTATATTAAAACAAAGACTTGCAGCTAATATATATTTAGCTCTCCACATGCTTCACATCCAAATGCAGCTTAAACTGAGAAAAGTTATAAAGATCTATTTGTGAGAACAAATGTAAAAAAAACTCTTTTCTAAGGTACCACTCAGATAATAAGCCTGAAATAAATTAACTCTACTTACTGCTTTTTGTTCCACATATCTTAGTTGACCTCTTTCTCTTGGTTGATAAAAACATATGCAAATCCCTGTCCGGCCAGCTCTACCTGTGCGTCCGGAGCGATGAATATACGACTCCACATCCTAAAAATAAGAGGTAATACTTTAAAAAAATCTAGCAAGTTACATAGTCATTCCAACATCCAAATAATAATGCTAATAACAAAACTACTACCAATAATAATACTTTAATCCTGTCACTTTTTCCAACATCCCAAAAAAATTTTATGCAGAATTTTGGGACAAGGGGGATAAGATTTAAAACCTTATCTAAAAATAAAATAAATAAATAAAATAAAATCTTATCTCCCCCATCCCAGGACTCTTTATATGGCAACTTTTTTATAATTCCCTTTATAAATCCATGCTCACATCCAAATAATGAAGTTAGCAATCTGCAAAGACATCAGATTCTGGTCCATTTAACACCACAGTGATAAAAATGACTAAGACAAGAACTGATAATTTTTCATATCCAAAAGCAAAATTTTCCCCCAAAAATGTCTATTTATACAACTGTTCTTTTCCCCAAATCCAATCTCATTTCCTACCTGAGGAGGAGAACTCTGAATCACCAAGTCAACCTCAGGAATGTCCAAACCACGGGCAGCCACATTGGTTGCCACCAAAACTTTAAAACTACCTTCTCTGAAGCCTTTCAGTGTAATTTCTCTTTGTGACTGTGCAATGTCCCCATGTAAACACTGGGCATTCTATTAGAAAAAAGGGGAAAAGTAAGTGTACAATTCATACTTATAACTGATAGCAGCCTACCCTAACACCATACATTCTGTGTAGTTTGGTGAATATTCCTCTGGAAATGTTTTTTTTAAATACACACACTGCCCTAGCAGATTTGGCTCAGTCGATAGATAGAGCATTGGACCGTGGACTGAAGAGTTCTGTGTTCAATTCCAGTCAAGGGCACGTACTTTGGTTGCAGGCTTGATCCCTGGCCCTAGTTCAGGCACGTGCAGGAGGCAACCAAACGATGTGTCTGTCTCACACCGATGTTTCTCTCTCTCTTTCTCTCCCTCTCCCTTCCACTCTCTCTAAAAATCCATGGAAAAATATCCTCGGTGAGGATTAACAAAAAACAAACACAAACACACACACATACACACACACTTCTCACATATATTAGCATGTACTATAATTTTATGTACTTACTTAAAAATAGGGGATCATACTATAATTGCATTTATATACTGCTTTGTAACCTGCTTTATAAATTATCTTAGCCATTTTTCCACATCTATAATATAACTCAATTTTTTATTTTTTATTTTATTTTTCAGAAGAATTTAATGACTTTTTAAATATATATATGTAGATACCTATATATTTATTTATTTATTCTTAAATATATTTTATTGATTTTTTACAGAGAGGAAGGGAGAGGGATAGAGAGTTAGAAACATCGATCAGCGACCTCCTGCACACTCCCCACTGGGGATGTGCCTGCAACCAAGGTACATGCCCTTGACCGGAATCGAACCTGGAACCTTTCAGTCCACAGGCTGACGCTCTATTCACTGAGCCAAACCGGTTGGGGCTACATATATATATTTATTGATTTCAGAGAAGAAGGGAGAGGGAAAGAGAGCTAGAAACATCATGCCCCCCCTTCTGGGGATGAAGCCAGCAGCCCAGAAATGTGCCCTTGACTGGAATCAAACCCAGGACTTCAGTCTGCAGGCCAACGCTCTATCTAGACCAGTGGTCGCCAACCTTTTGGACCTGGTGGACCACCAGTTGGCGACCGTTGATATAAACCAGCCATGGGCAAACTACGGCCCGCGGGCCGGGTCCGGCCCTTTTGAAATGAATAAAACTATTGAAAAAAAAGACCGTACCCTTTTATGTAATGATGTTTACTTTGAATTTATATTAGTTCACACAAACACTCCATCCATGCTTTTGTTCCGGCCCTCCGGTCCAGTTTAAGAACCCATTGTGGCCCTTGAGTCAAAAAGTTTGCCCACCCCAGATCTAAACCATCTAGGGCAGTGATTTTTTAGAGAGACAGAGAAACACTGATGTGAGAGTGCAACACTCATCAGCTGCCTCTTGCATGCCTCCCACCTGGGAATAAGCCCCCAACCCAGGCCTGTACCCTTGACCAGGGAGCTTCTAGTGCAGTGGTTCTCAACCTGTGGGTCACGACCCCTTTGGGGGTCGAACAACCCTTTCACTGGGGTCGCCTAAAACCTTCGGAAAACACATATATAATTACATATTGTTTTTGTGATTAATCACTAAGCTTTAATTATGTTCAATTTGTAACAATGAAAATACATCCTGCATATCAGATATTTTCATTAAGATTCATAACAGTAGCAAAATTACAGTTATGAAGTAGCAACGAAAATAATTTTATGGTTGGGGGTCACCACCACATGAGGAACTGTATTAAAGGGTCGCGGCATTAGGAAGGTTGAGAACCACTGTCCTAGTGGATAGGACAACACCTAACCAACTGAACCACACTGGCCAGGGCCTTACTTAATTTTTAAAAACTATATATATGATTTCTTCATATGTATGCAGTATCATTTATTTTAGCAATCTTCTACTGATGAACATTTGTTTCGTATCCAAATCTTCACCTTCAGAAACAATGCCAGAGTGCACAACATTGTACTTATATCTCCAGATACCTCATTATATGTATATTTCAGAAGGATACATATCTAGAAACTGAATTTCTGGGTCAAAAATTATGAACATTTAACAAGAGAGGTTGTACCCATTTACTCTTCAACATTCTGAGTATTTTTTTCCTCATACCCTACCTACCCATTTACTATGAATCATTATAATCCTTGTGAATGTAATAGGCAAAAATGACTTCACAATGTAATTTCAATTTACATTTAGGTAATTTTTACTGAAGTTGAACCTATTTATGTATTTACCTACCACTTTGCTACAAATAATTTTCCTAGTATTACTGGTATAAATTTCCTAGTACTCTTAGCCACTATTAAAATTTAAAAGTTTATAACAATGCCCTGGCTGGTGCGGCTCAGTTGGTTGGTGCATCATCCCATACACCAAAAGGTGGTGGGTTCAATTCCCAGTCAGGACAAATGCCCAGGTTGTGGGTTCGATTCCTGGTCAGGTCAATGTTTCTCTTTCATATTGATGTTATTTCTCTCTCTCTCTCCTTCACCCCTCTCTCAGCATATCCTTGGGTAAGGATAAAAAAGAGAGAGAGAGAGAGAGAGAGAGAGAGAGAGAGAGCGAGCGCCCGGCTGGCGTGGCTCAGTGGTTGAGCGTTGACCTATGAACCAGAAGGTCATGGTTTGATTTCCGGTCAGGGCACATGCCCAGATTGTGGGCTCCAGGTTGAAGGCTCCAGGTTGCGGGCTCGATCCCCAGTGTGGGGTGTGCAGGACGCAACTGATCAATGACTCTCTCTCATCACTGATGTTTCTATCTCTCTCTCCCTCTCCCTTCCCCTCTGAAATCAATAATTTTTTATTTTTTTAAAAAGAGAGGAAAACTTTTCACAAATGAAGACTATATTAGAATATAAGACTAACTAAACAGGATAGATGATGCCTTAAAAATGGGAAATTTTGAAAATTGAAGATGAAAAGAATTTGAGATTAAGTGACAAAGGAGAGAGAAAAGAAGAGCCAATGCCAACAAGAGTTCCTAAAGAAAAACTCCAAAGCAATCAAACCAAATACCAAAAAATTATAATTCAAAAAAATGTTGCTGAAATTAAAAACATGTATATTTGGAACTACAAACTGCACATGTACATTGATTATGTACCCAAAAAAGTGACCAAGAGCAACACCAAAATATATTCTAGTATAACTACTGATTTTTAAAGAAAAAAGTCTTTTGTGTTTAGGCAAAAGACCAAAATCACTTATAAGGGAAAAAAAGTCTGACTGGCATCAGACTTTTTTAGTATGCTTTATTCAAAAAATAAAAAATATTTAAGATACCAAAGAAAATGCGAACCAATAATTATATATTCAGCCAAAATTATTTCTAGGTATACAGTTATAAACAAGCTATCAATAGGCAATATTGTCTCCATGAGTCTTTCTTCAGGATCTATAACTAGTTACAGACAGAAACATGACTAAAGAGATTATGATATAAGGACTGACGGCATTATTATCAAAGGATGTTGTCACAAAAATAGAGAAAGCACAAGACATTTTACACACCTCCTGATGAAAATATACACGAATGAAATAATTTTCTCTTAATAAACAAACCTGAATTTTCAGGAAATACAGAAGACAGAGAAACATGTTAAATGATACTGCATAGAAGCAATACACTAGATTATTTATGGAAACTTGGTTTCTTTCTCTTTTTTTGTTATTGATTTCAGAGGAAGGGAGAGAGAGAGAGAAACAGCAATGATGAGAGAGAATCAGTGATCAGAGAATCAGAGAATCTCCTCATGCCCCCTACTGATATCGAGGCAGCAACCCCAGGGCATGTGGCCTCACCAGAATAGAACTCTGACTTATATATTAAAGAGACTTAATGAAAACACACAATGTAAGCATCTTATCTGGATCCAGATTCAAGAAAAAACTATTTAAGGAAAAGCAAAGCACTTATGAGGCAATTGGGAACCTGAATGCTAATTAATAGTTCAAGATATTAATTACTGTTAATTAAAAAATGACAGCATTGCCGAACCGGTTTGGCTCAGCGGATGGAGCATCGGCCTGCAGACTGAGGGGTCCCAGGTTCGATTCCAGTCAAAGGCATGTACCTTAGTTGAGGGCGCGACCCAGGTGGGGGGCGTGCGGGAGGCAGCTGATCGATCTCTCTCATCGATGTTTCTGGCTCTCTGTCCCTCTCCCTTCTTCTCTGTAAAAAGCCAATAAAATATTTTTTAAAAAATGACAGCATTGTGCCATTGGCTGGTGTTGCTAAATGGTTAAGAGCATTGGCCCCTGCACTGAAGGGTCCAGGGTTCGATTTCTAGTCAAGGGCACATACCTGGGTTGCAGGTTCAATCCGTGTGTAGGAGGCAACCAATCGATGTCTCTTTCACATAGATCTTTCTTTCTCTCTCTCTCTCTCTCTCTACCCACCTTCTTCCTTCCCTCACTTCCTGCCTTTCCTTTCCCTTTCCTCCTTCCCTCCCATTCTCTCTAAAAGTTGATGAAAAAATATCCTTGGGTGAGGATTAATAACAACAACAAAAATAATAATAGCATTGTGGTTTTTTTAAAAAAATAATCCTTTTCTTTTAGAGACATATTCCCAAATATACATGGGCATGTTTTCTAGGGTTTGCATGAAAATAATTTAGGAGCAAGAAATGAGTAGAATTTGGATGAAATAAGATAATTGTTACAACTGGAGGATGAGTACATAGGAATTCATTAGACCGTTGACTTTTGTACATGTCTGAAATTTTCTATAATAAAAAGTTAAGCCCAGCCGGTGTGGCTCAGTGGTTGAGAGTCAACCTATGAACCAGATAGTCATGGTTCGAATCTAGGTCAGGGCACATGCCCAGGGGACATGCAGGAGGCAGCTGATCAATGATTTTCTCTCTTCATTGATGTTTCTTTCTCTTTCACTCTCCCTTCCTCTCTGAAATCAATAAAATATATATATATTTTTTAAAGTTAAAGAAAGCCCTAGTCCAGTGGTTCTCAACCTTCCTAATGCCGAGACCCTTTAATACAGTTCCTCATATTGTGGTGACCCCCAACCATAAAATTATTTTTGTTGCTACTTCATAACTGTAATTTTGCTGTTAGGAATCGTAATGTAAATATCTGATATGCAGGATGTATTTTCATTGTTACAAATTGAACATAATTAAAGCATAGTGATTAATCACAAAAACAATATGTAATTATATATGTGTTTTCCGAAGGTCTTAGGCGACCCCAGTGAAAGGGTTGTTCAACCCCCACAGGGGTCACGACCCACAGGTTGAGAACCACTGCCCTAGTCGGTTTGGCTCAGTGGATAGAGTATTGGCCTTCGGACAGAGCATGTGCAGGAGGCAACCGATGTGTTTCTCTCATATCAATATTTCTATGTCTTTCCCTCTTTCTTCTACGCTCTCTAAAAATCAATGGAAAAATATCCTGGAATAAGGCTTAAAGAAAAAAAAGTTAAAAGAAAAAAGACATGGACTTAGTATTCTGATTAAGTATTTGTGATTCACTTTACAATACAACTTTAAAATATTACCCACTCTTACCCATAGAAACTCACTATATTTCTACCTCTGTATTTTCTTTTTTACATATATTTTTATTGATTTCAGAGGAAGGGAGAGGGAGAGAGAAACATCAATGATTAGAGAGAATCCTTGATTAGCTGCCTCCTGCACACCCCACATTGGGGATCAAGCCTGCAACCCAGGCATGTGCCCTGACTGGCAATCGAACTGTGACCTCCTGGTTTATAGGTCCACGCTCTACCCCTGAGCAATGCCGGCTGGGCATCTACCTCTATGTTTTGAAGCTCACATCTGCAAAATCTTTAGAAAACCTGATGAAAATGGGTAGAATTCTATCCTAACTTACCATATCATTTGAGCCTGACTACAACTTCTTTCTGAACTCGACCCAATTCTAAAAATGACTATTAAGCCTGGCTGGTGTGAGTCAGTGGTTAAGCGCTGACCTATGAACCAGGAGGTCAGGGTTCGATTCCCAGTCGTGGCACATGCCTTGGTTGAGGATTGGATCCCTAGAAGGGGGTGTGCAGGAGGCAGCCGTTCAATAAGACTCTCTTATCTTTGATGTTTCTAGCTTTCTTTCTCCCACCCTTCCTCTCTAAAATAAAAAATATATATATTTTAAAATGACTATCAAACTTGGACCACAAATGACAATGATTTTTTGTTTAGTGATTCACCCATGTAATCTCAATTAGAGGAACCATGAAAAAAAGACTTACCTGTTTTATGTGTGGATTCATGGCCATTTCAGTTACATTCTTTTTGGTCTCACAGAAAATAATAGCCCTCCCTTCAGACCCACTGTAGACTTGAAGGACATCTCCAATAACTGCTGGCCTCTGAGACCAATGGCATTGGATGGCCAAATGCTTTGAGGAAAGAAAATGCCAAATATGTTTCATTAAAAAAAATTTCTCTTGTACATTTTTCTTCCTATCTGTTCAAGAATTGGCTTTCCTGGGAGACAATAAGACAATGATTCTCCTCAATCCCATTTAAAAACAGTATACAAATGGCCATCAATAGGCAAAAGGATAAACAAACTGTAGTATATTTTATACAATGGAGTACTATTCAGTAATTAAAAGAAACCAACTTAGAGAGAAACAGAGAGAGAAACCAACTACTGACACATCCAACATTATAGATGCTGGGAGAATGAATGAAGACTTTTAGAAAAAAAGAGTATATATATTATAATTCCATTTATATGCTGTTCTAAAACAAACAAAACTAGTCTATGGTAGAAAAAAATCACAACAGTGGTTGCCTAAGTATAGGAGACTGGGAAGAAGCATGAGGGAACTTCCTGGGATGATGGTAATATTCTATATTTTGATAGGGATTTATGCACCTATATGAACTGGGCAAAACAAACAAATGTAGGTTTAAATGTTTGCAATTTTTTGCATGTAAATCATATTTTTAAAAACTGTAAATATTATATGGGTGAACTTCAGAAACATGCTGTGACAGAAGCTAAACACACAGAAGTCACATATTATATGATTACATTTATACGAAATATCCAGAATAAGTAACTCCAGAGACAAAAAGCAGATTAGCAGCTGCTAGAGGAAAGAGAAATTAATTACTAAATGGTTACAGGTTTCCTTTTGGGGTGATGAAGTATCTGGGGAATAGATAGAAGAGATGGTTGTACAACACTGTTAATGTACTAAATGATACTGAATTGCACACTTTACAAGATTAAATTTAGTTATTAGAATTTTGTCTCAATAAAAACTTTGTAAATATTGAGCTCTAAAAGACATGCATGCTAAAATACTTAAGGGGAAATATACTGATTTCTGCAATTTGAAATGCATCAAAAAAAAAAGGATATAGGGATGGGTAGATAAGTGACAAAGCAAATATAGTAAAATGTTAATGACAGACTCCAGCAGTTGGTGAATATATGGTGTCCACTGTGAAATTCAACTTTTTGTTGTGTTTATAAAATTTCATGTTAAAAAACTTATACTATTTGTACATTTTAAATCTGTGCATTTTAACATACACCTCGATAAAACTGTTTTTAAAATGTAACATATAAATTATAGAACACCTGGAAAATACAGAGCACACAGAAGAAAGCTAAGAATCATTTGTACTACCTACAACAGTGATGGCGAACCTATGACACGCGTGTCAGAGGTGACACGTGAACTCATTTTTTTGGTTGATTTTTTTTCTTTGTTAAATGGCATTTAAATATATAAAATATCAAAAATATAAGTCTTTGTTTTACTATGGTTGCAAATATCAAAAAATTTCTATATGTGACATGGCACCAGAGTTAAGTTAGGGGTTTCAAAATGCTGACACGCTGAGCTCAAAAGGCTCGCCATCACTGACCTACAACAAAGTGTTGCTTCCCTCACTCTCAAAAAAAAAAAAAGAAAAATGAATAAATAAATAAAATAAAACAACCTGAATCTGATCAAGTCTCACAACCTAACCATTAATTCACAGGGAAAATGAAGGCAGAGGAGCATGTTAAATAACACTACAGGGTTGCAAATCAGCAAAATTGAGACTGTGGAAAACTTGTAAGACAACTAACTATTCAGTTCTTTTCAAAAAAATATTGCAAGGAATAAAAGGGACAGAGGAAATCTACAGATTACAAAAGATTTAAGACACACAAACCAGTGCAATGTAAAGATCTTATTTAGATCCAGACTCAAACTATTAAAAAAAAAAAAGACAAGTAGGGTAATGTGGACCTTAGATATTTAATGGTATTAAAGAAGTATTGTTTTCTTCTACTGTGATAAAAACTTTGTAGTTTTCTGGGTGGTTGTTTCTTAAAGAGCCCTTATCTTTTAAAAAAATATATTAAATTATATGAAGATGAGATAACTAGATTGCTTCAAATGTACGGATGAAGAAAGACTATCGGATGTAGAAAAAATCATTTCTTAAAACCTGGTGATAAGTATATCAAATCCCTTATATTATCCAATTTTTGTGTATGTTTGAAAACATCCTTAATAAATTCTTACTGAGACATTTTACATTCTTATTATAAAACTTTCAGCCATTACAAAATATACAAAGCTTCCTCTGACCATCCCATATTATAAAAGTCCTCTTTCTTAGAAGTAGTCATTATGAACTTGATGTTTGTCCTTCCGACTTATCATTGTACATTTACATAAATACCTAAAGAATGTAGCATTTTTTGTGTTTTGTTTTTTAATATTATGAATCTGTATATATCAATTTGTAATTTGGTTTGTATCACTCAAATTCATTCTTTTTAACCATTACATTGTATTTACAGATTTTACTATTGTTCATTTAGCCTATTTTCATCTACTTCCACATATATATAAATTAAATGAGGAAGTTACATATATGGTACATACCTGACTATAATAAACTATACAAATGTTACCTTTAATTTCTTTTCAAAAAAACATACTATTGGTTTAAATTTTCATGAAGTCAAAATTATCAACCTTTTTCTTTATGATATATTCTTCTGACTTTGTTTAGAAAACCCTTCCTTTTCCTAATATCAAATAATTGTTCATCTACATGTGCTTCAAATAATTTTATGCCTTAATTTCTAAAAAATCTTTTGGAAAATTTTTTGGTATATAATATTAGATGAGGATCTAACTTTTTTTCACCTAAACTTTAATAAATTATCCCAGCACTATTCTTTTTAAATTGATATGAATCGACTCCTCTGTCATATTCTACATACTTATTAATTGTCTCAATGGCTGCTTGTTTAAATCTCCTGGAATTTGCCTGTTCATATTTCTTCCCTATTTATTCTATTCTGTTCCTCAGTCACAGACATAGAATTATATAAGTATCTTATTGACTAAGGGCAAAAAAGAGATTTGGCTTGAAGTGGTACCCAAAACTTAAGTTTAGCTTCAACAAATTTCAAAATACCAACTAAAAGTTAAAATCTATCATGCTGGAAAGCTACTTACTTCCACAGTAGTTGCAGCCTTTTGAGTCATTTTTCCAACAAGGTCAACCTGTTCATATCTGGATTTCATGTATTTTTTTGCAACTTTGTATACCCACTGTGGGCAAGTTGCAGAAAAAAGTAAAGTTTGAGGATTGTCTTCAGCATCTTAAACGAAAAGAATTCAAATGCTTTCTTAATATGATGCAGTAAACTCTTAAAAATCCCCCCAAACCTCAAAGAAATAGTGAAAAACTCAAAAAGGGATGAATTTTGAACATACAAACTTCATTGCAATCATTAAAACTTTCAAAACTGGGGGGAAATATGAAGAAAACCAGAAGGAAGGTGAGAATTTAAAAAGGAAGAATGAGCAAGGAAGTCAATAAATTGATTTAGGAAATCTAACTACTATTTATAAAAAATAATACATGGAAGAAAACATAGAAAGCTAAAAAAATAGTTAAAGTAAGCTACTGTATTTTCTTGTTTGGGAAGAGAACAGATACCAAATAACCTGAGTTGTGTTAGAAAAACATTGGGGACAATGTCGTAAAAATTACAAAATAAAAAATTTGTAAGTTTTTAGATAAGAGAATTGCTAATGTGCTTATTTTGAATTAAGATGTACCAGTTTTGTAGGACTCATGGATGATATCTTCAACTTGGTCAGCAAAACCTAAATCTAACATTTGATCCACTTCATCAAGCACAACGTGGCGCAGTTTAGAAAGATCTAATCGGCCGCTCTGCAGATGGTCTTTGATACGACCAGGGGTCCCAACCAAGATGTCAATACCATTTCGAATATGATTAACTGTGAGAGGAGAGAAATATCAGCAATATGTAAATTAAATATATTTTCCTGCTATTTCTTTAGATTTTTAAAGTAGCAAATAGATATTTGCGCTATTATCATACATATTTACTCACTTTGGCTTTGATATGATGTTCCACCATAAAAACACGCTACACTGAGTTTCCTAGTTATATCTTTGAAGTCTTTGGCTACTTGATTTGCCAGTTCCCTTGTAGGAGCCAAAACAAGTACCTGAGCAAGAGGTTTAAAAAAACAAAAAAATACTTTTCTAAAGATGTCTAAATTCAAACTGAGAAGACTTTTTAAAGGTGTATTTAAAACTAGGAATCTCAACATGGTACTTAAAGACAGCACAAATAACAAGAACAATAGCTTATATTTATATCTTCTCTTACTTCCTTCAGGTTTCTTTTCAAATCTCACTTTCTCAATGAGCTTACTAACCCTTTTTTCATATCCTCTCACTCGTTTCTCCTAGCATTTATAGCATATAAGATATCCATATTTTACTTATTTATTTATTGTCTGTCCCACCCACTAAAATATAAACTCCAAGAAGGCAAGGATTTATGTGCGTTTGAATTACTGTATTCCTTGTACTTCAAACAGTACCTGGCACAGAACAGATACTCAAAAAAATATTTGTGGAATAAATGCTCAGTAGTGATTTTCGTAAATTATCTAATTTAATCCTCACAAAAACTCTGTGAGGTGGATTATCCCAATTTTACAAATGAGGAATCTGAGGCTTAGAGAAGTTAAGACTCTTGCCCAAGATCAAATAGCTAGAAGTGGCAGACCTGGAATTTCCAGTAGTGTGCTTCTAGCATAAAAGCTTCTTAAGGCAGTGCTGGGATTGTGTCCTATTTCTATTACTTGCAATCTTTCCTAATTTCACCTAAGGAGCAGAACACTCTGAAAAAGATTTGGCCTGTTGGCCAACCTGATCCAAGACCATTATGACTTAATTATATTCATATATGTGATACTTTCCTACTGCGATATCATTTAATAGTCTCAAAAAAACTAATTAGTTTTAGTCACGTATCTTTTCAAATTATGTTGATTTTTTTCTTCTTCACTTTTATGAACCTTAAACTAGGTCCTCTTTGTTCTTTACTACTTATAAAAACAGATCTCCAGACCTAGCCTGTTAGAGCACTGAGCTGCAGACTGAAGGGACCTGGGTTCGATTCCGGTCATGGGCTCACGCCTGGGTTGTGGGTTCAATCCCCAGTGGGGGGGCGTGCAGGAGGCTGCCAGTCGATGATTCTCTGTCATCATTGATGTTTCTATCTTTCTCTCCCTCTCCCTTCCTCTCTGAAATCAATATAAATATATTTTTAAAAAACAGATCTTCAGTACCCCAATAACATAGGAATCAGCAATATCATTTCTATAGTCTCTTCTTAAAGTTAACCAATGAAATAAAAATTGATAATTTGCTGAATGACCAAATAAATGAATACCTCTTTAGCAAATTCATTCTTTAAAAGCAAAGGTCATGACTAAAAGAAGTTCACTAAATGTACTAACTGTAAATACATCTAACATTAGATATGCTGGCTTCAAAATAATTATACAGTTATCAAAGATGTCTATGAATCCATACACATTACATTCATAAGCAATAACTACTTCGCTTTAGCCTTGAGATTTTTTTTTAATATATTTTATTGATTTTTTTATAGAGAGGAAGGGAGAGAGACAGAGAGTCAGAAACATCGATGAGAGAGAAACATCGATCAGCTGCCTCCTGCACATCTCCCACCGGGGATATGCCCGCAACCCAGGCACATGCCCTGGACCGGAATCGAAGCCGGGACCTTTCAGTCCGCAGGCCGACGCTCTATCCACTGAGCCAAACAGGTTTTGGCGCCTTGAGATTTTTTTTTTATGTTTAAAAAAAAAATCAACAAATTTATGATTTAGGACCCAAATTTTTACTTTATGCCACAGAGCTAATTTTTCTATCATGGGAGGTACTTAAATTTAAAACAAGTACACTCTTTCTTTCCCGTTTCATTAGACTAATGTTTAAACCTTTTACTCCTATAATGGTTACCTTTGGTGAGCGGCTTTTTTTAATTGTCTCTTGATATCTTTGGAGTCTTTCAATCAAGGGAATGGCAAAAGAAAATGTCTTCCCTGTTCCTGTTCGTGCTTGAGCAATTAAATCTTTTCCTTCATATACAGGACCAAAGGTCTTAACTTGAATAGGAAACAGATACGTTACCCCTCGACCTGAAAAATGAGATTTCGTTGAAATATTTATATAAGACTAGCATTAGGAAAAAATACGTTTCTTTGAGAATGACAATCCTAATTCCTCAACATCTGCCTAAAGATACCACCTAGTGACATTTACAGTTATCTCTGCCCCAAAGAGGAATTCTTTTTTTTAATGGTCTAACTTTTGACAATTACCTATAATTCTTTAGAGTCAAAAACAGATCAGAATACCAAAAGGATGATGCAGAAACGACTGCAATTAAAGAAGAACTATTTATGCTTTCTATAGTCTCCTTTTGGACAGAAAATTTTGTTTTTAGATTTAGACTTTCAATTCCATATCCATTAAATTCATAGTACCTTTGAGAAGCTTTATAGTCTCTTCAGAAATAGGGAAATTGGAGAAGGCTCCTTCTTTCTGTTCACGTGTTAGGGTCTGTCAAAATGAAATCAAAGTTCTAACTAATACAGCTCATATTTGACTAGGCATTTAGAATCTTTTACTCATTTACTGTTTTTATTTACTAAATAAGTTAACAAAGCAACTTTAGTTTGTACTTGCAAAAACTGTATAGATTAACTTACAAGATAAATAGTGGGAAGTACTTTTAATTTCAAAAGAATCCCTTTAAATAACAAGCTTACTCAATACACCTTCCATAGTACACTTAAAAATAATTAATTCACACATAAGACTCCCTTTAGTAATATATCTACTACATAAATCAAAATTATATTTCCATTTAACTAAGATATTACAAAAAAAGCTAAGTCTAAATCATATTCACAGATATAAACAATATTAATTATTATGAGAATTAATACCAGCCAATAAAATAGCCCTAAAAGAAATTACACGAGGAAAGTAAATTGCTTCCAAAAATAAAAGTTAAAAAGTTGTTCTATAGCTCTAAACAGCATTTTTTTAGGTCACTGATACAAATAAAAGTTCCTGTAAGCTTGAAAATTTCTTTAACATATATACAGGTTAGCATAACATTATCATTTAAGATTAGAAACTCTGTGTACTAGTCAGTGTGTATATAAAACAAAGACAATATAGCTACCCATAAACTTTATTATTGGTGTGTTTAAAGAAAGTAGTTCCAGAACCACACACAATAGCAATTTTCAAATAGGGAATCAGATAAAAGACATATCAAATTCAAATTGTAAGTCATTAAGCAAACCTCAACGCTGTCATTTTTTTAAGATTAAAAGAAAAAACATATTACAAAAGTAATACATTTTCACTGTAGAAATATTAGAAACCATACATAAACAGAAATTTAAAAATTACCTATAATCCGGTCAGCTAAAGCCACATTTGAAACAGACATTCTCCCAATCCTCACTCTATACACATACAAATTTTTAAAGTAAAAACAAAGCAATACTGTATACACTGTTGTGTTATCTGCTTTTTTCCCCCCCATTTACTATGATACACTAAATGCCTTTTTAACATTCTTCTCTGACCTTTAGGATAGACGTATGCTATTGCATGGATATAGCATATTTTTTTAAGCCAATTGCCCACTATCAGACACTTAGGATGTTTAAATTTTGGCTATTATCAACAATGTCCCTGTATTAAGAGTACTTATTCATGCCGAAACCGGTTTGGCTCAGTGGATAGAGCGTCGGCCTGCGGACTGAAAGGTCCCAGGTTCGATTCCGGTCAAGGGCATGTACTTGGGTTGCGGGCACATCCCCAGTAGGAGATGTGCAGGAGGCGGCTGATCGATGTTTCTCTCCCATTGATGTTTCTAACTCTCCATTTCTCTCCCTTCCTCTCTGTAAAAAATCAATAAAATATATTTTTTTAAAAAAGAGTACTTATTCATACATTTCTGCACACATCATAATTATCTCCTTAGAAAGTCTATTATAATACAGAGCATCATTGTACCAGGCAAAATCCCAATAGAGTGAGCAACTTGTACAGTCCATTGCTAGCAATACAGATTTGTAGGGCCTTATTTAATCAATCTATAATATATATGCTTCCTGACCAATAGCAAATTCACAAATAAAAAAACCCACCATATTGTAAGACAAAGACTCAACATCTATTCCCAAAGCTCCTCAAAGATTACATATTAAATTAAGCTCAAATGTATTTATATTAGCAACTATCAGATTAAAAAATTTTAAAGAATTATTAATTACCAAGAATTATTAAGAATATCAAAGCTGTTTCTTTCTAAACATCTTTCTAAGCATCACTGACAATTTATGATACCTAGAAAAATCTATGAACTCTGGTAGAGAAAAACTGCAAAAACAAACTGAACAAATTCTATGCAAGAAAATATCTATTGTAACAAATACTGGGCAAAAGCATAGTATATAAGATTCTATACTAAACATGTTTTCTACACTTCCCCCAAAATATTCAAGAGAACAGATTTTTTTCAGATCATTTTTATATGTTTCATTCCTTTTTAAAAATGCAGCTTTAAGATTGAATTTCAAAGACTTAAAGATCATTTAAAGTTGCTATTGTTATAGAAGCAGAAAAAGCAGAAGGTAAAACACACAAAGTCAAGAGGGCTTATGTACCTTATTTCAGGAGGTCAGAAGTCAATTCATGAGTACTAGTAGGGTCCAAAATAACCATAAGGAATGCAAGTATGTGACCATCAATAAGCAATTTGGAAAAACTGTTTACGAACCCAAATGTACAGGGAAGGTTTAAATGTGACCATCCCCCACCTCCGCCCCAAAGAGGCAATACCTTAAAAGAAACAGGGGACAAAGGAAAAAAGGCTCAGGTTTCGGCTGCAGAGATTCCCAGGTCCAACAGAGTACTGAATACTAAGCAGAAAATATTATAAAATCAATTCTAATTCGTCTAATCAATCCAACAAGCCTGTACTTCAAGGATAATGTCAAATGCAAGACAAAAAGCATCCATACCTCCTCTAGTTTATTATCACTTGACTTATGAGTAGAACTATCTAAGGATGATACTCGCTTTGATTTTTTTTCACATTCATCAATATCTCCATTTGACAGATCTTTTCTTCTTGACTTATGAGACTTAGAAAACTCATTTGAAAGTGTATTATATCCTTCTTCAGTGTCTCCATTTAACTTCTCTTTCATTTTAGCTTTTTTGGACTTGGGAGCATCCAGGTCATCTGCAACACCATTTTCTCTTGTTTCTGATTTCTCATCTGAGTCATAATGGTGCCTTGACTTCCTTCGATCACTCTGTGAAAAAAACAAAGCAGCAGTGACAGAGAGTCAAAAGCTCTTCTCTAAGAAGTTGGAGCATGACTCCTCAACCAGCAAAGCTCAACATACCTTTATCTTGAAAAGTAACCTGGCAGACATCCAGCTGGTTTCTTATGCCAGGCCTTAGCCTCATCTATTGCTTTTTCTCTTCTTTTACATTTTCAAGACTTGGCCTCTAGCCCCTCTCTAATCACATCACTATTTTTTTAAAGATTAATGTGTTCTATCAATGCTTTTAAAAAAATGTTTTTATTGATTTCAGAGAGGAAGGGAGAGGTAGAGAGAGATAGAAACATCAATGATGAGAGAGAATCATCGATCAGCTACCTCCTGCATGCCCCCCACTGGGGATTAAGCCCCCAACCCAGGCATGTGCCCTTGACCTGAATGGAACCCAGGACCCTGCAGTCTGCAGGCCGACGCTCTATCCACTGAGCCAAACCGGCCAGGGCTCTAATCCCATCATTAGATTTAAAGGAAATTAAAATAACTCTTTTGCAGAAAAAAGAATGAAAACCCAAGATTTATAAATTAAAACACAAAAACTTCTAATATCTCCAAGAGAAAAAAATATTAATACTTATTGAGTACCTACCCAGCATTGTGTAATGTGTTTTCGGCTTATCTTGTTTAAATCTTCATAACAACCCTATAAGGGAAGTACAGGTCCATAATCCCTTATCCGAAATTCCAATATCCATAAAGCTCTGAAAACCGAAAGTTTTTTTGTAACTTATTTGGAGACAAAACCTTACCTGACCTGAACTCATTTGGTGGCAAAATTGGACTTGAACTAATGGGAGGCTATTTATAATTCTTATTTATATTAGAATGAATATTCATATTTAATATTAAGGTGTTTGATTATAGATTGGTGGCCCAAAAACCCTTCTGGGGTGTTGCCCTTCTAAAAATCCCCAGAATTCTGAATTCCAAAACACATCTAGCCCAGGGATTTTGGATAAGGGATAACGAACCTGTATTATTTTTACCATTTTACAGATGAGGAAACAGAGTTCTTAGAGGTCAGTAACTTGCTAAAGACCCACATGTGGAATTTCCTGCAAGTGGAAGTGCTAGAAATCAAGACCCATCTGACTTGAAAACCCATGATTTTTTTTTATGTCATGCTTCCTCTCTGAACTTTGATAAATAACAGCTTAAAGAAAATACAAATCAGCCCTTACCCGTCTGGTTCAGTGGCTAGAGCAGTGATGGCGAACCTTTTGAGCTCGGTGTGTCAGCATTTTGAAAAACCCTAACTTAACTCTGGTGCCGTGTCACATATAGAAATTTTTTTATATTTGCAACCACAGTAAAACAAAGATTTATATTTTTGATATTTATTTTATATATTTAAATGCCATTTAACAAAGAAAAATCAACCAAAAAAATGAGTTCGCGTGTCACCTCTGACACACGTGTCATAGGTTCATCATCACTGGGCTAGAGCGTCGGCCTGCAGACCAAAGGGCCCCGGGTTCGATTCTAGTCAAGGGCATGTACCTTAGTTGCAGGCTCCTCCCCTGGCCCCCCAACCCTGGTCAGGGCTCCTGCAAGAGGCAACCAATCTATGTGTTTCTCTCTGTCTTTCCCTCTCTCTTCCACTCACCCTTAAAATCAATGGAAAAATATCCTCGGGTGAGGATTAACAAAAAAAGAAAAAAGAAAAAGAAAAAAATAGCCCTGGCCGGTTTGGCTCAGTGGATAGAGCATTGGCCTGCGGACTGAGGGGTCCTATGTTCGATTAGGGTCAAGGGCACATGCCCAGGTTGTGGGCTCGATCCCCAGTGGGGGGGCGTGCAGTGAGTCTCATCACTGATGTTTCTATCTCTCTCTCCCTCTCTCCTGAAATCAATAAAGATATATTTTTTAAAAATAAATAAATAAAAATTAAAAAAACAAATAAAACAAAACTATATAATTCATGTAAAACTCCAACTGTTATACTCCCGTGGAAAAACAATGTATTAGTAATCCTAGAAAGTAAAAAGTTTTAAAAATTTAGTAACTAGAACCATTTATAAAGGTCTATGCTGCAACTTTAGTTTGTTGTTTTTTAAAAATATATTTTTATTGATTTCTAAGAGGAAGAGACAGAAACATCAATGACGAGAGCGAATCACTGATCAACTGCCTCCTGCAAGCCCCCTACTAGGGATCAAGCTCGCCACCAAGGACATGTGCCCTTGACCAGAATCGAACCTGGGACCCTTCAGTCCACAGGCTAATGCTCTATCCACTGAGCCAAACCAGCCAGGGCTGCAACTTTAGTTTTAAAACACCAGGCTAGTGGCCAGTGTTTTAATATCTGCAGCCAGTAAGCAATTATTTGAAAATTTAGCACTTCAGAATTACTTGGTCAAATATTCAAAATTAATGATTAGTGATTAGTGATAGTAAAAACTACTACCACCAAAATTTTCACCATGATTTACACAATTTTTACAAAGCATTTTCACATACAATTTTTCTCATCCATGAAATAGGAACTGCAGTGAAAATTTGAGTAATATATGTGAAAATGCTTTGTAAATAATAGACCTTTAAATTAACGTAAATTATATACAGTTAAATGTTACATCATTCGGTCTTCAGTTAACTGAACTAGCCCACATCTCCCCAAATCAATAGGTTCTATAGAAATACAAGGTTATTTATAGAGTCAGCCTTGGAGTTTGCATTGTTCCTCAGCCCTGCACTTGGGGAACTGAAGCAAGGTAAAGTGAGGCCTCTAGGTCCAAGCCCAGCAGCGATGAAATATATTGTTCCACTTCTGATCCACAGTGCCTGACACTCTCCGCTTCCTTGGCTCCCAGACACTGTATAGTCCCTCCTCATTCTCTTACCTCCACCTTCAGTGGTTCCTCTTCCTCCTCTTCTGTGGATGCTCCTTAAGCCTGTTCTCTATGTACACTTTCATACCATTGTCATGGCTTCAGCACACACTGCCAGGCTTCCTTCCTCGCCTGCACTACAATTCTGAGGCCCTAAGGCCCAGCTCCATAGCTCAACAAACCCCAAACCAAAGCTATCTTGGCACTATTTCTATTAGTTGGTACTCCAATCTGTTTCCAAATCATACAGCCCCAGACAGCAAAACCTTATCACCTTCCGACCTTAACACCAAGGTAAACTTGCCATTGCAGCTAAGCATTTTTTAAAAATTGTACTAAAATATACATAACATAAAATTTACCATTTTAACCTACAGTGTGGCAGCAAGTACTTCTGGAGAATCTACAATGTGAAAGCCATCAATTTACAAGAATACAGTGAAATATAATGGACAAATACATAGTCATTTCCCTCCAGAATCTTTGGGAAGCATTTGGGGAAGATATACATAGGAAAAATGAGCTAACTGTACAAGGAAGTGCAATAATAAATGGCAATCGAATGACAAAGATAGCCCTGGAACAAGACCTAAAAGGAGGATAACATTATCTGCACACACCGGAGTGGTTAGAACATAACTAAACCTCAACAGATGGGTAGGATTTGATGGTAAAAAGAGAAACAAGTATTTCAGGAGGAGCCAAAATTAAAATCACTGCTAGATGATTCCACTTACATGAGGTATGAGGGGCTGGAGAGAGGAGGCAAGGGGGAGCTGGTGTCTAATGGGCACAGAGTTTCGGTTTACAAGGATGAAAAAGTCCTGGAGATGAAGGGTGGTGATGGCTGCAGAACAATGTGAATGTGCTTAATACTGCAACACCGTGGTTTAAAATAGCTAAAATGGTAAATTTTGTGTGTATATTTTAGTACAATGAAAAAAAAAGACTGCTTGGCTAGAATGGCAAGCTTACCCTGGTGATAAGGTCGGAAGGTGATACGGTTCTGCTCTCTGGGGCTACACAGAACACAGTCATTCTTTTGTCAAATGTCAGCCTTTTTCTCAGCTGTGTTCTCCAACTCTCATTCTTCGGAGGAGCTGGGCGGAGGGGTCGGTGGTCTCTACGATTCTACCGGTTCCTTGAGAGGAGGGGCTGATGGAAACTCCTTGGTGCCCACCCAGCAGAGAGTCTGGCACAAATCAGGCTCAATAAGTACTTGTGAAATGAATGAAAATACTAACAGTAAAGGCTACTCATAACAGAACCCACAGGGGCTCCATCACAGCCAAATCCTGGCGACGCTGGCGGTGAGACTCTTCCCTAAGCCTCTCATGATTAGCTATGGAGGTCTGTAAACCTCAGGCCGCTCCCCCCAACATTCCCGTACACAGATCGGGGTGACGGAGAAGCAACACGCATTCAAGGCAATCGGTTTTCTTAATCATTTTCTAAGACGGCCAACAAGAAGCAAATGACAAGCCTGGCTGCTTAAGGAGGAGGAGGAAAGGGCAGATTCCGCGTCGACGGGAGCTTAACTCTGCTTAAATCTGCCCATCTCGGAGGCGCCGACGGGAAGGGCTGAAGAACCAAAGCCGAGTGCCCGGCCAAAGCCCAGTGCCGCCCTTCTCCCGGTGGGGGCGTGGAGGTAGGAATGGTCCTGGAGCGGCCTCCGGGGAACCAGGGCTGCGCGAGGGGCGGCCCTCGGATGCTGTGACCCGGTCGTGACAGGCTATCAGGGACAGCTCCCCTCCCCGCCCAAGCCGGCGCAGCCCCAAAGGAGGCGCGGCCCATCTTCAGCGCACCTTTTGCCTCTCCTGGCTCTCGGTGTCCTCCAAGGGTGCCTCCAGCTCCATGATGTCTCCCCAGAGTAGTTTCCCAGGCATCATTGGTCGCCGCCGCCTCCCTCTGGGCACGGTGGCCACAACCACCTACCGCTAGCGACAGAGTGAAAGGAAACGGGGGCAGGGCGGTCGCCGGACCAAAGCTGTGCGTCACTTCCGGGACACGCACCGCACAGCGCGGGTGGGGAGAGGGGGGAAGTAATCCCGGATACTCTTGGTTTAAACTCTTCCCATGCGTCTCAATCTCCGACCAATGACTGTGAGCAATCTCGATTGGCCCACCCTCGTTCTGAAATGATTGGCTTCTAAGAGTCACAACCTGGCCAATCTGCATAAAGGACGCGCGAGCTTATTAACATAAAAATGGTGGGGGGGGAAATGGTGGGGGGATTTCCTCTCCCTCCCCCTCCCCCACCCCGAACTTTCCTCCTCGGCACCCAGGAGACGCTTCAGGACTTCCCAGCATACAGTGCGGGGACTAGGGACTAGGAAGCGCCGCTGCCCCGGCCGAGAGCTCCCCGCGCGCGGCGGGCTGGCGCGTGGACGGCCCCGTGCCGGGCTAGACGGCGCGCCACGTGCCGCCCCGCCATTCGCCGCCGGAAGCTGCCGGTCTCGGCCCCGCCTATTGCGGGGTGAAGCGTTAAGGTCCGAAGGCTTCGCGCGAGGCCTGCGGCCCGGCGTTGGTGGGAAGGGGCCCGGTGGGCTTGAAGTGAAGACCTGGACAGGACAATGGTCCCGCAAGTCCTAAGCTTTTGTCAGGAAGTTGGTCCTTGGCTCATAGTCCGTATTTGAAACAGAGGACACGGGGAAGGGATGTACCGTCCGGTCACACAATCGGTTGGTGGCGGTCACGACTAGAGAACTCATCTGAATGCGACCGAGACGGTGCCTTCGGCCACAGCGACCTGAAAGCTTCGAGTTTCTTCGCAAAGCGTTTCGGGGAGGGCTGCTCTCATGAAACGGAATATGTAATAAGGAGGAGAAACTTGGAGAGAAAACAAGCCTAAATGTCTGGCACATCGTGTATTTGCAGTGAATAAAAGGACTTTATATTACCGATGGGGATTAACTGCCCCTGAATTATATACAACCTAATGCGAAACTGGAAACCTTTTGATATTGCGAAGGATTAATTCCTTAGCATATAGCTACTCTTTTTTTTTCTATACATTTTTTTTTTGTTTTAAGAAAATTATAAAGTCAGCAAGCAGTTACAGATGAAAGAACAAATAAAACAGGTGGCTTGGATCGTTAAGATGAGGAACAAAAATATCTGTTCAGAGTTAAAAATGGACAGAGTGGTTTATTTTGCAGCAAGAAGAGAACACAGGGCGGTGGATGGCCACTGCCGGAACCGGAGAGCGCTCAGCAGCATGTGCTCTTCCAGCCTGTCGCGCCTCATTTTCACTGCTGGGCTCTTCTACCGGGGTCTTTGGAAGGATATCTTCAGCTAATGTGAGAAAGGCCTTTTCAATGTTCACACTTGCTTTTGCACTCGTCTCAAAAAACCTAATACCGTGCTCCCTTGCCATCGGTTCTCCTTGTCCCTTAGGTACAACTCTTTTATCGTCCATATCACACATGTTTCCTAGTAACATGCTTTCCCCATCTTCATGGGCATGCTCATCTATGTTTCTAAGCCATCTGCCGATGTTGTCAAAACTTTGACCATTGGTGATGTCACATACTAGCCTAATACCCATTGCCCCTCTGCAGTAGGAAGTTGTGATGGTGTGAAATTGCTCCAGGCCTGCTGTCTCCCATGTCTGTGGCTTGATCGTCTTTCCTTGTAATTCAACAGTTTTGATCTTAGTCGATTCCGATGGTGGAAATAAAGGTGGTATTGAAGGCATCGTCGGAAAAGCGGAAAAGGACGCAGGTCTTCCCCGCTCCCGAGTCCCCGATCGATCGAGCAGCTTGCAAAGCAGGTCGTCCGTCCTCTTCGCCGTTGGGAGGAGCGGCCCCCAGGGATCGGGCCCTCTCACTGGGGCCAACTCCTCGCTCGGGTGTCCTCAGGCCGGAGCACCGGGGAAGCGTGGCGACCTCCGAACGGCCTCGTCGAGGAAGCACCGACGGCGGCGGAGACCGCGGCTCCGTAGCCTCTCCCAGCCGCTCTGCCCGGTTCCGGGGAGTCGGTCAGGACAACATGGCCTCCCCTCCCCCCTCGAGACTGCTCGGCCGGGACACCCTCACGGGCAAGCCAGCGAGCTCGGCCGTGGAGGGAGCGCCGAGGGCGTGAAGACAGGCTCTCCCCCGAGCCGACACTCCGCGCTCGGGCACGGCGATGGCAGCCAAGGAGGACCCCGAGCCGAGCCGAGAGCTCAGCTACATGGCCACCGGAAGCCGAGCCGCCTCGCCGGAGCCACCTGTTCCCCGAGCCCTCTCAGGCTGCCTCGCATAGAGCTGCTCTTGAATGGAGAACAAGAACCCAAATTGGGATGCAGGTGCAGGAGCACTTCCCAGACCACCTGGCCGTGTCCAGCCCCACCAGCCTGGTAACCTGAGCATCAGACTTCGGTTTCAGCAAAACGACACATTACTACCTACGGCATGGAGTGTGGGGATTGGTCCTGAGTAGCTGGAACCACAGATGTTAAATCTGTGGGGAAATGCATCTCTCCCTAAACTGTGGGAATGGCTGTGCATCTCTAAATCTGTGTGTGTGTGTATGTTTTCTGAATCCTTTTATCCCACCCCATTCTGCCATGGTAAAGTTCATGGCCCTACAACATGGAGTGGATGTGGTCAAGAATGTCACACATATAAAATTGGGGTAAAGGGAACCAATGTTACTATGTTCTGGTTGAAGAGCAAACACAGGTGAAGTTTTTAAAACCTCCTTATGACGATTTTTGGCCTTATTTTTATGCCAAAGGTCACACAGCAGATCTATAAAAGGGAAGGACTGCACTTCTCCCTATGCAAGAGAGAGGTGTTCTTCAGAATGACCTTCTGTGACTTAGAATTCTCTGCAAACCTTGCCTTTCTGAGCCCCAAATTCATTGAATCAGATATCTGACTGCTGTTTATGTCAGGTGGAGTATAAAAATGTGTGCAAGTTAAACCAAGTCATAAGTAACTTGACCAAGCTGTGGCTTAGCTGGAAAAAAAAAAGCGGAGGCGAGGGTGGAGATACTACTACATATGTGCGCTCAATGCGTATCAACTAGGAAACTTGAGAATGAAGGCATGGAGAATTTTTGTTTGGTCCCTCTATAAATTTCAAGAGATTTATATAAATTTCAAGAGATGAAATTTGGGGGGCAGGAGTATGAAGGAGTAGCATAATTAAAATTCACAAGTAATTAAAAATATAATCTTATTAGGACATCTTTATTTTCCAAATATCTTACCAGTCATTGATAGTTCTTTCTTAAAATTTAAGAATTGGGGAGCCTCATCTATTGCTGTGCTCCAAGGTTCTATAAAGATTTCCCTTGCCTTTGGCTTATGACCTTAAGATATAAACAAGATGACTATAAATTTGCCTCCCTCTGGTCATTCTCAAACTTACAGGGCTAGATTTTTACTCCATATTTAGAAAATAGGAGGTAAAAAGAGCCATCATTTTGCATCTGCATGTCAATTTTATATAACAAGAAAAATTGAGCTATCATTTTTAAATATTGTGACACTGAAAATAGTTTAAGGGGCAGTTATAAATTGATCAAGAGACACTGGAGTCAGAGTGTTGAGTACTAAGAAGTAAGGAGAAAATGAAAGAGGGAGCAGGAGGGATATTTCTGCCATTGCTAGCCACATGACCCTGGCCAACTCCACTCTTAAAACCTGTTCTTGGTTAGTAATGTGCAGACAAAAATGCCTTCCCTACTGATAGCACAGGGAATTTAGAAGGATAAGATGACATAGCAGTACTACACAGATGATGCTTACATTTATACCTCTAGCTTCAGGTTTTGACAGGTTTTGAAAGCATTGGCTGTAACCATCTTTCAGTAACTTGCCAAAATGACCAACACAAAGAGAAAGAGGAGAGGCACCCGCTATATGTTCTCTAGGCCTTTTAGAAAACATGGTGGTGTTCCTTTAGCCACATGCATGCGAATCTACAAGGAAAATGATGTAGTCATCAAGGGAAGGGGCACTGTTCATAAAGGAATGCCCCATAAATGTTGCCATGGCAACACTGGAGCAGTCGACAATGTCACCCAGTATGCAGTGGGCATTGTTGTGAATAAACAAGGGCAAGATCCTTGCCAGGAGAATTAATATATGTATTGAGCATATTAAGCACTCTAAGAGCCGAGATAGCTCCCTGAAACGTGTGAAGGAAAACGATTAGAAAAAGAAGGAAGCCAGAGAGAAAGGTACCTGGGTTTAATTGAAGCTTCAGCCTGCTCCACCCAGAGAAGCACACTTTGTGAGAATCAATGGAAAGAAACCTGAGCTGCTCGAATCCATTCCCTATGTATTCATGGCATGATAAGTGTAAAAAAAACAATCAGAAAACCTCTGTACTGAGTCAAACAAACAAAAAACATTGGAGACAGCTTTGAACATATTTATCACAGGTATACTTATGTATCTAACTCCTAATTCTAATTGAAAATATTTTTAAATTTCTTTGGATAGAGGTTTTACTGTTTCTTTAGTCAATTACTATATACACATTTTGAATCAAGTAGTGGGAGTAGTCACCTCACATCCCAGAAGAGGGCACCATTCCCAAGAAATGGAAGCTCCTTCTGATAAAGAAGGAACCTTCTAAGAAATCTATAAGGTTTCAAATGGGAGGATTCGTAGTCATGGGGATGTAAAGCACCTCACAGGGAACATAGTCAACAATATTGAAATAACTAGGTATGGTACCAGGTGGCTACTGGAACTATCAGGGGGAACACTTTGTAAAGTATATGATTAACCACTATGCTGTAAACCTTAAATGAATACAAAATAACATTGAATTTAAACTGTAATTGAAAAATAAAATTAAAAAAGAAAATAGCGCCCTGGCTGGGTGGCTCGGTTGGAATGTTGTCCTGTGCACTGAAAGGTCACCAGTTTGATTCCTGGTCAGGGCATACGCCCAGGTTGCAGGTTGGGTCCCCAGTCAGGGTGTGCAGAGAAGGCAACCAATCAATGTTTCACTCTTCTCTCTCTCTCTCTCTCTCTCTCTCTCTCTCTCTCTCTCTCCCCTAAAATCAATAAAAACAAACAACCTTCTTAGCCAAAAGCATAATACCTTCCCCAGGCATATCTAGATTTTGATTGATGATACTTTCTATAATCTTTACCTAAATTGAATCTAATTGGAGGAACTCCAGACAACCTGGCAAAAACAGGGGACCTGTATAGTAGGCCATGTATTTACCTATCAGACAAGTTTGGTGAGTATATAGAATTATACACATATTTTTAACAATATTAGGTGCCTGCTGTATTGGGCACTTTCCATAGATTATCTTCCAATCTGACAACAATCTGTAGCATAGGTATCATTACTATATTCCTTTTACAGATGAGAAAACTAAATCAGAGAAGTTTGGTAACTTCATCACATGGCTACCAAGAATTCCAATTGAGACTCAAACTTGTCTTTCTCCTAAGCTCATGTCATCATGCTGCCTCAAGAGACCAGTTTTCTCATTAGAGAATAGACTGCAATGGGCAAGGCAAATCAAGAAATAAAATCTCCACATACAAAAATTAATATTGAGGAAAATGCAAGTCACTAGAAAATAATCTCCCAAAGAACTATTTAATAACACATATACCCATCTTTTGTACTCATATGTTGTGTTTAATAGAAGGGAAGTTTATTGGTTTCATAATAGGCTCCATTTAATACATTTCAAATGTTATAATGCATCTACCACTAGTGTCAAATTTAGATGGCTTTCAGTGATTCCTAGTTGTGATTAGATCACAAAAGACTTTGGATTCATCACTCTAAGAAACTTGTCCAGGTCCAAAATCAAAGAACAGAGTTGTTGGCGCTCCTTTTTCCAAGGATTGGCAGGGATAGATGCAGAAATGGAGAACTGAAAGCAATACTCAGGAATCTTACATGAGCCCTAGCTGGTTTGGCTCAGGGGATAGAGTGTCGGCCTGTGGACTGAAGGGTCCCAGGTTTGATTCTAGTCAAGGGCACATGCTGGGTCGTGGGCTTGATCCCTAGTAGGGGACGTGCAGGAGGCAGCCAATCAATGATACTCTCTCATCATTGATGTCTCTCTCTCTCTCTCTCTCCCTCTCTGAAATCAATAAGAATATATATATTTTTTTAAAAATTTTACATGAGTTCAGTATTTTGCAGGATCCACACTGAATCTTTTTTTAAAATTGAGATATATTTGACATATAACCCTCACTGAAGCAAAAATCTTATTGTTGAAAGGAATCTTCAAAATCGTCTAGTTCAACCATCCTGTTAAACTAAGTACTGGAAATACCTACGCAATGTTATCAGTGAAGGGATCACCAAGCCTCTACAAGAATGCCCTAAATAATGCCCTAAATTCATTCATTTACAAAGCTGCTTATTTCATCTATAGATAGTTTTGACTAATAGACATTCTTCATATTGAGCTAAATCTCCCAACTTCCATTCACTGTTGCTAATTCCAAGCTCTTTATAAGAATCCTTAAAACAATGCCTCCTCACAAGGTTTTTCTACCCAGATTACCCTTCTTGGTACTTTGCCCAGAGTTTCAAATGTCATTGTGACCACAGCTTATCTTGGATAGATTGGTTAGGGCCTATTGAAAATCAGTAGTCAGGACTGAGTGGTCCACCCACTGCACAACAAAGTAGCATATCTGATTTCCCCTCCTCTCCACCGGGCCTGGAGGCAGCGCTCCACAGTGCTGAGCTTCATCTGGCCTTCACTGCTCCCAGGCCAGTGAGAGTTGGAAAGAGGCACTTTCCAATTATTCAGTTATCCTTGTGATCTAAGGCCTTGGCAACCTGTAGAAACCTCTTAAAAGAAACTTCCTCAACCATAAGTCAGCATTAGCATCTACATAAAACCTGTCTTGACTGCTCCACGTTCCCCAAACTCAAGAGAATTGACCATTCCACTGCTTGGTCTGAAAAGGCCTTCCAGAAAAAAAATCTGGCAAAGTTATGTAGGTCTTACTATGAGTGGAAATGGATCAAATGGTTTCTCTTCTCTAAATCTCTAATTCAGAACCTCCCCTTTACTCACAAGCCATTTGCAACCATTCTGCCTCCCTTCTATCCCCACGCCATCTGAGAACATCCCGACTTCTCACTGCCATGCTATAGAGAGAGCCTCAAATGTGGGAGGAAACAGAGAAAGAGTAGAGCCAGGTGCTTATTGCCACAGGTATTTTGGACATTGCCAGTCAGTCACAATGTGAAGCTATCTGTTCATATTCAAGCTAGTCACAGAGAAGATCCTGGGCCGTAGGAATTCTTGTTGCAAAGTACCCAACTCTTCGGGTAAATTCTTTCAGATAACAAATAATAATAAGACTTTAGTGGTAAACAAAATATTTTCGCAACCCTGAAACACTATATTCTGGATTTTTGTGATGAAATCAGGTGAGATCCACTTAACATAAGAACTCAATATTAGGTGTGGGTAGAGAAATGCACACTGGGTAGTAAGTTAGCACCCTCTGTATTTGAGAAACTAATGAAAATTCAAAGTAATTACATTTGGAAGAAGACAAAGGAGTCCATTTTTTATTACAAACTATGTATGTCCAATAAATTCATAGTAAAATAAGCTTTAAAAAAGCTTTAAAATGTCAAAAAAGGCAGCAACTAGAACAAAATATGTAATGAGATTAGTAACATTTACGCTCAGTTTTAGAGAATTCTTATATACTCAGTTGATTAAAACATCCTATATGATGCTGTACATTTTTACAAAAGTTTTCAAAAGAAAAATAAGAATTAAACATTGATGACTGGAGTTAGTTGTAGCAAGGGATTGGATGTGAGTGTTTGACTGCTTTTTGTGCCTTCAAAGTTCTGCAGAAAATTCTGTCTTCTTTTTAGACCCTCCAGAATGATTGAATTATTAGATGCCAGACTCTGTGTCCTAAAAATATTAAAAATAGAATTATTACCTTCAAAATGGGTTGAATTTCGAATCAAAGCATGATACTGTCATTTGTTTCTTTGTAGCAGTGTAACACTTACCAACACTAAGGTACACTTATCAAATAAGTTAACCTTTAAAAATCTAAAGTACTCTTGACATTTTAAAGGCTTCACAAACGCACCTCGATTATTTGACAGCTGCTTTCCGAGAAGTTCATATTTTCTGATCATCATCTGTTCTCAAATCCAATATCAAGTATATTCTGGTCAGAAATAAGTTTCTGAAAAACTATTCTATACAACTGAAGTAACCAATAGCATCTTGTGTAATTTATTTTTTGAGAAGGCATAGGGAAGGGAAGAGCTAGTTACCAGAGTTTTCGTATTGGGGCTGTAAGCTCTGTTAGTTTATCTAACACATCTGCCTTGCTTCAGCCACATTACTGCTTAGGCATCTGGCTTCCGACAGTCCCCTTTTCCCACCTTCCCTCCTCTTCATCACATGTCCGTTATATTACGATATGTCTCAAAAATGTGCCCTCCAATAAGCCTCCGGGATAGCACATCACTTTTTAAAAAATGTATTTTTATTTCTTTCAGAGAGGAAGGGAGAGGGAGAGAGAGGTAGAAACATCAAAAATGAGAATCATCGATCATCTGCCTCCTGCATGGCCCACACCAGGGATGGAGCCTGTAACCTAGGCATGTGCCCTGACTGGGAATCAACCCGTGACCTCCTGGTTCATAGGTTGATGCTCAATCACTGAGCCATACCTGCCAGGCCAGCGCATCTCTCTTAACTCCATACCTCTTCGGCAGTTAGGAAGAGTTTATGCTTTGTTCTTGAGTTCAATCTGTCTGTTTATTGTTTGTTGGTCTCAACTAAATTAAAGTGTAAGCTTCCTACAGGTACAACCATATCTAGTTGATCTCTGCCCTCCCCCCCCCAATCCTTATGTCAATATGGCACATAGTTGATGTTCAAATGCTATCTTCCCTCCCTTTTTCTCTTCATGTCTTTAAGAATTATAAGTGGGGTTTTTTTAATCATAAGCATTTTTTACAAAATTAAATTTCTGCCCAGCCTATGTGGCTCAGTGGTTGAGCACTGACCCATGAACCAGGAGGTCACGGTTCAATTCCCATTCAGGGCAGATGCCTGGGTTGCGGGCTCGATCCTGGTGTGAGGCATGCAGGAGGCGGCCAGTGGATGATTCTCTCTCATCATTGATGTTTCTCTCTCTCCCTCCCCCTTCCTCTCTGAAATCAATAAAAATAAAAAGTTCCTCTTTCACCCCTTCCAAGTAAAATGTTTACTGTAATGTTGAGTCTGTGTGTAGTTTCTAAGTCTTTCATAGATTCCATCAACACTCAGATTTAATTTTCTCCTAGTTGTTATTACTCTTTTTAATGGCTTCAAAAAATGAACAATATGCTCTATTATATGAGATTGCATTGTAACTGTATATAATTTTTTTCAGTAAAATAAAGGCTGGCAGAAGAGTATCATTATAAAAAGATAACTCAGGGGTTGCCCACTAGGTAACTCAATATGTTCTTAATTTTAATATACCCTGTGAGATAGTTGCTAATCACTTTCATGTGCACTTACCGTGGAGAATCTATCCCACTGTCTCCTGCCATGCTATGATTTTCCGTTCCTTCCAAGTGACTGTGTTCGTGCTGGATATCCTGAGCCATCTCTGGCATATGTGTAGTGTTGAAAAGTTCTAACTTTTGTGTGAACCGTTTTCTCATTTCCTGATTCTGAGCACTCTGAGACCAGCAAGCTGCTTTCTTTCCAGTGTCACCCAGGAAGTCTTGTGGGGTTTCAGCCTCAGAGCTGGCTTTCCTTGAGCTGTAATAATCAAACATACTTCCCTCAGCAGATGCTGAGGCCTGTACACATTCAGCAACACTGGGATCCTCTTCATGGTTAAATTCGGATTGGGTCCCTGAATTGAGGCCACAGCTTTCAGCAGAGAGATTAGGTTTCTGGCTTTCACCTGGGTTAGAGAGCAACGCAGGTGTGTAGCATTCATTTCCTTTACGCATCGGAGGCTCAAGCCTCTGTATTTTGCTGTTGTACTCAGCCAGAGATCTTTCAGCCATCTTTTGTTTTCCGAAATGATTCCATTTGCTTCCCCCAGAAAAGGAATACTGAATGTGGCCAGGCAGCATTTGACACAAATCATCCTCCTCAGAAAAGTCATCCTCATCTAAATATAATGAACTGCAGGCACCGTCATCATCTTCCACTTTGCTTTGATACAAGGCTTGGTCATCGTCAGAAAGCACCTCATTTTCTAGGCTCACCGTCTCTGCTTCCTGCACAAATGCCTTTCTCATCAGGGTTTCCTCTGAGTCTCTGTCTTGTCGCTCAGGTTGACTCAAATGGTCCGCACCACGTGGATAATCCAAAAGACCAAGATTTTGGAATTGGTGTGCTGTTTTGTCAACTAACCTACAAGCAGAAGATGCCCGGTCTAAAGAGGAGGAAGCCGGTGATGGAAGGACACGCTCTGTTTCTTTTGTCTCCCCTAACATGTCGGAGTGAGAATAACTTTCCCTCAGGTCTTCAGGGATTACTTTGTTTTCTCTACCATACACATCATATGTCAACATGCTTTCCCTGAAGGAACAGCGTTGACTACCATGTGGCAAAACACTACACTGGGAGTAATTTAAGAGGTGGTCTCTAAAATCGTCACTGACAGGCTTGACAGTAGGGTGACTCAGAGGAATGGATTCTGCCCTCGGCTTATCATTACATTGTTCAGCCCATGGCTGTTTGGCCTCCCCCTCAAGGACCCGTGAGGAATCTAAAGACCTTGACCTTTGGAAAGGCTTGCCCTTTGGTCTCATCTGGCTGGGTTTCAAATCATTGGTCTTCTGGCTGTTGTGCCCTTTGGTTATGGGGCTCCTTCGGTGAGACAAACCCTGGAAAGGGTTACTGATTCGCTTTTTGTAAATCAGATGGGAACCCAGCTCTGATGGGTTCTCACCAAGTGGTTTCTGAACTCCTGCTTCATTTGGGCTTTTAATTCTGGGGGTCGGCTGTGCAGCAGGGAGCTTGGGGCGTTTCTCCAGTCGAATGCTTGCTGGCCGGGGCTCGCTTCCCTGACTCCTGGCTTTGTGTCTATCCCTGTGAGAACGGCCCCGCCTCCGAGGCTTTGCAGACCGGCCCTGCCTTTTCTTAACTCCCTCTCTTGAAGGATATTTATGCCCGAGTGTCAGCATATCAGTGGACGTGCCCTGGCTGTTGAATTTTTTCTGTTCTTCGTATTTTTGCATTAGGATGGTATGTTTGATTAAGTTGTCAACAGTCAGAACGGGATTAATGCGTTTGATTATCTCATGTTCAATGTCTCGAGGGATATTGTCCAAGTTATCTTCATCTCGGACAGGCCACTCTTCCGGTGGGAACTGGGCAGAGAAGCTGCTGTGCTCTGTTCTGGACTTCTCCTTTCTGGACATACTGCGCCAGAAGAGGCTAAAGCCAAACTTCTTGCCTTTGTCTCTGTCTTTTGGGTACGGTAAAGGTCTGGTGCTCTCAGAGACATGGTTCTCCTCAGACACCGAAACTGCTCGATTCTGTGCCAAAGATTTGGACTCCCCAAGACCTTTCTGGCCTTTTCTAGTCACTTCTGCGGCAGTGGGTGGTTCCCGTGGATCCTGAGAGCACACATCAGGGAAACACTGGCAAGACGGACAATGGGAAGCGGGGGCAGCGTTTTCTTTGGCTAACTCTGCAGACTCTGCACAGCTCTCCACGCTCACCAGGTACGTGATGCAAGCAGGTATCTCGTGACTCTCGTCTGATCGGACTCTCTTATTTTCTTGGGAGTTTGTATTTGTGATGAAGTAAGTCTGAGGAGTAACTATGAAGTATCCTTCTCCGGTGTGATAAATCTTCCTCTCCTTAATCAGAGTTCCCAGAGTGGTATAGAGAATATCTCGAGATGGAATTGCAATGCCTAAAACAAAAGCATTTTACACTGGTAAATTCTGAATAAGAAACATTTAAATGAGTGAAATCAGTCACACAGAAATGACCACACATTTGCTTGATGAACCTAGAGCTAATTATAACACAATTGATATGTCATTAAAATGCCAAAGAAACGTTAACAGTCATCATAATTTAATTGAATAACAGGAATATAATTTGGTCCACACAAAGACATATGGCTAGGCTAATAGTTAAGTAGAGGAAAATCATCTGAGTTCACTAAACTATAAACACTGAGTTATACAATCCCATTACAAATTTAAATTTTGCCTAAGGAAAGTATTCTTAAGAACAAACATAGGAGTTTTTGAAAACCAGTCTCATTGCTTAAATCTTAAGAAGCTAAAGAGAAAATGAAAACCAGTTTGTGCTTGGGTGAGGGCAAACCACTTAAAATCTGGATTATGGTGGTTTTTCAAACTGGGAAGGTGATACTTTTAAAAGAAATTTCCTTTTCAAAATAGCAGGGTTTAAAATTATATTGTGAAAACAATGTTCAACATGTATGTGTAAGTGTTAACACTGGAAGGTGGTCAGAGGTGATTGGTAGTCACTTAGAAAACCCCACGAAGTCATGCAAATCAAGATGTTCCAATCTTTGTGTTCACTTTAAGAACACTTGTGAAACTGCCCAGGTCATCAAGGGAATGCATATCCAAAAATCCACTAAGTATCTGAAGGATGTCATTTAAAAAAAAATGATTTTATTGATTTCAGAGAGAGGAAGGGAGAGGAAGAGATAGAAACATCTAGGATGAGAAAGAATCATCGATCAGCCACCCCTGCACACCCCCACTGGGGATCAAGCCTGCAACCTGGTCATGTGCCCTGATTAGGAACCGAACCCGTGGCCTCCAGGTTCATGGGCTGAGGCTCAACCATTGAGCCACACCAGCTGGGCAGAGTGGCACTTTCAATATGTGCCATCTGATCATTACAATGGCGAGTGCCCAAGCCAAACAGTGGGGCTGGACACATGGTCAATGGCCTAAAAACAGTGGTGAATTTTTGCTGCACATGCTTAAAAATGCAGAGCATCGGCGATGCTGGACTTAAGGATGTAGATGTAGCCTCTCTGGTCACTGAGCACATCCAGGGGAATAAAGCCGCCAAGATGCAGAGTAAACTTAACAGAGCTCACGGGCAGATTAACCCCTTCATGAACTCTCCCTGCCACCTGGAGACGATCCTACTGAAAAGGAGCAGATTGTCCCTAAACCAGAGGAGGAGGGTGCACAGAAGAAAGAGATTTCCCAGAAGAAATTGAAGAAACAGAAACATATGACCTAGGAGTAAATTCAGCATAAAATAAATACTAACACTTAAAAAAGTGTAACACTGGAAGAAAATACATCAATATGTTAACCTTGGTTTCTTTTGGGTGGCCATACTATTAAGTGGTTACTTTTCTATATTAACCACATTTTTCTACAATATGCACGTTCATTTTAGAATAAGAAAAATAAAAAGTACTCTTGTACATTCGCACACTGGGATATGAAAAGAATGAGTTCAATATATGCTGATACAGAAAGACCTCCAAAATATGTAATTTTTTTTAAAAGTGAAGATAGAATGTTATTAAAAAAAGATACATATACTCAAATATAACTTATGAAAGTATACATAAGAAACTACAGACAATAGAAATTACCACCTCTAGGGAGTGGCAATGGAAGAATAGGAGGTGTGGGGGGGAGAAGATGAACTCTTACTTTGCACTCCTTTCTACAGAGTCTGGTTTATTTATTGCCATAAGTATTATTTTTTTGTTTTGTTTTGTTTTTAAACATATTTTATTGATTTTTTTACAGAGAGGAAGGGAGAGGAATAGAGAGTTAGAAACATCGATTAGCTGCTTCCTGCACACCCCCTACTGGGGATGTGCCCGCAACCAAGATACATGCCCTCAACCGGAATCGAACCTGGGACCTTTCAGTCTGCAGGCTGAGGCTCTATCCACTGAGCCAAACCGGTTAGGGCATAAGTATTTTTTTAAAAAAAGTTAATTGGAATGTAAAAAAAATACCCTTATCAAATTTGCTGATGCAGGCCTTTTCCTGGAAGGCTCTAATATAAGGTTCTATAATAGAAAAAACTTTGGATATCATTTGTGTTTAAGATTATTTGTAAATAAAACCATCAGACACATGTAAAGAACTAATAGAGAAAAACTTGTTACTCTACCTGGGTAATGTTTCATCAAATGCTCCAACAGTGATTCCTGTGTTACTACAATCTCAGCAGCATTCATGTCAGATATAGCACAGCAAAGAACTTCAGCCAAAGGTATAAACTGTGATTGGGCTATTGGATTCATTTGCACTGGAAAGACATCACCTAAATTGGAGATTAAAAACAAAACAAAAAAGGAAAGGTGATAAATTTGATAGAGTGTAAACTATTTGAAATTAGTGAATCAAGCACATTTATAAAGACTGAATAGCAGGTGGTATTGCTATTCTTTCATCAGTCCTTACTCAGAATCTGTTAACATGACATGTACAAGAATAGAAACTGTAGAAGAAAAGAGTTTACATTATAGTCCCTACTTTTAAGAAGTTTGTAGTATTTTTCAGTACAAGAAAAGAGTAAGAGTATGAAAGTCACCAAGTGATATCATAGTTTAGGTCAGACAAGGCTTATATGACAATTGTATTTCAAAGCATTTTTCATATTTTAAAATATACAAAGCCATAGAAAGCGCAAGTAATTGTCCCAAGATCTAAAAGCAAGTACAGTAAGAGAAATAGGTCTTCTGACACCTAATTCAGTATTTTCACATTCCATGCTTTCCTGATTGGAATGATTAAGAAGATTTGAACTCTTTGCTGCATCTACTGTGAGGATGAAGACCATTTTCAGCAATCAGACTGTTGACAACATCATTCCAGAAAATGTTGACAACACTCTGAAGGGACTCACAATTACTATGAGGGGCCCCAGAGGCACCCTGCAGAGGGACTTCAGTCACATCAATGTAGACCTCAGTCTCCTTGGAAAGAAAAACAAGAGGCTCCAGGTTGACAAATGGTGAACTGGCCCTCATTTGCACCATCTGCAGTCATGATCAAGGGTGTGATACGGGGTTTCCATTATAAGATGAGGTCTATGTACGCTCACTTTTGCTGTACGGGGCTGTCTTGTGCATTGTAGGATGTTTAGTAGTGTCCTTGGCCTCCACCTACTGTCTCTCTCGCATCTGCAGCAACCAAAAATGTCTCCATTGCCAAATGTCTGGGGAATAAAAGGTACAGGTAGAAGAACTAGCTTAGAAATTATGAAGATTTTATTCATCTGAGACTTGAGGAACCAACGGAGGGTGGCAGGAGCCCAGAAAGATACTGAGGCAGAGAAAGAAAAATATTAGCATGGCAAGTTACCTGATCTCTGTAAAGTCAGAGGAGAGAATGGGTAGGAATGAGAGGGGAGAAATGGGAATGACGAGATGAAAGGTAGGAAGGGGGGTTTGAGGAGCTATTCTTGGAGTAAATTAGGAAATTTAAAAACCAGTAATGAAGATTATGACAGAGCCCTGCATCTCCAGGTGATTTTAGTGTGGTTTCTGGCAGATGAAGCGGCAAGAAAGGAAGAGAGGCAGAGAGGCCAGCAGAGCTTCTAAAACAGGACTGCGCCGATGGCAATCATCAGGGGACTGTGCTAATGTGCGGATTCTGATTCGGAAGGTCTGAGAGGAACCTGTGATTCTGCATTTCTAACAACCTCCCGGGTGATGTCCACTCTGGAGCGGCAGGGGTTGGGGTGCTAATGACGGCAATGTTAAAGTAGCTAACCATTCAACAATCAACATGGCCTGCATGGGAGCCAAGTGCAGCCAGAAGAAAGCCTGAGAACTGAGACACTTGGCCAGGCATTTCCTGCAGCGATGGTTTAGAGGCGGGTTCACTGCAGGGGCTGTTGAGGGGAAGGTGGTGAGGACTGGCGTGGTGGGAAGGGTCGCAGCCAAAGCTGGTGAGAGGCCCATCTATAATAATAAAAGCGTAATATGCTAAAAAGACCAGACGTCCTTCCGGATGATCTTCCGGACGCAGTCAGGGCTTCCGTGGGAAGCCCGGGTCCCGGGTGCGAGAGGGAAGGAAGGCCTCCTCGATAGTGCATCGGGCCTCTAGTATTAAGATAAAGGACTTCCTTAGGGAAAGGGGTTAGCTGTGTGCAGTTATACCTCGCATTGGTCTGTTTCCTTCTTTACGTAAGCTGCTCTATCTGGCAGACTGGGCCTCAGGTCACAACCCAGGATAGAACTGCAGTTTGGGCAGCCCAGGGAGGGGCTCCCCTCTTGGTGAGCTTGTGGCTATCCCACAGGATTCTGAGGAGCTAGATAGAATGAGTGGCTAATCAATCAATTAGCATTTCAAAGGGCAGTGATGAGAGATGGTGCTCTCTGAGCCAAGGGTAATAAACCTCTCTCCTTAACTTCATTTCCTTTTTGCCTTACTTTTTTCCCTCCAGGTCAGAGATTTATTTACTCTCTTCTCTTTCACAGCCCTCCTCAACTAGGCAAAACACAACATTAAAGTATCATTTCAAGTATTTGTATACTTCTTTCACATAACTAGGTGCTAGTTTAAATAAGTGACTTTAAACTTTTATATCTCTCTCTCCCTCATCTCCAAAATGCTGTGACTTTTTCCTTGTATGTGATGTTAAATTGATTTCCTGCCTCCACTCCATGTGGACCAGAAGTCCTTAATTCAAAGAGGAGGGGGTGTCAACGTAGGAAACATTCAAACCTGTGAAGAATTTTCTTTTTTTAAAGAATTTTTGAGAGTTTGAGTCAAACTGTCAACCATTGTAGGGAAGCAAAATCTCAACAAATTGAGACAGTGCTCCAGAGAATGGCAGCTTTGTGGCTTATTTTATACATTAAAAAGAGATGACACAAGAGGTTACATGAAATCCACCGGTGATAGGTTAGGGAGGTGGGAGAAAGCAGCGGGGAGAGGGTAACCTCAAGGCTTGAGTGCAAAGTAAATTGATAGACACATGTATCTTTTAATAGGTGGGTTCAGTATCGTTAACAGTCAAAATTAACATGATAAAACAATGAGAGTATGTTTGGCATTGGCTGTGCCCTGAGGGGTCTGGAAAAAGGGGAGTTACCCTGCTTTTAGTTAAAAAGTATTAATTTCAGCCCAGCTGGGTGACTCAGTGGTTGAGCATCAACCTATCAACTAGAAGATCATGGTTCGATTCCTGTTTCCATCCCAGTGAGGGCACATGCCCCAGTTGTGGGTTGTGGGCTCGATCCCCAATAGGGGTGCGTGCAGGAGGCAGCCCACCAACGACTCTCATCATTGATGTTTCTTTTTGTTGTTGTTAATCCTCACCTGAGAATATTTTTTCCACTGATTTCTAGAGAGAGTAAAGGGGAGGGGAAAGAGAGATGGAAGGGAGGGGGTGAGGGGGAGAGAGACACATCGATTGGTTACCTCCCACATTTGTCCCTACCCGGGCGGGGAACCAGCTGCTGAGGTACGGTCAGTGCCCTGACCGGGAAGCGAACCGTGACGTATTCATAATTCCTACCAGTTTGGGGAAGGCGTGTTTTATTTTTAAAATTTTATGTATTTTTTATTTTAATTTATTTTTAATTATAGTTGACATTCACTATTAGTTTCAGGTGTACAACATAGGGATTCAACATTTATATACCTTAAGAAGTGATCACCGCAAGAGTAAACAAAGCTACTACCAACTAGAAAGACAGCTTATCTTTTTTTCCTTAAAATTAATACAACCATAAATCAGCGGCGTTGTAGAGAACATGCTAAATCACATTTAACCTCTGCTTTGGAGCTCCTTTCTAGACAAAGCTTAGCAGCTCCTCAGTACATTTCCTTCACCGTCGTTGCTAAGATACGTCCGCAGGTGCATAAATCATCAAGAGTTTCTTATGCAGGAAAGCAGAGTGACGTGGGAACATCTGTGATGGATGCAGGAATCATTTTCAAGCTACAGCCACGGTTTGCTCTGGTTACCTTTGCATTTCTTGAGTTTTGGGAATACAATAACCAAAATGCAAAAATAGCTTCCTGTGCAGAAGATTCCACTTACAGATTTCACAATAAGAGAAGGCCAGCCCTTTATCCTCAGCTACTATTGAAGAGCATCCTTCAGTCCAGCCTGCTGCTGACCTCTGACCCTTGAGAAGGAGCAGGGATCAGAAGGCTAGGAGAGGCTACGGGGCAGAGTAAACAGTTCACAACAATGCTCTATGTTTACACAGCCTTGTACTCTTGGTGCCAGGAGAATGGGAAAGTGTTTAGGCTGAGAGACTGGTTTCACAAAAACTATCAACAAAGCAGAACCACACAGATTTGTGCCTGCTACATTTAATGCCACTTTTTGTGCAAAAGAACATTTTTAACCTATTGATATCTTGCTGCTCTTCCCAGGGAGAATTAACCAAAGTTAACCAAATAGAATATAAATTATTTTACATTTGTGATAAAGCAAGTTATGAGTTTTAAAACAATTACTTTTTATAAGTCTACTTTTGGGGGAAAAATAGTGGAAGGCAAATTAAATGTATGCAGCACATAGGTGCCCAATCAGGAAATATAGAATTCAACTATCCAAACTGATGACATCCAGTATGTGCCTGGCCTGGAATCGAACCCGCCACCTTTCAGTTTATGGAACAACATTCCAACCAACTGAGCCATAAATATAAGTTTATCTTACATATTAAAGCACCTAAACAAATTCTAAAAGGGCCTCCTCATGGAAACTAAATTCTCACTTTTTAAAAAAATATATTTTATTGATTTTTTACAGAGAGGAAGGGAGAGGGATAGAGAGTTAGAAACATCGATGAGAGAGAAACATCGATCAGCTGCCTTCTATACACCCCTTACTGGGGATGTGCCTGCAACCAAGGTACATGCCCTTGACCGGAATGGAACCCGGGACCCTTGAGTCCGCAGGTTGACGCTCTATCCACTGAGCCAAACCGGTTAGGGCAAATTCTGACATTTTTAACTTGGGGTGCCTGCATTTGATTTTAAGGTGCATAAGAGGCTGTGCTACCAAACATGCAAAACAAAGTCTTTGGAAATTTGGAAAGTGTTCCCACCAGAACTTTTTTGAGTCATACTACAAGAAGAATTTGCCATCAAACTAAATTCTAGGCAAAACTAATCCTAACATTGCTTGTTTCATATTCAAAACACAAATTTTCTCCAGTATGAAAAAGTTTAGTCCCATACAAATGTGTGTGTGAACTCTTTGCTAGGCAGTCTGCCAGAAATTCATGCATTATTGACCTTCAAACAGTTAAACTGAGCCACTCAAACTCTGCTAATTACCCAGCACATGAAATCTGAGACCATCTTTTCGGGGCGCCTGTATTGAATCACACTGTGGGAAAGGTATCTTCTACGTGCATTAGAGATGACAATAGAGCAAGAATAAAGCAGCCTGCAATACACCCAAGTTTAATAAAAAAAAGGATGTATTGTTCTAAGTAATCCAAGAAGCTTCCCTGATTTTAAACTGTACTTTTATCCAGTACAGAATTTCCAAATTTCTTGAACATTAACATTAATCCTGACCTTTTAAAAATGAAAGTATTTTGTAACAACGTGCATCTCATCAGAGATAAGATGCTGTGCAAAAAACGTCTATGGCTTTGAATAGATTCGGAAAATCAAACAAAATGGGAACACAGAAAGAAGAAAGGCTCAGGTCAGCAAAAGCAAGCCCCTCTCCATAGCGCCCTTTTCTTTTCGTGAAATAAAAGCATGCACACACTTTACTCCGCATTTAGAAACAAAGGAGCACCAAGACTCGGAAACTGGCTGCAGCCTAAGGGGAGTCGGTTTGTCTTTCATGGCGGCGGAGATGTTTATTTTGGACTCCTAGACAAGCGGCTTCCCTTCTAGGGGATGCCCCCTCTTGAAAAGCTCAAGGCTTCGCTCAGGAGGCAGGGCTGCTCCACAGCCAGGAGTCCAGCATGGCCTCTCCTTTAATAACCGCACTTCAGCCTCTCAGGAGCAGTACATTAGCATTCCTTTCAAGTGGTACATCCACTAATCTCCACCTTCAACTGAGTTGCAGAGGACTTGGGCCACTTATGACGGAGACTCTACGCGATTTGGTTGTCAGGATAGACACAGAGGCGGCCCTACTTCAGGGAGCCCTTGAGCCTCCAGCAGCCTTTCCCCATGACCAGTACCCCTCACGTTGGGTAGATACAGGGACTCCAGACTGGGAGGGAAGGGTGTGAATGACTTAACCCGCCTACCTGACCCCCCCACCCCCGCCCCCCCATTTTTAAAAACACCAAAACTCATTCACATTCAGCCCCAAAGCTCTTCCAGCCCTGTGGTGCCCTGTCCTAGCCTCTCTTCCTTCAAGGCTTCCACTATGGATACGTTAATGACTTCACCCAAGTGTGTTCGTTTATAAGGCTGTCAAAATAAATCATCATAAACTCAGTGGCTTAAAACAGCACACATTGCCGTAGCTCAGCCGTGGGCAAACTACGGCCCCGCAGGCCGGATCCGGCCCGTTTGAAATGAATAAAACTAAAAAAAAAAAAAAAGACCGTACCCTTTTATGTAATGATGTTTACTTTGAATTTATATTAGTTCACACAAACACTCCATCCATGCTTTTGTTCCGGCCCTCCGGTCCAGTTTAAGAACCCATTGTGGCCCTCGAGTCAAAAAGTTTGCCCACCCCTGCCCTAGCTGGTTTGGCTCAGTGGAAAAAGGGCAGGCCTGCGGACTGAAGGGCCCTGGGTTCAATTCAAGGGCGTGTACCTGTAACCCGGTCATATATCCTGAAAGGGAACCAAACCGGTGACCTCTTGGTTCCTGGGTCGATGCTCAACCACTGCGTCTCGGTGGCCGGATGAAGGATGTCATTTTCAATGTGTCCCATTCTGTCAGTACAACGGCAGAGTTGGCAGGTGTGCCCAGGCTAAACAGTGGGGCTGGACACAGGGTGGGTGGCCTAAAATCAGTGCTGAATTTTTGCTGCACATGCTTTAATATATAGGGAGTGATGCTGAACTCAAGGGTTTAGATGTAGACTCTCTGGTCACTGAGCACATTTGGGTGCACAAAGCTCCCCCAAGATGTGGAGTAGAACTTAACAGAGCTCATGGCAGGGGAGGGGTGGGGGAAGGGTGGGGGGGTGGGGGGGGGGCATGAGCGCTCCCTGCCACATGGAGATGATCCTACTGAAAAAGAGCAGATTGTTCCTAAACCAGAAGAGAAGGTTGCACAGACGAAAAAGATGTCCCAGAAGAAACTGAAGCAACAAAAACTTATGGCCCAGGGGTAAATTAAGCATAAAATAAACTCTAATAAAATTTTTAAAAAATTACTGTACAAAAATGGGGGAAATTTTAGCCCAAGGTTGTTGTTTGAATAAAAATAAAGTTCCCTGTAATAAAGGTGTCCTTTATGTACACACAGTCTTACATTACAAATGAGCATCACACCGGGGTCCATCAGACAGGGTCTAACCAGGGAGATGTGGCTCTGAGTCGGTCATCTGTCTGGGTCCCAGTTTCCTTGTCTATGAATGAGGGCTGCTAGCTCAGCATTTCCCAAAATGTGTTCTGTGGGAAATTCATTCTACGAAGTGCTCTGCAAAAAAAAAAAAGGTCCCGCCCTAGCTGGTTTGGCTCCGTGATAGAGCGTCGGCCTACGGACTAAAGGGTCCCAGGTTCCATTCCAGCCAAGGGCACATGCCTGGGTTGTGGGCTCGATCACCCCAGTAGGGGGCGTGCAGGAGGCAGCCAATCAATGATTCTCTCTCATCATTGATGTTTCTATCTCTCTCCCTTCCTCTCTGAAATCAATAAAAATAATTTTTAGAAAATGGTGCCAAGGTCAAATGTTTGAGAAATGCTGCTTGGAGTCACAGTGGCTTGTTAAAGGTTCTAAGAACTGTAATGGACAACCTAGATTAACCCAATGTTTCCCAATCATGTCTGGCAACAATCCCTTTTCTGCAATACCTATTATTACCCTTCAGCTGTGACTTCTCTCCATTCAAACTAGCCTCTCCCTAAATAGTCTGTACTTTCTCATCTCGGCTTCCTTGTCCTTACTTCTTCCACCGAAAGCACTCTTCCCCACACCTAAGTGTTTAAAAAGTCCTGTCATGAAGACTGGCTCAAATGCAGACTGGCTCTCCCATGAATTGCGCTCTCTGGTCTCATCAGATGGAGATATACATGGATCAGTTAAGAAAAATGTAATGAGTGGCTACCATAGTGTAGCACTAGGTACACAAAAACACTGATAGTAGTGGCAGTCCTTCATTCCTTACCCAGCAAATATTTATTGAGTACCTACTATATGCCAGTTACTGGGGATACAACAGTGAGCAGGATACAGTCCTTGCCCTCAAAGGGGCTCTGGATCTACTGGAAGAGCAGTGATTGGAGGCAATGATAACCCAACATGAGGGCTATAATTGGTAAGACTAGGACTTGGTGTTCCTGGGTCCCCCTCCTGAATGCCATTCTCAGAAGAGTGTGGATGCTTGGGCATAACTATCATAAGGAAGAGAGCCAGACTTGTCCCTGTGGGGCTTTGGGATACCTAAGGCAGCATCTATCTAATAATAGAGGAATATGCAAATTATCTGGGACACCATCACAGTAACAGTAACAACCAGCAGGCTGCCTGGGGCGACAAGGCCGGCAGGGGGGGTAGTGAGGGACAACCAAACAACTCAACAGCAGGCTGCGTGGGGCAAGCAGGCCGGCCGGCCGGGGGGTGGGGGGGCAGTTGGGGGTGACCAGGCTGGCAGGGGGGGCAATTAAGGGCAATCAGGCTGGCAGGCAGAGGCAGTTAGGGGTGATCAAGCTGGCAGGGGGGGCAGTTAGATGCGATCAGGCAGGCAGGCAGGTGAGCAATTAGGAGCCAGTGGTCCCAGATTGTGAGAGGGATGTCCCAGATTGGAGAGGGTGCAGGCTGGGTTGAGGGGGACCCCCCCCAAGAAATTTTGTGCAGCGGGCCTCTAGTAGGATAATCAAGGAGCCATGGAATTGGTCAGGCAGATTAAGACTCAAATCTTCCGCCGAAACCGGTTTGGCTCAGTGGATAGAGCGTCGGCCTGCGGACTGAAAGGTCCTAGGTTCGATTCCGGTCAAGGGCATGTACCTGGGTTGCGGGCACATCCCCAGTAGGAGATGTGCAGGAGGCGGCTGATCAATGTCTCTCTCTCATCGATGTTTCTAACTCTCTATCTCTCTCCCTTCCTCTCTGTAAAAAATCAATAAAATAAAAAAATAATAAAAAAAAAGACTCAAATCTTCCACGTCCACTTAGAGACTGTGAGCCCTCCTCAAGTAGTCATCAACGACCATGACTGTGTAATATGAGGAACAATATCTGGCTCAAAAGTGATTGTGGGAAAACATCCAGGAGTGCCTGGAATAAGATCTGACACATATCGGTTCTTTTATCAATAGCAGCACTCTCTAACTTTTCTTCCCAAAACAGGGATATCAAACTTGATCATCCCTCGTTCCACGTCATTATTAGTACTTCAATTTTTTTTTTTTAAGGTACTGGTTCTGCCCATGGTGGATTTCTCAGCCAATCCTGACTTTCCTTTTCCCAACTCCCAGAGCCTAATGGACCAGACACCAGTCCTGACCATGATCTGGAGAAAACCTGGGAAAAGACAAAATGATGCTGGCAAAGCCACTGCTAGCCCTGCTTTGTTCTACTGGGTAATACGTTATTGCCACCCTCATGGCAGATAAGGTAGGACTGGCACATTCAACACACATTCCCAACCACCTTTCTCCTTGTCGTCCCCTAGTGTGGAGGAGGAGAGCGTGTTACCTGCCTTCCCAGCCTCACTTTAAACTCGTGGCCATCACAGTCGTCAATGGGATAAAGGCAGCTCGCTGGCTGGCAATGCCAGAGGAGGCCTCTCAAGGAAAACCCCTTCCTTTGTCTTTACCCTTTCTTTCTTGATTCTTCCTTCCAGCCTGGATATCAGGGAAGCAGCCATCTTGTGACCTTGAGGTGACAAGTATGATGTCAAAATACCACCCACTAAGGAAGGCAAAGCAGAAAGAAAGAGCGAGCCCAGGTGTCCGAAAGCCTCGCAGAGCCCCTGTGCTGGCCCCGGGCTGACTACCTCCGAACTTCTTGTTATGAGACAAACCTACTCATTTTTAAATCTGCTCATTTTTAAAAAGTGTATTTTTTATTGATTTCAGAGAGGGAGAGAGAGGGAGAGAGAGATAGAAACGTGAATGATGAGAGAGAACCATTGATCGGCAGCTTCCTGCACACCCCTACCAGGGATTGAGACCACAACCTGGGCATGTGCCCTGACTGTGAATCAAACTGTGACCTCCTGATTCATAGGTCAATGCTCAACCACTGAGGCACACTGGCCAAGCTAGTACTGTGCTTTTTTTGGGGGGGGTGGGGGGGGGCTCTATCCACTGAGCCAAACCGGTTAGGGCAGTATTGCTCATTTTTAACTGCTTGGAGATATCTGTCCTAAAAAGGTTATAGGAGCCCTAATCGGTTTGGCTCAGTGGCTAGAGCCTCAGCCTGCAGACTGAAAGGTCCCAGGCTCAATTCCGGTCGAGGGCATGTACCTTGGTTGCGGGCACATCCCCAGTAGGGGGTGTGCAGGAGGCAGCTAATTGATGTTTCTCTCTCATCGATATTTCTAACTCTCTATTCTCCCTTCCTCTATGTAAAAAATCAATAAAATATATTTTAAAATAAATAAATAATAAAAAAGTTATAGGAGTCGCTCTTGTCTTGATGAGGGTTTCCTTCCTGCATGTAGAAAATCACGGAGGGGAAGATAACACCTGACACGGCCGTACGGCCTGCTCTCACACGGTATCTACAGTTACAGCCCTGAGAACGGGCTGCCTCTCCATCTCTCCCGAAAGAAAGGCTTGTGAAATGGAGCCAAAAGTCAGTATCATCATCAGCATCAATGTAAGATTAACTCAGGGTTTAAAGAGACAAATAATGAATAACCCCACTCCTATTTCAGGGGCAGGGAATCCCGGCCATTTGTGAAGAAAGGGGCATTTGGTCCTGAGAGAGCCTGGGTCCATCCACGCCCCAGGTCTCCGTGGCCAGGTGGTGTGATGGTGGACGGAGCCCCGCACAGGCCTCCTGCACCAATGATGGAAGGGTTCTGGGTGACGGGAGCTGGAGAAAGATCTACTGTATTACATCACAAGATCAGTGTACTTAATGCTGCCTTTTACCCCAGACTATACACACACATACCTACGTACTTTACCAAAAGCATCATAAAAACCGCAGCCCTGCCTCTTCCTCTCCTACTGATGAAGGTGGGGTTGGTGACCAGAAGAATGATGAGCACCTTCCCCAGGATCCATGCCCAGAGGCGCCCCCTCGGCAAGACTGCTGCGCCCAGTGGGCCATCCTCTCTCCCACCCGGAACCGCTCGTTGCCCCAGTCTGGAAAGCATGACTGAGTTTCTGCATCAATGGTCCCTTTCACTTCTCCCAGACTGTCTGCTACGCTCCAGCTGCTTTCAAGCAGATTACAGACTCTCTTGGCCTCCTGAAATATTAACTTTTAAAAGATAAAAGCCATGGTGGGGATACAATTCACATAAATGTAGTTTCCCTGAGAAGTACTTCCAGGCTGTTAGAAACTTTAAAAACATCAACTTTTCCATTTTAAGATTGTGAATTCCCTTTTCTCCAACCCAGAAGGCTTCATGTTAAATCTGGGCAGGTGTGACTGTGCCCCAGCAGGATGCTGGCATCTTTTCACGAGGCCATCGCCTTAGAAATGAAAGGGAAAGTTCATCACCCTGAAAAGTCGTTAAAGGGGCTGTAGGATCCTCGCTGGTTTGGCTCAGTGACTCTCCAGAGCGTCGGCCCTCGGACTGGAGAGTCTCGGGCTCGATTCCGGTCAAGGGCACGTACACAGGTGGGTTCAGGCTCGATCCCAGGCCCGCAACCAATCAATGTGTCTCTCTCACTGTCTTCCCCTCCCTTCCACACTCTCTAAAAATTCATGGAAAAATGTCCCCGGGTGAGGATTAACAACAACAAAAAGAGGCTGCAGCTCTTGCTCAGTATCAGTGGCTCTCATCTCTGCCTGGGCGGGATCACTGCTCCGAGGAGCCCACCGCCTACTAACTTCACACTAAGCCAGACGTGTTCTCAGATTACATTCTGATAGGGAGGTTGTGGGTCTGTGCACATCATGTGTGTCCAGACAGAAACCACTAGAGTCCATCTGTAGAGGTCTTCTGATCCCTCCCTTTGCCTTCCACACAGACATGGTTCCCAAGCCACTCAAAACAAACATGGTGTCAACCCAGAGAGGAGGCTCCAACATATCTTTCAAATATGCATGCTTCCTGGCTTACGGCTTCTCTAACACCCTCTTTTTCTGTCCAGCCTAAGACGGACATTCTCCGTGTCCTCCGGAGACACCCCTCTCCCAAAGGCTGCACAGCCAGTACTCCCGCTACAACCTGCTGAAGATTTTCTCGACTCCTGCTCACTTCACCAACCCTCTTGCCCAAGTGAATCCCGCCTTTTCCCACTGCCACCTCAGGCTTTAAGCCTGGCAGCCCCTTCCATGGCGCCGCAACTCGGGTGTAGGAGAGCAAGGCCAATTCTTACGGAACTGCCTGGAGCAACACACAGCCTGCTGGGTCATGGAAGTCATGCATCTCATTCTGCTTCCAACGTGGCCCAATGGAGCAAACTGTTAGCAAGAGAAGCAGAATGTTTGACTGAAGACTTGGGGCTTTCTGATAAATGTTGCTGAGATCTTGAGATCCTGAGCTAAGTCAACTTACAACTATACCACATAAAATAGATGATAGATAGATAGATAGATAGATAGATAGATAGATAGATAATGCTGAGCTGCTATCCCAGAGGAACTGCCTTGCTCATTTTATACCTCAAACCTTGGAATGCTAAAACAAGGCAAAATAATCTTTGAACTAGTCCTAAAGCAACATTGTGTTCCAAAGAACTGTATGCAAAAACAACAGGAAAGCAAATATTATGACTATTGAATTGATGACTACAAACCAAAAATTATAAACAAGCGTTACTACATTAATTTTCTTCACCTTCTAATTGGAATGCTATTTGGGCTTCTGCCTGAATCAGTGCCTCTTGAATTACTCTTCTCTTTTCTACCTCAAACAAATGCTGTTGCCTCTCATATTGACCTTTTATTTTAGGTTAACAACGGTGAGAAGACTCTAGAATTCCCTAATTGAAGTGTTTATATTTCAAGGTGATGTTGGGGGCTCATGGGGAGGCCAAGGGAGGCCTCAGCCCTGTGTCCCTGGCGTGGAGCTCCTATTTCCTCTACCTGGTCCCTACACCTAGGCCTGGCTCTCCCCAGGAGCACTGGATCTCAACCACTTTCACCCCAGCTCACGTATCAGGCATAGACTCCAGCCTGGTAGAGCACGCTGAAAAGATAACAAGTTACCATTGTGCCCAGCACAGGATGTGGCTCAGTGTGCCCAGGGGCAGAGGCACTCCCCAAAGGAACTGGCTTTATTTGAAAAAGTGTCCCGGAAAGTTCCAGCCTAAGAGCACTACTGAAAAAATAACTCCTCTTAAGAACAAGGTGCTAAACCAGCGGTTCTCAACCTGTGGGTCGCGACCCCTTTGGGGGTCGAACGACCCTTTCACAGGGGCGCCTAAGACCATCGGAAAACACATCTATAATTACATATTGTTTTTGTGATTAATCACTATACTTTCATTATGTTCAGTTTGTAACAATGAAAATATATCCTGCATATCAGATATTTACGATTCATAACAGTAGCAACATTACAGTTATGAAGTAGCAACGAAAATAATTTTATGGTTGGGGGTCACCACCACATGAGGAGCTGTATTAAAGGGTCGTGGCATTAGGAAGGTTGGGAACCGCTGGACTAAACTATAGGCCAGCTCCTGCACCAGACAGAACCAGAAGAGAGGGCTAAATGCACTCCCAGAGTCAGGTAAACTTCAAAGACTGATCTCAGAAGTGACCCCGACAGAACTCATTAAACCAGACTGCTGGGCAAGGTTGCCCCAGAGCACTACTGAAAACAATAGAGCAGTCACCAGTAACTATTAGTCCCTCCTAGGAGTGGTATGATACCACATGAAGCAGACCTCTTAACAGAGTCAAAGAGAGCCCTGCTAAAAGCCACTGTCATCCCAGAGTGACTGTGCGAGACCAAGGCTGCACTCTTCGAGGAAAAACACCAAAGGCTTCTTGCTGCTGGGGAGGTAGACTTCAATAAAGTAGCCTCGTCAAGTTACAAAAGCAAACAAATAGAAGTCCCAGAGAAGGGAAGAGGAATCTGGATCCAGAGTTGCTATAATATATACATTACCTAAAAGGTCCAGTTTTCAACATCACAAGACATGCAAAGAACCAGGAACATGTGGCACATATGCAGGGAGGAATGTAGGCAACAGAAAATGCCTGTGAGAGGGGCCAGATATCATATTTAAAGACCTCAAGGTAGCTAGTACATGTTCTAAGAACTAAAGAAAACCCCACTTTAAAAGTACAGGAGCCCTAGCCACTGTGGCTTAGTTGGTTGGGCATCTGTCCATGCACCATAAGGTCACCAGTTTGATTCCTGGTCAGGGCACAGGCCCAAGTTGAGGGCTCAATCAGGATCGAGGTCCTTGCAGGAGGGGAGGCAGCCAATCAATCTCCCTCTCTCTCTCTCTCCTCCCTCTCTCTCTAAAAAATTAATAAAAACTTATTTTTTGAAAGTACAAAGACATAGAAGATATCAATAAAAAGGAACTAAAATTAGGGAGTTGAAAAGTACAATGACCAAATTTAGAAATTCATTACAGGGGTTCAACAGTAGATTTGAACTGTCAGAAGAATCAGTGAACCTGAAGATGGAGCAACAGCGATTACATAAACAATGAAAAAAAAAAAAAACAGAATGAAGAAAATAAACAGAACCTCAGAGCAATGCAAGACTCCTTTCTATGTGTAAAGAGGAATACCAGAAGTACAGGAGAGAGAGAAAGGAGCAGAAAAAAATATTTTAATAAATTATAGTAAAATATTCCCAAAGTTGCTGAAAAACTATACATATGAAAAGCTCAAAGAACTCCCAAGTATGAGAATGCTACACACAGACAAACCAGAGAATGAAAAGACTGAAAGCCAAAGACACACACACACACACATACACACACACACACACAATCTTAAAAGTAGCAAGGGAAAAACAACTCAACACATACAAAGAAGCTCCAAATAGATTAACAGCTAACTTCTCACCAGAAACAACAGAGGCCAGAAAGCAGGGTGGTAACAGTTAAAGTGATGAGAGAAAAACCTGTCTCTATCAAAAACACCTCATGTGTGCACTCCAGATAAAATTAATAAAGATGGAAATTAAAAGCCCACAATGCTCTAATGAAAAGTTTTTTAATTTAATGACTTTTCACTGACACAGTTGGAGGACAATGATATTAAAAACTGCATTAAGACTCACATGACTCTTTAATCGGGGAGATTTCAAACTTCCTACAACATTGAGGCTCCCCCCTTCATTCTTTTTCCAAGATGGAGTTGTATTTGACTTTATGTAGAGACCTGCTTTCCCTCATCTATAATAATAAAAGCCTAATATGCTATTTAGACCTTATGGACAAAGCCGGGCTGTAAGGGCCGAGCCCCTGGCACGAATTTCGTGCATCGGGCCTCTAGTGAAATCATAGAAAGATATTTGCTCTTTGTCCCCAGTTCCTGGCACAGAGCTCCTAAAACCCTTGGAATTTCCTGAGTGATAAGTGTGATTGGTGGGCCCCTAGAGAGTCTCAGTGTGGATGCCGGCTGCCAGAAGGACCAAGCCTGGATTAGAAGCTTGGAACTTTCAGCCCCTCTTCCTTTCTAACTTCTGGGGATGGGTGAGGGGCTGGAGATTGCGTTGATCACCAATGACCAATAATTTAAAAAATATTTTTTATTGATTTCAGAGAGGAAGAGAGAGGGAGAGAGAGATAGAAACATCAATGAGAATCAATTGGCTGCCTCCTGCATGCCCCCTACGGGAGATCGAGCCTGCAATCCAGGCATGTGCCCTGACCGGGAATTGAACTGTGACCTCCTGGTTCATAGGACAATGCTCAACCACTGAGCCACAACGGCTGGGCCCCAATGGCCAATATTTTAATAAATCATGTATTTGTAGTGAAACCTCCATATTGAAGTTGGGAGAGGATCCGGATTGGTGAATACATCCAGGTGCTGGAGAGAAGCTCTGAAATCCTCCGCCCCTTTCCCTTGCCTTATGCATCTCTTCCATTTGTCTATTCCTGAGTTGTATCCTTTATAATAAACCGGTAACATAGGTAAAGCACTTTCCTGAGTTCTGTGAGTCCTTCTAACAAATTATTGAACTTGAGGAGGGTGGTTGTGGGAACTGCCGACTTTGCAAGCCAAGCTGCACAGGAGTGTCAGTAACCTGAGGACCCGATACTTCAAATTGGCATCTGAAGAGACAGTCTTGTGGGACTGAACCTTAAACCTGCGAGTTTGATGCTAACTCCAGGTAGTTCGTGTTAGAGTTGAATTGGAGGATACCTAGTTGGCATCTGCAGAAAATTGGAGAATTAGTAGGTAAATTAGAGAATTTACCCTTCTTGTTTTCCCCTCATTCTCTAGGCCTCCACCCTGTGTATTTAAAGCTGGTGGTCCAGGTAATAGTGTCCCTGTAGCCACAACACCCATCCTCCAAGAGGCGCCCATACACACAGAAGTCTAAGTATAAATAAACAAGATGTCATGGAATCTCAGCTACCAATAAAATGTCAACTTCAAAATGAGTGTGTAGCAAGCACCTTATTCAACTCAAAGGGAACTTTTGCAACACAGCGCTCCCTTCCTCCCCCAACCCCAAGGGTTTCCTTATAGTTGAGAGAAGATGAAAAGTTAGTGTCCTAGTCCATTGTTTGCTAAACACCAAGCATTTGGGTCACCTTTGGGACCTATCCACATAGCCCTTTATTTTTTAATCAACTCGATTAAAATCATTACTGAGGAAACTTTATGTCCCTACTTTAAGTGGGAAATCAGTACCATTTGCTATAATAGAAGGTATACTGTAGTTCGTTTTTAAAAAACTAATGTTTCAATGTACAGTATACCTAAATCAGCTTGTGTACCACCACCAATGTTACACACAGAACACTGGGAAATGATGCCCTACTTCACCGTGGGATGCGAGGCGAAGAACAGAAATGGAAGGCCCTGGCCCTGTGAAGTGCACCAGGGCTCAGAACCAGGCTTCCTTCTGGGAAGACTGTCTTCAACTTTCTTTCTAAAGGCACATCAAGGAGCCACTCACATCTACCCGGCCTTGATTCCGTTAGGACACTAAAAAGAAGAGTTATTTTTATTACCGGCGCTTCCAGCCAGCCAATCTAACTGAGGGCAACTGCAGGGCTAGACAGTGAAGCTCGGTTAAAAATACACAGAGCCCTGGGCTTTCTGAAAAGTGCTCTTGCTGTCCAGCGAGGGCCCATGTGATGTGACCCACAATTACCGTTTAAAGGGCACTCCATTCTTTTATTCCCTTTCTTAGACTGGCGAAGAATCGGCTGATGGAAAGCTTAAGAAAAACAGATTCTGGCAAAGGCTAGGATTAGGAGGGGAAAAAAGTAAACATCAAAACTGCTTCTTGAAGGTGATTTTTTAAATTTTTCAAAATATAATTTTTATTCACTCTAAATTACAAATAAGATGGACCATTCCTTAATTTTAGAAAACAGTCATTTATAAATTAAACACTGGGAAGGGGCAGGAATTACTGGCCCATGAGATCCATCCAGTGACTCAAGGGAATGAGAATAGTACACGTCTGAATGGAAGGCACCCACAGACGGAAGGTGAGGTTCAGAGACGGTCAAGGGGCTGGCTATTCAGGGAGGAGTTAAGACTGGGTCTCACAGACTCATGGCCAATAATGGTTGAATAGGAAAAAGCAAAGCCACGTATATCTCTTAAGTGCTTTATCGGTATATGTCATGTTACCTTACAACAGCCCACTGTAGCTTCATTATCTAAGTTTTGCCGAGGGGAAGCAGTCGCATACAGAGTTAAATCAATTGCCCACCGTCTCAGCTAGGTGCCTGAAGGGATCTGAAGTCAGGCCGTCTAGCCTCAGAACTGGTGCTCTTGACCACTGATACGTACTGAGCATCATGCTCTGAAATCCCTCCTCCCCCTTCTTAAGTATCAGCCCTAAACTGTGGCACCGCAGTCCCCTGAACGGCCCAGACAAAGGCTGGGTGAAGGGCCCTGAGGACCACTTGGGCTGAGATGGAAGACAGCCGATGACGCTGCGCTGAGCCTGACCTGGCTGAGGTCTGGCCAGAATGATCCCTTTTCAGTAATGGCCGTTTAGCAGAGATTACAGCAGTGGTTCTCAACCTTTTTTTTGGCCATGCCCCACCTAAGCATCTCTAAAATCCTGATGCCCCACCCCTGTGACATACAAATCTTATTATTCAAAAAGTGAACTCCTATTCACGTGGAGGAAGCCTAAAAGGCCATTAACTTGGTCTAAACAAGCTTCCAAAGAACATGGCATCCATGAAAGAGAAAAATAGAAGAACGAAAGAACAGCTGAAAATACTGAAGAAGAAATCATTAAGAAATTGTTTAAAAAAATAGTAATATGAAGTGATATGAAAAAAATAGCAAATAAAGTTTCAAAACATATCATCGAGAACCGAAATGCATAAATATGTCACAACATATATTTATATACTGTATATAAGGCCCCTAGAACCATAAGAAATGCAAAAAATTCACTGTTAATAACTCATTCTCAAATTGCCCCCCTTAAAAATCAAACTGCCCCCCTGTGGGGTGTGTGCCCCACATTGGGAACCACTGGATTAGAGGCAGGCTCCTGGCCTCTGCTCTGAGATAAGAAGCCTGACAGACATGTTTTGCAGTGTGGGAGAAATGCCTCATGGGGCAGGAGACCCAGCATCCCCCACTGTGCCTGCCTGCCTGGCACCCAGGTCAGAGCTGGCCTAGCATGATTCTTGATCAACAACTAAACAAAACAACAACAACAATGAAAAAGGCAGGGTACAGGCAGGAGAAGATAAGTCTTGAAAATACTTCTTCTTCCCTTATCCAAGCCCACGCACAACCTGACAAAACAAACTCCCCAACAACCCAAGCCACCACCATACACTTGTATCTGATGACGCTCTTAAAACTTAAACCTGGGGTCATCTCCTGTTGCCTTTCAAAATATTTTCCCCTCTGTTGATATGGATTTTCTAATTCTTCCCAGGAGATCTGCTCCTTTTTGATCCTCTGTGTCCCGGTGCCTCTTGAGAATGTAAATGAATCTTCTGAGGGTTCCCTTCTCTCTGCTTCCTCCTGCACCTGCATTGCTCACTCCCTGGTCTCTAGAAGGCATCTGGTTTCACAGGCTTTCAAAGACTGCAGAAGTCAAAGGTCAAAATTTACATTTGCAACACACAGTCAGAATCAAAGAAGATTTAATAGATCTATTGTGTACCTACATCAGAAGACTCAATATTGTTAAGGTGTGAAGTCTCCTGAAATTGATCTATAGATTTCACACAATCCTAATAAAAATCCCAGCAGGATTATTTTCCTGTGGGAATCAATAAACTGACTCTAAAGTTTACAAGGAAAAGCAAAGGACCTATAGCAGCCAAAACAAAAGGAAACAAAGTTAGAGGTCTTACAATACCTGATGTCAAGATTTACTATGTAGTTACAGTAATCAAAACAGTATAGTACCACCCAGCATGGCTCAGTGGTTAAGTGTCAAAACCTATGGACTAGGAGGTTAGTTCAATTGCTGGTCTGGGCACATGCCTGGGTTGTGGGTTTGATCCCCTGTGTGGGGCGTGCAGGAGGCAGCCTATCAGTGATTCTCTATCATCATTGATGTTTCTATTTCTCTCTTCCTCTCTGAAATCAATAAAAAATATATATCTATATATTTTAAAAATTGGACATATTCTGCAAAAAAAAAAGAACACCGACCCATAACACACCATATACAAAAATTTTCATGAAATGCATCATAAATCTAAATACAAACCTAAAAGTATAAAAATTTTTAAATATATTTTTATTATAGTCACTTATGTATGACTAATTAGTCATGGGAAAATATGTGTTTCCAGACCCTCACATCAAATGAATACAGTTAAAACTGATGGTTTCAGATTGGGGGGAACAAAAGCTGTTTTGATTTTAAAAGAATTTTACAAGAGACTTCCTAACCCTTAATTAACTGCTGAAGAAACGGTGCAGAGCTTTGCATCAACAAGAGGGAGATCTTTTGCACACGTTTCCCCCCAGTAGATAAATTTTTTAAGTCAATTACCATGTAATGAGTTTAATATTATAAACTAGAGGCCCGGTGCACGAAATTCGTGTGGGGGAGGGGTCCCCTCAGCCTGGCCTGCACCCTCTCGAAATCCGGGACCATTGGCTCCTAACCACTCACCTGCCTTCCTGCCTGATCGCCCCTAACCACTCACCTGCCTGCCTGATTGCCCCTAACCACTCACCTGCCTGCCTGATTGTCCCTAACCACTCTGCCTGCCTGATTGCTCCTAATCACTCATCTGCCTGCCTGATCGCCCCTAACCACTCACCTGCCTGCCTGATTGCTCCTAACCACTCACCTGCCTGCCTGATTGCCCCTAACCACTCACCTGCCTGCCTGATTGCCCCTAACCACTCTGCCTGCCTGCCTGATTGCCCCTAACCACTCACCTGCCTGCCTGATTGCCCCTAACCACTCTGCCTGCCTGCCTGATTGCCCCTAACCACTCACCTGCCTGCCTGATTGCCCCTAACCACTCACCTGCCTGCCTGATTGCCCCTAACCACTCACCTGCCTGCCTGATGGTCCCTAACCGCCTCCACTGAGGCTTCATCCGGAAGATCATTTGGCTGTCCCATCTAATTAGCATATTACGCTTTTATTATTATAGATCAGTGATGGTAAACCTTTTGAGCTCGGCGTGTCAGCATTTTGAAAAACCCTAACTTAACTCTGGTGCCGTGTCACATATAGAAATTTTTTGATATTTGCAACTATAGTAAAACAAAGACTTATATTTTTGATATTTATTTTATATATTTAAATGCCATTTAACACAGAAAAATCAACTGAAAAAATGAGTTCGCGTGTCAGCTCTGACACGCGTGTCATAGGTTCGCCATCACTGTTATAGATGATCCTGGGTAAGCAGTCTCTGTTTCCTCATCTGTAATAAGTTAGCTGACCTAAAGAGTTCTCTGCACTGTAAAACCTTCAAGTCTCATTTCCCTACAGCACAAGTTCGCTGAATCTCCAGGGGCCTTTGAAAGCCCTCTGATCCATGAAACCTGTGAGCTCCAAGGAAGGCAACCCTACCCCTTCCCGAGGCCTCCACTGTGCGCCTGCCGGGCAGGCCCCGCAACTGTCAGTCAGAAGGGAGGACTGCGGGGCCAGTGCTGGGGACCTCTGCCCCAGGTCACACGATTAATACTCTACAGCAGCCCAGACTCCGGCCGCTGCTCCCACAGCCCAGCCCCACCCTCTGTCCCCCTTCACGCTTACCTCCGGGGGGGAGGGTAACCATGGCAGTTTGTACTTGGCCTCCACATCCCACCATCACAGCTGCTCTGAGATTGTGGCCCTCTCTAGGGGAGGCCTCTGGGTCAGCTCTGTGAGCTGATCAACTCCTTCCACAGGAAGATGCTCCAGAGGAACCCAGAGTTCCCAAGAAGGCCTCAAACATCTGCCCCAGAAGGAGTTAGGCAACAGGGGTTCCATGGTAGAATAAGCCTGAGGCACTACATTTTTCTCCCGCCTCCTGGATGTAGGCAATCCGCACACCCAGGGCTCCCAGAAGTCTTTGCAGTCATGAAATCTGTTTAAAAGTGGTTTCCAAGCTCACTTAGCTAGGAAACTCTCATGTACATGCCATGGAGCTACTGTTTCTGTACACTTAGGTCAGTGCTATTAACTTCTTTGCATTTATACTGTTCCTTTTATGACCTTTTTAGAAAACCTATGTTTCCAAGAAAAAAAAAGTTCATGTGATATGCTAGCACTTATGTAAAAATGGGGGAGGATATTTCTATACATGTGGCGTGTAGATGTATAAACTCTCTCTGGAAGGATTTAGGGAACTAACTGGTCACTGCAGCTGTTTCTAGAGAAGGGAAATGAGTGGCTGGAGGTAGGGGGAAGAGAGACTTTTTACTGTGTACCCTTTTGTACCATGTGAATATGTTACCTAGCAATCCATTAAATTAAAATCAAATTAAAATAACAGGTACTAAAAAAAGTGATACCTTAAAAATACAAAAACATTCACAAGTGCATGTGCATACACGCACATACACCCACACATGCAGGCACTCCAGCCATAATCAACACCACAGAGAATATAACCATTGTTAATATTTGGTGTTCGTATTTTAGTCTCAGTTGTCTATTTTTGCTTTAGTTGCCTGTGCCTTTTTTTTTTTTTTAACTGATTTCAGATAGGAAGGGAGAGAGCAATGATGAGAGAGAATCATTGATCGGCTGCCTCCTGTACGCCCCTTACTGGAGATGGAGCCTGCAACCTGGGCATGTGCCCTGACCAGGAATTGAACCGTGACCTCCTGTGTGACCTCCTGGTTCATAGGTCGACGCTCAACCACTGAACCACGCCTGCAGGGCTAGTTGCCTGTGCTTTTGATGTTATATTCAAGAAACCATTGCCAAGACCTATACCATTAAATTTTTCTTCTCTTTTTTTAGTTTTACAGTTTCAGGTCTTACATTAGGCCATTAATCCATTTTGAGTTGATTTCTATGTATGGTGTAAGGCAAGGGTCCAATTTCATTCTTTTGCATGTGGATATCCAGTTTTCCCAGCATCTTCTGTTGACTTTTCCCATTTGTATATTTTTTAAAAATATATTTTTATTGGTTTCAGAGAGGAAAGGAGAGGGAGAGAGAGATCGAAACATCAATGATGAGAGAGAATCATTGATTGGCTGCCTCCTGCACATCCCCTACTGGGGATCGAACCGGCAACCCTGGGCATGGGCCCTTGACTGGAATCAAACCTGGGACCCTTTGGTCCACAGGTCAACACTTTACCCACTGAGCCAAACCAGCTAGAGCTCCCATGGTGTATTCTTTACATCCTTATAAAAAAATCAGTTGACTTTATATGTGTGGGTTTAATTCTGGGCTTTCCATTCTGCTGCATTGGTGTACGTATATGTCTGTCTTTGTGCCGGTACCATATTGTTTTAATTACTGTAGAATTGTAACATATTAAAATCAGAAAGTGTAATGCCTCCAGCTTTGTTTTTCTTGCTCAAGATTGTTTTGGCTCTTCAGGTTCTGTTGTGACCCCACATGAATTTTGTTGTATTTTCCCCCCCGTTTCTGTAAAAAAAAAAATGCCACTGAGATTTAAAAAAAAAATTTTTTTTTGTAATCCTCACCTGAAGATATCTTTTCCCATTGCTTTTTAGAGAGAGTGAAAGGGAGGAAGGGGGGGGGGAGAGAGAGAGAGAGAGAGAGAGAGAGAGAGAGAGAGAGAGAGAGAGAGAGACACTGATGTATAGAGAGACACATCAATTGGTTGCCTCCCGCACATGCCGACAGGGGCCGGGGATGGAACCTGCAACTGAGGCACCTGGCCCTGGCCGGAAAGCGAATCCTCGGCCCTGTAGTGGAAGGCCAACATTCTAACCACCGAGCAACACCAGCCAGGGCGCCATTGAGATTTTGATAGGAATTGCATTGAATCTGTAGATCCCTTTTGGTAGCATAGACAATTAAGGAAACATCAAGTCCTTGGACACAGTCAATAGTGTGGTGAAGGTCTGGGGGGTAGCGAGGGAGGGGGAAGGAGGTCAATGGGGAATAAAAAGGGGACACCTGAAACACTTTCAACAATGAAAAACGTTTTAATATTATGGTAGGTCTTTTAATCCATAAACAGAGGATAATGTTGGGGAGCACACGAGACTTGGTTGGAAAGTTGTAAGGACGACATTCTGAGAAAAGGGAAGTGTGTGGAAGGCCGCCTGCTCTGTTTACCGAATTCCGATTTAGGGGAGACTTAGGGGAGTATCGAAGGCGGCGCCCCTAATTATTCCTTGACCTTTCCAAATAAGTCTGCACGTGCAGACCCCTGGGTGTTTACTGGAATCCTTATGCCTAATCCCTGGATGCCCTTGCCTAGAGGACAATGTAAACACATGTGTCCTCCCAAGAGTACTCACCCTGCTGATTGTATCTGAAGATAAAAATTCCAATAAAAGCCTAACAAGGCCGGCAATCCAGGCTGCCTGGCTCCTTCCGCCAGGCCGTCCCTTAGCCCTCTCTTTCACAGTGAAACCGTGTCAGGGTAATCCATTCATCCCTCGCTCAGGGGCTGCTGGTCAGCCCTGGCAGGATAAAATTACCTTAACTTAACCTTAATTAAATTAACATAATGAAGCCCACAGCTAACATAATATTCAATGGGAAAAAACGGAAAGCTTTTCCTTTAAAATCAGGACTAAGATAAGGATGCATATTCTCACCACTTCTATTCAACATAGTTCCGGAAGCCCTAGCCAGAGCAACTAGGCAAGAAAAAGAAATAAAAGACATCAAATTGTTAAAGAAGATGTAAAATTATCTATTTGCAGATGACATGATCATGTATGTAGAAAACTTTGAAGACTCCACAAAAAATACTATTACGACTAATCAACACACTCAGTGAAGTTTCAGGCAACAAAATCAACAGAGAAAAATCAGTTGCGTTTCTATATAATAACAAGGAACTCTCTGAAAAAGAAATTAAGAAAAAAAATCCCACCCTAGCTGGTGTGGCCCAGTGGATACAGCGTCTGTGGACTGTAGTGTTCTGGGGGTCAAGGGCACATGCCCGGGTTGTGGGCTCGATCCCCAGTTGGGGGCATGCAGGAGGCAGCCGATCCATGATCCTCTCTCATCACTGATGTTTCTATCTCTCCCTCTCCCTTCCTCACTGAAATTAATAAAAATAGATTTAAAAAAAAAAAACAGCAACAAAGTTCTAACATACTTTGAATATTTAAAAAAAAGGGAAGAAAACAAAAAGAGGAAAGTCCCATTTGCAATACCATCAAAAATCCTTAGGAATAAACTTAACTAAGGAAATAAAAGACTTGTACACTGAAAACTATGAAACACTGATGAAAGATAAAGAAGACAGTATAGCCCTGGCTCAGTGGATAGAGTGTTGGCCTGTGGACTGAAGGGTCCCAGGTTCGATTCCCGTCAAGGGCACGGGAGGCTGTGCAGGAGGCAGCCGATCAATGATTCTCTCTCTCATCGTTGATGTTTATATCTCTCTTTCTCTCCCTCTCCTTTCGCTCTGAAATTAATAAAAATATATCTTTTATAAAAAGAAGACATAAATAAATGGGCAGACAGACATCTTGGTGCTTGTACTTTGTACTTTTCAGGGTTCTCACAGGTAGTATCTCACCTGAACCTGATGCCAACTCTGTGAAGTAGAAGGGCAGATAGGATGCTTGCCAAAAGACAAGGAGACCAAGGCCCCGCGAGGTCTGGATGAGAAACTGGTCACTCGGCTGATTCGTGAGAGGATCAGATCCACAGAGCCCTGGGCTCTTTCTCTGTCTTTCTCAGATGACAGACCCCCACTTAACGAGCATCAATGGCACAAAGTGCAGGAGGTCCACACGGGTTACAGAACCCCTCAAAGGCACCGCCACCACAGACAACAATCGCGATGGAAGATACTGCACACCCATAGGCTGGGAATACACAGGGTGGGGCAAAGCAGGTTTACAGTTGTGAGTATGGGAAACACAGAGTTTATTCTTGCATTATTATTTATTAATTGTATTTATTATTGTATTATTTTCCATACAAACAACTGTAAACCTATTTTGCCCCACCCTGCATTTATCATGTATCATGTTAAACAGCATTATAAATGTAATCACACACACATATGTGCACTCTACTACTTACTTACTACTCTTCAGTGGCCTCAGGCTCAAGTCCACACCCCTCAATACAGTAGTCAAAGCCTGTCACAGTCTAGTCCCTCTCCCAGCCCTTCACGCCACTGCCCACAGCACCTGCACTGGCTGTGCTCAGCTGCTGATGCTTCCCCATGTGGGCCAGGCCCTGGGATACATATCCTCCCCCTCTGTTTAAAATGTACTTGTCGTCCTGGCTGGTTTGGCTCAGGGGATAGAGCGTCGGCCTGCAGACTGAAGGATCCCAGGTTCAATTCTGGTCAGGGACACACGCCTGGGTTTCAGGCTCAATCCTCAGTGGGGAGTGAGCAGGAGGTAGCTGATCAGTGATTCTCTCTCATCATTAATGTTTCTATCTCCCCCCCTCTCTTCCTCTCTGAAATCAATAAAATAAATATTTAAATAAAATAAAATGTACTTCTCATCAAGCTAACATCTACTCATTCTTAGTTTAGACATCACTTCTTCCAGGAAGTCTTTCCTAAACACAGCTGTGTGTGTACATATGCACACAAGCAGCTCTTGGTCAGCTGTGCTTCTATTGCTCCCTATGACTCTATCACCTACTCATCCATCTGACCTCTAGACCAGTGGTCGGCAAACTCATTAGTCAACAGAGCCAAATATCAACAGTACAACGATTGAAATTTCTCTTGAGAGCCAAATTTTTTAAACTTAAACTATATAGGTAGGTACATTGTTGTTGTTGTTGTTGTTTAAATATATTTTATTGATTTTTTACAGAGAGGAAGGGAGAGATAGAGAGTTAGAAACATCGATCAACTGCCTCCTGCACACCCCCCACAGGGGATGTGCCGGCAACCAAGGTACATGCCCTTGACCGGAATCGAACCTGGGACCTTTCAGTCTGCAGGCTGACGCTCTATCCACTGAGCCAAACTGGTTTCGGCGGTACATTGTTATTAACTTAATTAGGGTACTCCTAAGGCTTAGGAAGAGCCACACTCAAGGGGCCAAAGAGCCGCATGTGGCTCGCGAGCCGCAGTTTGCCGGCCACTGCTCTAGACTATGAGCTCCTTAAGGTCAGGACATGAACCCTTTGCCCTCCGTATTGCCCAGTGCAGGACAGGCACACGGTAAATGCTCAGTGCACACCCTAACAGATGTGAGAGCAAGGGAGGCCCAGGATGGTGTGGCTGCTCCAACAGCTGCACTACCTCAGATGCTTCGGAAGGGGACAGTATGAGAGAATCAAGGTCTGGGCAGGACTGAGGGGAAGGTACCACTTCCCTGCTTGTGAAAACATCTTAAGCAACTTCAATGTGAGCTTTCGTCTACTCTTCCCTGGTCCCCCTGACACAGGTGACTAGGAGGCTGATCCAGCCACACGCCACTGCCAAGCCAGGAGCAGGGAAGCCTCAGCCAGAGGCCTCAACAGAGCCAAAGTGAGCACTACGCTCTTCACAGCTGGAGACCCAGAGGTCCGGAGAAATGAGCCGACGGACCTAAAGGCTCAGCTTGGTAAGCGGACAGCACCCACGTATGGCTGAAGGGAAGTGTGATGGTCAGTCTTACACGTCAGCCTGGATAAGTTTTGGCCTCGTTTTTCGAACACAAACCCAGGCATTGCTGGGAAGCTATTTTTCAGATGTGCTTCATAAGGGACTTTATCCTACATAATCTGGGTTTCAATCAATTGAAAGGCCTTAAGAACAGAACTAAAGAAATTCCACCTGTTCATAGCAGCTCTGGTTTGTGCCTGAGATTTCCAGCCGGTCCTTCATGATGGCCAGACCTAGAGATTTCTGACTTGCCTTGCGAGCCCCCACAATCACACATCTATCTCACACTGTTCTGTCTCTCCGATTGAACCCTGACTGGTACAGGAAGGCAGGCTCCTCTCAGAAGATGGGAAGAAAGAGGATGCTTACGGTGGAATTGGTTAGAGAACCTTGCTGTGCATGTTAAAGGCTCGGACTTTTCCTGAAAAGCTAAGGGATCTGAGCAAACAAAGAGCAGAATTAGATCTCCTTTGTGGATTGTCATAAGTCTGTAGGATGGAGAATGAACTGGACTGTCCAGGACCACACAGGAGATGGCACCACAAAAAGGGAGGAAACTTTGCCAGAATCGGTTTGGCTCAGTGGATAGAGCATCAGCCTGCGGACTCAAGGGTCCCGGGTTCCATTCCGGTCAAGGGCATGTACCTTGGTTGCGGGCACATCCCCAGTGGGGAGTGTGCAGGAGGCAGCTGATCGATGTTTCTCTCTCATCGATGTTTCTGGCTCTCTATCCCTCTCCCTTCCTTTCTGTAAAAAGTCAATAAAATATATTTAAAAAAAGAAAAAGCTTTAAAAAAAATAAAAAGGGAGGAAACTGGAGCCCTAATTCACGTGGGAAATGGTGAGATCTTGGGTGGACAAAAGCCCAGCAATGGAAACAGAGAGAAAGGGATGGATTTGAGAGATACCCAAGGTGTTGAGCCTCAAGGAGCTTGGTGACCTACTGGCCTGGGGCTGGAGAAAGAGGGTAGAGAAATCCAAGCTAATTTTCAGGTTAATGGCTCTTTTCATCTCATTGGACTTCAATACTACAAGGCAGCAACTAGAGGTGTCTTCTACCCGCCAGCTGCTTCATCAAAACATGGAGCCAGAGATACGTGTTACCTACCCAGATGCTACATATAGATCCTCCAGCTTGGTAACAGCAACGTGCCTACAAGACACCCTGTTGTGAGCCCTTTGGCTCTTTCAGACTGAACCCTTCAACTGCCCCTGCACAGACGAAGGTAAAAGGCAACATCTGGCAGCACAAAGCCAGAAGAATAGGGCTGGAAAGATCGTGGGTGGGAAGGTGGGAGGTGAGCGTGAGGGCATGGACAGAGCAGCTGTTTCTGCCATTTTCTGGGCCTTGGAATGGACCAACGGCCTAGTGGGAATCTGATAGCCTCTGAGGAAGTGTGAGTGACGGTGAAAAGTACCAGGCCCTTTACAGGAACCCCAGTGACCTGGTGGTAAATGGAGAAGAAGGCAAGAAACCCAAACCACACCAAATCACAACCTTCGTTCTGTTTCCTGTCTGCAAAATGGGCAGAATTACGCCAGCTTCCCACCCACCTCGAGAAAAGGGATAATCAAGCTAGAAAAGATGGGGGAGAAACCGAGTCTGCCTGGGAGAAGGAAGAGACGGAACAGAGGCATTTGTCTTTGGTGACTGTCGAAATGATCTTGAGTGTCTCTATGGCCTAGACATTGTTCATCAACAGTATAACATTTTAGAAGAGGAGAAAAGACAGGAATTGAGAACATTTATTCCTGAGGTTAAATTATTGCTTCCAATAATGGTGAACGAGATCCTAGTAGGCCAACTCTCTTGCCAATAACAACTATAACTTTGGACAAAATATAAAAACCTTTACCTGAAGGTACTGAAAAGCAACCAAAACCAGGTAGAAACTGGAAGGGAGGTTCTCATGGAAGGAAATGGCACTGGCTAAGTTTCCCATTTTTTACAGCTTTTCACCTAAAGGCAGGCCCCATTAGGAGCCAGGCCAGAGAGAAATGGATGTTTCTCTCTCCCACCTCCTTCCCTCCCTCTCTCCCTGCCTCCCTCCTCTCTTCCACTATTTCTGAAAAGCAATGGAAAAAATACCCTGGGAAGGGGGGAGGGGAGAGCAACACTCTACAGGGGAACATAACACTCCAGAGTCTCTACAACACATCACTCATAATGTCAGAGGTACAATCTGAAACACTAGACAATACAGAAATAGAAAAATAAGTTACTTATTCAAAGACAAGGCAACCAATGAGACTGACTTGCTGACCCTGAGATGACCGAGATGTTAAAATTGTAAGTATTTTAAAGAAGCTGAAAGATAAATTTTCAAATATGCTGATGATAAACAAACAAACTGGAAGTCTCATTAGAGAAACAAATTATTTTATGACAGCCAAATGGAATCTACCCCAAAATTAAAATGTATGTCCATACACAAACTTGCACAGAAATGTTCACAGCAGCATAATTCATCATGGCCAAAAAGTAGAAACAACCCAAATAGCCATCATTGACAAATGGATAGCAAAATGTGGTATATCCACACAACAGATTATTATTCAGCCACAAAAATGAAGTTCTAATACATGATACAACATGGATAAACCTTGAAAACATTATGTTAAGTGAAAGATACCAGGACAAAAGACCACATATTGTGATTCCATTTAAATGAAATATCTAGAACAGGTAAATTCAGAGACAGACGATGAATTAGTGGTTGACAGGGGTTGTGGAGGGAAATAGAAAGAATCTGCTAGTGGGTAGTTGTATAGGGTTTTCTTTTTTGGGTGATGAAAATCTTCTAAAATTAAATAATGGTAATGATTGTACAACATTGTGAAAACCCTAAAACCCACTGAATTATACCCTTTAAAATGGTAAATGTTATGCTATGTGAATTATATCTCATTTTTTTAAAATATGCTTTTATTGATTTTTTTTTTTTTTTTTTTTTAGAGAGAGAGAGGAAAAGAGAGGGATAGAGAGATAGAAACATCAATGAGAGAGAAACATTATCAATCAGCTGCCTCCTGCATGCCCCCTACTGGGAATTGAGCCTGCAACCAGGGCATGTCCCCTGACCAGGAATCAAACCCATGACCTCTTGGTTCCTGGGTTGACGCTCAACCGCTGAGCCACTCTGGCTGGGCTATTACTCAATTTTTTAAAAGGTAAAAAAAAAATTATGGGAGACTGGGTGATGAATACAGAGCTCTGTAATATATTTGCAATTTTTCTATAAACCTAAAATTATTCCAAAATATGAAGTTTATTTTAAAATAATACCATTTATAATAGCATCCAAAACATAAGTTCTTAGGAACATAAATTTAACAAAAGATATTCAATACACTAAAAAGTATGTAAGGACACTCAAACAGAGAGATACACCATGTTCATGAAATGTTAAGATGTCAATTCTCCCCAAATTAGGGTGCCCAATTCTCCCAGTTTGCCTGGGACTAAAGGGCTCCCAAGATGGCAAGACTATCATTTTTTTCAATCCTCACCTGAAGATATGCTTATTTTTAGAGAGAAAGAGAGAAACATCGATGTGAGAGAGACATTGATCAGTAGCTTCCCTTACCGCCCCCACTAGGAATCAAACCCACATCCTAGGTATGTGCCCTGACTGGGAATCAAACCTGCAACCTTTGGTATACAGGACAACACTCCAACCAACTGATCCACCGGCTAGGGCAAGACGATAATTTCTTTTTCCTTTTTTTTTTAATTATCACTCAAGGATAGTTTTCCATTGATTTTTTTTAGAGAGAGTGAGAGGGAGGGAGGGAGGGAGAGAGGGAGGAGGAGAGAAAGAGAAACAGCATTGTGAGAGAGACATCAACTGATTGCCTCCTGCACATGCCTCAACCAGGGCCAGGGATTGAGCCTGCAACCCAAGTACGTGCCCTTGATCAGGAATGGAACCTGAGACCCTTGGGCGCATAGATCGATGCTCTAACCACTGTGGATACCAGCCAGGGCAAGATTGTCATTTCTAAAACCAGGGCAGTTCAGGAAAACCACGATGAGTTTTTCATCTAACTTCATATTGATCTACTGCTTCAACACAATCCCAATCAAAATCCCAGCTGGATTACTTTTTTTAAAAGGAATTTTTTTAAAAATATATTTTATCGATCTTTTACAGAGAGGAAGGGAGAGGGATAGAAAGTTAGAAATATTGATGAGAGAGAAACATCGATCAGCTGCCTCCTGAACACTCCCTACTGGGGATGTGCCCGCAACCAAGGTACATGCCCTTGACCAGATTCGAACCTGGGACCTTTTAGTCCGCAGGCCGACGCTCTATCCACTGAGCCAAACTGGTCAGGACCCAGCTGGATTATTTTTTAAGAAACTGATAAGCTGATTCTAAAATGTATATGGAAAAACAGAGAACCTAGAGTAACCAAAACAACTTTTAGGAAGAACAAAGTTGGAAGACTCACAATATTTAATTTCAAGTCTTACTATAAAGTAAAACAGATAGTACAGTATTGGTGAAAGGACAGACTCTAGATCAGCCGTGGGCAAACTACGGCCCGCGGGCCAGATCCGGCCCATTTGAAATGAATAAAACTATTGAAAAAAAAGACCGTACCCTTTTATGTAATGATGTTTACTTTGAATTTATATTAGTTCACACAAACACTCCATCCATGCTTTTGTTCCGGCCCTCCGGTCCAGTTTAAGAACCCATTGTGGCCCTCGAGTCAAAAAGTTTGCCCACCCCTGCTCTAGATCAAAGGAAACAGATCTTGACACAGTCAACTGATTGTCAACAAAGCTGCAAAGGCAATTCAGTGAGAAAGGCTAGTCTTTTTAACAAACTGTCCTTGAACAATTAGACACACATATGAAAAAAATATAAAAAATGAGCTTTAGCCCTAGCTAATTTGGTTCAGTGGACAGAGCATCAGCCTGAAGGGTCCCAGGTTCGATTACAGTCAAGGGCATATGCCTGGGTTGCGCACTCCATCCCCAGTGGGGGGCATGCAGGAGGCTGCCAATCAATTATCTCACCCATCATTGATGTTTCTCTCTCTCTCTCTCTCTCTCTCTCTCTCTCTCTCTCTCTCTCTCTCTCTCCCCCTTCCTCTCTGAAATCACTAAAAATATATATTTTTTAAAACACACAAGACTGCCTGACTGGTGTGGTTCAGTGGTTGAGCACTGACCCATGAACCAAGGTTACCAGTTTGCTTCCCAGTCAGGGCACATGCCCGGGTTGTGGGCTCAATCTCCAGCAGGGAGCGTGCGGGAGGCAGCCAATCAATGTTTCTCTCTTGGCAATGTTTCCATCTCTCTCTCCCCCTCTCTTTCTCTCTCTCTAAAAATCAATAAAAACATTTTTAAAATAAATAAATGGTCCTGACCGGTTTGGCTCAATGGATAGAGCGTCAGCCTGTGGACTGAAGGGTCCCAGGTTCGATTCCAGTCAAGGGCTGTACCTTGGTTGTGGGCACATCCCTAGTAGGGGGTGTGCAGGAGGCAGCTGATTGATGTTTCTCTCTCATCGATGTTTCTAACTCTCTATCCCTCTCCCTTCCTCTCTGTAAAAAATCACTAAAATATTTTTTTAAATAAATAAATGAATAAATAAATAAAACTACAAGATACTACCAGAATAGCTAAAATTAAAAAGACTGAAAATGTCAAATTTTGGCAAACATGTGCAGCAACCAGAACTGTCTCACTTTGTTGATAGGAATGTAAAATGGTACAACCACTCTGGGAAAAGTTTTCATAAAACTAAACATAATCAGTGAGTTAGCAATTCCTCTCCTAGATAAGAACTCAGAAAAATAGAAACATAAAAAAAAACCTTGTACATAAATATTCACAGGAGCTTTATTTATAATAGCCATCTAAGGTGTTCATCTAAGGTAAAATGGATAAACTGTGGTATATTCATAAAATTCTACTCGGCAATAAAAAGGAACTAGTAACACAAGAGAGATGAATCGCAGGGACATGAAGTTGAGTGAAAGAATCCTCACACAAAAGAGTACATACTAATGATTCCATTTACATGAAATTCTTGAACAGGCAAAATTTATAGTTAAAGATAATCAGAAGAGTGCTTACTTGTGAGGGTGGGAGCAGAGGTGACTGGGAAGGAGCAAGAGGAGACTTTCTGGGACAATGATAATGTTCTAAATCCTATTAGGAGTTTGCGTTACACTTATTTATTTATGTACTAGAGGCCCGGTGCATGAGGTGGGGGGCGGTCCCTCAGCCCGGCCTGCACCCTCTCACAATCCGGGACCTCTGGCTCCTAACCACTCACCTGCCTGCCTGCCTGATCGCCCCTAACCGCCTCTGCCTGCCAGCCTGATCACCCCCTAACTGCTCTCCCCTGCTGGCCTAATCGCCCCCTAATTGCTCTCCCCTGACGACCTGATCACCCCCTAACTGCTTGCTCCCCCACGCCAGCCTGACCACCCCTAACTGCTTCCTCCCCTGCCAGCCTGACTGCCCCTAACTGCTTGCTCCCCTGCCAGCCTGACTGCCCTTACTGCTTGCTCCCCTGCTGGCCTGACCACCCCTTACTGCTTGCTCCCCTGCTGGCCTGATTGCCCCTAACCGCCTCTGCCTCAGCCCCTGCCACGGTGGCTTTGTTTAGAAGGAAGTCGGATGTCCAGAAGATGTCTGGTCAACCCAGTCTAATTAACATATTACCCTTTTATTAGTATAGATTTGAAGAATGAATCAAATGGTAACTAATGATTTGTGCATTTCACTAAATGTAAATTTCAACTTAAAAATTCCATTAGCTAGCCCTAACCAGTTTGGCCCAATGGATAGAGCATCAGCCTGCAGACTGAAGGGCCCTGTGTTCAATTCCAGTCAAAGGCACGTACCTCAGTTGCAGGCTTGATCCCTGGCCCTGGTTGGTGCACATACAGGAGGCAACCAATTGATGTGTCTCTCTCACATCAATGTTTCTCTCTGTGTGTCTCTCTCCTCTCTTCCACTCTCTCTAAAAATCAATGGAAAGATATCCTCAGGTGAAGATTAGCAAAACAAACAAAAAATTCCATTGGCCACTAAAACCTACAAAGATGTCCTATTATCATTCAAGGCGGGACCTCAGAAGCAAGACAGAATAGGAGCTGGACCACTCTCTCTCCTCACCATCTCTACACACTTCCCTAAGCCATTCCCTGAGTCACAGAATAAGTCAGACAACATTTAAGACATTTGCCCAACTCTTGTACAATCAGGCACCCATACCCTTGAGCTGTTCCTCTCTCACACCAGATCGCAGACTAGATTCTGCAGTCAGTCATTTACACCTAGCATAAATTAGTGACTGGCCTCTAGTCTTCAAAGGCACTTGCAATTTTACCATAATATCTCTGTGTGCTCAGAAATGTTTCAGGCCCTAATCGGTTTGGCTCAGTGGATATAGCGTTGGCCTGAGGACTCAAGGGTCCCAGGTTCGATTCCGGTCAAGGGCATGTACCTTGGTGTGGGCACATACCCAGTAGGGGGTGTGCAGGAGGCAGCTGATCAATGTTTCTCTCTCATTGATGTTTCTAACTCTCTATCCCTCTCCCTTCCTCTCTGTAGAAAATCAATAAAATATATTTAAAAAAAAGAAAAGAAAAGAAAAGAAATGTTTCAGGAAGCAGGGAGAAGGGTCATGAGGGGAGGTGGGAAGATTCTCACATTAGCTGCCCCTCACCAGCCTGACCTGCCAGATCTGTATTTACCCACTCCCCAAGCACACACCAGGGAACTCTGGCCCAACTCAATCAGAGGCAGAACCCGCCCACACAGGTCACTGTGGGATGGAGAAGACTGTGAACCTAGCCTCCCACTCAACTATCCCTCTGCAACTGAATATGGAGGAGACAAACAGTCCATGAAAGATACATCGAAACACCTAGAACAGTGTCTGGCACATGAGTGAATGAATGAAGCAAATGTTGTAAAAGAGCCACAGACATTCTCATTCAATGATGGGATTAGAATGTGGCTACCTCAGCTATAAATGTCAGGAGAAGGGAACAAACTTGCTTGGCCAAGTGGCCTTCCCCCTCCTTACCCCAGGAAGCCGTCATTAATCTTTCATCTACCTGGTAGGTGTGGGCCCGGAGTAACAATTGATTCACCCAAACAAATCCGGGTGTCCTCCACCCCTACCACCTGCGGTTCAGCTAGGTAAACAGATGTCTTCCTCCAGCTCTCGGCTCACCTCTCTCATCTGCTCATGTCATTTGCTAATTTAAAAAGAAAGAAATGAAAGAAGGAAACACGTGAGGACTAGAGCACAAAAAGAGAATTAGTTTGTTAAAGATCCTATGCTGTACACCTGAAACTAATACAAAATAATACTGAATGTCAACTGTAAGTGAAAAATAAAATTTTAAAAATATACATCCTATGTCCCTCTGTCTAGGGAAATGCCCTCGGCCTGGGAAATACCTTCTCATCAGAGGGAAGCCGAGGTAGAGAAAGTGAAGGGGGGAGGGAAAGAAAGGGCACAAAACATGGATAAAACAAACCCCTTCAGGCCTTAACTTCAGGTCTGCATCTGGGCTCCGGTCACTTCTGCCTGCTTGGCCACGGCACTCCCTCAGCATTTCTTATGAGGCCCCGTAAGTCCCAGGTCCAAAAGCCCAGGAGGACCCAGGGGGGCACGGTGAGCTTACAATGCTCATGGCCTTACCTCTTTCCCTGCCAGCTGGCTGGCACTATTCCCTAGGCCCAAATACTTGTATGTAGGAGAAGTGAGCCTTAAAAACAAACAAACAGCCCTAACCGGTTTGGCTCAGTGGATAGAGCTTCGGCCTATGGACTGAAGGGTCCCAGGTTCAATTCTCGGTCAAGGGCATGTACCTTGGTTGGGGGCACATCCTCGGTAGGGAGTGTGCAGGAGGCAGCTGAATTGATGTTTCTCTCTCATCAGTGTTTCTAATTCTCTATCCCTTTCCCTTTCTCTCTGTAAAAAATCAATAAAATATATTTAAAAAACAAACAAACAATAAAAACCTACAGCCCTAGCTGGTTTGGCTCAGTGGATAGAGCGTCGGCCTGGGGACTGAAGGGTCCCGGATTTAATTTCGGTCAAGGGCACATGCCCGGGTTGCCAGCTTGCTCTCCAGTGGCGGGCATGCAGCAGGCAAGGTGATCAATGATTCTCTCTCATCATTGATGTCCCTCTCTCTCTCCCTCTCCCTTCCTCTCTGAAATCAATAAAAATATCTTAAAAAAAAAAAACAAACTACAGCAAAGAGACCAAACTGATCTAACCAAATTGGTCCTTTGTATTTTTTTCTAGTTTTGCTGGTTCCCACAAAGTAACAAGTACAGTGTGAAGCCCCCAGCAGTGCACCGCAGCTCTTCCCTTGCCTCCCCGAAGCCGGATTCAGGAAAGCAAGCCAACTGCAACTCCCAGCTCCTGGGGGGCAAGGCAGCTCCCCCTGCCTTCACCACCTTCCAAGGCTGCCTTGATGCCTCCTCTCCTCTCACCTGAGCCAAGGACCCCACGTTAGATTCTATTCAAACAACCTCCCCCCATATGAATCCACTAACTGGCATTAAATAAGATCTTTCCCCATTTGCCGCCTCAAAATGTCCCAAAAGGTGGTTTTGTACAAATTCCAGCTAAATGTCTTCATTCTTTTTTTTTTTTTAATATATTTTATTGATTCTTTACAGAGAGGAAAGGAGAGAGATAGAGAGTTAGAAACATCGATGAGAGAGAAACATCGATTAGCTGCCTCCTGCACATCTCCTACTGGGGATGTGCCCGCAACCCAGGTACATGCCCTTGACCGGAATCGAACCTGGGACCCTTCAGTCTGCAGGCTGACGCTCTATCCACTGAGCCAAACCGGTTTCGGCTAAATGTCTTCATTCTTATCAGGATTCTATTAAAAACCTCAACATCACTTCTGCCAAGAGACCCAAGTCGGGGATGATGGCCCCGTGTAAAGACCACTGCATTGCACTCTCCATAGGACACAGTGTCCACTAGGTCCTGAGTGATGCAACGAGGCAGCATGCCTCGTGGTGGAGAATCAGAGCACCTGGTGATGTGTTCACTTTGTCCACTGCCTCTTTCAGGTGGCAGCTAACCCGGGCCGGCCCAGGAACCAGCATTCACCACTGCTCACTGGACCCCGGGTAGTAAGCATCTTGGCTGCCTCTGGCTTAGCACAAGCCCTCTCTATTTCACCCTCAGGTCTAGACCCCGACTCCACCCACCCCCTTTCTGCAATAGGCTCTATGCTCACCCTTCAAAAGGGGGTGGGGGAACCAGAGAATGCAACCGCTAATTCAAACCAGAAAAACCCAGGACACAGAACTGAAAAGGGTTTTTCATCCACCCTTCCCCTGTGAGAATTTCGGCTTTCAGAGCCAAAAACCTATTTTCTTCACTCACTCCTGCAAGTAAAAGGAGATGAAATGCGTGTATGTGGCTTTGCAAATGAGCTCTTTTTTGCTCTTAAGGGAAGAAAAAGGGTGTGTGTGTGGGGGGGGGGGGGGGTACCAGACAGAATGATAATGCATGGAGGTGACAAGCCAAGGTTTAACCTCACTGACCTGGGATGCAGAGACATCATCTCTGACAGGTGATGCACAACATCTTGCTCTCCCGTTTCTTTATCCCTGGGGACCAAAACACATGTTTTCTATTTGCTGCTCCTCCTCTGAGGAGGATTTATGGACTGAGACAGAGCGGGGTTCCTTGGTATGAGTCAAAATCCAGGGCTGGAACAACTGGTCACTTGTCAACAGCACACCATCAAATCGCCGTCACAGCCCCACATACATGCAGACAGACAGAACCAGGCTGTTACCGGGAGCTGACAGCCCCCCTGAGTGTAGTGGCCGGTGCCAGAGAACACTCACTCCGGGCTGCAGTGGTTTAGTTTCTCAAATGAGAAGCTATGTCACACAGGCAAAAGCTGCTGCCTGTCTTCAAACAAGTGGGCTCTCTGAAAAGGCTGGAAAGGAGGAATTCTATTTAGCCGATGGTATGTGTCCACAGCGCCATTTGTCATTTCTTTTACCCAAGCAGTTAACGACCCCAAACCTTCCGCGAGGCCCTGATCCAACACCGCCACACCACCCAACACAGCAGAATACGAAAACCACACACTGCTCCAAGTCTGCAATTGAAAAAATAAATAAAAGCAGCCGGTTCAGAACCGGTAGATTCTGGCCAACCCCTAGGGCTCCCCTTCTAAGCGCCCCCATGGAGCAGAGACAGAGGCCCCTATCTCCTGACCAAGCCTCTGGCTCCCGAGCACAAAGCCTGTCTCCCCAAAGCATCACTTTTCTAAGTAGAAAGTTCCTTCGGCCAGGAACCTGCGCGCTCCACTGGCTGGAAGACTCGAGCAATGGAGGCCTCCTGGAGTTGGCCTGGCGTGTCCCGGGGGCTGGGACCGCTCGGGGCGTCAGGGTCCCAACTGGAGGGAATGCTCGGAGGAGAGCCCTCCTCCAGCCACCCGCCTGTTTTCTCATCCCCTCACCCGCCCCGCCGCCGCCCCCTCCAAGCTGAGCCGGGGAAACCAGGGCTGGGTCTCCGCCGCCCGCGCGGGCGCCCCTCCCTCCAGCCCCGCACTCACCCAGCGCCCTGATGAGGAAGCCGCGGGGCGGGCGCAGCGCCCGGCGGCACCAGGCGTCGCGCAGCACCTGCAGGCTTTGGGGGGGCGCGTGCACCAGCAGCACCCCTCGGCGCAGCCAGCCCTGGAAGGCCAGCCGCGAGGCGGCGCGCGCCAGCCGCGAGTTCCAGAAGCAGCGCGCGTTGGCGCGGCGAAAGGCGCGGAACACCGCGTGCCCGCCGGGGTCCTCCGCGACCCCCGCCGCCTCCGGCGTCTCCAACCGGCTGAGCACCAGTGCCAGCGACCCCGGTGCCAGCTGCACCGGCCGGGCCATGCTGCGCGGACGGCCGTGACCCCCCGCCTGGCACAGCGGCGGGCGCGGCGGGCGCAGGGCACTGGCGGCCCGGGCGCCGCACGCCCGGCGGGAGCGATCGGCTGACTGCGCGCGGCGCGGGCTGTCCGGGGAACCGGACTCCAGGGGGCGGGGTCAGCGGGGCTCCGAGGGCCGGGGGTGGGGCGGGACGCGCGGCCCTGGGGCCGGCCGCTGCTCTCACCCGCGAGGGGCTCTGTAAGAGTTTCCAAGTGCCCAGTTACCAGCTCACTCTCCACATCCCATTCTGGCTCTGCCCGCCCCGCCCCGGCGACTCCCCTCGCTCCAGTGGGCCTGCCCGGGGGCTTCCCCAAGTCCTCGGGGAGCCCTGCAGCCCCTAGAGAGCCGAGCCGCCTCCCACCGCGGCGCTGGCTGCACGGCCGGCCAGGGATCCCCAAAGCCGCGAGGGCCGGCTGGCCGCCCTGGCTTGTTGTCGCCCCCAGTGAGAGGGGCCACAAGGGACAGGCAGCCTGGAGGTGTCAAGAGCCTCGCTCATGCCGGAAACCCAGGTTTGAATCTGTCGGCTCCTAACCTGTTTAGACAGTTTACTTCCCCTCCCTCTGAGCTTCAGCTTATTGTCCTATAAAATAAGGCGCTGGGCCCCGGCGTGGCTCCGTGGACCGTAGCCGTATGAACCAGAAGGTCACAGTTCGGTGGGCCGGTTGGGGCTCCATCCCCAATGTGGGCGTGCAGGGGGCAGCAGATCAATGATCCTCTCTCATTGTTGATGTTTCTCTCTCCCTCCCTCTCCCTTCCTTTCTGAAATCAATAAAAATATTTTTTAAAAAAAGAGTTGGGACTCTCAGGACTTTTTCACCCGTGACTTTCTGAGGTTCTGGGATCTGGCCCCGCCCTGGGACATTGAAGTGATAAGAGATGTAAAGGGTCCCAGAGTGCCGCCCAGTAGCGCTGCGCAGTGATGAAGTCCGTGGGATTCCGCCCTGGGTTGGGTCGGGGGATAGGACTGGACTGAGACTCCGACTTGCCCCCCGTGTAACGGGAGAAGGAACTGGTGATCTGTCATAGAACAGTAGCCACTGCCTCCCAGGAGTGAGGGACAATGCAGATGGGGAGGACAGAGGCACTGGGAGAGGGCTCCCCCAAGAAGGAATGGGAAAGTGAAGCACGGTAGCAACCACGCTTGGGTGGGAATTGCTGTTTAATATTTTAACCCTGCTGACTTGGCTTCTGTCATTATTTGCTTGCTAAAACAATACAAAAGTTATTTTGATTTTCTGAACTATATAAATCATCCCATTCCATTGAATACCCCATTGGTTGTGGTCATACTGGTTTTAGAAAACACGTTCCTCTGTACCTGGAGACCAGGACTGCACAATTACTCTAAATTGCTTCAGTGGCTCCAGATAATATGTTCCTGTCAACTCAGTGGTCCCAAGACTCAAAACTATAACTGATCTTTATAGATAACTAATCGGCTCAATCTAGCTTCTGTAACAAACTGCTTTTTTGCAAACCAGGCTCTTCATTCCAAACCCCGAGATGTCATCAATACCTTTGTGATTTTTGCCTATATAAATCTGGTGTTGCGGCCATCTTATCACTACGAGATTTGGAGAGCATTGCCTTCTCGTAGTCCCAGCTTTGAAATAAATGTGACTCCTTAATTCGACTTCTTTTTAAAAACAAAAAAAATATTTTATTGATTTTTTTACAGAGAGGAAGGGAGAGAAATAGTTAGAAACATCGATGAGAGAGAAACATCCATCAGCTGCCTCCTGCACACCCCCCACCGGGGATGTGCCCACAACCAAGGCACATGCCCTTGGCCGGAATCAAACCTGGGACCATTCAGTCCGCAGGCCGACGCTCTATCCACTGAGCCAAACCGGTTAGGGCCTTCATTCGACTTCTTGAGGCGTCCTTGTGTGATTCGGGGGGCACATTACAACACAAGGAGGGGAAGGGCATTACTACCACTAGAAATGGGCAGTGTAAGAGGGAACAGAAGTGCTTGGCAAGACCTGGGCCTCATTCCAGACTCCCCACTCCCTCACTTCACCCATCATCAGTAACAACTACTGGGACCATCTATAACTGTCCCTAGTAACCATCACAATAAATGATGGATGGTGATATCACATAGCAATCACTCGCATTTATCGAACACTCTCTCTATATTGGGGCGCTAACGTCACAGCTCTGCATTCATTGCTATTCGCATGCACGTGTTACAGATAAGGAAACTACAGCTCGGTTAGATTAAGATGTGTTTCCCAGTCACGGACATAGTAAGAAATGGAGTCAGACCACTGCCAGGTCAGGGTTCCCTGTGACTAAATTTTCAGTTCTGATTAGCGTACAAGCCTGAGACAATACCCTCCCATCTGAACTCTGACTCTAAGATGGATGGATGGATGAAGACAGCTGAGAGTCCAAATGAAGTAACCTCCTTTACCTGTGCAGCCTCAGGGAGAACAAAGTTCCTCCCCGAGTTCTGTGTCATCATGGGGCACTATGACTTTGAACTCCGTGGGTCTAGCACCCAGGACCGGGCCTTTTCCATCGTAATCATGACGATGATGATTCCCATTTACTCACAGCTCCCTCTGTGCCTGGAACTGCACAGAGGGTTTTTTTTACACGTGTGATCTAATTTCATTCTCAAAATTAACTCTCTGAAAGGAGGAATATGATCAAGCCCCATCTTTCACGAAAAAAACAAAAGTTTAGAAAGTTGCGGCCGCTCGTCCGAGAACAAAGCTCGTAGATGGTGAGTGCAGATCCCAGCGTCTCCTTGCCCACACGCCTGGCTAGAGGGGGAAGCCAGACGGCCTTCATTCTGACTCACTGGACCTGTATCTGATGTGAAAATTTGTCCTGAGCTGCATTCTCTCTTCCAAGAATTTGAACTGGAAATGCTCAACCAGGCCCTTATTAGCAGGGCCTGTGGCTGCAAGGATGCCCCAAGGTAGACCCAGATGTGAAATCTCACGGCCTGATATCATGAGATAGAGATTTCAGAGGTGCGAAATGTCCCTTATTTTATTTACGCTAGTCCAATTAACAAAGAAGGGAGAAAGAATGTAAAGAGAAAAATTTTAAACTGTACAGCGTTAGTTTTCCCAAAGGATCAGCTACTCAACCCCCACAATTCTCAAACTCCTATAAAATGGAACATATCTTTTTTAAAAAATATATTTTATTGATTTTTTACAGAGAGGAAGGCAGAGGGATAGAGAGTTAGAAACACCGATCAGCTGCCTCCTGCACACCCCCTATTGGGGATGTGCCTGCAACCAAGGTACATGCCCTTGACTGGAATCGAACCCGGGACCCTTTGGTCCTCAGGCCGACGCGCTATCCCCTGAGCCAAACCGGTTAGGGACATATCTTAAATGTTAAAACTACAGGCCCTGGCCGGGTAGCTCAGTTGGTTAGAGCATTATCCTGACACATCGAGGTTGTGGGTTTGATCTCTGGTCAGGGCACATATAAAGAAGCAACTAATGAATGCATAAATAGGTGAAAGGACAACAAATCGCTGTCTCTCTCTCTCTCTCTCTCTCTCTCTCTCTCTCTCTCTCTCTTTCAAATCAATTTAAAAATGTACAACTTAGCCCTAACTGGTTTGGCTCAGTGGATAGAGCGTCAGCCTGCGGACTGAAAGGTCCCAGGTTCGATCCCCATCAAGGCATATCCCGGGTAGGAGGTGTGCAGGAAGCAGCTGATCAATGTGTCTCTCATTAATGTTTCTAACTCTCTCTCTTCCTCTCTGTAAAAAAAAAATCAATAAAATATACATATTTTAAAAATGCACAACTTAAAAAAGAAAAGAAAGAGCAACCCTAGTCAGTTTATCTCAGTGGATAGAGCACGGGCCAAAGGACTGAAGGGTCCTGGGTTTGATTCCAGTCAAGGACACGTACCTCCGCTGCAGACTCTATCCCCCGTCCTGAGTTGGGGTGTGTGCGGGAGGCAACCAATCAATGTGTTTCTCTCACATCAATGTTTGATGTTTCTCTCTCTGTATCTCTCTGCCTCTCTTCCACTCTCTCTAAAAATAAATGGAAAAATACTCTCAAGTGAGGATTAACAAAAAGAAAAAAAGAAAGAGAGAAAGAAAGGAAGGAAGGAAGGAAGGAAGGAAGGAAGGAAGGAAGGAAGAAAGAAAGAAAGAAAGAAAGAAAGAAAGAAAGAAAGAAAGAAAGAAAGAAAGAAAGAAAGAAAGAAAGAAAACTATAGCTTCCAACTCTGCCTGTATCATATAGCAAAACTAGACAAATGGAACTTCTCAAGAGCCTTCCATCTTGTGGCTCCTGCAGACCAGACCACAAACATTCATTCTCCACTTAAAAGGCACAGAGTAGTCAAAATTAACTAAAAATTCTCAGGATAGAGGGATTTTTTAAATTTTACATTTTCAGTGGACTCTATGCCTGAGAAAGGACAACGTAACTCTAACACTATATACAAATCTAAGCTGCATGCTAAGCAGTCATTAAAAAGATGCATAGAGCCCGGCCAGTGTGGTTCAGTGGTTGAGCATCAACCCAGGATGTCACCGGTTCGATTCCCTGTCAGGGCACATGACTGGGTTGCAGCTGGATTCCCAGTTAGGGGCATGCAGGAGGCAGCCGATTGATGATGTTTCTTTCTCATCAGTGTTTCTATCTCTCTCTCCCTCTCCCTTCCTGTCTCTCTAAAATCAATAAAAACATATTTTTAAAAAGATGGATAGAACTTTATATGCTTATCTAAGGCAATATCCCAAATAAATTTTAGTAAAAAGTAAATAGAATAGTAGGTCTAGTGTACGCTAGACCAGCTACTGTTAAAAAAGAAAAAATGGGCACATATATGCATGTGTATCTGGGAAATCTCCAGGAAATACATTACAAGCTGCTGATGCCCTGGCCGGTAAGGCTCAGTTAAGCTTCGTCCCAGGCACGGAGAGGTTCCTGGTTTAATTCCTGGTTGGGGGCGGGGGGGTGTCCAGGCTCAATCCCCAGTGGGAGCCCTGCAGGAGGCAGCCAAGGATGTTTCTCTCTCTCCCTCTCCTTTCCTCTCTCTCTCTCTAGAATCAAACTTTTTTTTTTAAAGTTGGTGATAACAATGATTAGCTCTAGAGAGAGGAACAGGGAACAGGGTAAGGGAAGCTTTTTTTCACTGTGTATTAATTACCATATATAAATACTTTTTCAAAAAATACTTCCAGAAATTTATATCAGGACATTAAAAGATTATCTCTGGTCATTTTGACAAATGGAATTTTTTAAAAATATATTTTATTGACTTTTTACAGAGAGGAAAGGAGAGAGATAGAGAGTTAGAAACATCGATCAGCTGCCTCCTGCACACGCCCCACTGGGGATGTGCCCACAATCAAGGTACATGCCCTTGGCCGGAATCGAACCTGGGACCTTTCACTCTGCAGGCCAACACTCTATCCACTGAACCAAACCAGTTAAGATAACAAATGGAAATTTTGAAGACTGTTAATTTTATTCCGTCAGGAGTAAATAATTGCTAACAATTTACTTCACTTTTCTCCTCTCCTATTTCCAGAGGATCCTTCTCTTGTCCACCTTATCAAGCCTGAAATCCCTGCCCAGATAAACCCACTTTAGGAAAGACCATGTCTCCACAGTAACTGTTAAGGCACATACAATGCCTCTCCCATGATCACATTTTTGTGAAGATGCATTTAGCTCATCCAACTTGCTGTTGACTTCGAAAGTACAGTGGCCTTTCCTGGGACAGGACACAGAGCTTTTGGCTTGGGACTGTTGAGGAAGATGAACATGGCTTGCCCTAAAGCGGAGGGAATGGGAAGCTAGTGCCTTTCGTTGAACAGAGGAGTGGCACTAGTAGGAGGCCCCTTTCCCAAGAGTAGCCCTTATGGAGGAATACTTGCTGATGCTTGTGGAGGCCAGGCCAAGGGGTCAGCCTTGAGAACACAGTGAAAGGGTCTCTGAAGCAGCATGGTCCTTACACCAGCACAGCGCTTCGGAGCTTGGTAGTCAGTGGAGGTGGAGGAGCAGCCCTCGACATCAGTCCTGTGTGGCAGTATATGCCAACGTAACTATAATGAGCTTCCCAGGAAAAGGCCAGGCACCTTCTGCATACCGTGCACAACCCCAAGCTTGTTGTTGTTGACAACTCCAAGGAGTAGACTCCCCAAAACATGGTCAAGATTCAATCTTTGGTCAACTCTGGCAACTGGAACCTGGAGTTTGATTTTTCAAAAAATATTTGTATTGATTTCAGAGAGGAAAGGAGAGGGAGCGAGAAATAGAAACATCAATGATGAGAGAGAGTGATTGATCAGCTGCCTCCTGCACGCCCCCTACTGGGGATTGAGCCCCCAACCAGGGCATGTGCCCTGACTGGGAATGGAAACTGCAATCTCCAGGTTCACAGGTTGGCGCTCAACCACTGAGCCATACCGGCTGGATTGAGTTTGATTTGATTTTATTTAGAAACCTGGACCTGACAGAGAACAAATTCATACCTACTGCGGTATAATTGCGAGAGAAGGTGAACTAGAGCGTTTGATGCCCACATCTGCCTGATGTGTGTCCCAAGCAGAGCATTCAAAGCTCTTCACACCCTGACTCCAGCCTGTCTTTCTAGCTTCACCTCCGTTTCCATCCATGCCCTCCTTCTTTAACCCAGCCAAGAGTCTATGCTGCAGCAACGCACAATCACACACCTTCCCAAGAAGATGCCTTTGCTCACACTCTTCCCTCTGTCTGGAAGGCCTTTTCCTCCTTCTACCAGGTGCCACCCCGCAAAGCCCCGCTCATAACACCTGTGACACATCCAGCAAGATTCCATCTGTTCTTGGAGCACATGGTTAACACCTGTGTTAAGGGCTATAATATTTAGTTACTGGTCTCATCAGACAACCTGAGATTTCTGGAGGGCCAGGCCCTTGCCTGACTCATCTCTGTGACCCCGCACGTAGCCCAGTGTCTGGGCCATCAATTCATTCCACCTAAATCAAAACTAATTCAGCTCGTGCTTGATCGAGGATAACCGTGCTCTTGCTGCTTTCTCACTAGCCTGGTCTCACTACACACAAACACATTTCTAGTTTGAGGGTAAATCACAAGGAAAACCTGGGTGTCCAACAGTTAATGCCCAGGGCTGCCGGGGTCCAGCCCCAGCAGGTCCAGGGGTCCCCAAAGGTGTGGACGGAGTCGGCGAAGAAGGAATGACATGGAGACAGCGTTCAGTTGATCAGCAGCCTAGCCAGGATCTCCAGCCAAGTTCTGGTCTTGATCTCCAGAGAGGCTCTGCTTCGGATCTCCAGCGAGGTTCTGTAGCCATGTTCCCTCGCTAGGTTCTCCAGCCAGGTTCTGTCCAGGCTCTCCAGTCAGGTTCAGTGTCCAGGTTCCAGTCAGGTTCTCCTGCCAATCTCTGTAGTCAGGTTCAGTCCAGGATCCCTTGCCATGTTCTCCCGCTAGGCTCTGTCTCTAGGCTCCGAGGCCAGTCCCTCTCCAGGATCCTCCGGCATGCTCTCTCCAGCAAAGTTCTTCTGTCTCCAGGCTCCGTGTAGGTTCTGTCTTCTTGATTCTGTTCTAAGTTCTGAGTCTTTCTGTCTTGTTACAACTGTATTTATACCAGTTGATTCAGTCCTATCAATCTCTATTACAAAGGTTAGGGCGTTTCTTATCTCCATTCCAGGGAGAAAAGATTATGTAGTTTAAGCATGATTGTTCGTAGTTAAAGGGATTAATTACCCGCCTGGCACTTAGTTGAGGGGTTTTATTCCCTCCCTAACTTCAGGGGAAAATCCCTACCTGGGGATTCAACCTTTCTCGGAGAGGTGACTTTGGTTAAAACACAGCGCCAAGAAGGTGAGCAAACATATTAAGAAAAGTATGCCATATATGCCAGGTCCCTTGAAACAGCAAGGATGGACCGGCTCCTGGCACAGGGCAAAGTCTCAAGGCCTCACACATCCGGGCGTCTGGAATTCAGTGACTTCTCTGGAGTCTGTTTACAACATACCTGTTATCCTGAGGGTCCCATTTGGATTAACCACCTCGAAGTTTTCTCCACACCAGGTTCGTGGGGCTGAAGTTCCTAGGCTTTTAACTCAGAAAAATCAAGCCTTGACACTTCAGGCAGATTTAGAAAGCATTTCCTATTTGGAGTCTCTTTATTATGATAATTTCCACTTCTACAGCACCATTCTTCCCTTTACCAGAAAAAGAGGGGGTGGGGGGGGAGCCTTGGAGACTTTTGTTTCTATTTCTCAAAGGAAAATGTGAAGTTTTGCTAAGCAACTGTGTTGACTCAAAGGGCAGAGAAAAGGAGGTGGGGGCATTTAATGCCATTTTTAAAAAACACCATTACTTTCTTTATTCTAGCTGCTTTACCTTCGCTAAGACTCTGGACCACAGTAGCTTCCTCTGGAAAATGAGAGTAAAAATACTCAGCTGACCTGAAGGATGTCTTAGGGTCCCTTCCAGGTTCAGGATTCTACAGCTCCACGTTCACACCCAAAGACAGAGAGCAGAAACCGCACCTATTCTAAACAGTCATTGAACCCAATGAGGTACTGAGAGATGCAAAACCAGAGCCCGAGAATAGCTACCCCACAGCCGATTCTGGTTTGCCTTTAAACAATTCACTTTACCTTTCCAATGGCAAGAGGCCAGCAAAGAAAGTAGTATTGGAGAAAAAAAGGTTCTTAGCCTGGAATACTAAAAGGCTAGGAAAACGAGAAATCCCATGGTTCTGATGTGAGAAATGTTAAAGAAAAATTATTCTGACATTTGTTGAAATGGCTAGGAAGACTTTATTCAAGATTATTGCAAAGCCTAGCGCTGGCTGGTGTGGCTTAGTTGGTTAGGGCATCGTTCCATACACGGGAAAGTAGCAAGGTGGCAGGTTTGATTCCTGGTCTGGGCACATGCCAGTGGTTGATTAGTGTTTCTCTCTCTTCCTCTCCCTTCTCTCTTTAAAATCAATAAAAACATGTTTTAAAAAAAACAACATTTAAAACATCCCACACTCCCATTTTTGTTTGGGAAGTAAGAAACTGGGATAAGGATAGTAACAAATTATTTCTAGATTGTGGGATTACAAGCAATTTTTATTTCTTCGAGTTTCTCTATACTTCCCAAAAATTGTATAGTACAAAAAGGCCTCAATAACTTTTGGTTTGAAAGACGTTAAGGCAGCTGGCTCTCCTGCCCTGGGACCATCAGAGCCAATAAGCTTTCCAGCCAGAATGAAGAGACTCCTCCGCTCACTTCCCCATTAAACTCGGGTCAGAGGGCAGCTCTCACAGCTGGAAAAATTCACTTCCTGAAGGAAAGCGGGAGCGCCAGCCTGTCAAGAAGGTGTGCAGCTAAGTGCCCTGGAGCCAGGCAAGTCAGCAACATTCTTATTATTTGAAACATGGAAAATCGGGTTGACTCTTCCCTAGGAGACCCCCCACCCACCGCCAAAAGAGAATCAAGTGCGGAGGCCTGAGGCAAGATGCCAGGACCAGTGTCAGGATTTTAAAGGAGAAACCACTGCTCGTCAGTTTTATTACAGCCAAGGGTGTAAAGCTGGGCCTCCTGTCCCACTATTTACATGCAAATCCGATTTTTAAAAGTGAGTTGGCCCAGCTCCAGGAGCCGAGATCTCACAGGAACTCTGCTTCCAGCAAGGCCCTGCCTTCCAGCTACAATCTCTCCGCTGCTTTCTCCAGAGGGAAGACATTCTCAGGCACCTCCCTCACACACTGAAATTCTCATGGATCGGGAAACTGTCCCCTTCCCTCTTCTCACAATCTACCTGTAACCAGTTGTTGTAGCTTCTTAACAGCAGGAATGCAGGTTTGCCTCTTAGTCATCCATATGTGCGCTCTAGGATGCCGCCCACAGCGCGGCTCAAAAGCAAAAGAACGGCTCCCAGAGGAGGGCTAGCCCTTCAAGTTGGTACCAACACCCCTGGTTAAGTACTAACCCGACGTAGTTCATTCCGTTTTTCTATGCTTCTACAGAGGATCCAGATAAAATATGAGACTTTGTAGAGGTAACTATAATACAACAATAATAAATACTTACTGGGCCTCGGGTACTGCTTTTGAAGCATAGTAACCTCCTTCTTGTATAAAACTGCTGTTTGGAACTCTCTGCTGTTGTTAGATAGTCCCTAGTCCTGTAAACTCTATCATTATAAACTCTGTCACTTTAAGACAGTTTGTTATTCTATAAAATGACTTTGTTTTTAGTTCAAATAATAGAAAAAGATAAACTTATCTGTCTGACTTTGCAAGCTAGCCACCCAATGTAGTAGACTAAAATAGACTAATACTGATAATTCCCAGTACTAACTCATTATGTATTCAAGGTTACAACTGTCTGTAACCAATAACCCACACAGAGTTCTTTGTGAAACCTGCAAACAAAGAGGCTCAAAAAGTATAAATACGGGAAACTTCCTGTATGTGGGGTTCAGAATTTGCCAGAGGTAATCTGCTCTGAACCTGCGCACAATAAAGATGGCTCCTAACTAATTGGCTCATTAGGCGTCTTGTCCAGCTCGCTGATTTGCGATACAACCCTTTGAGTAACAAAGAAAAAGATTCGAAGATAAAGGAAGCATTTCCATTAGTCAAACAGCTTACAAGCTAGTGTTTTCCAACACCTCAGAGCCTTCATAGCAAATTCATGACAAGAAAACAAAGCAGGGGAGGAGAGCATTCCTTCAGTTCACAGAGACCCAGAGGCATGTCCATCCCTGCCATGGGAAGCGTGGGCCTGCGAGCGGCTTTAGGGGCGTCTTGAGGCGTCAGCAACAGGGCAGAAGACATCCAGACCAGAATCAAGATCTACCAGGCCACCCCTTTGACAGCCACTCTCCCAACCGAACCAGACCAGGAACTGTTGGCAGAACTACCTGGACTTCCATCGCTGTGAGAAGGCAGTGACTGCTAAAGGGGGCGATGTCTCCATGTGCCAATGGTACCAGCATGTGTACAAGTCCCTTTGCCCCATATCCTGGGTTTGGCCTAGGATGACTGCCAGGCAGAAGGCACGTTTCTTGGGGAGACTGGAAATGGCTGCACCCCACCTGTCCTCTGTCCTCCATCCTTCTCCCAGGGGGGTGAAGGGGGACCTGGGTACTTCCCAGGCTAGGATCCTGAATCGTGGCTTAACTAATAATAAAAATACTTGTTGGAAAGTATATAAAGAAATGTGGACCTTATGTGGATCCCAATTTGAACAAACCAAATGTAAAACAATTTATTAAAAACGTGAACATTGCCCAGCTGGTGTGGCTCAGTGGTTGAGTGTCGACCTATGAACTAGGAAGTCACAGTCGGGGCACATGCCTGGGTTGATCTCTAGTGTGGGGCATGCAGAAGGCAGCCAGCCACCTGATAATTCTCTTTCATCATTGATGTTTCTATCTCTCTCCCTCTCCCTTCCTTTTTGAAATCAATTTTTAAAAATATAAAAAAACAAACAAACATGAACATTGACTGAATATTTAATTCAGTCAATGAATCAAATATTTATTGACTGAATCAAAATTGAAAAAACAAAGGAATACATGAAATATGATTTATGAAGAAATGCTTTTTCCCTCTTATTTTTCACTTTTACTTTTTTCTTTATTGTTTAAGATATTACATATGTGTCCTTATCCCCCCAATGAATATGCTTTTAAAATACCTCCACCTTCCCTCCCACCCTCCATTAAAGGTGGAGGTATGGTGGGGAGGGGTAAAAAAATATCAGTGTGTGCCCTGGCCAGGAGGCAGGGGGCTCAGTTGGTTGGAGCATCATCTCATACACCAAAAGATTGCAGGTTTGATTCCTGGTCAGGACACATACCTAGGTTGCCAATTCGATCCTGCGTCAGGGCCAGTGTGGGAGGCAACCAATCGATGTGTCTCTCTCACATCCATGTGTGCCTCTCTTTTTTCGCTCTCTCTCTCCTCACCTCCCCTTCCACTCTCTCTAAAAATCAATGAAAAAATATTCTTGGATGAGGATTAAAAAATAATGAAACAAACTATATATGTGTGTGAGGGTGTGTGTATAGTGTATTAGATAAGTTGGTGATTTTGTTTTCTACTCTTTAGTAAAAATGATTACGAACCTTGAGTCATCACCTCTTACTTATAAGGTATATCTGGTTAGCAGAGGGCTTATAAAATGTACTTGCCAATAAGTCACAAAAACATTAACATTTTAAATGTTTTTGGCTTTTTTAAAATATATTTTTATTGATTTCAGAGAGGAAGGGAGAAGGAGAGAGAGATAGAAACATCAATGATGAGAGAGAATCATTGATGGACTGCCTCCTGCACCCCCCTACCGGAGATTGTATGTAGTCTCTGTGGCTGCTTTTGTCAGCAGAACCGAGTGGTTGCAGCAGAGACTGTGTGGTCTGCAAAGCCTAAAATATCTCCTCTCTGATCCTTTTTGGAAAAAGTTTCCTATCAGCGTCCAGACTGCCTTACAGAGAAGGGCCAGACGTATGAAAAGTATTCTTAGTGCACAGATGGTAGGCCTCCTGGCCCAGCCCAGCTGCTTTAGACTGCATGTTGGATGTTGCTGCAGAGAGGACGGGGAGCTGCCCGGTGTGTCCTCCAGCCAACAGGCTGAGCGGAGTGGGGTAATCTAAGTTTCTGTTCTCATCGCCCATTCATCACAGAGCCCCTCAGACGAGCCTGTCAACAGGGAGACCAATTAGTGCCAATTTCCATGTGAAAAGCGCTTCCTTCAGGCAAGACTGAGATCACCACCTCATTTCACACAAACAATTCAGGGTCATAAGGTTAACCTGGGTTAGATTCAAACCAGAGCTTAATAAGCGAGGCACCCTTCCCACCAATCCCTAGAGCTCTCCAGGCTCCTTAGGAAAACAGTGTCAAAGAACTCACTTCATTTACCAGAAGGGGACCTAAGGCTTGGGGGTAAAGAGCCAACAGGCCCTACAAATTAAACATCCCTCTCCAGGACTGCCCTCAGGTTCCCACAGATGTTCCTGGCACAGCGTTATTAGAGCCATGTGTACTAACACGTTTCCTTAAAATTCAGTGGAAGAGAACCAGACAGCAGGCCCTCCACTTCAGAATTCTGCATTTCTTAGGAAACCAGAGATCTCTCCTAGAGCCAGTGAGTTCTCAAAACACATTTCTTAAAAAGTGAAAATATTTTTTTGCCTGAGGGGAAAGGTGCATTTATAGGTCACCTTATTTTATACCAGAGTGCCTAACAATTTATTGTAAATAAAAAATTTTAGTGCATATTGGAATATTTAGGATGAGCAGAGCTTATTACTCAAACTCTTTGGTGGATCATTTCACAGTAAATAAAACTTTTTTATTGAGAGCGCTCAGTTTGTTATTCAAAAGAATCTCATTTTTTAAATTGAAGTTCCAGTCACATACTATAAATTGCGTGTTCTAAATAAACCAAAATTATTCATTACAAAGTAAACAATTCAATGGCATTCAATACATTTATTCATAATGTCATGATTTTTTTGTCAATGTATCTTTTCGAATGTGCCTAAAATTTTGTTTATATATTTGAATACATATATATTTCTTTTTTAAAAAAATATATTTTATTGATTTTTTACAGAGAGGAAGGGAGAGGGATAGAGAGTTAGAAACATCAATAAAAGAGAAGCATCTTTTGGTTGTATCAAACTTGTGCATTAAATATAATCATATTCTGTTTAAAAAAAAAAAAAAGAGAGAGAAGCATCGATCAGCTGCCTCCTGCACACCTCTCACTGGGAATGTGCCCACAACCAAGGTACATGCCCTTGATCGGAATCGAACTCGGGACCCTTCAGTCCGCAGGCCGATGCTCTATCCACTGAGCCAAACCGGTTAGGGCCATATATATTTCTTAATTCTCACCCGGGGGTATTGTCCCATTGATTTTTAGAGAGAAAGGAAGAGAGAGGGAAAGACAAAGAACAATATTCATGTGAGAGAAACACATCGATAGGTTGCCTCCTGCACTTGCCCCAACCAGGGTTTGGGCCAGGAAGGAGCCTGCAACCAAGGTGCATGCCCTTGACTAGAATCCAATCCGGGATCCAAAAATAAATAAAGATATTTCTTTTAAAAATGCCTTGCCTTAAGCGGTTTGGCTCGGTGGATAGAGCATCAGCCTGCGGACTGAAGGGTCCCAGGTTTGATTCTGGTTAAGGGCATGTACCTTGGTTGTTGGGCACATCCCCAGTAGGGGGTGTGCAGGAGGCAGCTGGTTGATGTTTTTAACTTTCTATCCCTTTCCCTTCCTCTCTGTAAGAAAAATCAATAAAATATATTTAAAAAATAAAATAAATAAAAATGCCTGTATTGTTTTTGAAAAAATAATATATCTCATAATTAAAAATTTAAAGACCATACAAAAGAAAAACATTCACTTGAAATGCTCCACCCAGAAATGATCATCTTTAGCAAGGTGATCATTTTTCTGGTTAAATAAATAGAAAGAAATAATTTTAGAAAAATGGAATCATAATATATATATACATATACATATATACATATATATTTTTAAGAGTTTTTATTCATTTGCTTTAGAGAGGAAAGGAGAGGGAAAGAGAAACATCCATTGGGTGCCTCCTGCATGCTCCCTGCTGGGATCAAGGGCATGTGCTCTGACCGTGACCTCCTGGTGCTTGAAAGGAGGCTCAACTGAGTCACACCCTCTGGGCATCTCAAATGCCCTTTCATAAATCTGTTATTTCCTTTGCTTTCTCTAGGAATACATCTCCCTTCTGCTTTTAGGATTCGAGAGAACTGATGCAAAGCCCTCTGCCTATTGCTACCACAGCAGCACTTCCACTCATTTCACCTCTAAGGCCCCTCCTTAAGTAAGAAGCGAGGTTAGAGATCATACGAATGGCTTAGTTTAGCCCGTTCCACCTCCTGGACAGAAACTGGTTCTCTACAAGCATATTGCTTCACCCGTGGCCAGTCCTTTTTTTGTTTTGTTAATCCTCTCCTGATATTTTTTCCATTGATTTTTAGAGAGAGTGAAAAAGAGGAGGAGAGACAGAAACATCAATGTGATCGATTTGCACACGCCTGGCCCAGGGCAGCGGAATTGAACCTGTGACCCTTCAGTCCACGGGCCAACACTCTATCCACTGAGCCAAACTGGTTCACCGGTTCGGTCAACATCTCCATTCTTAAAGCTCTATGCTAAACATTTGCAAATGAAAAGGGGAAACCACAAAGGACTTTATGTATCAAAGTGCCTAACTCAAGTCACCTAACAGCAATGTAGATGCCCCCAAAGAAGTTTATGCCAGAAACCATGTCGGGCACTGAGCAAGAACAGAGAGAGATGGCTGACGTTATTGCCAAAGCAGCTACACATCAGTTTCTGATCAGTTCATCACAGCTACATCATTCTTAAACTGCATCTACCATAACCTGTTTTTCCAAAAATAGGACAAGCTCTTAAAGAATTTTAAGTAAATTTTCCTGAATTCCAGTTCATTATGAAGAGAATCCGAGACATCTTGTTTTTATTTGGTATCTATCATGAGAACTAAGAAAAGCAATCCAAATGTTTTCCCTTCTTTATGAAGCTGGGTGGGGCCTTCAGCGAGTGTTCCAAGGTTTGGCAGGCCAACAGTCCCCTAAGTGTCTGCGTGATCCGAGGTAGACCCCCACAGTCTGGTTCATCCCCTCAGGGTTCTCCCCATAAATTGGGAGGATGAGGAAAAGCTGTATCATGTAACTTTTTAAAAAAATATGTTTTTTACTGATTTTTACAGAGAGGAAGGGAGAGGGTTAGAGAATTAAAAACATTGATGAGAGAGAAACATTCATCAGCTGCCTCCTGCACGCCCCCTATTGGGGATCGATCCCGCAACGAAGGTACATGCCCTTAACTGGAATCGAAGCCAGGACCCTTCAGTCCGAGGGCCAACACTCTGAGCCAAACCAGTTAGGGCTATCATGTCACTTTAAAAGGTGACTAAGTGAAGCATGATTTAGGGTAAGACTTGGGATAGAATAGGGGTAAAATAATACTGAAATAAGATTATCCATTATACTGTGTATTAGATTCTTACAACCATTTTGTAAACTATACCTTGTTTATGCAAAATTCCAGAGTTCTAGCATGTTTCCTTACCCCAAGCTTTATCTGTTCTGTTTTACAGTCCCTCCATCATTCTCTCAATTAAAATTTGTATGTAAAACCATTTTCATTTGAGAGTGTTGTTTTGAAGGTATGTAGTAAGGGTATGAGAACCGTTGTCGTGACCTGAAAGAATATACATTTGCTCAAAGTATTAAAGTTAAAAGTTAATAATGCACAGTCCCTTTACAGGTGGGAAGCATTGTGAGCTGGGAAGATGGCATTGAAGTAGTTACTGCTGGGAACAGTGCAAGACAGGAGTGGCCCTGACCCTGCAGCATAGACTTTCAACTGTTACTTTAAGAAGTTTAATAAAGCAGAACTGGTTTGGCTCAGTGGATAGAGCGTTGGCCTGGGGACTCAAGGGTCCCAGGTTCGATTCCGGTCAAGGGCACCTCGGTTGCGGGCACATCCCCAGTGGGGGGCGTGCAGGAGGCAGCTGATCGATCTCTCTCATCAATGTTTCTAACTCTCTATCCCTCTCCCTTCTTCTCTGTAAAAAATCAATAAAATATATTGGGGAAAAAAAGAAGTTTAATAAAGAGTTTTACTTACTATTCATGCAAGCGCCATTAAATCACAGCTGGCTTGAATTAGCTTTTTCTTTGTTAGTGCGGAATAAAGCTGAAAATTGGGTTCTTATAACTTTGTAAGTAATGAAACAGGCCCTGGCCGGTGCCGCTCAGTGCTGCGCACTGAAGTGTCCATTCCTGGTCAAGGGCACCTGGGCCAAAGGTTCACCCCTGGCCCCTCATCAGGGAGAGTGGGGAGGCAGCCAGTGTCTCTCTCACATCAATGTCTCTCTCCTCTGTTTCTCTCCTCCTTCCTTCTTTCACTCTCTCTGAAAAGCAGTGGAAAAAATACCCTCATTTGAGGATTAATAAAACAAAACAAATCAAAAGTTACATAGCCTGTTCTCATATGCCAGGTCAATCAATCCTTTCCTGTTTGCACTGAGTAAGCCCCATACATCATCTCTAGGAGGTTCCTATTTCTTATAAGTATAAGTATAACCATGACATTTCAACCTTTTACTTTTTCCAGTTGTCCCAGGGCACATGCCTTGGTGCCTGACATGGTTCCTGTATCTGTATATAATCAACAGAATAACTACCCATTCTCTCAATAATCATAAGAGAAGTGTTTGTGTGACTTCATAATCCATGGAATCAAATGATGACTTTCTTCAAAACCTTTTGAGCTATTCAAGCAGAAGAAGGTTGGCTCAGGAAATAAGAATTGGTCTGCTATTTGTTAAAGAATATTTAAGACAAATCCTTAATAATTTAAAGCAAGGGTACTGCTGAAGCAATGTGAATGCCAAGGAGGGCAAGAGGCGTGTGCATTGCAGCTTTTTTACCCTCCCTTCACGTTTGTTTGTTTGTTTTAAATATTTTTATTGATTTCAGGGAGGAAAGAATAGGGAGAGAATGAAACATCAATGATAAGAGAGAATGCCGGGAGCCGGTCCATCCTTGCTGTTTCAAGGGACCTGGCATATATGGCATACTGTTCTTAGTATGTTTGCTCACCTTCTTGGCATTATGTGTTTTAACCAAGGTCACCTCTCTGAGAAAGGTTGTTTCCCCAGGTAGGGATTTTCCCCTGAAGTTAGGGAGGGAATAAAACCCTTTAACTAAGTGCCAGGCGGGTAATTAATCACTTTAACTACGAACAATCATGCTTAAGCTACATAATCTTTACTCCCTGGATTGGAGATAAGAAATGCCCTAACCTTTGGAATAGAGATTGATAGGATTGGAATCAACTGGTATAAATACAGATGTAACAAGACAACAGGACACAGAACCTAGACACAGAACCTAGAGACAGACGAACTTCGCTGGAGAGAACATGGCAAAAGATCCTGGACAGAAACTGGCCACAGAACCTAGAGACAGAACCTAGCGAGAGAACCTGGCAACAGAACCTGGATAGAACATGGCAAGAGAACCTGACTAGAACCTGGTGACTGAACCTGGCTGGAGAACCTGGACAGAACCTGGCTGGAGAACCTAGCAAGAGAACAGGGACACAGAACCTGGCTGGAGATCCTAACCAGAACTTCGCTGGAGATCCTGAACAGAACTTGGCTGGAGATCCTGGCTAGGCTGCTGATCAACTGAACGCTGTCTCTGTGTCATTCTTTCTTCGCCAACTCCGTCCACACCTTTGGGGACCCCTGGACCTGCTGGGGTTGGACCCCAGCAAGAGAATCACTGATTGGCTGCCTCTTGCACGCCCCCCACTGGGGATCAAGCCCACAATCTGGGCATGTGCCCCTAACTGGAATTGAACCCAGGATCCTTCAATCCACAGGCTGACGCTCTATCTGAGCCAAACCAGCTAGGGCAGGTTTTTTTTTTTAATACTATTTAAAAATATGGTTTTATTTATTCTAGAGAGGAACCGTTTGGTTCATGGGTTGATACTCAACCACTGAGCCACATTGGCTGGGCTTTTTGTTTTTAAATTTAAAAAATATATTTTTATCGATTTCAGAGAGGAAGGGAGAGGGAGAGATAGAAACATCAATGATGAGAGAGAATCATTGACTGGCTCCCTTGCAACCCGGGCATGTGACCTGACTGGGAATCAAACCATTACCTTCTGGTTCATAGGTCAATGCTCAACCACTGAGCAACACCATCTGGGTTAAATTTTTTCTTTTATATTGATTTGAGAGAGAGAGAAACATTGATCAGTTGCCTCCCATATATGTCCTGACCAGGGGTTAAATCCAAAACCTAGGTATGTGCCCTGACTGGGAATTGAATACATATGTCTCCTTTTTTTCTCCATTGACCTTCCCCTGGCCTCCCCCCGCCTCCCCCCCCCCCCCCCCCCCCCCCCGCCAAGTGTCTTGAGTCCATTGGAACCTGCCAGCTTTTCCTGGTGGAAAACACTCCAACTGAGCTACGCTGACCAGGGCAAGCTTCCGTTTTTCGCGGTGACCTGCAGACTGCTGGAGACCCCACACAACGAAGAGTTAACAGGACGAAGACATTACAGAAACAACTGTGGCCGAAAGGATTAGCTTTAGAATAGAACAGAATTCTCATTTTATTTCAAATTCCAGTTCTCCTGGTGGTGGGTGGTTGGTTGGTTCTCTTCTGAAAACAGTAGCACAAAGGTTAAATATTCACCTGGAAACATTTCACAGCCAGGTGAATGCCTGCTGAGTGCAAAGTTCTGGGACAAATAACAGATGGATTTGGAAAATGGCGTAAGTGTAGCCCAAGGTTACGAGTGTACTCTATGCCTTAAGGGAGAAAGGGTTAAAGTAGGTTTTCATTAAATATTTATGTTGTAGTCAGAAATGGCAAGCAGTCTTTGTGTGGCCAGGAACTGGCTTTCAACCGGTCCATCTAGCTAAGAAAGAAAATGAGTGGCCATTAAATATTTATTCTTTATACTATATGAGGAGATTCTGCTCTTTCCCTGCCTGAAGGAAGATAAAAAGGCTGAGATAAACAGTGAGCTGCATTCAGAAATGCACTCTTATAAAAAGACAGGTTCAACTAGGAAGTGGCTCTGAGGTTTTATTGAGGCCCAAGGATGTGAAATATTGAAACTTTACCATTTATTTGGGCACCACGATGGAGTAACTATTTTTTTGGCTGCATTTCCTTACCTTTAGAATGGGGAAAATAACATGACCAAATTTTTCTTTTTTCCTTTTTTTTGCTGAAGGAAAGACTACTAAGTGCTCTATCAAATTTTCCAAAATCTGATATGAACCTTGATTCTGATATGCAAAGAATTTGTCATAGCAAACTAATCCCAACTAATTTGTCTTTGGGTTACCTGGAATTAGAAATTTTAGAATGATCATGAACCAGACCATGCAAATCCCTCATATTTTGTCTCTTTAGATGTGAAAAAGTTTTCAAAGTTTTGAATTCTACAATCAGTGTTGGAGATCACATTTAAATTGGTTCCTGGCACTTTCTGAATTTCCTTTACCTGAACTGCGAAGAGCAGCAGTACAATATCATTTATTGTTGGACCACATGTGCATGTAATCAAAGGTGAAATCCGCACCTGACTTTGCAGCTCAGAGAATTTTTAGGGCAAAGGCTATGAAAATACAAGTAAATGCTCATTTTAAAAAGTCTTTGGGAAAAGTTCCATTCTGAGGCTAAATTAATCCCCATACTGAGAACCTAGGACAAACCTCAGAGAGGTTCCCCCTTAACCACATCACAATTGTGATGGTGCAAGAGATCCAGGCACGTGGATTCTAAAACGTGAATTGGAAAGCCATCTGCTCTCAAGACACTGTAAACACCAAGGTTCAAATATGTATTAATATTTATTTATTTATTTATTTATTTATTTATTTATTTATTTATTTATTTATTTATCTGAGAGAAAGGGGGAGAAAGAGAAAAAAAATGGATTTGTTGTTCCACTTATTTATGCATTCATTGGGTGACTCTTGCATGTGCCCTGACCAGGAATTGAACCTGAAACCTTGGTGTATCTGGATGATGCCTTCACCAACTGAACTACCTGGCCAGGGTGTCCAAGAGCCAAATATTTAAAAGGTGACTGAGATATCTAACCTAGACTTCACAATATTTTTAAAGTATAATGTTAGTAAAGAATAGGTGTTTTAAAATATCAACTTAGAAAATATGAAGGGAAAAATTCGATAAGCCAAAATTTAGTTACCCAAGCAATGTCCACAATGATTTTTGTTATTAGAAGGAAGTTCTGACAGGTTCATGCACTTTACATGAACAAAATTTCTTTTTTTTTTTTTTTTTTTAATATATTTCACTGATTCCTTACAGAGAGGAAGGGAGAGAGATAGAGAGCTAGAAACATCGATGAGAGAGAAACATCGATCAGCTGCCTCCTGCACATCTCCCACTGGGGATATGCCCGCAACCCAGGCACACGCCCCCGACCGGAATCGAACCCGGGACCCCCCAGTCCGCAGGCCGACGCCCCATCCACTGAGCCAAACCACCTTCGGCCAAAATTTCTTAATTAATACAGATTCACAACAGCGTAGGATCTCCCACAGAAAAGACAAGCACTCTCTTTTTTGTTTTTTTCAGCTATCAGAATCTTTTAATCCTTTTCTTGGAGTCCCTAAGAAGCAGTCTTGTCTAAGGATACAGTTGCAAATGAAGAGCAAGCAGCAGAGCTGTGCTGTGTGTTCAAGGCTACATTATTGTTCCTCTGTAAGCAAGGCGTGGACCGCCCTTGTATAGGAAACAGGTTTCAGGCACAATAAAGAATGTGCTCTCTCATCTCAGATGTACCCAGGCGGTTCAGCCAGTTGTTTACCACCGAGGTTTCCTTATTCAGCAGTTTTCATGCAATGATGGTACCTTTAAATTCCCTAATGCTCTACCCTCCAAAAGGTAGTAAGAAATCGAAACTGTGCACTGCTTAAATGAATTCATTTGTGTGGAGAACAGAACTATTTTTTTAAAATTATTATTAGTTAAGGTATTACAAATGTGTGCTCATCCCCCCCATTAACCCCTAACCCCTCCCCCCCCCACCCCCCCCCCACCCCCGGCACCACACACTCACGATCCCATCCCCCTGTTGTCCATGTCCATTGGTTTGGCTTATATACATGTATACAGGTCCTTCTGTTGATCTCTTCCCCTTACCCCCGCCCTCCCCTACTTTCCTTCTGGGGATTGATAGCCTGATCGCTGTTTTTCAGTCTTTGGGTCTGTCCCTTTTCATCAGTCTATGTTGTTCTCTATAGTCCACAAATGAGTGAGATCATGTGATATTTATCTTTCTCTGACTGGCTTATTTCACTTAGCATAATGCTCTCCATTTCCATCCATGCTGTTGCAAAAGGCAAGAGTTCCTTTTTTTTTTTTACTGCAGCATAGTATTCCATTGTGTAGATGTACCACAGTTTTCTAATCAACTCATCTGCAGATGGGCACTTAGGCTGTTTCCAGATCTTAGCTATGGTGAATTGTGCTGCTATGAACATAGGGGTGCACATATCCTTTCTGATTGGTGTTTCTGGTTTCTTGGGATATATTCCTAGTAGTGGGATCACAGGGTCAAATGGGAGTTCCATTTTTAGTTTTTTGAGGTAGCTCCATACTGTTCTCCACAGTGGCTGCACCAGTCTGCATTCCTACCTGCAGTGCAGAAGGGTTCCTTTTTCTCCACATCCTTTCCAACACTTGTTTGTTGATTTGAGAACAGAACTATTTTTATATACTCCTGCAATGTCCATTTGATTAGAAGCAGAACATTTTACACAGGCAGCAAAATCCATCTCCTGGAATTGATTCAAGTTTTATCCGATGATGGGGCAGGGTTGGGGGGGGGGGGGTGGAGGGAAAAAGGGAGGAAGGGGTAAAGAAAAAGAAAAGCACGGGCTTATAATTGCAGTTGGAAGCAGTCCCAAAGAGTAGAGCAGTTCTTTAAAGTTGTTCCTTTAGTCTCACCTAAATGATCTTTTTTCCCCTTTTAATTTTTTTTCTTTCTTGATTAAGGTATTACATATGTGTCCCCGCTCGTGCTCTCACCCCCCTACTGTCTGTGTCCATTGGTTATGCTTATATGCATACATACAAGTCCTTTGGTTGATCTCTCCCCCTACCCACCACGGTCCCCTGCCTTCCCTCTGAGGTTTGAGGGTCTGGTCCAGTGGTTCTCAACCTTCTGGCCCTTTAAATACAGTTCATGTTGCGACCCAACCATAACATTATTTTCGTTGCTACTTCGTAACTGTAATGTTGCTACTGTTATGAATCGTAATGTAAATACCTGATATGAAGGATGGTCTTAGGCGACCCCTGTGAAAGGGTCGTTTGACCGCCAAAGGGGTTGCCACCCACAGGTTGAGAACCACTGGCTCTGGTCGATGCCTTCCCTCTGGAGCAATGCTGAATGCCCGGGAAAGCTTGTGGATGACCACAGTTTGCACCTCTGGGTGTCAGTTTCCTAAAGTGACCTTTATCTGCAGACTGCTGGGAGGGGGCCAGGCAACCAAACACTAAACAAGTCCAGGTTCTAAAAGAGGAAAATTAACAGCAGAGCTCAAGGCTTAGCATTTGAATGGCAGAGTTCTTACTTTATTCCAAATCTTGATTTCCTCTGAATTTGATTTCATGCAATTTGAAATTAGGCTGGCTCTAACAAAACATCCTCCTATCTAATAAAAGACAAAAGGGTAATTAGCCGTACCTCCGTTACACTCCCCATTGGCTAATCAGGGCGATATGCAAATTAACTGCCAGCAAAGATGGCGGCCGGCAGCCACGCAGCTGAAGCAAGCAGGAGGCTTGCTTGCTCCAGTGATGAAGGAAGCCAAGGTTCCCCACCTGCCGCGGCCCGGCTCTGAGCTCCGAAAGCAACAATGTTTCAATTATAGAAGGTAAATAAATCCCAGAAAGAAAAAAAAAAAAAAAGGAGAGGCTGGGAGCTTCAGTCCCGGCCAGCCTGAAAACAGCCCTCAGCCCCTCACCCAGACTGGCCAGGCACCCCAGTGGGGACCCCCACCCTGAAGGGCGTATGACCAGCTGCAAACAGCCATCAGCCCCTCACCCAGGCTGGCCAGGCACCCCAGTGGGACCCCCACCCTGATCCGGGACACCCTTCAAGGCAAACCAGCCGGTCCCCACCCGTGCACCAGGCCTCTATCCTATATAGTAATAGGGTAATATGCAAACTGACCATAACAGCAGAAAGACTGGGAATGACTGGTCACTATGACACACACTGACCACCAGGGGGCAGATGCTCAATGCAGGAGCTGCCCTCTGGTGGTCAGTGAGCTCCCACATGGGGGAGCTCTGCTCAGCTACAAGCCAAGCTGATGGCTGCCAGTACAGCGGTGGTGGTGGGAGCCTCTCCTGCCTTCTCAGCAATGCTAAGGATGTCCGACTGCAGCTTAGGTCTGCTCCCCGCTGGCAAGTGGACATCCCCCGAGGGCTGCTGGGCTGCCAGAGGGATGTCTGATTGCCATCTTAGTCCCAGTCCCCAGGGGAGCAGGCCTAAGCCAGCAGGTGGTCATCCCCCGAGGGGTCCCAGACTGTGAGAGGGCACAGGCTGGGCTGAGGGACCCCCCCGCCCCAGTGCACAAATTTTTGTGCACCGGGCCTCTAGTATTAAATATATTAGAATGCCTAGATATTTTGGATTAATAAATCTCTTAAAAACACCTGTGGTTAACCCCGCATTTCAGCCCTGCACTGCTGTAAGTAGCAGGTTCTCTCTAAAACTGCAGATTTAGCCCTAACTGGTTTGGCTCAGTGGATAGAGCGTCGGCCTGCGGATTCAAGGGTCTCAGGTTCGATTCCGGTCAAGGGCATGTACCTTGGTTGCGGGCACATCCCCAGTAGGGGGTGTGCAGGAGGCAGCTGATCGATGTTTCTCATCTATGTTTCTAACTCTCTCCCACTCTCCCTTCCTCTCTGTAAAAAATCAATACAATATATTTAAAAAGATAAAACTGCAGATTTAGCCACACCAGGTTTTTGAGCTAACAATCCAAGCAGCCTGACATTTTAGGGTGTTTATCACACCAATGGCTAGATTGTATTACTTTCAGTGTCCTATATGTGGTATAAACCCAAATGCCACCACTTTCCCAGGGCTCTTGTCTTCAATCAAAATCATATAGATAAGCCTCTATGCCCAAGTTATTTGCTGAATTTGGGGTCTGCTTCGGACTCCTGCCACTGTGGTTGGGGTCCTGACAGTCTGCAAAATCCTCTCTTTGGGGGCTGGCCTCTGTCTGCATGGCCCTACCACTGGCTGAGTTCTAATTCAAACCGATCAACTCCCCTGCAATTAAGATGATAATCTGCCTGATTTCAGTAAGACTGACACAGCCTCGAAGATTACCATCTCCTCACCCCCTATTTATGCTCTCCACCCACTAGATGAGACCTTTGGACAGTGAAGTCAGCCTGCACACAGTCATCTGCATTACTGTCCACCCCTGGGTACGGCCTGGGGGGGCAACATAGGATGACTCCACACCCCACCAGTCCCATTGACCACCAACATACTCTAGTTCTGGAACGCAATGGAGCAACAGTTTGGAAGTGTATCTAAGCCCAGTTTAGTTTCTCTCACCCACCGCCTTGCCCATTCAAAGCAATTTCTCCATGAGGGCCTAACTAGTCATGGAAACCCCCTCTCCTGCCTCACGGAGAAAACACAAGGCTCACTGGTTAAGGCCTCAGAGGATGAAGTCACTGCCTTGAAGATTAGTCCTTTAAGATTCAGGCAGATGACTAACCTCTGGCCGGAGACACAGAGAATCTGGAATTGAAATGATAGCCTTTGCTCACGTATTTTCAAGAGATGCTCCCTTATTGCTTCTGATATCTGCCTAATCCTGGCCTTGTCATTTTCTTGAGATCTCATTGTCAAAAAGGCTTTGTTGTCTATTTACTTCTTCCCCTGCTGACCATCTCAATTTTTCCCCCCCTCTCAGCTTAGCAACCTACTCTATGTTCCTGCCCAAGCCAGCTGATAGCCCCCCCCTCACAGGAAGCACTTAACCTTCACATTATATCTGAGCATCCTATTCAGCTTCACCCAATAGACAGTAGAGACCATGCTGACCACACATAGACACTCCGTATTCGGTTGTTCAGAATTTTAAAAAATTATATTTTTATTGATTTCAGAGAGGGAGGGAGAGGGAGAGGAACATCAATGATGAGAATCACCGATTGGCTGCATTCTGCACACTCTACTGGGGATAGAGCCTGAAACCTGAGCATATGCCCTGACCAGAACTGGTGACTTCTTGGTTCCTGGGTTGACGCTCAACCACTGAGCCACACAGTTGGGCAGATTGTTCAGAATTTGATACCTCACAAAGGAATTAGCCACTTTTCAGCTTGAAGGTGAGAAGTGAAAAGAAACCTATATAGGTACAGTAATTAATTTTCCTGAGCTTAATTCAGTTGCTTGAGCAGTTATGACCTTTCCCTTAACAAACTATCTTCAAGTAGCTTTTCAAAGTGCTATCCTGCAGGTTTCTAGACTTGCATTCGTTAATTCAACAAATATAGCTTATCCAATGTTTTTAATCACATATCAAGTAGAGAATTATCTGCTGTGTGTGTATACGTTAGTTCGGAAGTTCTCTAGTTAATCTAGAACAGCAGCTGCTGTCAGTACCTGGCACTTGTTAGAAATGCAAATTCTTGGGCTCTATCCCAGATCTTCTCAATCAAAAATTCTAGATCCCATCAGTAGTTTAACGAGCCTTCCAGGTGATTCTGATGCATGCTAGTTTAAGAATCACTGCCTCACCCTGGCCGGTTTTGCTCAGTGGATAGAGCCTTGGCCTGTGGACTGAGGGGTCCCAGGTTCGATTCCGGTCAGGGGCACATACCTGGGTTGTGGGCTCGGTCCCCAGTGGGGGGCGGGCGTGCAGGAGTCAGCCGGTCAGTGATTCTCTCTCATCATTGATGTTTCCATCTCTCTCTTCCTCTCCCTTCCTCTCTGAAATCAATAAAAACATATTTAAAAAAAAAGCCCTAACAGGTTTGGCCCAGTGGATAGAGTGTCGGTCTGCGGACTGAAGGGTCCCAGGTTCGATTCCGGTCAAGGGCATGTACCTTGGTTGCGGGCACATCCCCAGTGGGAGGTGTGCAGGAGGCAGCTGATCGATGTTTCTAACTATCCCTCTCCCTTCCTCTGTGTAATAAATCAATAAAATATATTAAAAAAAAAAAAGAACCACTGCCTTAGGTTAGGCCTAATGATCACATTCAGACTCCATCATTAATGGGGCTGAAATAAGGAGCTGGCTCGGTGACTATCTGACATCGTATGTCCTCTATACACGTAATAAAAACTATGTAATTTACAGTCAAAAGTACTTTGGGACTTAATCTTCATTCGTGTACAAACCTGAGGCTGTGGTTTGTTTTTAAACCAGTGAACACCAAAAGAGGGTCAGTATTACTCATAGGTGAATAATATGTAAGTAGGCAAGAATCAGTTTGCCTTAGGCAATCCTGATTTATACTTGGTGTCTACATATAATTATTTTCAGCACCTTCCTCTTCTCTCAAAAGGTTCCCAGTTTAGATAATAAATTGTTCTAAATATCACCCACTTTATGAATAAACTAGAGGCCCGGTGCACAAAAATTTGTGCACTCGAGGGGGGAGGGGGGGGTCCCTCAGCCCAGCCTGTGCCCTCTCGCAGTCTGGGACCCCTCAGGAGATAACGACCTGCTGGCTTAGGCCTGCTCCTGGGTGGCAGAGGGCAGGCCCAATCCCTAGGTGCAGCCCCTGGTCGGGCTCAGAGCAGGGCCGATTGGGGAGTTGGGGCGCCGCCACTCTCACACTCAGGGCAGGGCCGATGGGGAGGTTATGGCTCTACCCCATCACACACAGAGCAGGGCCCGTGGGGGGGGGGGGGTTGGGGAGCTCCCCCCTATCAGGCACAGAGCAGGGCTGCTCAGGGGGTTGGGGCCCCGCCCCGTCACACACAGAGCAGGGCGATCAGGGGGTTTGGGCGCTGCCCCCTGTCACGCTGATCCCGGTGCCGGGAGGCATATTACCCTTTTACTATATAGGGTAGAGGCCTGGTGCATGGGTGGGGCCGGCTGGTTTGCCCTGAAGGGTGTCCTGGATCAGGGTGGGGGTCCCCACTGGGGTGCCTGGCCAGTCTGGGTGAGGGGCTGAGGGCTGTTTTCAGGCTGGGAGTGACTGAAGTTCCTACCGCTCCTTTTTTTCTTTTCTTTTTTTTTTATTCTGGGCCAGCTTTACCTTGAGGCTTGGCTCCAGCTCTTAGGCCTCCGCGTGCTGAAAGTAGGTTTCTGGCCTTTGCTTACAATGTTGCGAATCTGCTGGCTGAAGTCCGGCGGTATTTGTTACAATGTTTCTTAAACTGCCGGCTCAGAGGCCTGCAGTTGCAGGCGGGGAACGTTGGTTTCCTCCAACGATCCTCCATCACTGAGGCAAGCAAGCCTCATGTTAGTTTCAAGCTGCCTGGCTGCCGGCCGCCATCTTGGCTGACAGTAAATTTGCATATCTCACTGATTAGCCAATGAAAAGGGTAGCGGTCATACTCCAATTACCATGTTTCTCTCTCTTTTTTTTTTTTAAATATATTTTTTATTGATTTTTTACAGAGAGGAAGGGAGAGAGAGATAGAGAGTTAGAAACATCGATGGGAGAGAAACATCGATCAGCCGCCTCCTGCACATCTCCTACTGGGGATGTGCCCGCAACCCAGGTACATGCCCTTGACCGGAATCGAACCTGGGACCTTTCAGTCCGCAGGTGGACGCTCTATCCACTGAGCCAAACCGGTTTCAGCACCATGTTTCTCTTTTATTAGTGTAGATAAGGCAGTGAAATGTTTGAATAATTCCTGAAAAATGTTTATCATTCCACTAAGGTTCACTTAACAAAAACAATTTGTAAAGAAATTCTTAGGTATTTTTTAAAATATATTTTAATTGATTTTAGAGAGGGTAATTTTTCTTTTAATCTTTGTTAATCCTTGCCAGAGGATATTTTTCCATTGATATTTTAGGGAGAGTAGATGAGAGGGAAAGAAAGAGAGAAACATTGATGTGAGAGAAACACATTGATTGGCTGCCTCCTGCACAAGCCCTGACCAGGTCCCGGGCCAGGAGGAGCCTGCAACCAAGGTACGTGCCCTTGACTGGAATCAAACCCAGGACCCTTTGGTCCACAGGCCGACACTCTATTCACTGAGCCAAACTGGCTAGGGCAGAGAGGGTAATTTTTATTGAGGGAGACAGAGAAAATCATCAATGATGAGAGAGTCGTTGATTGGCTGCCTCTTGCGCATCCCACAATGGGGATTGAGCCTGCAACCCAGGCATGTGCCCTGACTAGGAATCGAACCATGACCTCCTGGTTCATTGGTCGATGTTCAACCACTGAGCCATGCTGGCTGGGCCTTAGGTATTAATTTTAATTAACTTCAAAACAATCTGAATACAAAATTTTAGTGGAACAAATTTCTTTCCTGGAACCCACAGGCATGGCAACTGCATTGCAGTTAAACCAGAAAATGTGCTGCACACTACATGTCCTATAGAGGAGCCTTTAAGGTGCCTCCTTACTGTGTTCACTTCAATTCTTTGCCTAAAATCAATACATGCTTTTTGTACCTACTTTGACTTCACATCATTAGGAGAAAATCTACACAGCCTGTCAACAAAACCCACCCAAGTCATCTCAGATCCACAATGCCAGGGTTAACTTGAGAACTTGCAAAGGTATGATGAAAGCATTCTGGGGAGGGAAGGAAGGAAGGAAGGGAGGGAGGGAGGGAGGGAGGGAGGAAGGAAGGAAGGAAGGAAGGAAGGAAGGAAGGAAGGAAGGAAGGAAGGAAGGAAGGAAGGAAGGAAGGAATGTTCCTTCTACACTATGTATATGACTGTCTGAGTGCTATGAAGGCCCTTTAGTATCACATCAAACCCTAAAAAAGAATCTATAATTTGTGGAATATAACGAACATAAACTGATGGAAAAAAAAGATCCCAGGGACAGAGAAGCATCTAACAGACCCTCAAACCTCAGAGGAAAGGCAGGGAAGGGGGGCAGGTAAGAGATGAACCAAAGGGAAGGGGAAAGAGATCAACCAAAGGACTTGTATGCATGCATATAAGCATAACTAATGGACACAGACAGTAGGGGGGGCGAGGGCATGTGGTGAGGAGCAGGAGCAGCCAGGGAGAGGTCAATGGGGAAAAAGGAGAAATATGTAATACTTTCAACAATAAAGAATTTAGAAAAAAAGAATATACACTCATCACGGTAGTATTTTTTAGGAACTCTAGTAAGCGGAGATCTAAATAGTTAAGGGAATCCAATTCAGGCTCTAAGTAGCCACACAAGGTTCAGTTATTACCTGGCTCAGAAAGAACTCACAAAGCCAACCACTGAAGATATGCTGAAACTGTCAATTCCACCTAGGCATATATAAGTAGCACTACCTGTTTTCACGAAAAATTTTAATGCCCTGTGGACATAGATATCCATGGATAGACTCCCTAATACATCTATAACTTTTTTTTTTAGTTATTCCTTCCCCAGCTACTGAAGTCTGGAGATTTTTTTTTTAATATATTTTATTGATTTTTTTACAGAGAGGAAGGGAGAGAGAGAGATAGAAACATCGATGAGAGAGAAACATCGACCAGCCGCCTCCTGCACGCCCCCCACTGGGGATGTGCCCGCAACCAAGGTACATGCCCTTGATCGGAATCGAACCCGGGACCCTTCAGTCCGCAGGCCGACGCTCCATCCACTGAGCCAAACCGGTCAGGGCTATAACTTTTGTACATGTTCTAATAAACAAACTCATCCATGTTTAACATATTCCAAATTCCTTTAGCAGTAAGTTGTTTCTGAACTTTTTTTTTTTTTTGGTTTTTACATAAATACTGCTTTTCTTACCAGAAAAAAGTGACCACCTTTGTATTAAGGCACAACACAATTATGCTGTCACAGTGGCAGAAATCCCTGCTATTCCTTCCTTAGATCTCGGCTAAGACTGTGCCCCACAGGAGAGAGACACTTGAGATTTGTCCCTCAACTGAAGCACAGGGAAGGTGCCTAAGAGCTGACTTTTGGGATTATCATGGTCTATGATCCTTTGTCCAAGTTTGTAAGTCTCTACTGGTGGTGAAATAAACATTACGATTTGTCAAAAACATAAAAGCCCAACTTCAAGTGTCATTCCTCCCGAGTCCACCTTTGGCAAAAGTCAGCAAAGCTTTGACCCTTAGCAAAGGTACAATTACATATCCTGGCCACTCTTCAGAATGAGAGTGCCCAAGGGCACACAATTGATGGAATGAATGGTCTCTGCACGTCTTGCACTGCGTAGGGGGTGAGGCTCAGTTATATTGTAACACATGCAGTTACTGTGAGTTCTCTGGGTACAGAGAAGGCAGATATGAAAAGGTGTCAATCAGCTAACCTGTCCCACCTATTCCAGCCTGTCCTGCTCAGGGTCTTCACATGTTTCTTTTGTTTTCCACCTACACTGAGACAGTTTCCCAAAGAATTACTATTAACATATACATTATTTAGGCTTCACTCTGCTAAAACATATGAATGATAGTGCTAAAAAAACACACACAACATCCATGATTTTGGAACTTCTTTGAAACACAATTTGTTCAAATTGTTAATGTACATTGAGGTTAATTATATAAAAATATTTTATAAGCCTATAAAATTTGGTGTCATCCAAAATCAGATGTTATTAGTTTAATACCAAAATCACTCCTGAGAGTTTTCAAGTCTATTGAGTGTCACTGAGTGGTTAATTATGACTCTGAACTTCCCCCCTTGGTCATTTCTAGAATCTTCTTTATGGAATGTAATATTACAAATATCCTGAAATACCCTGTCACATTACTTGGATCATATTAAAAATTTTTATTTAATGCTTTTGCCTTGTTGACTATTTTCAGAGGATTAGGCCCAATCTTTGCTTCTTCAAAATATGTTGGGATTATTTCTAGTAATCCAAGCAGTTCCATTGTCTCTTGTGATGGCTCATCAACTGCACAACAGAAATAGAAGCAGGAAGTTCTTTCTTCTATTTGGAAAACTAACACCCAAGAACCAGCACTCCTTTGCCACTTCAGAGGATAAGTTTTGGATTTTATAATGGATTAAGATTCTTATTTTCTTCACCAGTCAAACTATTTATTCATTCAAGCTACAAAACTTTATGATTAAGGTTTTAGGACTGTTAGGCTGAAAAGCGAGAGCACCTCAAATCATCTTAAAGGGGCAAACTTAAGCAAGTTGGACAAGAGTTCATAAGCCAATGATTAGTCATCTCTAATTCTAAGTAGTAATAGGTTGTGGTTAGGGGATCAGAACAGGTAAAATATTTAAAAATATATGTTGGATATAACTGAAAATTTTGAGAGGAGTGAAATGTGTACATAAATAAAGTCTTAAATCTTATCATGTATCACGTTAATATAATACATTTTTTGACTTGGTTAATGTCAAATGAGATAATGACCAGCAGTTAGAGAATAGCCTGCATTTTTACTTCTGAATATTCAAAACAATTAAAAAAAATTTTTTAAGTCCTCACCCAAGAAATTTTTCCACTGATTTTAGAGAGTGGAAGAGAGAGGGATAGAGAGAAATATCAATGTGAGAGACACACATCTATTAGTTGTCTCCTGCACGCACCCTAACCGGGGCCGGGGCCAGGGAGGAGCCTGCAACCGAGTTAAGTGCCCCTGACCGGAATCAAACCTGGGACCCTTTGGTAGGCAGGCCAATGCTCTATCCACTGAACCAAACCGGCTAGGGCTCAGAATCGTGTGAAAGTGTAAAACAGACCAAGGAGAAGTTTTAGGGTGAACGGCATGCTCCAGCTCCGGAGTTCACTGCTTCTGAGCCTGGGGTTGCAGGCTGCTCTGAAGGTGTGCAGGTGCCCTCTGTGCCTATTCAGCAGTTTCCTTTTGAAGACTGAAGCATTCACATCCGGCTGGTGTGGCTTAGTGGTTGAGCGTCAACCTATGAATCAAGAGGTCACGGTTCAATTCCAGGTCAGGGCACATGCCTGGGTTGCAGGCTTGATCCCCAATGTGGGCATGCAGGAGGCAGCTGATCAAGGATTCTCATCATTGACATTTCTTTTTTTAAAAATATATTTTATTGATTTTTTACAGAGAGGAAGGGAGAGAGATAGAGAGCTAGAAACAACGATGAGAGAGAAACATCGATCAACTGCCTCCTGCAACCCAGGTACATGCCCTTGACCGGAATCGAACCTGGGACCTTTCAGTCCGCAGGCCGACGCTCTAGCCACTGAGCCAAACCGGTTTCGGCGACATTTCTATCTTTTTCTCTTTCTGCCTTCCTCTGTGAAATAAATATATTAAAAAAATAAAAAATAAATAAAAAGACTGCAGCACTCGGCCTGCCACTGAAGACTGATCTGCAGCGCCATTGCCACTGAATGGGTAGGAACAACCAATGAGTGGTCTTAAACTGTTTTTCCACAGAATGGAAAGAAGGTTGACAAAAGAAAATAAACAGCGTCTGGAGGAAAAAAAGGGCAAACACAGGTGCTCTTTCCCTCATTTTCTTTAAAACCAAATTTTCTATATGTAACTTTTTTCCCTAGCTTAGAAATTTACCTTCAAGAAATGATATAATAGCCCTAACTGGTTTGGCTCAGTGGATAGAGCGTCAGCCTTCGGACTGAAGGGTCCCGGGTTCGATTCTGGTCAAGGGCACGTACCTTGGTTGTGGGCACATCCCCAGTGTGTGTGTGTGGGGGTGTGTGCAGGAGGCAGCTGATCGATGTTTCTCTCCCATCCATGTTTCTAACTCTCTATCCGTCTCCCTTCCTCTCTGTAAAAAATCAATAAAATATATTTTAAAAAAAGAAATGATATAATGGAAAGATTTATCTATTTTTCTCCATGCTTCCAGTATTATTATGATTTAACTATCTCTGGGAAAAGTAAGTCTGAGAGGTGAACTTTATAATTATTTTTCTCATTTAAAAACATTCTCTATTAAAGAACCACCTTCTTGGCTGTCTTTTAGTTAAAAGTTTATCTCTAAGACTTTCCCTTAAGAAACAACTTTCCAACCACCCTGTAATGTTTCATCTTACTCTAAAGATGGGGAAAATAACTGTACAATTATGGATCAATCTGTAATCTGACTTCAGAGTTCAACAAACCATAAGACCAGAAACAGCAACTTAAAAGACATATCACTTAACCATATATTACTTTAAATCAGAGCTTTTCAACATGGGTACTACTGACATTCTGGGTTACATATAATTCTTTGGAGTATGGGTTATCCTATGCAATGTAGAATGTTTAGCAACATCCTTGGCCTCCAGCACCTACCTAGATGCTAGTAAGCACTCACCCAGCTGTGACAAGTAGAAATGTCTTCAGACACTGCTAAATGTCCTCTGGGGATAAATTCACCACCTGATTAGAAACACTGTTTAACAGTATAACACATTTCCTACTTTTTCCACTCAACAGCTAATCAACTCTTATGTATCCACTCAATTCTGAAGGAAGTACACAGACTAATAAAAAATATTATTTTTAATTAAACAAGGCTTAACTTAAGACATCATAGTGACATCTACTGGCTTGGTACTAAACTGTACACTTGATATATACTGTAAAAAACCCTCAAAATTATAATATGGGTGCTCTTCGTAAAAAGTCAAACAATTCACTGAAAGCAGTAACATTAACATCAGAACTGTTAATTCTATGTAAAGCCTTCCACAGATAATATCAACTGTCAATTGCTTCTTAGTTTTTTATGTACTCTGATGGATAAATTGAATTTTTAATGAATGTTATCAGAGACAGATATTAGAGGAATATCTTTTTATGACAAGTAAAAAAGTCTGGGTCAAAAACTTGCAAAACTTAAGCAGCATGCTATTTTATGATTTATACTAAAATTTTAAAATACTAAAACTTTTAAAAAATTCTATAAATAAAATTACCGCAATTTTCTAGGTTGTTTTTTTCCTCTCTCTCTCCTCTCTTTTTTCCCCTAGGTATTTTAATAAAAGACATTTGGTAATTAAATTCTACTGTCAATTAAACTGATGAAGTTTATTGGTGTTCAAACTATAACAAAGTTGATCCTAAAACATTTTGCAATGCAAAATTATTTCACTCAAGGAGTGTTTAATAATTTGAATGCCAGGAATTACAAGCAATTTTCAAAAGCAGACTCTCACATTCATAAAACTTTATACATCGTTTGTACTAACAGATATTTATACTACTAAAATCAAACATGCATCACTTCCAAACATTCTTGTATCATGATTTTTTATATTACATTATTTAACACCATTCCTTCGTCACTACATGTATTATCATACACTTGCACCATTTTCCTTGGATTTCTGTTCTTTATCTTCACTCTTCACATTATCCTATATAAAATAACAGACAAGGAAAAAGTATATTTTATTAGAGTCTCTTAAATGTAACTATAACAAATAATAAACATTAGTAAACAGAGATACTCCACTTTAATATCTATGGAAAATTGACCCTGTGGGGCAACTATGTTCAAATCTTTAAATTCTATGCAGAATGGCTTCTAGTATTTGAGAAAGCCATCTGAGCCCTGAGAAATGAGAAGTCCTAAGGAATAACAGTAGTGAATTCCTTGCACTATAGCTTTTTTTCTTCTTGCTCTGAAAGAGAAAAAAGATTGTAGATCTCTATTATTGAAGTTAGTTTACAATGGCATTGAATTACTGGATTTTTTCCCTAGTAACAAAAGAGTACTAGTAAATTAATTTTGAGAGTGCCAAAGAGCTTCTCAACTCTGCCCCAAAGTAAATGGGTTTTAAAAAGAGTGGTTTTATCTTCCTCAAATTCAATTTCACTGAGGAATACAAATAACATTTGCTATAGGAAATAAACCATGTTGACATCCTGAGTAGATTCTAGAAAAATCTGATATTTAGGGAATTGCTTTTGAACAATCTGATGAAGGGCAGAACGCTACCATTATTTGCTCCTAGAAAAACCACCAAGAAATAGTGCGAAATAGATTAAAAAACTGGAATAAATTATGAAAACATTGAAAGTACAAACTACTAACCTTGTTGAGAACAGTGTGGATTTCATCCATTACTGTGGATAAGTTTCTGATTGTCTTATTCAGTTGGTTTTCAAATTGCAAATTCATATTTTCTGAAATCTTTAAGTTATCTTGTAATTGACTAAGGTCCTTTTTAACTTCTCTGAGTTCACCAGAGAGGCTTTTGTTGGAATTCTCCAAATTTAATATGGTTTTTTCATCTTCATCTATTAAAAAATGCATATGCAATTCCTTAAAATAACCCACAAATGTCTATTTCAAAAATTACAAAGCAAACTGCAATACTAACTTAAGTTTTATATAAGTATTACTTCTAAAATCCAGGTTCCTTTTTTTTTTAAAGATCAGATGTTTTTCTTTCCTTTTTTAAAATATATTTTATTGATTTTTTTACATAGAGGAGGGGAGAGGGATAGAGAGTTAGAAACACCGATGAGAGAGAAACATCAATCAGCTGCCTCCTGCACACCCCGCACTGGGGACGTGTCCGCAACCAAGGTACATGCCCTTGACCAGAATCTAACCTGGGACCCTTGAGTCTGCAGGCTGATGCTCTATCCACTGAGCCAAACCGGTTAGGCCTCTATTGTTTTATTTTTTTAAAAAATATATTTTCTACAGAGGAAAGGAGATGAAGAGGGGTAGAGAGCTAGAAATATCGATGAGAGAAAAACAACGATTCAGCTGCTTCCTGCACACTCCCTACTGGGGATGTGCCCGCAACCAAGGTACATGCCCTTGACTGGAATTGAATCTGGGACCCTTCAGTCGGCAGGCCGATGCTCTATCCACTGAGCAAAACTGGTCAGGGCCAGGTTCCATTTTTAGATGATTGCATAGATTAGACAAAGTAGCAGAAACTAGTCAAAAACAGGAGGATGAAACCCTAGCCCATTTGGCTCAGTGGACAGAGCATCGGCCTTCAGACTGAAGGGTCCTGGGTTCGATTCCTGTCAAGGGCATGTACCTTGGCTGCAGGTTCCCGGCCCTGGTCGGGGCATGTACAGGAGACAACCAATTGATGTGTCTCTCTCACATCAATGTTTCTGTCTCTCCTCCTCCCTTCCACTTTCTAAAAATCAATGGAAAAATATCCTTGGGTTGCCCTAGTCGGTTTGGCTCAGGGGATATAGCGTTGGCCTGTGGACTGAAGGGTGCAGGGTTGGATTCTGGTCAAGGGCACATGCCCAGGTTGCAGGCTCGATCCTCAGTAGGGGGAGTGCAGGAGGCATCCAATCAATGATTCTCTCTCATCACTGATGTTTCTATCTTTCTCTCCCCCTCTCCCTTCCTCTCTGATATCAATAAAAATGTATTTTTAAAAAATCAGATCTTTAAAAAAAAAAAAAAAAGGATGAAAAGGATGTAACAGAACAATAAAAAAAACTCAAGAATATGCCTGGTCAGTATGGCTCAATGGTTGAGCATCAACCTATGAACCAGGAGGTCAAGGTTCAATTCCCGGTCAGGGTACATGCCCAGGTTGCAGGCTTGATCCTCAAGGTGGTACATGCAGGAGAGCCAATGATGACTCTCTCTCATCATTGATGTTTCTATCTCTCTCTCTCCCTTCCTCTCTGAAATCAATAAAAATATATTTTTAAGAAACAGCAAAAAACTAACAAAAACCTGAGCATACACATGAAGATCTAAAATTAAGTCTCATATAGCTAAGCAATTTCTTACATTTAACCAAAATGGTCAAAAGTAAAGTTAAATTATGTGGCCTAGACTAAAATATATGATATATAATATGTAAAGGTATGTATGTATCTACACAAATATAGGTTCCCCCCAAAATATATACACACACTCTGAATAATTATAAAGGCAGTATTTATTAAACTACCTTTCATGTTCAAAGTTGAGCTACCAGCTGTTTAAGTGTGTATACATTTTTTGGGGGCACCCTGAGTATAGACCAATAGGGTGTTAGAAGTACTGACACATCCAATGCTGTTCTTACCTGTTTTTTCTTCTAGTAACTGTAGCTTCTGCTCTACTTCAGCTCTTACTTTTTCACTCTTTTCCAATTTTTGCAACAGGCTTCCTACATCTACCATTGCACCATTGTAAACAATAAGGCCAACATTTTCTTCCACATCCTTTGATTCCTGTTTTACTGTTGGTGTTGGAAGTAATAACCTGTTTCCTATAATATAAAAGGTACCATATTTTACTTTTTCTTTAACTAATAATACTTATATAGTGGCACAATTTTAAAATAATACTCGCAAACCTAGCATATCTTCTTGCAGTGCTTCACATTCCTCATGGTTTTCTTCATCTTTTGAGGTATCTGTTAATTTCCGATAAAAGCAAGATTCACGGAGTACTACTTTATTAAGAAGCTTCTTTACCTGTTATATAAGTAAAAAAGTTACAAAGATGAAAATAATTTTTTTACTCCCCTTGAACAAAAACTGCGTTTTCTCAGGTACTCACTCCCAATGAGAGCACTTAATCTTTGAACAATCTTCCATAAAAACTTAAAATCCCAATTATAATTTGAAAAACCTTTTTTACACTATTATTATTTTTGTTAATCCTCACCTGAGGATATTTTTCCATTGATTTTTAGACAGAGTGGAAGACAGGGGGAGAGACAGAGAGAGAGAGAGAGAGAGAGAGAAACATCAATGTGAAAGAGACACATTGATTGGTTGCCTCCTGCACACACCCCAACCAAAGCTGAGGATCGAGCCTGCAACCAAGGTATACATGTCCTTGACCAGAATCAAACCCAGGACCCTTTAGTCCACAAGGCTGAAAAATTTTTGTTAAAAACAAAAGTCTAATGCTGAAAGAAAAACCAACATAAATTATATGTACAAAGACAGTTATTATAGTACTAGTACTAGAGACCCAGTGCATGTATTTGTGCACCAGTGGGGTCCCTCGGCATGGCCTGTGGGGATTGGGCTGAAACCGGCTCTCTGACATCCCCCAAGGAGTCCTGGACTGCGAGAGGGTGGTTCTCAGGTGATGCACCCTGGAATCGGGCTTCCTGCCCTGATTTCGGGTGCGTCACCCGAGAACCACAGCTGCCAAGTCACCACAGCTCAGCAGCTCCTGCGTTAAGCGTCTGCCCCCTGGTGGTCAGTGCGCATCATAGCTACCGGTTGACTGGTCGAACAGTTGGCCGGTTGCTTAGGCTTTTATGTATAGACTAGAGGCCCGGTGCATGGATTTGTGCACATTGAAAGTAAATTAATTAGAAGGTGGCAGGTGGGGTGGGATTGGGCAAGACAGGCTGGATACTCCCTGGAGCCAACCTCTCGTAGTCCCTCCCCAGCTGGCGACACCTGGGGCCGTGCCAGGGCTCAAAGGGCGCCTGCAGAGTGAGCGGGGTCCCTCCAGCAGGTGGGGTCCCTTGGCCTGGCCTGCAGGGATCGGGCCAAAACCAGCTGCCCGATATCCCTTGAGGGGTCCCAGAGTGCAAGAGGGTACTCTGCAAAGTTGCTGTTCCTCAGCAGCTCCTGGATTGAGCATCTGCCCCTGGTGGTCAGTGCACGTCATACAAGTCCTTTGGTTGATCTCTTACCCACCCCCTCCTTCCCTCTTAGATTGCAATTCTAAAAAATTAAAAGCCAGCCAGCAACTGTGACTAGTTAAAGGCAATTATGCACATCAATATCATGTAATGTTAAACAGTCATAAAAAGAATAAAGTGGGTCTCTAGTTTCATGGTAGAATGCCCATGATAGGTTGTTAAATGGAAAAAAAGTTGTCTATCAATATGTATCAAATGATTTCATACATATTGGATGGGAATTAGGAGAGGGGACATTGAACTTTTTAAAAACATATTTTTATTGATTTCAGAGAGGAAGGGAGAGGGAGAGAGAGAAATATCAAGGACGAGAGAAAATTATTGACTGGCTGCCTCCTGCACATCCCCTACTAGGGATCAAGCCTGTAACCCAGGTATGTGCCCTTGACCGGAATCAAACCCGGTAACTTTCAGTCTGCAGGCTGACGCCCTTTCCACTGAGCCAAACCGGCTAGGGCGACATTTAACTTTTTTATACATTTCATAACTGCTTGACTGTACTACTATACTTTTTTTTTTTAATATATTTTTTATTGATTTTTTACAGAAAGGAAGGGAGAGAGATAGAGAGTTAGAAACATCGATGAGAGAGAAACATCGATCAGCTGCCTCCTGCACATCTCCTACTGAGGATGTGCCCGCAACCCAGGTACATGCCCTTGACCGGAATCGAACCCAGGACCTTTCAGTCCGCAGGCCAACGCTCTATCCACTGAGCCAAACCAGTTTTGGCTGTACTACTATATTTAATACATATATACTATATTGCTTTTATACTTAAAAAATCTAAGAGATAAAAAAAGTTACTTAAAAATGCTCATATTAAATATTCACAAGATTACCTGAGCCCGAGAAAGATGTAGTCCAAGAGTATAAAGTATTTCTTCCAAATCCTTTTCAAGAAGGTAACCACAATGACTTTGATCAAAATAAACAAATGCCATTAACAGATCCCTGTTAACTGTGATCATCTGAGTCTTTTCTTTTTCCTAAAGAGAATATAGAAGACATAGCATATAATTTTTACCCCTGAAAAGTGAGAAATTGAGACTATGTCCATATAATAATAAAAATTGGAAAACACCTTTACCTCATCTTAGCTCAAATAAGTTGATATCTGGTTTATGTGTATGGGAGAAAGGAATAAGATATACTGGTTATCTGACATAACCACAAATATAAAAATAGCAGAATTTTGCTCTGAGTGGTAATATATAGATATACAAGGACCAATAAACTTCATAACTATGTTATCCTACAGGGGGAGCTCCGCTCAGCCACAAGCCGGGCTGATGGCTGTGAGTGCAGTGGTGTGGCGACGGCAGGAGCCTCTCCCGCCTCCTCCGTAGCCTTAGCCGCAGTCAGACATCCCCTGAGGGCTCCCAGGTTGCCAGAGGGATGTCTGACTGCCAGTTTAGGCCTGATCCCCCGGGAAGCAAGCCTAAACTGGCAGGTGGACACCCCCCGAAGGGTCCTGGACTGTGAGAGGGCTGAGGGGGACTCTCCCCGCCCAGTGCACAAATTTTCGTGCATCGGGCCTCTAGTGTTTAATAATAAGCCTGGATTATGTAAGAAATGGAATTATCATATTATAAAGAACACAGTAAACAATAAATACCTTATCTTTAGAGGGTCTCTCCTTGCAATACCTGTTGATATCTCTTTTGTCATCTCGTTTGTTTATTTCTTCCTCATCCCGATCTGTAAAATAAATACAAGAGTAGCAACAAACTCAATACAGATTTCAACTACAACAGAGACAAAGAATACTTTTCTATTACTAATCAGTTTTCAAATGACACATTAGCAAATGGGATGCATTATAGAATTATACCCCTGAAAACTATATCTTATCAACCAATGTCACTCCAATAAATTAAAAAAAAAAGAAAGAAAGAAAAGACATTTTAGCAAAGAAACACATAAATAAAAATAGTTTGGATTTTGTAAGAAACAATTAAAAATAAAAGAATCTTATAAACTGACTAGTGCAAAGAAAAGACTGGTTTTATTTAATCAGATAAAAGAAACTAATTCTATAAATATCTGGATGGCACAATTTTAAAAAACCTGAATTTTATACGCAAAACTGAAAATAACAAATTTGAACAAAACACAGAGCCAAGTATATTTTCTAAAAGATAAAAGGAGTAATACTTTCAACAATAAATAATTTAAATTAAAAAAATAAAAGCTAAAAGGATCCCGGCTTGTATGGCACAGTGGTTGAGTACTGATCTATGAACTATGAGGTCACAGTTCGATTCCCCGTCAGGGCACATGCCATGCCTGGTTGCAGGCTTGATCCCCAGTGTGGGGCATGCAGGAGGCAGCCCTCTCATCACTGATGTTTCTCTCTCTCTCTCTTCGTCCCTCCCTCTCCCTTCCTCTCTGAAATCATTAAAAATCTATTTTTTAAAAAGTAAAATTGCATACTTAAAATGAGTGAGTTTTGTGGTATATATTGGCAATCTCAAACTGTTATTTAAAAACCTAGAAAATTGACAGTGGAGCTTTACAGGTACTTTATGGCTGGCATCTATGACTGGTTAGGTAATCTATTGTAAAGTATTTTGAATATCATTCCTATTGGTAAAAGTTTGATTTAAAACTTGGGCGATATCTTTCAACCTGGCTGCAGCCATCAGGTAAGCCAAGAAGGGCACTTACAAGTACATCCAGGAAGAAGCAGTCTGATATAATGCGCTTTCTTCTCAGGGTGCACTGCTGGCGGTACTGCCAGCTCTCTGTTCTCCACCTGGCCTCATAAAGCTGGGATACAAGGCCACGCAAGGTCATGTCATAGATTAGATTCATGAGCATAGTGGTGGCCACAAACGCTCAAGTCCTAAGGGTGCAACCTAGGGCAAGACTGTCCATCATATCATGGTAGTAACCAGCTAAAACTTGCTGGAAGCCTTCAGTCTGCTTCTGAGGAAGAAGCTGGGTGGCACTGTGGGGCTCTGAGAGTTTTGAATTCTAACTGGTTTGGTGAAGTTCAATGCACAGATTCGTTGGGGTTACCTTCATTGATCCATTCCATAAAGCTATCAGACATCCTGACACCCAATGGGTCACCAAGCTGTCCGCAAGCACTACTATTGGTGGTTCTTGCTGTGCAGCTTAGAGAAGGTGCAATACTCTCCAGCTCCACTGTTAACACTAATATATGTTTGCAAAATTTTTACCTAATAAACAATTAGGTAAAAAAAAAAAAAAAAAAAAAACAGCAAAAAAAAAAAAACTTGGATGTATAATAGTCTTCATAATATTTGAAAAATGCAAAAATCAGCCCTAGCCAGTTTGGCTCAGTGGATAGAGCGTCAGCCTGTGGACTGAAGGGTCCCAGGTTTGATTCCGGTCAAAGGCACATGCCTGGGTTGTGGGCTCGGTCCCCAGTAGGGGATGTGCAGGAGGCAGCTGATTGATGATTCTCTCTCATCACTGATGTTTCTCTCTCTCTCTCCTTCTCCATTCCTCTTTGAAATCAATAAAAAAATCCTATCTAATAAAAGAGAAAAATGGTAATTGGCGTACGACGATACCCTTTTCATTGGCTAATCAGGGCTATATGCAAATTAACTGCCAACTAAGATTGGCAGTTAACTGCCAACAAGATGGCGGTTAATTTGCATATGTAGGCACAATGCAGGGAGGCAAAAGGGAAAGCAGGAAGAAGCCCCCTGCCACTGACAGGGATCGGAAACCCCGGGGGGAGCTAAGAGCTGGGGGGCAGGGCAAAGGCGGCCTTGGGGCCGCCTTTGCCCTGCTCCCCAGCCATGATCGGAGAATCAGGCGCCTTTTCCACCCTGGACAGTGATAGCAGGAAGTAGGGGTGGAGCCAGCGATGGGAGCTGGGCACAGTTGAAGCTGGCAGTCCCAGGAGCTAGGGGCCCCTTGCCTGGGCCTAAAGCGGAGCCCACGATCGCGGGGCCGCTGCAGCTGTGGGTCCCCGCTGCCCGGGCCGGACGCCTAGGCCAGAGGCGTTAGGCCTGGGCAGGGGCGGAGCCTGCAACCGCGGGGACCTGGGGGTCCCCTGCCCAGGCCTGACACCTCTGCCGGAGGCCTCAGGCCTGGTCAAGGGGCCGATCCGGTGATTGGTGATCGGAGGGTGATGAGGGTCAACTCCTTTGGCCGAGGCATCAGGCCTGGGCAGGGGGCTGAGCTGGGGATTGGGGGGATATGATGGTCCCCTTGCCCAGGCCTGAAGCCTGGGTCAGAGGCGTCAGGCTTGGGCGGGGGGTGGAGCAAGCGATCTGAGGGAGATGGGGGTCCCCTGCCCAGGCATGATTCCTGGGCCAGAGGTCTCAGGCCTGGGCGGGGGACAGAGCCAGTGATCAGGGGGAGATGGGGGTCCCCTGTCCAAGCCTGACGCCTCTGGTGGAGGCGTCAGGCCTGGGCAAGGGGCCGATCCTGCGATTGGAGGGTGATGGGGGTCAACGCCTGAGGGCTCCCAGTATGTGAGAGGGGGCAGGCTGGGCTGAGGGACACTCCCCCCCCCCCACACACACACCCAGTGCACGAATTTCGTGCACCGGGCCCCTAGTATATATATAAAATAAAAATGCAAAAATCAGTTTTCTTTTTTTAAATATATTTAAGTCTCTCACCTAAAAATAAAATTACTTAATATAAAGATTTTTTCACTAAAGAATAGTTTGTATTCTAATAAATATTAAAATTATAGACTTCAAAGATAAAGTTACTAAACAACAAATATATTTTTTATACTAAGAAGAAATGAATTTTTATTGTTGACAGTATCACAATGTCTCCCATTGTCCCACATGTTGGCCTGCCTCCATTCAGGCGCTATCCCACTCCACACCTTCACCGCACTATTGTTTGTATCTATGGGCTACATATAAGTATATTTTCTTTTTAAAAAATAATATATTTTTATTGATTTCAGAGAGGAAGGGAGAGATAGAAAAATCAATGATAAGAGAGAATCACTGATCTGAGAATCACTGATCGTCTGCCTCCTGCCTGCCCCCTTCTGGGGATCTAGCCCGCAACCTGGGCATGTGCCCTTGACTGAAATCGAACCTGGGACCCTTCAGTCCGCAGGCCGACGCTCTATCCACTGAGCCAAAGCATCCAGGGCTGTATATACGCTCTTTAGAAATAAATTTGAATCCTACCGTCTTCTTCATCCTCAGCTTCTTCTGCTTCCATTGGATCATATTCATCTTGATTATCTTCTTCAGTTTCATCATCATCTTTAGAATCATCTTTTCTTTTATCTTCTTTCTGTAATTTAAAATACCTTAAAATTAATAAGCAAAACATCTTGCCAAATATCGACTTAGAACAAACAAAACAATTAAATCCACTAAACTTACTTGAGGTAGAATCACATTATATATTTATTACAATAATACACTTTAAGAATTAACTGCCATTCACAATATATGTAAATCATATCATGCTGTCTGGCTTAAACAAAAAGAATAAACTATAAAACTAGTTACAGATGTTTATATAGGCTTAAGTCAAAGACTTAAATTTCGAATACACTAAAACAGTTTGTTTTGCCTTTATGTTTTACTATTCTGATGAAATTCATCATTATTTGTTATATTCTAGAGATTAATTGGAAAACTTCTAAATTAGGTTTGGTGGTCAGAGAAATTATTACAGACCTTCTTTTCATCTCTATCTTCTTTCTTGTCTTTATCATCCCCCAATTTTCTTAGTTTGGGTTTTGGCTCATCAATTTCATCATCTCTTTCTTCTTTTTTATCTTTTCTCTCATCTCTTTTGCTTTTCTTTTCCTTTTCTTTTTTGTCCTCTTTCTCAGGAAGAGATAATAATGATTTGTATATTCTGACACCAAAATCTCTTTGAAGCATTTCATTGAAAAGTTCTGCAAATAATGAAACCTATAAAAAGATACCAACAGTAATCCAGACAACTTTAATAGAAATATTGAAAAAAATCCAGTACAGTCAGTAATTTGTCAAATAACTTGCAATATCTAACAATTAATGTGCACTAAAAACAGTTATAATAATTGATGTCAATGATGTTGAGAAGCCTCAAAATCCTCAAAAATTCTTCTGAAGATATAAATACTGTTTAGTATCCTTTTGGTCAAATATTATTTTTAAAAAACAAATGGCCGAAAACGGTTTGGCTCAGTGGATAGAGTGTCGGCCTGCGGACTGAAAGGTCCCAGGTTCCATTCCGGTCAAGGGCATGTACCTGGGTTGCGGGCACATCCCCAGTGGGAGGTGTGCGGGAGGCGGCTGATCGATGTTTCTCTCTCATCGATGTTTCTAACTCTCTATCTCTCTCCCTTCCTCTCTGTTAAAAATCAATAAAATATATTAAAAAATAATAATAATAAAAATAAAAAAATAAAAAACAAATAAAAAACAAATGTATGCTATAGAAAATCAGGAGTAGAAAAAAAAGAATCTCTACTACCTTATACAATTAATCTTCATGATAAATGTACTGTATTCATTTACCCAAGTTTTTTTGTTTTGTTTTTTTAATGAAATGCCTACTGTGTACCAGGAACTGTTCCAGGCACTGGGGATATAGTGTGAAGAAAGTAGATACGCATGGCCAGTGTGGCTCAGTGGTTGAGTATCAACCTATGAACCAAGAGGTCACCGGTTCAATTCCCAGTCAGGGCACATGCCCAGGTTTTGAGCTCAATCTCCAGTATTGGTTTACAGGGGGCAGCCACTGGATGATGTTTCTCTCTCATTAATATTTCTATCTCTCTATCCCTCTCCCTTCCTCTCTTTATAAAAATCAATAAAAACATTTTATTTGTTTATTTATTTATTTTTTTATTTTTTAAAAATATATTTTATTGATCTTTTACAGAGAGGAAGGGAGAGAGATAGAGAGTTAGAAACATCGATGAGAGAAACATCGATCAGCTGCCTCCTGCACATCTCCTACTAGAGATGTGCCCGCAAACCAGGTACATGCCCCTGACCGGAATCGAACCTGGGACCTTTCAGTCCGCAAGGCCGACGCTCTATCCACTGAGCCAAACCGGTTTCAGCGATTTGTTTATTTTTTAAAATATATTTTATTGATTTTTTTACAGAGAGGAAGAGAGAGGGATAGAGAGTTAGAAATTAGAAACATCGGGAGAACCAAGATGGCGGCATAGGTTAACGCCAGAGTTTGCTGCTTTGAACAACTACTTCAAAAGTGAAACCAAAAAACGGAAGGGACATCACCCAGAACCACAGGAACGCTGGCTGAGTGGAAGTCCTACAACTAGGAGGAAAGAGAAACGCACACGGACACTCAGAGGAGGCACAGTGCTGAAGTCAAATTCTGAGGTGCGGAGTGCGCGGAGCGGGCTGGCGGCGGAGGGCGCGGTTGTTGTTTTCAATCGGGAGGGAGTCGCAGACTCTGAGCACCAGATCCGGGCGAGTCTTTAGGGACCCAGACTCAAACGGGAGAAGCGGGACTGTCTGGCTTCGGTCAGAGCAAGTGCAGCTTTCTCTCCGAGCTTTGCAGCGGGTGCTGGGACTCAGAGAGGCAGAGCCCCTGGGGACAGGACTGAGAGCCGCCATAACTGCTCTCTCCGGCCAACCCTGTTGATCCTGTGCGACCCGCCCCGCCCAAGCCCTGCACAGAGGCATTTGCCGGATAGCCTCAGGCAAAGGCTAGATTAGCACCGCCCTAGAGGACAGAAGTTCTCTCACTGCTGACACAGCTGATTCTCATAGCCACTTGGCCTGGAGGTCAAACCCTCCCTGGAATTAGCTACAACAATCAAGATTTAACTATAAGACTGCGAACAAAGACCACTAGGGGGTGCACCAAGGAAGCATAACAAAATGCGGAGACAAAGAAACAGGACAAAATTGTCAAAGGAAGATATAGAGTTCAGAACCACACTTTTAAGGTCTCTCAAGAACTGTTTAGAAGCTGCCGATAAACTTAATGAGATCTACACGAAAACTAATAAGACCCTCGATCTTATATTGGGGAACCAACCAAAAATTAAGCATACACGGACTGAAATAACGAATATTATACAGACGCCCGACAGCAGACCAGAGGAGCGCAAGAATCAAGTCAATGATTTGAAATGCGAGGAAGCAAAAAACATCCAACCGGAAAAGCAAAATGAAAAAAGAATCCAAAAATGCGAGGATAGTGTAAGGAGCCTCTGGGACAGCTTCAAGCGTACCAACATCAGAATTATAGGGGTGCCAGAAGATGAGAGAGAGCAAGATATTGAAAACCTATTTGAAGAAATAATGACAGAAAACTTCCCCCACCTGGTGAAAGAAATGGACTTACAGGTCCAAGAAGCGCGGAGAACCCCAAACAAAAGGAATCCAAAGAGGACCACACCAAGACACATCATAATTAAAATGCCAAGAGCAAAAGATAAAGAGAGAATCTTAAAAACAGCAAGAGAAAGAAACTCAGTTACCTACAAGGGAATACCCATACGACTGTCAGCTGATTTCTCAACAGAAACTTTGCAGGCCAGAAGGGAGTGGCAAGAAATATTCAAAGTGATGAATACCAAGAACCTACAACCAAGATTACTTTATCCAGCAAAGCTATCATTCAGAATTGAAGGTCAGATAAAGAGCTTCACAGATAAGGAAAAGCTAAAGGAGTTCATCACCACCAAACCAGGATTATATGAAATGCTGAAAGGTATCCTTTAAGAAGAGGAAGAGGAAGAAAAAGGTAAAGATACAAATTATGAACAACAAATATGCATCTATCAACAAGTGAATCTAAGAATCAAGTGAATAAATAATCTGATGAACAGAATGAACTGGTGATTATAATAGAATCAGGGACATAGAAAGGGAATGGACTGACTATTCTTGGGGGGGAAAGGGGTGTGGGAGATGTGGGAAGAGACTGGACAAAAATCGTGCACCTATGGATGAGGACAGTGGGTGGGGAGTGAGGGCGGAGGGTGGGGCGGGAACTGGGAGGAGGGGAGTTATGGGGGAAAAAAAGAGAGGAACAAATGTAATAATCTGAACAATAAAGATTTTATTAAAAAAAAGAAAAAGAAATTAGAAACATCAATGAGAGAGAAACATTAATCAGCTGACTCCCGCACACTCCCTATTGGGGATGTGCCTACAACCAAGGTACATGCCCTTGACGGGAATCGAACCTGGGACCCTTCAGTCCACAGGCCGACGCTCTATCCACGAAGCCAAACCAGCCAGGGCAACATTTTATTTTTTAAGAAAGCAGATAAAAATCCCAACTCACATGAGCTAACAACACAGTAAGAGAAAGTGCAGAATAATCAAATCAACATCAAATTATAAGGAAACAAGCAAGATAAAAGCAGAGAGTAACAAGACTATAATGAGAGAAGGCCTCTCTGATCAGCGGACATTCTAAAAAAAAGTGACTTGAAGGTGATAGGGGAATGCCATACATAGATAGACACTAGAAGAGCATTCCAGGTAGGGGAAACCAATTCAAAATTCTGAGTAGGAAGCATGCATTATTATTTGAGAACACATGGGTAATGAACTTTAGCATCCTCGGGAACCTAAAATTATATACTAAATTTCTTATGTAAATATATCTAAAGTTAATTGCTTTCAACAAATTAATTTGAAATGCTAAATAAATATGTAATCTTTGGCAATATATTCAGTATATTCGGTAAAACAGTTTAATCTATTTTCCTGATCATAAAGGATAATACAATGTATTAAAATTGTAATTGATCTTATATTTAAATCATGCTCAGTCATTATACATTTTTAATAAAAAGAACTCTATTATTAGTAAAATGACCATTAAAGATGTTTAAAATTCTACTTTCTCTTAACCATTAAACAAAAATCTCCCTTTGGTTAAGTAAATAGCAAGAGGCATATCTTTTCCTTAAAGTTTTCTACTACATAGAGATAAAAAGCAGTATTAAAATGTGCTAGATTAGTACAGAACAATAACTAGAAGAGCAGAATTAATTGTGCATATCTTTTCATCTACAAGCATTGAAAGACATACATCTACCATTAATATTAAATCAGCTATTTATAATTTTAATGATATATGGTTTTTCTTAGTTATAGAATAATTTCTTTTAAATTAATATATCAAAATGACTTCTTCATTCTAATAATAGGTTAAAAGGAAACTAACCAGGGGGATATGTTAGGTGGGAAGGAAAAAGAAAGGACCATTTTGTTAGCAAAGGGCTGTTTCACAAATCACTTTGTTTCCACCAAAGTAGCATTAATTTGGGAGTCTCTAACAGCATTAGATATACAGTACACACTTTATTTACTTTGGCACCATAAATTTTATTCCCGATGCAATGCAGGACAGATTCCTTCCATTCCCCCAAATGAGTCACATGCTGCCCAGGAAATCTAGGAGATTCTCCCACCATCTCTGGGGAAGGAGCAAGAAAGGCATGTGCTGGGGACCAGGAACACTGCAGTTCCCCAGACAACTTATCTTCCCCTTCTCACTGAGGATAGCTGCTACCCACTAATTAGTCTTCTCACCTACTCATCCCTTTTTTAGACCTTGAGAGCTTGTTTGGAGGTTCTAGCAGGGGAGCGCAGCTACTCGTATACCCTTGACCGAAGACTGGTCTTCTCCGGGGGGGTGGGGGGGGAAGGTCGTCCTCTTCTACCGAGCGCGCAGCTTCGGGAGGGACGCACATGGATCGGTGAGGGAGGAGGGGGACACCCGCCTAGCCAGCCAGATCAGCCGAATCAACCCTGGCGATCAATGGGGTGACAGATGTCGCAGCCAGATCGCCCTCACATCCCTCATCCCTTTTTTCAAAAAAAGCACCTTCACTATTGAAAAACAATAAACATCTTAAGTATGAAGGAGGGGTCCTGGGCTGGGACACCAGGTCAAGGATCACCAATGGAAGAGGAAAGGGGAGTAGAGGAGGAGTCATCACTGTTTCTGCTGCAGGGTCTCCTTCCTCGCTACATTCTGTAGTAACTGCATGTCCACCTCATGTGCGGGCAATTGCACATAGCGGACCACTGAGCCTCGGATGAAGCAGTTCTTCACCGATAATATGTGAGGGTATTTCTCAAGGTCTGTGACACTGATGTCGGTTAGTTTGATGTTGAGATACTGATCCACAGAATGGAGGATCTCACAGATGCTCAGGTCATTTTTTTTTAAATATATTTTATTGATTTTTTACAGAGAGGAAGGGAAAGAGATAGAGAGTTAGAAACATCGATGAGAGAGGAACATTGATCAGCTGCCTCCTGCACATCTCCTACTGGGGATGTGCCCGCAACCCAGGTACATGCCCTTGACCGGAATCGAACCTGGGACCTTTCAGTCTGCAAGCCGACGCTCTATCTACCGAGCCAAACTGGTTTCGGCATCAGGTCATTTTTGAGTTCCATGACCACATCCTTGCCCACAAGGGACTTGAAAAATAGAAGAGGAGGGCTGTGGGCCAGACCTGGAAAGCGAGGGCCTGATGCCGTGGGCCAGAGGCCAGGTGGGAACCAAAGCGTGAGCCAGAGTATGGGACAGCGTGGGGCAGGGTGTGGCGTGGCAGGGAGCGCCTCGGGGAGCTTACAGTGCAGAAGGGGGCTACAGTACACACTTTATAAGCAGTAGGTATTATCAAATATTTTTTCCCTTATTTCTTGAATGACTACTACATGGCGAATACTACTATGAGTTAAATTTATGGCAACTGGTGACAAAAATATCAGATAGATAACATTTAAGGATATTAGCTTACTGGAATTATTAATATATCAAAAATTATAAACATTTAAATATCTGTAACATTTTATTTTAAGACCAATATGCATGCATTTCATGTTTTCTAACTACCTCAGTAATCTATATGTGTTTGCAAATGTCTCTAGTCTAAGCATTTTACTTCATTTTCATCTAACCATTTGGTGGACAATGACTTTTTGGGTCATATAAGTATGACTGATTTTTCCAATACAATATATAAACTAAAACAAGGTGAAATATGTTGGTAAGACACAATAATTGAACATGATTATTATTTTTACAGGCTATTAAAAATTTAATATTTTCAGATACTTTATATTGTTTTATTCAAAGAATAAAACCATCATTTGCTTAGGGATAAACATCTTCAATTGTTTTAAAAAATGATAAGCTGTATGTTGTAAAGCTGCTCTAAAATAATGGTACAAAGAAATAGATTCACTTTAAAAAGATGAACCTCAATTAGTGTAACTTACACCTCAATCAATCACAAATTAAATTTTCAATGCCATTAATTAGTATTACAATTCTAGAGTAAGTAATAAAGCATTGCCTCATTTCCAAAAGAGGCAATTAGATATTATGTATCACGTACCTCTGATATCCTGAGGAAACCTACCGCTACCTTATGAAGTAGTCTTAGGAAAAAAAGAAATTGAACCTGACTTAAGATCATCAATTTACAGGAAGTACAAAGGCCAGAACAAACATTTAAAATATGCCATAGGAATGCAATCAGCAAAAGTGGGTCTGTGAAAAATCACCTGGTTTTATTTCTCCCCCAAAATAACAAATTGCAAGAAAAAAAACCCCAAAAAACAGAATAAAAAAGGACCTTAAAATTTAAGATATATTACCCAATCAAATTGTGTGGCTCTCATTTGGATACCAATTCAAACTTAAATCAGTACCTCAAATGAATGTTCTTTATTATCTTCTAATCTGTAGTCCAAAAGTACGCTCAGAGACATGATGCTACAATCAAACTTGCCACTTTTTGCAGCCCAATTTGGATGTACAATAATGGCTGGTTCATCAGGCAAAATATATCTTCTTTCCCGACGCTGGCGTTCCATTTCCTCTTGACGTTTTCTTTCTTCTTCCTAAGTATTTGAAATTTTAAGTAAAGGTTAAATTTCCGTGTACAATATGTACATACAGTTGACCCTTGAACAATATGATATGAATTGCATAGGTCCACTCATTTGTTAATTTTTTTCAATACCTATAATGTTTTTATCCCTGGCTGGGAGTCTGAGGATGTGGAGGGCCAACTGTATGCACTGATCTAAGACATTTTATTTAGAAGACTTGAGTACCCATGGATTTTGGTATCCACAGTGGTTCCTGGAACTAATCCCCAAAATATATCAAGGGCAGCAAGCTTTTAGGGAGTCAAAAGTTGTATAAAGATTTTTTAAAATCGATTTTGAGAGAGGAAGGGCGGGAGAGAAGGAAGGGGAGAGAGGGAAAAAGGGAGAGAAAAAACATCGATTTGCTGTTCCGTTTATTCATGTATTCATTGGCTGCTTCTTTTATGTGCCTTGATGGGAGAATGAACCCACAACCTTGGCTACTAGGACAACCCTCTAACTAACTGAGCTACAGCCAGGACTCTGAACACAGATTTTTTTTTTTTTTAATGTTTTATTGATTTTTTTACAGAGAGGAAGGGAGAAGGATAGAGAGTTAGAAACATCGATGAGAGAGAATCATCGATCAGCTGCCTCCTGCACACTCCCCACTGGGAATGTGCCCGCAGCCAAGGTACATGCCCATGACCAGAATCGGGACCCTTGAGTCCGCAGGCCGATGCTCTATCCACTGAGCCAAACCTGTTAGGGCTGAACACAGATTTTTGACTGAGCAGGAGTTGGTGCCCCTAGACCCAGCATTGTTCAAGAGTCAACTGTAATCAAATGTATACCATGTAAAGAAAAAATTCCCTGACTACTTCTGATGATTACTCCAACCCTAAGGGCTGAGAATGGAGAAAAATTCAAATTTACTAAGTCTTAGCTGTTTTTATGGCTCTTTCTTTGTATTTCCCAGCATAAGAAATTACCTGTGAAGAAGGGGGGAAATACCTATGTTAATGTTACATACAGTAAATCAGGGGATTTTGGGGAAATACTGGTGGTAGCACGGCTTCTGGATCTTCCTGAATCCGCACAATTAAAAAGAGATAGAGCCCTAGCTGGGTTGCCCAGGATAGAGTGCTGGCCCCTGCCTGGACTGAAGAGTTGCAGGCTCGATCCCTGGTCCAGGTGGGGAGGCATGCGGTGTGGGAAGCAACCAATCAATGTGTGTCTCTCACATCAATGTTCCTCTCTCTGTGTCTCTCCCCCTCCCTTCCACTCTCTCTAAAAATCAATGGAAAAAAATCCTTGAATATGGATTGACAACAACAACAAAAAAGAGATACCAAATAATCTAGATACCAAAACCAAAATCCATGCACATTCATAACAAAACAAGGTAACAAAGTATCTCCATTAATCCCAATGTACAAGAGGGTGAAAAAAAAAAGCCCCAAGAACCAGATCTGTTCCTGGTGTCCGTGTATGGGGAAGGCAGAAGGAAGTAATGGAGTTGTCCTGAAGGATCTAAGGACAGGAAAACACTAAGTACTCCAAAGGGAAAGAAAAAACAATAGTCAACAGGCATTCAACTGGAAACCGAAGTAGGTCAATTAAGAACAGCAGCTCAAATTAGGCAAAGTTCTACTTCCAATAATAGTGAGTTAAAATCAGAAAGGGTCTAGAACATTCTAGCCCTATAAACCTACAAAACTCTTCCAGCACAGGGCCTCACACTGAGGAGAAACTTCTGGGAGTAGAATCAATACTGAGCCAGAGAGGGAAAATAGAGACCTGGGAAGAGAAGGTCCGGTGTGGCTCAGTTAGTGGGGCCTTGTCCTGTGCACCAAAAGGTTGTTGGTTTGATTCCCAGTTTGGGCACATGCACGGTTTCAGGCTCCATCCCAGTTAAGGGGCATGCAGGAGACAGCTGATTGATGTTTCGCTTGACCATTGATGTTTATGTCTCTCTCTCTCCCTCCCTCCATCCCTACCCCACCCTTCCTCTCTGTAAATCAATTTTAAAAATCTTAAAGAAAAAAAGAAAAACTGACAGGGCAATAGAGAAATCTCAGAAAGGAAGCCATCGTATTGCTTGACAGAATAAGAAAACAACAGAACATAGAGCTCCGTGAAGTAAGAAAAGCTATCTGAAGCAACCTCCTTCTATTCAAATTTTAAGTAAACTAAATTCACATAAATAAGTGCAATGGGCCAAAACCGGTTTTTGGCTCAGTGGATAGAGTGTCGGCCTGCAGACTGAAAGGTCCCAGGTTCGATTCCGGTCAAGGGCATGTACCTGGGTTGCAGGCACATCCCCAGTGGGGAGTGTGCAGGAGGCAGCTGATCAATGTTTCTCTCTCATCGATGTTTCTAACTGTCTATCTCTCTCCTTTCCTCTCTGTAAAAAGTCAATAAAATATATTAAAAAAAAAAAATAGGTGCAACCGAAGGTCTATTCCATACAAAGTTACTATTTTTTTTTTAAAGGAGCAGAATTAGATCCCTACAGGCAATGAAAGCAGGCCAAAAAGACATTAAGAAACGATTAACAAGGCATGAAAGAACAACAAGAATTTTAAAATTAAAAAATAAGGTGCTAGCATTAAAGAAACAATTAGAAAAAAAGTTTCAGAAATTTAAGAATAAAACCAGAAGAAACATAAAAGCAAATAAATTCAAGAAATAATGCCTTAAGATAACAGAAAAAGGAACTTACTTTTTCACAGCAGTATTATTCACAATAGCTGAGAGATGAAAACAATCCCCAATACCCATAAACAGATGAATAATAAACAAAATGTGGTATACTAGTATATACAGACCATGCAACATTATTCAGCCTTACAAAAGAAATGGGGACAAGGGGCGGGGGGAAAAAAAAAAGAAATGAAGTTCTGATACATGCTACAACATTGAAAACATTATGCTGAGAAAAGTCAGACACAAAAGGACGTCTACTAAACAATTCTACTTACATGAAGTATCTAATACAGGCAAATTCATAGTAATAGAAAGCACAACAGAGGTTCTAAGGCAGCAGTTCTCAACCTGTGGGTCGCGACCCCCTTGGGGGTCGAACAACCCTTTCACAGGGGTGGCCTAACCATCGGAAAACACATCTATAATTACATATTATTTTTGTGATTAATCACTATGCTTTAATTATGTTCAATTTGTAACAATGAAAATACATCCTACATATCAGATATTTACATTATGATTCATAACAGTAGCAAAATTACAGTTATGAAGTAGCAACGAAAATAATTTTATGGTTTGGGGTCACCACAACATGAGGAACTGTATTAAAGGGTCGCGGCATTAGGAAGGTTGAGAACCACTGTTCTAAGGGATTGGGGGAGAGAGGTTGGAGAGTTAATATTGTTTGGGATAATGATTAAGTTTCTGGAAATATAGAGTGGTGACGGTTGCACTTAATGCCACTGAACTATACACTAAAAAATGGTATAAGATAATTTTTATTTATGTATATTTTATCACAAAAAAGTTTGTTAAAGAGAAACTTTCCTGGAAAGTCAGAAATTACATATTAAAAGAGCACACCATGCCCTCGCTGGTTTGGCTCAGTGGATAGAGCGGTGACCTGTGGACTGAAGGGTCCCAGGTTCGATTCCGGTCAAGGGCACATGCCCGGGGTTGCAGGCTCAATCCCCAGGAGAGGACATGCAGGAGGCAGCCAATCGGTGACTCCCTCTAATCATTGATGTTTCTATCTCTCTCCCCCTCTGCCTTCCTCTCTGAAATCAATAAAAACATAGTATTTTTAAAAAAAGAGCACACCATGCATCTGAATAGATTAACCCAGAATGACCAATATCTAACTGTATTTCTAATTAAATGAAAAATTTGTACATCTAGGAAAAATAGCAAGTGATTGCATCAGAAAGCAATCATTACTTTTTGAAAGCAAAACTTTCTCAAAAAGTATATCAAGGAAAATAAATGTGAGCCAAAGATTTTATACTCATACATAGCTGGTTTGGCTCAGTGGATAGAGCATCAGCCTGCGGAATGAAGGGTCCCAGGTTTGATTCCAGTCAAGGGCACATGCCTGGGTTGTGGGCTCAGTCCCCAGTAGGGGGTTGTGCAGGAGGCAGCCAATCTATGACTCTCTCATCATTGATGTTTCTATCTTTCTCCTCTCCCTTCCTCTCTGAAATCAATAAAGATATATTTTTAAAAATTATTTTTTAATTAAAAATAATTAATATTCAGCAAAACTGATTTTCAAGCAGAAAGGGTATAGTCTAACTGTTATCAACATACAAGGACTTAAATAATAGTACCATGAGCTCTGAGGAATCTAAGAGATGAACTTCAGAGACCATGATAAATGGACTCGTGGTGAGCATCAGATATTTACTTGAAGAACCAAGATTAAATTAGTATTAAAAGACAGTATGGTATGTAATGCTGCATGCTAGAGCAATGTATTTTTTTTAATATAAAATATATTTTATTGATTTTCCACAGAGAGGAAGGGAGAGAGACAGAGAGCCAGAAACATCAATGAGAGAGAAACATCGATCAGCTGCCTCCTGCACAGCCCCCACCGGGGATGTGCCCGCAACCAAGGCACATGCCTTCAACCGGAATCGAACCTGGGACCCCTCAGTCCTCAGGCCAACGCTCTATCCACTGAGCCAAACCGGTTTTGGCTAGAGCAATGTATTTTTAGCACAACATAAAAACAGTAAGAAAATAGGAAAATGCAAAAATATTTTCAAACTAACTTTGGCAAGAATATTGATGGTGGTACAATTAGTATTGTGTGTCTGAACATATTCCCATCCACTGGCAAAAAAAAGGGACAATGTGAGCTTCAATAAGAATAAGAACTCTCTGGTGAGCATTATGCTAAGCGAAATAAGCCAATCAGAGAAAGATAAATATCACATGATCGTCCTCATTTGTGGAATATAATGAACAACATAAACTGATGAACAAAAATAGTTACAGAGACAGAGAAGCATCAAACAGATCGTCAAACCTCAGACGGAAGGTGAGGGTGGTGGGGGGGAGGTAAGAGATCAACCAAAGGACATGTATTCATGCATATAAACATAACCAATGGACACAGACATTAGGGGAGTGAGGGCATGTGCTGGGGGGTGGGAATGGCCGGGGAGAGGTCAATGGGGGGGTGGGGGTGGGGGGGAAGAAGACATATTAATACTTCCATCAATAAAGAATAAAAAAATAAAAGAATAAGAACTCTCAAGAATAAAGATTAAAAAAATAAGAAATACACACTTGAAACCCATTCAAATATGATTAAATCCATAAATTCATAATTACATTAAAGACAAACAAACACATAACCATCTGAAGATGACAGGGAACCTAATTCATCATCTTGAAAACTGGATAAAAAGACTCAAACACCGATTCTGCCTTCTACACAGGCCCTTTGTAAACCCAGATTTCGCATCCCTATATTTAACAGTGAATCAAAATATTTGGGGGAGGAGTAGAGTGAAAAAAAAATCCCAGACTTCTAAAAAGCAACACTGAAAATTTCCATATGCCAAGACTATGCTGAATTCACTCAAATGAAGTGATGTATAGGCATACCCTACTGCAAATACAGGTTGTATGCAAATACTGTCATTTTATATAAGAGACTTGAGCATCCTCAGATTTTGGTATCCATGGGGGTCGTGGAACCAATCCTCCTGGGATACTGAAAGAAGACTGTATTTGAATTAAAAAACTATACCACCAGGAAATCAAATAGATAAGATGAACACGTGAAAATAAAAAAAAACAATTATAATATCACCATTTTCACTTGAAATCTTCCTGTCTTGAACAGTTCAATTCTAAAGCAATTCCATCAGGCAAAGTAGAAGTCTACAAAAGGAATGGAGGCAAGCAGGCCAGGAGAGCTACAATGACCAGGGAAGATGAGCTGCTCAGTTACCAACAATGAAACCCAAATGGAGCCAAGAATGCATCCAAACAGTGAAACAACATAGGGTAGGAAGTCAGACCAAAGTGGAGAAAGGTAACAAGTATATTTTAAGTGATTTAGTATATACCTCTTTATCATCTTCAGATTTCCTATCATCCTCCTCTTCATCTTCTTTTTCAGATTTCTCTAATTCTTTTTGTTCTTCTTTTTGCTCTTCTACTTTAAGTTGCTTTGTCAATCGGGCTATTAACTGGGATTTTAACCCTTTGGAGCTAAGGGTTCGACTTTCTAATTCTTTTCGAAGATCATTTACCTAAATGTACAGAGTATAAAAATACAGGAAAAGAAAATAAGATATTGAAATAGAGAATAAATTGTGTGATTATCACCTAGTCTGATTTTTTAAAACTTTAGTGAAAGGGATACTTATACAGCTCATAAAAGGTTTGTAAAAATGCAAACTGATTAGAACATTTTTGAAAAATAACGTACAACATACATTAAGATGCTTAAAAATAGTTAATGTCTCTGACCCAGCAATTCTAATTTCTGGGAATTCACTCTAAAGAAATAACCTACACAGATAAAAAGAACCAACTTTATACATTCCTTTTCAGTCTCTTCCTCCAAAAGAGTCAAGGATCTAAATATCCAATAAAAGTGTAATACTTAAGAAAAAACAGTAGATCAGCTAGATAAAACAGCATACATTTAAAATTAATTACATGGGAAACACTAATATTAATTGAAAAGGATGAGCCGAATAAAAAATAAAAGAGTAAGAACTCTCAAGAATAAAGATTAAAAAAATAAGAAATACAGACTTGAAACCCATTCAAATACGATTAAATTCATAAATTCATAATTATATTAAAGACAAACAAACACATAACCATCTGAAGATGACAGGGAACCTAATTCATTATCTTGAAAACTGGATAAAAAGACTCAAACACCGATTCTGCCTTCTACACAGGCCCTTTGTAAACCCAGAGCGTCGGCTTGCGGACTGAAAGGTCCCAGGTTCGATTCCGGTCAAGGGCATGTACTGGGGTTGCGGGCACATCCCCAGTAGATGTGCAGGAGGCAGCTGACCGATGTTTCTCTCTCATCGATGTTTCTAACTCTCTATCTCTCTCCCTTCCTCTCTGTAAAAAATCAATAAAATATATTAAAAAAAGAAAAGGATGAGATAGCAAGTTTTTATATAACATGATTAGAAACAACCAATCAATCACAAGCTGATACCCAGAAAAAAAGAATGCCATAAAATACAACAAAATTTTAAGAGTGGTTATATTTGAATGATAGGCTCAAATAATTTTTTTCCTTCTATTTTTCATGTATGCATCAATTTTTAAAACAAGCATGCATTACATTTATAATGAAAATAAATGTAAGTTTTAAAATAAGAAACTTAAGCCCAGCCACTGTGGCTCACTGGTTGAATGTCAACCTATGAACCAGGAGGTCACGGTTTGATTATGGGTCAGGGCACATGCCCAGGTTGTGGGCTCAATCCCCAGTGTGAGGCATGTAGGAGGCAGCCAATCAATGATTCTCTCTCATAATATATATATACTAGAGGCCTGGTGGACAAAAATTTGTGCATTCGGGGAGGTCCCTCAGCCCGGCCTGTGCACTCTCGCAGTCTGGGACACCTCAGGGGATGTCCATTTGCTGGCTTAGGCCTGCTCCCCGGGGGACAGGGCCGAAGCTGGCAGTCAGACATCCCTCTGGCAGCCCAGGAGCCCTCGGGGGATGTCCACTTGCCAATGGGGAGCAGGCCTAAGCTTCAGTCGGACATCCTTAGCGCTGCTGAGAAGGCAGGAGAGGCTCCCGCCATCACCGCTGTGCTGGTAGCCGTCAGCCTGGCTTGTGGCTGAGCAGAGCTCCCCCTGTGGAAATGCACTGACTACCAGGGGTCAGCTCTTGCATTGAGCATCTGCCCCATGGTGATCAGTTTGTGTCATAGTGACTAGTCATTCTGCTGTTAGGGTCAATTTTCATATTGCCCTTTTATTATATAGGATAGAGGCCTGGTGCATGGGTGGGGGCCGGCTGGTTTGCCCTGAAGGCTGTCCTGGATCAGGGTGGGGGTCCCCACTGGGGTGCCTGGCTAGCCTGGGTGAGGGGCTGATGGCTGTTTGCAGGCTGGTCAAGCCCCCAGTGGAGACCCTCACCCCATGGGGGTTTGACCAGCCTGGGTGAGGGGATGAGGGCTGTTTTCAGGCTGGCCACAGCCGCGGGCTGGAAGCAGGTATCTGGGATTTATTTATCTTCTATAATTAAAACTTTGTAGCCTTGAACGGAGCTCAGGACCGGCAGGGCAGGTGGGAAGCTTGGCTTCCTCCATTGCCGGGGGCAACCTAAGCCTCCTGCTCGCTCCAGCTCTGTGGCCCTGGAGCCGCTGGCATCTTAGTTGGGTTAATTTGCATATTCACTCCTGATTGGCTTTGTGGGCATGGCTGGTGGGTATAGCAGAGGTATGGTCAATTTGCATGTTTCTCTTTTATTAGATGGATTTTATATATATATATATATATATATATATATATATATATATATATTTTTTTTTTTTTTTTTTTTAAGAAACTTAATAGCAAAGCCATTGGTTTGACAAAAAGTCCTAGGATTCAGGCTTAATCTATTTGCCTATATTTTCTTATCTATAGGACTCTATGTGAAGCCTGATGTTGATGACAACTTGAAGTAGTGCAAGAATAACAAACATTCTTATGAATGTAACTGGTAGATTGCTGGCGCCAGTTGGGGCGCATGTGGGAGACACCAATCAATGTGTCTCTCCCCCCCTCCCTTCCACTCTCTAAATCAGTGGAAAGATATCTTCAGGGAAGCATTAACAACAACAACAACAAAAAGCAATGTGGGTTAAAAAGCTAGTTTCATGACAAAGAAGAAACACTTTTATTTTTGCTGAGAAGAGAATTAATCAGTTTTTATGTGTTAAATAACAAACTGCAAAAGCAACTAACTCTTTCAAAGTTACCTTCATTGTCTTTGGGTCAAGTTTAGACCAATGGGTAGGAGTAGAAATTTCTTTAGCTTCACCATCATCCTTCTCTTCTTCATCCTGATATACAAAGTTAAGAACCTAATTATTATTCTGAAACCTTAAAATAAAGGTAATTTATTTTTAAAAGTCTGTTGCTGATCTGTGCAAGGTCACAAATGTTTCAGATTGTCTTCTCCTAAAGTTATTTAGGCAAATCCACGTACATACATTCTACCACTTTTAATTGATCACAAAGACACTCATCAGCCAATCAAAGCCAGATCTGTGAAACACAAAAGGGTGATAAATTATAACACAAAGGATATCAAGGATGCACAAACACTGCCGGTCTCCACTAACCACACAGTGTGTGATCTTGCCCCAATTTTCAAACCACCCAAAGTCAAGGTTGATTTAGCCAGACCTTTCAAATGTACCAAAGATGATGCCACATAGCCTGAAATTTCAAATCTCTCAGACTTGTGGTTGTCCAATTTCAAATATCCATGATTAGAACTGATGACCGTGAAAGAGAAAATTTTTTAAATTTTAGAAAATGGCAAAATGTTTAAAATGGCTTAATACTGAATCTTGCTCAACAACTGGTCCCAGATTCCAGCAATTAGACCTATGATAAAAACAAAATTCTGTGCAATTTAAGCACAACTTATTTCCTTTGAGGTCTCAGAACTCTTACAGTTAGCATAACAGACAAATTTTTTAAAGAGGAAAGAACATACAACTATACTGCTGAAAGCTGGATTACCAGTCGCTGTTACCAGTTATGTTCCTCCATGTGTGTTTGTTATGTAGTGTGTGGTGTGCTTTGTGCCTGTGTTCCTGTGCCTGTGAGAAGCGGAAATAGAAAAAGGGATTAGCGTTCAGTGCCTGTTCTCCATCAGCCTCCTTGCGTTCACCCTGAAGCTTCTCCACCAGCTGCTGCTTGTATCCTCGGGAGAGGGTTTCCCACTCTGAGCGGGTGGGAAGGCAATGCCAAACATCCGGGAAAAATAAAACCACTGTCTCCACATGAGCTGGAACTGTACGCCCCTTGTGGGTCTCCTCAGGGCGATGGTAGCGAATCTCTGCAAAACGGTACCTGTTGCAAGGGAAGAAGCATGTTGGAAAAAAATTCTAAAATACATTTTAAAGACCCTAGTTCACTTGTAGCACATCAAGTAAAGAAATTTTGCTGCAAGAACTTGCGGTTGGTCTAAAGAAAAAAAAAAATTATAGAAGCCATAGTTCCTCTTTTGGTACATTTGCACAATATTTATAGTTAAAAGAAGAATATATTCCCCAACACATTTTCATGTTTGATTACAGAGCTACGCATATTTTAGGGAATACCTGAAGAAGCTGGATAGCTGTTCAGAATTCATGTGCTAAAAAAAAAAATTCTCAATTAAGTCACAAGAAATATACTAAAATACACAAGACAAATAAGCCTCAAGAGAAAATATGGCTGAACAAAAATAATCAGCAACTACATCATCTTATAACAAAAGAATTATAATGAAATGAAGTTCTCTCTTGACGATCTTCTCCAGCTATGCATGAAATGAAAAATATTTTCAACATACAATGAAACTTCCGAAGTACAGCATAACAAAGCATTTAAATTTTCAGTTTATTTTGATTAGTTCTTAAATCTCGCCCCCCCCCCCCGCCCCAACATTTTTGGCACCAAATAAACTTTTGCTACAAATGGGGATTTTTCCTTTGAGGTTACCTGCATGATCAAGGTTGCTAAAATAAGGGGAGGGAGTGTAGGCTGATAGACAAGATCATCTACATAAACTATTAGAAAAACATTTCTAATCAAAAAATGAATTGGTACTTACCATTGTGTGCACACACTTAGGTCAATGCCTGTCAGAGCCTTACAACAACGAATAGCAGTCTTAATCAACACAGAGGGATCTTTTTCTGGGTCTGGTCCATCCAACGAAGGAGACCAGTGGCCTCCAATGGCCATGGCTTCATCCTTGCCTTTCATGCCCACTAAAAACTAATTCAAAACAAAGAATCATTTACATATATTATGCAACTTATAAAATTACACATGAAATACTTGAAAAGGAAAGGTACAAACCTTTCCAATATCATTTTTACTACCTCTGGTATCTGTCAGTCAAGGAAGAGTTCAGTTCATCGTGTTCCACACTGCATTTCAGCAATGGAATAGGATTTACACATCATAACTCATCCTTCTAAAACATTTCTTCAGATAAAGAGTTCTTTTAAAGAAAAAAGCTATAATTCACACTTTAAGAGCACCCAAAGATACACTAAATCATTATCATTAAGATTTATCTATACTACAAATATACAACATCAAAATCACAGAGGAGGTAGTGACATAATGAATACGATATAGCCATAATCTGCAGTGAGAAAAACATCAACATCACTACAGTCTGAATGCCTTAATATTAAAATTATTATTAAACTCAACAAGATTAAATAGTGTTTTAAATTGTATATATAGTACACACACACACACACATACACACACACATTTAGAACCAAGCAAAGCAAATATACATCTAAAGTTATGTTTCATTTTACCTTAACAAGTCTAGCAGGATGTTGAAATCCATCTCGAAGTTCTTGTGGGTCTTCAGCTAGAGCACAGGACTTATGATACAAATCTTCCATACTAGGGCTGGCCATCAGCATTACCTATTATAGTCAAATAATTCAATCCTGTCAAAAGTCTATGTAAAAAACATAAGAAGCACTACGTATTATCCTTACATATTAGATACCCAAATTTTTTAATAAAAACGTAAAGTAAAATGCTACAGCACCCAGAAGCTGTGACTCAGTGGGTGAGTATTGACCTATGAACCAGGAGGTCACAGATCGATTCCCGGTCAGGAAACATGCGCAGGTTGTGGGCTCGGTCCCCTGCCGGGGGTGTGCAAAAGGCAGCCCATCAGTGATACTCATCACTGATGTTTCCACCTCTCTCTACCTCTCCCTTCCTCTTTGAAGTCAATAATAATATATTTAAAAAAAAATAGATACCTTATAACTATACAGTTTTAACATTTCAAGGGATGCTTTTTGATGTTTTAAAACATCAGAAAACTACTGATCATAGCAATATACTAAAAGTTACCCTGCAGACTAACATATAATACATTCACCCACCATTATGTTTTATCTGGTCTAGTCAAAGTCATAGAACATTCCAAAAATCTCATTACATCAACTTCATCTTCACATTTTTATGTGGTTCAAAGTGTTAAAAAATAACCATAATTTTACAGTTTAAGAAGTAAGGTAAAGAGAGGTTAAATTAAATTACTTAAAACAAACAAACAAAACAGAATAGCAGACAAGAAAACGTAGGAATTCAAGGTCTTACACCTAATAACCACTTTCTGAAAATTAATTCCACACACACTCTTAATATGAGTAACTGCTCATAAATTTTAGCTATGTATCACAAAATACAAACCTTAGCACTGTATAAGTGATCGGCATCTGGTGGATCAAGAATGGCCACATTTTTTTCTAAGGACTCTACTTCTCTGTGCATTACATAGAAATTGCAGTAATTTCCCAGCTGAAATGGTCTTGACAAAGGGAAAGCATCCACCCATGTAAACTGAGCATCAAAAAAGTCACTAGGTATATATAAATTCTGATAACGGCGCCTTAGTTCCATCATGTCACAACTAGGACTGAAAAAAAGACATACGTAGTGAATAAAAAGCCTTAATATCAAAGAGTGTGCAAACATTCACTCAATTCTGAAGAGTGAATGTGTTGCACATCTAACCTGACATGGCTAAAAGCCAGCTGCAAATGGTCAATTACTAATGAGCTATAGATGTGCAAAAAAGCATATGATAATCTCATTTTCAAATTGTTTACTTACAGCTTTGAATAAATAACATATCTAAATGTTACCTTTATTTCTTTACTTTTTGTATGTAGCTTAAAATTCATTAGAGAAGACCCTTTGAAATAACTTCAACCCCAGCTCCAGAGAAGATCTGAACAAAAGCAGTTCTGTCTCAGTTGAAACTGTACTTTTGAGAAAGTTATGGTTCATATAGAATGACAGAAAGAAGGGATAAGAGTGGTACCAAATTAGTATAAGTGCTCCTCAATCAGTTTTATACAGCGTAGAAATACAACTTTTATTCTATAGTAAGATCCTAGGTCAAGAATATTTACATTCAAAATTAAATAAAATTCACGTGAAAGCAAAATCCAAATCTTTTTTGGATTATCCACACTTCCATACCTCTCAGTATTAATGATTAAGATCCGTACCTGATTGCTCATTATGTAAAGAGAGGGTAAGATTCTGGCCTTTTAAACCTGGCATACTGATTTTTTTTAAGGTTCATTTCCTTTTTCCTAAGAAGCAAAGCTTTTAAGGGAGAGAAACTAAAAGGTAAATCAATCTGATAAAAAGCCAAGAGATTTCTGTTAAAAGCATAATGAAAAGTGGAAAATGCAATTTGTAAGGTGAAAAGATAACTATACTGTCTTTTAAAGGACAATTAAAACAAGGGTATAAAATGTGAACTAAAATATAGGTATGTCTTTTTATTTGAAGCCTAAAAATAAAAAGTATAGAATTATAAACTTGTTAGTTATGATTACTGATATAATTATACTTTATTTGGATAAAATTCTATTGTAAAAATGTATAAAACAGATATGTGAGTTTTGTTTTTGTTGTTTTGAAAGAAGTGCTGCAAACAGAAAGTATGTGTAATAGCTTCCTAGTTTCCCATCACTAGAATTTTTGATGTTGTATCCTACCCCATAGGAGTAAAATCTATAAAACAAGAGATAAAAAATACAAATAAATCATTTCTTGGCATTTCTCTTATAATCATATTACTATAAGAAAATCAGGATTTCCAATAGTTATAAGAAGAGGTATGAGAATGTTAAAAATCATTTATATTTGTAATGGTTTCATTTGATATTATGGGAATTTACTTCAAAGTGGTGAAGTGAAACTCTGAATGTCTAACTTGAAAGGAGATAAATAACTGTTAAATTTACATCCTAGGTATCAACTCTCTAGAATAGCATTCTAAGCTGGGAAAAGATGAGTTTAAAGTAGAGCTCCTTGCCCCGGCCAGCGTGGCTCAGGAGGGTCTCAGGTTTGATTCCCCGTCAAAGGCACATTGGGTTGCAGGTCTGACCCCCAACCCCGGTCAGCGCGCATGTGGGAGGCAACCAATTGATGGGTCTCTGTCACACGGATATTTCTTTCTCTCTCTAAAAAAGAAAAAAAATCAACATAAAAATATCCTTGCTCCTTGGGGGAGGATTTGAAAAAAAGTAGAGCTGCTCTATTTAATATCTTTGGGACTGGAGATAGTTTTGGTTCCAAAAACTTTTTCTCAACTATATAGACTACATATTTTAAGTATACAAGTAAACAGGGATAACAAGAAAACTAGTATAAATTAAGAGTAGTTGCTGAAACCGGTTTGGCTCAGTGGATAGAGCGTCGGCCTGCGGACTGAAGGGTCCCAGGTTCGATTCCGGTCAAGGGCATGTACCTGGGTTGCGGGCACATCCCCGGTAGCAGATATGCAGGAGGCAGCTGATCGATGTTTCTCTCTCATCGATGTTTCTGACTATCTCTCTCCCTTCCTCTCTGGGAAAAATCAATAAAATATATTAAAAAAAAAAAAAGAAAAAGAAAAAGAAAAAAGAGTAGTTGCACCCGGCTGGTGTCGCTCAGTGGTTGAGTGTTGACCCAGGAATCAAGAGGTAGGTCCTGGGTTTGATTCCAGATCAGGGCACATGCCAGGATTGGGGGCTTGACCCCAGTAGGAGGCATGCAGAAGGTGGCCGATCGATGTTTCTCTCTCATCAATGCTTCTATCTCTCTATCCCTCTCCCTTCCCCTCTCTCAAATCAATAAAAAAATATTTAATTAAAAAGTTAAAAAAAAAATAGTTGCTGACTTGATCACAAGCAAGAGTAAATGAAAACCAACTACATAACAATTAAGCAAAGTCACCAAGCAAAAAATTTTGGCAATGAGTAGCATAAATAAAATACACTGGTTTACTCAATCTAGAACTGAATATAGAGAAATTTTAATGTTTGATAGCCCAATATTATGAATATTAATTATAACACTTTGTTGAAATGCAGTAATACTCTCTTAGGACACTGAAATGCAGTTATTTGTTCCTATGTGAAACTGCTTTAAATGCTGCTTGTAATGATTTATTTTTAATCTTACTGTCAATTTGTTTTTTTCTATCTGTTATTTCTTCTTATACATAACTGCCAGTCCCAGGGCCTCCAGATAATTCTTCCTTTCCCTTAGAGTAAATTAGTCATTTACCAATTTCCCTTTTTATGAATTACAACTTTGCAGCCATTACTGAGTATCTACAAATGACACACACTGTTGCTTTGGGTACATGAACTCACAATTCTTGCTAGTTGATATAATTTCCTCTTTGCATGTGAAGTTCAAAAATTCTTTGTTTTAAATTGATTTATGAGAGAGAGAGAGAGAGAGAAAGAAATATCAATTTTCTTGTGCCACTTATTACGCATTCACTAGTTGATTCTTGTATATGACCTAACCAGAGATTGAACCCACAACCTTGGTGTATTGGGACGATGCTCTAACCAACTGAGCAACCCAGCAGGGCTTCAAAAATTCTTAGTAACTTGCCCATTATTTCTGATTCCAAAGACTGAAAAATGTTTTTTTTTAAACATATAGACATGTGTGTATATTTTTATTATACTGTATTACCACAGCTAACTTGAAATATTTAATCCATTCCTGTATTATTTATCAGACACAATGGACTATGCATAAACTTAATAAAGTTATCAATAAAGTTGGATCTTTAATGACTCTAACGAATAACTTCATCACAGAGTGGCTGCCTTTTTCAATAGCTGCTATCTCTAATGAGTGTATGAAAATAATGTAATCCTGGCAAAGAACTAAACTCCTACTTCAAATGGCATTTCTCCTCTTGTATAAATTAAAATTATTAAGTATAAAGAAATGGAAGTTGAGAGAAAAATATATCTGTATATAACACATTCTACTAAGCTACACAAAATTACAAAACTAATAATTTCATAAGAAGTGGGGAAAATGACTTACCAATCTAAAGAAAACTTTGAAAACTGAACTGTGTAACGTGGGACAACACGGCGAACTCTCCGAGGCGATCGTTCTCTCTCTCTTCGAGGAGATCTCTCCCGGGAACGTTTTCTCTGAGGAGATCTTTCTCTGGATCTGCGTCTATCTCTCTCCCTTTCACGACTTAAAAAACAACAACAAAATTTTCTAAAATTAATAATCTTTTTAGCATTATCTAAGAATTCCTTCATGAAATAAGTTAATATAAGATTCTACAGTATACTTTTTAAAATAATTTTTATGAAATGTGGTAAAATATATACAACATAAACTTAATCATTTCAGTAAGTTTTTTAGTGGCATTAAGTGCATCACATTATGCAACCATCATCCCCATCTAAAAACATACCTTCAGCCCTGTCGATGTGGCTCAGTGGTTGAGAACTGACCTAAGAACCAGGAAATCATGGTTCATTCCCGGTCAGAGCACACGCCCAGATTGCAGGCTAGATCCCCAGTAGGGGGTGTGCAGGAGGCAGCTGATCAATGATTCTCATCATTGATATTTCTATCTCTCTTTCCCTCTCCCTTCCTCTCTGTAATCAATAAAAAATATATATTTAAAAACATACCTTCGATCATCTTTTCTGTTAGGCACTTGATCCCCTCTGTCATTCCTTCCTGAAAATCTGGATGGTGGATCTAACCTTCGTGCTGGTTGTGGCTGTGAAACTATACGAACAGGAGGCTGCAATAAGCCAGCTTTAAAAGATACAGAAAACAAACAAACAAACATTTTTACTTAAACGAAGTTCAAAAACATTACCTGGTTAAATTTTATAGACAGAAAACGTTGGCTAATATTTTAGGCTCTCTGACCCATGAATGGTGGAGACCGTTTTGTATATTTGGGTAATTTTTTTACAACCCTTTAACAATGCAAAAACCATTTTTAGTTCAGGGACAACACTAAACCAGGCTGTGGACCAAATCCAAGGGATATAGTTTGCCAACCCTTGATCTGCTGACATTAAACCAAAGACTGCTATACAATAAGATATTCACAGGGTGTCAAAGTATCATCCAGAGATTATCTACACAGAGAAAAAACACCTCTTATAATACAAAGGTTCATGGCCACCACTTTGATCATGTAATCAAATGTAGCATCGATAATAGTGGAAGTATCTGACACCATGTGCCTCTTAATATGATGCAATATAAAGTACAAAACATTGCCAAATGTTCTTGCCAAATGCCTTTAGACTTAACCTAGAGTTTATAGTTTATATGGTGGTGGATAGAGGAATAAGGTAAAAATACCACAAGGAATCAAGACAAATCCAGAATATAACATTCCAAAAGAATTTACAAATCAACTGGCCTAATTTCTTAAAAAAACCAAGGTAATAAAATAAAAGAGAAAGTAGCTATTCTAAAATAAAAAACACTAAAGAAACATAACCAAATATAATGCATGAAACTTGGCTTTCTGTTTAGGAAACAAAAAAACAACCTTAGAAGACATTTGGGCCCTGGCTGGTTTGGCTCAGTGGATAGAGCATTGCCCTTCGGACTGAAGGATCCTGGGTTCGATTCCAGTCAACAGCACATGCCCGGGTTGCGGGCTTGATCCCCAGTAGGGAGCGTGTAGAGGCAGCCGATCAATGATTCTCTCTCATCATTGATGTTTCTATCTCTTCTCTCTCTATACCTTCCTCTTTGAAATAAAAAAAAATATATATTTTTTAAAAAGGACATTTGGGAGACAACTGAAGAGATCTGAATATAAACAGGGTATTTAAATGCTTTCTCTGCCGAAACCGGTTTGGCTCAGTGGATAGAGCGTCGGCCTGCGGACTGAAAGGTCCCAGGTTCGATTCCAGCCAAGGGCATGTATCTGGGTTGCGGGCACATCCCCAGTAGGAGATGTGCAGGAGGCGGCTGATCGATGTTTCTCTCTCATCGATGTTTCTAACTCTCTATCTCTCTCCCTTCCTCTCTGTAAAAAATCAATAAAATATATTTTAAAAATAAAAAAATAAAAAAATAAATGCTTTCTCTTAGATGTGATAATAGATTGTGGTAATACAGGAAAACTCTCTTTTAGGAAGGACATATTTAAATATATGGGAGTGAAATGTCATAATGTCTGGTAATTACTTCAAACATTTAAGCTAATATCATGTGTATGTGTTAATTTATGCAGACAAAACACTTCGATAAAATGTGAACTGTTCATCGTTGAAAGTATTACAAGTAATCATTATACTGTTCTTTCAACATTTTTATATACATGAAAATTTTTCATGAACATTTGGGAGAGAAAAATAACCAGCTAACTTATGAATATTGCTTATGTTAAGTAATACTATATCAGCTAAAGATCAATGGGCTGGTATTATTGAAGGAATCCCTTGCCAATGCATATTTCCCTACCATTCTGCCAAGTGAACCCTAGCACAGTCCACTGATCCCTTCTCTCTCTTCTACTGCTCTTTTTTTTTTTTTAAATATTTTATTGATTTTTTACAGAGAGGAAGAGAGGGATAGAGAATTAGAAACATCGATGAAAGAGAAACATCGATCAGCTGCCTCCTGCACACTCCCCACTGGGGATGTGCCCACAACCCAGGTACATGACCTTAACTGGAATCGAACCTGGGACCCTTGAGTCTGCAGGCCGATGCTCTATCCACTGAGCCAAAGCAGTTAGGGCTCTTCTACTGCTCTTATTGCTCCTCTCAAGCACCTACCAAACTCAAGAGATACATCACCACCAGAAACACTGCTTTCTTGAGCCCTTCCACAGAAGCCATATCTCTTCTTGAGAGAGTGACAGGGGGGAAAATGGTATTCAAGTCCTATTCACAACTGAAAACAAATCCTCTAAGGAAAAAAAGATGAGAGGGAAAAAATAAGAAATTATAGGACTAAAGATCAGATACAGTGAAGAACCAAGTAGTCTGGGAAACAGCCTGGCATTACCTACTAAGTTTAACATACACAAACCCTCAGACCCAGCAATTTCACCAGAAAATATACGTTCTATGGAAACCTGTGCACATTGCCTCACACATGTATGCATTCACAGCAGCAGCTTCAGAAACCAAAAACTAGAAACAACAAATGTTTACCAAAGAACAGACCAACTGTATATTATTCATACTATGGAATATTATGCAATAAGGAAAATGAAGACATTAGAGCAGCCATGGGCAAACTACGGCCCGCGGGCCGGATTCGGCTCATTTGAAATGAATAAAACTAAAAGAAAAAAAAAAAAAAAAGACCGTGCCCTTTTATGTAATGATGTTTACTTTGAATTTATATTAGTTCACACAAACACTCTCCATCCATGCTTTTGTTCCGGCCCTCTGGTCCAGTTTAAGAACCCATTGTGGCCCTCGAGTCAAAAAGTTTGCCCACCCCTGCATTAGAGCCACACAGAATAGTATGAAAAACTTTAAAAACATAATATTGAACAAAAAAATTTGTACACAAAAGATTATATAAATAGAATCACAAATTATGTAAAAAACAAAACTAAATTGTATTCTGAGGATATATACTTAGAGGGTAAAACTATTAAAAAAGAGTTAACTAGCCCTGACCGGTTTGGCTCAGTGGATAGAGCGTCAGCCTGTGGACTGAAAGGTCCCAGGTTCGATTCCGGTCAAGGGCATGTACCTAGGTTGCATGCACATCCTCAGTGGGGGGTGTGCAGGAGGCAGCTGATCGATGTTTCTCTCTCATCGATGTTTCTAACTCTCTATCCCTCTCCCTTCCTCTCTGTAAAAAAATCAATAAAATATATTAAAAAAAAAAGTTAACTAGCAATGTTGTATTTTTTTGTCCCATTAGTGATTTACACGGGTGTTCACTAATAATGTTATACCGTTTCATCACTTTAAGTGTATCATAATTTACAATGAAAGAGAAAGTGCTGCCATTACATTTTTTAAAAATACCAATTAAACAGGCTTCTATTAACCCAAGGCTATAATTTTAAACATTGTTTAAAAATCCCAGAGTTTCAAATAATCAATATGCAAAGGAAAATTTAAAACACAGCTCATTTTTTTGATGCACTATGGTTCAATGAGGAACTTAAAGTGCTATCACCAGACCCTACATGTACATAAAATGTTATATTTATAAGAAATAAGTCTCAAAAACATTTACTTCAGTTACAGATAAGATACCAAAATGGGGACAGAGGACTCAGTTTAAGTTAGCAAAGAGCACGTCTTTCGATAAGAACAATCAAACAAAAAAGTTTCCAAATAGCTATAAAAGTACAAGTGGCTTAGCCCTGACCGGGTAGCTCAGTTGCTTGCAGCCTTGTCCCGTAGACCAAAAAGGTTGCTCGTTCAATCCCTGGCCCAGGAGGGGAAGAGTTGATGTTTCTGTTTCTCTTTCTCTCCCTCCTCTCTCTATCTCTCTCTCTCTCTTTCTCTCTCAAAAATTAATAAAAATATATCCCTGGGTCCGTTGGTGTGGCTCAGTTGTTGAGCGCAGTCCTACAAACCAGGAGGTCACTGTGTGATTCCTGGTCAGGACACATGCCTGGGTTGTGGGCTCAATCCCCAGTGTAGGGAATGCAGGAGGCAGCCAATCTATGATTCTCTCTCATCACTAATGTTTCTATCTCTCGCTCCCTCTCTGAAATCAATAAAAATATATTAAAAAAACAAAACATATACTTGGGTGAGGATTAAAAAAAATAAAGAAGTGGTCTACACAGAATACTTAACTTTCAAGTATTTTGGAAGTCCCTGCTTTTTCGTAATTAGAAGTATACTCTTACTATTTTAACAATTATGTATTAGTCTGAAACATAAAAAACAAAGATACATTGCATATAATACCTTTCTGCTGTGGCTGCTGTAATAAAGGCTGCGGTTGAGTCTGCAACAGTGGTGTAATAGAAGCTGCTGAAATCTGTGCCTGTAGCAGTGACTGAGGCTGGGGCTGAGCCTGTACACCAAATGTTGTCTGTGGTGCAATTGGCTGAAGTACAGCAGGAGGAGTCTTCAGTAAAGGTTGGGTTTGGGACTGATTCTTAACAAAAATAAACAAATAAACTTTTAAAATATGAAAGAAAAATCTTTATAAATCAGAAAACTCAGTGACCAAGTTTCTACAATAGCTAACTCAATATTTCATATACCTGATTTGGTAGTGTTTGAATTCTTTGTGCATTCCATTTAAATGGCATATTAGGATTATATGTAGCTTCAACCAAAACTCTGTCACCCACTTGAGGGGTTTTCCCTTTGACAGCACTGGAAAAAAAAAAAGTAAAAGCACATTTAAAAGAGTTTTCTCCCAAAGAGATTTACAAATTTGGTATTTTAAAGTACATTATTTCAAAAGCAAGGAAAGAAAAAGAAAAGGGGGAAAAAAGTAAAGTGTATCTAACCCCAATATCGTCAACAAAAAAAATAAAACAACCAGCCAGTGTAGTTCAATGGTTGAGCTCATCAACCTATGAATCAGTTCAGTTCGATTCCCAGTCAGGACACATGCCCAGGTTGCAGGTTCGATCCCCAGTGTGGGGCGTGCAGGAGGTAGTCTATCAATGATTCTCTCTCATCACTGATATTTCTATTTTGCTCCCTCTCCCTTCCTCTCTGAAATCAATAAAAATATGTGTTTAAAAAAAACGTTTTTAGTATGTAGGTAAACCTCATAACTTTGGGCTTTGGAGAGATAAGAGAAAGGCATGTAAAATTTGCTTTGGGCTTTGGAAAGATGAGAGAAAGGCATATAAAATGGAAAAATAGGAGACCCACTTTCAAAAAAATCATATAGTAAGGTCATTAGAAATATATTTGAAATAGCTAAGGAAATTCACTAACAAAATACTATTTTGGATATGTTAGTTTACCACTCAATCCTATTAATATTTTAATTTTAAAATGTTTTTAGTACCCTGGCTAGGTAGCATCATCCTGATATGCTGAGGTTGTGTGTTCGATCAGCAGTCAGGGCATATACAAGAATCAACCAATGAATGCATAAATAAGTGGAACAACAATTGGTTTCTTTCTTTCGCTTTCCTTTCCTCTCTAAAATCAATTTTTAAAAATTTTATAAAAAGAATGTTTTTAGCCGAAACCGGTTTGGCTCAGTGGATAGAGCGTCGGCCTGTGGACTGAAAGGTCCCAGGTTCGATTCCGGTCAAGGGCATGTACCTGGGTTGCGGGCACATCCCCAGTAGGAGATGTGCAGGAGGCAGCTGATCAATGTTTCTCTCTCATCGATGTTTCTAGCTCTCTATCTCTCTCCCTTCCTCTCTGTAAAAAATCAATAAAAATATATTTAAAAAAAAAAAAAAGAATGTTTTTAGTTTATACATCACTAGATATGTCAAACAGAAGATAAATTTTAAAAGGCATGTAAATATTTCAAACCCTAATTTCATTGTATTTCTAAACATGAAAAATTAGAAATAACTCACTCCTACAAAATGTTTATAAAAAATTCACATTACTAGTTCATTTAATAACCAAATTATAACTTCAGTCACATTCTCCATTAAAAAAGGTCATGGGTACAAGTATGACAAGCTGAATGATTAAAACATAAAATTATAGCTAAACCACAATCCTTTGCACAATTAAGCAGGTACTATCGATATATATAATGTTAAACACAAAAAGGCATCTGCCAACACCTAACAAAGTTTACCTAAGCTGAAAGAATACATCTTCATCCACAAACCCAAATGTATCGTGTAGTTTTGTGACTACTCCTGTAAAAACACGCTGTTTCTGAGGTTGGGTTTGTTGCTGACTGGATCTTGGTGTTGGATATGATACAGTTATCTGTGCTGCAGGCTGAGGCGTAGACAGGCTAAGACTTGTAGGCAGTGCAACAGCTGGCTATAAAACAAAATCAAAATCAAATTAAGGTAGTGATTTGAAATAGTCTACAAAGTCTCTAAAAATCGATTTTAAAAATCTAAAACAATAAAAAATAGTCTAGAAATTAAAAATAACTCAAAATGCTAAAAATAATTTATTTGAAGTTAGAAAAATACACCTGTACACCTTGAAGATAAGAATCAAGTTTAAAAAATAGGTCATTTGAGGAAAAAGATACTGTAGTACAATGAGTTTAAAGAGCAGTGCTTAACCTGGCTGGTATGGCTCAGTGGTTGAGCGTTGTCGGGTTTGCAAGCTTGATACCCAATGGGGAGCATATAGGAGGCAGCCAATAAATGATTCTCTTGCATCATTGATGTTCCTCTCTCTCTCCTTCTCTGAAATCAATTAAATACACACACACACACACATATATATTTTCAAAGTGCTTATTTTAGTTTTCTCTTAAAAATTCAAAATCCATAGTGGCATCATAAAGACTCAGGAAAGTCCTATATAAGTGAATTAAGTCATAGAAAGGCCAATATGTATGATCTCATGTGGAGAGAGGCTACAATGCTTGGACAGGTTATGGTCCGAACCTGTGGTCCCACGTGGCTAAGTGATATAAACTGCAGGAGGTACAGCAAGTAAACAAAGCTTGATCAGGTGCATGTAATTGAGTAAGATTCGAAACCCACAAGAACTTTGTAAACATCTTGACCACGCCCTTACTTTGCCTCGTGGAATCTATACTAATAAAAGGGCAATATGCTAATTAGACCAGCAGACCTTCTGGACAAAGCCATGGTGGCAGGGCCAAGGCAGAGGCAGTTGGGGGCGAGCAGGCCGGCAGGGGGGCGGGCAGGAGGGGGCTATCAGGCTGGCAGGGGGGGCAGTTGGGGGTGAGCAGGCTGTTGGGGGGCCTAATTGGGGACAATCAGGCCGGCAGGGCGGGGAGCAGATGGGGGCAAGTGGGCTAGCAAGCAGAGTGGTTAGGGGCGATCAGGCAGGCAGGCAGGTGAGTGGTTAGGAGCCAGCGGTCCCAGATTGCGAGAGGGATGTCTGACTGCCAGTTTAGGCCCAATCCCACAGGGGCCTAAACCAGCAGTTGGACATCCCCTGAGGGGTCCCAGATTGGAGAGGGTGCAGGCCGGGCTGAGGACACCCACCTCCCCCGTGCATGAATTGTGCACCGGGCCACTAGTCTGGCTATAAAATAAAGACTCGGCTTGCAGGCTGTGGCACTGTCTCTCCATCAGAGAAGGCAGTGTCCCACCCAGCCCCAGCTTTCTTCTCTTGTCTGTCTTTTCTTAATCCTTCACCGCTCCCTCTCAGGCTCACTGTGCTGTTGCAGCATAATCTCACTCATGTGAAATTAATAAACACACACAAAGATCTCAAAGAATCAGAAGCAAATGGTGGCTGCCAGACGAGTGTAGGGGAAATAGGCGAAGGTGGTCAAAAAGTACAATATTCCAGTTACAAGATAAATAAGTTCTGGGGATATAATGTACAGCATGATGACTATAGTTAATAAAACTATTGTATATTTGAAACTTGCTAAGAGAGATCTTAAGTTCTCATCAAAAGAAAAAAAATGTATAACTATGTGAAAGTAATTATTTAATCAAATTTACTTTGGTAATAATCATTTTACTATATATATATAACCTTTAAACGAATACAATGTTATATGTAAATTACATCTTAATAAAACCAGGAAAAAATAAAAATGTTAACACTTGCATTGGTCTTTTCCAGCACAATCAAGCATGACTAACAACACATTGATTAAAATGTCTGCATAGAAATAGAATATCAAAATAAAGGAGCAATCATCTGATTCTTCAAGTCAAATCATGGGATTTGTTTTACACCTACTCAATAAAGATAGTTTCCAAGTTTAAAAAATTTTTTAAAAAAGCAGCCCTGGCCCACTTGGCTCAGTGGATAGAGTGTCAGCCTGAGGATTGAAGGGTCCCAGGTTCGATTCCGGCCAAGGGCATATGCCTGGGTTGCAGGCTTGATCCCCAGTGGGGGGGGGTGTGCAGGAGGCATCCAATTAATGATTCTCTCTCATCATTGATGTTTCTATCTCTCCTTCTCCCTTCCTCTCTGAAATCAATAAAGAAATATATTAAAAATAAATAAATAAATAAATAAAAAGCAAAGTCCTATATTCGTACAGTAAAAGAACTCAGCATTTCTTAAACTACGATCACAAAATTATTTTCTTATGAAATTTCTTTAACATTCTAACACACTAATGGTTTATGGGCAGACTTTGGGAAATGTTATTCTACGAAAAGACAAAATTTTACAGCTTTTCTACTTAATTTGGAAATTCTACTATTAGAGATTGAAAATATGAAACATGTTAGATTTTATTTCTTTAATAATAACAACAAAGTTTGAGGTTGATTGCCCATTTTAAGTGTACTTTAAAAAAAACAACTAACAGGTTCAAGACTAAAAAGGTATAAAAGGTTATACAGTAAAGAGCTCCTCTCCTACTCCTATTCCTCAGCTGCTCATTTCCCTAACCATGGGTGCAATAAATATTAGAGATTCTGCTTTCTTTTGAACAGTTGCACAGTATTTCACTCTAAGTACATACCAGGGGTCAATGAACTATGGCCCATGGAACGATATTCAGCACAGGACACAGGTTATTTTTGTACAGCATACAAGCCAAGGATAGTTTTTACACTTTATAAGGGTTATAAAAAAGAAAAATGAAATGCAAGAGATTTTCAGTGACCCATAAAGCATAAAGTTATCCAAAGTTCAAAACCTTAATTTTTTTAAAAATTGATTTCAGAGAAGATAGAAACATCGATGAGAGAGAATCATTGATCAGCTGCCTCTTGCATGCCCCCTACAGGGGTAGAACCCACAATCGGAGCATGTGCCTTGACATACTTTTCAACCATGACCTCCTCGTTCAACAATGGCTTTGCCGAAAACGTTTTAATGTTACTAAAAACTAGGTTGATAATGTAAATAGTTACTTCACCTTTAAGGTCAACCTTAAAAAGATATGTAATGTGTACAAAAATTTCCTAAAAATATTTGTACAAAGAAAATACAAATGCCAGTATCAGTATTAAGTTTAAAATAAGACCTTATACTAGTATTTATTCAAACTAGATCACAACTCAATCTGCAATCAAAAGCTATATAAAAAAACATACTTTTCATTTTTATTTAGCATAGTGCTAACCTAGTATGTGAATCCAAAAAATATTCTTTTTTCAACCCCGTTAGAAAAACTTTGCTCTATTCTTCATTCAGATATCCAAAAGAAAGTCAAACTAACCTGTGTTAAAAGGGTCTGCTGAGGTTGCTGCAACTGAAAAAAGAAAACACAAAAACAGGAAAGAAAAAAGAAAAGGGTCAATCAAAATTGTCTCATATATGCTTTCTTCATTTAAGAAAAAATTCCTATTATATGGCTACTTCTAATTGAGAAATATGTAAAAAGTAACAGGTCATTAGGTATAAAGTTTCCTACAGATACTTCCAACAACTGCAGATCTGATATAACTCACTCATTCAAAAAAGTAAGAAATTCATCTTTTTTTATTTTATAAGAATAACACCCACAGAAAACCTCCCTAAGTCCCTATTGGGGAAGATTTCTAGTTATGTCATGTGTTAATTACCATGTTACAGAAATTATTCAGTGCAACAGGGGTTCGCTCGGTGGTGAGGACGACAAGAGTCCAACGCGCTGGGGCACTTGCATGCACGACTCTGGAGACCAGGTTCAGAGACACACATCTAAGTTTATTGAGGAAGTACAGCCGTATATAAAGGGGTAAGCAGCCAATGCAATAGGGACACACTTGCTATGTTATCCAATGGGCGTGAGGGTCGGGGCTAAGAGTAGGTGGCTCTTGGAGATCTGTCAGGCGGGCGTTGCCACTTCCTGGTGTGCCAAGGAAGCATGTATGCTGGAGTGTACTCACAGCGTTGCTTCAGCCACAGCACTGAGATAAACCTCTTGAGCTCTTCCCACATCTCCCCCTTCCCTTTTAATAAGCACCTGCTGGATGTGGATAATCATAGCTTGCTGTGCATCTATTCTTTGGATCATGGAGTAAAAGCAACGAAACAAGCAGAATGCAAGGAGGCCTCCTGCTGCTAGGATGGCCCATACGAATATGTTAGCAGGATTTAACCAGGAGGTTAGAGGGCTGAGGGCATCACTTAAGAAACTAAACTCAATGGGTTTCATTCAGGTATTGTTGATTCTTAGGATTCCTTGCTGGAGCTGATAGGTGCTGTTTAAGAATGCCTGGCTGAAAGGACCTTTAAGAAGATTTGCTAATTTTTTGCACTCCCAGGAGACATTCCTCACTGGAATGGGCATTACACAGATGACAGCATATCTTATACACATTAGGTGTGTGATATTTGCCATAAAGTATCGAGGTCTTCTTGGATTAAATCTATTTGTTGTTGTAAATTGAGTAATGCTCCCCATATCTATTGGTTTATTGTTGCTTGTGTAACAAAGGCTTGGGCCGTGACCTCTGATAGGGAGTTTAAACTCTGCACTGTCAATCCCTCCTGGGCTAGGGAAGTGATTCCTGTGGCCATACCTGCTATAGCGGCTAGTATGGCAGAGATTATTAGTATCACTAGTCCTACAGCCCTTTTTTCTATTTTCTGGAATTCTTTATGGATTATTAGTTCAGCCGGCCCGTCCCAGTCGCTGAATTCTACTGGAACCCAGAGTAGCGAGGGGGTGCGCATGGCTAGAGCGTAGGCATTGTTTGGATTCCAGCAATTAGATAGTACACAAGATTGCTGGGTACAAGTAAAAGCGCTACAATTGCTTTGTAAGAAAAAGAAGGGGGGTCTCACACAGGGCCAGTAACTAAAACTATGAGTGGCATTGGGGTTGATTGCGATGTTGTTCTCCCATCTACTTGCCGGCTTTTTCCAGGTGCCGTTATACAGGCGGGCCCCTTTTAGGCCAGTGAAGGCTCTTTGATCAATACATGCATTGGGCCCGCATAAATCCCACCGCCCGAACTGGGAGCGCAACCTTCGTATGGGGTCTCTTAGTGCAAATGGTGTCATTCCCTTTCTTAACCATTTTCCCCAAATTCCCAGGGTGTCCGTCTGCATGTCAGGTTGGGAGGCGCGGAGGCATTCTACCCAAGGGATGCTCATGGAAGGGAGGAGTACGGGGGGCGACTCCTCCGAGAGGAAAAGGTAAGGGCAGAGGGGTACTATGGAGAGGCTGGTGGAGACCCTGGTCCAGCTCGATAAGGCCAAGGGAAAGGCTGCATTAAGTCCCAGCATAACCCCCTCTGTACAGAAGTGATTAGTACAGTAAAAGTCCCCAGTTTCATAAGGTGCTAGGTATATCCACCCTTGTCCCAGGGTAGTCCCATTATCTAGAGTCCACTTAAGGAGGTTAGGGCTACTGATATTAGCCCATACCATCCCGTTCCATGGCGATGAGACCGGTTCGGCTCCGTCACAGGGTAAGCCCACAGAGCAGTTAGACACTCGGACGGAGGGGAATTGTAGGCTGTCGGCACTGACAGGCATGAGCACCCCTGGATGAGGTATGGCTGCCCATACATGTTGTGCTCGCGCCTGAGAGTTCGCTGTTATGATGGCACACATTAATAGGAATAATGTTCCTGCTGACGGATTGCCTTCTGGTGCCATGCGTGCAGCTTGGTCCTGTAGATTCTTGATGTCTCCCCAGGTAATGTTGTGGGCCCGTCGGTGTCTTGGTCGTCTCCGCCGCCGGGGCTGGTTGTCCTCTATGGTCAGGCCCTCCCTTTCCTCTACCGGGGGTGATGGTGATGGTGATCTATGGCTCATCGCTGGTGGTGCAGGGTTTGATGTTACGGGCAGGAATCCACGTGTGATTTTTCTCACCTTCTGGAAAAATACAAGCAAACCCTCTCCCTTGAGTTAAGAGTGGGTCGGGGCCCTTCCAAGCCCCGGTTAGTGGATCTCTCCACCGGACCAAAGGGAGAGGCGTTGGTATGTCTCTGAGACCTCCCCAATGTTTAAAAATGGGAGGAAGACCGTCGGGGTCAAAATGAAAATAATTGAGGGTTATGAGAGCCTGTAATAGTTGCTGTTGAGGTGTTAATCTTTGGTCTATCTTCCCCCTGCCCCCCTTTTCTTTAATAAGCTGGATTTTTAACTCTTTATTTTGTCTTTCTATTATGGCTTGCCCTTGTAGGTTGTATGGTATAAGCCTCACTAGTGTAGCAGGGGCCATTATCTGTTTTAATTTCCCAGGGGAAGCCTAATGTTAAAAATGCCCCATTGAGGGTTGCTATTATGTGGTGAGTCTTTTCACCTGTGTGAGCTTGAGCATACGTGGCCGCAGAGCAAGAGTCAATGATTACATGTACATATTTGAGCCTACTGAAGCTGGAAATATGGGTCACATCTGCTTGCCATAAGGCATTGGGTTGGAGCCCCCGGGGGTTGACCCCTCGTGGCTGGAGGGGGCCTAAAGGCAATAGGGGGCCGCAGGTTTTGCATGCCCGTATGAGATGCTTGCAGCCAGAGAGGGTTAAATGAGGAAATAGCTTGTGCAAGCTAGCTGCCTCTATCTCTGGATTGTTTTTCCTCTTGTCTTCATGACTAGAGCATTCCTGATAATTCCTCTCTGTTGCAGGAATCCACATGGTCTTGGAGTTGTTTTCTGAAAATATACGTATTCTTGACCAAAGGTTAATAAAGGAAACTTTACTTGGGGTTCTATTTAATTTTGCTTAAATGAATTTCCTTTGGCTTATTTTGACACCACGTATGTTTTAATGGGTGTCTTGCTGTTAGCATTATAAATGAAAAATTTTTTCTAGATGTAAATTAGTTACAGGATATTTTTCCTTACATGGTATTTTTCCACTATCCCTTTTAAATTTAATTATTAGGAGACTTTTTGGAAAATTTATAATACAGTCTAGATAACTTTAAATTTTATTTTTTTGCACAAAAATATGACTGCTTTAGGTTCATTGCATGTTAAGCAATTTTTCCATGAAATGTAAATTTTGGTTAATACTTCTCGAGCCAATTTTAATTAATCTGAAAAGTTGATTACTACTTTACTGTCAAGTTTAATACTCTAATAACAATCTTAGTTTACACTGTAAATATTAGTGGAAAGGATTATTTTGCATCCTTGAGAAGGCCCTGAGCATTCCCGGTGTTAGGCTGGATTTAGATATAGAGTAGCTGCTGTTAGCCAAGTCTCTGTTTTCTGGGTACCAATTTCGGCTGGGCATGGAAATTGGGAAGCATCCATGGGGGCAGGAGACCTCCCTCAGAAGGGGCGAGTGTTCAAGCCCCTGCATAATTGGGGGGGGGATGAGGATCTGTGCCCCATCTCTGTTGGCCCCCAAGTTCTCTCCTGAAGCCCCTCTGCAACTGTGCCTGTCTTAGGTCGTTCCTCCCAAGGAATATTACCCGTCTTTGGCTAACCAGCCATCCTCCGGTGCCAAACAGGGTGATGTGAGGTTTAGTTCTGTCTCCTTGGTAGCCTATGTCCCTATGGCCTCCACGCCTTGTAACTGCCTTGGGATCCCCTCGCTTGCTGGCGGGGCCCCGGCATTGAACATGGGGAACCCAAGTTTCTTCTCCAGAGGGCCCAGCTCATGCCATTGGGCCAGAGCTAGATCCATGGTACCAGCCACTATGAGGCTTCAACCTCAGAATGAACAGAGAGCTCAGGCAATAGTTGTGGGCAATTGGAAGAGGGACCCACTTGGCAAAAAGGGCAAGAGAGGTTAATATAGAATGCTCAAGTGCCTTCCCAGGGGGCCTTTCACACAGTGGATGGGATTAAATCCTTTCATGTCTTTATTAAATTGCTGCCAAACATTTAAAGAATTAGTTTGTAAGCTTGTTTGGAATAAATGTATAATATGCTGTTGTAAAATATTAAAAATTAATGAGCTTTTGTTATTTTAAATTATATCTTAAAATTCTACTGCTGTATTTTAAGAAATATTAAACAAAATAACTTGTTTTGCCCTTTCTTAGAGGCAAAAATCTAAAATATATACTTATTAACTTTTATTTGATAAAGCTTTCCATGTGATTTCAAGTATATTAAATTGGCTTTATTAAAAATCCTTTAAGAAGAGAGAATAAACTATTGAAAACATTTCAGGGCCCATGAAATGTCTCAAAGTTATTCCTTGGTTATAGTTTTGAAATCTAATTTGAAGGACCATTAAATATATATGTGTATATATGATTTAAGGATTATATACTTTTTGTAATTATTAAGAGATATCAATTAAATTAGAACTGATCTTTGTATATAAAAATTTCGGTTGTGATTATAGAATTTAGTCTCTTTTTTAATCAGACCAATGAGTAACATATTCTGAATTCCGAGTTTTTCAGAGAAAGCACAAGATTTTCTTAAAAATAAGTTTATATACTTTAGGCATTTAGTTACCACAATTATAATTTTTCCCAATTTAATTTAACTAGAACTTTAAACTCTTAGCTGGCAAGTTAAATATTCAGCAATTCTTTAGATTAATAAGAGCAGGTGCTTCCTTCCTTATGTAATTTTAAGTATACTGTATTAGTCTAATTTAGTATCGGAAGGGTTAAAGAGAAGAAAACAGGACAGAAAAATTTGTTTTGCTAAGTAGCAGCTTGCGGCCTTGAGTCCAGCATAGTTCAGATAAGTAAAAATTAACAAGGAACTCTCTCCCTGCCAATGGCCTTTTCCTTTTTTTTCTGTATTAACCATTTGGGTATTGGGGATATTGTTGCAGATCCGGTGGCATTTGCTGCAGCTGTGGGGTTAACATTCACAGGAAAGAGTCCAGGGGTCTCTAGCCCTAAAGACGTCTTTGCTCTATCTCTCTGGCTACACATGGATTGATATATCCCCATCCATGGATTATCATCCATGTCTCCCACAAAAGGATTACTTGGGGGCTGCTGGGCAGTTAAACTTTTTGTTCGCTCTGCGAGGGGAACGGGGGAGTGACTCTGGCAGGAAGCCTCCTGGTGAGACTCCCCTGCTTTCGCCTCACTAGAGGTTTTTTCTGTCTCAGTTTCAGTTTTCCTTGAGCTTTGAGAAACTACTTTTGGCTTGTCGAAAATGGCCCAGGGATCTGTGGGGTCAGAGGGCTCTGGAGGGGAATAGGGAGGTAGAGGGTTTTCTGTTCCCCCGCCTGCACCAACGGTAGCGGAGAGAGCCTCCGGTGTGGGAAGTGCAGGCTCGGGCGGGGCCCCGCTTAGGCAGGCTAAGATTGCTAAAATAGCAGGTGTGAGAGAAAGCGGAAAAGTCTTTCCCTCATGGACTTCTGCTGATCTTAACCTCTGTAATGCTTTCTCCCATGTACTGGGATCCCAAATGGGGACTTCTAGCAACCAAGGGTTAAATGCTATTAGGACATCCCAGAGCTTTTGTAGCTCCTTTTCAGTTACTTTTGCTCGCCTACTCTGTAACAACGCATGAAGCGCGCGAGCCTGAAGGGCTCGGCTGAGGGGGGAAGGTTTCCCATCGTTACAGAGGGTCACTCACCCGTCCCAACGTGCTGGGGTCCCAGTTCGAGGCACCCGATGGAACAGGGGTTCCATCGGGGGTGAGGACGACGGAGCCCAATGGGCTGGGGCGCTTGCATTCACGACTCCGGAGACCAGGTTCAGAGACACACATCTAAGTTTATTGAGGAAGTACAGCCGTATATAAAGGGGTAAGCAGCCAATGCAATAGGGACACGCTTGCTATGTTATCCAATGGGCGTGAGGGTCGGGGCTAAGAGTAGGTGGCTCTTGGAGATCTGTCAGGCGGGCGTTGCCACTTCCTGGTGTGCCAAGGAAGCATGTATGCTGGAGTGTGCTCACAGCGTTGCTTCGGCCACAGCACTGACATAAATCTCTTGAGCTCTTCCCACAATTCAGTATCATCAATATGCTAGTTGTATCAAAATATCATTGGCTATCCAATTCATACATTCATACATATGCCCCTAAAATGAGAAGCACTCCTGATGGTCTGATTTGTCACTGCATGGGAATTATAAAAGATAACACAGTCTGACATAATTTTTCAGCAATAGCTAAGTATAGTATTACCAAAAAGTATAAGGAATTGGTATAAAGGGGGAATTTTTATTTTTAAAGAATTACATTATTTTTTTTACTATATTTCTTCATTGATTTCAGAGAAGAAGGGAGAGGGAGAGAGATAGAAACATCAATGATGAGAAAGAATCATTGATCGGCTGCCTCCTGCACACCCCCTACTGGGGATCGAGCCCACAACTCAGGCATGTGCCCTTGGCTGGAATCGAACCTGGGACCCTTCAGTTGGCAGGCCAACACACTATCCACTGAGCCAAACTGGCTAGGGCTAAAGGGGGAAATTTTAAAACTCTGGAATAGAAACTTGACTTAAGCTAGGCTAAAAGAACTTCATATATGAAGTTCTAATTCAAAACACTCAGTTTACATGGAATCATCATGTATTATAGGTTAAATTTAGCAAATTACTATTTTTCTCTAAGTCAAAAATCAATGATATTCTGTTATCCTATATAATAACAGGTTAATATGCAAATTGTCACCTTCAGAGTTTGACCACCCAGGAGTTCAACCACTCGCTATGACATGCGCTGACCACCAGGGGGCAGCGTGGAACAAAGGAAGGCCCCAGCTGGCAGCTGGGGGAAGGAAGAGCCCGATTGCTGGCCAGGCCTAGGGACCCTACCCATACATGAATTTTGTACACTAGGCCTCTAGTTCTTCAATAAGAAAATTTGTGGGGTATTCTTGGTTTTGTTTTTTAAAGAATACTCAATGACCTGGCTGAGTGGTTCAGTTGGTTGGAGTGTTATCCCATGCACCAAAATGGTTGCAGGTTCTATTCCTGGTTAAGGCAAATGCTTGGGATTCAGGTCCAATACCTGGTTGGGACCCGTACAGGAGGCAATGAATAGATGTTTCTCAGATCAATGTTTCTCTCTCTCTCACTTGCTCTAAAAATCGATAAAAATATATCCTTGGGTGAGGATTAAAAAAATAGTAAGAGTTTTTTTAATTTTTTAGGGATCAGATAGGGAGAAAAGATAAATGTTCATTTCTGTTTATAAAGGTGTAATCTATTAAATTGTTGTAGTTAAAGATAGTTTAAGAGAGAAAAAAGTTCCTTATATCTATAAATAAAAACTTAGAGGTTTCAAACAAAAAGGCTATAAAAATTTTGTTTATTCATCAGTTCATTCGGTCCCATCAAATTCTTTTTCTGTTTAGTGTTTTTATTGATTTCAGAGAGGAAGGGAGATAGATAGAAACATCATATGATGAATCATTAATTGGCTGCCTCCTGCACGTCCCCTACTGGGGAACGAGCCAGCTACCCAGGCATGTGCTCTTGACCGGAATCGAACCCGGGACCCGCCAGTCCACAGGCCGATGCTCTATCCACTGAACCAAACTGGCTAGAGCTCATCTAATTCTTGTTCTGTTTGATCTTGGGTTGGTGCTTTTATGAACCCATCAGCTTCTCCATTAGTTCTAGAAATCCCTACTCAGTCCAGTGGTATAATCCTAAAATTATTTAACACATTGTTTGCGGGTAGTTTTTATCGTGTGCTTACGGTGGCGCGGGCCATTTTTGCTAATTTTTTGCGCAAATGGCAACGTTCAGTAAAATTACGATAACTTTAGTTTATGTATTTATACGTTACCCACATTCTACCGCTAGTCTATAAAAAACGTATTAATACGTGTCCCGTACTCTACTACACTGGTAGAACGTATAAATACGTAAAACGTACAAATACATTTCCCACATACAATGTGTTAAGCAATGTCATTAGAAATATGTACTCCAAAGTGACTGTCATAATCCTCTCCACCAGTCTCTGAAGCAGTTCTTTGTTGAAGATGAAGCACTTCAGCTGACTGGAAGAGCTTTCAGGAAAGCCTCAAAGTAAAACAGTAACCTTGCTGGCTTTATTAGAGGTCCAGATATCTCAGCTATAGGCTTCTAAGTTAAGAAAACTTGGTTTTAAATTCATTCATCTGGACAGAATAAAAAAATTTTATAAAAAAAAAAGTAATGCCTTTTTAAAAAAAATATTTTTATTGATTTCAGAGAGGAAAGTAGAGATAGAAACATCAACGATGAGGGAATCATTGATCAGCTGCCTCCTGCACACCCCCTACTGGGGTTCGAGCCCGCAACCTAGGCATGTACTAGAATGTGCCCCGACCAGGAATCGAACTGTGACCACCTAGTTTGATGGGTCAATGCTCAACCACTGAGCCACACCAGCCGGACAGTAATGCCTTTTTTTCAGTCAAAATAATTTCGTGTATTGGTATTTTCATATGGTTCAACCTAACACGTAATCTTTAGTAATATATTTCATTAACAGTACTGAAATAAGTCTAAGGGTGTTTTGAAAACAAGACAGCCAGCTTTAACATCAAGCTCTTGTCAACTTTTGGAAGTTTAAAGCAATTATTTGTGGTATATTGTAATCTTCAGAGAAAATGCAATGCTCCTGAAACCCCAAAGGACTTAAGCCAAGGATAAAATTGGGGCATGGATCTAGCAATGAGAGCTTACAGACTGAGAAGCCTGTTTCTCCACAGTGTCTTTGGATCCAAGTTTTTGGTCCCCCTCTCTTGTATCCTCTTATTCTTTCCTGAAGCTTTTTAAACGCACTGAAAAGGAATGAAGACTACCTCTTAACCCTGGAAAAGTCTAGAATGGGTGCTTAGTCTAGAACATATCTAGATTTCTGCAGGGAAAATGCTTTTCCTTGACAAGCTTCTTTCTTAGCTCTTCCTACATCACAGATATGAGACCTTGAGAAACACAATTAGAGTATAAGTCTAGGGAAAAGGGACCAAAGAAACTTGCTTTTAGTCGGGAGTTTTCAAATTGGGAGTAGGGTGGGAACTACAAGAGTAGGTTTCCTCCCATTTTCAACAGCTCCATTTTATTATTTTGTGTATTGGATTTCAGTATACAATATCATTGGGAAGAAAAGGAGAGGTTGTGTTGTTTTAAAAAATAAAGGCTGAAAGCCAGTGTCTATCTAGGGTTTAGGTTTCATATGGGGGAAAAATTTTCATTTTCACATGTAACCTAGTACAGCACAGTAGGACTAGAGGCTCCAGACAGGAGTATTGGGGACTCAGAAACAGAGTGATTCTTTCTAGATTACTCTCTGCATGCTTTCTTAGAAACCTGTGGCAAACACTGGCTGCTAGTTAAAGATTTGGGTTTTCAGGACCTCTCTCCTATCTTTCTTTTCCTTGAAGACATTCCTTTTTTACATACCCCAAAAGAATTCAAATCACACATTAAGGTAGCTGACAGGAAATAAATTGTATATGAATTAAATTTGAAAAAAACACTTTTAAAAAATCAGTTTTTAACATGAAAGATGTAAACTAACCTGTTGTTGCACACTATACAAGGCCTGCTGAGGTTGTGAATATTGCTGAGGGAAAAAGATTTTTTAAAGAAAAATATGCATATTAGTTTTATTCATTATCAAAAAGCAATATAAATACAAGCATATAAATATATAAGCAGAATTATACTAAAATTTTCTGGAACAGCTCAATGTCATCCAAAATAAACAAAATAGTGATTATACTCTGGGATCCAACAAGAACTGAATTTTGTTCAAATAATTAAGATCTCTGAACTGCCCAATTTAAGAGTTTGTCTATGCAACTATACTCCAATGTCCTAGGCATATGTAATTTTTATCTCCAGAAAAAACAAAGCATAATAAGAACCCACAACTGTTCATTTTTTAAAAAGTGAAGGTGCCTACCCTTGTTACACAGATTTGATAGTTTTCTATGTCACATATCAAAACCTATTAGAGATTCACCTGTTGCAATGCAGCTGCTGCAGCTGCGGCTTGTTGCTGCAACGCTGCAGTTTGAGTTAACTGATAGTTTGCTGGGGTTTGCGTGGTAAGGCCTGCTGCCGCCAGTGCAGTTTGCTGTGTATAAATGGTAGGAGATGCTCCAAGGAGTGATGGCTGCTGAACACCCAATGCAGCTAAAATGAGATTAAAAGGGGTGGGGGGAAGGGATCAAGATTATTTGGGTCCTTTCCAGGAATTTTCCATGACAGTTATGCATTATGGTCTGCCATGGTTGAATAAAAACACAGAGAAAAATTTTTAGTAATGCTTGTTGAATTTAACTGATTAATGTACCATAACAGATCCCAATGATATTATATTAAATGTTCACGTAATGACAGATATAAGAAAACATTCATCTACAAAATTAAACTACAGAATGAACCTAACCAACCTTACCTAAACCAAGAGGCTAAAAGTATTCACAAAAAGTATTTTTTTAAAAAGAAAAACCATATTGCTTGGAGGAGAGAGGGGGGAAGTATTTTAGGAAGAGCAAAAAAAAGTTATTTTACAATAAAATTCCTGTTTTATCTTGAAGCAGACGATAATAATTTACTAAGGGCAATGTTGCTGAAAGTGATCCATCCATAAGACTTCCTATTGGACAGAATATTCACTTACCTTTACTTTGCATTAAAAAAAATGTAAAACTGAAAACAGACAAAAGCAACACTTTAAAAGCACATTTTTAATTATAGTGCACTACTGTACTGAGCAATGAGAGCTAAAATTAACCACATAGTGACTAAAAATGAATATTTACATAAGTCAAATAATTGGGTGGAGGGCTCATAATGACAGGTTTAGGTACTTAATGTTTAACGGATGCTTAGACAGGGCTAAAAGCTGAAGAGAACACAAAAAAGATTTTTCTTGATGCTTTTATGCAATTCCATTAAATGCAAAAAAGCAATCTATTAAAAATTACAGTCTAGCACTGCACTTCACCAAACTGTATCTTCTGAAACAATAACTAGCTTGCCAAGACATTAAAGTTTGACAAAAAGGGGTCCAAGTTTTAAAAAATATAAGAAACAGTGGCCCTGCCCTGGCCAGTTTGGCTCAGTGGATAGAGCATTGGCCCGCAGACTGAAGGGTCCCAGGTTCGATTCTGGCCAACGGCACATGCCCAGGTTGTGGGCTTGATCCCCAGTAGGGGGCGTACAGGAGGCAGTTGATCAATGATTCCCTCACATCATTGATGTTTCTATCTCTCTCTCCCTCTCCCTTCCTCTCTGAAATCAATAAAAAGATATATTAAAAAAAAAAGAAAAGAAAATGAAAACGGTGGCCCTGGCTGGTTTGGCTTGGTGGATAGGGTGTTGGCCTGTGTACTGAAGGGTCCCGGGTTTGATTCCGGTCAAGGGCACATGCCTGGGATTGTGGGGTTTGATCCCCAGTGAGGGGCGTGCAAGGAGCAGCCAATCAATAATTCTCTCTCAACATTGATGTTTCTATGTCTTTCCCTCTCCCTTCCTCTCTGAAATCAATAAAAACATGTTGCCCTGACTGGTTTGGCTCAGTGGACAGAGCGTTGGCGTGCGGACTGAAAGGTCCCAGGTTCAATTCCGGTCAAGGGCATGCACGTTGGTTGCGGGCACATCCCCAGTAGGGGGTGTGCAGGAGGCAGCTGATGGATGTTTCTCTCTCATTGATGCTTCTAACTCTCTACCCCTCTCCCTTCCTCTCCGTAAAAAATCAATAAAATATATTTTAAAAATATATATGATAAAATAAAAACATGTTAAAATGTTAAAAAACAAACCAACAGTAAATTAAGCACATATTTTTACTTCAGAATTTCTTAGAACTTTTAATATGCCACCAAAAATTATAAATCTCAAAGACATTACCATAAAAGAAGTATTTGCTCATGGAACACTCCCTTTTCCATCTTGCTTGCATCAAGAATACCTTAAAAAATTGCTGCTCTGCAGCTATTAGCTAATAATCCTATAGGAAGAATAACATTATTCTTTATAGGAACAGAATAGAGAACACTAATGAACTAACTAAAGTACCTACTATACAATATACCAGAAAATCTTTAGGAGTGTGATATTCACCATCAATCAGATGTTTAAGAGTACAGAGTAGAGAGAGAAACCAAGATGGCGGCATAGATAAACACCGGAAATTGCTGCCTCCCACAACCACTTCAAAAACACAACGAAAATCCCTCATGAACATAGATGCCAAAATCCTCAACAAAATCTTAGCAAATCGGATCCAGCAGTACATCAGAAAGATCATACACCATGACCAAGTAGGATTTATCCCAGGGATGCAAGGATGGTACAATATCCGCAAATCAATAAACGTGATACATCACATAAACAAATTGAAAGAGAAAACCACATGGTCATATCAATTGATGCAGAAAAAGCATTTGACAAAATTCAACACCCATTTTTGATAAAAACTCTCAGCAAGGTGGGAGTAGAAGGGTCATACCTCAACATAATAAAAGCCATATATGACAGGCCCACAGCCAACATCATACTCAACGGACAAAAACTAACACCATTTCCCCTAAGAACAGGAACAAGACAGGGATGCCCCCTCTCACCACTCCTGTTCAACATAGTACTGGAAGTGTTAGCCATTGCAATTCGGCAAGAAGAAGAAATAAAAGGCATCCAAATTGGAAAAGAGGAAGTAAAACTGTCCTTATTTGCAGACGACATGATATTATACATACAAAACCCTAGAGATTCCATCAAAAAGCTACTAGACTTAATACATGAATTTGGCAATGTAGCAGGATACAAAATTAACCCCAAGAAATCTGAGGCATTTCTATACACCAATAGTGAACTTTCAGAAAGAGAGATTATAAAAACAATCCCGTTTACCATTGCACCAAAAAAATTAAGCTACCTAGGAATAAACTTAGCTAAAGAGGTAAAAGACCTCTACTCAGAAAACTACAGGACGTTGAAAAAAGACATAGAGGAAGACATAAACAGATGGAAGAACATACCGTGTTCATGGATTGGTAGAATCAACATCATTAAAATGTCCATACTACCCAAAGCAATCTATAAATTCAACGCACTTCCCATTAAAATAAAAACAGCATACTTCAGAGATCTAGAACGAACTTCCCAAAAATTCATCTGGAATAAAAGAAGACCCCGAATAGCTGCAGCAATCCTGAAAAAGAACAAAGTAGGTGGGATCTCAATACCAGATATCAAGTTGTATTACAAAGCCACTGTTCTCAAAACTGCCTGGTACTGGCACAAGAATAGGCATATAGATCAATGGAATAGAATAGAGAGCCCAGAAATCGGCCCGAACCAATATGCTCAATTAATATTTGACAAAGGAGGCAAGAACATACAATGGAGCCAAGATAGTCTCTTCAATAAATGGTGTTGGGAAAATTGGACAGATATATGCAAGAAAATGAAACTAGACCACCAACTTACACCATACACAAAAATAAACTCAAAATGGATAAAGGACTTAAATGTACGACAGGAAACCATAAAAATTCTAGAAGAATCCAAAGGCAACAAAATCTCAGACATATGCCGAAGCAATTTCTTCACTGATACAGCTCCTAGGGCACTTGAAACTAAAGAAAAAATGAACAAATGGGACTACATCAAAATAAAAAGCTTCTGCACAGCAAAAGAAACCATCAACAAAACAACGAGAAAACCCACTGTGTGGGAAAACATATTTGCCAATGACATATCTGATAAGGGCCTAATCTCCAAAATTTATAGGGAACTCATACAACTTAACAAAAGGAAGATAAACAATCCAATCAAAAAATGGGCAAAGGACCTAAATAGACACCTTTCAAAAGAGGACATTCAGAAAGCCAAGAGACATATGAAAACATGCTCAAAGTCACTAATCATCCGAGAGATGCAAATCAAAACAGCAATGAGGTACCATCTCACACCTGTCAGACTGGCTATCATCAACAAATCAACAAACGACAAGTGCTGGAGAGGATGTGGAGAAAAAGGAACACTTGTGCACTGCTGGTGGGAATGCAGACTGGTGCAGCCACTATGGAAGACAGTATGGAGTTTCCTTAAAAAACTGAAAATGGAACTCCCATTTGACCCTGTGATCCCACTTCTAGGAATATATCCCAAGAAACCAGAAACACCAATCAGAAAGGATATATGCACCCCTATGTTCATAGCAGCACAATTCACCATAGCTAAGATCTGGAAACAGCCTAAGTGCCCATCAGTAGATGAATGGATTAGAAAACTGTGGTACATCTACACGATGGAATACTATGCTGCTGTAAAAAGGAAGGAACTCTTACCATTTGCAACGTCATGGATGGAACTGGAGAGCATTATGCTAAGTGAAATAAGCCAGTCAATAAAGGAAAAATACCACATGATATCACTCATTCATGAACAATAGAGACCATTATAAACTTTTGAACAATAATAGATACAGAGGCAGAGCTGCCTCAAACAGATTGTCAAACTGCAGCGGGAAGGCCGGGGAGGGTTGGGGGGCAGGAGGTAGGGGGGTAAGAGATCAACTAAAGGACTTGTATGCATGCATATAAGCATAACCAATGGACATAAGACACTGGATGATAGGGGAGGCTAGGGGACTGTCTAGGGCGGGGGGATAAAATGGATACATATGTAATACCCTTTGTAATACTTCAAGCAATTAAAAAAATATATATACTAAAAGTCATCGAATTACACTGGTGAATTGTTTGGTATATGAAATATATCTCAATAAAGCTGTTTAAAAATGGAAAAAAAAAATACAACGAAAAGACAAAATGGACATCATCCAGAACCACAGGAAGGCTGGCTGAGTGGAAATTCTACAACTAGAAGGAAAGAGAAAAGCACACTGAGACTCAGAGGAGGTGCAGGAGTAAAGTGCAGAGGTTTGGAGGCACATGCGGCATGGGCTGGCGACTGAGGACAGGGCTGTCTTTTTGAATCAGGAGGGAGTCACAAGCCCCCAACGGCTCTGAACTCCAGTTCTGGGTGAGTCTCTGGGGACCCAGATTCATATAGGGAGAAACTGGGCCGTCTGGCAGCAGGCAGAACTCGGAACTTGAGGGTGGCTTTCTCTCAAAGGTGCTTGCAGCGATTACCGAGATTCGGGGCCCCTTAGGGCAGGGCTGAGGATCAGCCATAGCTGCTTGCTCCACCCTGTTGATTCCCTGAGACCCCGCCCCACCCAAGCTGTGGCAGAGGCTTTTGCATATGAATGCCCTGGCCCTTTGCAATCTGAAAATTACCTAACAAACTGCAGCTGGGCCAGACAGACACAGAACTTCCAAGAGAAGGCCCAAGGCCCCACAGCAGCTTGCATTGCTTCACAGCTGGGCCTCATTTGGGCACCTCCAAACCCCAAACAAGGAAGGGGAATCTGCAGATCTCTCCGTAGCTCCTGCTGGGTAGCCTCAGGCAAAAGCTAAATTAGCACCTCCTTAGATCCAAGAGCCAGTGTACCCAGTGGTCAGAGTGGGACCATCCAATTACAACTCCTCAAATCCATGAGGGACACACTCAGGGGGCAGACTCAGTGAGCACCAAAGCCCCACTGAAGGAAGTCTTGCCCCAGAAGGGTGTCTTCAGCACAGAAGTTCTCCCACTGCAGACACAGCTGATTCTCACAGCCAATTGGCCTGAAGATCAATTCCTCCCAATGATACCTACAACAATCAAGGCTTAACTACAACAAGACTGTGCACAAAGCCCACAAAGGGGTGCATCAAGAGTGTCCACCTCAGGTAATTGGGGAGGCTGAGCCACTGGGCCCTATAGGACACCTAGCACACAAAGTCACTCTACCAATGCAGGGAAGAATAAAAAATGCGGAGACAAAGAAACAGGTCACAAATGACAGAAATGGAGGAAAGCAAACGACTGGATATAGAGTTCAAAACCACACTTATAAGGTTTTTCAAGAATTTTCTAGAAACCGCCGATAAATTTAGTGAGACCCTCAAGAAATCTAGTCAGACCCTTGAGGTTATGATGAAGGACCAACTAGAAATTAAGCATACACTGACTGAAATAAAGGATATTATGCAGAGTTCCAACAGCAGACTAGAACACTCGTGGGCAAACTACGGCCCGCGGGTCGGATCCGGCCCGTTTGAAATGAATAAAACTAATTTAAAAAAAAAAAGGACCGTACCCTTTTATGTAATGATGTTTACTTTGAATTTATATTAGTTCACACAAACACTCCATCCATGCTTTTGTTCCGGCCCTCCGGTCCAGTTTAAGAACCCATTGTGGCCCTCGAGTCAAAAAGTTTGCCCACCCCTGGACTAGAAGATCGCAAGAATCAAGTCAAAGATTTGAAATATGAAGAAGCAAAAAACAGTCAACCGGAAAAGCAAAATGAAAAAAGAATCGAAAAATACGAAGATAGTGTAAAGAGCCTCTGGGACAAGCGTACCAACATCCGAATTATAGGGGTGACAGAAGAAGAGAGAGAGCAAGATATTGAAAAACTATTTGAAGAAATAATGACAGAAAACTTCCCCTACCTGGTGAAAGAAATAGACTTACAAGTCCAGGAAGCGCAGAGAACCCCAAACAAAAGGAATCCAAAGAGGACCACACCAAGACACATCATAATTAAAATGCCAAAAGCAAAAGACAAAGAGAGAATCTTAAAAACAGCAAGAGAAAGAAACCCAGTTACCTACAAGGGAATACCAATACAACTGTCAGCTGATTTCTCAACAGAAACTTTGCAGGCCAGAAGGGAGTGGCAAGAAATATTCAAAGTGATGAATGCCAAGAACCTACAACCAAGATTACTTTATCCAGCAAAGCTATCATTCAGAATTGAAGGTCAGATAAAGAGCTTCACAGATAAGGAAAAGCTAAAGGAGTTCATCACCACCAAACCAGTATTATATGAAATGCTGAAAGGTATCCTTTAAGAAGAGGAAGAAGAAAAAGGTAAAGATACAAATTATGAACAACAAATACACATCTATCAACAAGTGAATGTAAAAATCAAGTGAATAAATAATCTGATGAACAGAATAAACTGATGATGATAATAGAATCAATCAGGGGCATTGAAAGGGAGTGGACTGACTATTCTTGTGGGGTAAAGGGGTGTGGGGGATGCGGGAAGAGAGTGGACAAAAATTGTGCACCTATGGATGAGGACAGTGGGGGGGGGGGGTGAGGGCGGAGGGGGAGGTGGGAACCGGGTGGAGGGGAGCTATGGGGGGAAAAAAAAGGAACAATTGTAATAATCTGAACAATAAAGATTTAATTTTAAAAAAAAGTGTACAGCCGAAACCGGTTTGGCTCAGTGGATAGAGCGTCGGCCTGTGGACTGAAGGGTCCCAGGTTCGATTCCGGTCAAGGGCATGTACCTGGGTTGCGGGCATATCCCCAGTGGGAGATGTGCAGGAGGCAGCTGATCAATGTTTCTCTCTCATCGATGTTTCTAACTCTCTATCTCTCTCCCTTCCTCTCTGTAAAAAATCAATAAAATATATTTAAAAAAAAAAAAAGTGTACAGAGTAATTTTACTTAAAAATAAAACAAGCCCGGATGGCATGGCTCAGTGGTTGAGTGTTGGCCTATGAACCAGGAGGTCACTGGTTCAATTCCTGGCCAGGGCACATGCCCAGGTTGTGGGCTCGATCCCCAGTAGGGGGTGTGCAGGAGGCAGCCAATCAATGATTCTCTCTCATTGATGTTTCTATCTCTCACTTTCTCCCTTCCTCTCTGAAATCAATATAAATATTAAAAAATAAAAAATAAATAAATAAAAATGAAACAAACCAAAAATGAAGGCAAAAACAGAAAACAAGCAAGTCCCAGAAATCATGTTTGGGATTCCGGGAAATTACAAATTATTCCCTACAAACACACTGTTCACAATTTAAAAAGGAGGGGAAAAAAAGGAGATCCTAAGGTGGGGGGGAAACCTTCTAAATATCCTATATACATAGTATTAAATCCTTACCATATTAATCTTTAAAAATACATATATTTTGCCCTAACTGGTTTGGCTCAGTGGATAGAGCGTTGGCCTGCAGACTCAAGGGTCCCAGGTTCGATTCCATTCAAGGGCATGTACCTTGGTTGTGGGCACATCCCCAGTGGGGCGTGTGCAGGAGGCAGCTGATCGATGTTTCTCTCTCATCAATGTTTCTTTCTATCCCTCTCCGTTCCTCTCCGTAAAAAATCAATAAAATATATTTTAAAAAAATAAAAATACATATATTTTATTGATCTCAAAGAGAGGAAGGGAGACAAAGAGAAAGATAGAAACATCCATAATGAGAATCATTGGTCAGCAACCTCTTGCACACTCCAAAGTGGGGATAGAGCCCACATCCGGGAATTGAACCATGGCCTCCTGATTCAAAGATTGATGCTCAACCACTGAGCAACATTGGCAGACTACCCCATTAATCTTTCCTCTTTTACATTTAAGGTAAGTCAGATATCATAGATGGGCAGAAAGAAGAAACCAGGACTAACTAAATGTATTTAAACAGAAAGAAGTGAGGAACATCTTAACACCAATGTCCATTCAAAATGAGGTTAATTGCAATGAAAATAGAGAAAAAGGTACTGAAATCTAAAGCACAGATTCTAACTAGTGTATCCTGTTAACCTTCTGAACTTGCATGCAAAATTTCAGATCAGAAATTCGTTTTCATCAGACTTTCAAAAAAGGTTAAGAACCACTGTTCTAGGATAACAGAAGCAAAATTCTCATGTAAACACAAAACAGGGAAAGATTCTAGGAAATGTTATTATTATTTAAAATTATAAGCACCTCCTTCACCCACCTGAGCTCTGACCTTAGATCTGCTCTGTTGCACTCTGCTGGTACCAATTTCCACAACTTTGAAAAGTACTGATAATTGCCACAGAAAAAGGGCTCAGAGCCAGAAAGTCTATTTTTTTCCTACAGCTTTTCTAGGTGTTCTGGCCTCACTCTTGTGTATATCTGAGAAATTATCCTTGCATATTTGTATATAGCTTTCTTTAGTCTTCTTATTATAATCAAATTCTCAAGATAATTCTGTAATTTGCAAAGCACAAAGTTATTAACCTCTGATTTAATCTTTCTGTCTATATAAGTGGCTAAACACTTTTCAGCAAGAGAACTTTTCCAATTATCCATATTGGAAAGTCTGTTCATTTATCTGATTCAGTATGATTGTTGAAGGTCTCATGACCCACCTGAAACAAATATGCTTATCATTATATATCAATACTTCTACAAACTTATGAAATGAGCCCTAAATGACCACAGGCTACTAGGTAAATATGTAAATTTAAGAGCTGTTTTGTTAAATGTTCAAGGACAAATGTAAAACACATTATTTTCTAAAATGTAAAATCAGTTTCACATGACTGAAATGTTCATGTTATTACATACTAGTAGCTATTATATACTGAATAAACAGACTATTTAAACCCAAAAGAGCCTCCATGTGTTTGAATGTTTTTGGTTGTTTTTACTGCAGTTGATTTCTAATTTCATTCCATTGTGAAACAATAAATGGGTTACCAATGAAATCAAGAAAGAAATAAAAAACTTCATGGAAACAAATGAAAACACAACAACCCAAAATCTCTGGGACACAGCAAAAGCAGTTCTGAGAGGGAAGTTCATAGCACTACAGGCCTACCTCAAAAAAACACACAAGAAAAAGCAACAATAAACTATGTAACCCTACAACTTAAAGAACTAGAAAGAGAACAACAAGAAAAGCCCAGAGTATGTAGAAGGAAGGAAATAAAGATTAGAGCAGAAATAAATGATAGGGGCTAAAAAAACAATACCAAAAAAAAATCAATGAAACCAAGACCTTGTTTTTTGAAAGGATAAAAAAAATTGATGAACTGTTAGCCAGACTTATCAAGAAACAAAGAGAGAGGACTCAAATAAATAAAATCAGAAATGAAAGTGGAGAAGTAACCACTGACACCACAGAAATACAAAGAATTGTAAGGAAATACTATGAACTACTATATGCCAACAAGCTGGACAATGTGGATGAAATGGACAAATTCTTATTATATTATGGAATACTGTGTGGTAGTAAAAAAGAAGAATCTCTTATCCTTTTAGATAGCATAGAGGGACCTGGAGAGTATCATGCTAAGTGAAATAAGTCAGTCAGAGAAAGACAAATATCACATGATCTCACTCGTATGTGGAATCTAAGGTACAAAATAAACTGATGAACGGAGTGGAAACAGAGACACGAAAGCATGGAACAGAATGTGGAAACTCCGTAGGTGGGGTGGAGGTGGAATGGCGGGGTGGAATCAACCAAGGACCTTGTATGCATATATGCATGGCCCATGAACACAGACAATGGGGCAGGCTGGAGGGGGTGGGAGGGGGACAAAAAAAATCCATAAATAATTTCCTACAGCACAAATACAAGGTATGCTTACACAAATCCCATTATTTACATATGAACCCTTTGGTGTCTCCTTTGTTCAGTCTTAAAATAAAAATAAAAGACAATAATATACGTTTAGGTAATTACAATACAAATGTTAAGAACTACAGACAGTAGAATTCCACCATAACAGCTACTATACTTAAATAATACAGATATGAATTTAAAACAAATCACATGTAGAAAAAGTAAGGTAAAAACATGCTCAGTTTACCAAAATATCAGTACACAGTACTTGCTTCTGGACACACAGTAGTTGCTAATAGGTCCTATTTCATGAAAACTAAGTCAATACTATTATCTAACATAGAGGAGAAATACTTGAATCTGAAATATAATTTATAACTATATTTCATATTATTTTCAGTTGCCCACAGAAGTAACTATTGATCATTTATTCCCCTCAAATCAAGGGTAATTAAAATAAAAACCCTTAAAGTACCCATTCCTTTAAGGAGAAAGGTCACCCACATAACTAGCCATGTCTATCAAATTTTAGAATACCCAAATTAGAAGATCAGTGTCTCTGTAATTGTCCTCAAATTACAAAATAAATATTTTTAAGTAAAATGCAGCAAAGAACAAGCAGCTTGGAAGTTTTATAGTTTTTCAAATGTTAAGCTGACTGACCTGATTTAATTATCAGATATATCATAAATAAAAATATATTCAAATTAACAGAATAAGCTGCAACTTTTCTGGATACTCAAAGAAACTCAAGTTTTCATTATGTAGAATCTTATTTAAAATTCAAACCACAAGTCAAGAAATAGTAAAAAAATTCTTCCTAAGAGCAACAGGAAGAACCTTATTGAAACAAAATTTTCAATGACATTATTTTGAACATGTAAATATTCATTTGCTCCTTTTATACATTTTTTTTGCTTGCTAAATTCTTTCAAGTTGGTTTTTTTACTTTCAATTCAAACAACTAAAAACCAGTCATGTATTCATAAAGTATGAATTTTTCATTTATTTTCAAGTACAGGGTTTCCAGTAGGAGGCGTGCAGGAGGCAGCCAATCAATGATGTTCCTCTCTCTCACTGATATTTCTCTCTCTATCCCTCTCTCTAAAAATCAATAAAAACATATACTTTTTAAAAAAGTACAGTTGGGGGGGTTAGAGAGCAACCAAAGGACTTATATGTATGTATATTAGCATAACCAATGGACACAGACACTGGGGCAGTGGGAGCTTGCCCGGTAGGAATGGCTGGCGGGGGCGGGGGGGGGGTGTCAAACTGGTCAAAAGGAGACATCTGTAAAATTTTAGACAATAAATAAAAAAAATAACAAAACTATTAAAAAGAACTAAAGTTGAACCCTCAGCACACTGCAGCCACTTATACATGGATTTTTTTCAATAAATATGTACAATACTGTAAGTGTATTTTCTCTTATACTTCTTATACTCTCAATAACATTTTCTTTTCTCTAGCTTACTTTAATGCAAGAAGTATTATATGTAATACACGTAAATACAAAATGTGTTGATCAACTGTTGGTGTTATCAGTAACAGCAGGCTACTACTATTAGTAAAGTTTAAGTTTTGGGGGAGTCAAAAGTAGTACAGGAAACAGTAAATTTCCTAGGATGGTTCCATACTCCTAACCATCCCCCTTGTTCAAAGGTTAACTGTATGACTTCTGAGTACTTCTGAGCCTGCATGCTTCTGACACCTTAACATGCCAAATGATTCTGGTAACCTCTAATGAATGAGTGGCTGCTAACCTCTGACATAACTAAAGCAATTAGGTCAATCAACTTAAAGTTTTTAAAACTATAAAACTTCCAAACTGATGTGTGAAACAGGTTTCTGGTGTGTGAGTTTTTGTGTGTGTGTGTGTGTGTGTGTTTTTGCGAGTTAACCGCATGAATTTTTTAAGAACTTCACAGACAAAATTAAAAGAGACCTCATTTGCACACACATTGCAGTGTTATGCGGGGCCTGACTCAGTTACACCATGCTGCCCACCCCTTCTCACCCCCGCCCGCGTTCCCAGCGCCTGTGTGCAGGAGGCTGACCTGGCTGAGACACCGCAGTGGCTGTGAACTGAGTGGCCCATGGCGGATTCTTCTGTCCTCCAAACTGAGCCATGACGAGAGCCGGGGGGAAACCTTCGCCCGCTTGCCTTCGATAGCAGCGATCTGTTAAGAAAGGATCCACATTTTCAAGTTCAACCAAACGACAAGGATCACACAAAAAATGTTGACTTTGTCAAGGGCATCCTCACGGTTCCACGCACAAACAACAAGGGGCAGGTGCAGGTCCGATATGCGGCAAAAAAAAAAAAAAAAATGTTCACATCAAGGTAGTTCATCAAAAGTATCCAACCTCGACCCATGGCATCAGGGGCAGACTTACAAGAAAGGCGCTTCTTGCTGCGGCTACAAACTGTCACATTGAAACACAAGGCCATCTGCCGCTCTCTCCCCGGTCCTTACCAGCAAGAAGCGCACAGCTTTATGTTCAAAGGAAATAAATACAGTAGAGCCTGCATGCTTCCTTTGGCCAAGGAGTCGGGGGTTCAAAGGGGTGATACCAATAACGGAAATTGGGAAGGCACCGAGGAAAAGTATCCAAGAATAGAATTTAAATAACGAACATCTCCACGCTTTCTCCAATAGGTAAATTAGGGAACCCTGTTCTCTCCCCTCCCTCGAGGGAAAGGACAGTTGAAATAACGGATGCCCTTTACAGAAGCATCGCGAAGATCCCCCCGCCCCCCCCCCAAAAAATACAAGCCAGAAAAGGCGCAGATCGCAGCCCGCGCACCCTCTCCGCCTCCTCCCGCGACTCGCAGGAGCCAGAGCTCTGCCATCCATCTTCCTCCCCGGCTCCAGCTCCCCGCGGGCTTCAGACCAGGGAAGGCGGAACCCTGCGTCCCGGGAGACGGGCGAAGGACCCGCGGAGGAACAGAGAGCCCCGGTCCCCCGCATCCCTGGGCCGCCCGAAGAAAGGCTTCATCTCCCCCCAACCACGGCGCCCCGAGGGGTCCCAACGCCCCGGCCCCCAGACCAGGCGCTAAAACCGCCACGGCTCGAGCGCGAGGGATGGAGGCCGGCCATCCCGTGGACCAGACCGAGGCGGAGGGGCGCAGGGGGGCCTCTCCGGGGCCACGGGGAAAAGCCTGGGTGGGGGAAGGGCCGGCCGCGCGGGGCCTGCTCCGACCCGCACAAAAGGGACCGCGTCCCTCCCGCCCCAGCCTCACGAGAACCCTACCGTCGTCAGCCTGCGGGCGCCGTGCGACCAAAACGGGCGCTCCCGGCCCTTCCGCGGGCCGATGGGACTGAGAACCCGGGCTTCGCCGGCACCGCTTCCCACGAGAGGACCAGACCTTCACCTGAATCGGGTCCCGGTTAACACCGAAGCCATTTCAAACCCGTCAGCCTCTAGCGCATGCGCCAACTCCCCCTCTTCCTCCACGCCTCTCCCTCCTACCCATCTCTCCGCCGGGCGGCGCCGACGGCACGCAGTGCGCGTGCGCGCTCCCACTCTCTCCACACGCGGTTGGAACCAGAGCGCGTGCGCGCTCCCGCTCACTCCCCTACGCGGCTGGAACCGGAGCGCGCCTACGAAGGTTACCTCGGCTTCGCTAACAATGAGCAATAATGGCCCACCTGCGTCCAGGACCGAGCTCTGTGGGACAGGCTTTCCAAAGGATGGGGAGGGGGAAGGGGGGAGGGGGAGAGGTGGGTAAGGGGGGGGGTGTTTGAGGGCGGGGAAGTCACGTGATCCCGCCGCCATTTTGTGGTTTTCTCTCCTCCCCGCCCCCTTTTTCTTTTCTAGTTCAAGTACTTGGAAGAATGGTGTATCCTGTGGCATCTCCCTAGCTTTTAATAATTTGAGATAAAATTCACTTAACATGTAATTCACTGTTTAAATATTTCATATTGTACAGTTCACTGGTTTTTAGTATATTCATATGCATACAGTCCTTTGATTGCTCTCTACTGTCTGTGCGACCATCATCACGTCCATTTAAAAAAATACACACACACACACACACACTAGAGGCCTGGTGCAGGGGTTCATGCACTGGCGGGGTCCCTTGGCCTGGCCTGCGGGCATACCCCGAGGGGGATCCCAGATTGGGAGAGGGCACAGTCCAGGCCGAGGGACCCACTGGTGCGTGACTGGGACCGCCAGAGGCTCCAGGGCTCCCCCAGTCCCCATCAGCCATCAGCAGGACCCCAGCAGCAAGCCAACCTACTCGCTGGAGCGTCTGCCCCCTGGTGGTCAAATGCACATCATAGCTACAGATGGTCGCTTACGCTTTTATGTATATAAAAAATACACACACACACACACACACACACATATTCCAGACAGGAAGGGAGAGGGAGAGAGAGAGAAACATCAATGATTAGGGGAAATCATGGATTGGCTGCCTCCTGCACAGCCCATACTGGGGATCAAACCCACAACCTGGGCATCTACCCTGAATGGGAATCTAACCCAGGACCTCGTGGTCCATGGGAAAACACTCAATCCACTGAGCCACACCAACTGGACTCACTTATCCATTTAAGATTAATTTTTGTATATCGCGTGAGTTGAGGCCAAGTCACACTTTTGCATGTGGATATCCAGTTGTCCCAGAACAATTTGTTGAAAAGTCTCATCTTTCCCAATTTGATGGTTTTAGCATCTCTGTCAAAAATCAATTGCCCACATATAAATAGGTTTATTTCTGGACTCTAAATTCTCTTCCATTGATGTATGTCTGTCCTTACAACAGCACCACACTCTATAATTTCTGTGGCTATGTAAAAGCCTTGAGAAGTGAAAGACTTCCAACTTTTCCCTGCCAAGATTGTTTTGGCTTTTCAGGGTTTCTTGCAATCCTATATGAATTTTAGGATCAGATTGTCCAGTTCTGCAAAAATGGCAGTGGGAATTTTAGTGGGGATTGTTTTGAATCTGTAGATCAATGTGGGGAGTATTGCCATCTTAACAATATTAAGTATCCATTCCATGAATGTGAGATTTCTTCCATTTATTTCGTTCTTCTTTCATTTCTTTGAACATGTTTTATAGATTTTAGAGTTCAAATTTTGTACCGCACTGGTTAAACTTATTTTCCAACTACTTTATTCTTTTTTAAAATAAGGTTTTTGAAATTGATTTTAGAGAGAGGGGAAGGTAAAAAAGGGAGAGAGAAAGAAACATTAATGTGAAAGTGAAACATCAACTGGTTGCCTGCTTTTACCAGGGATTGAGCTAGAAACCTGGTCATGTGCCTTGACCATGAATCAAGCTGGCGCATTCAACCAACTGAGTCACATCAGCCAGGGCACTATTTTATTCATTTTGATGGTATTGTAAATGGAACAGTTTTCTTTTCTTTTTTTAATTCTTTATTGTTTAAAATATTACATGTCTCCTTTTCCCCCCATTGACCTCTCCTCAGCCATCCTCCCCCCCACACACATGCCCTCACCCCCACTACTGTCTGTGTCCATAGGTTATGCTTATATCAGTGATGGCGAACCTCTGACACGCGTGTCAGAGGTGACACGCGAACTCATTTTTTTGGTTGATTTTTCTTGGCATTTAAATATATAAAATAAATATATGGCACTTAAATATATAAAATAAATATCAAACATATAAGTCTTTGTTTTACTATGGTTGCAGATATCAAAAAATTTCTGTGTGACATGGCACCAGAATTAAGTTAGGGTTTTTCAAAATGCTGACACGCCGAGCTCAAAAGGTTCGCCATCACTGGCTTATATGCATGCATACAGTCCTTTGGTTGCTTTCTTACCTGCCTCCCTGGGACTGTTTTCTTAATATCATTTCTGGGTTAATTATTACTAGTGTAAAGGAATACAATTGATTTTATTCTGTTGATATTTTTGCAACTTTGTTGAATTAGATAATTAGCTCTAATTCTTTAGGATTTTCTATGTATAAAATATATCATCTGTGAATTGAGATAGTTTTACTTCTTTCTTTTCAATATGAATGCTTTTTAGTTCTTTTTTTCTAATTGCTGTAGCTAGCACTTCCAGTCTAATGTTGAATAGGAGTGGTGAGTTCAGACATCCTTGTTTTATTGTTGATTTTAAAGGGAAAAAGCTTCAGTCTTTCACCATTAAGTATGATTTTAACTGTGGATTTTTCTCTTATATTCCTAGTTGATTGACTGTTTTCATCATGAAAGGGTTTGGGTATTGCCAAATTGTTTTTGTGTGTGTGTTTTTAAAAAAATATATATTTTATTGATTTTTTACAGAGAGGAATGGAGAGGGATAGAGAGTTAGAAACATCGATGAGAGAGAAGCATCGATCAGCTGCCTCCTGCACACCCCTTACTGGGGTTGTGTCTGCAACCAAGGTACATGCCCTTGACCGGAATCAAACCCGGGACCCTTTAGTCCGCAGGCCAACACTTTATTCACTGAGCCAAACTGGCTAGGGCTTGCCAAAATGTTTTTATCATTTAAAATTGTCATGTGGATTTTTCCTTCATTTTATTGAAATGGAATTTTACATTGATTGAGTTTTGCGTGTTTATTCATCCTTGCATTCCTGAGATAAATCCCACTTAGTAATCTCTATATATAAAAGGCTAAGTGACCAACCGTCTGTCCGGCCGACCAGCTGGTATATATGATGCACACTGGCAATTTAAAAATAAACGTTGACTCGCGCATGCATGATACATATAAAGCTCTTCCTGGAGCCAATTGCACATGTGTTTTAATTTTATAATACTACATTATATATACTATTTTGATGTACTTTTTTGCAGTAATGTAATTACCGCATAAATCTTTATTCTGATTAATTTCTTTTCAATGTGCATGAATCCGTGCACTGGGCCACTAGCAATATGTAATCATTTTTATATGCTACTAGATTTGGTTTGATAGTATTTTTTAAAGAATGTTAATATATATATATATATATATATATATATATATATAGTCCCAAAAAATGTATTCACACTTTAGCAGCTGGTAGCTCAATTATGAAAATGAATTCTATTTATTTATGTATTTATTTTTGTTAATCCTCACTGGAGTATATTTTTCCCATTGATTCTTAGAAAGAGTGGAAGGGAAGGAGGGAGAGGGGAAAGAGAGAGAAAGATTGACATAAGAGAGACAGATTGATTGGTTGCCCCCACGTGTGCCCCGATGGGGCCAAGGATCAAGCCTGCAACACAGGTACATGCCCTTGAACGGGAATCAAACCTGCAACCCTTCTGCAAAGTGGACATACAGATGGCCTAGAGACATATGAAAAAATGCTCAAAGTCACTAATCATCAGAGAGATGCAAATTGAAACTACAATGAGGTATCACCTCACACCTGTCAGAATGGCTACCATTAACAAATCAACAAATAACAAGTGCTGGAGAGGATGTGGAATAAAGTGGGTCTTAGTACACCACTGGTGGTAATGCAGACTGGTACAGCCATTATATAAAACAGTATGGAGTTTCCGCAAAAAATTAAATATAGAACTGCCATTTGACCCAGTGATCCCACTTCTAGGAATATATTCTAAGAGACCAGATACACCAATCAGAAAGAATGTATGCACCCCTATGTTCATAGCATCACAATTTACAATAGCTAAGATCTGGAAACAGCCCAAGTGCCCATCAGTAGATGATTGGATAAAAAAGCTGTGGTACAGCCAAACTGGTTTGGTTCAGTGGATAGAGCGTCGGCCTGTGGACTGAAAGGTTCTAGGCTCGATTCCGGTCAAGGGCACGTACCTTGGTTGTGGGCACATCCCCAGTAGGAGGTGTGCAGGAGGCAGCTGGTCGATGTTTCTCTCTCATCGATGTTTCTAACTCTCTATCCCTCTCCCTTCCTCTCTGTTAAAAATCAATAAAATATATTAAAAGAAAAAAAGCTGTGGTACATTTTCTCCATGGAATACTATGCAGGTATAAAAAAGGATCTCTTACCCTTTGATACAGCATGGAGGGACCTGGAGAGTATTATGCTAGTCAGAGGAAGACAAGTATCATATGATCTCACTTATATGTGGAATCTAATGAACAAAATACACTGTTGAACAAAATATATCCAGAGACATAGAAGCATGGAACAGACTGTCAAATCTCAGAGAGAAGGCAGGGGTGGGAGATTTAAACCAAAGAACTTGTATGCATGGACACAGACAATAGGGTGGTGAATGAGGGAGGTGGGGGTGGGAAAAAGAGACATAAGTAATACTTTCAATAGAGAATCATTGATCTGTTGCCTCCTGAACGCCCCTTACTGGGGATCAGTCCTACAACCTGGTAATGTGCCCTGATCTAGAATTGAACTATGATCTCTGGGTTTGTGGATTGAGAATCACTGAGCGACACCAGCCAGGCTGTACTTTTTGAATTTTGTACCAAATGACATGTCTTAAATATTAAATTTTTTTCTTTTTAATTTTATTTTTGTTTTATATATTTTTATTGAATTCAGAGAGAAGAGGGGAGAGAAAGAGAGAGATAGAAACAACAATGATGAAAGAGAATCATGGATCAGTTGCCTCTTGCATGCCCCCTACTGGGGATGGAGCCTCCAACCCGGGCAGGCCAAAGCTCTATCCACTGAGCCAAACCGGACAGGGCAATTATTAAATTTTTTAAAAGTAAGATTTATTTCCTTTAAGTCAGCATTTTATTTTATTTATTTTTTTTTAAATATATTTTATTGATTTTTTACAGAGAGGAAGGGAGAGAGATAGAGAGAGTTAGAAACATCGATGAGAGAGAAACATCAATCAGCTGCCTCTTGCACACTCCCTCCTGGGGATGTGCCTGCAACCAAGGTACATGCCCTTGACCGGAATTGAACCTGGGACCCTTCAGTCCGCAGGCCGACACTCTATCCACTGAGCCAAACCAGTTAGGGCTAAGTCAGCATTTTAGTCTTCATCATAGTAAAAAGCTGGACACAATAAAAATGCTCAATAGGAGTGATAAAATCATGGGACATTAATGTGCTTGAACGGTCTGTAGGTATTAAAAGTGACATGACATTTGAGACAGTCTTCATGGAAAGTCACTATGGTTTCATGCTTTAACAGTGCTTGAAGGAACCTGGCGCTGACCCATCCCTGCCAGCTGCCCAGATCTAGCCTCCTGCCAACCTCCTCACAGAGCCCTCCGCCAGTCCCAAGGGCCCGCCATCACTCCAGTGCTGCCCAGCCGCCTCTCCTTAGCACCCACCATGACGGTGACCAGGTCCGCCTCGCAGGTGGGTCAGAACCGCCACCAGGACTCAGAGGCCTGATCAACTTGGAGCTCTACGTCTCCTATATCTGCCTGTCCATGTCTTACTACTTTGACCGTGATGATGTGGCTTTGAAGAACTTGGCCAAATATTTTCTTCGCCAACCTCATGAGGAGAGGGAACATGCTGAGAAACTGATGAAGCTGCAGACCCAACGAGGTGGCCGAATCTTCCTTCAGGATATCAAGAAGCCAGACCATGACAACTGGGAGAATGGGCTGAATGCAATGGAGCGTGCATTAGACTTGGGAAAAGGTGTGAATCAGTCACTACTGGACTGGCACCAAGTGGCCACTGACAAAAATGACCCTCATTTGTGTGACTTCACTGAGACTCACTACCTGAATGAGCAGGTGAAACCCATCAAAGAATTGGGTGACCATATAATCTACTTGTGCTGGTTGGGGCCCCCTGAAACTGGCACAGTAGAGTATCTTTTTGACAAGCACACCCTGGGAGACAGTGCTGAGGGCTAAGCCTTCCCATAGCCACGGGGTTGACTTCCTGGTCACCAAAGCAATACCTGCATGTTGGAGCTATGTTTACCTTTGCTATAACTTGTACCAAATCATCCACTCACATCTTTCATTTGTAACATTCCTTCAAATAAAGTAATTTGGTACCCCACCCCCCAGATGATACGATGTTTGAGCTGATACGAGAACTATAGTAAGGAGCTAGCCATATGAGGTTCGAAAGGTAGGACCAGGGGGCAGGTACAAACGGCTTTGGGTCAGACAAGGGTTTGGCCTGTTCAAGCAACTACAGAAGCTTAGGGTAGCTGGAGCATGGTCAACAGAGTGGATAGGTTGGCAGAAGCCAGGTCCCCAAAAGCTTTGCAGACTAAGTAAGTAGTTTGGTTTCATATTAAGTACAGTGAGAAGTCATTGGAATGTTTTAATCAGGGGAATGTCATGATCCATGACATTAAAAAAAGAGCATTAAGAAGGTAAAGGGTCCAAAAACCATGTCACCAGAGGAACATTGAAGGAACTGGCTATTTGGCCAGGAGATTATTAAAAATATATGATAGTTGTCTTAGGTGGTGGATGTTTTTTTCTCATGGAAAAGACCAAGTTCCTTTAGTTTCGCTGTTTTGCCATGCCCTAGTGTGATGCCCATGTATGTATGGTCAACCTAAGTCATGTCTTCCTTGTAACCAGTCAGGAAAGAGGTGGAAAATGTAGTCTGTAGCTGCCAACCTAAACCTGGGGGGAGGTAGGGCAAGGGGATAAAGTTGTTCCTGTTATAGAATGAAGAGGTCTACCAGGATGCTACAATAGGGGAGGCAGGTTTCAAATTAGATGAATTTAAACTTATTATTCTGCGATAGTTAATGTAATATCACTAATAACCTATTGTCAATGTATTTTTTTTTTTTTGCTTCAGATTTTTAATGAATACTTTAGCATACTGTGTTCAGGATTAAGTTTATTAAAATAATGATAAACCCAAGGGAAGGCGAGTGAGTCCAGACCCAAGTTAATTATCAGCTCTGCCAATCAGTAGGGGTGTGCATCTAACTTAAGATTTAGAACTGATCTATGTTCTAAAATGGGGTTGCGAAGAGCCCTTACTTAATATCATCACTGTAAGAATTAAATAAAATGCAAGGTTTCTGGGACATAATCAGGATTCCATATACATAGCCATCTTGATTTTGTGAACACAATCCATACATTTGGTCATCTTCAAATATAAAATTCTTATAGTCCCTTGTCATTAAAAATATGTGGATATTTGATTGGATATTAAAATTTTAAAAATATTCTTTTGTTGAGGAAAGAAAAATTAGACTACCAGGTGCAAAATAGAAGTATAAAATTTATTTAAAATCACCCACAAAGTTCCGTATAATCAGGAATGATACAATTTGCAATAGCTTTTTTATAAAAAAAACTCATGACAAAGATTTAAAATATAATTTCAATTACAGTATTCATTTAGCCTTTTAGAACAATTTAAAAAAAGAAAATTTATGCTCTAAATAAATGAGACACAAGGAAAATATAATAGACAATTTCCACAACTATCTTTACATGTATGTTTCAATACTAGTACATTTCAATGCCTTTTGCTACATAAACATGAAATCATGTACAACTGCTGTGCACCAAAACTTAGCTTAATTCGATCTTTCAAGTAACATGCAATATCAACTCACAAGTCTTCAAGTACTGCTAGTAAATGTTCCCTTGTATGCAGAGCACTACATTTTGATCCTGAATTGAAATCATTAAGATTATATTTTTCCCTTCTACATGAAGTGCTTTTTCTTTAAACTGCTTCCCCCATATGTTAAGATCAACAACAACAAAAAGGATATTTTAGAGTTTTAAAATCTTTTTCTTACTATTTCATTGTATAGGATATTTAATACAGTAGGGCAGCAAGAGGTAAAAATAAGTCCCCCAAAGGAAAAAAAAAAAATTAAAGGTACAAAATAAATAGTAAATACACTCCAAAGAGAAAAAGTCATCTACAGGCAGGAATATTAACTTGAGAAATTGATATTTCTCTCTTGGGAATTCAGCAATACTCTATTTCACCATGGTGAAAGACCTGTAAATATTTTACTTCCACTAACGTTAAGCACTCAGTCTATTCCTTGAAACCAAGTTATTGATATGCACATCAATCTACTGGGAGGTCACCATATAGCATAAGACTAAATGAAGAAACTAGAAATTAATGCATTTCTCTCTTTTGAGTAGTTTTATTATGTTTCTCTTTTGGAAACACTTTATGATTCCTTAGTTACCCAAAGATGACCATCCACCCATGTCACAATGCAAAAGCTACCCTTTATTTTTACTATAAAATCATTTCTAAAAAAATATTTCTCTTGAAGCACCTATCACATTGTAATTTCCTAAAAAGTAAAAAAAATAAAATAAAATAAAAATGACATACACCCCAATAAAAAATAATTTTTTGTTTTTGAAGAGCTGTTTTTGTAAATCACATGTAGTCAGCCACCTTATAATATCGCAAACAGGCATTTGTTGAGATAGGCAGTTACTGAACTGAGTCACCAAAAGTGGAATTTGACTATTTAGGACAATTTGGCCTGTTTTGTCCATTAGTAACATATAATGACTGATGAAATAGCAAAAATATCTTACCTGTTTGTATCTATAAAGAGCTTACCAAAATTTTTACAAATACATCTAATTTTACTTAACTCTCTGGGCAAGGATTGTTTAACCATTGACTGAGAGATTGTATATAGCTTGAAACAAAGGGTAACAAAACAAAACAAAACAAATTCAAATAAGTGGGAGATAGTACTATCTCTTAGAGATGCCAAACTTACATTTTTGAAAATTTAATTTTATTTCAAATATATTTTTATTGATTTCAGAGAGGAAGGGAGAGGGAGAGTTAAAAACATCAATGAGAGAGAATCATTGACCAGCTGCCTCCTACATGCCCCCCTCTCTGAGGATAGAGCCCACAACCCGGGACCCTTCAGTCTGTAGGCCGACGCTCTACCCACTGAGCCAAACCAGCTAGGGCCAAACTTACAATTTTACCATGAGGCCTAAGAACTAGAAGAGTCTAGCAAATTCCTTCAAGAAAAATGCATTTGGCCCGGCCAGTGTGCGCAGAGGTTGAGCGTAGACCCATGAACCAAGAGGTCACACTTCTATTCCAGGTCAGGGCACAGGACCGGGTGCAGGCTAGATTCCCAGTGGGGGACGTGAAGGAGGCAGCCCATCACTGATTATCTCTCATGATTGTTCCTATTACTCTCTCCCGCTCACTTCCTCTTTCTGAAACAAATAAAAACATTTTTTAAAAAAATGGGGGGAAAAAGAGACCTGCACTTCAATATAACGAACACATTCAACTTTGTGAGTTGTTGACTTTAGCCTTTTAAAAAATGTTTTTAAAACAATTATTACTTAGGTTTCCCTCTATGTTGTAGTACAAGGTCTTTCTTTATGAGAGTGTTTTTACAGGGAACAACAAAACTTATTCTAAGGCCTAATGCATAAGTCTTGGGAATTTGGGGAGGCCTTAAGTATGCACAAGAAAATAGCTGGCTAAATAAATAATGGAGATGTCCCCTCAGACTCCCACGGGCCACCATGGTTCTGCTGCGTGAAAGGAGCAAGGAGCTGGAGGGGCTCTGTGCAGGTGACCCTGGTCTACAATGTGTGCATCCAGGTGCGGCACATCTGTTCACAAACGGAAGACTGAGCAAAACATGGAGTATTTCTTCCTCCTAATATGCAAGGACTGACTGATCCCCAGACTGAAGAATTGAAATTAAGGGATGAATGGGATAAAAAGTGTATACCTAGGGGAGGTGCACTAAACGTTATTGGATGAAGAAACGGCATGCTCCAAAAAAAAAAAAAAAAAAAAATGAAGCCAAGTTTTAAATAAGACTACAAGAAGCCAAAACAATAATATCTAATTAACAAAAGGAAGACAGCATCTGTGCTACCATGGGGATGGTGAAAGACTGTTGGGCAGCTGAGAGGGGGCAGTGATGCTTGTTTGTCCCATGAGTCTGCGCCCCACTATCCCATCTGGATGGGATTTGAAACTAAGGAAGATGTTGGGAACTGAGGAAGGATGCAAGGTCATTGAGGAGTCAGAAGCACAACTGTAGAGGGCTGTCAAGGAGTCAAGAAGAATAAGATTTCAGACTACATGGGCAGAAATGAAAACGCACACAACACACACACACACACACAAAATTGCAGTCAAGATTCAGCGAAGGGAATAAGGAGCTCCAGCCCAAGGACCTAATATTAACAACGAGGAGCAGAAACAGTTGATGCTGTATTACCACAGAAGACAGGCCAAACTGAAGAAATTAGAAGAAAATGATGGCTCCTGTTTAAATTCTCCATGGACATCTAACACTGCTTTGAAAAAAGCATTTTCAGGTAGTTAAAGACAAAGTGGAGACGAAGATAAAGTTCCCAAAAATATTAGCTCACCTCTTTAGGCCAATTAATAATAACTAAAAAGGATAATCACACGGCCCTGGCTGGTTTGGCTCAGTGGATAGAGTGTTAGCCTGTGAACTGAAGGGTCCCGGGTTCGGTTCCGATCAGGGACACGTGACCGGGTTGTGGGCTCAAGCCCCAGTAGGGGGCATGCAGGAGGCAGCCGATCAATGATTCTCTCTCATCATTGATGTTTCTATCTCTCTCCTCTTCCTTCATCTCTGAAATCAATAAAAATATATTTTTTAAAATAAATAAAATAAAATAAAAAATCACAACCCTCTGTGAATGATGTTGAAATTTCTAGTTTTCCGAGGTTTTCTTTTAGTAAGTTGGAAACATTATCTGTCCAATCCCCAGTGCTGGAGAGAAAGTAGTACATAATAAAGCAGTTTGATATCCTACAACATTATATATAAAGCACAATATTAATTACAATTTTTCTTACTATCATGTTTGATTTCAAAATGGTTCCTCATTTTCCGTTATATATTTTCATCGATTTCAGGGAGGGAGAGAGAGAAACATCAATGCTGAGAATCATTGACTGTCTGCGTTCTGCAAGACCCCCCACCCACTGGGAACTGAGCCTGCAACCCAGGCAGATGCCCTGACAAGGAATCAACCCAGAACCCTTCAGTACACAGGCCGATGCTCTACCCACTGAGATAACCGGCTAGGGCTGGTTCCTCATTTTGAGCGATTTATTTTTTCAGAGAAAACTGGTATGGAGTGGGGAGAAGAAACATTAAAAGCATTTCTTGGTGTTGAGCACCGAGAGTAAATTTGCCTGTTGCTGATAGGAACACAATTCTCCCTCATTTCTGCCCCTTAACTTCTTCCATGGAACTTGAAAGAGCTTCTGATGACTGACTTTCCCCATGTTTAAGAGCTCTTCAATTATTAACCAATGTTACCTGAACAAATTCAAGGAGTAAAAAATTTTTTAAATAAAGTAATTACTTTCAGTTCTCTTTTTAACTTTTCTCACCCAGATTATAGAATAGGTTCTATTGTTGCCAGCAACCAAATTCCAAAGAAGTAAATTGGGCTGAGGTATAGGAGGAAAACATGCAAAAAAAAAAAATATTGTCTTCTATAGATCAGATCTGTTACTAAGAAAGTCACCAGTCAGACCATTAGTATGATGCATTATACAAAAACAGGAAAGCCATATAGAAGTAGTGGTAGAATATATAACTTCTTGCACAACTCTTTTAAAAATGTATTTTTATTGATTTCAGAGAGGAAGGGAGAGATAGAAACATCAATGATGAGAGAATCATTGGCTGCCTCCTGCACACCACCTACTGGGGATCAAGGCTGCAACCTGGGCGTGTGCGCTTGACCAGAATCAAACCCTTCATTCCGCAGGCCGACACTCTATCCACTGAGCCAAACCAAGCAGGGCTTGCACAACTTTTTATCAAACACTAATAAATGAGTCTGGAGTCAAACATTGGTGGGGTAGAGACCACTCAATGCTAATCTGTGGTCTTGTGATCATATCTAATCCTAAAAACTGAATTTTCCCTTAAAAGAACGAGTAAAAGCTCTTGATTCCTTTTCGTACAATTACATAAAGAATTCCAGAAACATGATTTTAAAAGACAGGAAGACAAGTGAGCAAGATCACTGCTATTCTTAAATGAACCACGCGTATTTGTGTAGGGAACTTGGGGAATGCAGGACAGAGAAAGGGGAAAATCAGAGGGAAGAATAAAAAGTGTAAAAAGAATTAAAGTGCACTTATTGACACTGTTATATTGTTAAGTGAGAGAATAAAATAACAGGCAGAGTTTATGGTCAGATTGTAAGTTTATATCCAGCCGACTGGAGAAGAAACCAAATTACTTTCTAATAGCGTTATCTCTCAAAATGCAAATGTTTCAGACAGCTGTTGGGGGGAAAAAAAAAGAATGCCTTTCATAACAGCAGATAGGGGCAGAAATTTATCTTTTTAGAACAACCAGAGTTTCCAAAGTTGCACTGAAACAGGGATGGGTTAGAATCAGCTAATATGTTTAACATCTGATCACGTTCCTACCTTAGACTAAGTTTTGCTTTGCTTTACTTGAGGGGACAAATGGCTGAACAAACTGGAGGGAAACTTGTGACCCAGGCAGGATCACAGATATCACAGTAAGGATGGGAAGGGAGGAAAGCCAACTAAGGAAAAATGTGTTGGACGTTTAAAGCTAGAAATACTAAACCTGCAGACTACCACAAGAGAAACATATTGCGGGACCCTCAAGGCAGTGAAAATTAGGGGAAAGTAAGTAACACCTTTGGATTACCTGAAGGAATAAGACACATGCCTTTTGAAACAAACAATGGTATTTGATTGGGTACACATAAGAAGCAGGGACTAAGAAAACCTCATTCAGATACTAGAATGCCGAGAATTAAAGTTTGTAGAGTTCAATGTGGACAAAAAGGGTGAGGTCCTGGATACAAGCCATTTTCACCATGTCCCAAATTAACAGAGGAAATTAGTCCCTATTTTATACACAAGAGAAAAGCAAAAGATGTCAGTTAATCTCATTACATGATAAGAAAACACAGATATTCAGCTTCTGATAAAGTTCATACTGATTCTTTCTGAATTGCATGCCAGAGCAATGGATGGCATCATTTCCTAAACCTATTAGACGAAAGCTCAACATGGAGCATAATTTGATTTAGATAAATCCAGACTCTTAGGAATCAGAGCACTGATTTTTATCACTTGGTTAAGGGTGCCATACTATGGACGTTGAAGTTACAAGTACAATACACTTATGGGCAAGTTTAGTAGCTGTGGACAATAAGACAGTATTCTAATATGCAGACAGCCACATTAAAATAACCTATGCTGGGACTTAATTGTGGGGCCAACTAGGCAAGACATATACTTAGAGTGTATGTACAACTATGGTTAAATAGTATATACAATAGAAATATATACTTCCCCCAATTATTTAAACCATTCAATCTTTTAACTTCTTATAAATGCCTAACACTTGTTCCAGGGGGAATAAAAGCCTGTACTGTGTTAAGTACTTGATATTTATTGAAATAGCAGACAAGACTATTGCCACACTTTATAAGATGTGTTAACAGGATAGCTTAATAGGTAAAAGTCAGCTAAATTTCCCATCAAGGTCCAAGAGACTCTGAAGGCAGAGAAATCTTGACCCAATATCACTTCTATCCCTGAACCTCTCAGAAAAAAACCAACCCAAAGCCATTTTATTTTTAACTTGTACAAAAATAAGGTTAATTCCCATTGATAAAATACCGTATGGGCGATCAAATCATGTTTATTTTCATACAATCATCCTAACCTTCATTTGATTCATTAAATTATAATTACAAAAATAATTTCACACTGACATTAAAATCTGCTCTCTGGGCTCCAGTGATTGAATTCTATCACTTCTAAGGTGTCTTCCAGGGCTGTGAGGTGCCACTATTATATTAGCTTATGTCACAATTCTTGCCATTAATTCTTACAAAGTATAAAAACTCACCATTGTACTAAAACTAGACAAAAAGATTCCCATGCATCAAAAAAGTTGTGAAATAGAAAGTAGCTATATATTAAAGGTCACATACAGCTACTTTGTCATATTCAAAAGAAATGCTGTGCCTGCTATCGGTGGAAGTTGTCATGCAATGTCAAAACATTGTCCCAGATAAAAGATTTCAATATGTATTAAAAAGACTAAACTTAAATAGTTTGAGGCTATTTTCCATACATGCTATTGTGAAATAAATGATAATGGGCAGGAATCTATGAAGTAATAACATTAGAAAGTAGGATACTTGATATGAATTAAGTCAATATCTCATTTACAAGTGTATGCATTCAATTAAGTATGCATTGGGGTTATGTCTTAAGCAAATTGCTTATGGTTCTAATATAGTAAAATTCCATATTTAACAAATGAAATTATTTCATCCACATGCAGATTTCATAAAGATGTTGGAAGGTTATTTAAGATGCAAACACTTTGCTAATATGTTGCAAAAATTAACCTACAGCTATACATTCTGTTAGGCTCCACTTTCAATAATAATAATAATAATAATAATAATAACAACATATTTCAGCGATTTCCAACCTTTTTTATCTTATGGCACAAATAAACTAATTACTAAAATTCTGCAGCACATCAAAAAATATATTATCTTTCGCCAATCTGACAAAAACAAAAACAAAACACACCACAAAAAGGTATAATTTAATTCTTGTAGTTCAATGGTGGAAAATCGCTGATATATTTCAAACAGGTCTACATCATGATATATTTGGTACTTTGTGGATGAATTGGAAAGAGGATGTAGATGAAGCTAACAAGAAAAAAATGTTTTCAATGATAGCCTACGAGGCATTAGAAATAGGATTTGAAGGACAGCATATTTTGTAGGATTCTACACTAGACAGGAGTTATTCTCCCATCATAGTTAAGTTTGTAACATATTATGAACAGGTTGGGCTAACTTGGGAGGCATGCATCAATGAATTCAATTATCACACCATGAACAAAGGCAGAAGTTTGAAAACCCAAAGGCAGAAGATTGATTCTCCCCCCCCCCCCAAAAAAAGAAAAAAAAGGGTAAAACAAAAGTGATCCATTACAGTAAAATATAATTGAAGTATAGAAATATTAGATAACCAGTTTTCTGAGTGAAAATGTCATTTCAAATAAATTTATTTCCTTGCTTCATGAAAAAGAGCATTCTAACAGCAGTGTGGCCAGTATACAATTACAATGCTGCAGAACATTTAAGCATGAGCTTTTAAAAAATTACAGGGCATACAATGGGATGGCAAACTTATGAAAGAGTTCAATAACGCAGGAATCATGTGTGGTTCCCATCATGGGGTTCAGCAGGTGTTAATTATAACTGAATGGAGACATTTTTAGCTAAGACTGGATATTTTCATGTACTTGTTTTGGTAAACTGCAACTAATTTCAAAAATCTCAATACTCCCTTAAATCAACACACGTGCCTCAAGTTTCTATTGTTAAGGAAACTTACTTTCACTTAGTGCCACTGATCTGGATTGCTGTACAGATATCACAATGGTCTGTTTTGAAGGAAATGTGCTTACTTTTTTTTTTTTTTTGGAAAAATGTGTGTTAGAGTATCTTCTAGGATTTTAATTCTTCAAGTTTACTGTCATGGGTAGTGACTCAAAGAAAACAAAAGCTATTACTTAAATTTTGCAGACATTCAATAAGTGTTGAATGGGTAGATGGGTGGATGGATAAAGGATCTTTAAGTTTTATCCATTAAATCTGGTGAGAAAATAACTTGAAGTGAGAGCAAAGGCCTAAAATAAAATATTACAAGGGTATATTCCTGATGGTCTACTACTAGTAAATATCTTATTTAAGCAGCTGAAACAATAAACAATCACTTATTTATATACTTAAATGTATAAGAAACCAGAGGCTCACAAAAATATACATGTTTTACAACAGAAATCTAAGGCACACAACATACTAAAACAAGTTGATGAATTACCCTATTTTACCTATTCAAAAGCAGAAATCTACTTGTACAAGACAGTCTATCAATGACATTTTGCTATTTACAATCCCTTCATATTCCTTTACTTTGATTAGTCAAAAGCTTGAAACGGATACTTTGCACCATATATTATTTTAATAATTTATGATTAATTTTATTTAGAGAGCTTACTGGAATTGTTTGCTTTTGCACCAGAATTGTGAGTGTTAGCGGTTATGGGCTTCCTGTGGCATTTCCAGGGGAGAAGCACCGTTAGGTTTTCCATACTCCCGAGGAATCTGAGACTTTGAATGTTATAGCACCTCTGCATTTTAACAGAATCAAGTATTTCATTGAAATTTCTTCTTGATCTAAAATTTGCTTTGGGCAATCTCTTTTGTTTTGCTATGAACCGGAAAATGTAATAGAAGAAATAATAGGAGGACTAAAAACTAAACAGAATGCCTATTTTCCTGTTACCTAGATCATAGGCAATTACCTCAGAAGAGTTATCATTTTCCCCAAAACTAATGTGTTTAAACTACTTTGGAATAACTTATTTATATCATTCCTACTATTTGTTTTGCATGTGCAATAATAAGGAATTTGTTTTCAAAATATTTCTACTAAAATTTTAGTCTCTACTGGAATGACTTTCAGAATAAGGCAATTTGGGATGGTTAGGGTTCTCACTACTTTATTTTTGTATTTTATTACCTTGAAACTTTAGAAGCATTTGACTCTTCTGAATCCTGTTATGTCAAATCTCCTTTCGGAAACACCTTTTGATGGATTATATTGAGAAAGTTACAGTGAAAGTAAATTGGGGTCAATGTTGCTCAATAAGCGTTCACACTTACTTAGTTCCCAAGAAAATATTAATCAATGTTGGTGATAATCTTTCAAATTCCAATTTGAGATCATTAACAATTTTTGCATGATTGATTTTATATAAGTAGCTAATATTTGAATGAGAAAGAACACATTAAAAAACACAAACCATACACATGTATGAATACATATTGCAGTTAATAAGATGGAACTCTACACAGCAAGAATGATTTCTCTTGTAGGCAAATATGCACAAACAATAGACAATTGGATTCTTATACTATACTATTTCAAGTTAATTTTAAAAATAGAAAGTGCTTTTAAAATATATATTTACAATTTATGAACAGCGTCCAACCATTACCAATAATAATGAATTATTTTATACAGGAGAGACACCTTAAGAGAGAAAACTTTTCATTGGTTTATTTCAAAGGAATATGCCTATTTTCTAGCAATGATTGGAAGATGTTGAAACAATGGCACCATGAAATAATAATTCAGCTTATAATGAACTGTGTCGATGTGGTTAAGCACCAGGAGCTGTGTAGAGTTAACACTGTGTATCTTGATTTTACATCATAGCACATTATCAGTTAAAAGCCTCTAAAAATTACTCATTTCATAGTAAACAGACTTATTTAAAGCACCAAACTGAGTGATTCTCTCAAGGTTAACACCTAACCAAAACATTTCTTTATGTATTTAAAACTATAAAACTTTTTATTTTTGCTTAAAATGTGCACCTTCTATCAATTGTCAAAATATATAGTCACAGTTAAGAAATACCCACCCTACTGCATTTGCTTGTTTTACTTCAGCCTTCACATGGGTGAGATGAAGATCTATCTAGTAAACAACAATATGACTTTCCTTTAACAGCACCTTGGAAAAATACACAGCACTAGCAAAGGCATTAAAAAGGGGAGAACAGCCTTCATACCCAATGGTTATAGGGCCCTGCAACGTGTGTGAGAGCATAAGGGGCCACGGTGACAACATTGTCATGGGTTAATGTTAATGCCTGGCGAGAAGGAATTTGGTTCAATTCATTAGCTTCAGGGGACAGCTCAGGACCCTCATTAGCTGCCTGATCGCTCTGCTCTGAGACCTTAATTTTCTTATTCTTAGGTTCTTTAGCCTCGTACTTAATCTTGTTTATTTCAAAGCCGTGGTGGGGCCTATTTAGGTTTTTGTGCTGGTAGAAGACAAGAGAGAGACGTGTAGGATGGTTCCTGTTCGGGTGTTGGACGGGAGTTGTAGCATGAAGCTCTCGCCGGGCACACTCAATTAACACAGAGCCATGAGCAGGTGCTATGGCCACCCCACCAACACTGGCATCCAAAAAGATGTGCTCACTATCTGACCAATACTCTTCAATGTGGGGCAATTTCGCCTCAGTGGGTGACAGGGGGTCATCTGACAGGGGGTCATCTGATGGAGGCTCATCTGCTTCCGAATGCTGCTCATCTTCCATCAGAGAGGAAGCAAGTTCAGGAGCAGAGGTGATGAGTGGGGGCTGCTGGTTTGGCTCATTAGAAGGGATCTGCTCAGATGGACCCGCGGGAGGCTCAGAACCAACCAGGGAATCGGCCATGGGAGTAGGCAAAGTGGGAAGAGGACTCACTTCACCAGGCTGTGCGATTCCATCGCATTCCCCAGCAGCAGCATGAGCATCACTCTGTCTCCCAGAAGGCATCGTGCAGTCGGGATCGCTACTTCTTTCTGGAAACACGCACGAAACCAAGGCATCGTTCTTAAAAGATGTTGAGGTCGAAGCAGTGTTGGCGGCCGAGAAGTCTTGGGATAAATGTGCCTCTTTCACTGGGTGAGGAATGGACGGGATCAGTGAGTACATTTGAATGTGGTCCGAACCTTTGAAGATAAAATTGGGTTCAGTTTCACCTTTTTTTTTTTTTTTTAATTGATTTCAGAGAGGAAGGGAGAGGGAGAGAGAGATAGAAACATCAATGAGGGAAAAATATTGAGCGGCTGCCTCCTGCACGCTCCCTACGGGGGATTGAGCCCGAAACCCAGTAATGTGGCCTTGACCCGAATCAAACCGGGACCCTTCAGTCCGCAGGCCGATACTCTATCCACTGAGCCAAACCAGCTAGGGCTCAGTTTCACTTTTTATTTCAGGTTGCAAGGTCTCAGTTTTATTCCCTAAACGGAGAAAAGGACACCAAATGTGAAGATAAGTACAAAATGCTTTTTATAGTTGTTGTTATTAAAGAGTACTTTAAAAAAATATATATGTATATATATGTATATATATATATATATATATATATATATATATATATATATATATATAGAGAGAGAGAGAGAGAGAGAGAGAGAGGGAGAGAGAGAAAGATTGATTGATTGATTTCAGAGAGGGAGGGAAAGAGATAGAAACATCAATGATGAGAGAAAATCATTGGTCAGCAGCCTCCAGCACAGCCCCTGCTGGGGATTCAGGCCGAAACCCAGGCATATGCCGGAACTGGGAATCGAACAGTAACCTCCTGGTTCATACTCCATCACTGAGGCTCGAGAGTCGGACAGAAGTGAGCTTCTGGTCTTCCTGTTTACCTTTCCAGTTCTGTTCTCCTCTCCCCATTCCTCGTTACATGTTGGTTGGTTTCTAAACACTTCCAGTTTCTTCAGGCCAATAACATCAGGGTAAACCGTGACACTTTTTGGGGGACACATGCCAAATTTAATCAGAAATCCTGTTGATTTAAGCTTCAAACCATATCTGGAATTAGATATTTCCTTATGTCCTCTTTAGCCACTCTGGTCTCGCTCCTGAATTGTTAGGATGGGCATTTAGGATGACCCTACTTTTCTATTCGCTGCCCCACTTTAGTCTCGTTTTAACCTAGTAACCAGAATGTTAGGTTTGAGCGACATCATATCCCTTTTCTATACTGAAATCTCCAGTAAACTTCTTCTCATTCACAATAAAGACCAAAGTCTTTACAGCAATCTACAAAACCTGAGATGCTTGGATTCCCTCTTACCTCTCCAATTTGATCTCTCCAACTGTTTGCATTGCATACTTGCTCCAACCACAATGGCCTCCATGCTAGCATTAGGTATTCAAGGGAAATTCCAGCTTCCTGCCTTTGCCATTTCTTCTGCCTGGAATGCTATTTCTCCAAATAAAAGCACTGCAGATTCTCATTTCCTTTAGGACTTCACAGAAATGCCTTACTCTTAGTGAATCTTTGTGATGTATTTAAATGTAATTCTTTTACAGCACTATCTGTCCCCATTGCCATGGCTACATTTCCAAGACCTAAGATGCTTCCGAGTGGTGCTCAGTAAAACTAGTGGAGTACGATAATTAAATTGATCAAGGAAGATTTGGAGGAAGTAATGCCATTTCATGTATGCCAAAAAGGAGGATGAGGGCTTCAAAATAGATGGGGAACAAAAAAAGAACACGTTGCCCTTTCTGGGTGGCTCAGTTGGCTGGAGCATCTTCCTGTACACCAAACGGTTTTGGGTTTGATTCCCGGTCTGGGCGCATACCTAGGTGGCCGGTTTTGATCTCTGGTCAGGGCATGATAGATGTTTCATCTCAATCTCTCTTCCCCTACCTTCTCTCTCTAATCCTTGGATGAGAATTAAAAACAAAACAAAACACAAAAGAACATGTTTTTGAAAAAAATAGAGATGGGGCATTTTTTTGTTGATTTTTGGTGTGGGTAAGTATGTAGAATATATTTGGTGTCATATAGATAGTTTGAACTCTAATGAAGTTATATTAAAAACAACTGAGCCCTAACTGGTTTGGCTCAGTGGATACAGCGTTAGCCTGGGGACTAAAGGGTCCCGGGTTCCATTCTGGTCAGGCGCATGTGCCTGGGTTGTCGGCTCCATCCCCAATAGGGGGTGTGCAGGAAGCAGCAGATCAACTATACTCTCAAGACATTGATGTTTCTATCTCTCTCTCTCTCCATCTTCCTAACTCTCTGAAATCAATAAGAAAATGTTTTTTAAAAAAGAGATAAAACAATTAGCTAACGTAATGGACTGATATCTGACATAAATGCCCATTCCCAAGAGTAGCAAAGATAAAGGAGAGGAAGAATACAGTGCAGAGGAAACTTAAACACTGAAAACGAGCACGGTCCAAGGCCTCACCTAAATGCGACAGGGATGAAGCCTTACTGTCGTGCATTGTCGAGTTATTCTTCCGCTTGATTCGAGGAATGAGTTTCTTCTCCACAGCCTTTATCTTACGCGTGAAGACTTCTGTCATCATCGCTGCTCTTTTCTTCCCACAACGAGGAATTGGCTGAGTAAAACATGTTCTTTTTTTGCGACACGGTGTGAGGACATCAATGGCCCCAGATCTGATCTTAGCTTCCATTCCTTCCCTTGAGCCAAACTCATCTGTGTCTGATAATTTATAAAGGGGTAGAACATGCAGCTGCTCATCTTGAGGAACGATACCAAATGAGCGGTTATCTTCTCGTGTTAAGGTACAAACCTGATAGGAAGGAAAAATGGAAAATGTAGGTCCTGCACATTCATCATAGTTATTCCTACCATCTCGTTGCCATAATGCAAGGGATCTGTATTCAAATTTTATGTTCAATTGGTTACTACTGGTATTTTAATTTTGGATAAATGGCTTATATATTAAGTGACCCAACATCATTAAGTTCTATGAACTTATCAATTGTTGGAAAGCAGACTGGTTTATTGATTTCTGAGAGAGAGGAAGGGAGATGGGGAGAGAAACATCTAGTGAGAGCACAACATCAATAAGCTGCCTCCTGTCCAGGGATTAATCACGCAACCTGGGCATGTGCGTTGAAATGGAATAGAACCAGCAACCTCCTGGTGCACCGGATGTGGCCCAACCATCCGAGCCACACAACCCAAGGCAGTATCTCTTGATTTTTGAATATTCATGCAACTTTATACACACTGGCATTAACAATCTATATGCATTAAAAAGATAAGAAATTTGGCACAGTTCCCTCAAAACACACACACACACACACACAAGTACAGATGGCAAAAAAAAAAAAAAAAAAAAAAAGGAAAAAAGAAAAAGAAAGAAAGAAAAAAAGCAAACATTAAGGCCATGGCTAGTGTTACTCAGCTGAGCGTCATTCCATTCATTGAGAGGTGGCCAGTTTGATCAAGGCACATGCCCAGTAAGGATTGTGCAGAAGCCAGCCAATCGCTATTTCTCTGTTTATTCTCCCTTCCATTCTCTAAAATCAATGATAACATATTTTTCAAATGTGCATTCTTACAAAAAAAAAAAAAAATTTGAGTTGCCTAACTTTCTAACTACTAGATTGGTAGCACAGAATCGTTGGTTTGAATATTAGAAAACTCCTACCTCCTAGCAAGCACACCTCCATTAAATATATAACTCAAGAGTTCCAACAAAATGTATGTTGAAGGCTAATTCTGCAACTCTTTTGGAGGTACAGTACTTCAATAAGAACTTAAATTAAAACTATTGATTCCTATATTGTGCAACAGAGCATACAAAATGATGTCACAAGTCGTATATAAGGCCTTAGCCTAAGCGTACAGCAAGGGAGGTTTTAGAATCAAAAGGGAGCAAGGTCCATACCACCGTGCTCCCGTTATTCATGTTGTGTATGTCCCTGTGGGCATGGGTACAGAAGTCTACGCAGGCAGTGACCCCAGAGAAAGGACGGCCTTCTTTGTTGCCAAGCCGACACTCTCGGGCAATATGTTCAAATTGTACCTAAAAAACAAAAGAAGTACGACACAGTATAACAGACAGAAAGAATCAATTTCAGTAAAGAGTAAAAATCACTTCCTGACAAAGTTCTTAAATTAACTACAGTTTGTAATTTCAGAGCTGTCCTAAGCGACAGTACTGCTGTACTGAATGTGTCGTCTAGTGACTTTCAGGAAAAAGAGGTTGAGGATACGTGGGTAAAATGGCAATTGCTATGACTGAAGGCACGTTGACTACACGAATGCCCACTTATTGTTTATTGAAGTAGCCAAGTCATGCTACGTAGAAAGAAAAATAGAGTGCCTTAATCATGTATGCAATTTTCAATGTGTATAAAATTAAATATACATACATTCATGAAAAAGTATAGAAAGTACATTAATAAAAGTAAACGAAAAGCTGAAATTGAAGAGAGAGAGCATGTTATGCATAATACAAATGAAATAAAGATTTAAAAAATATGGACTGATGCGTCTTTAAAATAATAAAATATTTACACTTATTTTCTGTTCTGGTACAAGATTTCTAAATATTTTCTTCCATTCTGTGGTTGTCTTTGTTTAAACTCACCCCCTGCTCCGCTGTTTTAACTGACATATTTCTGACATGTAACCTGTAAGTTTAAGGTGCACAATGTGATGATGAGATACATGCATGTATTGCAAAATGACTGCCACCATAAGTTTAGATAACATTCCAATCCCTTCACATAATTAAAATGATTTTGTGTTTGGAGAGGTAACATTGAAGATCTCTTAACAATTTTAAGTATGTAATATAGTATTGGTTGATTCATATGTGCATGAGTTCCCCTGATTTTATGTATCATATAGCTGTTTGTACCCCTTCTGCAACATCTCACCATCTCCCCTCACCCTGTTTTCTTGTTAATGTCCTTTGAAGCACAACATTTAAAAATTCTGATGGTCTACTTTCTCTTAGTTATATTTTTCAATTGTCTATTGCTAGAGCATACAAATGCAATGAATTTGCATATTGATCTTGTATGCAGAAACCTTGCTGCAGTCACTTATTAGTTCTTTTGTTTAAATTTGGTTATTTTTAATTAATTAACTAATTAATAAAATTGATTGGGGTGACATTGGTCAACATGAACATGAACATAAGGGTTTCAGGTGCGGGTTTGTTATGTTAACACTTATTTCTAATTCTGTGTGTGTGTGTATGCTTCACTATTTTCTGGATACCATATCATATCACTGGTAATTAGACATTGTTTTATCCCTTTGTTTTTAGTTTGGATTTCTTTTACTTGCTTAGAACCTCCAACATGTTTCACTCCACTCAAGTGGTGACACTTGACATTTTTATCTTGTCCCAGATATTGGGCAGAAAGTTTTTTGTCTTTTATCATTAACTAGAGAACCAGTGCACAAAAAATTTGTGTAGGTGTGTGTGTGTAGGGGGGGGGGGGGGGGGGGAGGTGGCGCATCAGCCCGGCCTATGCCCTCTTGCAGTCTGGGACCCCTAGGAGGATGTTCACCTGCTGGCTTAGGCCCGCTTCCTGGGTGATTGGGCCCAAGCTGGCAGACAGACATCCCTCTGGCAGCCCAGCAGCCCTCGGGGGATGTCTACTTACCAGCAGGGAAGCAGACCTAAGCTGCAGTCAGACATCCTTAGTGTTGCTGAGGAGGCGGGAGAGGCTCCCACCATCACTGCTGTGCTGGCAGACATCAGGCTGGCTTGTGGCTGAGCAGAGCTCCCCCTGTGGCAGTGCACTTACCACCAGGGGACAGCTCCTGCATCGAGCATCTGCCCCCTGGTGGTCAGTGCGTGTCATAGTGACCAGTCATTCCCAGTCTTTCTGCTGTTAGGGTCAATTTGCATATTACCCTTTTATTATATAGGATTCTGTTAGCTCTGAGTTTTTCATAGATGTCATTCACCAGGTTGAGGCAATTCCCTTCTACTGTTAGTTTGTTGAATGTTTTTATCATATAAGACTTGGATTACTCACTGACTTTACTTCGCATGATTTTCTTTGTTCTATTAATATGGTATAGCACATTGATTAATTTTCATGTGTTGAACCAATCACACATTCCTGCTTTCTAAGTTTCATATGGAGAACAAATCATAATTCTATGATGTTTTAATTCAATTGCCATAATAATACTTTTTAAAAATCCTAGATAATGTGAAAGCTATTCAATAAAAAAGATCAAATTGGAAAGGTTTTCTATTAACAGTAATTTTATTTACATAGAAATTTCAACCATGTTTAAATGTACTATATAAGGTCCCCGCACATACCTGGTTCTGGTAAGCAACCGGAGCATACTGTCTATAAATTGGAGCTAATTGTGTGGCCAAACTCTGTAAATTATCTTCAAGGTTTTTTTCCTATAGGAAAATACCGTCCATAAAGGTTATTTCACAATATCATGTAAGGTGAGTTTAAGATTATGAAAATGATATGGAGGGTGATGCATATCATACAATTCATACTTACACTGATGAAAGAGCTACAATAGAAAATAATATGGATTATTTATTAAGAACGTATACAATTAGTGATTGTTATGCTTGCATTCAGTCTTTTCAAACTAAAATTCTATGTTATAAGCTAATTAGAAATCTAAATATTAGAGGTTAGTTACAAATGTGCTCATGTCGCTAAAAATGAAACCCATATGCTATATTATTTAATGATACTAGCTACTTTAATACCAGTAATGTCGACATAAGAACTTTAATTCTTGAGTGTGTCTAACATGTCTCAATCTTGGCAACTGTAACAAATCAGGGATAACCCTTTTGATTTCCTAACAAATTGTGTTGATGCTTCCATTGGAAAATAAATAAATAAGGCCTATATCTAGAGTACCCTGTTCCATTCATCTGTCTCTTAATTATCTGTTACTTAATGTAGCTAGCTTATTGGATAGAATCTGGAAAGTAAGGATCCTACTTGAAAACACTTCCTGTCTATATACACGCATTAATTATTTTCTTTATTTGGGGAAAACTTTAGAATTATTTAAACTAGAGGCCCAGTGCACGACATTTGTGCACTGTAGTGGAGGGGGGAACCCCTCAGCCTGGCCTGCACCCTCTCGCAGTCCAGGACCCCTTGGCGGACATCCACCGAAGGGGGGTCCTTAGCGCTGCTTCAGAGGCGAGAGCTCCTGCCACGGCCACTGCGCTCACCAGCCAACAGCCATAAGCCCAGCTTCTGGCTGAGTGGAGCCCCCCCTGTAGGAGTGCACTGACCACCAGGAGGCAACTCCTATATTGAGCGTCTGTCCCCTGGTGGTCAGTGCGCGCCATAGTGACTGGTCGATTTGCATATTAGCCTTTTATTATATAGGATACCTATTTAAAAAGATTTTTATTGTTTTAACACTTGAAATATTGGGTAGGGTGTTTTATTGCCAGTAAAATATTATTAACAATATAGTGTCACAAGTCAAACGTGTCATTTCATTTATTGAGTGGAAATGGTTGTGGGAGGAGGAAAGGAGTCAAAAAAACCCTGACTTTCTAATTGCTTTATTAGAATAAATGTGTTTCAGATATAAAGATTTCTCTTAAATCAGATCTTTACCTGTTGGGGCTCAAGCCAACATCCCTCTATTCTTCTCACCCTATATCTGATCTCAAGAACCATCCTATCCACATCCATGACATGTCACCACCAGAATAGGCGATGACTGAGTCCTCTACCAACCTGGCACTAGGTTGGCATACCCTTTGGTGAAGAAATAGAACCACCATCTAATTTTATTTTTATTGATTTCAGAGAGGAAGGGAGAGGGAGAGAGAGAGTCGAAAGATAAATTATGAGAAGAATCATTGATTGGTTGCCTCCTGCATGCCCCCCACTGGGGATAGAGCCCATAGTCTGGGCATGTGCCCCTAACCAGAATCGAATTGGGACCCTTTAATCTGCAGGCCTTCGCTCTATCCACTGAGCCAAACCGGCCAGGGTCACCCTCTAATTTTAAAAATCTCACCAAGAGAACCAAGATGGCGGCATAGGTTAACGCCAGAGTTTGCTGCTTTGAACAACTACTTCAAAAGTGAAACCAAAAAACGGAAGGGACATCACCCAGAACCACAGGAACGCTGGCTGAGTGGAAGTCCTACAACTAGGAGGAAAGAGAAACGCATACGGACACTCAGAGGAGGCGCAGTGCTGAAGTCAAATTCTGAGGTGCGGAGTGCGCGGAGAGGGCTGGAGGCGGAGGGCGCGGTTGTTGTTTTCAATCGGGAGGGAGTCGCAGACTCTGAGCACCAGATCCGGGCGAGTCTTTAGGGACCCAGACTCAAACGGGAGAAGCGGGACTGTCTGGCTTCGGTCAGAGCCAGTGCAGCTTTTTCTCCGAGCTTTGCAGCGGGTGCTGGGACTCAGAGAGGCAGAGCCCCTGGGGACAGGACTGAGAGCCGCCATAACTGCTCTCTCCGGCCCACCCTGTTGATCCTGTGCGACCCGCCCCGCCCAAGCCCTGCACAGAGGCATTTGCCGGATAGCCTCAGGCAAAGGCTAGATTAGCACCTCCCTAGAGGACAGAAGTTCTCTCACTGCTGACACAGCTGATTCTCATAGCCACTTGGCCTGGAGGTCAAACCCTCCCTGGAATTAGCTACAACAATCAAGATTTATCTATAAGACTGCGAACAAAGACCACTAGGGGGTGCACCAAGGAAGCATAACAAAATGTGGAGACAAAGAAACAGGACAAAATTGTCAATGGAAGAAATAGAGTTCAGAACCACACTTTTAAGGTCTCTCAAGAACTGTTTAGAAGCTGCCGATAAACTTAATGAGATCTACACGAAAACTAATAAGACCCTCGATCTTATATTGGGGAACCAACTAGAAATTAAGCACACACGGACTGAAATAACGAATATTATACAGACGCCCGACAGCAGACCAGAGGAGCGCAAGAATCAAGTCAATGATTTGAAATGCGAGGAAGCAAAAAACATCCAACCGGAAAAGCAAAATGAAAAAAGAATCCAAAAATGCGAGGATAGTGTAAGGAGCCTCTGGGACAGCTTCAAGCGTACCAACATCAGAATTATAGGGGTGCCAGAAGATGAGAGAGAGCAAGATATTGAAAACCTATTTGAAGAAATAATGACAGAAAACTTCCCCCACCTGGTGAAAGAAATGGACTTACAGGTCCAAGAAGCTCGGAGAACCCCAAACAAAAGGAATCCAAAGAGGACCACACCAAGACACATCATAATTAAAATGCCAAGAGCAAAAGATAAAGAGAGAATCTTAAAAACAGCAAGAGAAAGAAACTCAGTTACCTACAAGGGAATACCCATACGACTGTCAGCTGATTTCTCAACAGAAACTTTGCAGGCCAGAAGGGAGTGGCAAGAAATATTCAAAGTGATGAATACCAAGAACCTACAACCAAGATTACTTTATCCAGCAAAGCTATCATTCAGAATTGAAGGTCAGATAAAGAGCTTCACAGATAAGGAAAAGCTAAAGGAGTTCATCACCACCAAACCAGGATTATATGAAATGCTGAAAGGTATCCTTTAAGAAGAGGAAGAGGAAGAAAAAGGTAAAGATACAAATTATGAACAACAAATATGCATCTATCAACAAGTGAATCTAAGAATCAAGTGAATAAATAATCTGATGAACAGAATGAACTGGTGATTATAATAGAATCAGGGACATAGAAAGGGAATGGACTGACTATTCTTGGGGGGGAAAGGGGTGTGGGAGATGTGGGAAGAGACTGGACAAAAATCGTGCACCTATGGATGAGGACAGTGGGTGGGGAGTGAGGGCGGAGGGTGGGGTGGGAACTGGGAGGAGGGGAGTTATGGGGGGGGAAAAAAAAGGAACAAATGTAATAATCTGAACAATAAAGATTTAATTTAAAAAAAAAAATCTCACCAGTCCAACCATTGCTCACCATTTCCTCTGTCACAATCATAATAAAAGCTACTTGCTCATTTTGTTGAACCTACTCTTGGTCAACTGCAATGCATTATTCAAAGGGTAGCCATAGAGAATTCTTTAAATTACAAGTGTAATAATTATATCACTATCTTTCTTAAAACCTTTCAATGATCTTCCAAAATCTTGGAAGTGGCTTCCAAGAACACTATATGCACCTCACTCTCCCTTTGCCTGCTGAGATTCATACTGGCCTTCACTCAGTTCCTGGAATGAGCACTATGTCATCTTGTATTATAAGGATTATATAAATGTTACTAATTATCAATAATAACCATAAGCAAAAACTGACCTCACATTTATTAATTATAAAACAGTATTATTGTGATGGAATAGAAATTTGAGTCATGTTTATATTATTAATATATTTACATGCTAAGTTTCATCATATATTTGGAAAGAAAATTCAATTGGTTAATTTTAAGGGACAACTGATATCACATTATTAAGTGTCAGATCTTCGACACAACAGAGCAGCTTTCCATTATCAGGTATTTTATATGCCCTTTACTTATTTTTTAATAGTTTTCTCCCCAAATGTCTAACACACTTTTTGTTAGACTTCTATGGGACTTTATTTGCAAATAATAGTTCTATCTCATGAATCTTTTCCTTGTTTCATTGCAATAGATGGGAAATATAGAAAATGCTAAATAAATGATCTCTTTCAAGAGATCATTATTCATTCAATTCCAAGCTTGTCTGATTTCAGAGAGGAAGTGAGAAGGAGAGAGAGATAGAAACATCAATGAAGAGAGAGAATTATTGATCGGCTGCCTCCCGCACGCCCAAAGCTGGGGATTGAGCGCGTTACCAGGGCATGTGCCCTGACTGGGAATCAAACTGTGACCTGTTGCTCAACCTGCACGCAAATACTAAGCCTTTTTGAAAGATGTTATAATCGTTGTATTATAGATATAATAGGATTAATTCCTGCTATTTTCTTTTCCATTTATCCGTATCGTAATGATTTTGGGTAAATTCCCATTGCTAATTTATGGATGGTTTGCTGTTTAATACACCCACCCCAAATAATTCAAAGCTATAAATTCTATTTTTATTCATCGAAAAAAAAAAGTTAAACATGCAAATACGTTTTACTGATATCTAGAGCAGTGTTTTCCAAGCTGTGGATACAATTAATTAGTGGGCCATTAAATCAGTCTAGTAGGTCACAACTAGCATTCAAAAAATAAATGAAACTTTTCAAAAATCTTACTGCATCGTAGAGATACTTAGAAAGAATCATGTTGGATATTAAGTTTTAATTTTTAAAATATTTTCATTGTTACATATAATAAAGTTAAGTTTTTTTTTTCTAATAGTTTTGTTTTAATTGTTTACTTGTATATATCTGTATAGTGGTTTGTGATATAAATTTTTTTTTACTCTTAGAGCTCAAAGTTTGAAAAACACTGATCTTAGAGTTAATCAGTATCTAAACCATTCCCACTCCAAACAAAGCATAAAACATCACCACACTTAGTTGTTATAGGTGCCCCACCCCTCCCACTGACTATGCACACTTGAGTTGTTAAGAGAATGGAATTATACTTATAGCTTGTTATTTTTAATGTAAAAATGTAAGTACTCAACTTATTTAAACTTAACAATAAGGTTGAGTAATTTCTTTGCTCACCATGGCCTCGTGTCCCGGACAGATTGCTTCCGGTCTCACATATCTTCTTTCTGGAATACGTCCTTTAGTAATTCTTTCATAGTAGGTCTGTGGGTAGTAAACTTTCTGAGTCTGTGAAACGGCTTCCTACTTTGGCTGGGTATAAAATGCTAGATGTTCTTTTAATAATAGTTATCTCCGGGGTTAGGGGAGAAGGAGGAGGGAGCCAGGGACAATTGGAATTTGGCTTGATAGATTTACCTCCTTTATTTATAATTATGATGTATTTCCATAAGTGTACATATTTTTACTGTTTTGTCACTACTTTTAATACTTAAAATTTTTACTCGTGAAAAACATTTAAAAGAAATATATACATATATATATATATACACACATATATATATATATACACATATATATGTGTGTATATATATATATATATATATATATATATATATTCAGTGTGTAATTCAAAAGTTAAAAGGACACTTACATGTAAGGGAGAACTTGGATCAATTCTAAATCTTCTAGGGCTTGGGCTTCTACCAAATTTGCAGCCATTAAAGTACATACTCCACGAACAGCCAAAAGAGAATGAAGCTCCACAAGTCTCAGGATCAATTCCTTGACATGTACAGGTACGACTGTAAGATGGTAATTGCAAGGCAATGAACTGATAAAGCAGGACAATACTTCAGATAGGTTCATGTAACGTTAAAAGTACACATGGCTAATAAACTGATTTTAATATATATTTTATTATTATTCTAACTACTCTTAATAACACAATGTGAACTATATATGTGAATATATAGTTTGCAGGCAGGGACCCGTTGGGGAAGCGGATCTAAGCTGGCAGTTGGACATTCCCCGAGGGGTCCTTAGCATAACCGCAGATGCAGGAGAGGCTCCCGCTACTGGCCACTGGCCGCTGTGCTCATCAGCCATGAGCCCGACTTCTGGACGAGCAGCACTCCCCCTGTGGGAGTGCACTGACTGCCAGGGGGCGAGCTCCTGTGTTGACCTCCTGCCCCATGGTGGTCAGTATGCATCATAGCGACCGGTTGTTCCACTGTTCAATTGATTTTCAAATTAGACTTTTATTATATAGGATTTTTAAATATTGAATAAAATTTTAAATAAAATGCTCAAGACTGCAAATCTAAATAAACTCTAATAAACTCAACAGAGCTAAAACACTCATAACCTGTTGGATTTGAAGATGGTCTGAGAATGGAATATAAAGGCCCTGGATTTAAATCCCAGATCTGATCCCTATCAGAAATGAAAACTTCAGCATTTCATGACCACTTTGGACATTACTTCCTCCATCTATAAAACACATTGATATAATTCTTTGAGGCCTGAAAACAATCATATATATTGTATGTGAAGTCACTTAGAGCTTCCAAAGAATACCTTAAACAGTTAACATCTCTGAAATGGAATAAATGGACTCATAAGTCCTAATTTTATGGATTGAGTATCATATGCCATTAATTCCTGAACTGAATTGAATCAGGCAAAAACAATCAGACAAGCCAAAACTGAGCAACACTGTACAAAATTAACCCAGTCCTTTAAAAAATGTCAATATCATGTAACATAATGAAGTGAGATTAAAGGATTAAGTGACCAAAAGATAAAAAACAACGCAATCCACCCAATCTGGGTTGGGGAAAAATTAAGATAAAGGTTATTATTGGGAAACAGATATTTGAATATGGACTGTAGACTAGATCATTTTAACTAATTGTTTAAATCAAAGTTACATTTTCTGATTTTGATTATTGTACGGGGTTTATGCAAAAGAATGCTTTAGGATTATATATATATATATATATATATATATATATATATATATATATATGGCTAAGTTTGACTCGCACATGAGTGATACATATAAAGCCCTTGCTGGTGCCAATCGCACGTGTGTGTTTCGATCTGTCATTGTTGATTGAGAATTTGGTTGATACTTCTACTACAGAGAAAGGTTGAATAGTGATATTAAAATATTAATTAATTTCCTTTCAATTTACACAAATCCATGCACCAAGACACAAGTAACTTATAAAGTATTCTTTAGGGGAAGAAGTCTTAAGTGTGAAAGTATTTCACAAATAATACAGAAGAAAATATTTAAAAATCAGTAATAAAAATATGTATGTATATATATATATATATATATATATATATATATATATATATATATATATATAAATATGTGTGTCTATGTGCCTAAGAGTATAAATGCAAATATAACAAACCAGTAACAATGATGTAATCTAGGTAAGCGTTCATTTAAGCATTCTTACATATTTTCTATAAAAATAATTACTGAAGAAATGCTAGATCTACATTGGGTGAAATATAACTATTGGATTCTTGAAAAGATTGAATAAGACAATATAACTGTATCGTTTAAAGCAGTGTCTTCAAATAAAAAATTATTGTGTATCCATATAAAATAATTAGCAGACATTAAAACTTATGTATAGCCCTAGCTGGTTTCACTCAGTGGATAGAGCATTGGTCTGCACCAAAGAGTCCTGGGTTCGATTACAGTCAAGGGCACGTACCTTGGTTGCAGGGTCCTCTCTAGCCTACACCCTGATTAGGGCACATGCTGGAGGCAACCAGTAGATGTGTTTCTCTCACATCAGTGTTTCTCTCTGTCTTTCCCTCTCTCTAAAAAAAACAAATCCAATGGTAAAATACCCTCAGGTGAGGATTAACAACAACAAAAAAGACGTACACAAACTTGTGGCCATTGAAAAGAAAAATATAATGAAGTGAAAATATAAGCATAAATGAACGCTCTGGGAAGTATACTAATTAATCTTGTGTGGGAATTAGAAGGAATGATATTTTTATTATATTTTGTATAATGACATTTCTTCTTAAAAAGAGACCTATTTGAGGAAAACTACATAAAACTCTCCTGAAGGATACACAAGGAAACTTGAAAATAACAAGACCATTTATGGGATAGCAAGATTTATTATCATAATGATGTCCATTTATTATAATTTAATGCAGTCTCATTAAAAATATAATTAGATTTACCTTAATACTACAAAGTTGATTATGAAGTTTGTTTAAAAGCACAAAGGGAAAAAAAAAGAATAAGAAGTCTTGAAAAACACTAAGAGTGGCAAGCTAACCCTACCAAATATTAAAATATATTATGGGCCAGCCAGTAGGGCTCAATGGTTGAGCGTTGACCTATGAACCAGGAGGTCACTTGATCCCTTGTGTGTGTTGTGTAGGAGGTAGCCGATCAATGATTCTCTCTCATCATTTATGATTTCAAAAAATTCTGCCAAACCGGTTTGGCTCTGTGGATAGAGCGTCAGCCTGCTGACTGAAGGGTCCCAGGTTCGATTCCGGTCAAGGGCATGTACCTTGGTTGCGGGCACATCCCCAGTAGGAGGGGTGCAGGAGGCGGCTAGTCGATGTTTCTCTCTCATCGAAGTTTCTAGCTCTCTATCCCTCTCCCTTCCTCTCTGTAAAAAATCAATAAAATATATTTTAAAAAAAAATTCTAAAAGAAAACATGGGTGAATTACTCTATATCTTGAGAGATAGAAAAATATTCTTACATACCATTCAAAATTGAGACACAAATAAGGTTGAAGATTAAAAAAACAGATACTCTCTCACATTGCTGGAGGAAATGCAAAGTGGTACAGTTCCCTGCAGAGGAAGCTTTTCCTTTATGGAAAAACCAGTCTGCTCCAGATACTTGAGGTGAGTGGGATGACATATCCAAGAAAGAATCAGTAAAAGAATATTCTAAGGCAGGATATCCTAAAATGGTCTTAACTCCCTATGAAAATTATGTCTTTCTCTAAAGAAATGGTCACTATTTTCAGTTACACAATAGCTAAAATCTTGTTGTCCCATATATATAGTTGGTAATTAATTAACAATTTAACATTATATAATAGAAGCCTGAATGTCAAGACAGTACAAAATAGATATGATTACTTTTCATTGAGCGTGCATCTTCGGTCTGTGGGATGCCCATTGTACGTCCTCAGGTTTTGGGTAAGCTCCGTATACAATCGGTCTGCCATGGGAAGGGGAATGCCATCCCATACCAGGATCAGCACCACTGTCACTGCTGTAGGACAGTGGTGGCCTGTACGCTGCCGAACCAAGCAAAGAACCTTCTCTTCTTCGCTGCTTCTTCTTAAAACCTGCAAGAGCAGAATGTATTCATTGACGGAACTCAAGAAACAAAAAGTTAAACACAACGACTATTGCGTTTAAAGCTCTGTAGTGCATTTTATCTTTCAAAATTACTGTTTCACAAAGAGTTGACGCCCATAGGACCTTCAGTTGTCATCCTAGCTTTCTCCAAATAACTCACAGAATAGAAATCTGCGGCACGTGGTTATTATTTGTAAAAGTAGACCCAAGCACTCTGTTTTTGTCACTGTTGATACAGGTATGCAAAAGAGGTACCAGAGGATGCTGTGGGGAAGAGCCGAACTAACTTCTCTTACACAAATGTCACAACAGGACAAATCTAGCTAGAGGAAAATAACCACGGATTGCTAACATTAACAATAAACTTGAGTCATCAAATTTAGCATCTGAAGAAAGTTATGGATCTTTTCCTTGAGCGGATGGTTGACTAAATAGAATAATGAACATAGAAAGCAATGTTCCTGTGATTTTTCTCCACATTGTCATGAGGGTTTATCACACCTATTTTATCCTAAGATTAGAGTGTCCAGCTGCCATGGTGAATGTAAAACACAACAATCATTTTGAGTATTTATCCACTTAACTTACATTATATTATACCCATAGGGTATTAAGATATTATTTACACAATCACATTTTTCTGTCTCCAGATGGTTAACAATCGTTGCTACCATGGCATCCTTTGAGGAGAGCTGGCTTTAGAACCTTCCCCCTAAACCCTATAATTTATATTAAAATGTTTTTTATGTTTATATGTCCTGTATAGCCAAATAAGAATACATTTGTTTCAAAAAGTACAAAATTATATATACGGTGTCAAACAAAATGCTACCAGATAACTTTCAAGTTGTCAAGACTACAACAAAGTTCTATTGATCCTTTCTTCGTATGGAAAATGCTAAAACGTTATTTATTCATGGCATTTGGCTCTATCAGACTTTTTTTTTTACAAATTTCCTTCAATGAGCAACAGAAAATAAAGCATGATTCTCAAAATTCAGATGTGGGTCCAATAAATCGCTTAAGTCTTACTATGACATGGATAGTAGGGTCTATCCAAAATTCACAGATTAAACCCTAAATATCAATGTGATTGTCCTAGGAGGAGGGGCCTTTGGAAGGCGATTCGGTCATAGACAGAAAGCCTGCATGAATGGGATTGGTGTATAAGAGACCCCATGGAGCTCTGAGCTCCTTCAATCATGTGAAGACACAAAGAGAAGAGAGTCCTCAACCGACCATGCAGGCTCCCTAATCTCAGACTTCCAAAGCCCATCACTAGGATAAATAAATTTCTGTTCTGTACAATCTATCCAGCCTCGTGTTTTTTCAGAGCAGTCAAAACTGAGCAAAAGAGCTCTCACAACTGTAAATACATTAAAGATGACATAAATAAAGAGATACCATGTTGATGGATTAGTCACTATTAATGTCAATTTTCCCAAATTGATTTTTTGATTTGATGCAATCCCAATCAAAATCCTATGAGCTGGTTTTGGTTTAGGTGAAAATTGACAAACTTGTTTCTATAAAAATGCAAAGGAACAATAAGAGCCAAGAAACGGCAGAGAAAGTGAGATCTATTGGAAAACTATGGTAATTGAGTTAGTTTCAAATTAGTACAATGGCAGATAAAGAGATTAATGGAATAGAATAGTGAGTTCAGGAGATCAGTATAAAAATGATCACCTGACTTAGGACAAATGGGACAATGCAAAAAGTCTTTTCAATGAACAGTACTGTGTAGAAATCCATATAGAAGAAAATGAATCTTGACCCTTACTTCACACATGTAACTTGAGTTATATTGTAGATCTAAAAAATGAAAGACAAAGCAAGAAGTTTTTAAAAGAAAATATCTTCATGACCTGGGAGCAGGTAAAACATTAAAAATAAAACACCAAATTTAATTGTTATAAAGGGAAAAGTTAAGCTAGATTATTTTTAAATTAAGAACATATCTTCATTGAGAACATTAACAGGCAAAAGATAAGGCCAGCAAGCAATACAGTGAGAGAAATATTTATGTTATATATATAATTGATAAAATATTCTCATCCAAAATAAAGAACTTCTGCAAACGAGTAATAGAAACACCATTAAATAGGCAGAAAAGAATAGAATATCCAAACAGATGATGAGCTTAAGAAAATATAATTAAGATTATTAGCAAAGTAAAAATGTTTTAAAAGCACTACATATGTTGGTGGGTTTATAAAATGGAGCAAACCACTATAGAAATTGTGGAAGTTGCAAAAAGAACAACCCACAAATAGAGTCCTTGGTATATATACAAAAGAATTAATATAGCAGGGTCTTGAACAGATGATTCCATATCCATATTCACAGTGGAAGAAGCCCAAATGTCCATTAATAAATGAATGGATAAACAAAAACAAAATTTGTATATACACAAACTGGGATATTATTCATACTTAAAAAGGAAATCATTTCAAATGCAAAAACGTGGATGAAACTTTAGGAAATGATACTCAGAATCAGAGAAATAGGTCAGTTGCAAAAAGACAAATACTATATGATTCCACCTATATGATTTATCTAAAGTAGTCAATGAAATAGAAATGAAAATTGTAATGGTAATTATCAGGAGCTGGGGTAATGGGAAACGAGGAGTTATTCAATAGGTATCGAGTTTCATGTTTGCAAGAAAAAAGCTCTGGAGATCTTCAAAACAATGTGAATACATGTAAAAGTAATAACTTCACTTTCTGATTACAATCTATTTAAAAATCCATTGTATTGCTATCGCTCTTAATATTTCCACATTCTGATCCATGTTTAAAACCTGCATCTGGGATTTTTCACTTGATCTTTAAAATCTTACATGATAGCACTAACCGGTAAGGTTCAGTGGATAGAGCGCTGGCCTGCGGACTGAAGGGTCCCAGGTTTGATTCCGGTCAAGGGCATGATCAATGTTTCTCTCTCATCTATGTTTCTTTTTAATTTTATTTTATTGATTTTTTTTACAGAGAAGAAGGGAGAGGGATAGAGAGCCAGAAACATCGATGAGAGAGATCGATCGTCTGCCTCCTGCACGCCCCCCAGTGGGGATGTGCCCGCAACCAAGGTACATGCCCTTGACCGGAATCGAACCCAGGACCCCTGAGTCTGCAGGCCGACGCTCTATCCACTGAGCCAAACCGGTTCGGCTCATCTATGTTTCTAACTCTATCCCCCCCTCCCTTCCTCTCTGTAAAAAAATCAATAAAATATATTTTAAAAATAAAATCTTATATAATAAAAGGGTAATGTGCAAATTCACGGAACAGCAAAACGACTGGTCACTATGACACACACTGACCACCAGGGGGCAGACGCTCAATGCAGGAGTTGCCCCCTGATTGTCAGTGGGCTACCACAGGGGGAGCACAGCTCAGCCAGAAGCCCAGAAGCAGGGCTCATGACTGGTGAGGACAGCTGCAAGTGGTGGGAACCCCGCCTCTGCAGCAGCGCTAAGGAGAAGAGCCTAGTTTGAGCACCAATTTGGAAAAGCAGTAAATCTGTTTAAAAGTTCTTTATTCTATGCAGAAGAGAACTTGTAAAATTAATCAGTAATAATTTTTCTATAGGGAAGGAATCAGGTCCTGAGGTCCAATGAACCCATCAGTGTTGGCATGAGTTTGAGGCTTGATCCCCAGTGCAGGGCATGTAGGAAGCAGCCAATTAATGATTCTCTTTCATCATTGATGTTCTCTCTCTCTCTCTCTCTCTCTCTCTCTCTCTCTCTCTCTCTCTCTCTCTCTCGCCTGCCCTTCCTCAATGAAATTAATAAAATGTATATTTTTTTAATGTGACAGACAACAAATAAATGTAAACAAGTGATCCTGGATGTTATTGGATATAAAACCTAAAGATTACATATTAATCTTGTATTAGGATAAATAATTGTTCTAATTTTATGTAAGATTTTAATAATAGTAGCTATGAAAGACAATTTATTGTAGTTAAGAAATGTCCTTGTTTTGAAAACACACCAATGTATTTATGGTAAAAGGCATTATGTTTACAAATTGCTATTAGGGTATTCAGGAAAAATGGAGGAAGAGCAAAGGAGAGAGAAGGAAGAAAAGAGAAAGATAAAGCATATCAGAAAATCTCTGTACTATTCAAGCAACTTCTGAGTAAGACTGAAATTACTATAAAATAATAAGTTAAAAAATATTGTTTTGGTGCTGGCCAAAGTTTTGGGACTTTGGTGTTCATGGTCCTCAGTATTGGAAGACAAGCTCCAGGACAGGGTGACTGGGTCAGTGGGGACATACATAGTGCAAGAGACAAGCTCCAGGCAGGTATCTGGATGGACAGTACCAACCAACTCCTACGATGTGAAGGACAGGACTCTGTCAGAAATGATACAAGAAGAGCAAAGAATAAGTCTTCGCATAACCTGAGGATGAAGAATGGGGGCAGTTCTTGTATTGGAAAAAATATCTTCTCAGTTAAAGTAAATCTGTGGAACAATGAATAGTCAATGCATATTTAGTTTCAGGTAATATCCTAAGTAAATTAATGTGAATTAATAAGTATGTAAATGTAGAAAAACCAATTAGTACCCATATCCAAAGCACTGTCCAGATTAGGAAGATGTGCCCTTCTTGCCAGTTTGGCTCAGTGGTTGAGCGACGACCTATGAACCAGGAGCTTGTGGTTCAATTCTCGGTAGGGGCACATACCAGGGTCATGGGCTTGATCACCAGTGTGGGGTGAGCAGGGAACACCCGATGAATGATTCTCTCTCATCATTGATCTTTCTGTCTCTCTCTATATATGAAATCAATAAAAATGTATTTATAAAAAATCATAGATAGGAGCAACTCTGAAATCAAGTGTGAGATCACTGTTGAGTTTATCAATAATCATGTCAAAGACAAAGTAGACTTAAATTTTCAACACAAAATGATGGTGATCAACAAAACAAAAACACCCCACCCATTAAAGTAAATTAAAGCTACCTATATATATTATAATAAAATGAACTTCATCCTTTGGGGGTAATGATTTATTTCTTGATCTGGGTGGAGATTACATTGGTGTGCTCCCTTTGTACAACTGAACATTTATGTCTTGTGTAGTTTTCTTTATGTACATTACTAGAGGCCTGGTGCATGAATTTGTGCACAATGGGGTCCATCGTACTGGCCAGCAATCGGGGCCTATCAAGGGGGCTGGCTAGCAGGGAAGAGGGACCACGGAGGTTGGCTGTGGGAGTGCACTGACCACCAGGGAGCAGCTCCTGTGTTGAGCATCTGCCCTCTGGTGGTCAGTGCACATCATAGCGACTGGTCATTCTGGCTGTTCGGTTGTAGCAGTCACTTAGGCTTTCATATATATAGATAGTTGAATAAAAAGTTCCCTTAAAAATGAACTCTATGCCACTAAGCTAACATAAAAGTAGTTCTACTAGTATGTAACCAGACAATAGGTTTAAGTAAAGAAAAGTGTTTTATAACAAAAACAAAGTGAAAAAAGTCAGTTTAACATCACTGACCACATCAACTTACTAGCTTTTCCCTAATTTTCATCACTGAAGCATAAAATGGTCTTCTCACAAGTAAACCAGAACCCCAGCGACCTTTATTACATGGACATGTTAATATATAAAGAGGTTCCAAATTTGGGCACAGATACAAGCAGCACCGTGGTACAGACCAAAGACAATCAAGTCGGGGATTAGGCACAGCTTTAGAACAAAGGAAAAAAAAAAGGGAAAGTTATGTTATTGTACAAATCTAGGGGGGAAAATATTAGTGTGAATTGCTCTGCCATAGGCGCTATCTGGACAGCTAGTTTGAATTCTCCTCCCTGGTCCTACCATCATTCCAAAGCTCAATTGGGGAGGGGAGAATAGTGTTAAGCAGTGATGGCGAACCTTTTGAGCTCGGCGTGTCAGCATTTTGAAAAACTCTAACTTAACTCTGGTGCCGTGTCACACGTAGAAATTTTTTGATATTTGCAACCACAGTAAAACAAAGACTTATATTTTTGATATTTATTTTATATATTTAAATGCCATTTAACAAAGAAAAATCAACCAAAAAAAAATGAGTTTGCGTGTCACCTCTGACACACGTGTCATAGGTTCTCCATCACCAGTGTAAGGAGATAATAGAACATAGTATATCCAAAAGATTGTATCACCCAAATCTAAGTGAAGATATAACTAGTCCCTGACCAAATGCAAAGTGACAGTAGAGAAGAAGAGTGTGAAACGTCTGCCAAAGGCTAACAATTTTCGGTGAGTGTTAATGACCACCTGGAAAAGAAACATTCCAAGGAAGGAAGAAAACAGTATTAAGGATAATGTGAGAGAGGCTCAGAAAGTTTTGCTGCCCAGTCAGAATTTGCTGATAGACTTTCTGCCTGTAACCCCTAAAAAGAGAAGCAGAGTTGCTCCTATGTCCTTTCAAGACAAGGAGGCAAGTGTAGCACAATAAAAATATAAAAGAAGCCCTACTGGGTTTGGCTCAGTGGATAGAGCATTGGCTTGCAGACTGAAGGGTCCCAGGTTCAATTCTGGTCAAGGGCACATGCCCAGGTTGTGGACTCAATCCCCAGGATTGAGGCAGTGAGTCAATGATTCTCTCTCAGGATCAATGTTCCTATCTCTCCCTTTCCCTTCCTCTCTGAAATCAATAAAAATATATCTAAAAAAATAAATAAATAAAATCATGTGCAATTAAAAAATATATATATGTATATGAATCCAACCAATTATTAACAAATATAAGTCTACACAGAGACATGAACGATTTTACATAAAACCACATTAATGTTTAAGTGAGTTTAATGGTAAATACATGACAAATGGATACTATGCAAGGTGAAACTGTATTTGGGGCAATGAAATCCATTAGTTGAACATTTACTAGATTCCTTACTTTAAATGATTTATCTCCATTTTATTTATAAAACCCCCTTTAAAAAAAATCCTGTATAGAGCATCCATATGTAGGACTTAATTATTCAGAAACCTAATCCTTTCACTCAATTTTTCATTTAATTTCAATCAGTAGTTCAAAAGTGTGGGGCAAACAACTATCGCAGACTATTAGTTCGAATACTCAAAACTTTTCCATGCCTCAGAAAAAAAAAAAAAAAACTAGTAATGAATACCACAGCAATACTATATCAAGATAACAATTTTTTAAAAATTCAATATTCTAAAATATTCTTAAGTTCCACATTCATTCACTAAACAAAAACTTAGTAAGTATTGACTATGTGCGTGGCATTGCTCCAGGTACTAACAATGAACAATACGAATATTTATTTATTTTTTATAAGAGAACATTTATTGGGTAAATTAGCAAAATAAGTATTTTAAATAAGATAAGTTGGAAAGTTTGCAAGAAATTTGATTAACATTATGATTTTTCTAACATTCATCTTCATTTGAAACCTACTTCATTAATTATAAGATATGTAGAATTAACGCTTGGTTTTGTTATCAAAATTAAACTTTTGTATTGTCATTAGTAGATATCGAATTTTTTTTTTTATTCCTTATCCTTGGATTCTCTTTGTGAAAAGGGCCAGATATTTATTACTATATATCAAAATATTACTATATATAAAAATATTCCATGTAATCTGAATAATGCAAAGGGAAAATAAGAAATTAATTTTGCTGCAGCTGCTGCATGGAAAATGCTAAATACTCTTCTTTGTACCTAAGAACCCTTGAAGAAGAATTACACCAAAAGAGGACTCTAACAGAAAGTTGTTATCAAAATCTTTAGGCTGCAGGCTTCATACTTGTTTTAATTTAAAAAAAAAAAAAATTATAAACCAAAATTCTATCAATGTAAGTATTCTTATTGCATTACATAAATTTTCAAAAGCAGGAAGGATAATTTAAAATCCCAACACTGCCCTAGCTGCTTTGGCTCAATGTATAGAGCATCAACCTGCGGACTAAAGGGTTCCAGGTTCGATTCCAGTCATGGACACATGCCCGGGTTGCAAGCTTGATCCCCAGTGGGGAGCATGCAGGAGGCAGTCAATCAATGATTCTCTCTCATTATTGATGTTTATATCTCTCCTTCTTCCTTCCCCTCTGAAGTTAATAAAAATATATATGTTTTAAAAATCTCAAACCAACCCAGCTACATTGTTTTTTTGGATCACTCACTCCAACAAAAGCTAGCTGATGTCCTGAAGATATTTTTACCCTTTGCTACTTAATAGACAAATAAGTAAATCACTCAGAAATAATGAACATATATAGATAATGAATATTTAAATTATCAGTGCCAAATATTGAGAATTAAACCCTGGCGTTTAATTCAGCAAATGTGCAAGGTATTATGTGAATTATTTTGTAAATAAAGATTCAGAAAATCAAGGATTTCCCCTTGAGAGAAGACAGGGCTAAAGAGGACAGATGTAGTAGGTATGGGATATATCAGATAGAGCTAGGACAGATATATTTTCCTGAGCAATGTAGTATACTTTTTTAAAAAAAACCAAAACATATTTTTGTTGATTTCAGAAAGGAAGGAAGAGGGAGAGATAGAAACATTGGTTGCCTCCTACACTGGGGAATGAGCCCATAACCTAGGCATTGATTGATCAGCTGCCTCCTGCCAGGGATCAAGCCCGTCTGACCATGAACTGAACCATGACCTCTTGGTTCATCTCATGGGTTGATGCTCAACCACTGGGCAGCACCGGCAGAGACAATTTAGTATTATTACATGTTGGTGTTTAGTGAAGATAACATATTAGTCAAGTCTCCAAGATGTCCCCAATGATCACCACTTGGTATTTATGCCCTTGCATAGTTCCTCCTGCATTGAATAGGGCTTACTTGTGTAGCAACTTCCAAGGCTAATGTCACAAGAGACATGTGCTTCCTCTGAGTTTTCCTTTGATTGACTCACTGTGGGGGAAACCAAGATGCTCTAATGGGAGAAAGCACTTTAAGATGTCTTTTAAGGAAATGAGGCCATTAGCACACAGCCACTAAGTAGCAACAGGTAACAAATACAGACTTTATCAATTATCTTCTCAGAATGCCCTTTTTAAAAGCATAAATCAGTCCGATAACACACCCCTAATTAAAATACATCACAGGCTTCCGGTTGTGTGTAAACTAAAACTCTTAATTCCTCACCATGACCTATGAAACCATTCATGCTCTGGTTTCTATCTACCTTCATACCCTCACCGGCTTCTGTTCGTTACCTCCTCAACTTCACTGGCCCTCTAAGATTAATGAGGAATGTACTCTCTTCCTTGACCTGTATACATGTTCTTTGCTTATACATGCTCTTTCCTACATTCTTGGGGGTATTCTTTGCATATTCAGGTCTCTTTTCTGTCACTCAGATCTCAGTTTAGATGTTCCCCTCCCAGAGAAGCCTTTCCTGAATGTTCGTTCATCATGAGAATCCCCTGCAAAGTTCTCACTAATGAGAACAAAATAAGGAATATAAAATTGAGGTTAGTCTGGTAGACTAAGTATATTATATGAAAGAAGTTAGAAGTATAAAATTTGGAAAGGAGGATAAACTACATGATTGTACATCTCAGATATACAAGAGAAATAAATTGGAAAACCAGAAATATGTAAACTCTATGGCAGGAGGTTACCAACTGATGTTTGTCTCTCATCAATGTTTCTATCTTCCTATTCCTCTCCCTTCTCTCTCTAAAATCAATGAAAACAAATTTTTATACGTGGAAAAATCCCATTTTGAAAAATGTATAAATACAAAATACTTACCCACTTAGCGACAGGACATCCATGAGAGCTTTTCGCTTCTTTTCCGGTATATATTACTTTTTCTATTCTTACTGCACTTCCTTTTTGCCCATACCTGAGTATAAAACACAGTGAAAAGAAAATAATTGCGATATATACTTTTAACATCTTAATGTGCATAAGGTATGGCTTTACAGAAGTACAAAAATCAAACACTTGTCATTATTTACTATTGTTAAAAGCTTAATTTTGTGTGGCAGATATTTTGCTATATCCAGTTGTTTACTTATCCTTAAAGATCACTCTTTAAAAATGGCCTGGCTCCCAGACAGACAAAAAGAATGTGAATGGTGTTGATAGAGGTAATTTGAACTATTTCTACTATTATGATACAATAATATAAAAAGTGAATATTTCTGAATTTCACGAAGACAGCCTTGCTTTAAAGTGTGTTGTTGGGTGCCCAGTGCCTCCTGTGATGAGTGACTGAGCAGGGACACCAGCAAGCGATTTTCTTCCTGGGCCCTAAGAAACATCCATCTCATACTCCTGAAGGTGTTCCATTCATCTCATGTTTGTTCCCAGGGGTAATTTCTCTGCATCGAGTCTGGTCCACAATAATATTTTAACAGGGAAGCGTATTTCCTCACCTAGTCTCCATGATTTCCCTGACAGCGGCAACATTTGGTCCTGCCCCAAGGTGCGTATAATATGGGCCTTTTTCTTTTTGTATAACTCGATCTGTGGAAGGAATAAGATTATTAGACCCAAAGTTTTACAGAACTGCGTAGGGGCAAGGAAGTGCTATTTTTATAGTTTTGGGGTGTGTTTTTTTTCCAATTCAGAACAATGAATCTTGACAAGGTGTTGGTAAGCTTTAGCCATTAAAGTGTAGGGCAATGAGCCCTAAACTTAACTTTATGTTCCTAATCCATTCTTCCTCTGAGAATCAGAGGGGGTAAGGAGGGGGAATATATTTTAAGAAGTGGGTCATATTTATTCTCTGAATTTCTTGCTTTTAAGAAATCTATTAATAATTGAGGTACAAAATTCAAATTTATCCAAGAACAATATATTTAAAAGCATAGTTTCAGAATCCAACAATTTGAGCCCAACAATTTCACCACTAAGGATCTGTTTTAGTCTACAATTGCACAATTATGTATTTATAATGCAAATGTACACAAGAATGTTCCTAGTTACAATTATTTGTAATATCGAGAGATAGAAAACCTTAACATCTGTAAGTAAGTGATAGGTTAAATAAGTTAGGAGATATTTATATGGTGGAAAACAATAAAGCTATTAAAAACAATATGATAATATTTACAATCACTGAAAAAAATCTAAAAAATTATAAAAGAACATTTTTATTTTTTCAATTACAGTATACATTCTATTATTTTGTATTAGTTTCAGGTGTACTAAATTCTTAAGGTAGAAAAGCAAATTGCAAAAATACAGTGTTTTAAAAGTCTTAAATTTTTCAAAATTTGAAACCAATTTAAAATCAGTATTATGTTAATTCATGTAGAAAAAGTAACAGGTTTTATTTTTAGAAGATGTTTGCATCACAATTCTGTACCATTTGAATTTTTGTGAATTACAGATTTATTAGAAAACAGTGTTTCTAACTTGGTCTCTTGAATCATGCCTAGTTAGAGTCACTGTGGAATTAAATATTATTGGCCAGCGTGTACCCACCGACACCACAATGTCATCACTGAACTGTTTTGATTGGGCACCAAATACAATTTGAGATTAAGTTCTGTGGCTTCTGCAGCAAGATCTATTGAATAGATTTCAATTTATTGCTAGTTATCTAGAATACTGGTTCTTAACGAAGGGTGAATTTTCCTTGGTGGAACATTTGACAATGTTTTTGGCTGTGACAGCTGGGCAGGGGTATGTATGTGTAGGCCAGCAATGCCACTAAACCGCGACAATGCATGTCTCCCTACAATAAAGAATTGTTCCCTGTAAAAGGCCGATAGCGATAAGTTTGAGGAACCCTGACCTCGATAGAGGTTATTGCCCTTATTTTGCTAGAACCTAATACCTCCAGGGAAACCCTTTACCCTTAAATGTGATGGTCCCACTTGGGATGATTTCTGAGCGAGTCTGCTTTTTGTTTCTCTTCTTTTAAGTTCCTATTTCTATAGAATGAGCACAATAACCTCACATGGAATTATTATAGGAAACCACAGTTCCGTGATCATTGCAGATACTCAATAAACTTTGATGCCTCGCTGTCTGAACTCCTACACTGTGACTAGTTACTATGTGTAAGGAAAGAGTCTTGAAACTAGACAATCATCCTATTAAAGCTAATGCAAATGGTATCATTACACTATCTCAGGTATATAAATTTTACAGATCTTTTTTCCATTTGTCATGATATTTAGAAAACCACTTATATTATTTGACTTCAGATTTTTAAGCAACAGATGGTGAATATTACAAACATAGACTGGAGTTTGGATTGCCTGTCTCTGAATTCTAGCTTAGTCCTTCAGTACTGTAATATTTTTTAAAAATATATATTTTATTGATTTTTTACAGAGAGGAAGGGAGAGGGATAGAGAGTTAGAAACATCAATGAGAGAGAAGCATCGATCAGCTGTCTCCTGCACACCCCCCACAGGGGGGATGTGCCCGCAACCAAGGTACATGCCCTTGACCAGAATCTAACCCAGGACCCTTGAGTCCGCAGGCCGATGCTCCATCCACTGAGCCAAACTGGTTAGGGCTACTGTAATATTTTTTAAAGATTTTAAAATTGATTTTTTAGAGAGAAAGAGAAACATCTATGTGATAGCAAGATATTGATTGACTGTCTCCTACACACCCCCTACTGGTGATCAAGGCCATAACCTGGGCAAGTACCTTCACTGGTATTCAAACCAGCAACCTTTGGGCGCACCAGAAGACATCAAACCAACTGAGCCACAATGGCCAGGGTGAACAATTCAATTTTAAAACTCCAAAAGGTTTGCAAATTCTTCAACTAGTCAGTATTATGAATTATATAGCAGAGCATAAAAGCACTAGGCACTAAAAAAGTTCTTGACTCGAGGTAGCAATTACAGAAAATTTTAAGGTCATTTGTTAGTTTGTACATATATTTGATATTCTCTGTATGCGTATTATATCTCACAATAAAAAAAAATATTTTAAGCAAAAGCTTATAGCTTTGAAATCCTTTTGTGTTCAACCACTGAGCCATGCCGGCCAGGCATTTTTTTAAATATAGGAACAAACTGTAATAAAGCATAAAAAAATTCATTCTTATAATATACAGAATAAACAATTTGAGACATTTAGCCTGGAATGAAATCAGCTAATTTTCCATTTGAGAAAGTTTCCTGATTATGAGTTGAATTTCCAATTCACCTGAGCAGCATCATTAAAGGTCTGACAGAAAAATGTGTAGTATAGAATTATGTAGTCCACCTTCACTAGAATATGATTAGGGCCAAAATGCCACATATAAAATACAACAAACAAAACTTGATTTGGTCATGACTGGAGGCAATTAATGCAGGTAAAAGGAGAAACACACACACCATACACATGCACTTACCAAGGCAGTTGCAGCTTGGCAATTCAGAATCTTTCGTTGTGGACACCAGGTTTCTTGTAGAATTCGTTAAAAAGTTCATGGCATAATTATGAAAATTATGTGCGTTTTCTATTGGGGAAACTTCGGATGCTCCAACACTAGATAAAAACACGTCTTCATTTGTGGTAGAAACCACTGTGATTCCACCTGAACGTTCTACATTTACATTCCTGAGCACTTGTCCTGGGTCCGATGAAGGGGTCTCATGAGAGACACTAGGCAATGCTGGCAGCGTCTGACGCATGAGTTGGTCTTCCACATCCTGCTGGAACTGTGTGTGGTCATGGTCAGCCATCACATTAGCACACTGATTGGTGGGAGAGGAGGACTGGAGTACAGGATGAGCTTCCTGACTGACATGCACGATGGGCTGTACCTGAGAATTAGAAACTTCTTCTGTAAACGCCTGCCCATTGGATTCTGTTTGTAAATGGAATATGGAGTGAGAATGCAGCGGATCAACATTCATCATTTCTTCCTGTGCTGATCCAGAATTTCGCTCAAATTTTATCTGAGCCAGTGGAGGAAATAATTTCTTGTGTTTTAATGCTAAACTTGCTTGAGTAAGTGTTGTCCGTACGTGGGTTACAGGAGGAATTTTTCCCAACCGAATAGGAAAATCACGTGGACCAATTTGACCAAATCTTTGAAACTTAGACGCGATCCAAATGTCATGTAACTTATTATACTCATATGACAACTTTTCCTGCCTTTTCTGATCATTTTCTTGACAACTTGTGACTGCAGGCTTCTTTTTCCGCCGTTCTCTGGATGGAGCAGATTTTGTCTTTTTCCGGGTTTTGTTCTTTTGCTTTGTTGATGAGCCATGGTTATTTTTTAAACTGGAACGTGGTTTCGGTTTTATTGTGTTCTTCTCCTGACTGTGTTTTTGCACATTATACACAAGGTTTGTTGATGTACTTTCAACATTTGTTTCCTCTGGTTTGGTATAACTGAATTCAATTACTGATGCAAGCTGTGTTAACTGGTTAGCAACATCTTCCTCTATTTGACTATGAACTGTATCGTGACATGATGAGTCTAACTTTTTGCTGCTGTCCAGGAACTGGTTGCAGGACCCCGATTCACCACTTGTTGATGGCAACTCATGCAAATTTTCTGAACAACTGTCAAGAATACTGCTATTATGAACAGCATTTTTATTGGTGTCGATTTCAGATGAACTAGAATTTGGTGTAAAAAGAGATGTGGAATTTTTTGCTTTTGAATATTCCTGTGGCTTCGGGGATACTTGGTTAGTAGCTGCACTGTTATGTGACATGGAAATGTGACTCTGGCCATTGAACACCACGGTGTGGCACGAACTTTGCTTTTCTACCGATGGGCAATGGTGAAGGCTTGGAGGCTCCCTCTGCAAACACGGTTCTTTGAGGCCTTTAGTTACAGAAGGGATTGAAGCTCTACAGTTATTAAACAAACTAGCTGACATCTGCTCGTTTTCTTCATCCTTCTCAGACGTTGATGGTGAGGAATTTTCTGCAGGGGGTTTTGAAAGCTGAGCCAAAGCTTCTATAACATCCACTTGCTCCTGCGTCAATGTCCTATCTGTCACTAGGGATAGAAGATTTTGTTGAACTGGAGATCCGTGTATTGGTTCTGAAGTTGGTATATTTTCTAGAGATTTTGGTTGATCACTTTCAGTACGTGTACTCGTAGGACTCATGCAGTTGAAGTCTGCAGGATCAGGAAAAGACTCAGAGCCAGGCTTCTGGAAGACTAAAACATTGCTTCTCCCCATAAGATGATCGCTGCTTGCATTAGCAGCAATGGAGCTCATGGCATTGTTCTGGTTTGCAGTGTCTATCAGGGGTTTACAGGAATTGTTTTCGGACACCTTGCCAAATTCTTCAATGTTGAATTTTTTAAAAGACACATCTGTTTCCGTTGGTAAGTAGTGTACATTTTTAATGCCATTTTTTACCGTTTGTGCAAACAAATTTTGAGGGTCAGGTAGGACTTTTTTTGTGTCATCTTCAGAGCTTCCCAGTTTTTCACCTTCTGTCACAATTGCCTTAACCTCTCCTTTGACTTGATCTGTTAAATGTGATTTCTTACTCTGTGTCCACTTCTCCACTTCAATACCTGTCACACTTTCTTCATTTTCAGTTACATTTTCAGGGGGATGTGGGTTCAATTCCAATCTTTTTTCTTCCCCATGACCACATCCATTGTAGTCCATGGATACTGACTTGGGGCCATTTACTGCTTTGTTTTTAAAATCTGCCTGTAAAACAAACACAGCAAATATTCATATTATCCACTTAAATATCTGAATAAGAGCCATTGGAACTTAACAATTAAAGAGAAAATAAATGTGAAGCCCCAGAGAATATTATTTTCACTTTTACATGTTCAGAGAAGTCATAAAATACCAGTAAGAGGTGTGTAGAGAGAAAGGAAAAAAAAGTAGAAACTATTATACTCTCTTGCCTGTTAAATAATTATAAATTGGTACCATTTCATGGGGCAACTTCTGTTATTTTAATGCAAAGTGCACTGAAGTAGAAAATGTATAAATCCTAAGTATATAATGTTGAATTTTCCTGAAAGAACACCTATATGCCAAGAATCCAATCAAGAAATTTCCTTCGAATCATCACTCAAGTGCCAAAGGCAAACCATTGCTTTGACATCATAGATTTCTTTTGCTTATTATCAAACTACATAACTGACTGCCTTTCACTCAAAATTATATTTGTGAGATTCATCCATTTAAATATCTCACTATGAGCCATTGGAACTTCACAACTTGTTAAGAACACTTGTAATTCATGGTTTTGTATAGTAACTCATTATATTGATCTTTCAACTGTAGATGGCCATTTAAGTTATTTCTAGTTTTTGACTATTACAAGTATACTCCTATAGTTTTATTATATGCATTGTGTGGAGTGAAAATGCTGGGTGCTAGAGTGTGTGAATATGTCTGTATATCTTCAACTTTAGTACATAGGGCAAAACTTTTTCTAAGGTGGTTATCAATACACTTTCAGCCAATGATTATGAGAGCTCCAATTCTTCTACATTCTCATTAACAATTAGTATTTACTGTCTTTTAATTTGGTCATTCTGGTGAGTGGGTAGTGATACAATTCCTTTTAAAAATTTATACTGAGATCAAATTCTAATAAAGTAAAATTCAATGTTACCATTTAAAATTGTATATTACTGTGGTTTTTAGTACATTCACAATGCTGTCAAAAACTGACTCTTATCTAATTCTAGAATATTTTCATCATCAGAAGAGAAACCTTATACCCATTAAGAAATCATATTCGGACTGGCCGACATGTCTCAGTGGTTGAGCATTGACCTATGCACCATGAGATCACGGTTCAATTCGTAGTCTGGGGTCATGCCCGGGATGCGGGCTTCATCCCCAGTGTGGGGTGTGCAGAAGGCAGCCAATCAATGATTGTCTCTTATCATTGCTGTTTCTATCTCTCTCTCTTCCTCTTCCTTCCTCTCTGAAATCAATAAAAAAAAGTATTTTTTTAAAAGAATGGACATGATGATGATTGCACAACCTATTGAATATACTAAAAGCCAATGTATGAAATATTTAAAACACTGATGGGAGGAGCAAAGAGAAAGATAACTTCTATACTACTAACATTTAAACATGGCACTGGACGTAATACTCAATGCCAAGGAGACAAAAAAAAATGAATATAAAAAATTAGGAGATTTCTTGTTGGATAAAGATGATACAACTGATTCCACAGAGAAATCAGTAGCATTTATTAAAAACTGACCAGAATTCAGAATTGCAATATAGTTATATCCAGAACATAAAATATGTAAGCATTATCCAACTGTATAAAACAACACTAATCAATCTTAGTAGAAAAAAATATATCTAATTTCTTTTTTTATTTATTGATTTGACAGATTGAGCGAAACATTGATTTGTTATTCCACTTATTTACGCATTATTGGTTGCTTTTTGTATGACATAGAGACTAAATAAAACTAGAAATAAAAATGGTGAGATAACAACTGACACCACAGAAATATAAAGGATTGTAAAAACACTATGATAAGCTATATGCCAACAAGCTGGCCAACCTGGACAAAATAACAAATTCCTAGAAAAGTATAATCTTCCAAAACTTAATTAGGAAGAACAGACCCATAACAACTGATGAAATTGAAGCAGTAATAATAATAAAAAAGAAACTCGCAGCAAACCAAAGCCCTGGTCCAAACAGCTTCACAGGGGAGTTTTACCAAACATTCCAAAGAATTAACACCTATCCTTCTCAAACTATTCCAAAATATCCAAGAGGAAGGAACACTTCTAAGCTCATTTTTATGAGGCCAGCATTATCCTAATTCCAAAACCAGATAAAGACTACAAAGAAAGAGATTTACAGGCCAATATCCATGATGAACAAGATGCTAAAATCCTCAACAAATATTAGCAAATCGGGTCCAGCAATATATTAAAAAGATCATGCCTGGCTAGTGTGTCTCAGTGGTTCAGTGTCAACCTCTGAACCAGGAGGTCAGGGTTCAATTCCGGTCAGGGCACATGCTTAATCCACAGCAGGGGGTCTGCAGGAAGCAACTGAGCATGATTCTCTCTCATCTTTGATGTTTCTATCTCTCCCTCTCTTCCTTCTCTGAAATCAAGAAAACTATATATATATATTTTTTAAAAGATCATACAACATGACCAAGGGGGATTTACTCTAAGGATGCAAGGCTGGTACAATATTCACAAATCAATAAACGTGACACATCACATAAATTGAAAGACTAACTCACATGATCATATCAATAGATGCAGAAAAAACATTCCAACAAATTCCAACACTTAGTTTTGATAAAAACTCTCAGCAAAGTGGGAATACTAGTAGAGGGATCATACCACAAAATAATAAAGGACATATATGACAAACCTACAGCCGACACGATAGTCAATGGGGCAAAAACTAAAACCATTTCACTGAGAACAAGAGCAAGACAGGGATGTCCAACTTTACCAATTCTTATTCGACGTAGTGTTGGAAATCTATTGCAACTGGGCCTGCAAACGAGGTAAGTGCCCTTGACTGGAATCAAACCTGTGACCCTTCAGTCCGCAGACTGACAGTGTTACAGTAAACCAGTTAGGGCAAGAGTTCTTATTCGTCATGTAAAGGGGCTCCAAAGAATTAATAAGGACAATGATTCAATATAATAATAGTGCGTACAGAATGGACATATTCACTCCAGTTGAAATTCAAAGACTCAAAACCTACTTAAATGTAAGAAGTCAAGCAAATGCCAATAAACACTTTTCATCCATCCAAGTGGCAAGAAACAAAAAGATAGAAATGTATGTAAGCAAATAATAATGTCACATAACATTTCTACTCAAGAAAGTGTGAGCAACCTGTTACTACATCCACATTGTGACATAATAATGTAAAGACATCGCTCTATATTTCAATGTAGTCATTGCATGGCAAGATATCCATAATACATTAACCCCAATACATAAGCCACAGATGTGATGTTATCATGCCTTTTAATTCGAACACACAAATATTTGTCTAGCGCTACAAAAAAGCTGGTAGGATAAAGCTACAATACTAACAGCACTTACTACGAAGAAATGGAAAGGAAAAGGGGGGGGCTATTTATTTTTTACTTGCTGTTTCAAATTTTATTAACACAAATATCCAAACACACTGAAACTTTGATGGATACATTCCTCTACAGAGAAGATCTTGAGGTCCTTAAAAAGGTGTATGTGCCAGCTCTGGCCAGTGTCGCTCATTTGGTTGAGCGTTTGATTCCTGGCCAGGGCACATGACCAGGCTTGGGGCTCCATCCCCAGTAGGGGCCATGAAGGAGGCAATCAATCAATGTTTCTCACATTGAATTTTCTCTCCTTTTCCCTTCCTCTCTCTAAAATCAATAAAGCCATATTTTTTAAAATAAGATTCGTGTCAAAAGCACAACAATCCCCATTAATTAATGAGTGTAATTACACATAACTGACCTTTATTATGTAATTATATCTCATATGGCTTTTTAAAAACACTGAGCATCACAAGTCTAATGACAAGGAAACATGCTCTATCCCAGGGGTGGGCAAACTTTTTGACTCGAGGGCCACAATGGGTTCTTAAACTGGACCAGAGGGCCGGAAAAAAGCATGGATGGAGTGTTTGTGTGAACTAATATAAATTCAAAGTAAACATCATTACATAAAAGGGTCCGGTCTTTTTTTTCAATAGTTTTATTCATTTCAAAAGGGCCGAATCCGGCCCGCGGGCCAGTTTGCCCACGGCAGCTCTATACACTGGCAACTACTAAACTTGGACTTTAAGAAAACAATGTAACATGTTACATTTCACTAGGGGCTAGTAAGTTTTTCTCTTCTGTATCCTCAGAAATCACCCCCGAAACTCTTGCAAACACATGCTATTAAATGTTAATAGTGTGTGTGAGCATGTGCCCTAAGAAAACGGTTGCTCTTGCTGCTCATAGTGAAACTGTGTGTTCATAGTGAAACCTGCCATTCACAGTGAAACTGAGTAGCCCGAGTAAACAGATTTACCACTACTGGTTTGGAGGGGGCGGGGGGGGGGGGGGAGGGATGTCCAAATTCAGGCCATGTCAAAAATGAACGGGCAAAACATGACTAGTACGGCATGTGAAATGTCTTAGTAAAGCTGTTGCCAAAAACAAAAAAAGTGAATGAGCGTGGAATGAAAAAGCAATTTTAAAAATATTCAACAAACCCTTAGGACCGAGTACCCAGACCCAAGGAGGCCGCCTCTCCCTCTAGGGATCTCTGCTTTCCAAGCGCCCTTCTTTTGCCTCTGTAAATTATTCCTAAACCCACGCAGCCCAGCTGGCTCACTTCCTCCACGCTCACTTCGTCTACTTCGGTCACTTTCAAAATAAAAATTTGCTTGTGTTTGAAAATATATACGTAGCATCGTCTTATTTTAAAATACATCTAAAAAAATGTCTAAACATTTATTTTTTAAGTACGAGTGTTGAAAAGAAAGCAGCTTAATTGCTATCACTGGTTAATCTTGAACCCTAAGATGGGGAAGAGAAGAGCAATCCTGAGGAATTATGTCACCCAGGGAAATGACTTATTTTCATTTCATAAGGGATTGTATAGATTGTGATGGCGATTAGATAACGTGACAAAGATGAGGTTTTGCGACCTAACAATTCAAAGAATGTTAGCTGTGTATAACACTCACTCAATCCTCACTACCACCCTGAGGTAACAACTGAAAAGGTGCTCAACTTCAAGAAAAATGCAAATTAAAATGAAACTAAGCTATTTTTTACTTATCAGAACAGCAAATATGAAAAAGTTTGACCACCTAGGCCCTTGGGGAACCTGTGGGGATTACAGTCTCATATAAAGCTGGTTGGACTGAAAATGGTGCAGTCTGGCAATAATTCTGAAAATTAAAAATGCAGCTTATTCTTTGATACAGCAACTTCAATTTGGAGAATGTATTCTAATTGTACCTGTACATAATAACAGGTTTGCATATATTAGTATGTTAGGTAAATCCTCACCGCAGAGGAACATCGATAAGACATCGATGAGAGAAATATCAATCTGTTGCCTCCCATACACACCCCAATCAGGGATCAAACCAACAACCTAGGTATGTGCCCTGACTAGGAATTGAACCTGCAATCTTTGGTGTACAGTATGATGCTCCAACCAACTGAACCACCGGTCAGGGAGACAACTTTGTATGTTTTATTTTATTTTTTTAAACATTTTATTTATATTTTACAGAGAGGAAGGGAGAGAGAGAGGGATATAGAATTAGAAACATTGATGAGAGAGAAACATCGATCAGCTGCCTTTTGCACATCTCCCACTGGGGATGTGCCCGCAAACGAGGTACATGCCCTTGACCGGAATCAAACCCGGGACCCTTCAGTCCGCAGGCTGACGCTCTATCCACTTGCCAAACCGGTTTCGGCAACTTTGTATGTTTTAACAAGTAACTGAAAATATCCAAAGGCCCATCTATAGTAGATGAATTCAGTTGTGCTACAGCTACATAATACCTTGCAGCTATCAGAAAAAAACACACAAAAACAATTCCATTGCTAATAGGCAGGATGTCCAGTATGTATTGAAAAAGATATAGAACCTGTATGTGCAATGTTTGTTTTTGTGTAAAATGTATAGGGACATTATACATATTCATATTTGTATAAAGAAAACTCAGAAAGATTAAAAAGAAACTAACACAAGTGGTGGGTAGGAAGAGGTTAGAAGCCACACTTAGCAGTGAGAAAATAGAAGGTGCTTGAGTCCCAGACCTGACTAAATTCTATTTTGATATTTTAACACATTTCCTTTAACATTACACAAAAACCGATTAAGCTCTCCATGGGAAGATCCCCAGGGTATATTGAGTGAAGACAAGCTACATGCAGAACAGTTTACGTAGTACCGAATTACAAAGTGGAGCAGAAGGAAAAGAGGGATGCAGAGTATACATATATGTCAACTGGCTAATACTTGTTTAAAATACGTCAGGAAGGCACTAGGGTGGGGGGAGGGCACATGGCGAGGGAGGCCAGAAAGAGTAAGCATAGTATATGCTTTGCTTCTGTTTGAAATTTTCCCGTAATAAAAATTTTAATACATAACTACTATTCCATTAACTAAACAAGGAGGCCTCTGAGGTGGTTCTTATGCCTTATTCACCTACGTAAGCAAACCCAAAGCTAAGCCTGAAAGTACCTCCACTTTAAGAAATCAAAAGCGAGCCCTGGCTGTGTTGGCTCAGTGGACAGAGGGTCAAGACTGCAGACTCAAGATCCCGGGTTCGATTCCAGTCAAGGGCACATGCCTGGGTTGTCAGCTCCATCCCCAGTAGGGGGCGTGCTGAGGGCAGCTGATCAAAGATTCTCTCTCATCATTGAAGTTTCCTTCTCTCCCTTCCTCTCTGAAATCAATAAAAATATATCTCTAAAAAATTAAAAAATAAAATGTCAGGAAGGATATGTAGAACTGTCAACATTTGTCTTATAGAAGCTGTGTTCAGTGGTGTGCTGGTAAATGTTTAACAATCAGCTTGGGAAGTGTGGGAGGAGCCCTGTTTTGTAGTGTTGAGCAATTTCTGTGGCATAAATATGCCCATCAAGGGGGACTGTAAACTAACAGTGTGTCCACAGGAGTGGGGAATAGTCTGGGTGGTTTTTCTCAGTGGCAGTGCAGAGGCCCAAGGCCTGAAGGGGTTGCAGGTTCAATCTCTGGCCCAGGGTGTGTGTGGGAGGCAACCAATCTATGTTTCTCTCTCCCCCTCCCTAACTCTTCCTCTCTGAAATCAATAAAAATCTATATTTTTAAAAGCCCTGGCCAGTTTGGCTCAGTGGATAGAGCGTCAGCCTGCGGACTGAGGGGTCCCAGGTTTGATTCCGGTGAAGGGCAGGCACGTGCCCAGGTTGCTGGCTCAGTCCCCAGTGGCGGGGTGTGCAGGAGGCAGCCGATCAATGATACTCTCTCATCATTGATGTTGCTATCTTTCTCTCTCTCTTTCCCTTCCTCTTTGAAATCAAAAATACATTGAAGAAGAAGGAGGAGGAGGAGGAGGAGGGGGGGGGGGGGGAGGAGGAGGAGGACAGGAAGAAGAAGAAGAAGTAGTAGTCAAGTGTTTCAAGCCTATCGGAGAACTCCCCTGGCCAGGGTAGCTCAGTTGGTTGCAGTGTGGTCGGGTACACTGAGAGGTCTCGTGTTGACTCCCTATCAGGGCACATAACCAGGTTGCAGATTTGATCCCTGGTCAGGGTGTGGATGGGAGGCAGCTGATCAATGTCTCTCTCTCTCTCTCCCCCTCCCCTTTCTCCCTCTCTCTCTTCCTCCCTCTAAGATTAATAATGGAAAAGTGACTGTTTTACACCCTCAAGTTCCTTGGGAACAACAAACTCATGCCAGCTGCACACACTTGTCTCTTCTCCTCTCCTCTATCCCCCTCCCCCATCATTTTTTCACTTCCATCCTTAACCACCCCACCCCACTCCACCTCACCCAGAGCCCAAGGGCACATTTTACAAGACAGCAATTCAAAGTCCCCTAGTTCTCTGTCTTCTCCTTGAGACCCATCCAAAGACATAGGTTGTTCTGGGCCCTTCCTACCCACTCAACCCACAGGAACATTGAACTCCTTAGTTCACATCCGGGTCCAACAGTTCTCAATCCCTCTCCATTTTCTCATTTCTCTACATTCTTCTCATCACGATGCTCAAACGACTCCTGTAGGAGCTCAAAAGGCATAAAGCAAAGAGGCATTTTAATAGGAGATGATTTCGCCCTTGGGCAGGGCAGATCTGATTGCAGTCCCTCCCAACAACACTCACATTCCATAGGTGCTGGTTTCCCATCTCGGGAAGCACGTGCTCAGATCACAAGAAGAAATAAAGCCTTCCAAAGCATGTTCACAGACCTCGTCCAACAGGACTATGACCTTTAGCACAGGTAGGTCAGTGTTTCTCCACCTGCTTTTTATTGTTTTGCCCTCCCCACCCCCACCCTAGGAGTCCTTTAAAACATCCCCCACCCGCACCAGTACTTCTCCCTATGAAATTTTAATACTATAGATAATCGGTTTATATACTATGGCCCCATTGTAATATCTAAGATGTCCCCCCCCCCCCCGCATCCACCCATTTGAGTAAAAAGCAATTTCAAAAAGTAGCATGTAGAGCACAAGGTATTCATGCCCACAGATTATTTATGCCTACTCAGAAGTGACACACGATCAATGTTCTCAACCTCAAAATTGAGTGTGTTGAGAACAAATTAGGTAGAACCACCAGTGCCTCTATTAATGCTGACTTTAGGATGATGCAATCGTGCCCGATACTATATTTTACACCCCCATATTCCATAATAAGCACCGAGGAAAGCCCATGCTTTGCAACCAACCAGTGTGCAAGGCTTGCCACAGCCACCTGCTAACAAAACCAAATTTAAAACAAAAGAAAAGATGAATCAGTTACTCACCAGAGATCCACCCACAGAGATTCTAAAATAAAAATTTAGCGTGCACAATGGGAGGGGGGAGAGGACATACGTAATGCTTTCAACAATGAAGATTTTAAAAAAATTAACACACACGAACTCCTCCTTCAAAAGGAACCTGCAAAACAGCTACCTTATTTTCCTAGAAATTGTCTACTCCACAATTCCAACCGTTAAGTTCTCTTTTTCCTTTGGGCATAAAAAGAAGATACTTAGTCTACCAAGCTTTGTAACCCGACTATTTTCTTAGTTTTGTCTGTGACTTCTGTTTCTCCAGTTTGCCGACAGCCACCATGAGGGGTTCAAAGGCCATAGAAAGGCAGGAAGGGGGTGTCTAAGGGACTGGGTCAGCACTCCTTCCCACCTGTCCTACCTTTGAGCCAACAAGGCCTTTGGTCTTTGTCCCTCCTGTGCTGAACGGGAGCCATGACAGCGATTTCGGATGACCTCCACTTCTCCTCCCCGAGATCCAGACTTGTCCACTAGAGATTCAGAGCTGCACTACTCTTCTTTTTATCCGCCTAGCCTGTCCGGAACAAAAACTCCACCCTCATTTGGCCACAGGGTCTTATCCCCCAAAGTAAATCTTTTATCTTGGGGGTGGGGCAAAAAGGAGGGGACACAAGTTACTAAAGGGAGTAGCCACTCCTCATTAATCAAAAATTCCATCAACTGGAGATTGGTTCCAATTGTGTGGAAAGCATGGCTGACCGAGGAGGAAGACCTCTCTACCACAGGGCTCCTTGTCTCTGGCCCTCTTCCTCTGGAATTATGAAACACCACGTAGTATGCCCAGGCAAAAATCTTTCAGACCCCAAATCTGCCTCAGGCTACCGCTCTATCAAATTGCCTCCTCATTCAGGTATCTTAAGTGGCTACTCCCAAGGGTGTGAGTTATTGGTTACCAAAGTCAATCATTCCTCAAATACCACTGATTTCACCTGCTCTTGTGGAGACCCTCCAGATTTTCAGCTGAATCTCTGTGCCCTTCAAGGGCCCTAGAACTTCATTATCACAGGACATCACCCCTCACCCTTGACCACAGGTGTGTTCCTGAGCCGATTCCTTCAAGGAGTCTAAAAGGAAAGCCACTGTCGTGTCATGAACTATCCTACCCATGCTTGAGCTTAATAACCCGACTCAGGTGCTCAGTATATCACTGTATACCGTAATGGTTTCATAATATTTTTAAGAACGTGGGTTTTACTGGAATCAGACAAATTTGGCTACTTGCCCAGATCCATATTTTACCAACCATGTGGCCTACAGCAAGTCCTTGCTCTATGAAATCTCTTTGAGTCAGTGTCCTTAAGATAAATCAGGATTGGTAATAGCACTTACTGAACAGGTTTACTGCGAGGCTTATATGAAATCATGTAGTTGCATATACTGCTAGATCTTAATGTTTACAAAAGAACTGTAAGGTAAAAATAAATATTAGGTAGATTTTTTTCAACCTGTCCTTCAACATATAACAAAATCCTAGTAATTCCAGGCTCAAATCCACAATTAAGAATATTATTAGTTATTGTTTATGTATTGAGCATTAACTACTTGCCACACATCATTATGGCCACTTTATATGAATTATCTCTTGCTTTCCCTCCTGAGATTAGTAGTATTAATATCTCCATTTTTTTAATAAGAAAGTTTCTGATAAGGTTTTAGAAAGGTTAGTCAATGTCAAATCAATACTTTCAGAGCCAGGATTCAAACCAGAGGTCTAACAATATCCTAATGCTTAACTCTAATTTCAGCAACAAGTAAGTATTAACATTATAACAAAGTCAATTCGTTATTAATACTTAATAATGTTTACTGAACGATTACCATAGATGCTTAGAACTTAAAAGAACAACAACCCCTCCCCCCCAAAAAAGAAAGAACAACTTCCTATGGTAGTTTCTTTTCTCAGATTGTCAGAATTGTCTTTGTGAACCCAATGGCCTACTTTTATTCATCTGCTTGTGATTTGTAGCAGCATAGTATTGATATTCAAAATATCTTCACCTCATTCCAAATTCAATATATGCGCACTGAGTTCACACAAAGTTATTAAGGAAAGTAGGGAAATGTGGTCATAGGTCCCTGTCCATTTTCTCTCCAAATGTTCCTTGGACAATAACATTCCTTATTTCTGGATAGCCCTGATACGTTTCACCTTTTTCCTAACCCTTTTCCTAAAAAATCTCAGTTTCATATAATTAGGAGACTAAGATTCAGTGAAATTGTATTGGTATTAAATAGTACCCCAGTATGAATTGCCACATTTTAATTAAAAAAAAAAAAAACAATTAGAAAAAACAAATTGAAGATGGTCTTCTTCAATCAGAAAGAGTCAGGCAGCAAATATATTAGTTTTGTGGGATTTTTTTAATGACACTTATAAATACTAAACCTTTCAGATTTGTCCTATGACTAATCCTATTATCAACCCTTCTTGCCTAGAATGCTCTGTCATCATGATCAAAGATAATACTCAAGGGATTTGCCTCATCTAACTCCATCCAGAGGTCATAGATGATTAGTTCATTCGTGACCCTACAGGATACCACTAAACGCTGTGAGCTCCAGTCCTTCCATATTGTCCACGTGGCCTTGGGTTTCCAATTTTTCCCCTTGAAGAAAAAAATAACGACTCTTTCTGTCTAGACTTTCTAAACACAAAAGCTCTGAGAATACTGAGTATTTCTTCAGCGCTTAGCTGATGGTGATATGCACACACGTATTTACACATTCCTAGAGATACAAAACCGGTAAATCTTTCCCTGGTAGCTCCTTCCCCAGAGGCTAAATACTTGCCTTCAACGGACACCTATCTGCTGATGACTCCCGCAGTAAGACAAAATCTGCCTCCTACACTTCAAACTCTGTCATCCACCAACTGGACATCTTCACTAGGCAATTACAACTCAGCCGTGTCTAAGAATTAACTAGTTACTACTTCCCCAAGTCTGCTTTAACCTCAAAACCTAATAACCGCCGAATCCGGTTTGGCTCAGTGGATAGAGCGTCGGCCTGCGGACTGAGAGGTCCCAGGTTCGATTCCGGTCAAGGGCATGTACCTGGGTTGCGGGCACATCCCCAGTAGGAGATGTGCAGGAGGCAGCTGATCGATGTCTCTCTCTCATCGATGTTTCTAACTCTCTGTCTCTCTCCTTTCCTCTCTGTGAAAAATCAATAAAATATATTTTTTAAAAAAACAAACAAAAAAAAAACACCTAATAACCCATAAATCTTCTGAGGATCCTTGTACATTCAAGAACCAAATTCAGCCTCCAACTGTTACAGAATAGTAAGAAGCTAGGAAAATTCCAGGACTAGCAGAATAGGGAAACTCAAGATACAGCCGTTTGCAGCCACTTAGTAAATCCTATCTTTCCTAAACCAAGAACACTTAAGAATAAATGGTTTGCAGTGCTCCCCAGAGTTAAATAGCTTAAATTACCCTACTCAGGGAGACTGATAACAAATCCAGCTAGTGTCCACACCCAAGGACAGACAAATTCAGAGAATAATCTCTTTTTGGTACAACAGCATAAAGCAGATGAATATTCTATTGATTCGCCCTCCAAAAAGACCTTCCCTAAATACCAAGGCTTTAAATAAAAAATATTTGTTGAAATATGCTATTGAGTAATGTTTTGACTCTTAAAGTTCTAGTGATGTGAACACACCATAAGGAATAAAAATGTCCAGAGTGCTCGCTTCGGCAGCACGTATACTAAAAAATGGAATGATACAGATAAGATTGGCATTGCCCCTGCGCAAGGATGACATGCAAATTCGTGAAGCATTCCATTTAAAAATGTCCGGAAGTGCAGAAAAACAGATATGGAACTCTGATAAGCTCGAATTGCTGAATTTATTAACCTGAAATCACTTGTCTCTCAATTTCTTATGTCAGAAAATGCATTGTTTATTGTTTAAGCAAGTTTTAGTTGTAGTCAGGAGCATCCTGAGTATAAACACAGGGCAAAAGGGGTAGAAACTAATAATTTTATTCCCCTTGTCATGTCTTTGTCCTTTTTTAAAAAAAAGTTTATTTATTTCAGAAAGAGGAAGAGAGAGGGAAAGAGAGACAGAAACATCAATGATGAGACACAACAAAATGAAAAGGAAGCCCACTGAATGGGAGGACATATTTGGCAATGATACAGCTGACAATTAGGATCCCAGCACTCTCTCCCTCCAGTGGGCATGCCTGTGCCATTCCAGTCCTCCTCTCCTTCCTCCAAAGGCACGTATGCCCTAACTTCTGAGGGACCCCATGAGGCTTGCAACCAAGGGAGCAATGGACAGCTGCAACTCAACCTGGGCCCCCTAAACCTGTCCCCAAGACCCCTTTCCTCTGACTTCCCAGTGAGCTGAGGCAGCCCAGCCTAGGCTCTCATGTTGCTTCTTCTATGCCCTTCCTTGTTTCACTGTCCTGAGGATGCTTTTGCTGTGGGGCCAATAAATTGTTGAAATATTTCCTTCAAGAAGACAAGAACCGATAACACACCTTCAGCAGAGTTTTCCTGAAAACCTATCCCATTCATCTTGCATTCTCCATTCTTACTGCTTCTTCCTCAGTGCATTCATCCAAATATTCATAGGCTATCATAGGAGAGAAAAGGTGCTAGCTATTATGGAGACCACATTTCTCTTAATATATATTTTTACTGATTTCATAGAGGAATGGAGAGGGGGAAAGAAATAGGAATATCAATGATGAGAGAGAATCATTGGTTGGCTGCCTCCTGCAGGCCCCACACTGAGGTAGAGCCCACAACCCAGGCATGTGCCCTGACTGGGAATCGAACCATAACCTCCTGGTTCATAGGTCGATGCCCAACCACTGAGACACACCAGCCAGGCTATGGAGACCACATTTTAATGGTTGTGAAAAGTAAAAATAAACAAGTGAAATAAATGTTCACATATTTCTATTTAAGCCACCGTGACAAAATATTATTTCAACACATAATTAATATTAAAAAGTAACTGAGATATTTACTTTTTTAATATGAAGTCTATGAAATTCAATGTATATTTCACATGCAATAAATCTCCATTCAAGCTAAGTTTTCAATGATAACCACGTAAAATATAGTGATGGCAAAATAAAACAAATAGTTAATTGACAAATATTTCACTTTAGTTTTATATTTCAATTAATTAAAATCAAATCGAATCACACAGTCAGCTGTTTAGTTGCACTACCAAATTTCAAGTATTACACAATGCAGTTATTTAAGGGTTTCTTTTAAAATGCTAATGTCGTTGCTTTAGGCTGAATTCCACACTGCACCTGTCTAAACACCAACATCACCCTAGAAAATCAAGATTCTAAATCAGGGGTGGGGAAATGGCCTGCCAGAGGGCCATATAAGGCACGCAAAATCATTTGGCTTAGCCCTGCCAAGGCAGCAGAAATTCAATAACTCTAGGAGCTTTTTTCATGGCCACATAAATCTATATTAAGTAAATTATATTAAGCGAACAATGTTATAAATATCTAAATGTCCCTTCGCAGAAAAAAAGATTCCCCATCTCTGTTAACCACTACAACATTCCCTTGGGTCTGAAGGTAAAAATTCTATGAAGAGTCAAGGAGCAGCTTGGTAGGGGAACCGAAGCCTTAATCCTCAGAGCACAATTCACAATTCTCAATCCTGCAAGCAGGGCCTCCAGTTCCTAGCCCATTTTACAGAATGTCTCTAGCAGCAACAGTATTCCCACATCAGCCCCACCCCTCCAGCCTAGATTCTGCCCAGGTTACGGGAAGCAGCCCATCTGGGCTCCCGTAGCAACTTCAACAAAGAATGACCTTTGGTCATTCAACTGTCCCTCTCCAACTTGCCCCAAACATGGAGAACTTGGAAGAAAGGTGATCTGTAGAGCAAAGTATTTCTCAACAATCACCCAAGTGATAGAATCAAGTGTTTTATTCATCCCCCAGCCTTACTCAGATAAAACTGAGCATTCCTTCCTTTACTATCTGTGCAAAGATATTTATCATATCAACTGATTGCACTTTGTTTGCAATGCATCTCCTCATCCTGGACTTTGGTCTTGGTGCTTATCCTCTAAGCTCAAAATGTGAGTTTTACTTTGGGGACAAAAGAGCAAATCTAAGCATAGACTAGATATTAGCTACTATTAGGGAATTCTAATAATGGTATTACGATTGCATAGAATGCTCTTATTAAGAGACCTAACTTTTCATGAGTCCATACACATAAAAAAAGAAGACACCTATTGGATGAAGAACATGGGTAAAGTGGTGCTCATTGCCTTATTCTCTCAACTTGTTTTATGTCTGAAATTTTTCATTTAAAAAGAGAGCAACCAAAGGACTTTTATGCATGCATATTAGCATATCCCATGGACACAGGCACTGAGGCAGCAGAAGCTTGCCTGGGTGGGAATGGCTGGGGGGGACGGGGGTGGGGGGAGGGGAGGGCTAGTCAATTGGGGAAAAAGAAGTCAAATGTAAAGAAAAAAAAAGAAGTCAAATGTAAAACTTTAGACCAGTGGTTCTCAACCTTCCCAATGCCGCGACCCTTTAATACAGTTCCTCATGTTGTGGTGACCCCCAACCATTAAATTATTTTCGTTGCTACTTCATAACTGTAATTTTGATACTGTTAGGAATGGTAATGTAAATATCTGATATGCAGGATGTATTTTCATTGTTACAAATTGAACATAATTAAAGCATAGTGATTAATCACAAAAACAATATGTAATTATATATGTGTTTTCCAATGGTTTTCGGCGACCCCTGTGAAAGGGTCGTTCAACCCCCAAAGGGGTCACGACCCACAAGTTGAGAACTGCTGTTTTAGAAACTAAAAATAAATAAGTAAATCATTTCTAAAAGAAAAAAAAAAAGTTGGATATTGCCATAGGTGGATTGGCGCAGTGGATAGAACGTCGGTCTGCAGACCGGAGGGTCCCGGGTTCGATTCCAGTCAAGGACACGTACCCTGGTTTCAGGCTGGTCCCCAACCTGGGCCCTGGTCAGGGCCCATGCAGGAAGCAACCAATAGATGTGTTTCTCTCACATGGGTACTTCTGTCTTTCATTCTTTTAAGTTGGATGTTTATCTTAAAAATAAAAAATGAATAAACAAACAAACAAAAAAGAATAAAAAGCCCTGGCTGGTTTGGCTCAGTGGATAAAGCATCGACCTGTGAACTGAAGGGTCTCAAGTTCAATTCTGGTCAAGGGCACATGCCTGGGTTGAGGGCTCGATTCCCACTGGGGATGTGCAGGAGGCAGCTGATCAATGATTCTCTCTCATCATTGATGTTTCTCTCTCTCCCTCTTCCTTCCTCTCTAAAATCAATAAAAAAATATTTTTTTAAAATTAATAAAAACAAATGATTCTTTTTTTTTTTAAGAAGCACTGATCTTACATGGTGAATAATCTGGAAAGATTTTCCAACTCTGCTGTATTCATTTGCAAATATTCTTTTAGAATAAAGGAATAGAGTTTCCTCCTTTCCAGATGTCAATTTTTCCAATACTTGTTTTCAGGAGGTGGCTCTTCTGGAAACAGAATCTTTAAATGTCAGGGTTGGTTAGGAAAGTTATGTTGGATGTACTTGCATGTTCTTGCCTCCTGCAGGCCCAACATCACTGACTCTGTGGCACCTTTCCTCTTAACCAGAGCTTTGGTCTGTGGTTTGTTATTTAATCTAACTCCTTTTCTTCTGTGTGCATGTCAATCCTCACCGAGGATATTTTTCCATTGATTTTTAGAGAGAGTAGAAGGGAGGGGGAGAGACAGACAGAGAGAGAAATATCGTGAGAGACACATTCATTAGTTCTCTCCCGCACGCACACACATACAATACCGTGATGGATTTAGTCCTTTTTTCCTACCTTTACTAGTATTTCCATAGATAACTACAATGATGGAAATTTCTCCTTATTTTTCCATTTTTTAAAAAATATATTTTATTGATTTTTTACAGAGAGGAAGGGAGGGGGATAGAGAGTTAGAAACATCGATGAGAGAGAAACATCCATCAGCTGCCTCCTGCACGCCTCCTACTGGGGATGTGCGCGCAACCAAGGTACACGCCCTTGACTGGAATCGAACCTGGGACCTTTCAGTCCGCAGGCTCCATCCAGTGAGCCAAAACGGTTAGGGTTAATTTTTCCATTTTTAATAAAAGTAATAATTTCTAAAATATTTTTAGATTTGGAGTTTTCTATAATAAAAAAATATATACAAGAATATTTATGGCCCTAACCGGTTTGGGGTGTGCAGGAGGCAGCTGATCGATGTTTCTCTCTCATCGATGTTTCTAACTCTCTATCCCTTTCCCTTCCTCTCTGTAAAAAAAATCAATAAAATATATTTTTAAAAAAAGAATATTTATGGAAGGCTCATTTGAGCTGCATCATAACAGCAAATATTTCAAAATTACACAGGGCTGGGTGAATAAAGGATAGTATGCTATCTCTATATAATGGAATTGTAAGTAGTCATTAAAATATCATGTACTGAAATGGCAAATGTCTAAAACATATCATGAATAAAACCCTGAAGAACAAATGAAATAGACTTCTGTGTATATATGCAGGGAGGGTTGAGAAGAGTATCTTCTCAACAATACAAAGGGCCAACAGGTACATGAAAAGGTGCTAATTATTATTAATCACCAGGAAAATGAAAATCAAAGCCACAATGATTTATCACCACAATGAGATGGCAGCATTATTCTCAATGTTGGAGGTAAGGAAACAACCTAAGTGTCTGTCCACAGAAAAATGGGTTATAGACTATTAGTCAACTTTTTAATTTATTTTATTTTTGGTCATCTGGAAAACCGGATGGGCTCAGCCCCAGAATGGGGCCAGCCTATTAGTCAACTTTTTCAAAAGTTCTCATTTGCAATAAGATGGATGAATCTGATGAGTACTATGCTAAGTGAAATGTCAGACACAGAATGATAAAAATTGCAGGGTTGTCACCTATATGTGCTATCTAAAAAGGTAACTAAGAGTCAGAGAATAGAAAAGTGATTGGCAGGGGCTAGGGGAGTAGGGGAAACAGGGAAAGGTTAGTAACATGGTACAAACAAACTTCCAATTATAAGATGAATGAGGGCTGCCCTAGCTGGTTGGAGCGTTGGCCTGCAGACTGAAGGGTCTCGGGGTTGATTCGGGTCAAGGGCATGTACCTCTATTGCAGGTTCAGTCCCCAACCAGGTTTGTGCGGGAGGCTACCAAAGGATGTTTCCCCCTTTCTTTGTCTCTCCCCCTCCCTTCCACTCTCCCTAAAATCAATCTTTAAAAAATATCCTCCGGTGAGGATTAACAAAAGTGAAAATAGATGAATGAGGTCTGAGGATCTAATGTCTACCATGGTGACAATATAGTTGGTAACACTGTTCTGTATAATTGAAATTTGCTAAAAGAGTAGAATTTAAATGTTCCTATCTAAAGAGATAGGTAAATATATGTATAAAGTGATAGAAGTGTTTAGTTCGATTAGGGGAATTCCTGACAAGGTACATATAATACTGTATACTGAACATGTAACAAATCATCAACACTGCATGCCTTAAATGTCTTATACCTGTATTTGTCAGTTATACCTCAATAAAGCTGGAAAAGCTCAGTAACAATTTAAAAATTAAAACAATGCAGTCAATTTTAAATGTCAGATTAACAAAGAATAGTGATTGAAAATATCTAGGGGTGATACTTACTGCTCTTGGTTCAAGCTGAAATTTAAAGAGGGCAATAGTTACCAAAACTTAAAATATCACACCTAGAGGTACATTCTATTTTTGTGTACATTTCTCTGGAATATTTTTGCCCATTCTTTGCATTTTAATTCCCCTTGCTTTAGGAGTGTCCCTAATGGACAACATATCACTTAATTTAGATGCTGTTTTATTTACACAAGAGTGGCATTTCTTCTAGATGTCGACATTTATCATAATAATAAATGTTTGGTGTTGGTAGGTTTTTTGCTAAATGGGTTATTTTTCTTTTCCATTGCCTTTTCCCCTCTATTAGTTTAAACATTATTACTTTTGTAATCATAAAAAAGATACGTTTTTAAGGAAAAGTGTCTTAACTACATGCCCCCACTGGAATCTCCCTCCTAGGAATTTCTCCCATAGAAGTTTATCCTTAAAAACTATATATATTACGGCTTCAATCCAAGATGGTAGCATAGGAAGACTCTGAACTCACCTTCTCCCAAGAACACATGGAATTTACACCTACAGACAGCAATTACTGCTGAAGAACTGAGGGCCGACTACATAGAGGAGGGAGGGAGGGAAGGAGAGAGAGAAAGAGAGAGAGAGAGAACCACACAGTCTTCTCCAGGCCCAGGAATTCCCCTCAACTCAACTCATAGGGCTCTAGCTACAGCTCGCACTCAGCTATGGCTTGTCCCCTGGACTCCCTGCAGACCACACCCGCTTCAGTGGCTTACCTCTGCAAATCCCTATGGCTCAAACCAGCTCTAGCTTCCAGGGTGGCCGGTCCCTGCTCTGGCTATAAGTCCAGACCCTGATAAGTCGTGTGGCCTGTCACTACTCCAGCTACAGGTCCAGACTCTGCTAAGTCTTGTCCCTCCCCTCTGCCTGTGGCCACTCATGCTCCAGCATCGGCTGACCTGTCAAAATACCCAGGATACACAGCTACTACACAGGTCATTCCTTCAAGACCAGTAGAGGTTGCTGTTCCACCAAAAGCGATTCAAACAAACACACAGAGCCCTAGCTGATTTGGCTTAGTGGATAGAGCATCGGCCTGCGGAAGGGAGGGAACCGGGTTTGAGTCCTGTCAAGGGCACATGCCTGGGTTGCAGGCTTGATCCCCAGTGGGGGACATGTAGGAGGCAGCTGAGCAATAATTCTCTCTCATCATTGATGTTTCTATCTCTCTCTCCCTCTCCCTTCCTCTCTGAAATCAATATACTAAAACACACACACACACACAGAGTTCAAATGAGACAGAGAAATATGGAGCCAGACAAGACCCCAGAAAAAGAACTAAATGAAATAGACACAAGCAATTAATCAGGTAAGAATTCAAAGCACTGATTATAAGGATGTTCATTGATCTCAGTGAGAACTTCAACCAGAAGATAGAAAACAATAAACAGCCATAAATGAGGAATAAAATAACTGAAATGAATACATTAGTTGGAATAAATAGCTGATTAGGTGAAGCAGAGAATTGAATTAGTGATTTGGATGACAAGGTAGTGGAAAACACCCAATTGAGCCAAAAGAAAAATAAATTTTGAAGAATGAGGAGCCTGGCCCTGGAGAGCTTATCTCAGTGGACAGAGTCAGCCTGGGACTGAAGGATCCTGGGTTCGATCTGGGTTGCAGGCACAATCCCCAGTAGGGGGTGTGCAGGAGGCAGCAGATCAACAATTATCTCTCATCATTGATGTTTCTATCTCTTTCTCCCCCTCCCTCTCTGAAATCAATAAAAACATATTAAAAATTAATGAATAAAAATTAAGAATGAGGATAGTTTAAGGGACCTCTGGGACAATGTCAAGAGTACCAACATTTTGCCTGGCTGGTGTGACTCAGAGATTGAGTGTTGATCTATGAACCAGGAGATCATGGTTCGATTCCCAGTCAAGGTATATGCCCAGTTGCAGGCTCGATCCCAGTAGGGGGCGTGCAGGAGGCGGCCGGCCCATGAATGACTGATGTTCCTCTCATCACTGATGTTTCTACCTCTCTCTCCCTCTCCCTTCCTCTTTGAAATCAATAAAAAAAATTAAAAAGGGTACCAACACTTGGCCCTAGCCCAGGGGCGGGCAAACTTTTTGACTCGAGGGCCACAATGGGTTCTTAAACTGGACCGGAGGGCCGGAACAAAAGCATGGATGGAGTGTTTGTGTGAACTAATACATGTTAACACTGCTGCTGGTGAAGGAGTGGAGGGGAGAGCAAGAGAACCCTCCGCTCTTTCGGCTCCGCGGGCCGGATAGAACAGCCGGGCCGGGTAGAACAGCCGAACTGGCCGCATCCGGCCCGCGGGCCGTAGTTTGCCCACGGCTAGCCGGTTTGTCTCGGTGGATAAAGCGTTGGCCTGCGGGTCCTCTTAGCAAAAAGGGGTGAGGCCAGACCTGGGGCTGGTAAAGTAAGCCTGGACCATCTTGTGCCCAAAGAGTGACAGGCACAGAGCCATCTTGAAGGAGCTCCCACTGGCCAAATCAGGGACAGTCTGAGCATCAGGGTAAGTACTGTAACAATAGTAATGAATTATAACCCATTGAATAAAGTCAGCATCCATAGATCCATACGGACAGAAGTAAATAAATTAGTAAAATGTGTACTAATACAAATGCAGAAGGAATGATAGAGTTTGAAAATCAATATGGTAATTTGATTCAGTAAGAGCCATCTGTGTACTATAAGGAATAAGATATTCTCAAAACTTCAAATAATCTCCCCACGGGTTAGTTAGTACTCTTCTAGAAACTTGGAGGACATGTCCAGGACTTGGTGATCAAAGATAACATCACCACTAAGGGAACGAGTCACAATCACCTGCAACCTGCTAGGATCACCTGAAGAACACAGCGTCACTTCTGGGGTTTTCCTGCCACCTATGCATAACCTGAGACTAATGGAGTATCAGATTAACCCAAACCAAGGGACAAACTACAAAATAACCAGCCCCATTTCTACAAAATGTCAAAGTTCAGAGGACAAAGAAAGACGAAGACTGACGCATATGAAGAAAACTAAAGAAACATGACCGCTGAAATGCAACAGGTGATCCTGAATTGGATCCTGGACCTGAAATATTCTCACTGAGAGGACAAGCAGGACAATGGGTGGAATCTTAATAAAGCCTGTGGGGGACCTGACCGGTTTGGCTCAGCGGATAGAGCGTTGGCCTGCAGACTGAAAGGTCCCAGGTTCGATTCCGGTCAAGGGCATGTACCTTGGTTGCGGGCACATCCCCAGTAGGAAGGGTGCAGGAGGCGGCTAGTCGATGTTTCTCTCTCATCGAAGTTTCTAGCTCTCTATCCCCCTCCCTTCCTCTCTGTAAAAAAAATAAAATATATTTTTAAAAAATAAAAATAAAAAATAAAGCCTGTGGGGTGAATAAAACTAAAAAAACTTTAAAAAAAAGAAAAACCACCTATATTATTAAGGATGCATACGGAAGTGGTAAAACTTTATATAGAAGAGCAAGGAAATTATTATCCCAACTTCAGGAAGGACATTTCCTCTTGGAGACTGGGAGGAAGAGGAGGTGGTGGTACAGTGACATACACAGATGATTACAGCACTGGCAATGTTCTATTTCTTAAGCACTTGACTGGTGATTAACAGTGTTCTTGAAATAATTCTGAACTTTAAAAAAGTCTTATGCGAAGTTCTTGAATTTGTATTATACATATATTAAAAAAAAAAAAAAAGGTCTGACAACTATTAATACTAGGTCCATCTGGGTGAATCAGGGAAGATGAATTGTCCATTACAAAAATTTACAATTAAAGAAAGATATAATAAGTGTCTACTAGATTATCATCTGCTTCAACTCACACATTATTTAAAATAAAACACCGTTGCCGTCATTGTTTCATGTATTTCCTGGTGCACATAAAATGCCAGATAAAAATGAAACCATTATTTAAAAATCGATTAAAGTCATAAGTCATAACAAACTTACAAAAAAGGGCACTGCACTTTCCCCCTTCTTCTTAGGTGTGTCTTTTGAGGGTTATAAAAAAGACAAATTTACATCTGGGACTACATTACTTTTTTTTTTTTTTTTAATATATTTTATTGATTTTTTACAGAGAGGAAGGGAGAGAGATAGAGAGTTAGAAACATCGATGAGAGAGAAACATCGATCAGCTGCCTCCTGCACATCCCCTACTGGGGATATGCCCGCAACCCAGGCACATGCCCTTGACCGGAATCGAACCCGGGACCCTTCAGTCCGCAGGCCGACGCTCTATCCACTGAGCCAAACCGGTTTCGGCGGACTACATTACTTTTAATTCCTTTTAATCATCATATATATCATGGAATATAAATCCAATGAAGGAAAGAAGAAGAAAAAGAAATCAGAAAGAAGGAACAAAGTTCTGAATTCCACAGTTCCTAAAAGATTGATGTTACAAAATAAAATAGAAAAATCACAAAATTTTAATATCCTACAACTGAGGACGACAGGAAAGAGTGACACAGCTGTAAGGCTCTTAATAAAAATCAACATAATAGCATCTAAAAATGGTTTCCTAGCCCTGGCTGGCTTGGTTCAGTGGATAGAACGTCAGCCTGTGGACTGAAGGATCCTGGGTTCCATTCCAGTCAAGGGCACATGCCCAGGATCCAGGCTTGATACAGAGTAGGGGCATGCAGGGGGCAGCCAATCAATGATTCTCTCTCACTATGGATGTTTCTATCGCTCTCTCCCTCTCCCTTCCTCTGTGAAATCAATAAAAATATATAATAAAGATAGTATTTAAAAAGTAAATGAATAGCCGAAACCGGTTTGGCTCAGTGGATAGAGCGTCGGCCTGCGAACTGAAAGGTCCCAGGTTCGATTCCGGTCAAGGGCATGTACCTGGGTTGCGGGCACATCCCCAGTAGGAGATGTGCAAGAGGCAGCTAATCGATGTTTCTCTCTCATCGATGTTTCTAACTCTCTATCTCTCTCCCTTCCTCTCTGTAAAGAATCAATAAAATATATTTAAAAAAAAAAGTAAATGAATAAAAATGGTTTCCTACTCTGTGAACACAGTGTTTTCTGCTATCGCTGCATTTTTCTCATCTCTCTTTGATGAATTACGTAGTTAAAACCTGACCCCAAAATACCTCCATTCTACACCTCTCTGGAAAGCTGCCAGGCAGACTCCAGTGGCCTGTTTTTAACCCATTTTGATGCTGTTAGCCAATGAGATGACAACCCAGGAGCCTGAGGTTTGAGAACGCGAGGCTCCAGGCATGAGGAAGCCGCAGCAGATGTTGTACATTTGGACATCAATAATGAAGCAATTCCTACAAGGCCTCTTGATACTTTACTTGCAAAACTGATTCAAACAAATGAGCTTGGGAAAAAGCAACCAGAGGGACTGAAAGCTGGATTAACGTGTAAGCAAAGGACCCTGGCCAGGGGCTAGCTAGCAGTTCTTGAGTAGCAGAGATTCAAATAGCATCTAAGACCATCTAAATTTAACAAGAAATTGAAAAATACAGATATGAGAAAATTTAGTAATAAATGAGACCAAGGCTACAAGCTACTAAAAGGGGGAAAAAATTCAGTCACATTCTAAAAGGACACAAATATGGGGTAATCATTTCACTATATACACATATATCAAAATCATCAACGCTGTAAAAAAAAAAAATCAACATTGTACACCCTACTCTTACAGAGTGATAGTATATATCAATTACATATCAATAAAGCTAAGGAAACCCAAACCGGTTTGGCTCAGTGGATACAGCATCAGCCTGCGGACTGAAGGGTCCCAGGTTCAATTCTGGTCAAGGGCATGTACCTTGGTTGCGGGCACATCCCCAGTGGGGAGTGTGCAGGAGGCAGCTGATCGATGTTTCTCTCTCATTGATGTTTCTGACTCTCTATCCCTCTCCCTTCCTCTCTGTAAAAAAATCAATAAAATATATTTTAAAAAACTTAAAAAAATATAAAGCTAAGGAAAAATAAAACTTAAAAATGTTTCAATAAAAATAAAGTTTAATATTTTGGGAATGCTAAAAATAAGAACATAAAAAAGAAAACAAAATAAATTTGTTAAAATTATTATATCAATCCCGACCAGCATGGTTTAGTGGCTGAACATAGAAACTATGAACCAGGAAGTCATGGTTCGATTCCTGGTCAGGGCACATGCCTGGGTTGTTGGCTGGATCCCCAGTGGAGGGCCTGCAGAAGGCAGCCAATTGATTATTCCCTCTCATCCTAAATTTAATCATGAGGGAGCGAACTCAACTTGACGGACTCTACAAAATATCTGACCAGAATTGCTCAAAAGTACCAATGCCACTAAAGACTTTCAAAACACCGAGGAACTGTTGTAATTTGGAAATTAGCAAGACATGACAACTGAACAGGATGAGGGACCCTAGATTGAATTCTACAAAAAAAAGAAAAAAAAAAAAAAGATGATATTATTGAGGAAATTGGCCAATTTTGAGTTAGGTCTTACAATAGTAATTAGTATAGTGTCAATGTTAATATCCTGATATTGATCGTGGTACTGTGGTTATGTAAGATGTTGACATTTACGGATGTTGGGTAAACTGTATATGGTAATTCTTTACACTAGTTTTGTAATATTTTTATAAATTAGAAATGATACCCCCAAAAAGCAAAAACAAAACAAACAGCCCATATACCTATCATAGTCTAGAGACCTTTCCCCTTTCCCTAAAACCCTTTCTTCCCTCGAGGTTAAATGGAACTTTCATATAGAGCAGTTGGTCTTCACAATGTTCAGTGTGCTGCTCACTCTGCTCTCTATTTTATTATTTTTCAATTACAGTTCACAGTCAAAATTATTTTGTACTGGTTTCAGGTTTACAGCATCGTCGTTAGACAATCAATATTTTACAAAGTGTTCCCCTGGGATTTCCAGGACCCACCCGGCACCATGCATAGTTATTCACATTATTGACCACAGTCCTTGCGCTGTGCTTTACTCACTCTGTTCTTTAGTTATACTGTTAGGGTTGGCAGTTTTTATTTTAATTAGAATTTCTTTTATTTTATTGCATCCTGTTACAGAAACATCAAAACCCAGCAGATACATATAGAGAAAACAAGAGGAAAACCTCCAAGTCATCTACTCAGGGAAAACTAGAAAGCAGTCTGCCACTTGCCTTTTTTTCTTTTTTAATTACATCTTTATAGTTGAAAGTATTACATATGTTCCCCTTTCCCCCCTACCCCATGTCCTTTTATGTATATAAATATTACATGAAAAAAAAATACAGAGAGGAAGGGAAAGAGATACAGAGAGGGAAAAACATCAATGTGAGAAACAGGGATCAGTTTTCTCTGCTGCAGGCCCTGACCGACCAGAAATAGTTGCCTCTAACCTTTGTGCAGGGATTGATGCTCTAACCAGGGCTGGTGCATTGCATTTTAAAAACAAAAATAAGGCCGAAACCGGTTTGGCTCAGTGGATAGAGCGTCGGCCTGCGGACTGAAAGGTCCCAGGTTCGATTCCGGTCAAGGGCATGTACCTGGGTTGCGGGCATATCCCCAGTAGGAGATGTGCAGGAGGCAGCTGATCGATGTTTCTCTCTCATCGATGTTTCTAACTCTCTATCTCTCTCCCTTCCTCTCTGTAAAAAATCAATAAAATATATTAAAAAAAAAATAAAATAAATAAGATCTACACCATGTAATTTTATAATTTTTTTTCACTCCAAAAAATACATTGTTAAGTCTCTTTCTTTGCTTAGATTGCAGTAGACATACATACTTTCAAACCCTATCCAACCTTGGCTGTGAGCTCAGTTGGTTAGAGTGTAGTCCTGATATGCCAAGGTTTTGGGTTTCATCCCCATCAGGGCACATAGAAGAAGCAACCAATGGATGCACAAAAAGTGGAACAACAAATCAATGTTTCTCTCTCTCCCCCGCTTCCTCTCTCTCTCGCTCTAAAATCTATACATAAATTTAAAAACACTCTTTCCAAACAGCTTTCCAGAAAGATAGTACCAAATTATTTTCTGAGTACCAAGACTATCCTATTTTAACTCATTTCCCCCATATTTACTAGCCTTGTTTTTACCTTGCCAAATTCATATGGGAAAAGTAAAATATTATAATATGTATATTTTTCAATTTATTATAGAGGCTGACCATTTAAAAATTAGTTCTTGGACACTTATATTCCTTCTTTTGTGAAGTTAATCACTTAGTGTTTGCCTTCATTTAAACTTCCAGGTGCCTCTTTCATTCTCCAGATTTCATAAACATCACCGATGATATTTAAGTGCTCTCCTTTCCAAGTACTGTCAGTATTATGGGATGTCAACTATCTTAATTACAAATATGAACGTTATTCAGGCCAACTAGAAGCTTTTGTACATGATTATTACATATCTCTTTTATTTTTTCAAATAGATTTTTATTGCTTTCAGAGAGGAAGAGAAAGGGACAGAGAAATAGAAACATCAACGATGAGAACCATTGATTGGCTGCCTCCTGTGCGCCCCACATTGGGAATCGAGTAGGCAACCCGGGCATCTGGAATCAAACTCGGCCTCCTATTTCTTAGGTTGGTGCTCAACCACTGAGACATGCTGGCCGGGCAAACATCTTTGTTCTTAATTTATCTTATTGCAGAAAGTACTGCAGATGTAACCTACTTTTCTCCACTGACCCCTTCTAGCCTGCACCCTTACCACCACCACCACCACCCACTTTCCGCATTGCCCCCCCCACAACACCCCATGCCCCAGGCCCTTACCACATGATTGTCTGTGTCCATGGGTGATGCATATAAATTCTATGGTTAATCTCTTCTCACCCACCTATTGTTAAACATCATGAAATTCAACTCCTCCTAAATACTATCATTCATTAATTCAAAGATTAAGGGCAAATGGTAAAGCTGCAATATAAGTTCTATTTACTGTATACAACTACTAAAATTCCCCACCAATGCTTAGCATAAAAAAGAAAAAAAAAACCACCCACCCCATCTCACTTTTAACTTCTTTCATGCTGTTAGTGATGTTCAATATTACATGACATGAATAGACTATATAACATCTTTCAATAAATGTGTTCAATAAAGTATGTTTACCTTATTAGTAATTATAACTAGAGGCCTAATGCATGAGATTCGTGCACTGCGGGCGGGGGGATGGGGGTCCCTCAGCCCCGCCTGTGCCCTCTCACAGACCCCTCGTGCATGACCGCCCGCCTGCGGTGGAGGTGGGAGAGGCTCCTGCCACCGTAGCTGCGCTAGCCAGCTGTGAGCCTGGCTCGCTGCTCCTTATTGCCTCCCTGCAGTGGAGACAGGAGAGGCAACCACCGCTGAGCCGGGCTTCTGGCTGACCTGGGCTTCTCCTGTGGGAGTGCACTGACCACCAGGGGGCAGCTCCTGCATTGAGCATCTGCTCCCTGATGGTCAGTGGGCATCATAGCGACCGGTCGTTCCGCCATTTGGTCGATTTGTATATTATGCTTTTATTATATGGGATGATGAAAAACTTGAAGCCAATTAATTCTCCTGGACAATTCTGTTGTTTCAAAAATGTCACCATAATGCATGATATTACTATTTTATGTCTATATATATTATTCAAAAATAAATTAAGGTAATTATTATAAAGCCATATGATGGGTAACAATTAACAAGGTTGTAGCTAGCACTAGAATGACAATGAAAACATTGCCAAACCAAATGTTGAAGATGTGAAGCAACAGAAATTCTTATAATTGCAGTGAAAGCATCAGATGGTACATTCACTTGAGAAAAGTGTCACTCATAAAGTATTAAACGTGCATCTACTTCATGACTCAGAAATTTAACTCCTATTTTCCCAAAAGAAATGAAAACATGGCCAGTAAAATATTGATAGATATATAGATATATATAGATATAGGAATGTTCATGCCCAGCTGACATGGCTATGTTTGAGCATCGACCTATGAACCAGGAGGTCACACTTGAATTCTCTGTCAGGGCAAATGCCTAGGTTGTGGGCTCCATCTCCAGTGAGGGGTGTGCAGGAGGCAGCCAATCAGTGATTCTCTCTCATCACTGATGTTTCTATCTCTCTCTCCCTTCCTCTCTCTGAAATCAATAAAAATTTGAAAAAGAATGTAAATAGCAGCTTTATTCCGAATAGCCCAAAACTGGAAACCATCCCCATGTCTCAATGAGAGAATGGATAAACAAAGTGTGGTATATTCTTACAATGGAATTCTACTCGGTAATAAAAAGGAACAAATAACTGACATGTACCCCAACATGAATAACTTGTATGTATACAGACTCTGTAAAGAATATACACAAAACTACTAAATACCTCAGTTGTGAGAGGAAGGAGGTTGGGAGGAGAAACAATGAGCATTTAGGAGAACTTTCATCTCTTCATACACTTCTCTGAATTTCAAGGTTGCTTTTTTTGTGTGTGTAATGGAAAACTTTTCTTTGTAATTTAAAACTTCTATTGGATTTCCTTCCAATTTAATGGTTATCAACCTTCTGGCCCTTTAAATATAGTTCCTTATGTTGCGACCCAACCATAAAATTATTTTCGTTGCTACTTCATAACTGTAATGTTGCGACTGTTATGAATTGTAATGTAAATATATGATATGCAGGATGGTCTTAGGTGACCCTGTAAAAGGGTCGTTCGACCACCAAAGGGGTCGCGACCCACAGGTTCAGAACCGCTGTATCTAAATCATATTTATGCTTGCATTTTCTTCCTTAACAAAACTAATTTTGATGTTTCCCTCAGATCATTCATTGTACATAGGATTGGAGTATACTTGTGCTGCCATTCTGATAAACTATATACCTCACCCAGATGTGATTTTGTGAGTTCTGTTTCTTGTATTTATCCTGAAGGATATTTAATGTAACTTGTTACCTATCAGGTTCATAAAAAATATATTTTATTCTTTTTCTTATAATTAAATTCAACAGTTTCTTTGGAAAATATATTTTTATTGATTTCAGAAAGGGAGGGAGAGGGAGAGAGAGATAGAAACATCAATGATGAGAGAGAATCGTGGACTGGCTGCCTCCTGCAGGCCCCGCACTGGGCATCAAACCCGGCACCTGGGGCATGTGCCCTGGCTGGGAATCCAAAAGATCCTTTATTCTTTTCTTCAGAGCTACATGGTCCTAAATGGGAGTTCGTTGTTACTGATTATCTTCTATTTTACTTTGTCTCCACTGCATTTCTCTGAGCTGGCCTGCTTTCTTTGGTATTAGGTGCTTGATAAGATCGGATTGTGTGGAAGATTAAAGCCAGAAAAGGCAAGATAAAGAAGGAATGAAGTCTGTCACATTCCCTTGGCATTCTATGCCCAATTAGCCTCATCATCCTAATTATCTGCCTTTTTTCCGACACCCCAGATATACCCACATTTTACCACAACTTTCGCAACCAAAAGTACCCATTTTACTACATTGTGCATGAGGACATTAAATTGAGCCACAGCATTTTCTCATTATTACTGAAAAGCTTTGTTCATTCAATCTATTAAAACTTAAGGCATGCCATTTTTAGGCCCAAAAGAAAATCAAAGTGCCTTAAAGGTAACAAAATACAAAACAGACAGAAAGTTTATGTTAAAATGGGGTCCATCCTAGTACTTCATTCAGATAAGAATCATGAATGGATACTGAAAATCAATGAGAAGTAGCAGAACTTACATGAAATATCTCAACAAAAGATACTTAATCGCAAAAGGAAAACATAATTCAGTATTGGAGAAACTTGACAGATACCACCTTAAAGAAGTGATCAATGTTAAAAACATATTAATGGAACACATTGACATAATGTATCTCTAGATATGATTCCCTAAGAACACAAACTTGTTTCTGTGGCATTTTTGTTAAAAATGGATAAGCAAAAAAAAAAAAAAAAAAGATAAACAAACAATGAATAAACTCAAATTAAGGAACTTAAGGACAATTGATGAAATCTGATGAGTAGATTGAATAGCAATAGTATTGTTATCAATGTTAATTTCCTGATTTGATCATTGTACTATAGTTATGGAAGAAGAGGTTCTTGTAAGAAATATGCACTTTACTATTAAAGGATAAAGAGACGCCCTAGCTGGTTTGGCTCAGTGGATAGAGCGTCGGCCTGGGGACTGAAGGGTCCCAGGTTCGATTCCAGTCAAGGGCATGTACATTGGTTGCAGGCACATGCCCAGTGGGAGGTGTGCAGGAGGCAGCTGATCGATGCTTCTCTCTCATCGATGTTTCTAACTCTCTATCCCACTTCCTTCCTCTCTGTAAAAAGTCAATAAAATATATTTTTTTTTAAAAAAGGATAAAGAGACATCATGTCTGAAACTTACTCTATATAAGAATTCAGGGGGGACAAAATCTATGTGGAGAGACAGATGAACAAGATAGAATGTTTCCATTTGGGTAAAGTGGGTGAGTAGCGTATGAGAATACTTTGTACTATTCTTATACAGCTTTTCTGTTGTTTAAAATTATGTTGATTTTTTAAAAAATTTTTTAATGAAGTCGCCAAAATTAAGTAGAAAGATAAAATACTTTCTCATTTCAGAGTTGAGCATATTACACTGCTTGACCAATTAATTTGGCTTTGTTTTCTGGCTGAAAAGTCAAAATAGGAAAACACATTGTTTATATTGTTGTTGTTTTTCTGACCTTGGGCAGCACATAAATTAATCTTCACAGATATTAATTTTAATTTTTAAGTTAAAAATTTTCACTAGACATTATATTGAGCAGAGTTAGCCTGACAGGCTTTATTTTTATTTTTTAAAATATATTTTTGCTGAAACCGGTTTGGCTCAGTGGATAGAGCATCGGCCTGCGGACTGAGGGGTCCCAGGTTCGATTCCGGTCAGGGGCATGTGCCTTGGTTGCGGGCACATCCCCAGTGGGGAGTGTGCAGGAGGCAGCTGATCGATGTTTCTCTCTCATCGATGTTTCTAACTCTCTATCTCTCTCCTTTCCTCTCTTTAAAAACTCAATAAAATATATTTAAAAATAAAAAAATAAAATAAATAAAATAAAATATATTTTTATTGATTTCAGAGAGGAAGGAAGAGGGAGAGAGAGATAGAAACACCAATGGTGAGAATCACTGATTGGCTGCCTCCTGCACGACCCCTGCTGGGGATTGAGCTCGGAACCCCCGGCACTTGCACTGATCTGGAATCGAACCCAGGACCCTTCAGTTCATAGGCCGAAGCTCAATCCATTGAGTCAAACTGGCTAGGGCCTGCCAGTCTTTAAATCAAGGGTCCTCAAACTTTTTAAACAGGGGGCCAGTTCACTGTCCCTCAGACGGTTGGAGGGCCGGACTACAGTTTAAAAAAAAACTATGAACAAATTCCTATGCACACTGCACATATCTTATTTTGAAGTAAAAAAACAAAACGGGAACAAATACAATATTTGTATTTGCATGTGGCCCGCGGGCCATAGTTTGAGGTCCCCTGCTTAAATAAATGTATCGTGTGTTATAATGAAAATGATCTTAGGAAAAGTGGCCCAGGTAACTAACTCACCTTTCCAGAAGCCCACAGTTGTTTTAGTGAAGTGATCAAATGTCAGAGGTTTGAAATAAACCCTGGACAGCTGGGTTAAATGTCGGATGAAACTGCAGCTAGCCATTTCACACCACCCCTTAAGTGAGGGCGTAAACTCTATTTCACGGGCGGGATGACGAAATTAACATTTGAAATAGGTTCTAATCATTTTAATCAACAAATAGCCTCAGACTTTTATAAGGTTCATCAGAACCCTTACTTCAAGCCAGCAATACTTCCCTGTTTCCCCGTGGCTCTATAAATACCACTGCTTCATTTTTTCATTTGTTCATTTCAGTGAGCTAATAATTAAGGCATCCTGTTGTCTTCCATTTCCCTGAAACCAACTGCTCTAGATGCAGCAGATCAGTTTGATTTCTGAGTCTACTCAACTACTTTTATTTTTTTTAGTCTGCTAATCTCCTCCGATTTTGAATGTAGAATCCAATCCAGGAAGTACTGGACAGTCTCCAACAAAGACCTCAACAGCTAAATGTGGAATCTAACTCAATCCTGAATTTTACTGTTACCCAGATTTGTTTGTTTGTTTATGTATTATTATTATATTTTTAATACTTACCCCAGGATATTTTTCCATTAGTTTTTATAGAGAATGGTCAGGGAGGGGTGTGTGTGGGGGAGAGAGAGAGAGAGAGAGAGAGAGAGAGAGAGAGAGAGAGAGAGAGAAAGATCGATTGGTTGCCTCCCAGAAACAGACCAAGGCCGAAAATGGAGCTTGCAACCAAGGTAGGTGCCCTTGACCAGAGCAGAACCCGAGACCCTACATTCCAAGGGCCCATGCATGCTCTATCCACTGAGCGAGGGCTGATGGTCTATCCAATGGGACAAACTAGCCAGGGCTGTTAGCTAGATTTCTTGATCTTCAAATCAAATGATTTTTTTAAATATATATTTTTATTGATTTTTAGAGAGGAAGTGAGAGTTGAGAGAGATAGAAACATCAATGATGAGAGAGAACCATTGACCGGCTGCCTCCTGCATGTCCTCAACTGGGGATCGAGCCCACAACCCGGGCATTTGCCCTTGACCAGAATCAAACCCGGGACCTTTCAGTTTGCAGGACGACACTTTATCCACTGAGCCAAACCAGTTAGGGCTAAACTGACATTTATTGAGTTTTAGGCACAAGATATTACATGAAGACACTATGCAGAATACGAAGTTGAATGCTGTTCTAAACTGAAAAGGTTTATAATCTAGTTAAAAGTATAAATGAAAACAGCCCACTGGTTTGGCTCAGTGATTGAGTGTAGACCTATGAACCAGGAGATCTGGGTTGGATCCCGGTGAGGGCACATGCCCAGGCTGCCGGCTCGATCCCCAGTAGGGGATGTGCAGGAGGTGGCTGATCAATGATTCTCATAATTGATGCTTCTATCTCTCTCTCTTCCTTTCACTTTGAAAAATCAATAAAAATATTTTTGTAGCCGAAACCGGTTTGGCTCAGTGGACAGAGCGTCAGCCTGCGGACTGAGGGGTCCCAGGTTCGATTCCGGTCAGGGGCATGTGCCTTGGTTGCGGGCACATCCCCAGTGGGGAGTGTGCAGGAGGCAGCTGATCGATGTTTCTCTCTCATCGATGTTTCTAACTCTCTATCTCTCTCCCTTCCTCTCTGTAAAAAAATCAATAAAATATATTTTAAAAATATATATTTTTGTAAAAATAAAATTATAATGAAAACAACTTAAAATGTAAACACATTAATTTTCTATAAAGAATCCTATTTCATATTAATAATCATAATAAAAACAATAATGATAGCTATTGTTAATTTAACATTTACTATATGTGGTGTAAATTCAGTAAATGAAAAATTATGAAATCTACCAAACAACCCTGTGAATTATTGTTCCTCTTCTACAGATAAATAAAAATAGATAGATTTATGTATAAAAAGTTCAGTCAGCCCTAACCAGTTTGGCTCAGTGGATAGAGCATCAGCCTGGCGACTGAAGGGTCCTGGGTTTGATTCTGGTCAAGGGCACATGCCAGCGTTGCCAGCTCGATCCCCAGTAGGGGGTATGCAGCATTTAATGATTCTCTCTCATCATTGATGTTTCTATATCTCTCTCCCTCTCCCTTCCACTCTGAAATCTATGAAAATCTATTAAAAATAAAAAAGAGTTCAATTAAATATCTCTAAGTCAGTTAGTAAATAATGCCAGAACTGTGGACATTAAAGGCCATGCACCTTCCTTTGGGTACTACTGATACCACAAGGAGACACATAGTTAAAACTGTAAAATGAAATGTAATCAGAAGCACTGTGGTATCAAAGTGTAAATGCTCAGAAATGTTCAGATATGGTTTTCCAGGGGAAAGTTATATCTAAAATGACTTTAAAATTATTTCAAGAATTGGAATACTCGGTTATTAGATGAATTATGTTCCTTTTCTAAAGTAGAATGAGTATACAAGATATGAAATTAAAATATTTTACAGCCCTAGATGGTTTGACTCAGTGGGTATAGTGTCGGCCTGTGGACTGAAGGGTCCCAGGTTCGATTCCAGTCAAGGGCACATGCCCGGGTTGCGGGCTAAATCCCCAGTGGGGTCTGTGCAGGAGACAGCTGATCATGATTCTCTCTCATCATTGATATTTCCATCTCTCTCTCACCCTCTCCTTTCCTTTCTGAAATCAATTTAAAAAAATGGTGTTTTCATAGATTGATTTTTATTTTATTTTATTTTTTAGAGAGAGGAAGGGGAAGAGAGAAAACATCAGTTTGTTTTCCACTTATTTATGCATTCATTGGTTGATTCTTACTTAAATGTGACATTACCAGGGGATCAAACCCACAACCTTGGTGTATCAAGACAATGCTCTTAACCAACTTAGCTACCTTGCTAAGGACAAAACATTTCTAAGACAGTTAAAAACACAAAAAACAACCAGCTTCAGATACTTAATTTGTTAATAATTTAGTAAGAATGTTATGTAATTTTATCTGGAAGACATCATGTTTAAGGTATAAAACTTCACTGTAACTTGTATCCTGTTTCAAATGTGTTCATCCCAGTCTACCTTTATGCTTTAAACTGAGTTCTAGAACTCAAACTAACCATTACTTTTTTATACTGATGATGTTCTAGTCTTTATGAATATACTGCTAAGAAAATACACATTTTCTGAAAGACACACTCAATATTTTTTGAAACATATATTACACCTTTGAATACAATATCACTGATTGAGAAATTACTGTCCTAGCGCTTTACATGTATAAAATTCATTTAACTCCCTAACAATTCCATTATCTTATGTGTGTGTATACTATGTTTAACATTAAACACTCACACAACATAATACTTAAAATAATTTAGTTATTTAAAACTAAGTTCCTAAAATTAGTTTAACATCTGATTCCTTAGAATCATAAGAACCTATACTTTAATCAAGCTCATATGACATCACTAAATTTTAAATATCTATAATAATAAAAGTGCAATATGCTAATTAGACTGGACGTCCTGCCGAATGAAGCCAGGGCTGCGAGGGAAGCCTGGGTCCCGGGTGCCAGAGGGGAGCCGGTGCCAGCAGCCGGGGATCCGGGGAATTGGGCCTCAGTTCTACAGTTGATAGAACTGTAGCATCTGTTCCCTTAAAATTTGTCACATACAAAAGAAAGACCTATTTTTAGTTCACAAAGGACTAAAGGAGATAGTATTTAAAGCTATAAAGCATCAGGGGGACAGACAGGTGGGAGGAAGCAGGGGTGAATGGGGGAAAGAGGGGACATCTATAATACTTTCAACAATAATGATAAACTTAAAAAAATAAAAACAGCCCTAACCGGTTTGGCTCAGTGGATAGAGCGTCGGCCTGAGGACTGAAAGGTCCCAGGTTCGATTCCGGTCAAGGGCATGCACCTTGGTTGCAGGCACATCCCTAGTGGGAGGTGTGCAGGAGGCAGCTAATCGGTGTTTCTCTCTCATCGATGTTTCTAACTCTATAACCCTCTCCCTTCCTCTCTGTAAAAAAATCTGTAAAATATTTTTAAAAAATAAGAACAAAAAGTGCAAACAAACCCCACATAAAGCATCAGAACGGGTTTAAAGAAGATACTGTAATCTTAATTCTCTTGCATAGGTAGGCAAATCTTGCCATCAAATCTTTAAAAACATTATTTCTATGACATACCTTGGAAATTAAAAAGCATTATTAAATGGATTATAAATCTGAAAATGAATGAAGATACTAGTAAGGTTTTGTCAGAATATGAAGAGTTATACAGTAAGGAAGGTAGACCACAGGAAAAAAAGTACGAATCCAGCACAATGAGCACAAACACAGTGTCAGAGGAGCGTAAGTACTCAAGATGCAAGACATATGTTCTTTTCTGTGCTAGAAAGAATCCAACAGACTTTCTTTGTGGCCTAAATGAAATTTTCCTCAGGCCCATTCACCCCACTTGGCTTTCATTCACTCTGATTCTCTCTGGTTGGGAACATTCCTAGAAATTACAGGACGGAGTCTTGAGTCACTGGAAATGTACATGCTCCAATGATAAATGAATGATTTGACTGTGTGAGCTGGATTAGTGACAACTCAGGCCTGAAACCAGTCTGATCATCTCTGGGCAAAACGCTATCCTACGATTTCCCCATATGCAAACCAGAAGCCCCATGTGTGCCTTTGACTGTGTGAATAAACACTGATGGATGAACACACGGCTTTGACAGTTTTTGCCAGCTTATGACATAATGAGGAAAATGAGGACCATGTGTTGAAACATATGTCTAAATTATTAAATGTATGTGAATATCCTGTATTGAGATTATTTTCTTCCAATGTATATACACTAAGCTGGTATCCTCTTGTAGATACTCTCACCACCCACTCTCAATCTCCCCCGCCCTCCTGGTCTGTTATATTCACAAGTGTGAGATTCACTGCCTCGTTCCCTGGAGGACTCTATCAAAATGGTCCGTTTTATTCCCTAAATAATAATGGCCTATTACTTAAACTTGCAACATGTTGCTCTAAGTCATGGAATGTTACATTGTAACCAGAGTTAAGAAAAGTTTATCATTTCACCAATGATTTGTTTTACTAACTGAAACAAAATTTTAGATAATTGTGCAGAGAAAAATCTTTAGTTACTGTTATCTTCCATTATATTACAGTTCAATGGGTTTTTTAAATAAATAAGGTAACTCCATTATAGTTAATTGGGTAATTTTAAAGCAGCACTAGTATGTGCTGCTTTAGAAATGAAGGAAATAGTTCTCAAAGATATCAAGTAACTGTCCCTAGATGGTGCTTTCCCTATCTCAGCAGTTTTTTTTGCTTCCAAACCACAATTTGCAATTTATCCATTTGTCTTTAATTTTGTTATTGGCCCGCATTTCCTCAGCACACTATTTAGTCTCCTTGAAGGCAGAAACTTTTTTCGCCCCAGCATTTAGTATGTACTAAAATATATTTAAGAATGTTAATAATAATGGTGTTCAGAAAAGAAGACTTATTAAGCATTTATTATGTGCAATGATAGTAATACTAAATATTTTGAATGTCACCATGTCATGCAAATCAGGATGATGTATGAAAGTGATAGATATATGATTTGATTTTCCTTTTAAAACGTATTTCAAGATATGTAAGCATGGCCCTGACCGCTGTGTCCCAGTAGTTACAAGTACCAGGCCATGTACCAAAGGATCTCGGGTTTGATTCCTGGTCAAGGGTAAATACCTGGGTTGCAGGTTCGATCCCCAGCCCAGGTTGGCACATGTGGGAGGCAAACAATTGATGTGTCTTTCTCACATTGATGTTTCTCTCTCTCCCTCCATCGCTCCCACTCTTTCTAAAATTAATGGAAAAATATCTTCGAGTGAAGATTAACAAATCCTAAATAATAAAAAAGTAATATGCAAATTGATCCTAACAGCAGAACCACAGGGAATGACCGGTTGCTATGATGCACACTGACCACCAGGGGGGAGATGCTCAACGCAGGAGCTGCCCCCTGGTGGTCAGTGTGCTGACAGGGGGAGCTCTGCTCAGCCAAAAGCCAGGCTGAGAGCTGCGAGCGCAGCGGGAGCCTCTCCCACCTCCTTGGCAGCGCTAAGGATGTCTGACTGTGGCTCCCCACGGGGTGTGGGCCTAAGCTATCAGTCAGACAGAGGGATGTCTGACTGCCAGCTTAGGCCCGATCCCCTGGGGAGTGGGGCTAAACCAACAGGTGGACATCCCCTGAGGGGTCCTGGACTACGAGAGGGCACAGGCTGGGCTGAGGGGACCCCCCCCAAGTGCACGTATTTTCATGCACCAGGCCTCTAGTATATATATAAAATATGCCAGTGTTTGTCCTCTCTAAGTGAAATATACATCTTATATGTTCCCCATTCCGCATCACTCCACCATCACCTGTTCCCTTTTATCGCCACCATCAAGGAAGGAAGGAAACTGAAGAGCAGGGCTGCTAGTGCAGAAGCTGGCAGGAAGATCCCCTAGTTTTCATTTTTTCTTTTCTAAATCATCTGTAGACTGTGTCCTGGTTTAATACTCACTGATAATTCTTCACATGTGTTCACTCAGTCTTCCAAATACTACTTTGAAGGTATTTTATAATCAAATAGCTAGAAAACGTCCCTTCCCAGCTTCAAAAGAGTATCTAATTACAGAATGTACAAATGGGGTCCTCTCACAGGGATGCTCACATTTACAGTATTTAGAAATGATTTTACATTTAGAGTTTAATTGCAAAAATCATAGAGTTCTACATATTTCACCCAGCCTTGCCTAATGTTATCTTCTTTTGTAAAAGAAAATTTTTTTAAAAATATATTTTTATTGATTTCAGAGAGGAAGGAAGAGGAAGAGAGAGACAGAACTATCCATGATGAGAGAGAATCATGGTGGATTGGCTGCCTCCTGCAAGTCCCTCACTGGGGATCGAGCCCACAACCCCGGCATGTGCCCTTGACTGGAATCGAACCTGGGACCTTCCAGTTCGCAGGCCAACGCTCTATCCTCTAAAGCAAACTGGCTAGGGCTTAAAATTTTTTTGAAGTTTATTTTATTGTTGACAGTGTCACAGATGTCTCCCATTTTCCTCTCTAACATAAGCATGGTTCTAGTACTATTTCTGGCCCCACCATACTGCCCTCTGGTCATTAGTGATGCTGAACACGCTGTTTGCAACACCAGGCCCACACTCCAGCCTTACATGCCAGGGAAGGCTGACCAAGATGTATTTCATCAGTGGGCTCCCTTTCCTTTCCCTTTTCTCTTCTGAGTGGGAGCAACCAAAGAAAGGAAACTGGAGGGCAGGGGATTTATCCATACCCTCCACGCTATAGCTCTTTCTCTGCAGGAAGATCCCTTTACCCAAGTCCACAACAAAATCTCTGCTCACTGTATTCAGCTGCAACTCTTCTACCTGCTCCCAACCCCTCGCCCCTTCAGGCCCAGGAGTGGCAATAGCTCTCTGATGTCTTTAGAACCGTCATTGTTCCATAAGCCTGCCCACACCTTTCAAACAATCCCTTTATGAAATTACCCTCAACACCCCCAATTGAGCATGCAACCTGACTTTCTCCAGGAGCAAAGACTGACAACCTAACCAAAGTGATGTTACCTCAAAACTGACTTTCTCTAAGAAGGAAATATATCCTTCTACCTGCAACACACAAAGCAAAGGTTATTTTACATAAATGCTTTGACCAAGTGAAGTTCCAAATGATGCCACTCACAAGTCAAATTTCAAGAATCAAGGCCTGAAATTATTTCACACCTTTATCTTATTCAAGAGTCATGGGAAAAATTATAGCACAGCCCACAAGCTGCCGTTTATATATGAAAACAACGCCGTGATCATCAACAGGGCTTGAGCAGGAACCGGGTCCTACAGCATGTGGAGGGGCAGAAGTTTGTGCTGACCTGCCACCCCTCAATCACTTGACTTGATTCCCAGAAATGGTCGTTTCAGCTAGAGGAAAAGGGTCTCTCTAGTCAGGAATTTGAGATACCTATCAGTAATTTATAATTTTGAGTTGCAGTAGAACAAATATAGGTCATGAATACAGGTTGTTCAAAGAGGAGAGGTGTGAGACACCCCAAGAAATTCCAGCCCCACAACTAGTCTGTGTTTATGAGTTAGCAGGTTCAGAGTTGGATAGGACAAGCTTCAATTCTATACCCAGTTTCCTTAATCAGACTCTTTATTATCCAACGACTTCCTCATACATGATGAGGATGAAAGTTGGTCAAGGTACCTACAGCATCTACCCTAACAAAGAACAAAGGACCCAGGATATTTGAACATCTAAGAGGCCAGAGTCAAAGGAAGCAGACTTGTTCTCTGGCACAATGCCAAAGGCAAAGGGAATTCCGAAAGGAGACCAGCTGTAACCTGTAGGTCCTATCATTGATCTCCTGGTTATTAAGTCTGTATCCATAAAAACTTAAATTGAAGGTTGTACTCCCTTCCCGCCCTCCCCTCCCCCCGCTCCCCCAAATGTGGAATTTGTTTTGCTAACATCTCCCTTCAGGATTTCATAATATTCTACATTTGCTCTCACTGTATTTTACACAACCAAGCTAAAATATCAAAGTATTTTAGCATTTCCTCTAAGAAGCAGAGAAAGTTTTCTTAAAATATCAAAAAATATGTGTCAGGAGAATAGTAGATAAAATATTTTAAAATGCCAACATCAGAAAAAATTTTTTTTCCCTTTTAGAGCATTTCCCTACTCTTGTACAATAATGGATAACTACAGAGGAAAGTGAGCGAGAATTCAGTTCGGTTGTGGCACATGAAATTCAACCACCCAAAGGCACTTATTTTTCAAAAAGTCAGAGTCCACTGCCATTATTCAAAAAAAGCAACACACAGTATATTTATTTCTGAAATTTATTTCAGGCGACAGGACACCCACACACTGACAAAACAAACACAGAATTAAATAGTACTACCATACCCCAAGTCTACTTCCTAGCAAACGTGGGTAACTTAAGCTACCAAGCTTCATCTATATTAGTTTGTCCATATAGTTTCTCCCTTTAATCTCTGGCCTCACCCTTGCCTCCCACCAATTTCAAAGCCATTTATTAACAGTAGGGCTAAAACTATTTCTCCCTTGAAGATTTTAAGACAAAACACCTAAGTAGGGCTTTTCATTATGTACTTATATAGTTGGGGTGGGTGGGTCAATATGCAGGGGTAAAAAAATTTAAAAAAAAAACGCACAGAAGAGGGTTTAATTTGAAAATAATCAGTATTCTATTTGTCCAGGCCAATAGAGAATTTGTGCCAAGCAATTTCATTCATTCATCATGCCTAGGACACAGGTGACTGTATGGTAAATATTAAATAAATACTTGTTGGTTGATGAAAAATGTACGTGGCAAAGCTGTGTACACACAGGAAACAGAAACTTGAGGTGATCAGACAAAATTAGAAAGCAATGCAAGATGTGGTTCTCCGTGCCAATAACATTTTCAAGATGTACACTGGGAAACGAGTGAAATGAAAATCTGCCATACTCATAGTTCAACATGCTGTTCCTCTTTGAATGCTAAAACTTCATTTGTAAAAGAAAAGCTATGATCAGGTTAAAATGCTTTACATTATAGGTGCACAATATAATTTTAAAGACCAGCAGCTTTATTGCTTAATGTCTTCTTGAATGAAAAAGGTTGCTTACATTCATAATAGCAATATACTGCTTGAAGTGGAACCTTTAACACTTCTTTGCTAGACTAAAGCTAGCCTCCAACTTTCAGCAATGCCCTATGTTTTTAAATTAACCCTTTTAAGTGCTGTACAAAGCTCATAACAGGAATTGCTAGCTTATACCGAATTAATTTACTACTAGATACTCATTAGGTAAACTACTGAAAATAAAGAAAACATGCATATTCCTACAGCTCTATAAATGTCAAAATTAAAGATAATATAATGATAATTTAGGATTAAGCAAGTATAATTTGGCTGTAAGATCTCAAAGGCTTATACATTTTCAGTTGAACTAAAATCTCTAAGAATCTTTTCCTTTGGAAAGAAAAATCACACACTTTAAAATAGTATCTAATGGAAAGTCTAATAAAACCATAATGGATCATAGCTGTCAACTTCAAAGAGTGTCTTTCTTCTTAAGAGCTTAAGTTGACACTCTGGTGAAACACCACAAATGCAGATGCTACCAAGGCAGCTACAAAGAGAAAAATTTTATTCACAACACTTTGCATATCAACTTTTCCTTCTGCAGATCTGTGTGGAGTTGAAAATAAAGGATGCTAATATGCACATTATGCAGCACATCAAAAAAAAGAGAAAACACTTTACTGGAGTGAAAATTCATTTACTGAAAATCTGGGGAAATTCACATCCCCTGTACTGCAAATTTACCCCTAAGTGACAGAAAAATACTATATGAAATGGAAAAATAAACTGATATGATTTAATCAATAGCTGATTACCTTTAAAACTTTGGGCTTCTTTTCCCTCTTGGGCCTCTTGTTTTCCTTTATAACCTAAAAAAAAAAAAAAAAAAAATCAAATTGCAAAATGAGCCTCTATTTAAGGGGAAAAAAATTAACTCCCACCCCCCAAAATTATTTTGGTCATTTCTCTATAAAACTACTTATACCCTTTCAAAGCATCAACATGTTTGCTAAAGCAGAAGCTCAGGAGCTTATGTAAAATGTATACTTAAAAAGTCACTGGAAAAAAAAAAAAAAAAGCCTTGCAGAAAGATGAAGTAGGGAAATACCCTTTCTTCCCCTTAAAGTCTGTCTTAATTAGCCTCTGCATTCTTCACAGCGAAGCCCACGAGGTAGCCATCTTGCTTGCTTCTGCAGAGGAAGCCTCTACAGTGAGCAGTTCTGCAAACTGCTTTTTGGTATTATTATCATGGTGTTTCAAGGCAGCCCTGGCCTGCCAGCACTGTAGACGTGCTGGGCATGCCTTTTGCAAAAACAGCCCCACAAAGAGTGCAGCCAATGGCAATGCAGAGCTTAGCAACTCCAAAGTGATCCTCTCTGCCTAGCCTTCCCAGACAAAGGACCTCCTGTGCGGGTCTGCTCTCACCACAGGACACAGGCAGCCACAAGCTGCGACATGGAGTTCGCTGCGGAGGATCTGGTCGCAGGGAATTCACGGGAGGCTTCGGCAAAAACAATGCACACCGATCCCCCAGGTCTCCGCCATCGGATCGATGGCGGGCCGAGTCTCCCTGATGAGTAACCCCTGGGTGGCTCTGAGGGCAGGTCTGCGGTGGGGAGGGGGCGGAGGGGGGAAGCGGCGGGCCCTGCCTCCAACATACAGGAGATATAGCTGAGCTGAGGGGGGGGGGGGGGGGGGGGCAGCTGGGCTTGCTGAAACTCTGGAAGGTATTGTGCATTTTTACTTTATAAGGCAAGGCTAAATATTGGCGATATTTAAGGCAGGAGGTTATGTGAGGACAGTGTAGGCTCAGCTGTTGGGCTGCGTGTCTCATTCCTCCGGAACCACACCTCTTTGCAGCAGGCGCTTTGCCCAGAAACACAGCAATTTGATTTCTGTCAATAAATGTCCAATGACAAAGACGGATTAAAAAAAAAATAATAAAGCCACTTAAAAGGAAAAGGACAGGATGAGGGGGGGGGCGGGGGGCGGGGGCGGACTTTTCAAAATACACTTGCCACTCTGTGTGGCTGGAGAGAAAAGATTTATCTCTTGCTCTGGACATTTCTGGTGACCTTCATTTCCCCAAAGAAATCTCTCCCCCCCCCCCCAAAAAAAGAAAGAAATCTCTCCCTCAACTGTCACTAAGCATCCCCCCCTCCCCCACCTACCCCCCTCCCCAGCCCTTCTGCAGGCCAGGCAGATGGACAGGGAGCTCCCCACTTCCCAGGGATTGAGACCTGAGCCAGAGGTGGAACAAGGAGCCACCAACATACACACCTGAGCTGCCCCCATGCCCAGTGGGTGGTAGGTACAGGGAGAGCTGGAACCATAGTTGGAACTTGCCAGATCCTGTCAATGGCAGAGCCAGAGAAGTTTAGCTCTGGCCATGCAATAGTGGCAATCGAGCAAGAACCAGTACAGCTGCTGTGAGCGGGCAAGTCTCAAGGTCACGGCCAACATTCAGTGCAGAGGCAGGTTAGAGCCCCATCACAGCCACCCAGCCTCAGGTCCACCCTCACGGGTCCCAACTCTCAGCAGCACATTTGGGGCATTGGCTGGAGGGCCTCCCTGGCTGCTCAGCCAAAGGTGGGTTTTCCACTTGCAGTTGGATTCGGAACAGATTCCCACAACCAGAAATGGGGAGGGCAAGAAGGCTTATGTTTCATCACCCTTCATTCCCAGCCTTTCGGTTTGCCACAAAAGCACGCTTTCTATGTTGGAATGGGAACTCCAACATGCATTGTCTTTCCATTTTAAACCACCTCTCCTTCACCCATCACCCTCAAAATATTTAACCAATGTAAGAAGCAAGCCTACTGGGAGCAAAACCAGCAGATCCTGACCTAATCACACCCACCAAAGCCACCTCAACCGCACGAAGGAACTCTGTGGGGAATGAAGCAACGATGAAATAGGTAGAAAAACAGGATCAAACACAAGATTTAAGAATTGGTGCAAGATGTTTTCTTAAGCCCTAGCCAGCTTAGCTCAGTGGATAGAGCGTCTGCCTGGTGCGTATGGAAGTGTCACGGGTTCGATTCCGGGCAAGGGCACATGCCTGGATTGCGGGCTAGGTTCCCAATGGGGGTGTGCAGGAGGCAGGCAATCAATGAGTCTCTCTCACCATTGATGTTTCTATCTCTCTCCCTCTCCCTTCCTCTCTGAAATCAATTAAAATGTATATATTTTTAAAAAGATGTTTTCTTAAGAAACAGTTGAAGCCCTAGCTGGTTTGGCTATTTAATGTTTTGGGTTTTGCTTTGTTGTTTTTTTAATACTCACCGGAGGATATGTTTTTATTGATTTTGGAGAGACAGAGAGATAGAAACATCGAAAGGTTGCTCTTGTTCTAATTGGCAGCCCAGGGGAGTCGAACCCACAAACTTGGTGCACGGGAAAATGCTCTAGCCAGGGCAGCATGGTATTTTTAAGGTTGATCCAGGTTGTAAGATATATCAGACTTTCATTCCTTTTTAAGGCTGAATAATATTTCATTGTGTATATAAATTTTATTTATCACTTCTTCTGTTGATGTACATTTGGGTTGTCTCTACCTTTTGGCTATTGTAAATACCACTATGAAATGGGTGTACAAGTATCTATTTGAGGCCTAATTTCCCTGCTTTTGAGCAGATACCTGAAATGGAATTGTTGGGTCATAATTCTGTTTAACTTTTCCCAGAACTGACAAACCATTTTCTTTTTCTTTTTTAAAAATATTTTTTAATTGAGTTCAGAGAGGAAGGGAGAGGGAGCAAGAGATAGAAACATCATCAATGAGAGAATCATTGATCAGCTGCCTTCTGCACAACCCCTACTGGGGATCGGCCCCGCAACCCTAGTCTGCAGGCCGAAGCTCTATCCACGGAGCCAAACCGGCTAGGGCACAAACCATTTCCTATAGCAACTATACCATTACATTCCCACCAATAATGCATACAAGGACAAGCCCTGCATGTTTCTTTTTTGTAATCCTCACCTGAGAATTATTTTCCATTGATCATTTTATTTAGAGAGAGTGGAAGGGAGGGAAAGAGAGAAACATGGATGTGAGAGAGATCTGATTTCTGTCAAAATATTTAACATTGGTTGCCTTTCCCACGCCCCCCGACCCAGGGCCAGGGACTGAGCCCACAATCAAGGTACGAGCCCTTGACCAGAATCAAACCCGGGACTCTTCAGTCAAACTGAGTCAAACTGGCTAGAGCAGCCCTGCATTTCTCATTTCTTTTTCCCTTTACTTTTTTTTTTTTTTTAGCTCTGCAATATTTAAATAAAATTTTTTAAAGCATCAACATTTTACCAGGTTGATTACTCAATACTTACTAGAGTGGCTATGATATATTAAGATATAGTTACATATTTGAAATCAATCTCTTACCTATGTAATCAATATGTTTGCTTGCCTCAATAAAATAAAATAAAACCAAACCAGGCTCCTAGTGTTAGGTGTACTGAATATCCACACTGGTGAGAAGTTCATTTTTTAAAGCCCATGGACAGTCCTGAGATACTCATGAAGCCATACAACACTGTCCTTAGTGGCCTGAGCAAACATCGACGGTCTGTGTGCAGTGCTCCATAAAGTGAATTACTGAATTATGACAAAATCCATCCCAGCGAAATGCGAGGGTTAATGAAAGTGACCAGAGCTCACACTAACTCCAAGATTCCAACTGATACTACACCATGAAGATCTGCACGTGTTTGAATACAGAATAGATGGGTAACCTCACTTGGTGGTGACCATCTGTTCTAAATCCTATAGTTAAAGAGTTGACAGGCTCAGCTAAGGGCTTACGTAACAGGGAACTCTGAGGGAGAGAATTCTAGCAGATTGGACGTTAAGAGAGCCATTCTCCTATTATTATTATTTAGGGCAAAGTTCATACAACTAGATCCTGTTGCAAGTACAACAACTTAGAAACTAAGAAACCTTGTGTTATAGTCTTACTTATTCAGAACTTAATTCTTTCACTTAGATCTGTTTCCCCCACAATGGGTTATGATTATTAAATTGCATGAGTTGATATTCGATTTTAGAATAACACAGGTGTATTAGATTCTTCAAAATAATACAAAATGAGATCTCTTTTCTCTTAAAAATCAATGATTTATAATAGAACTAAAATTTTTAAAAATCAGAAAAGGCAGCCTAACCACTACTTTATTTTATAGATAAATGAAGGCCCAAAGAGGTAATTACTTCTCTCGGCTACACCACAAGTTAGAGCTTGACTTGAGCCTAGTTCTAACCATCTAGGCTGCTCTCTATACAACTGCCCTTCATTTTCAATAGCCAGCAATGGACATTTGTAAATATCCCAAAATAAACTTAACAGAACTGTCTTTAGAGGGAGCTTTAAGTAGATGATTAACCACTATACCATACAATATTGAATGTAAACTATAATTGAATTTTTTTAAAAAAAACGACAACACCCCCCCTCCCCCCAAGAAATGTCTTCAAACCACATGGTTTATTTTTAGGATAGAGAAATAACTCATATTTTCAAAAGATTGGTATTTTAAATCAACGTAACAGTAGGTGTGCTTTTGTAAAAAAAAAAAAAATGTTTTGTTCCCTCTGAGGTAAATTTTTTTTAATAATTTTTAAAAATATATATATATATATATATATATATATATATATATATATTTAAAAAATATATTTTATTGATTTTTTACAGAGAGGAAGGGTGAGGGATAGGAAGTTAGAAACATTGCCGAAACCGGTTTGGCTCAGTGGATAGAGCGTTGGCCTGCAGACTGAGGGGTCCCAGGTTCGATTCCGGTCAAGGGCATGTACCTGGGTTGCGGGCACATCCCCAGTGGGAGATGTGCAGGAGGCGGCTGATTGATGTTTCTCTTCCATCGATGTTTCTAACTCTCTATCTCTCTCCCTTCCTCTCTGTAAAAAATCAATAAAATATATTTAAAAAAAAAAAAAAAAGAAAGTTAGAAACATCAATGAGAGAGAAACATCAATCAGCTGCCTCCTGCACACCCTCTACTGGGGATGTGCTTGCATCCAAGGTACATGCCCTTGACTGGAATCGAACCTGGGACCCTTGAGTCCGCAGGCTGACGCTCTATCCACTGAGCCAAACCAGTCAGGACGTCTCTGAGGTAAATTTATGAATAATTTCAAAATTATATTTCTCTTCCTAAGCATAAGCAATTCTGTACCCACAAGAAACTAGACATACAGACACTGCCTAGGAGGAGAGTTCTAAAGTCATCGCAAGTTAATTCACTCTTCCTCAAAATTGACACCTCTGCAGCACAAAATCCTTCCAATATTAACCACTCTCCTCTCCCATTAAATCCTTATATATTTCTCTTCTGGTGTAGTGTGTGTGTGTGTGTGTGTGTGTGTGTGTGTGTGTGTGTGTTTTGGGAGTGAGGGAAGTTATAGGTTTTACAGTGATAAAATCATAAAAATATTCCAAGTACCATATTGTAAACTTCCGGTCAATAAGAATAAGGAAAAGATGGCTTACTTTTCACAATGCGAACGGAGATCTTAAAGTGAATTTGGTTTGTTTCTTGTGAGACATAGGAACCTGGATGACTAACACTAGAGAAATCCCTCACAGATTGGATCAAGTAATACTAGTCTGGGTAAGGGCTGTTGACCCCTTTCACAGTCTTCCCTCCCTCTCCCCAATTTCCTTCCCTGAGGCTTATCGTCAGCAGCTCTTTTTCCCTCTAAAGGGCCAGGTCTACCTACTATGCACCCTACTCCCTAGCAGTCTGGCATCCTGCTGGCGAAAGTAACTGCTCTTCAGTAACAAGAATTAAGGAACAATTGAATGATGATCTTCAATTGTTGCCAAGTGAGAATCATTGACAATGAGGTGAACCATAGATAATGCCTGAGACTAATGGGACCGATAAACCGCCTCTCCAATTTCAAACAATTCTTAGGACTAACTTGAAATTGACAGGCCTACTCCCGCCAATCTAGATCCATTAATTTAGAAAGAGAATACAGCATCTATGGGTTTTTGTCAAAAATGATGAAATCACAGAGGCTACTGCTACTTAGAAATGTTTCCCCTTTTGTGAATGATGTATTAAAGTTTGCTTCTTACTATTGCTAGTCTGCCCCGTGTATTTTATAATTAATATTCTTTTTTTTAGTCCAGCCAGTGTCACTCAGTGGTTGAGCCTAGACCAGTGATGGCGAACCTTTTGAGCTCGGCGTGTCAGCATTTTGAAAAACCCTAACTTAACTCTGGTGCCGTGTCACATATAGAAATTTTTTGATATTTGCAACCATAGTAAAACAAAGACTTATATTTTTTTATATTTATTTTATATATTTAAATGCCATTTAACAAAGAAAAATCAACCAAAAAAATGAGTTTGCGTGTCACCTCTGACACGCGTGTCATAGGTTCACCATCACTGGCCTAGACCTATGAACCAGGAGGTCACTGGTTTGATTCCCGGTCAAGACACATGCCCAGATTGTGGGCTCGATCCCCAGTGGGGAGGTGTGTAGGAGGCAGCCTATCAGTGATTCTCTCTCATGATTGATATTATTTATCTCTCTCTCCCTCTCCCTTCCTCTCTGAAATCAATAAAAGCATACATGCATACACACACACACACACACACACATATTAAAGAAAGGAGAGAGGAAGAGAAACATTGACTTGTTTTCATTTTTTACTATTTTTATTTATTTCAGAGGGGAAAAGAGAGGGAGAGTTAGAAACATCAATGATGAGAGGGAATAATCGATTAGCTGCCTCCTGGGTATGTGCCCTTGATGGGAATCAAACCTGGGACCCTTCAGTCCGCAGGCTGATGCACTATCCACTGAGCAAAACCAGCTAGGGCAAAAAAAACATATATTAAAAAAATATTTTAAAAAGACAGAGAAGCCGAAACCGGTTTGGCTCAGTGGGTAGAGTGTCGGCCTGTGGACTGAAAGGCCCCAGGTTCGATTCCGGTCAAGGGCATGTACCTTGGTTGCGGGCACATCCCCAGTAGGAGATGTGCGGGAGGCAGCTGATCGATGCTTCTCTCTCATCGATGTTTCTGACTCTCTATCTCTCTCCCTTCCTCTCTGTAAAAAATCAATAAAATATATTTTTTAAAAAAAGACAGAGGAGGAGGCCTGGCCAGTGTAAGCTGTGCACCAAAGGGTCTTGGGATCAATTCCCGGTCAAGGACAGGTCAAAGGCACGTACCTGGGTTGCAGGTTTGATTCCCAGCCATGGTGGATCATGTGCTGGAGACAACCAATCGATGTGTCACTCTCACATTGATGTTTCTTGCCTTCTCCCCTCCCCTCTCTTCTCCACCCACTCCCTGCCCACTTTTGCTCCCTCCCTTCTATTCTCTCTTAAAGTATCCTTGGTTGGAGATTACCAAAAAACAAAAATAAAAAGAGGAAAGTTAAACATTATTGTTTTGTGTTCCTGTTTTTATTTTTTGTTTAACATCTAATAGTGCACAGGGAGGGTCCCTGGAAAAATGGAATCAGGTGAATAAAGAAGGTAATTTAATTTCTGTGTTGACTAGTAGATAAATCTCCCTGAAATTCTGCATTAACTTTCAAATAAGTTCTTGCTCCTGCAACTACAGAAGAAAATAACACACGCTTTTCTCTCTAAATCTCAACTATCAACTCCATCCAAAATTCCACGGCTGGGATGAACTCTGGGCTTCCCCGTCTGGTCCTCCCACTTCCTCCTGCCTTGATTCTTCCTACTTTTGCTCTTTAAAAGAAAACTCACCACAAAATGGTGTTGCATATGAAATACGATATGAAAATGAGCTGCATAGTGTAAATGTGTAGAATACAGCAGAAACACCAAAACCCTCTCATTATGCAAGGACAAGAAATAGCTGTGGCATCGGCGTCTGGCTGCAAACCACAACTGTAATTCTCTAGCACATGTGAACAGTGAAACCAATTCATTAATAGCACATCTTCTCCAGCAGGAAGAAATGCTTTTGCATTTTGATGGCCACTTCTGAGGACTTCAATTTCTTTCCTCTAAATAATATGAATCAAGTGGCAGGAGGGAAAAGGGTAACAGTAATATGCAAATCCCTTCACCGATACAACAATAACTACTATGTTTAAGAACTTGCTATGTGGCAGGCACTCTGCCTGACCCTGTGTGAACATCCCTTCTGCACACCACAGTCTATCACTCTGTGGCCAATAGACCTATTCTCACACTGATAAGCACATAGGAAATATCCAAATTCTAAGTAATAGTTTGTTATTTAACTATAGGAACAGTTGTCAATTTTATTCCTTCGAAGTCTAAAAAAATGTGGTGTGGTTCTTTTACTAGGTTTTGTACTGGGGAGTAGAAGCCGTGCCTTACATTTCTGTAAATTCTAATAAAAGCCAATAAAACCATCTCTCCAGAAAAATGCATATAAAAATATGTTGCATGTAATTTGCAGGAGATGATAAGCTATGAACCATCTTTTTAAAAAAATGCATATAAAAACAATGTGTTGCCCTAGCTGGCTTGGCTCAGTGGATAGAGCGTCAGCCTGAGGACTGAAGGGTCTCAGGTTCGATTCCGACCAAGGGCACATGTCTGGGTTGTGGGCTAGATCCCCAGTGCCGGGTGTGCAGGAGGCAGCCGATCAATGATTCTCTCCCATCATTGATGTTTCTATCTCTCTCTCCTTCTCCCTTCCTCTCTGAAATCAATAAAGAAATATATTAAAAACAAACAAACAAACAAACAAATAAATAAATAAATAAAAACAATGTGTTGCATATAAATTCTGTGGAGATAGGATCAGGGAGCACTGCAGCCCATCCAGATGAAAAAACTCTGATATAGTAATTCTATTTTTAGGATTGCTGAAGCATCATAGGAAAGATGAGTGCTGGACCCTGGGCAGTGTGGCTCAGTTGGCTGAGCATTGCCCCACGCACCAAAATGCAGCCAATTCAATTCTTGGTCAGGGCACATGCCCAGGTTTCGGGTCTGATTCCTGGTCAGGGTACGTGCGGGAGACAACTAATTGATGTTCCGCTCTCACATTGATGTGGGGTTTTTTTTTTTTTTTTTTAATATATTTTATTGATTTCTTACAGAGAGGAAGAGAGAGGGACAGAGAGTTAGAAACATCGATGAGAGAGATCGATCAGCTGCCTCCTGCACACCCCCCACTGGGGACGTGCCCGCAACCAAGGTACATGCCCTTGACCGGAATCGAACCTGGGACCCTTGAGTCCGCAGGCTGACACTCTATCCACTGAGCCAAACCGGTTCGGCAAACGATGACTATTTTTGATGTGGGGTTTTGTTTTTTTCTTTTTCTCTCTCTCCCACTCCCTTCCTCTCCCTCTCTCTTAAAACAAAACAAAACAAAACACACACACAATAAAAACATATTTTTTAAAAAATAACAATCTGTTCAATCTGAACATCACTGTAAAGGAAAAAAAAGAAAATAAAGACAAGTGTTGGGATCATTAAAAATAGGATCAAATTTGTCTTCGGAATTCTTGTCAAGTAACCAAAAATATGTGGAAAGTTTAGCAATACTAAAGCAGTGATATAATAATAGAAAATTTTAAATTGTTTTTTTCCATAGTAGCTAAAAATACAAGTACTTAATCTGAGGTGGCCAGTATCCAGTCATTAGTAAGAAAATATACTGCTATGCCAGCTCAATCCCCATCTTTGAGAAAGCATTAAGATATGTGTACCAAAAAGAATGTAATTAAACTCTAGTTTCTGATTTTGGGAGCAGGAAATGGACCTGGCTTTCTAAAAAAAATACCTGTACCACAAACATTAGGTTTCCAAAAGTGATAAAGATTTAGAAATCCTTAGGGAAATGCTAACTAAGTATTTTGCTTATGCTGATATGTTTAGTTTGAAATAAAAGACTAATTCCAGTGTTGAGGAAATGATCTAACTTGGGAACCCAGATTTTTATATATATACTAGAGGCCCGGTGCACAAAAATTTGTGCACTGGGGGGGAGGGGGGTCCCTCAGCCCTGCCTGTGCCCTCTCGCAGTCTGGGACCCCTCGGGAGATAACGCCCTGCTGGCTTAGGCCTGCTCCCGGGTGGCAGAGGGCAGGCCCAATCCCTAGGTGAAGCCCCTGGTAGGGCTCAGAGCAGGGCCGATTGGGGATTTGGGGCGCCACCCCCTGTCACGCACAGAGCAGGGCTAATCAGGGGGTTGGGGAGCTCCCCCCTGTCACTCACAGAGTAGGGCCAATAGGGGAGTTGGGGCACCGCCCTCTATCACCCACAGAGCAGGGCCAATCAGGGGGTTGGGGCGCCGCCACTGTCACACTCAGGGCAGGGCCAATGGGGAGGTTATGGCTCTATCCCGTCACACACAGAGCAGGGCCCGTGGGGGGTGGGGGGGTTGGGGCTCCGTACCCTGTCACACAGAGCAGGGCCGATCAGGGAGTTGGGGCGCCGCACCCTGTCACACACAGAGCCGCAGGGCGATCAGGGGGTTGGGGAGCTCCCCCCCCCACCCCGTCACGCACAGAGCAGGGCTGATCAGGGGGTTGGGGCGCCTTCCCCTGTCACGCACAGAGCAGGGCCCATCAGGGGGTTGAGGAGCTCCCCCCTGTCACTCACAGAGTAGGGCCGATAGGGGAGTTGGCACACTGCCCCCTGTCACACACAGAGCAGGGCAGATCAGGGGGTTGGGGTGCCACCCTCTATCACCCACAGAGCAGGGCTGATCAGAGGGTTGGGGCACTGCCATGGTCACACTCAGGGCAGGGCCGATGGGGAGGTTGTGGCCCTGTCCCCTGTCACACACAGAGCCGCAAGGCAATCAGGGGGTTTGGGCGCTGCCCCCTGTCACGCTGATCCCGGTGCCAGGAGGCCTCTCAGCTCTGCTGATCCCAGTGCTGGGAGGCATATTACCCTTTTACTATATAGAATAGAGGCCTGGTGCACGGGTGGGGGCCAGCTGGTTTGCCCTGAAGGGTGTTCTGGATCAGGGTGGGGGTCCCCACTGGGGTGCCTGGCCAGCCTGGATGAGGGGATGATGGCTGTTTGTAGCTGGTCACACACCCTTCAGGGTGGGGGTCCCCACTGGGGTGCCTGGCCAGTCTGGGTGAGGGGCTGAGGGCTGTTTTCAGGCTGGGACTAAAGCTCCCAACTGCTCCTTTTTTTCTTTTCTTTTTTTTTTTTTTTTATTCTGGGCCAGCTTTAGCTCTGAGGCTCCAGCTCTTAGGCCTCTGCTCCTGAAAGCAGGTATCTGGTTTGTTTCGGTTCTATAATCGAAACTATGTATCAACTTCAGCTCTGAGATCCCAGCCGGCTGAAAGCTGGTTTCTGGGGTTTTGTTTAGCGTCTATATTTGTTACAATGTTTGAAACTGCAGGCTCAGAGGCCTGCAGCGGCAGGCGGGGAACGTTGGAGTCCTCCGTCACTGAAGCAAGCAAGCCTCATGTTAGTTTCAAGCTGCCTGGCTGCCGGCCGCCATCTTGGCTGACAGTTAATTTGCATATTGCCCTGATTAGCCAATGGGAAGGGTAGCGGTCGTACGCCAATTACCATGTTTCTCTTTTATTAGTGTAGATGATAATAACACAAAAAGACATGACCTGGCTTTCTCTCCTTCCTGGTAACAATTGTGCCACATATCCATCACAGAGCCACAATGCCTGGCTACTTTATGGGGAGAATGACTTTTGAAGCTTTGAAGCCATCAACTCTTGAAATACTACTTGGGAATGAACAACCAAGAGATAGATCAACTAAAAGAGACGTGGAAATAAACTCCAAAGCAAAATAAACATGAACCACACTATGGTGCTCATTATTACATACTAATATAACTTGTATTATGCTGACACTAATAAAGGTGTTAGTTCATCAGCTTCACACATTTATTTCCTAGATAAACTGATATACTCAAAATGGCAAGGTAAGATTTGAACCCTAGTAACAAGATTCCAGACATTAACATGCAGGGTAAGCGTCAGTCAAGATCAGCACGGCTATCTTGGGATTTACACAGGCAAGGATCCTAGACCCCAAAGACTTTTTTCTTTTTTCCTTTATGGTCAGTTCTGTGGTCAGGTTTGCTACTGAAGTCTCAGCAGTGATCCAAAGAGATTCCATAAAGGCATATTTAAGGACATAGAACATCTGCCCTCAATTGAAGGAGCTGGTAGCAAAAATGTGTTCCATATGCCATAGACAACATCTGCCAAAAGGAGACCCGGCTGCTTGAGAACACTAAGAAAAGCGGTGGCCAAGAGAGGATGGCCCCACCCCTTCTCTCACTAAAATGGACAAAATAAGACACATATGTCAACCAGCTCTGAAATAACATATCTGGACCTAGACTGTTATCACATTACCCATAAGGTGGTGGACAGTGAGGGGTTCAGTTTGTATCATACTTTCAGCTTTTCAAGCATAACCATAAGTAGGTATTACTATTTTTCCAGGTGTCATTTGCATTAGCTAAGAAGATAACATGGTAATAAACACCATACTTTACAGTATTATTTACTACACTGCTGTTTAACCATACATAGTATAACCCTTTAATATTTTAGGGGAAAATCAACTAGAGTAAACATGAGAGATTGTTTCATTTTGCCAACATTTATCCAATTAATGTTCATTAAATGTGTTATATTATACCAAAACATCAACCTAAAGATACAGAATGCAATATCCCACCCTCAAAAGCAAAAGTACAAAAACTATGTTTTGTTTTCTTCCATTATTACATACTAAAAATTATTTGTGAAAGTGTATGCTGGCCAAAGCCTCTAGTGTCTAGATCTTTAAAAACCTCCCCCACCCCCACCGCTTTACTTTTATCACTATTTAAAAATAGGGGAGCCCTGGCCGGTTTGGCTCAGTGGATACAGTGTCGGCCTACGGACTGAAGGGTCCCAGGTTTGATTCCAGCCAAGGGCACATACCTGGGTTGCTGGCTTGATCCCCAGTGTGGGGCGTGCAGGAGGCAGCCAATCAATGATTCTCTCTCATCATTGATATTTCTATCTCTTTCTCCCTCTCCCTCTCTGAAATCAATAAAAATATTTTTAAGATAAATAAAATAAAAATAGGGGATTGCACATGTCTCAAAATACTAAGTTACAAATACACACGAGGAATCCATAGCCAAGAGCAAATTCCTAGATGACTGAGTTATAAAGTTAGTGGTTTTAATTATCTGCATTTCTGAAATAAGCTTGGCCAGAAGATATCGCTAGATATCTTTTGGCTATCTTTTGGAAGGCTATCTAACTACCTTGTTGTACAATGAAAAGAAATTCAATTATTATGAGAGACAAAAATGCAATTCATGACCCCAAAAAATAAGCAAAATACTATTTTTACTTCTCCCTGACATTAGTAGTTAACATTTTGCTAAATGGCATATGCCTTTAGGGCAGGGGTCCTCAAACTTTTTAAACAGGGGGCCAGTTCACTGTCCCTCAGACCGTTGGAGGGCCAGACTATAGTTTAAAAAAAACTATGAACAAATTCCTATGCACACTGCACATATCTTATTTTGAAGTAAAAAACCAAAATGGGAACAAATACAATGTTTTTATTTGCATGTGGCCCGTGGGCCGTAGTTTGAGGACCCCTGGTTTAGACAGTGAGACAGGGGAGATAAAAAGAGGTAAAGTAAAAAAAAAAGAGAGAGAGAGACAAAGTTGTATGTTAACATGTTATCATTGGTCTGAAAGACATACCAAATTCTCTGTATTTCTCTGGTAACTTTTCTGTAACTCTGAATTATGTCAGTATGAAAGATTTTTTTTAATGTATTTTTAGTGATTTCAGGGAGAAAGAGAGAGGGGGAGAGAGAAACATCAATGATGAGAGAGAATCATTGATCGGCTGCCTCCTGCACTCCCACACTGGGGATTAAGCCCACAACCCGGGCTTTTGACCTTGGGCAGAATCGAACCCAGGACCCTTCAGTCCACAAGCTAAAGCTCTGCCCTCTGAGTGAAACAGGCTAGAGCTGAAAGATTTTTTTTTCAAACGTTTTTCTTGATTTCAGAGATAGGAAGGAAGAGGGAAAGAGACATAGAAACATCCATGATGACAGAGAAGCATGAATCGGCTACCTCCTGCACCCCCCTACTGGCAGGGCTGAAAGTTGTTTTTCTTGTTTGTTTTAATGAAATATGTGGGCCAGCCATGTAGCCCCATGGTTGAGTGTTCACCAATGAACCAGGTAGTCACGGTTCTATTCCTGATCAGGGCATATGCCTGGGTTGTGGACTCAATCCCCAATGGCAGTCATGCAGGAGGCCGCCGATCAATGATTCTCCCCCCGCATTGATGTTTCTCTCTCTCTCCCTTTACCTTCATCTCTGAAATCAATCAGTATCCATATAATCAGATGCAGTGTGTGGCACTTAGGAGATTATGACCAATAGCCAAAGTCATTCATCCATTAACAAATATTGTGCTTTCTCACACCAACAAAACTTTACAATACTGTCCACTTGCTTGCCAGAGCAAGTTTATATACGTAAACCTCACACTGACATCTAAATTTATAAACCTGATGATTTGCAAATAGCTTCATCTATAATTGAAGGCACTAAAAGTTTTGCTCTATTTTCTTTTGATTTGTAAGATATCCCACACATACAGAAGAGTATTACATGTATTTTAGTAGGAGAATCGGGATTTCAGAAAAAACTTAAACTGCACTAATGAGAGCTTGCTGTTCAACATCCTGACTTCCTTACTAGCTGCTTCACTCACAACTATATCTCCCCTCTCCGCTGCCCACCCCCCCAACTCAGTGAACAACCCCAAAGTAGAAGTGCAATAAATACTTGCTGATAATAAAGACAACACTAAACTTGTTCCAGTAAGAGATAAAGGCCTCAACTGTAGTAGTGACCAAGAAAATGGAGAGGTAGAAGTGCTCAGATCTTGTAGGACAAGAGAATCAAGAAGAATGAGTGGAGGGACTCAAAGATGACTGAATTTTCCATTTTGGGTAACCATACAGGTGAGCCATTGCACCATGTAATGTAAGATGAGTAGCAAGTTTAGGAAAGAGAGCACATTTGTTTATATGTATTAGACATAGAACATTTTTGGCAATGATGTCTCCTGGCAACAGAGGAGCTTTCAAGGGAGGTCTCTCTGCTGGAGAAATTGCTAAGTGTTTTAGATGTATGTTTGTAAAACCTTAAGTTACTGGCAACATTGTGAACGATTCTCATATTGTGAAGATTCTTGAGTAAAGGAAGATTATTCATTGCAGTAAGATTTGAAATAAAATACTTTAGAAACACCTTAAATGTCCACCTTAAATATGTTTGGTCAAATGTCCAAATGGCTCAGTCAAATAAGTCAGTGTTTATGGATAAATAATTTAAGTCAAGAATGAAATAGACTATTTTCCTCGTTGCTACAGAGAGAGCAAGATGGGTCACCAGAAACTCGACTGGAGCCACCCGAGAAAATCCGGCCAGGGTTCTCGTTCTTGCAGCGTCTGTTCAAACCAGCTCGGTCTGGTCTGGAAATACGGGCTCAACATGTGGCACCGGTGTTTCCGTCGGGACCCGAAGGACACAGGCTTCCTTAGGCTGGACTAAGTGAACTACCTTACGACAGAATGCTATCTCTTTGTACATAAAATAAACTTCAAATATATATATATATTTTTTAAAATAATGAAACAGAAAAGGTTGACAAGTTGCAATGTTGACGAGTAATTGGTTAAGGTCATCCTCAAGTAAAGAGGACACATTTGGACAGAAGTATGTGCCAGGGAGACTGCATGTGAAGGCTGGAGTTATGCTGCTCCAAGCCAAGGAACTATGAAAATCATACACCTATGGATGAGGACAGTGGGGGGGAGGAGGGTAAGGGCAGAGGGTGGGGTGGGAACCCGGTGGAGGGGAGCTATGGGGGGGGGGGGGGGAAAGAGGAACAACTGTAATAATCTGAACAATAAAGATTTAATTTTCAAAAAAAAAGAATTAAAAAGAATTTGCCCACAGAGGTCTTCTAGAATTGTACCCCTGAAATTTATAATTTTATTAACCAATGTCACCCCAATAAATTAAATTTTTAAAAAGGAAAGAATCTGCCTACAGTGTAACAACATACTGAGACTCTGTTCCACTAAAGGGAGAGAATTAGTAAAAATCCTATATAATAAAAGCCTAATATACAAATCAACCAAACAAACGGTGAACCGGTAGCTATGACATGCACTGACCACCAGGGGGCAGACGCTCAATGCAGAAGCTGCCCGCAGACCCCAAGCCAGCCAAGTTGGGTGCCGGGGAAGGGGGGGGCGGGGGGGCAATCGCCACACCAGTCGCCCTGCAGAGGGAGGTGACCAGTGACGAAGGTGTCGGGGCGATAGGGGACCAGGGCCAGCGAGTGGGCGGCGCCAGGCCAGCCAAGGTGGGTATCAGCGGGGGACCCCGAACTGCCCCACAGGTTGCCCCACAGAATAAACTTGATCGCAGGTAAGGCCTAGGGACCCTACCCGTGCACAGGGCCTCTAGTATGAAATAAAGCTTGCCACCAGCCTTTAATAGCCACTCCAAAAGAAGGACTTTCTGCTCTTATAACCCACTGCACTGATGGTAGTGTGTCCTGATATGGCCGTTTTGGGGGGCAGTTTGACAGTACCTATCAATAAACTATACATATCCTATGACACCGAAATTTCATTCATAGGATTAGATCACACATACACACCTGCACTAAATGCAACCTAGCTTTTCTACAAGTCCTGGCCAGACTCCCCAGTTTTCTGAAAAGGACGCCCACTCTATCTCCACCCCAGGAATCTGCCCTTAAAGGGTGACTTAGTCCACACTGTATTGCTGTTTGTCAGAGGAAGGAACAGCAAGCTCAGTGCTAACCTGTACTTACCCTCTCATTCCTTACACACAAATATTAATGAGGGCTGTCATGGAAGTCATGGTGTTCATCCTTTCTTTTTAAATGCAACCTTTTTGTCAACCAGACCCTAAGTTCTCAAAACTTTTAATCTCGTCTACCACACTGTATTCGTAATGGACACAAAATAAATATTAACTTCAAAGAGGGAGCTAAAAATCATAAAACACGGTAATTGATGGGTGTTTTCAAGGTCTGAAAAGCAAGTTTGAGTATTAACCAAGCTCCACATAATCCTCTAAGTAAAGTCTAAATCAACCAATACTTTTACTACCTTAGGTTCACGAAATGTAGCCATGAGGACCAATATCTATATATCACAGGGAATATGAGGAGATACAGGATTCCCTAAATCAGGGAGGGGCAAAAGAGAGAGGGTCTCTCTATGTTGCCCAGACTAGCATGGCTGTTCACCGGTGATCAGCACCAGTTGTTTGCTTTTTGTTATTGTTGGGCGAAATGTCACAGGACGGTCATGGTATGCTGCCACCCGTGAGGAGTAAGCCCAAGTCGCTGTTGGATGTGTTAATCACGAAGCAGCCCTTCCTCAGGCGCTCTGCTCTCTCCACATCCAATAGCACCAGCTTTAACATGCTTGTTTCTGCCCTGGGCAGGTCACCTCTCCCCTTAGGTAACCTGGCGGTCCCCCACTCCTAGAAGTCACCACATTGCTGCCACACTTAGTGCAGGCACTACAGTCCAGCATCCGGGCTCCAGAGAGCCTCCTGCCTCAGTTTCCAGAGAAGCTGGGACTGCAAGCACACTATCTGTGCCAGGCTCAACTTCTAAGTACCATCTAATCCCACAACCCTGTGAGAAACGTAGAGTAGGTAGAAATCACCTGTCAAAATTGAGAGGAAAGCTATATTGTGTTATACCTCTGAGGCAAAGTTTCAAGATCAAGAATGCAAACAGCCTTAACCGGTTTGGATCAGTGGATAGAGCGTCGGCCTGGGGACTCAAGGGTCCCAGGTTCGATTCTGGACAAGGGCATGTACCTAGGCTGCAGGCACATCCCCAGTAGGGGACATGCAGGAGGCAGCTGATCAATGTTTCTTGCTCATCAATGTTTCTAACTCTCTATCCCTCTCCCTTCCTCTCTGTAAAAAATCAATAAAATATATTTTAAAAAAAGAATGCAAACAGTTTATTGTTTCACAAGAAGTTTAATTCAAGCCCTGGCTGGGTAGTTCAGTCATCCAGTATGCCAAGGTTACGGGTTTGATTCCCTGGTCAGGGCACATACAAGAGGCAATGAATGCATAAATGAGCAGAACAACAAAGTCATGTTCTCTCTCTTTCTCTCTCTCCCTCTCTCTCTCTCTCTCTCTCTCTCTCCTTCTTTCTCTACCTCTCTCTGCCCCTCCTCTCTGTGTAAAATCAAATATTTTTTATTTTTTTATTTTTAACATATTTTTTTTTTTAATATATTTTATTGATTCTTTACAGAGAGGAAGGGAGAAGGATAGAGAGTTAGAAACATCGATGAGAGAGAAACATCGATCAGCTGCCTCCTGCACACTTCCCGCTGGGTATGTGCCTGCAACCAAGGTACATGCCCTTGACCAGAATCGAACCTGGGACCCCTGAGTCCGCAGGCCGACGCTCCATCCACTGAGCCAAACTGGTTAGGGCTAACATATTTTTATTGAAGGGAAAGGAGAGAGATAGAAACATCAATGATGAGAGAGAGAATCATTGATCGGCTGCCTCCTGCACACTCGCCACCGGGGATCAAGCCTGCAACCCGGTCATGGAACCCGGGACCCTTCAGTCCTCGGGCCAACGCTCTATCCACTGAGCCAAACCAGCCAGGCCTAAAAATCATAAATTTTTTAAAAGGGGGATCATAAAAAAAAAAGAAAGAAAGTTTAATTCCTCTGGTTTCTCAGGCTACAAAGAAGTTCATGTATTTGTTCCACTCTTAATTTTTAAACCTGTAACTTCCAAAAAAGACACATACTTAGCCAAATGAGGCACAGTGGAAATGTTTGCAAAATCACATTTCATACCATTTCCCTGTATCTCTATCCAACTCTACAATGAAAAAACTGTATGTTCTGGTTTTCTGAGACAAATTCTAATAATAAGCTCATGTGTCAATGCACAAGACGTACTGCAGGTAGGTCGTTTCTAATCGATAACTTAAAGCAACATTTCACAGCCCAGGAAAAGGGTCCGATACTGAGCTATCCCCACACAGATCCCTCTATCAAGTCTCCCAGGCGTCTCCCAGGCCCTTGGGTATTTCCTCACCTTCGGCACAAGGCCGGGCAGCTTTTTTTTCAGTTCCTCACATTTCCTCTTCTTACAGATCTGGTGGCTGTTCTTTCTGTTTTTGCAGTAAGTACATTCACCACAGTTGGCCTTCTGCTGGCAGGGCTCACAGACCCCGCATCGCTTCCGTTTCTTCTTTTCCAAAGTAGGCAGCACAGTTGTGTGGGAAGGAGAAGAGGAGGTACTGGCAAGTGACACCGGCGTAGACACCACTGTGGTGTCCACCTGGGAGCTCCCTCCTTCCGACTTGCTGGGACCAGCCTGGGCGTCTTGGGCAAGGGTCTGTGAAGCACCGTGGAGCCCTCCCTCAGGGGCTAAAGCAAACCCCGGAGTGTCAGCTGGTGGAAAGCATAGATGGACTTGCTTCTCATTTTCCACATTGTGTATGGCCATGACTGGAGGTTCGGAATTTACCTCCGAGTTGGAGGATGGTTGAGGAGTGTGACCTGAGCCCAAAGGTAAAATCTGCATAGTACCTTGGATCTCAAGCCCGTATGAAACCGTGCTCTGGGGATCAGGCCATTCTGGGAGAGCGTTATAGGTAGCAACTGGGTTCAGAGGAGCAGGAAGGAAGACAGATGGGTCTGAGGCAGTACTCGCTCCCATCTGGTATGGACCAAGGATTTCCTGATTGAGGATGGCACCAAAGACATCTCCTTGGACTGAAATAGCACCAGCGATCTCTGGTGGGTCTGGGGTCTCACCCAGAGCCCCTCCATGAACCAGATTAGCACCAGGAATTTCCCATTGATGTGGGACTGCACTAAAGGCCTGTCCTAAGACAGGGGTGTTATCAGGAACTGCCCGCTGATCTGGAGTAGCCTTGAGGGCCTCCAGAGGATCTGGTTCAGCACCAAGGGCTCCTTGTTCTGAACCTGCCAAGAAGAGTTTTAAAAATGAGGTAGAATACACTGACCCATCAATTGACAAGTAGTTTCTAAGGTCCAATTCAGGTATAACCTTATTAAAGCTGGAGGTGGGGCAGCAATCATGTTCACTTTGGATGGGATTCGGGTAAGAATCAGATAGCTTAAGAGATTCTACTTGTGAACCCAAATCTTCTACCTGAATGCTGCTGTTTCCTTCCGAGGTAACATTAAGGTCTGCTTGAAGGGGCAAAGGAGCACACAGAGTGTCCTGAGCAAACATTCTTGGGGAATCACTGATGTCATCCAATGTCTCTTTAGAGAACAGTCCTTCACCACCATGTGTCCCTTCCAGCGCCCCAGAAAGGATGCCTGCTGCAGGGCCACTGTGAGTGGGAAAATTTATTTTGGAATCCTCCACCCTTTGGCACCAAGACTGGGCTGTCCCTTGGCTCTCATCTGTAACTAAAGACGCATTTTGTATGTCCATTAGATTCTCTATATCAGGAGGGATTAGGGGGTCTTGTGTGGGTACAGAATCATTCTCCGAGGGCGTTACCTTATGATCACACTTATGTTGCTTTTCTAAATTCTTAGGAGGTGAGACTTTCTTGGGTTTGGCTATGACCAGTGGGGGTTGGGAGAGTCGCCTGCTAAGGGAGGTTCTTCGGAGAGTCATTGTAAACCCATTGCAGGTTAAGGACTCCGGATTCCGAAAAAGAGCCTCAGTCCTCTCCAACTTCATTCGTGCTGCGCTGGCTCTTGTCAGCAGGCTTCTGACTGGCATGGGTGGTGGTTTGGGTTCCGTTTTTTTCTTAACCTCCCTTTCTTGAATGAATTGCTTTAATTGTCCGGGGCTCATGGTCTTGCCTGATGCCACATTTCTGTTGACTGGCCTGAGGGTCTTCTTCAGTTGGCTGTTTTTCTTTTTGTTTAGATCTTCCCTCCTGACTAATCTGGAAGGCTTGGCGTGGCGGGATCGAGACATAGTGATGGAGTAGGAGGAGAAAATGAAAGGACACGGGGAACAGAGTCATTGGTCCTTCGGAAGGTCTCACTTTTGAGAAGAATCTGGCTGCACCATGGTTGGGCTTACTCGCACCAAGTGTGGTCTGAAATAACAAAAAAACATTGCAGGTGAGTCTTTTCCCAGTGCATTCTCCCATTTGAAACACAACATTTACTACCAATTATTAATTAAAATGAGGAAACTGGAATTTTTACTGCAAAAGATATAGTAAACAGAAAAATCACTAAAACATTCTTTAAATTCTAAATTCACAATAAAGCTACTTTATTTACTGTGACAATTGATGAAGTTGATGAATTTCTTTGAATGAGGTAAGCATGGGGGTTTCTTTAGATCAGAAACCACACTATTGTTGTTACATGGAGTTGAAAGCTCAAATCCCAATCTTCACAAATTTAGATACGGTATTTAAAAAAAGTATTTCTGAGGACTCTTCCCCCTCCCTACATGGGAGTCAGTTCTGTGGGACCCTTTTCCCCACTCCCTATGGAGAGTATGTACTTATTCTTCAATAAATTTCCACCTTTGCTATAAAAAAAGTATTTCTTGCCCTAGCTGGTTTCACTCAGTGGATAGAGTGTCAGCCTGTGGACTGAAGGTTCACGGTTTCAAGTCCGGTCAAAAGCATGTACCTCAGTTGCAGGCTCAACTCCGGCCCTGATGGGGGTGCGTGTGGCAGGCAACCAATCAATGTGTCTCTCTCACACTGAGGTTTCTCTCTCTACCTCTCCTTTCCACTCTCTCTAAAAATCAATGGAAAAATATCTTCAGGTGAGGATTAACAACAACAACAAAAATATTTCTTAATCTCTTTCCTCAGCTCATCACCACACAGGCTGAGGTATCATCGGTTTGACAGCAAAGCTGGCCTAAAGCCAGAGGAAGAGGTTTATATAATCCAAGATACGCTACTCCTTAGAGATACAGAAATATTAATACCACATTTCAACTAACAAATTTTGAGCTTTTCACATGCACACAAAGTAATATAAAATCTTAGAAGTTAATATTAACAGATTAGGTTACAAATAAGACTCACTGGTCCAACAAGTAACTGTTGAGTACCTACGATGTATAAGGAAGGCTCTCTGGTAGGCACTGCCCACACCCAGAAATGACAAGCCTCTTTTCTCTTTCACCCGACTTAATCCAAAGACTGTTGGTTCTAAAATTCCTTCTAGCCAGCGTCCCAAATGTCTCTTGATGAATGCTTAGGCAAGGAAATTGGAAATAAGGAGAAAATGAGACAATTCAAATATCAAAGAATAAGAGGGCAGCTAGATAAGCAAGAAAAGAGGAGAAAAGGAAAGGGGCTGACCAAGGGCCATCATCATCAATTGCCTTTTCCTCTCCTCAAGTTGCCTGCCCTGACCCAAAATAAGACCAAGATATGAATGAGAATGAAGCTCACCATACAAAATACATCAGTAGACTCTCCAAAGATCACAGAATCAACACTCTGACAACACACTGGGCGCTACTTCTCTAACAGTTGCTAGGTTGTTGGATTTGTGAGAAAGCATGGTGTAGGAGAATGGTTACCAAACACTGGTCTGCAACCAAGTGATCAGTCTGTGGCAAAATGAGAGAAAGAAAATGAGACAATATAAAGTTTTTCATAAAGTTGAATTTATTCATTTTAATCAACTTTCCAACTGAAATTATGCCTTCCTGTTTTCTCATTGAAATGTCCTTTCTAGCCAAAACCAGTTTGGCTCAGTGGATAGAGCGTCGGCCTGCGGACTGGAGGGTCCCGGGTTCGATTCCGGTCAAGGGCATGTACCTTGGTTGCGGGCACATCCCCAGTGGGAGATGTGCAGGAGGCAGCTGGTCGATGTTTCTCTCTCATCGATGTTTCTAGCTCTCTATCTCTCTCCCTTCCTCTCTGTAAAAAAATCAATAAAATATATTAAAAAAAAACAAAACAAAGAAATGTCCTTTCTAAAAAAAAAAAAAAAAAAAAAAGTCCTTTCTAAAAAACGTAACCAAAGTCCTTTTATGAAAGTGTCTGAGATAGGCTCATTTATTTTAAAATGTTATTACTTGTTGTTGGGGTTTTTTTTAATGTTATTATCTGACAGCCCTCTATCATTCTCAAATTTTGCTTTTGTTTTTGTTGTGCTGACCCAGGTAATCCTGGGATGCACTGGTTGGTTTAGTGCCTAGAGACCTTGTCACAAAAACCCTAGATTTGAACCTGTAATCACCAGCTATGTTTTTCAGCAAACCACTTAACTGAGTCAAAGTTTCTGCATCTGAAATGGAGTTGTTTTGAGGTATCAATGGGCTCCTACAGGGAAAGCCTGGTGGTGCTAGTTTCATCCTTGTGATATCTGAGATAGAAGGGGAAGGCAGGGTAAGAGGTGGAAGAGGGAAGCGGGGGAAGGTAGGCCCTTTGGAAAGATGCAGACCTGGCTTCAGCTTCCAGCTCAGAAACATTACTGGCCATGTGATTCTAACCAATTCCTTGGTCTCTCTACAACCTCAGTACCTTATGTGTAATAACATAGGAAGCATCATAGTGCCAGCCTCATTGGTAATTATGAGAATATAATAAGATGTTATGTCTAAAGGCTTAGCACAGGGCTGGCAAATAATAGGTATTTAATGCATGGGAAGTGAAAAAAAAAAAGTGTTCATAACGCAAATGAAAATTAAAGAAAAAATAGGCTTAATGGTAATTATTATTATTATTGAACCAGTTTAACCCAATCTGACATACCCTGCAAAGCAAAATCTAGTTCTTCTGTTTCCCACCTAATACTGTAGACCACACACTGTATAATCACAGAGCACAACAGAGACAAAGCATTTTGCCTGTTAAAAGACTTTTTAAATAGACAGTAATGATAACATTAACCACAAGAAAAATAACATTTTGGTAAATCTGTGCCAAATACAAACACCAGGCCAGAGAATGCTTCATTTGAGTTCTTGGCAACTAAGCTTAGTGTTTTATCCTTTTTCTTTAAAAAAATTTAAAAAAAAATTTTGCCCTGGCCAGTTTGGCTCAGTGGATAGAGTGTCGGCCTGAGGACTGAAGGGTCCCAGATTCGATTCCAATCAAGGGTACATGCCGGGGTTGCAGGCTCTATCCCTAGTACGGGCTGTGCAGGAGGCAGCTCATTGAAGATTCTCTCTCATCATTGATGTTTCTGTCTCTCTCTCCCTCTCCTTTGCTCTCTAAAATCAATAAAAATGTTTAAAAATAATAATTTTTTTCCTTCCTGCACTAATTCTTGGCTGTGAAAAACTATCAGATATTTTCTCCAAATGTTATCGGAGAAATGCGTGATCTTTCTTGTACCAACAGCTTTAGAAAACAAAAGCCATTCCACTTGCAATCAATCTCCAAAAAGTCAGCAATCTTTTGTTTTGTTTTTTCAGATAATGAAAAGCAATCCATTCCCTTCTCTAGAAATTCAACAATATCAATATTAGCTTTATCTCTTGTATCAAGAACATATTGCTAAAAATGTATTAGGAACATATAATCCAGGCATTGTAAGCATCCATGAAAATTAAAATTCATACATGAAAGCAAGTAATCTGGATATGCCAGAGGGTGTCCTGGGATCTGCTTTTAAGAGTCGTTTATAAATCAATCCGTCTCTTACATATTCTTTTATTTTTAAATTGAAGTGCTTTAGAAATTCAGACTTGTAATTAAGATAATGTTTACCATTCAAACCTTATCTCCTGAAAAAGCCAGACAAGGAAATGGAAAAGGTATAAGCAAATGGATTGGGAAGATGTGGCCTCTTTAAATGGTAAGAGCCTTTTTAGGAGATGGTGAAAGAGGCCAAAGACCCCCTGAAAAATCCAACTGCAGGGGGGAAATCACTGGGTACCACCCAGCCAAAGAAACAGACAATCACACACAAAATAAGATTCCACCTTTATCACCCTCAGCTCCACTAATGAAACATAACCTCCTTTAGTAATAAGCCAAGTTATTCCCAGAGCTGAACTCTAGGAGAAAAGGCAGCAAGCTTTTGGGGGCTTTTTCTGAAATTTGTGAGGGGGAAAAATGTAGTTCATTCATAAAATAGGTCCATATTTAAATATGGAATTTCCCCTACATATCCCCTTAAATGTATTTTCTTTAATAATTTGTAAACATTACTAATTGTTCCCTTTTGGGGGGGGGGGTGCTTTTATTCATTGTAGAGTATTTAAGTAATAGAAAAATACATTTACAATTGTATACTAATTCCATTTTTCATTTCTAATGAAAACTGACATTTCAATTATTTCTCAAAATCAGTTTTAATCTATCTGAGAATTCAAGAGTCTGAGTGCTACAGGATAATATGATGGATGCAGAAAATAAGAGAATGGTGTCCCTGTTATTAAACATATACAGTATCCCATCAGGGGAAACCATATGCAATTAATTGACACTATCCTCTGAGTTCTTATTTTTCTGGAAGAGAAAACAAAATGAGACAACACCTGCCCCCCCCCCCCCCAAAAAAAAATTGTGGGATTACTTTTTTAACCAATCTTTCACCAGAGGGCACCAAGACCCCTAACCCACAATTAAAAATTCTTTTCCCTAAAATATCATTGTGAAATAGGAGACTGGAATGTATGAGATCCAAACATTATAGGCCAAGAGATGAGGCCAACACACTTTGAAACATGAAGAAACACCATGCTAGCATAGAGAAAGTAAGGTTAAGGGCAGGCTGGAGAAGTGGCAAGAACAGGCCCCAGGGTGAAGATGAAAAACTGGCCTGTATAAGGATCTGCTCATTATTCACACAAATTTTTAATTTTTAAAAAATGTGTTTTTGTTGATTTTTTCCCCCCAGGGAGAGGGATAGAAAAATCGAGAGAAATGTCGGTAGGTAGGCTGCCTCCCACACGCCCCCTACTGGGGATGGAGCCCCAAATCCAGGCACATGCCCTGACCCAGAACCAAACCGGTGACCTCTAGTATTCACAACCCAATTGATCAACAGGATCTGATTTTTGCCTCCATGTCATTTGAGCTTACTAAGTAGTCACAGTCTTACTCTTAACAGAGGCTTTTTTTTCTCTTACCATTATTGAACTAATCACCTTGCCTAGAAAAAGGAAAGGCTGACTTCCTAAACTGAATCAGTTGTCTGTAAAGGACAAGATGACAGCACCATGTCAAAAAGTCCTCTCTCACCTATATTCCTCCCTCCTTCTGGATCTAACAAATTCCCCCGGGCAGGAAGTGGCTGCTGACCTGATGGAATCATCCAGCCCGCATGTCAATGTAAAATTATACGGCACTCCTTCTCACCAGCAGCACTGGCCCAATGAGTGGCGAGTATTTGCATATATATAGCAAGTTGCAAAAGTAATGCTGATTTCATCATCACTCCATTCAGCAACTGGGAACCGAAAGGCTACTACTGCACTTGACTGAGAAAGACCAGACTCAAAACATTTATTTTTAAAAGGTATCACCTGGCTTCGTTTCCTCCAGTAAGTTCTACATAAGGGAAGAGGAGGTGGGCGGGCTGCTTGCCGTTCCTAGATAGTTTCTACCACAGGAAGTGTGAGAGCCTCGCACCGGGAAAGGCTGTTTCAAGGAAACGCACTAGAATACCAGCAGATTCAGTCAAAGGCTCCTTCCATATGTAAAACAACCCTGCTGGCCTGCAGGGAGCAAGAAAAAGGGCCAAAAAGGGCCACAGAAAAAGGAAGGGAGAGAAGTGAAAATGGAGATGGAATGACCCTTCTGAAAATAAGAAAGGCATCAAACACGTTGGGACGGAGAGGGAAAAGCCTAAGAAAATGTCTAAAAAGGGAACGCTTCCTTTAAAAGGCCAGAAGACGGAGAAAGGGAAAGAAATGTATAGGAATGAAACTAGAATATTAAGCAGACCACTTGGGATCAAAACATTAAAGACTAAAGGCAGAAAAACAGGAGGAACAGAGAAATTTAAACATACAGAGAGAGAAAGATAAAGAAGCGAAGCAGGGGGTGGGGGAGGGGAGAGACAAACCAGATAAAGAAGATTGGAGCAGGAAGAGAAAAGGGACAAAGGGCAGAGACCACGATGATCCAAACCTCCTAGCCATCCATTCGGGCGGACCAGAGCTGGAGGCGCTGCTTAGCTCCTATTAAAATGGTGAATGGTGGACCCAGGGCCGGAAGGCTGAGCCACTGACCTTCTCAGAGCAAAAGGGACACTGTATGAGAACTCACCCCTAAAACTTGGCTCTGAAGATTCACTGAGACCAGAACAGGGCATTAGACACTGTCAGAGGCTGACAAACCGCCTTATTAAAATCTCTTTAATTGGGGAGGGAAGGGACTTGGTTTTTCACCTGTGTGGCCAGCGCCAATACAATCAGGATACGCACCCAAAATGATGTGACCGAAGTATAAGTAATACCGACTAAGCTCCAAATATCTCCTAATTTACACACCTATCTGCAAGTACCCCCCCCCCTTGTTTAATTGTAGCCATAAATTCCTAGTATGCCCTCAATAACTCTGACCCAAACTGGTTAACAAGAGCCATTTCCATATTCCTTTTAACATCCTGAGGCCTAAGGGAGGCAACGTTTTTATTCCACTTGAGATTGTAGGGAGGGGGTGGGGGGAGGGGGGGAGCACATTTTGGTTCCCGGCGGACCCGCGGTGGCCGCCCCACAGCGCCGCCCGGCCACCCATCCGCGCGCGGGCCGCTGCGCTGCGCACCCCGCGGACACCGGCGAGTGCACCTCCTCTCGCCCCCACTCAAGGTCTGGAGGCACTTTTCAAACGTGGCTTCACAAACGGACCATTACTCCAGTGGGTTATGCAGATCATTTTGCGCCGACAGGGAGGCCGGGGAGAGGCACAAGAGTGGCGGATGCAAGATGGTTAATTTGGGAGGGGGACGAGTTGAATTGGGGCGGGCGGGGGGGGGCACTCCTGGATCAAGCGCTATCTGTTCTCTCGGTGATACATTCATTTTTACTGGGACAGGAATGCCCAATTGGGGCTCCCCGCTCACGTGGTAGGAATATATGGACCGCACACCGCCTCTCTAGGAGCTAAATGGGTTGGGAGGGTGGGTGAGAGACGGAGGGGAGGGGAGGAGGGAAGAGGAGGAAGGGAGGGAGAGGGGGGAGAGAGGAGAGAGAGAGGGAAAGGGGAGAGGGAGAGGGGCGAGAGAGAGGGAGAGGGGAAAGGGACGGGAGGGAAAAGGGAGAGGGCAGAGGGAGAACTAGCCGGGTCTCAGCCTGGACCCCACCAGGCGTGGCGGCCCTGCCACCCGCACCGGCCCCCACGTGTCGCGGGGCTGGTCCCGGCCCCAGTGCCGCGCGCGTCCCACCCCGCGGGGCCCGTCCCGGGATAGCGCTCCAACGGGGCTGCAGTGACGGCAGCGCCAGTGCGTTTGGCGACCGGGTGGCCCTCACAAGAGTTTGTGAAAAGCCATTTTGACCAAACACCCATTCAATTGCCCGTCCCCTTCCTCCCGGACCCGGGGAGCTCCGGGTCACCCCTGACCAAAGTTTCCTCCCGAAAAGCTTCGGGAGGCGAGCTCCCACACGGCTTCCCGGCGCGTCTGTCCCCGGTATCAGCCGGGGAGGCAGCAAACTTAGAGGCGCGCTCGGCCGCCAGGCACCGCGGGCTCCCCCCAGAGCCTCCCGACCCTTCCCTCCCCTTCCCCCGAGGCGTCCCCACCTCCGACTCTCCCTAGAGGCGCCTCCATCCCCAGCAACGCAGGGATCCCTCCAGGCCACACTGCGCTCCCCACCCCTGCCGGGTCCCAGCCGAGTGAGGGGTCGGAGCCCGAGGCGCCTCCGCTGCCCGCGCCAGCCCCATTGCGCCCCGCAGCCGGGCCCCGGGCTGACGGCCGCGACCGCCGGCGGGGGCATTGTTCCCCACCCCCAACAAAAGCTCCCCGAGAGGTCCGGGGTGGGGGGTCGCCGCTGGGAGCCTGCCCACCCTGCGGCCCCCGAGACCCGCGGACTCGGCGCCCGGGCGCCCGGGCCCCCGTCCAGTGGAGGAGAGCGCCGCCTCCACCCCCCTCCGGCCTGGGCGTGCGGGTCCCGGCGCCCCTGCCCTGTGCAGGGGTCCCAGCTCGCACTGGCCGCTCAGGCTCCCCGGGCAGCGCGAGCCCCGCCAGCTCCAAGCAAACTTTCCAGCTCGCGCTCGCCCCGACTTTGGAGCCCGGGTCCCCGGCGGGCGCCAGGGCGCGGGCGGGCCCGGGACGGACACCTACCGGCTCTGGGCACGGTCAGGGCTCCAGCGCCCGGGGCGGCCGGCTGCTTCCCAGCGGTCCACAGTGGAGAGGCAGGTAGCGATGCATGGCTGGGGCGAGGCAGGGGCGCGTCCGGGGGGGCAGACCCGTGAGCAGAGAGGCCAGCGGCTGCAAGCACCATGCGGTACCGGAGCGGTCCCTCCCGGCCAGGTCAGCCCCCCGGAGCTGCAGTCTCCCCAGGACAGACCTCAGAGAGTGGAGCTGGGGCTCTGCCTTCGCTGGACCCTGCACCGCTGAGCGAGAGACAAAACGCGAGCTGGATTTCCCCAAACTGGAGTTGGACTACCCCCTCGACCCTCCCCCTCCCCTACGCCCTCCCTTCACCCTCCTCTCTCTCTCTTTTTTTTTTTTTTTTGAGGTCAAAGCAGAGTATTGGAGAGGGAGAAAGGTGTCTAGTCATCTTTTTTTCGAGGTGCTCTCGAGCTGAGAGAAAAGTTTTAGGGTCTCTAAATTGAATGTGTGTAGACACCTAAGGGGGTGCCAGGTCAGAAATGACACTATGGAGCAATATCTGGGTCGCCAGCATTGGAAAACTGCCCTCAACACCAAAGACAGACGCCAGAAGAGGGTTGTGTCCTCTTGACTCTGCTTAAAGTCTGCAAAGGTCGTCATAAGATTTTTGTTAGTTATTTAGCCCTGTCCCTTGACGGTGGTCTTACTTATGGATGATGGAAGTAAGCTCCAGAAAGAAGTAAGGTGTTTTTTTAAATATATATTTTTATTGATTTCAGAGAGGAAGAGAGAGGGAGAGAGAGAGAGAGAGAGAGAGAGAGAGAGAGAGAGAGAGAGAAACATCAATGATAAGAGAGAATCATTGACCAGCTGCCTCCTGCACGCCCCCCACTGGGGATCAAGCCCGCAACCCAGGCATATGCCCTTGACTGGAATCAAACCTAGGACCCTTCAGTCCACAGACCCACGCTCTATCCACTGAGCCAAACCAGCCAGGGCACGAAGTAAGTTTTCAGCATTAGGAGAGATGGCCAGTGGCAGTATGCCAAAACTAAGATTGGGGCATCTGAATTTCTTCCAGAATGTTTGGTGGCTGTTGCTGCTTCCAGCAGTCAGTCATTACACAGACAAGGGAGTCCGACCTTTAATGGGTGTCACAGTGCTAAGGAAAATTATGTTCCCGGAACTATCATTCTTCTTGTCATTGACTTAAGAAGAAGTCAAACTTCAACTGAAGGCCTAGCTGGTTTGGCTCAGTGGATAGAGTTGGCCTGTAGACTGAAGGGTCCCAGGTTCAATTGTGGGCAGGGTTTCAGGCTTGATCTCCAGTAGGGGGCATACAGGAGGCAGTTGATCAATGATTCTCTTTCATCATTGATGTTTCCATCTCTCTCTCCCTCTCCTTTCCTCTCTGAAATCAATTAAAAAATTTTTAAAAAAAATATCCAACTATTGCCCTAGCTGGTTAAAATGTTTGAGAAAGTCATTCTATCATTGTCTTCCACTTCATTTTACCCCCATCCTGCACATAATTTTTATTCTTTGTTATACTTCCTCTAATAAGCATAACCAGACTGTTCTAATGAGAAAGATCCTACATGTTCAAACTTTCTCACTGATGGGTTCATTCAGATGTATTCTTGAGCTAGGAACTAGGCCGACAGTGCTAAGTAAAATTCGCCTGTTATCCAGGAAGAACACACATTCCAGGTTTGCAAGCAGAACAAATAAGTGACTGCACTACTATGTTTCCAATGCCACCGTCAGATCTGGGTTGGAAAATTCAGAAATGTAGCATTTGAAATTAATCTCACCCGCCAAAATGGACTCTTCACAGCCCATGTTTCCCAAAGCCTAATTGTGAACAACTTGTCAGAAACAATCTCTTTGGACCTAGATAAAAAGAATGTTGGGAGAGTTTGAGTTAAAACTTGATTTTCATAAAGAACAAAAGGGAAAGGACTGTCATGGAGTTGCAATATCCTGGCTTTTGTCAGTTCATTTAAAGGATTCATTTTTCAAAGTATTGAAATGGGAAAAGCACACAAAGACTTGGAAAGCTGTCATTGTAGCACTCATTCCCTTCATTCTGTAAGTGTGGGTTGAGCCTGTGCTATGGGCCAGGCACTGTTCTAAACTCAGAGGGAACAGCTGGGAGCAAAATGAAATTCTTCACTTGTGGAGCATGCACTGGGTCATGGAACGGGAGTGTGTGTGTGTTGGGGGGGGGGGGGGCGGGGGAGAAGGGGGGATAAAGGCAAATATGCAGAATATGTACAGTGTGTCAGATGACCACAGTAAGAGGGAGGGGGAATTGGAAAGCCGGCTAGGAGCACTAGGGAGGGTTGCAATTTTAAATAGAGCAATCAGCTCATTGAGTTGATCTGAAAGAGATAAGGAAGAAGCTGGGCGTTTTTTAAGCATAGAAAAGAGCAAGGGCAGGGCAACCCACTCTGATGCAGAGAGCTTTGTTACCTTACCTTCTCTAATAAAACTCTGCTTTCCCTCAAAAAAAAAAAAAAAAAAAAAGAGAGAGAGAGAGCAGGGCAAAGGCCCTGAAGGTGGGATTGTGCTGTGGCAACACAACTATTTCACAATAATAAAAAATGTCTAAATGACCACTAAAAAAAAAAAAAAAAGATAGATTGCTTAAATTGTCCCGATTTTAGAACAATTTGGAATAGAAATATAGCTTGGGAAAACAAATTTGGGAGTCATCAGTGTGTAGATGATATCAAAAGGTATCGAATGCCACCTTGATATCCGAGCCTTAAACATAGTGCCTAGTAATAGCAGATCCATCTGAACCTGTTAGAAAAGGGGCCTGATATTTATAATAGAAACAAAAAGTTGGAACAAGTCATGGAAAACTAAATAATACAATGAGGTGTCTACCCAAGGAGAAGCAGGGAAAGTGTAATTAGTTCCAGTCTTCAATATCAAAGAATAAATGTTTAAGAAATTTCCCACTATCCTTACCTTACCCCATTCTTCTTAATAACAAAGTAAAAATTTCTGTCTTATTCCCAATCATCTCTCTAGAAAAGAGATGTGAAATACACATACCATGGGTATTGGAACTGAGCTTCTCTAATTTCCTGAGGACATAACTCTAATTTCATCTTAGCTGCCCTGCTTATTAATTACATTGGGCAGTGCCCTAGGAAAAAAGTATATATATTCCCCTCAAACACACGCACACACACACACACACACACACACACACACACACAGTATTTCTTTCCTAAAGAATATGATCTCTCTGCCCTGGCCGGTGTGGCTCAGTTGCTTGGGCGTTGTCCCTTGCATTGAAAGGTTGCACTGTAAGGTTGTCTAACAATTTCAGTGGTAACCTTTCCAACCTAGCCATTCAAACCCTCCTCTCCCAAACTCAACCTGGAAGCACCCCCATTTGGCCTCCACATCTGCATTACCCATTTTCTCAACTGCTCACAAGCAGCAGGATTCTGTTGGCGCCTTAGCCAGCTTCAAAAGCTTAAGACCTAGTGCTGGCCGGTGTGGCTCAATGGGTGGGAACATCACATCTGCCAGTGCACCAAGAGGTTTCAGTTGGGGTGCCTGTGGGAGGCAGCAGGTCTCTCTCTCTCTCTCTCTCTCTCTCTCTCTCTCTCTCTCTCTCTCTCTCTCTCTTCCCTCTGGAGTCCATTTTTTAAAAGTCTTAAAAAAAAATCTTAAGACCTTAATAGACCAGAGGTGTTTGTTTGCTTGCTTGCTTTGATTGCCTGAGGTCCTTATTACTTCTCAGCAATCCTTACTTTGGGAATTTTTTAGCTTCTTCCCACCTTGGAACCTGTCCTAAGTCTTTATGTTGCTCACCTCCAAAGCTGCCCATAGCCCCAGGCTATCAAGAGAAACCCTCCAGCAATAGATTTCTTAGTTACTTTTCCCTCCCTTCTTCAGCAGTACTATTTCCTTCTTAAGTTTCTTCCCTGCTATATGGCTGCCCATTAATGTGTGCCTTTGAGCCCATAGTCTTCCTGCTATTTTATTTAAGCAGGTTTTTTTTTATTTGAGCAGTTTTTACTTCATTCATGAGATTTCTGTTCTAGCATCTTCAGTCTCAATTTCATTAGCTCCTTCTCTGCTGTTTAGAAGTCACCTCCTTTGCTTGACTTTGCTCTCCCGTCTAACTTTAGCCCTATTTATCTCCATAACACATTCTATTTCTTGCTATTTCACGTTCCCATAACATCTAGTTACCCTGAGTTCACTGACCCACTCACTTGAGGTTTCATTTCTAACACAGCTTCATTCTTCTTCCCCCTCCACTTTATCTCCCCACCCCCCACCCCAATATATTTTTATTGATTCCAGAGAGGAAGGGAGAGGAAGAGATCGAAATATCAATGATGAGGGAAAATCACTGAAACCTGGGCATGTGCCCTTCACCAGAATCCAACCCGGGATCCTTCAGTCTGCAGTATCCACTGAGCAAAACTGGCTAGGGCTACTTCATCTTAAAATGCCTCTTCCCTGGAATTCTGTGACACCTGTAGGCCACCCTAGTTCCTCACCTATAGGTCCAACTGAAATACCTTCCCCACCTTCTCTCTCTGGTTACCCCCTCCTTCAGAACCCTCTTGGCACCTCGAGCACCTGAGGCCTCCTCCTGATCCAGCTAAGGATTCGAAGCTGAATCTCCAGCCCTGAAGGTTTTGCTCCGTAAACTCCAGCCTGTTATCTCTAACCTCCCAAGCCGTGGGCTTTGTTCCTTTCGTTTGCACCTGAGACATGCTGGGACCTCCTCTACTCCGAAGCTTCTTTTTCTGTCAGACATGGTAACCTCCACCTAGTAGGCACTTTAAAAACAACTGACAATTATTTCTGGACATTTTCTTCCTCCCCACTGAAAATTCATTTAAAGCTATTTAAAATTTTTATTGATTTTTAGAAAGAGAGGGAGGGAGAGGGGAAGAAAGAAAGATAGCACCATCCACTTCCTCCTGCATGCCCTCTAGGGGGGGTGAGGGAATGGAGCCGGAAACCTGGACATGTGCCCCAACTGGAATTGAACCAATGGAACCTGCAACCTTTCTGTGCATGGGAGGATGCTCAACCAACTGAGCCACACAAGCCAGAGCCTCAGCCCTCTTGTGGAATCCATTACCAAATTCCATCCATTTTATCCCTTTGTGGACAAAAAGGGGGCACCTAATAACCTGACTAGCTCAGGGAAGGCCTGCATGGTGGCCTTGCAAACTCAAGAGACCTAAAGTAACCACAAAGGATGGTCTGAGATTAAAACTTTAACTGAAAGCAGATTATGGTGGGTAGTCATGTCCTAGGCCAGTATCTTCCCTGACAAAGGTCAATCTTTACCTTAACTAAGCCTGCGTATTGTCTTTTGCATCTACAATAACATTCCTTTGGAATGTCAGGGTAACTTCCCTTTTTCCAGACCCCACAGGGCATAACCGGGACCCAGAAGAGACCATAAATTCTCTCACTGTTTTATCATGTCAGTTGTTGACTCTTTTTTTTTTTTTTTTTTAAATATATTTTATTGATTTTTTACAGAGAGGAAGGGAGAGAGATAGAGAGCTAGAAACATCGATCAGCTGCCTCCTGCACATCTCCCACTGGGGATGTGCCCGCAACCCAGGTACATGCCCTTGACCGGAATCGAACCTGGGACCTTTCAGTCCACAGGCTGACGCTCTATCCACTGAGCCAAACCGGCTTCGGCCAGTTGTTGACTCTTAACTATCCTGTACCCACCTATGTAAAAGATGTGTGTCTATCATCTCACTTTTTATACAATCTCAGAGGTTTCACCACTTTGCTTTCTACGCCTCTCTAATCCATCAACAGTAAATTTCATGTAGCCCACTTACTAGTACATCTCCTCTTTTTTAAAAAAAATATTTTTATTGATTTTAGAGAGGAAGGGAGAGGGAGAGAGAAAGAAACACCAATGATGAGAATCATTGATCCACTGCCTCCTGCACACCCCCCACTGGAGATCAAACCCACAACCCTGGCATGTGCCCTTGACCTGAATCGAACCTGGGACCCTTCAGTCTGTAGGCCGGCGCTCTATCCACAGAGTGAAACCAGCTAGGGCTATATCTTCTCTCTCTCTCTCTCTTTTTTTAAATATATTTTTATTGATTTCAGAGAGGTAGGGAAAGGAAGAGAGAGATAGAAACATCAATGATGAGAGAGAGTCATTGATGGCTTGCATCCTGCACACCCATACTGGGGACGGAGCCCACAACCTGGGCATGTGTCCTTGACCAGAATTGAACCCAGGACCCTTGAGTCTGCAGGCCATGCTCTACCCACTGAGCAAAACCAGCCAGGGCTACATCTTCTCTTTTGATTGGAATATATAGAACTGTTGTAGGTGGTGGGAATGGCACCAGTTGTCTAATTGGTGGGGTCAGACCAAAACTGGGTTCAGCAACCTCAGTGCTTGAGTTCTGGCTAGGAAAGAATTCACAGCCAAGACCCAAACTATCAGAGCACATTTGTTTGGTAAAATCACAGAGGTAGAAAAAATAATTCCTAGAAAAAATGGGCTTAGGAAACAAGTTTTGGAGGTAAAGGAAGGGCCCTTGGAGTTTGGGAATGAGGAAGCTAATGGTAAGGTGCCTGGGGCAGAGAAGTGGCAGGGAGGGGGAGGAAAAGGCGTGGGCATGCTCCTGGAGGGTGAGTCAGGGTCCTCTGTCCTAAGGGTGGAGATTTCAGGGGAGGTCCCAGGGGGAGACCTTAAGAGAAAATTCAGCAATCTTCCAGGTGTGTCCTTTCAGGGTTGTGGTCTGCACTGTTTGATTGGCCGGCACCAGGGCAGGGGGTCATTATTCAGTGCAGCTGGTCCTGAGGTCACCCCTGGCTGGTTTTGTTGCTCATGGGGCCTGGAGCAGAAATGCAATTGAGGCATAGATGTTATCTCTGGGGAGGAAAGATCAGGGGATTTAAACCTCGTGACCAGCCTTTAGGTAGGGAGGAAAAGTCACCCCAGGGGCAAGGTTCCACCCTACAATTGATTGTCCATTACTTGGCCCCTGGGGCTGTCCACCCTGATGACCTTGTGTCCCTGGCCCAAGGCCCTTGATCTGCTCATGTCTGTCTAACTGCCTACCACAGAATAAGGTGCAAAACCGCCATTCTCTGGAGCATTATCTCAGTCTGTTGAGATTCTGCTTCTCGGCCCTTGTCAACAGTTTAGCTCAAATAAACTCACAAAAATTCTTCACAGATTTGAATGTTTCTTTTATTAAAAAAAAATATATATTTCTTTATTGATTTCAGAGAGGAAGGGAGAAGGAGAGAGAGATGGAAACATCAATGATGAGAGAGAATCATCGATCGACCGCCCCCCGCACACCCCCCATTGGGGATCAAGCCTGCAACCAAGGCATGTGCCCCCAGCTGGAATCGAACCCGGAACCCCCAGTTCACAGGCCGACGCTCCATCCACTGAGCCAGACCGGCCAGGGCAGAATGATCATGTTTTAAAAATATATTTTATAAATTGATTTCAGAGAGGATATAAGAGGAAGAGATAGAAATATCAGTGATGAGAGAGAATCATCAATTGGCTGCCTCCCACCCTCCACCCCTCACTGGAGATCGAGTCCACAACCCAGGTATGTGTTCTGACCCCTAGGAATGGAACTGTGACCTCTTGGTTCATAGGTTGACACTCAACCACTGAGCCACACCGGCTGGTCCAGAATGACCTTTTTTTTTTTTTTTTTTTTTTTTAAACATATATTTTTATTGATTTCTTACAGAGAGGAAGGGAGAGGGATAGAGAGTGAGAAACATTGATGAGAGAGAAACATCGATCAGCTGCCTCCTGCACACTCCCCACCGGGGATGTGCCCGCAACCAAGGTACATGCCCTTGACTGGAATCGAACCTGAGACCCTTGAGTCCACAGGCTGACGCTCTATCCACTGAGCCAAACCGGTCAGGGCCAGAATGACCTTTTTGAAACGTATACCTGACCATGACAACCACAGCTTAACACGTTGGCTTCATGTAGCTTTTAGGCAAATGACAAAACTCCTTATAGCTACCATTGGCTATAAGACCTGACCTATTTCTCTGTCTTAATCACAAACCTAGTTCTTCCCACTAGCCACAGTGGCTTCCTTCTCTACTTGCAAACCAGTAATTCTACATTGTAAACCAGTACACTTTATTTGCAGACAAGATTCATTTTAGGCAAGCAAGAGCCTCTATAGATCTCCAGTCTATAGCTCCCCCTGTTGTCTTATACATTTGTCAATGGAAGTGACCTGCCTGATCCCTGGAAGGCCTTTGAATTGTGAACCTTGAATCTGAGTGTGGTCATGCATTCTAGGTTGTGATCAAACCTTGAAGACACTCAACTCCCTCACTTTGTTTCCTTTTCCTGGGATGCTTTTTCTTCCTCCTTTCCTCAGTTATGCCCTAGTCCTCCTTCACCTCCGAGTTCAAGCGTCACTCCCTTAAGGAAGCCTTCTCTAACCTTCTAGCTTAGGTCAAATGCCTGTTTTATGGTCTTATATCTTCATGCACTAAGCCTCCTCTCAGAAGCACTTATCCCAGTTTCGATTTTACATGACTTTCTGTGATTATTTACTTAAAATCTGTCTCTTCCTCTGCAGGGGTGGGGAACCTTTTTTCTGCCAAGGGCCATTTGGATATTTATAACATCATTCACGGCCATACAACATTATCAGCTTAAAAAAATAACCTAGGTGGTTCTCTCGGTGGATAGAGCGTCACCTGCAGACTGAAGGGTCCCAGGTTGAATTCTGGTCCAAGGCACATGCCCAGGTTATAGGCTCAATCCCCAGTAGGGGACGTGCAGGAGGCAGCCAATAAATGATTCTCTCTCATCATTGATGTTTCTATCTCTCCTCTCCCTTTCTCTCTGAAATAAATTAAAAAATATATTTTTTTAAATTAGCCTGCTATATTTGGTCAAATGTTTAACTAACTCACTCCCAATGCCTTGACTGGGCCAGACCAAATGATTTATCAAGCCTTAAATGGCCCTTGGGCAAGATGTTTCCCACCCCTGCTCTATAGTATAAGCTCCCTAAAGGGGAGGGCTAGGGGTGCACTTACTACGGCAGTGAGAGAAATATAGTACCTACTATGTGCTGAGCACAGTGGTAGGTACTACGCCTAAATGGTCTTATTTGATATTCACACCGTATCTGGGGGAAGGATTGCTCATTTACAGATTAGAAACTGAAGAACAAAAATTAAAATTAGAACTATTGGAGGGCTGCTCCCCAGGTGCCTACACTGTGTTCCCCTACCCGGCCTTCCTCCTGTCCAGACAGACCTAGGTTCCGGCTGGGCCTTCACTCCAGGAGCCACCCTGTCTTCTGAGTAGAACTTCACAGAGTTCTCTGCACAGACCCAAGGCAAGGTTGGGAGGGTCCTCTGAAACCCACCTGCAAAACAGGCTGAAGAGCCATAGTGCCTGCATTCAAACCCCAGCTCTGACACTTAGAAGTTTGACATTTAGGGATATTTGCTTGAAGCTAGGATACTGAACTTACACCCCACTTGTTGGGGTCCAACCCCAGCAGGTCCAGGGGTTCCCAAAGGTGTGGACGGAGTCAGCGAAGAAGGAATGACACAGAGACAGCGTTCAATTGATCAGCAGCCTAGCCAGGTTCTCTAGCCAGGATCTCCAGCCAGGTTCTGTGTTTTATTGTCTTATTACATCTGTATTTATACCAGTTGATTTTAATCCTATCAATTTCTATTCCAAAGGTTAGGGTGTTTCTTATCTCCATTCCAGGGAGTAAAGATTATATAGCTTAAGCGTGATTGTTCGTAGTTAAAGTGATTAACTATCCACCTGGCACTTAGTTAAGGGGTTTTATTCCCTCCCTAACTTCAGGGAAAAATCCCTAGTTGGGGAAACAACCTTTCTCTGAGAGGTGACTTTGGTTGAAACACATAGTGCCAAGAAGGGGAGCAAACATATTAAGAACAGTACGCCATATACGCCAGGTCTCTTGGAACATACGCTGTGCAGATGTTTCTTCCCTTCAGCGACTGTGTCAAGCAGCAAGGATGGACCAGCTTCCGGCACCTGCTCATCTCCTGAAGTCTTAGTTAATTCTGAAGTAAGTGGATGATATCTACAGAGATTGATGAGTCTGAGTGAGGGAACAAGAGGAGACAAGTTAGCATATACCACGGATGCTGCCTCAGAGATTTTCCTGGAGAAAGTGGCTGATGGCCTCACTTCAAGATACATCACCTCCCCACTTCCCTTCAGTTCTGCTTTTCTCCACTCCCCAAATCATCTTGATTCTTGTCAATGTTGTTGGAAACCACTTCTTTTGACTTTAGTCCCAGAGCCTCAGAATATCAGGATTTGTGGTTTGAGTTGGTTTGAGTTGGATTTCTGCTCATATATTTGTTTGTTTGTTTATGCTTATTTTTAATTGTGATAATTGTAGCAGTAGAAGCTTTTTTTTTTTTTTTTTGCTTGGGCTAATTGGTTTTTTATTGGGAAGCTGTTTTTATAAAGGAACAAAGTCATCCCTAGGTGCAAAGTTGTAAAAACTGTTTCCAAGAAAACAGGTTTTGTTACAATTTATTTTTTTCCATCTACATGGCAAGTTTTTTTTTATTGTTCACAGTATTACAGACGTGCCCCATTTTTCTTCCTCCACCCAGACCCCCGCCCTACTCCAAGCCTTCACCACACTATTGTCTCTGTCCATGGGCTATGCATATATGCATATAAATTCTTTGGTTAATCTCTTCCATCCCCAACCACCCCCTCTGAGAGCTGCTAGTCCAGTGGTTCTCAACCTTCCTAATGACGCGACCCTTTAATACAGTTCCTCATGTGGTGGTGACCCCCAACCATAACATTATTTTCGTTGCTACTTCATAACTGTAATGTTGCTACTGTTAGGAATCGTAATGTAAATATCTGATATGCAGGATGTATTTTCATTGTTACAAATTGAACATAATTAAAGCATAGTGATTAATCACAAAAACAATATGTAATTATATATGTGTTTTCCGATGGTCTTAGGCGACCCCTGTGAAAGGGTAGTTCAACCCCCCAAAGGGGTCGCGACCCACAGGTTGAGAACCGCTGTGCTAGTCCTTTCCATGCGTCTGGGCCTTTTTTTTTTTGTTTTTAATCCTCACCTGAGGATATTTTTCCATTGATATTTAGAGAGAATGGAAGGGAGGGAGGTGGGTGAGAAAGAGAGAAGCATCTATGTGAGGGAGACACATCCATTGGTTACCTCTTCAGGCACCCTGACCTTGGCCAGGGATCCAGCATACAACCGAGGTAAATGCCCTTGACCCAGAATCCAACCCACGACCCTTCAGTCCATGGGCGTGCTGACACTCTAACCACTGAGCAAAACTGGCAAGGGCTCTGGACCTATTTTGTTCATTAGATTCCACATGAAGTGAAATCATGTGATATTTGTCTTTTTCTGACTGGCTTATTTATTTCGCTTAGTATAATAATTTCCAGTTCTAGCCTGGCCAGCAGTGTGGCTCAGTGGTTGAGCATAGACCTGTGAACTAGGAGGTCAGGCTTCGATTGCTGGTCCAGGCATATGCCTGGGTTGCTGGTTTGATCCCTGGTGTGGGGCGTGCTGGCGGCTGCTGATCAATGATTCTCTCTCATTGATATTTCTGTCTCTCCCTCTCCCTTCCTCTCTGAAATCAAAATAAAACTGTTAAAAAAGAATAATAATCTGTAGGTCCATTCATGCTGTTGCAAAGGGTAAGAGAGTCTTCTTTTTTATTACCATGTAAAATTCCACTGTGTACATGTACCACAACTTTTTTGCTTTCTTAATCCTCACTAGAGGGTATTTTTTCCATTGATTTTTAGAGAGTGGAAGGGAGGGAGAACAAGAGTAAGAGATATCCTTTTGAGAGAGAACATCAACTAGTTGCCTCCAACACAGGCCCCAAGTGGGGCAGGGATCAAACATGCCCCTGACTGGGAATGGAATCTCAACCTCCTGTTTCATAGGTTGACACTCAACTACTGAGCTATACCACCTGGGCATATATTTAATTTTTTTAGGAAACTCAGTACTGTTTTCTACAGTGACTGCACCAGTCTGCATTCCCAACCAGCAGTGTACTAGGGTTCCCTTTTCCTCATGTTCTCACCAGTACTTGTTCGTTGCTTTATTGATGGAAGCCATTCTGGCAGGTGTAAGGTGATGCTTCATTGATGTTTTAATTTGCATCTCTCCGATGATTAGTGACATTAAGTATTTTTTCATATATCTCTTGTCCATTTGTATGTCCTCTTTGGAGAACTGTCTATTCAGGTCCTTTGCCCATTTTTTAATTGGATTGTTTGTCTTCTTGATGTTTTGTTGCATGAGTTTTTTATATATTTTGTAAATTAACCCCTTATCAGATGAATCATTGGCGAATATGTTCTCCCATACAGTGGGTACCATTTTCATTTTGTTGAGGTTTCTTTTGCTGTGCAGAGCTTTTTAGTTTGATGGAGTCCCATTTGTTTGTTTTTTCTTTTGTTTCTCTTGCCATAGGAAATGTACCACCGAAAATTCTGCTACATGATATGTCTGAGATTCCACTGCCTATGTTTTCTTCTAGGATTTTTTTTATGGCTTTGCAACTTATATTTAAGTCTTTTATCCATTTGAGTTTATCCTTGTGTATGGGAGAAGTTGGTGGTCTAGTTTCATTTTTCCCCACAACATCATTTATTAAAGAGACTGCCTTAACTCCATTGTCTGATCTTGTCTCTTTTGTCAAATATTAATTGGCTTGGGTCAATTTCTGGGGTCTCTGTTCTGTTCTGTTCCATTAAGCTATATTCCTGTTCTTGTGCCAGTACCCGGCTGTTTTGATTACAATGACTTTGTAGTATAGTTTGATATCCAGTACTGTGATCCTTCCAACTTTGTTCTTTCTCAAGATTGCTGTGCTATTAGGGGTCTTTTTTGGTTCCATCTGCCCCCCACTGGGGATCAAGCCCACAACCAAGGCATGTGCCCTTGACCAGAATTGAACCTGGGACCCTCCAGTCCACAGGCCAATGCTCTATCCACTGACCCAAACTGGCGAGGGCTCTACTTCTTTATTTCTTCTTCTTCTTCTTTTTTAAAACATATTTTTTAAAAAAACAAAACATATTTTTATTGGTTTCAGAGTGGAAGGGAGAGGGAGAAAGAGAGAAATAGAAACATCAGTGAAGAGAAAGAATCATTGATCAGCTGTCTCCTGCACGTCCCACACTGGGGATCGAGCCCGCAGCCCTGGGCATGTGCCCTGACCAGGAATCCAACCTTAACCTTCTTAGTTCGACACTCAAGCACTGAGCCCCGCTAGTTGGGCAATGCTTCTCTTTCTTACTAGACTCTGTTGTTAGAAACTTAATGTACAAATTTGATGAGCTATAAAAAGACTTGACCAGAAAATGCCAGTTTTCATTTTTTAATTTTTTTTTATATTTTATTGATTTTTTTACAGAGAGGAAGGGAGAGAGAGAGTTAGAAACATCGATGAGAGAGAAACATCGATCAGCTGCCTCCTGCACATCTCCCACTGGGGATGTGCCCGCAACCCAGGTACATGCCCTTGACCGGAATCGAACCTGGACCTCTCAGTCCACAGGCCGGTGCTCTATCCATTCAGGCAAACCGGTTTCGGCCAGTTTTCATTTTTTTTTTTTAAATATATTTTATTGATTTTTTATAGAGAGGGATAGAGAGTTAGGAACATCGATGAGAGAGAAACATCGATCAGCTGCCTCCTGCACACCCCCCACTGGGGATGTGCCCGCAACCAAGGTACATGCCCTTGACTGGAATCGAACCTGGGACCCTTCAGTCCGCAGGCCGACGCTCTATCCACTGAGCCAAACCGGTCAGGGCCAGTTTTCATTTTTAAAATACCAGATGACTAAAGCCAAAATAAAAGAGAAACATGAAGCAATTTTCTAAAATCCCTGCTTTCTTTTTTTTTTTTTTTTTTTTTTTTTTTTTTTTTTAGTATTTTTTAATTTATTTCAGAGAGGAAGGGAGAGGAAGAGAGAGATAGAAACATCAATGATGAGAGGGAATCATTGATTGTCTGCCTCCTGCACTTTGGACCGAGCCCACAACCCAGGCATGTGCCCTTGACTGGAATCAAACCTGGGACCCTTCGGACAGCAGACCAATGCTCTATCCACTGAGCCAAACCAGCAAGGGCAAATTCCTGCTTTCTTGATCAACCTTTACCTCATGTTCATACACTTCCCACCTGCCTATTGCACACTAGTCATGGAAATCTGATGTCACAATGTAAGAATACCTAATATTACTTCTAGAGTCAAAAATAGTAAGAATTACATCACATCATGCACTTTATTTTAAAATTTATTAATTTTTAGAGAGGGAGAGAGATAGGGAAAGAGAAACATCGTTTTGTTGTTGTTCCATTTACTTGCACATTCATTGATTGATTCTTACCAAGCATCCAAGCTGAAACCATGGCATAGTGGGATGACATTCTAACCAATTGAGCTGCCCGGCCAGGGCTCATGCAATTTCTTTTCTTATCAGAGAGGAAGGAAGGGGGAGAGAGAGATCGAAACATCCATTATGAGAGAGAATCATGGATCGGCTGCCTCCTGCAGGTCCTACACTGGGGATGAAGCCCACAACCCCAGCATGTGCACTTGACCGGAATTGAACCTGGGACCTTTCAGTTCGCAGGCCGACGCTCTATCCACTGAGACAAACTGGCTAGTGCAGTGGTCGGCAAACTCATTAGTCAACAGAGCCAAATATCAACAGTACACGATTGAAATTTCTTTTGAGAGCCAAATTTTTAAAACTTGAACTATATAGGTAGGTACATAGTTATCAACTTAATTAGGGTACTCCTAAGCTGGCCTTTGCTAAAAACGTCCTCAGTCTGATTGAGGTACCTTCGCTGAGGTCGACCCCTTCCAACTCTCCCATTCACACTCGTCTTGTATACTTGTTTCATATAGAGGAGCGTGGATGGGAGAGTTGGAAGGGGTCGAACTCAGCGAACTTACATCAAAACAATGTACCTCTCTACACGATGGAATACTATGCTGCTGTAAAAAAGAAGGAACTCTTACCATTTGCAAAAGCATGGATGAAACTGCAGAGCATTATGCTAAGTGAAATAAGCCAGTCAATGAAGGAAAAATACCACATGATCTCACTCATTTATGGATAATAAAGACCATTATAAACTTATGAACAAAAATAGATACAGAGGCAGAGCTGCCTCAAACAGACTGTCAAACTACAGCGGGAAGGCCGGGAAGGGTTGGGGGGCAGGACGGGGCGGGGGTAAGAGATCAACCGAAGGACTTGTATGCATGCATATAAGCACAACCAATGGACATAAGACACTGGGGAATAGGGGAGGCCAGGGGATTGTCAAGGGCGGGGAAAAAAAGGAGACGTATGTAATACTCTTTGTAATACTTTAAGCAATAAAACAATTAAAAAAAAAAAAAACAATGTTCCTCCCCCCACCCCACCCCCACTGTGCTGGGTCTCCCCTCCTCTGACTGACCAACACCACACTTCTTCTAACGCCACTTCTTTTTTTTTTTAAATATATTTTATTGATTTTTTACAGAGAGGAAGGGAGAGAGATAGAGAGTTAGAAACATTGATGAGAGAGAAACATCGATCAGCTGCCTCCTGCACATCTCCTACTGGGATGTGCCCGCAACCCAGGTACATGGAATCGAACCTGGTACCTTTCAGTCCGCAGGCTGACGCTCTATCCACTGAGCCAAACCGGTTTCGGCCTAACGCCACTTCTACAAAATAGACTCGCCCAGGCCGAAAACCGACTTCTGTGCATGGGCCACGAAGTTTCAATCGCACTGTACCGTGTGCGCCCGCACCTTGTATTTTGTGGAAGAGCCACACTCAAGGGGCCAAAGAGCTGCACGTGGCTCGCGAGCCGCGGTTTGCCGACCACTGGGCTAGTGCATGCAATTTCTTAAGACGTAATTACCTACAGTCAAAAATATAACCAGTCTGCTCATCCTCGGTGCCCTGACTACCTGCGCCCGGCCATGTGGTTTTGTTTTCTCTGCTTCCAGGTCCTCTGCCACAGCATGCTCTGCCAGATCCTAGGCCAAGCACCCAACTTGATGCCCCTCTTTGTATTTACTGGAGTGGAGGTGCTGGGACAGCACTGTATGTCTTGGGCCTGGCATTGTCCAATCCAGATGTCTGTTGGGACAGATCCCTGGAAAAAGCTGGGTCCCAATGATCAATGCAAGTTGTACTCAGTGAATGTAGATTAAAACAAACTGAAGAAAGGAAGTCCAGACTTCAAAATGAGATGTTTCACTATAAAGCTGCTTAGAATGAAGGTCTTCTAGAAACCATCTGCACAACTCTCCACCTAACCAGGAAATATTTCCCTTCCAAATGCACAAAATCATGTTGGTGTATTGTGTTGGAATTTATACTGATTATAAATATTTGAAGCTTAAAAATATATGTAACCAAAATATGCTTTAAAAAATCAAACCATAAAAAATGGTAAGTAAGTAAATAAATAAATAAATAAAGGAGACTCTTTCCCCCTCCCCATGTGGGAGTCTGTACTTGTTCTTCAATAAATTTCCACCTTTACTATACCAAAAAAAAATAAATAAATAGGAAAAAAATCAAAGCATAAAAAAGAATGAGCAAAAAATAAAAAAGAGTATACAATAAAAAGTGAAGTTTCCCCATTCTCTTTTTTATTTAATATATTTTATTGATTTTTTACACAGAGGAAGGGAGAGAGATAGAGTTAGAAACATTAATGAGAGAGAAACATTGATCAGCTGCCTCCCGCGCACCCCCTACTGGGGATGTGCCCGCAACCAAGGTACATGCCCTTGATCGGAATCGAACCTGGGACCCTTCGGTCTGCAGGCCGACACTCTATCCACTGACCCAAACCAGTTAGGGCTTTTTTTAAAAAATATATATTTTTTTGATTTCAGAGAGTAAGGGAAAGGGAGAGATAGAAACATCAATGAGAGAGAATCATTGTTCAGCTGCCTCCTGCATGCCCTCTACTGGGGATCGAGCCTGCAACCCGGATATGTGCCTTGCCCAGCAATTAAACCATGACCTCCTGGTTCATAGGTTGATGCTCAACCACTGAACCATACTGGCCAGGCAATCTATTTCCTTTTTTATCACTATGTTTTTATGTTCCCATCAGCCCTCCTACCTGGATTATTGCAAAAGCTTCATTATTGGCTCCCTTGCTGTCAAAGCTGCCTGTGTTTGCCTTTCCAATCGTCCTATTCATTTCTCCCAGATTAGTTTTTTAAAGCATAGCTGTCACCAGCTTCTTATTATCCACTGAATTAAGTCTAAACTCTTTAGCCCAAGATTAACCAAGATGAAAACTGTTCATATAACCTTGCCCTTCTTTTCTAATGTTATTGGTCAATGGTCTGGTCTGCCATACAAGTGTTGGGGAGTCATGAAGAGGGGAGGGGCTCAAGCATCTTAAGATAAGCAAACTTGACTATGTTTGGGATCTTTGGACATGTTGAATTTCCCTGTGTGTGCATGTGTTTGCCTTCACTCAGGTTTAGCTATGTTATAGGACAGTTCAGTTACCTCTTTCCCTGATTACTGATAAATATGGTCGATCTTTCTTCTGTATCCCTAGTTTTATTTTGTACTAGGAGTCCAGTGCATGAATTTGTGCAACTTGAAAGGAACTGTGGGCCACGAGGCTGTGGTGGGCACAAGGGCAGGTCTCAGCCCATCCTCTGTGTCCCTGCCTGGCCCCTCCTGCCACGGCCCCCAGCCCCCTGTCTGCCAGCAGCCCCGCTCCTGCCACCGCTGCTCCCATGCTCTGATGGTGCCGGCCCTGCTCACACCCGCTGACAGCGCTGAGTGATCAGGACTGGCTCCAGGCGCCAGCAGTGGGTGTGAGCAGTGGCTGCAGGGCCCTGATTGCCCCTTAGGAGCAGGAGGAGGTGGAGAAGCCCTGAGGGGCAATCAGGGACTGGCAGCCGCCACCCACATCCGCTGACGGTGCTGAGCGATCGGGGCCAGTGCCAGGTGCCAGCAGCAGGTGCAAGTGGTGGTTCTGGTGCCAGCAGCAGGTGCAAGTGTCCGGTGGGACTGGACGCGTGGGAGCAAAGAATTTTCAGTAACCATCAGAGGCTCGCCCCGATGACAGCGACTGGCGCCCGTACTCAACTGCTCCACTATCTCACCACAGCTGATGCCTGCCATGTTCCGCACTCTGCCACCTTCTGCTGACGCCTGCCATGTTCCACATGCACCCACTGGTGTTCAGCACATGTCATAGCAACCAGTTGTTCGGTTATTCCCCCATTCAGTCTATTTGCATATTAGGGTTTTGTATATAAAGATTATATTTATTTTATTATTAGAGTCATATATGTTCCATAAAATAGTACATTCTTTGAGAGAGGGTATTTTCTCCCCCACCCCCCACTTTTTAAGTCTCTTTAGTAGTTGCTAGAAATCTGAAAAATGAAGACAGAAATAGACAGGATTAGTCTTTAAGTAAATCCACCATCATTTATTATCTATTTAGTGTCAAATGACATTCAATGCACAAAACAAATAATCCCTACATACATGGAGCTTATATTCTAGTGTGTGTGTGTGTGTGTGTGTGTGTGTGTGTACATAATAAAAAATTTTTTATATATAATATAAAAATAATAATAAAATAAAACTAAAACAGCTCTAGCCGATTTGGCTCACTGGATAAAGTGTTGGCCTGTGGACTGAAGGGTCCCGGGTTTGATTCCGGCTGCGGGCATATGCCTGGGTTGTGGGCTTGATCCCCAATAGGGGTTGTGCAGAAGGCAGCCAATCAGTGATTCTCTCTCATCATTGATGTTTCTATCTCTCTCCCTCTCCCTTCCTCTCTGAAATCAATAAAAAATATGTTTAAAAAAACAAAACAAAACTAGCCCTAGCCGGCTTGGCTCAGTGGATAGAGTGTTGGTTTGTGGACTGAAGGGTGGCGGGTTTGATTCCGGTCAAGGGCACATGCTTGGATTGCAGGCTCAATCCCCAGTAGGGGTGTGCAGGAGGCAGCTTATCAATGATTCTCTCTCATCATTAATGTTTCTATCTCTCTCTCCCTCTCCCTTCCTCTCTGAAATCAATAAAAACATATTTTAAAAAAAACTAAAACAGAAAATAAAGATAGTGAGTTTTGGCAGGAATGATGCTGAAGTGGGTGGTAATTTTAAATATTATAGCCAGGAAAGGCCTTCCCCCAAAAGGTAATATTTGTTTAAATACTTAAAGGAGAGGAGAGAATGAGGAAGTTACATGAACTATCTAGGGGAAAAGCCATACAGGCATAAAGAACAGCATGTGCACAGACCTGGAGGGGAGAATGCCTGGTATTTATGAGGGACAGAGAAGTCAGTGTGACTCAAGGGAGTCCTAGGATTTGAGGTCAGAGATATGATAAGGAAACCAGTAAACCACTGTAAGAATTTCTGTAAGTGATATGTAAAGCCATTGAGGGTTTTTGGGATAAGGTGTGACGAGATCTGTTTTAGTTTTTAAAGGATTGCTTTGGCTGCTGTATTGAGAATAGACAGTAGGAGGCAAAAGAAAGCAGGAAGACTAGGAAATTAATCAAAATTGATGAACTGAGAATGGTGTTACTATGTAATGAAGTGAAGAAAGGCTGTTGTGAGAGGACGACGGCCATCTTTTTGGAAAACTGTGGTCACTGTTTAGGACGCCCATCGACAACTTAAGCAGTGGGCGGCTTATGCCCCTACTGTGGACAACAGGGCAGTGAAGGCATCAACTGGCAGACACGTCCCAGGGAGAGGAAGGAGGAGAGAGAAAGAGAAAAATCAACTGAAGCTCAGTCTGAATATCCCCTATTTCAAGTCCTACTTGTATGTAGGAAATACCACCTCTGGACCCCATCACAACCTCCTTCAGTGCACAGGCCTCATCCGCCCTCTGACAGAGAGCAAGGATCTTTTGGCTCTGAAGGAAAACGTCACCCCCTTTCAGCAGGTAGCAGCTACAGAAGAGACCCTGGATCCCTTTTCTCTGAAAGAATTCAGTGGCAAAAAGTCCTTGAGGTGGGAATGTTAGACCCCAGAGCAAGGACGATGGGCCAGGTACAGAAACTCACCAGGGCAGAAAGCTCCAGGTGCCTACCAAGGGGCAAAACTGGGAAAACAAGAACCTCGCCCCCAGGGCAACCTGTCCTCCCTGCCATATCACTGGTCATACTGCTTGGACCCTGGATCTCCCATATCGCTGGTCAGGCGGTTTAGACCCCCTAACCTTTCCCTCCCTAAAGATAACATTTAGGCCTCAGTGGTATTTCAGCTCTAGGCCCAGAAAAGCAGCAAAACCAGACAAGTGACGCCTTGGCTACCTCAGGACCAGCTATATTGACTAATGACCCCCGGCCCTGGCACAGGCCAATCAGTGGAGATCACAACTCTGAAAGCTGATGAGTATTCCATTAAGATCCTCCCCTGAGACCTTCCCTAAGATTCATTCCCACCTGCAAGAAGGAGATAAATACACTCAGGACAAAAGACCCAGTGCATGCTCTCCCTCCAAGGAGCACCCCTATGCCAGTCCCCCACAGGAGCATATCCCCTAACCTCTAAGGGACCCCACGAGACTTGAAACCAGGGGAGCATGGACAGCGGCTGCTCATCCTGGGCTCACCCCCTGCACCTGTTTCCAAGGCCCCCTTTTCTCAGTGTAGCCCTTCCCATTGGATATCCCCACCTTCCATCTCCTTTTCCTTAAATAAATTCAATTTTATTTAAAAGAAAAAAGAGAGAAAGAAAGAAAGAAAGAAAGAAAGAAAGAAAGAAAGAAATGCTATCATTGCCCTAGCCAATTTGGCTCAGTGGATAGAGTGTTGGTCTATGGATAGAAGGGTCGCTGGTTCGATTCCAGTCAAGGGCACATGACTGGGTTGCAGGCTCCATCCCCAGTGGGGGGCATGCAGGAGGCCGCTGATCAATGATTCTCTCTCATCATTGATGTTTCTACCTCTTTCTCCCCCTGCCTTCCTCTCTGAAATCAAAATAAAATTTAAAAAAAGGCTGCTGGAGTAGCATGTTTGCAAAGGAAGATGAGAAATTGAGTTTTGGATATAAAAGATGCCATTTAGATATACACATGGAGATATTGAAAATACGAATAGCCGAAACCGGTTTGGCTCAGTGGATAGAGCGTCGGCCTGCGGACTGAAAGATCCCAGGTTCGATTCTGGTCAAGGGCATGTACCTGGCTTGCGGGCACATCCCCAGTAGGGGGTGTGCAGGAGGCGGCTGATCGATGTTTCTCTCTCATCGATGTTTCTAACTCTCTATCTCTCTCCCTTCCTCTCTGTAAAAAATCAATAAAATATATTTAAAAAAAAAAAAAGAAAATATGAATAAATACCGTTGGGAAGTGGGTGGGAAGGGCTGGAAATTGGGAGTCATCAACATATAGATAGTATTTAAAACTATGAGATTAGTGAGAGATTAAAAATGGCCACACTGCCGAAACCGGTTTGGCTCAGTGGATAGAGCGTCGGCCTTCGGACTGAGGGGTCCCAGGTTCTTTTCTGGTCAAGGGCATGTACCTGGGTTGCGGGCACATCCCCAGTGGGAGATGTGCAAGAGGCAGCTGATGGATGTTTCTCTCTCATTGATGTTTCTAACTCTCTCTCTTCCTTCCTCTCTGTAAAAAATCAATAAAATATATTTTAAAAAAAATGGCCACACGGACATGCCCCCAGGACCAAACTGAAATTATAGCTGAAATACAGAAAAACGTTCTGAATAGTCAATGGGAGACTCTCTGGAGAGAACCCTGATAACTGAGGACCGAAAGTGGAGAACACATGGAGACTGGAAGGAGGGGTGGAGGCGAGAAAGGGCTGGCTGGGCTCCCACAGACAGACACTGAAGTGCCGGAGAGATTTCTCAGCTGTGGGGCTGCCACTGAGAACCCTGGGGGCTAATCCCCAAGCGGGACACCCCCCCCCCCCAGCAGAGAGCACCAGAAATGAGAAGGGCACCCACACAGCATCTGGTTGTAAAAAGCAGGGGATTGCTGGCTGCCGAGGAGAGAAGGCTGGAAGTTCAGGCACCCTCTTAAAGGGCCAATGCACAAAATTGCCTGTGGAGCCACCCACCTTGTGCTCCAGCAGAGGGAGGGCAGAGTGGACCGGAGCTGTGTGAGCAGAAGCCAGGATCAGGGCCTCTGGGGTGGGAGCTCAGAAGGCAGACACGAGGGTTTCCTGTGCTGAGCCATTCCCTCAGGCTGCAGAGATCATCTTTCTCCTGCAGACATTTGCTGTACATGGGACACTGTCTGGGGGGAAGATAGTTGACTCACTCTAGTGGAAAACACCTTGCCATTTAGGAGACTGAGAACAACAATTAGCCTCTAGGCAGAGACAGCACTTAACACTGTCCTGCACTGGAGACTGAGAGGCATAGCAGATCCAACTCATACATAGTCACAAACCCAAACAGGCAGCAAAGTGAGGAGACAAAGAAACAACCCACAAATGAAAGAACAAGAGAATTCACCAGGAGAAGAGATAAATGAAATGGAGATAAGAAATTTATCTGAAATAGAATTCAGAATAATGATGTTAAAGATGCTCAACAGCCTGAGAAAAGATATAACTATGAAAACAGAAATAAAGAATGACATAGCGCGCCGAAACCGGTTTGGCTCAGTGGATAGAGCGTCGGCTTGCGGACTGAAGGGTCCCAGGTCCGATTCCGGTCAAGGGCATGTACCTGGGTTGCAGGCACATCCCCAGTAGGAGATGTGCAGGAGGCAGCTGATCGATGTTTCTCTCTCATCGATGTTTCTAACTCTCTATCTCCCTCCCTTCCTCTCTGTAAAAAATCAATAAAATATATTTAAAAAAAAAAAAAAAAAGAATGACATAGCGCAAATAAAGAACACATTGGGTGCTTCAGCGCCAGAGAAAAAGATTAAAAAGCATCGTTTCCCAGGGAATAGGGAAGGTTTTGTCACTCGAGATGAGGTTGGTGATAAGGAAGATTTGGAATTTCAGAAACGTCATAAATCGGGCATGGCATTTAAATCTGGTGACAAAAAATGATGATGGATGGTTTGGTTGAAATTAAGGTAGACAGGATCGAGGGACTTGATCAAGAAAATGAAGGAGCCCTAAGCGGTTTGGCACATGCCTGGGTTTCCGGCTTGATCCCCAGTAGGGGCAAGCAGGAGGCAGCCGAACAATGATTCTCTCTCATCATTGATGTTTCTATATTTCTATCCCTCGCCCTTCCTCTCTGAAATCAATAAAGATATATTTAAAAATAAATAAATAAATTACTGGACCTGTCAATTATTATCTGTATCAACTTTTCATTCTTGATCTTGGATTGAGTTTGGAGTTGGGGCCATTAAGTGGTTAATTACATTTGTAAGGTGTATCTCACTGGGAATGGAAATGGAGGAGGGGAGGTATACCAGTACAGCCTATAAGACAGGGGAAAAAGACACATTAGCACTAGAAACTGGGGCAGTTACGTAATATAGAAATCTAGACACTTCTCTTTTGTTGTAACATAAAAAACCTTAGGGAGCTTTTTCTTTGTATTTTTTTTATTGTGATAAAATATACTTCATATAAAATTTACAATTTAGTCATTTTTAAATATGCAGCTCAGTAGTATTAATTACATTCACAATATTGTACAACCATCTCCGCTTTGGGGAGCTTTTGATTCTTTACGTTAGACATGTAAACTAGAAATAATCACATTATTATATGGGTCTGTATTTTCCGGGTAGGAATTTAAAATTGGGAATCTGGGAGGAAATAAACTTGAAGACTGGACTCATCATTAGCGATGAGATGTGGCTAGAAACGCCTTGCAGAGGCATATCCATCGAAAGAGGAAGAGGAGACAAGTGCCCAGTAATTAGGAAGGCTGGAGCAATAAGTATTGAGGAAAATAATAAATAGCAATTTATGAGACGATAAAAGGTCAGAACAACTTTGGTCACAAAGACTAGAAATGAATTTTGACCAGGGTGGAACCGATGAGATGCTTACAGTAAGAGAACAGTGCCCAACGGGGTGGTTAAAAAAACACAGTGAGACATTTGAACCGAGTGGCGGGAGCTGTTGGGGCTCCGCGGGGCCTGGTGCGGGGCGGGGGGGGGGGGGGGGGCGCTGGCCATGGCGCGGCAGCTGTCCCGGGAGCAGGGCATCACCCTGCGCGGCAGCGCGGGCATCGTGGCCGAGTTTTTCTCATTTGGCATCAATAGCATTTTGTGTCAGCGCGGCATTCATCCGTCCGAAACCTTCACTCGCGTGCAGAAGTACGGGCTCGCCTTGCTGGTCACCAGGGACCCCGTGCTCACGAAGTACCTGAGCATCGTGGTGGAGCAGCTGAAAGATCGGCTGTGCAAGTGCTCTGTGCAGAAGCTGGTGGTGGTCATCTCGAATATTGAAGACGGGAAGGTCCTGGAGAGGTGGCAGTTTGACATCGAGTGCGACAAGACGGCCAGAGATGACAGTGCACCCAGGGAGAAGTCTCAGAAAGCCACCCAGGACGAGATCCGCTCGGTGATCAGATAGATCACCGCCACGGTGACCTTCCTGCCGCTGCTGGAGGCTTCCTGTTCATTTGACCTGCTGATCTACACAGACAAAGACTTGGTTGTGCCTGAGAAGTGGCAAGAGTCCGGACCGCAGTTCATTGCCAGTTCTGAGCAGGTCCGCCCGCGCTCCTTCACGACGACCATCCACAAGGTGAACAGCGTGGTGGCCTACAAGATCCCCGCCAACGACTGAAGGACCCGGGGTGGAATGGAATCCCACACGTGTGTCCCGAGGCCAAGTCAACTGTAGTTCTTGTTTTGTTTCACTGATACTTTTGAGGTGGGGAAACAGCCTTGTACTTCACTGCACTGTGCATGTTGTCCATTTGTTTGTGCCTGTTTGACTTTCCATGGGGTTGACATGATTTCCATAGAGTTGACACTGTTCATGGAAGGGAACCAGCAGATCTGGTCAGCACTGGAATGTCACCTCCTTTGAAGGTGGAAACTGGAGATGGGAAACTTTTGCTATTCAGTGAAATGCCTTCCTAAATCAGAACTTTCAGTCAAGTTGCCTGACTCCGAGTCTAGGTGACTATGGAACAGCAAAAGAAGTCCGAATATCAGAATCTTTGTTTAGTTCTAAAGTAACTGATCAGCCACAGTCACAGTCTTCCTAGCAGGTCCTTTTGCCATTTATTTCATTTGTATAGTTTCTATATTGAAAACCCTCAATTACTTGACTTTAATGTATATAATTTACACTTACAAATCTGTCGCTGTTTCTCCTGTTTCAATTCCGCTGATACAGAACTGTTAATGTCTTTTTGTGTTTTATAAAATCAAGCTTTAAATGACTGAAAAAAAACCCCCAAAAAAACCACAGTGAGTCCTAACCGGTTTGGCTCAGTGGCTAGAGCATTGGCCTTCGGACTGAAGGGTCCCAGGTTCAATTCCAGTCAAGGGCATGTGCCTTGGTTGCCGGCACATCCCCAGTAGGGGGTGTGCAGGAGGCGGCTGATCGATGTTTCTCTCTCATCAATGTTTCTAACTCTCTATGTCTCTCCCTTCCTCTCTGTAAAAAAATCAATAAAATCTATTTAAAACAAACAAACAAAAACACAGCCCGGCTGGTGTGGCTTAGTGGTGGAGCGTCGACCTAGGAACTGGGAGCTCGCAGTTCGATTCCCGGTCAGGGCACATGCCCGGGTTGCGGGCTCGATCCCCAGTGTGGGGCGTGCGGGAGGCAGCGGATCGATGATTCTCTCTCATCATTGATGTTTCTATCTCTCTCTCTTCCTTCCTCTCTGAAATCAATAAAAATATATTAAAAAACAACAACAACAACAAAAAACACAGTGGGCCATGGAGCAGAAACTGGGACTTTCTAAGAGTTCAGGGCAGAGATTTGGGATTGGTGGGGAGGAGAGCTCCGTGGGAGTTAAGAGCTAAGCAGAAGGCACGGATTCAGAAAGGCGATAATATTGGTGTAATTTGTACGGCTCCGAAGAAAGAATACTCTGCCTCAGCAACATTTCTTCGGAAAAGGTGGTAGGGTGGAGTGAATGCTTAGGGCAGGGGTGGGCAACCCTTTTGTGAGTGTGTGACAAAACCAGCAAAATCTCTGACTCAAAATTCTTCTGCGTGCCAATCCTAAATTTATTTATTTTTTATTGCTTACAGTATTCTAATTTTTTGAGAACATGTTATAGCTACTTGATATCTCTTAAGGTGTACGTATGTGAAGAGCCTTGAAGAAAGAATAAAATTCATTCGAGCGACAAAAACACAGTATATGATGATGAAAAATACATTTATTTTTAAACGTATACATGTACACTGATAGTCCGACAGAAAACTTTATGACTCCGTGTGATATTATCAGTGGGACTTTTGCTGCTGCATCACCGATGACAGAGATTTTACATCAGGTTTATATTTTGTGACCTTCAGAGATATGCACGAGCTACTATTTTCATCCGTCAGGCTACTCCTATTACAAGACTTAACAAAATTCATCACTGAGAACAAAGATTCACAAGCATATGTGGATGAAACCAAAACACTGGTCGGATCTAGGAAGGCATAGAAATTGCTCTTCCCCTCTCTCGTCAATCCATGTCTATGGTCTTTAAGATAACTTGTTATGTAAAATTATTTATTTATCTAAGATGCACCTACACTGAATTTATCTGAAAAATAAAAAAGTCGATATTAAGAAAAAAATTGTAAATGGAAGATTATAAGAGAGGGTTTTGCGTACCAGCAAACGTTACTGGCATCCTGCCATGTTTGGCACGGGTGCCAGGGGTTGCCCACCCCTGGCTTAGGAGGTTAGACAGGGTGGAAGTTGAGGTTTAATGAGCTCTGAGAGGCGGAGCCGACTTGGCGGGAGATGGCGCAACGTCAGCGGTTCCTAGAAAGAGGCAAGAAGCGAAGGCCGGCGCTGGACAGGGTTCACCTTAGGGAAGTCAGAGCACAGCCCGCGGGGCGGGTACAGATCAATGGTCAACACAGTTCAAAGGACGGGGAGAAAGTTCTGGGTTGGACGGAGGTGCCCGGCCCCGCCACGCTCCTCGTCTGCCGTCTGAGCAGAGGAGGAAGCTGCAAGTCAAGGCAACTCCGCTTCCGGCAGAGGCCCCGCCCCCTCCCTGGGCACGTCATCAGCCCGCGCCCCCGGCGCCGCTGGGTGTTGTTCCGCCCCGCCCTCGAGGCGGTCGGAGCCCTGTCAGTGCCGGCGATGGCCGTGGCTCTGGCCCTGGGATTGTAAATTGGCGACTAAAGCTCCCGACGCGGCCCCGGGCCCGATGGCGGCGGAGGCGGCGGCCCTGGCTGCGGCCGACCCGCCTGCCGCGATACCGCAGGCGGCAGGAGCCGCAGCGCCCACCGCCCGCCGAGACTTCTACTGGCTGCGCTCCTTCCTGGCCGGAGGTGGGTGTCCGCGGGAGGACCCGGCCTCTCGGGGTGGCAGGGGCAGGCCGAGGGCCCGCGCCCGCGGCGACAGCCTTGGACAATGGCAGCTCCCATGCCCTGCCAGATGCTGTCACCTTTTTCTAATAATCACCTGACTAGTGACCGCAGGGTCCCGGGCAGCAAGGGTCCGGAAGGGCAGAGCCAGGCACCCGTTCTTAGGGAGAAGCGGGGAGTCTCTCACAGAGACCCCAGGATCTCAGTGAAACATGCAGGGCACTGCCTTCTCGTGTAAGTACCACAGGTGGCTGCGTGTAGGATTGAATTTTGCTGTTTGCTTGAAAGAAAACAAAGAGCCGTTTAAACATGACTTGGGAAATTATGCAAAACTGGTGCCAGGGATTCTGGTCAACTCTGCCACCGCTACTTGGCAGGTGGCTGGTGCAGCCCCACTGTTGGTGTGACTGCGGGGGCAGGAGGTTCCTGTTGTCTCGGAGGAGTTTCCTCTGCCTTCCCACAGAGAGGTGTTCCAGTCCTTACCCTTTCTTAACTGACGCTGTGGGTTGTCATCACTTACTTGTTAAGGCTAAGAATTAAAAAAAAATTCAAATTAGGAGGACTTATAGGAAGATGCTATCTGCCTGCTGCAGTAATTTTAAGAATTTATTCTGCTGCTGGAAAGGGGCATTCATTTATTTACAAAAGGAACATTTTTGAGTGCCTGCTGTGTGCCTGCTACATGCTCATTGTACATCAGGGAGCAAAGCAGAATCCTGGAGTTTGCATTGGTTGAGGAGAAAGACAATAAGCAGAATGGAAAAAATAAGTTGTATAGTATGTTAGAAGGTGCTGAATGCAATGGGAGGAAGTGAAAAGGAGAATGGGGCAAGGGCGTGGAGAGGCTAAGTGGGTGCACATTAAATAAGATGGTCGAAGCCAGTCTCCTTTGGGGGGTGACACTCGAGCAGACTTGAAGAAGGGAGAGAGTTTAGCTAGTTGATGGCTAAGGAGGAGCATGTCAGGAGGAGAGAAAAGCGAGCGCAAGGGCGTCAAAGTGGGAAAGGGCCTCCTCTGTTCAAAGATCAGCAGTGGTGCTGATGGGGGAAGGAGGTTAGAGACAGGAAAGGGAGGCAGAAACGGAAGGGCCTTGCATTCCATTGTAAAGATTCTGACTTCCACTTGGAATGAAGTTGGGGGCATTGTAGGCGTTTTTGTTGTTGTTGTTGTTTTAATATCTAGGAGATAATATCTAGGAAAGGCGAGTGGCCGCTGCAGGTATTATGCTAACCTGAGCTGTCAGTCTCTCCAGGTTGCTCTCACATGCAGTTGGAGAACCCGTGGCTACACCCAGACTTTGGAAACATGCTGGCATTGCAAATCTTGAGCAGCGAAGGGACATGACATGACACATTTCAAAAGGATCACTTCGGCTTCTCTGTTGAGAATCACTGTAGGAGGGTAAATATGGAAGCAAGGAGACTAGTTTGTAGGTTATTGCAGTAATTCAGATGATGGGTAGTGGCTTGGATCAGGTCAGTAACAGGAGAGGTGGTGAAAAGTTGTGATAATCTGCATATAAATAGAACAAATAGGATTTTCTAACAGATTAGAAATGGGGTAAGGAAGATAAGTCAAGAGTGCCTCATTTGGTTTGAGCAGCTGAAAGGTTGTGCTCATTTGCTGAAATGGAAGACTGTGGTTGGAGCAACTTTCATGATGGTTGTAGCGATTTTCATGATAGTTGTAGCAGGGAGATGAGTAATTCAGTTTTGGACATGTTACATTTTGTGATTTGATTAGACTTTGATATAGAATCATGGTATGTGTAGGTGAGGATAGCAACCAGGACCCTTCATATATATATATATATATATATATATATATATATATATATATATATATATATATATATATTATACACACACACACACACGCACACACACACACATATAGTTTTTTAAATATATTTTTGGTGTATGGGACAATGCTCAACCAATTGAGCCACACTAGCCAGTTAAATATATTTTTATTGATTTCAGAGAAGAAGGGAGAGGGAGAGAGAACTAGAAACATCAAAAATGAGAGGGAATCATTGATCGGCTGCTGCCTGCATGCCCCCTACCGCAGCCCAGGCATGTGCCCTTGATCGGAATCAAACACGGGACCCTTGGGTCCGCAGGCTGACACTGTATCCACTGAGCCAAACCAGCTAGGGCGTAGCCAGGACTCTTCTATGCTCTTGGTACAACCAGTTTGGAGAAGTAGTTGGGCAGTTACCTATGAAGCTGAGCATTTGTATGTCATATGATCCAGCAGTTCCACTCCTAGGTATATTTCAACATATATATTTCTGTTCATATCTATGACATTCATGGTAGCCCAAACCTAGAAGCAATCCAAATGTCCCTCAATGTTATAACACACTAGAGGCCCAGTGCACAGAATTTGTGCAGTATGTGTGTGTCCCTCAGCCCGGCCTGTGCCCTCTTGCAGTCTGGGACCCCTTGGGGGGTGTCCTCCTGCTGGCTTAGGCCTGATGCCTGCAGGCCTCACACAGTCCGGGGCTCTTGCAGTCCGGGACCCCTTGCTCCTTACTGCCTGCCTGCAGTGGAGGTGGGAGAGGCTCCTGCCACCATTGCTGCGCTTGCCAGCCATGGGCCTGGCTTCTGGTTGAGTGGCGCTCCCCCTGTGGGAGCGCACTGACCACCAGGGGGCAGCTACTGCGTTCAGCCTTTGCCCCTGGTGGTCAGTGTGCATAATAGCGACCGGTAGTTCTGCCATTTGACCTGTTTGTATATTAGGGTTTTATTATATAGGATTACCAAAATATGGTATAATCATATGATGAATATTATGCAGCACTGAAAATGAATAAATTCCTCTCACATGCAACAATGTGGATGAATCTCACAATCATAATATTGAACAGAAGAAGCCAGACACAAAGCAAGCCATACTGTGTGGTTTTATTTGTATAAAGTTTAAAAACAATCAAAACTAAGTCCATGTTGTTAGAAGCCAGAAAGCTGATTGGTTATTTCTGAGAAGAAGGGACAAATAGGGATTATGGGTGTGCAGAAAGGAATTCTGGGAGTCTGGTAAAGTTTCATGATTTGAAACTTGGTTTGGGTGGTCCTTACATGATTGAATTCACCATTCGTTAAGTGGCATAATTAAGATTTGTGCACGAAGATGGCGGCATAGGTTAACGCCGGAGTTTGCTGCTTTGAACAACTACTTCAAAAGTGAAACCAAAAAACGGAAGGGACATCACCCAGAACCACAGGGGCGCTGGCTGAGTGGAAGTCCTACAACTAGGAGGAAAGAGAAACGCATAAGGACACTCAGAGGAGGCGCAGTGCTGAAGTCAAATTCTGAGGTGCGGAGTGCGCGGAGCGGGCTGGCGGCGGAGGGCGCAGTTGTTGTTTTCAATCGGGAGGGAGTCGCAGACTCTGAGCTCCAGATCCGGGCGAGTCTTTAGGGACCCAGACTCAGGCGGGAGAAGCGGGACTGTCTGGCTTCGGTCAGAGCCAGTGCAGCTTTCTCTCCGAGCTTTGCAGCGGGTGCTGGGACTCAGAGAGGCAGAGCCCCTTGGGACAGGACTGAGAGCCGCCATAACTGCTCTCTCCGGCCCACCCTGTTGATCCTGTTCGACCCGCCCTTCCCAAGCCCTGCACAGAGGCATTTGCCGGATAGCCTCAGGCAAAGGCTAGATTAGCACCTCCCTAGAGGACAGAAGTTCTCTCACCGCTGACACAGCTGAATCTCATAGCCACTTGGCCTGGAGGTCAAACCCTCCCTGGAATTAGCTACAACAAAGATTTATCTATAAGACTGCGAACAAAGACCACTAGGGGGTGCACCAAGGAAGCATAACAAAATGCGGAGACAAAGAAACAGGACAAAATTGTCAATGGAAGAAATAGAGTTCAGAACCACACTTTTAAGGTCTCTCAAGAACTGTTTAGAAGCTGCCGATAAACTTAATGAGATCTACACGAAAACTAATAAGACCCTCGATCTTATATTGGGGAACCAACTAGAAATTAAGCACACACAGACTGAAATAACGAATATTATACAGACGCCCGACAGCAGACCAGAGGAGCGCAAGAATCAAGTCAATGATTTGAAATGCGAGGAAGCAAAAAACATCCAACCGGAAAAGCAAAATGAAAAAAGAATCCAAAAATGCGAGGATAGTGTAAGGAGCCTCTGGGACAGCTTCAAGCGTACCAACATCAGAATTATAGGGGTGCCAGAAGATGAGAGAGAGCAAGATATTGAAAACCTATTTGAAGAAATAATGACAGAAAACTTCCCCCACCTGGTGAAAGAAATGGACTTACAGGTCCAAGAAGCGCGGAGAACCCCAAACAAAAGGAATCCAAAGAGGACCACACCAAGACACATCATAATTAAAATGCCAAGAGCAAAAGATAAAGAGAGAATCTTAAAAACAGCAAGAGAAAGAAACTCAGTTACCTACAAGGGAATACCCATACGACTGTCAGCTGATTTCTCAACAGAAACTTTGCAGGCCAGAAGGGAGTGGCAAGAAATATTCAAAGTGATGAATACCAAGAACCTACAACCAAGATTACTTTATCCAGCAAAGCTATCATTCAGAATTGAAGGTCAGATAAAGAGCTTCACAGATAAGGAAAAGCTAAAGGAGTTCATCACCACCAAACCAGGATTATATGAAATGCTGAAAGGTATCCTTTAAGAAGAGGAAGAGGAAGAAAAAGGTAAAGATACAAATTATGAACAACAAATATGCATCTATCAACAAGTGAATCTAAGAATCAAGTGAATAAATAATCTGATGAACAGAATAAACTGTTGATTATAATAGAATCAGGGACATAGAAAGGGAATGGACTGACTATTCTTGGGGGGGAAAGGGGTGTGGGAGATGTGGGAAGAGACTGGACAAAAATCGTGCACCTATGGATGAGGACAGTGGGTGGGGAGTGAGGGCGGAGGGTAGGGCGGGAACTGGGAGGAGGGGAGTTATGGGGGGGAAAAAAAAGGAACAAATGTAATAATCTGAACAATAAAGATTTAATTAAAAAAAAAAAGATTTGTGCACTTTTTTCTATGTATCTTACAGTTAGTTACCAATTAAAATCTATTAAAAAGAGGAAATGAATTGGAGGCAGTAAGTATCTGAAACTACAAAAGAATCTGTTGTTTTTATTAAACCTCACCTGAGGATATTTTTTCCATTGATTTTTAGAGAGCGTGGGAGGGTGGGGGAGAGACAGAGAGAAGCATTGATGTGAGAGAGACACATGGATTGGTACCTCCTGCATACCTTAACCAGGGCCGGGGATGGAACTTACAACCAAGGTACATGCCCTTGACCAGAATCAAACCCAAGATCCTTCAGTCCACTGGCTGACACTCTAACCAATGAGAAAAAAATGATATGACATATTTCAAAAGGATCACTTTGGTTTCTCTGTTGAAAATCACTGTAGGAAGGTAAATATGCAAGCAAGGAGATTAGTTTGTTTTTATAAGTTTTATTAAGGTATAATTTATACACAGTAAAATTCACCCTTAATTTAGATGCATTTTCTACTCTTGATATTTTCGATTTACAATATCAGGATGTAACCCATTTAAATCAAGAATCATATGTACATGTAAGGTGTCTTATTTCATTTGAACTGCTCTAACAGAAATACCATAATCTGGGTGTCTTATAAACAACAACATTTATTTTTCATAGTTCTAGAGGCTGGGAAGTCTAAGATCATGAACTTGACGTTCTGGTGAAGACTGGACAGCACCTTCTTTGCTGTGTTTTCAGAAGGTGGAAGGGGCCAGGGATGTCTGGGGCCTTATTTATAAGGGCAGTAATCCCATTGTTGGTGCCCTAATAATGGTTGAATCATATTATCCTATCTAATAAAAGAGAAAAATGGTAATTGGTGTACGATGATACCCTTTTCATTGGCTAATCAGGGCTATATGCAAATTAACTGCCAACTAAGATTGGCAGTTAACTGTCAACTAAGATTGGCAGTTAACTGCCAACAAGATGGCGGTTAATTTGCATATGTAGGCACAATGCAGGGAGGCGAAAGGGAAAGCAGGAAGAAGCCCCCTGCCACTGACAGTGATCGGAAACCCAGGGGGGAGCTAAGAGCTGGGGGGCAGGATGTGCCTTTGCCGCCCTGGCCATTGATAGCAGGAAGTAGGGGTGGAACCAGCGATGGGAGCTGGGCACGGTCGAAGCTGGCAGTCCCGGGAGCTAGGGGTTTTTTGCCTGGGCCTAAAGCGAAGCCCACGATCGCGGGGCCGCTGCAGCTGCGGGTCCCCGCTGCCCAGGCCGACGCCTCAGCCAGAGGTGTTAGGCCTGGGCAGGGGCGGAACCTGCAACCACGGGGAGCTGGGGGTCCCCTGCCCAGGCCTGACACCTCTGCCGGAGGCCTCAGGCCTGGTCAAGGGGCCGATCCGGTGATTGGTGATCGGAGGGTGATGAGGGTCAACTCCTCTGGCCGAGGCATCAGGCCTGGGTGGGGGGCGGAGCCGGGGATTGGGGGGATATGATGGTCCCCTTGCCCAGGCCTGAAGCCTGGGTCAGAGGCGTCAGGCTTGGGCGGGGGGTGGAGCAAGCGATCAGAGGGAGATGGGGGTCCCCTGCCCAGGCATGATTCCTGGGCCAGAGGCCTCAGGCCTGGGCGGGGGCCAGAGCCAGTGATCAGGGGGAGATGGGGGTACCCTGTCCAAGCCTGACACCTCTGGCAGAGGCGTCAGGCCTGGGCTGGGGGCAGAACCAGTGATGGGGGGAAATGAGGGTCCCCTGCCCAGGCCTGACGCCTCTGACAGAGGCGTCAGGCCTGGGCAAGGGGCCGATCCTGCGATTGGAGGGTGATGGGGGTCAACGCCTGAGGGCTCCCAGTATGGGAGAGGGGGCAGGCTGGGCTGAGGGACACTCCCCCCCGCCCCACACACCCAGTGCACGAATTTCGTGCACCGGGTCCCTAGTGTTTTATAAACATAAACATGCAGAACCCCTAGGTTTTAGGACCCATTCACCTCCTAAAACCCCACTTCTGAATGACCTCACATTGGGAATTAGTTTTCAACATATGAATTGCGGTGGGGAAGGCAGCACAAACAACATAGCAAAAAAGTCTTTATACAGCCCTAACTGGTTTAGCTCAGTGGATAGAGCGTTGGACTGCAGACTGAAGGGTCCCAGGTTCGATTCCAGTCAAGGGCATGTACCTTGGTTGGGGACACATCCCCAGTAGGAGGTGTGCAGGAGGCAGCTGATCAATGTTTCTAACTCTCTATCCCTCTTCCTTCCTCTCTGTAAGAAATCAATAATATATATATATATATATTTTAAAAAGTCTCTATACATTATCTCCTTAGGAGCATTCCAAGCTAGTAGGGCTGTCCTGTATGTATGTTACTATCATCCACATGACTGCACGGTGGCATATGGTAGGGGCCAAATACATAATTGCTGAATGTATGAAAGGATGATTGAATTTTATGGTAAAAGTTGTTTGTTTCAATGTAAAAGTTATACAAAAGAAGAGGAGGTTGCTTCAGATAGAGCCTTACAGTTGAGTAAATACCTTCAAGTGTCTCTATAACCACATGTAGCAAGATTCCTAGTGTTCACCAGTTATTAGGAGACAGATTTACACCTTCAAACTTAATTTTATTTATTTATTTAAATATATTTTTATTGACTTCAGAGAGGAAGGGAGAGGGAGAGAGAGATAGAAACATCAGTGATGAGAGAGAATCACTGATCAGCTGCCTCCTGCACTCCCCTTACTGGGGATTGAGCCCGCAACCTGGGCATGTGCTCTTGACTGGAATTGAACCTGGGACCCTTCAGTCCACAGGCCAGCGCTCTATCCACTGAGCCAAACTGGCTAGGGCCACACTTAATTTTAAGTATGACATGTTCATTTAGTAAGTTACAGAGAGCGAGGGCTAATCATCCGCACATCACATCACTTCTACTGGGCAGTGGAAGAACACGTGAAAGATCAGAGGGTGTATGTTGGCTGAACACATAATGATTTCCATCTGGAAAGAAATGGATGCAATTTCTCCCTAACCTCTTACATTTTTTTTAGGTATTGCAGGATGCTGTGCTAAAACAACAGTTGCTCCTCTGGATCGAGTAAAAGTGTTATTACAAGCTCACAATCATCATTACAAACATTTAGGTGAGTTAATAGATGCTAAAGAAAAAGATGAATGAAAACATTATCCATCTGCAGGCTTGGTTTCCATTTGTGAATTACAGTAGAGGATCCAAAAGGGAATTAAAGTTTGGGGGCATATTTTACAAGGGCTAGCTCTTATCCAATTTAGTCTTTTCATTTGCAGTAGTGGTTATAATCATTTTAGGGTGCTGATATCCTCTAAACCAAAATCTTTGAATTATTGTTTGTTGGGATTAATGTGTCACATCCTTGACAGACATGTTAACAGCATAGCCTGATTAAAAAAGTAAAATCAGTGATGGAGATATGGTTATTCCCTTAAACACTTAGTTAAATATGCCTTCAAGAAATCTTAGTGCAAGCCAAAACCGGTTTGGCTCAGTGGATAGAGCGTCAGCCTGCGGACTGAAGGGTCCCAGGTTCGATTCCGGTCAAGGGCATGTACCTTTGTTGCGGGCACATTCCCAGTAGGAGATGTGCAGGAGGCAGCTGATCGATGTTTCTCTCTCTCATCGATGTTTCTAACTCTCTATCTCTCTCCCTTCCTCTCTGTAAAAAATCAATAAAATATATTTTTTTAAAAAAAGAAATCTTAGTGCAAGCAGAATCCAGTGCAGTTAGTATATATGGGTAAATGTACATTATTAAAAGAATATCAAGCCCTTAGTTGTTTTTTACAAACATAAAAATCCATTTAATTAACATGGACACTAATAATATATCACTGCCCTGGTCGGTTTGGCTCAGTGGCTAAAGTGTTGGCCTGCGGACTGAAGGGTCCCGGGTTTGATTCCTGGTCAGGGCATATACCCGGGTTGCGGGCTCCATCCCCAGTAGAGGGTGTGCAGGAGGCCGCCTGTCAATGATTCTCTGTCATCATGAATGTTTCTATCTCTCCTTTTTTCCTCTCTCTGAAGTCAGTAAAAATATATTAAAAAAATAATATATCATTGATGGTAGTAATAATTTTTTGGAGTCTTTTTGGAGGACATTTTTGGTAAATGCATCAAAAAGATACATCCTCGCCCTAACTGGCTTGGCTTAGCAGATAGAGCGTCGGCCTGCAGACTGAAGGGTCCCAGGTTCGATTCCTGTCAAGGGCATGTACCTTGGTTGCGGGCACATCCCCAGTAGGGGGTGTGCAGGAGGCAGCTGATCGATGTTTCTCTCTCATCGATGTTTCTAACTCTCTATCCCTCTCCATTCCTCTCTGTAAAAAATCAATAAAATATATTTTAAAAAAAATTTCTGCCAACAGTGGTGACTTTAAAAAAATTAAAAATAAAAAAATAAAATTGCCAAGGCATTTTTGCTGATTTTACAGCAGTTTAGGAAAAAAATTATGAATCGCAAGTAAATGCAGTTACATATTCAAAAACTTCAGGAAACCTTTACTACATTTGTTTTCATCTTTGACATATATTGTTTGCTGATTGTATTATAAAATACTAGTAGAAAAAAAAATTGCCGATAGCGCTCCCGGCACTTTCGGCGAAAGACAGGAGGAGCGCGATCGAGCTCCTTGGCACACTCTAGGGGTTAACAGAGTGGATAAGAATCAATTATTATTTTTTGAAGATGCCACATACTTTTTTTTTTATTATTGATTTTTTAAAAAATATATTTTATTGATTTTTTTACAGAGTGGAAGGAAGAGGGATAGAGAATTAGAAACATCAAAGAGAGAGAAACCTCAATCAGCTGCCTCCTGCACACCTCCCACTGGGGATGTGCCCACAACCAAGGTATATGCCCTTGACCGGAATCGAACCTGGGACCCTTCAGTCCGCAGGCTGACGCTCCATCCACTGAGCCAAACTAGTTAGGGCTATTATTGATTTTAGAGAGAGAGAAAGAAAGAAACATCTTTGTTGTTCCACTTATTTATTCATTCACTATTTGATTTTTGTATGTGCCCCAACTTGTGATTGAACCCACAGCCTTGGCTTATCAGAACAAGTCTCTAACCAGCTGTGCTACCCAGCAAGGGTCAATTCTTTCTCAGTGGTTTTTTTTAAATGTGATTTTTCTAAAAAAAATTTTTTTTTTTTTTTTTTGTATAGCAAAGGTGGAGATTTATTGAAGAACAAGTACAGACTCCCACATAGGGAGAGGGAAAGAGTCGCCCAGAAGGGACTTCCACATAGCGAGGGGGAAAGGATTCCCTAAAAAATATTTTTGAATGGATATTTTATATCTTATATTAATTGTAGCTCATTTTCTTGTCAATATTTTTAATAGAAATTTTTTACTTAAAATTGAAAGAAAAAAATTGCTACCATATCTGTCCAGCAAAGAATTCTATATTTTCACAGTGTGCTGCTCATGTGTAGAAAGAATGAGACCTTTGAATTTATTGAGAGATTATGTAAAACTGAAAAGGAAGGAAATTATTTTCTTTTGTTATCTAAATTGAAGGTGAAAAGGAGATAAATTATTTTACTCAGTATCTTGGAGTGCTTTACAATGACCCAACATAGGAATGTCTGAGCAGGATTGTTTTATTCCTTTAATCTTCTCCCCATGCTGATCTTTGTTAGCTTGTTTACTGATTTGTAATCATTAGATTACATATTCACATTAGATTTCATGCTCTACAGGACTGAATCCCATGGGTTACAGTATACCCTACAAAGTATGCAAAATTTGAAATAGAATTTGTGGGGAGATTGAGGTATCTTTAAAATATACAAGCCAAAAATGGTGTTGTTGGCTTTTATTATTTTTATTATTATTAAATATATTTTATTGATTCCAGAGAGGAAAGGAGAGGGAGGGAGGGAGAGAAACATCAGTGATGAGAATCATTAACCAGCTGCCTCCTGAATGCCCCCCACCGGGGATCGAGCCCACAACTCAGGCATGTGCCCTTGACCTGAATTGAACCCTGGACCCTTCAGTCTGCAGGCCAATGCTCTATCCACTGAGCTAAACCAGCTACGGCAAGATGTGCTATTTAAATATATATATATGTTATTATTTCAGAGAGGAAGGGAGAGGGCAATAGAGATAAAAAACATCAATGATGAGAAAGAATCATTGATCAGCTGCCTCCTCCATGCCCCACTCTGGGGATCAAGCCTGCAACCTGGGCATGTGCCCCGACCGGGAATTGAACCAAGACCTCCTTGTTCATAGGTCGATGCTCAACCACTGAGCAACACCAGCCGGGCAGAAGATGTGCTATTGAATAAAACTTCTTTAGCTTCTTTTAAAAAATGTGTTAGCCATTCATTTCTTGGGTTTTTGCTACTGTCCAGTGAGTGTGTAGTGAGGGCAGTACTACCAGTGCCTAAACCAGGGGTGGGGAACGTCAGGTCCTCCGGCCACAGAAGGCTGGCGAAATCATTTGGTCTGGCTCTGCCAAGGCATGAGGGTGAGTTAATTAAATGTGTGACCAAATGTAGCAGGCTAATTTTTAAGTTGGTAATCTTGTAATGGCCTATGAATTGTGTTATAAATATCCAATGGCCCTTGGCACAAAAAGGTTCCCCACCCCTAGCCCAAACAGTACTTCATATTAGTGAGAATTCTGCTTTACCATGGTGCAATTTTTGGAAAAAATAAAATAAATAAATATTGTTTGACCTATGAACCAGGAGGTTACGGTTCCATTCCTGATTGGGGCACATGCCTGGGTTGTGGGCTCGATCCCCAGTGTGATAACGTGCAGGAGGCGGCCAATCAGTGATTCTCTCTCATCATTTATGTTTCTATCTCTCCCTCCCCTTCCTCTTTGAAATCAATAAAAATATATTATAAATAAATAAATAAAATTCAAAATGAGCCTAGTGATTTACTTTCATATTTGATCAAATTTTTGTTTCAAAAATTTGGAAAGGAGCTTGAATTTAAATAGTTTAATAATGTAGCTCGGCTGGTGTGGTTCGATGGTTGAGCGTGGACACATGAACCAACAGGTCACTGATTCCTTCCCCGGTGATGGCACATGCCCAGGTTTCAGGCTCCGTCCTCAGTAGGGGTCATGCAGTAGGCAGCTGGTCAATGATGTTTCTCTCTTATTGATGTTTCTATCTCTCTATTCTTCTCCCTTCCTCTCTCTCTAAAAATCAATGAAAATATTTAAATACTTTAATAATGGAAGTATTCAGTGATATGTTTATTGGAAGTCTGTACTACAAATGGGATTAGTGATTAATCTTATTTTTTTCTCTTTTTTATTAGTTTTTACTTTTTTTGCATGTATAATTATTATTATTTTTCTTTATTGATTAAGGTATTACATACGTGTCCTTATCCCCCCTAAAATTAATAGAATAAAAATATCAATGTTTAGGATCAGGACTTAGGCCTTTATCAGCATTCTTAAAGTGCCCTAATAATGAAAATTTGCTCCCAAATTTAAATTGCTTTAATAGTTTTTTATTTGTTTCTTTTATTTAGCAGTATTTTTTTAAAAAAATATATATTTTTATTGATTTCAGAGAGGAAGGAAGAAGGATAGAGAGATAGAGACATCAGTGATGAGAGAGAATCATTGATTGGCTGTCTCCCACATGTCCCCTACTGGGGATCGAGCCCACAACCTGGGCATGTGCTCTTGACCAGAATCGAACCTGGGACCCTTCAGTCCACAGGCTGATGCTATATCTATCCACTGAGCCAAACCACCTAGGGTTATTTAGCAGTATTCTTTTTTTTTTTTTTTAATTTAATTTTATTTTTTTTAATATATTTTATTGATTTTTACAGAGAGGAAGGGAGAGAGATAGAGAGTTAGAAACATCGATGAGAGAGAAACATCGATCAGCTGCCTCCTGCACATCTCCTACTGGGGATATGCCCACAACCCAGGTACATGCCCTTGACCGGAATCGAACCTGGGACCTTTCAGTCCGCAGGCCTACAACTCTATCCGCTGAGCCAAACCGTTTTCGGCTAGCAGTATTCTTATGTAAACAAACCACACATGTATCTGGGCAGTCTGGGAAACTTTTTTCATCCTTCCAGATAGAGTTGATCATCTGCACTGCTGTATATAGACCTTGAATATATTTCTGTTGTTAATATTTTTTAGATTGCTATAGTTGAATATAATTTATGATAATTACAAATATAATTTACTATAATTTGTAGCTGTTTTTGCTATTATATGTTTTATATTTATGTAATTTGAGCAAGTGAGGCATTTTAAGTAGTATTAGCTTATATAGAAATTACTATTCATGTAATTCATCAAACAAAATTATATTATGAATGATGGCATTAGTAATCTATCTGTGATTGTCATGAAAATTTGAATTTAGATAGTTTTCTGTTTCAATATTTTTTTTCTAAAAATCTTTCTAAAAATAGGAGTATTTTCTACATTGCGTGCTGTTCCCCAAAAGGAGGGATACCTTGGATTGTATAAAGGGAATGGTGCAATGATGATTCGAATCTTTCCCTATGGGGCAATCCAGTTTATGGCATTCGAGCACTACAAAACGGTGAAGTTTTGTTTTCTTTTGTTTCCTTAAATATCATGCTTAGTTGAGAAGGCATTTGCTTTGGCCTATAAAGTTACTTTGGAAGATGGCTAAATTAATGCCTTTTTGAAGGAATAAGACTTATGATAGTTTAAAATTTTAAATATAACTTTGAAGTTATCTATTTCAGAATTATTAGTCATTTTTGAGAAAATTGTTTATATTCACACTTATGAAGAAGAGCCAAAGTATCCTTCAAGTAGATAATAATAAATGCTTAAACTATTAATAGCTCTTTAATGTGCTTTTTGTGTCTCAATTTTAGGAGAGGAACATTGTGGCTTTTGATTTTCTTTTTTTAAAAAAAATATATATTATTGATTTTTTACAGAGAGGAAGGGAGAGGGATAGAGAGTTAGATACATCGATGAGAAAGAAACATCGATCCGCTGCCTCCTGCACACGCCCTACTGGGGATGTACCTGCAACCAAGGTACATGCCCTTGACCGGAATCGAACCTGGGACCCTTCAGTCCACAGGCCGACGCTCTATCCACTGAGCCAAACTGGTTAGGGCTGATTTTCTTACTAAAATGGCAAAATCATATTGTAAAAGTTTGTTAATAAATAATGATCTAATAAGTTAACAGCCTTTTCTGTCTTACTCATTGATCAGGTTTCTTTTTTCTAGCTGACTGAAAGTTTATCCTCTTAAATATTCAGACATCTTAACACAGAAAGGGGTTAAGTATGTTAAATTTCACAGTGTATCTTTTTTTTTTTAATGACTCCATTTTAAAATTTTATTTATTTATTTTTTAGATAGAGAGGGAGAGAGAGAAACATCGATGGGTTGCTTGCCATAAGCATCCTTCCAGGAATGGAATGCACAACCTGGGTATGTGCCCTGAACTGGAATCAAACCTGCCACCTTTCAGTGTATGGGACAATGCTCCAACAACTGAGCCACACCTGCCAGGGCTCACAGTGTATCTTAAAATGAAAGTAAACTTTAGAGATGTGACAACATTCTAAGCTAGCCTGTCAGATAGAATGGATGCCCTCAGTATATTAAGACTGCATTGTCTGAAGAAGCATTTTATTCCTACTACTCCCATTCACACTTTATCTGTGGTCATCAATGTGTAGTATATTCAGTAATTCTAAGGTAGATTGCTCTGTAAAAGTACAAAATTAGAGGCTATGAGGAAATATCTGACCTCTTCATAATGTGATGTAACGCTGTCCAGCTTCATATAAGTGTGCTCATTTCACTCCCATTTAATACTGATTTTCTTTTTACTAGTTCTGTAACTCTTTTGAAATAAGTCTTCATTATTAAATAGTGAAATGGGTAGCATTTTTAAAATATCTTATTTAAGCCAAAGCCGGTTTGGCTCAGTGGATGGAGCGTCGGCCTGCGGACTGAGGGGTCCCAGGTTCGATTCTGGTCGGGGGCATGTGCCTGGGTTGCGGGCATAGCCCCAGTGGGAGATGTGCAGGAGGCAGCTGATAGATATTTCTCTCTCATTGATGTTTCTAGCTCTCTGTCTCTCTCCCTTCCTCTCTGTAAAAAATCAATAAAATATATTAAAAAAAACCCACACACACAAAAAAACCAAAATAACAAAATAAAATATCTTATTTAAAAATATTTGATGTTTTTGGTTTCTAGTTCATTACTACAAAGCTGGGAATTTCTGGTCATGTGCACAGATTAATGGCTGGATCTATGGCAGGTAAGAGGAGTGGGTATATTTTATTTCTAACAAATTTAATTTGGTTTAGCTGATATGTGTGACATTGATTAAGCAGCATATATTTGTTAACTTTCTATATTCAATTATATAAGAAATCATTGATATTTCTACTCAAAAAGAGCATTTTACATTAGGAGATGGTAAGGAATAAACTTACAACAAAGGAAAAAACATACAGTCTCTTTGACAGTTCTCCTTCTGAAAATGTTTTTGTTTTGTTTTTCTAAAACTTTTTTTAAAATTATAACAACTATAGTAATACCTACTCCTATACAATGAAAATAGTTTCACTCCCTAGAAGCAATCAGTATTAATAACTTCTTATGTATGCTTTTTTCTAATCCTACCCTATGGGATAAGAACTTTTCTTTTAGTTATCTCAAGACCCTTTCTATATCAGTACATAGATCTTATTTTTTTTTTTAAAGAATTGTGTTATATTCTTTTTTTTGAGAGGTCAAATTTCTTTCTTTTTGTTTTTAGAACTGTGTTATATTCTAAGGTAATGTACCATGGTTTATTTAATCAGTCCCCTATTGATTAACATTTGGGATATTTTCAGTTTCTGTTTTACAAATAACACATTGTACTTGTGTGACTATATCTGTAGAATAAATTTTCAGAAGGGAAATTGCTTTATCAGAGGATATGTATATTTAAATTTTGACAGACATTGGCAAACTGATTTCTATAATGCTTTCAATGGCCTTTTCCCCTACATACCAACACTGGATCTTATAAAAATTTTAATACATGGAAATTAATTATGAATAAGATTGATTAGCATTTCAAATTTTAGTGACCATTTGTATTTCTCTTAGTTGTTTCTATTCTTTAAATATTCATTTTTATGAGTTTTGGAATTAGGACATTTGTTTTCTTTTCTGTGAAATATTGCTAATATTTTATATCCCAGTTTTAGATTTGTCTTTTGACCTTATTTGTGATTTTTAAGAAAAGTTCATCTAAAAGTTGTTTTTAACCCCCTTATATAGAAGTTTTACATAGCCAAATGCGTTAGTCTTTTTCTCTGTGGCTTTAACATTATGTGTTGTGTTTATAAATGCCTTTCCCTTTCTTTTTTAAAAAAATATTTTTATTGCCCTAGCTGGTTTGGCTCAGTGGATAGAGCCTTGGCCTGCGGACTGAAGGATCCCAGGTTCAATTCCGGTCAAGGGCACATGCCCACGTTGTGGGATTGATTCCCAGTAGGGGGCATGCAGGAGGTGGCAGTCGATCATCATTGATCGGCTGCCTCCTGCACGCCCCCTATTGGGGATCGATCCCACAACCTGGGTATGTGTCCTTGATGGAATATATATATTCTTTTTAATATATTTTTATTGATTTCAGAGAGGAAGAGAGAGGGAGAGAGAGATAGAAATATCCATGATGAGAGAAAATCACTGATCGGCCGCCTCCCACAACTCAAAACCCTTCAGTTCGAAGGCTGACACTTTATCCACTGAGCCAAACCAGCCAGGGCAATGCCTTTCCCTTTCTAAGAGCAACAGCTATTTGCCAGGTGGCCAGGTGGTATAGAAATATTTGAGTATTTTACATTGACATGATGGTGTTGGTGTTTGTTTTCAGCTTATGATATTATGATAAAATTGTATCAATATCACCTTTGATTTCATTAGGCTTTCATCATTGCTATAATTTGAGAACACAACAAATGATATGACATATATGATGTGATATAATGATAGGAAAGAGATATATGTGTCAAAAAATTTATTGTACATTTAAGTTTCTACTTTTTTCAGGTATGACAGCAGTTATCTGTACTTACCCTCTTGACATGGTTAGAGTTCGCCTAGCATTCCAGGTGAAAGGGGAACACACTTACACAGGAATTATTCATGCATTCAAAACAATTTATGCAAAGGTACATATTTACTTTTCTCATTTATAACGTCTTTTTATATTTAGAAAAATATTTTGAATATTATCTAAATAATTATTCTATTATTTATAAATAATTGATAATAATAATATTTATGAAAACACATCTGTGTTTCAAGGTGGGTCCCAGAATATTTTTGTTATGATGTATGCTTTTTTTCCTGCTAATCCTCACCTGAGGATTTTTTTTCATTGATTTTTTTCTTTTTAATATATTTTTATTGATTTCAGAGAGGAAGGGAGAGGGAGAGAGAGATAGAAACATCCATTATGAGAGAAAATCACTGATCGGCCGCCTCCCACAACTCCCACTGGGGATCGAGCCCACAACCCAGGCATGTGCCCTTGACTGGAATTGAACCTGGGACCCTTCAGTCCGCAGGCCGACGCTCTATCCATTGAGCCAAACTGACTAGGGCTTTCCATTGATTTTTAAAGAGAGTGGAAAGGAGAGGGGGGAGCGGGGAGGGAAACATCGATGTGAGAGAGACATAACGACTGGTTGCTTTCCACACGCTCCCGACAAGGTCCAGGGATGGAGCCTGTAACCAGAATTAAACCCGGGACCCTTCAGTCTGAGGGCCTACACTCCATCCACTGAGCAGAACTGGATAGGGTGATATATGCTTTTTAAAACATTTTTTTAAAAATATATTTTATTGATTTTTTACAGAGAGGAAGGGAGAGGGAGAGGGATAGAAAGTTAGAAACATCGATGAGAAACATCGATTCAGCTGCCTCTTGCACGCCCCCTACTGGGGATGTGCCCGCAACCCAGGTAGATGCCCTTGACCGGAATCGAACCTGGGACCCTTCGGTCCGCAGGCCGACGCTCTATCCGCTGAGCCAAGCCAGCTAGGGCAACATTTTTACTTATTGATTTTTTTTTTAGAGAGACGGAAAGAGGGAGAGGAGGTGAGAGAGAAAGAAAAACATTGATTTGTTGTTTCTCATTTATGCATTCATTGGTTGCTTCTTGTATGTGCCCTGACTGGTGATCAAAGCCACAACCTTGCAGTATCAGGATGATGCTCTAACCAACTGAGCTACCAGGCCAGGACTATAATGTATGCCTTTGTTCTTTGATGTTTATCATAATGAAAGAAATGTAATCTTACTTCTGTTGTTTCTTCATTCAAAAGGAAGGCGGTTTCCTTGGATTTTACAGAGGCCTGATGCCTACTATATTAGGAATGGCTCCATATGCAGGTAAGTTTCAAATTTGGCAGAATCTTGGTTTTTCATTTTCTTTTAAGAATGATTTTTTAAGTTTAGCATTTTATATTTAAGCCACTAATCTGTCAGGATTATTTTTTTCCTCCTTAGGGTAACCATTTGACGCAGCACCATTTATTAACTAGTCCCCTCTTTCCCCAGTGATTTTCAGTGCTACTTCTTAAAACAATAATAGCGTGCAGTTTCATATTTGGTAGGACAAGTCCCAGGACTTTATGCTTTTTTCCTCCCAGGAATGTAGATATTTTGTTATTCCACAGACTTTGAAATCAGTTTTTAATGTTGCAAAAGCACTCTTGTTAGGATTTTGAATGAAATTTCATACAGTTTTTGGACATTTTTGCTAGATCTAGTTATTGACACCTTATAAGCTTTGTCTTTTAGAAAATTACATTTTAAGTTTATTGCTTGATTTAATTTTGACATGATCTTATAACTTGCCGTTATCCCACTTGTTGATATTATTATAGCCACCCACCATGTTACTTGTAGATGTTTTGGATTTTCTGTGTGGACAGTCAGATCCTGTGCAAATAATATTATTTTTTTTACTTCATCTAATTCTTATTTTTAAAAAATTTGTTTATTTATGTTTGTCTTATCCTACTATACTAGCTAAGGACCTACAATGCAGCGGTGAATAAAAATCATGATCCTGGGCATTTTGGCTCATTACTGATTTTAAAGGGAATGTTTCTAATACTTCTCATTTAGCATAATGTTTACTGTAGTGTGTACCACTTATTAGGTTTAGGAAGTTTTAATAAGAACCTTTAGCTGAATTGGTGTTGAACATTGTCAGATACCCTTTTTCGCATTTACTGAGGTGATCATATAGTTTTCTGCTTTAATGGGTTAATATGGTTCATGACATTAATGTCAACCCAAATTGGTTGTGATGCATTGATCTTTTTATATCCTGTTGGATTCAATTTGCTGTCTTTTTAAGTTTTACAGTTATATTTATAAGTGAGATTACTTTGTAATATCCTCAAGATCTCATACAATAAGTTAAAGAGTATTTCTTCATTTTCCATCCTCAGGAAGAATCTGTATAAAATGATTGGAATTACCTTGTTTCTTGAAAGCTTTAATTGTGGGATGGTTTTTAAATACTGGCTTAGTTTCTTGAATGATTATAGGGTTGTACAGTTTTCGTGCCATTTTTGGTAATTCATACCTTACTTTTACTGTTTTGTGCTAGTTTTCAAAATTTTTTATTTTTTTAAAATATATTTTTATTGATTTCAGAGAGGAAGTGAGAGAGAGATAGAACATCAATGATGAGACTCATTGATCGGCTGCCGCTTGAACGCCCTCTACTGGGGAGGGAGCCTGCAACCAGGCATGTGCCCTTGACCGGAATCAAACTTGGGACCTTTCAGTCCTCTCTATCCAATGAGCCAAACTGGTTAGGGCTAGTTTTCAATTTTTTATTAAAAGGTTTTCCTTTTTTGCCCTGCTGGTGTGGCTCAGTGGTTGAGCATCGACCTCTGAACCAGGAGGTCATGGTTCAATTTCTGGTCAGGGCAAGGACACATGCCCGGGTTGAGTGCTCGATCCCCAGTATGGGGCATGCAGGAGGCAGCTGAACAGTGATTCTCTCTTTGTTTCTATCTCGCTCTCCCCCTTTCTTCTGCTCTGAAATCAATAAAAATAGATTAAAAAAATTTCTTTTTCATTTTTATTTTATTTATTTTTAGGGAGAAAGAGAGATGAAGGGAAAGAGAAACAGACAGAGAGAAAGAGAAACATCAATTTGTTGTTCCACTGGTTTATGCATTCATTGGTTGGTTCTTGTATGTGCCCTGATTGGGGATCTAACTCAAAACCTTGGTGTATCTGAATGTTTCTCTAACCAACTGAGCTACCTGGCTAGGGTTTTCCTTATTTTTTCATAATTTTTCACATCTGGTCTATCTATAGTTATGTCCCACTTTCCATTTTTGTTTACATGTTCTCTTCTCTAGTCAATTTAATTGATTTTTGTTCATGCCTTAATTATCACCTTCTTTCTCTGGTTTATTCTTCAGTTGGATGCTTACCTCATTAACTTTCAACTTTTAGGTTTGTTTTCTTTCCTAATGTAAGCATTTTTCTTCTAAATGCTGCTTTAGCTGCATCCAGTGAGTTTCTTTTAGTTGTTTTTACTTAAAATTTGGACATTTTCAAACATACTCAAAAGTAGACAATAGTGTAATGAACCACCATGTACCTATCACCTAGCTTCAATAGTGATCAACTCATGACCAGTCTTACTTTAACTCCTAATTACTCCCTCCATCTTCATCTCAAATTGTTTTAAAGGAAATCCACTTTATTTCATCCACAATATAGCTGTATTGAGCTCTTTATGCTTTTATAAAAGCATGACCTCATACCATTTGAAACTTTAAAAAAAATTCTGAGTAGCATTTAGTCATTGTTCAAATTCCTACCCACCTCATAATTATTATTTTTTAAAAAATATATTTCGTTGATTTTTTACAGAGAGGAAGGGAGAGGGATAGAGAGTTAGAAACATCAATGAGAGAGAAACATCAATGAGAGAGAAACATCAATCATCTGCCTCCTGCACACCCCCTACTGGGGATGTGCCCACATCCAAGGTACATGCCCTTGACTGGAATCGAATCTGAGACCCTTCAGTCCACAGGCCGACGCTCTATCCACTGAGCCAAACCTGTCAGGGCCACCTCATAATTATTTTTTTGGCCATATCCAAGTTAATGTTCGCCTGGTATATCTTTTTTCATCCTTTTTATTTTCTACTTTTTCATGTCTTTATGTTTTAGGTATTTCTTTTGTAATCATTTGTAGCTGGATATTTTATTTAATCTAGCCTGTAAGATATTTTAATTGTCAGTCTACTTAATTGTTATTGTGATTGTTGATATATTTGGACTTGTTTCTATACCTTGTTATTTGATTTCTATGTGTTGCTTTTCTTTTTCTTTTTTAAATTCCTTTCTTACCTTGTTTGCTTATTTTTCTTCTTTTTTTTTGTTTGCTTATTTTTCTAAACACTTACACCCTTACTCTTTTTTTCAACCTTCCTGAATTTATTTATTTAAAGATTTTTTAGAAAGAGAGAGAGAGGGAGAGAGAGAAACATCTATGTAGGAGCGAGATATAGATCAGCTGCCTCCTGCACTGTCCCCTGCTGGGGATTGAGCACTAAACCCAGCATGTGCCCTGACCAGGACACAGGACAATGACCAACCAACCAACCAACTGAGCCACACCAGCCAAAGTCTCCCTACTCTTTATAAATACACAGATTTATTTGCCTTCTCCTATATTTCGTGGTCTTTAATAGTGAGCTTATTACTTGATCTTAATCTCTGAGTTTCAGACTCAGTGATTCCTTCCTCCATAGGACCAATGGCAGGATCCATCTCCATGGCCCTGCTGCTATTGGCTCAGTATGGACTTGTTATACCACTCTCATGGCCAGATTTTATTTTTGGAAGGTGGTGGTTTTGGGGCTTCTTGGAGACCTCATTCTTTTTGCAACCCCAGCAATGGATATAGTTGTTCTGCAGTGACAAAGTCCCTCAGAATACATATATTGCCATTATTCTGGAGGCAGAGCTCTTTAATTTTTTGCTATATTTTCTTGTCTTTATGTTTTTTTGTTTTTGTTTTGTTTTATTTTTATATATATATATATTTTATTGATTTTAGAGAGGAAGGGAGAGGGAGAGAGAGAAATATCAATGATGAGAGAGAATCATCAATTGGCTGCCTCCTGCACGCCCCCTACTGGGGATGGAGCCCGCAACCCAGGCATGTGCCCTTGGCTGGAATCGAACCTGGGACCCTTCAGTCCACAGACGGACGCTCTATCCATTGAACCAAACCAGCTAGGGCTTGTTTTTGTTTTAGTTTCCAGTTTTTAAAATATATACTTACATAGTTAATGCATATATATATATATATATATATATATATATATATATGTATATATAATTTCTTAATTCGTCCCCATTTTGCAAATATTTTTTATATTTTTGAATACTCTTCACAAACATAGTTTTTATTTAATTGATTAATTATTTTTAAAAAATATATATTTATTGATTTCAGAGAGGAAGGGAGAGGGAGAGAGAGATAGAAACATCAATGATGAGAGAGAATCATTGATTGGCTGCCTCCTGCACGCTCCCTACTGGGGATCAAGCCCACGTCCCACATCTGGTCCTTGACTGGAATTGAACTTGGGACCCTTGAGTCCACAGGCCGATGCTCTGTCCACTGAGCCAGACCAGCTAGGGCAAACATAGTTTTTATTAATTGTGTCATTTTTCACTAAATATGATTCCACATAATTTAAGTAGTTCTAATTTTTTTTTCATATGTTTATTTTGCTGGGAACTTTCTTGTTGTGAGTTTTTTCTGTATTTAGATTAAGTTCTTAGAATAGATTTCCCAAATATAAAAGTGTAGGAATACTCCAAAATTATATATCATCATTTCAAAATACTATAAGATCATAAGAATTTTGTATAAAGAATAAATGTATATATTGAGGTATTATCCTGGACAGAATTTTTGTAAATGCTTATTCTTAAGCATCAAGTATCTTTTTATTTTTTTATTATTATTATTTTTAAATATATTTTATTGATTTTTTACAGAGAGGAAGGGAGAGAGATAGAGAGTTAGAAACATCGATGAGAGAGAAACATCGATCAGCTGCCTCCTGCACATCTGCTACTGGGGATATGCCCGCAACCCAGGTACATGCCCTTGACCGGAATCGAACCTGGGACCTTTCAGTCCGCAGGCCGACGCTCTATCCACTGAGCCAAACCGGTTTCGGCATCAAGTATCTTTTTAAATATGTTTTTAAAATTTAGGAGATATCAGGATGTCTTGATTAATACTTAGGTGATAGGAATGCTTGAATTCTATTCTTGATCTTATTAATGTATAACTTTAATAGGTCTATTATAAAGTCATGTAAATTTTCAGCAATACCACCTTCATATTACCAGTAACTTAATTCAACATTTATCAGATTTCATATGACTTTAGAGGCAATATGAACATTTGTCTCATGGTCATAACTCTTCCTTGAAGACAAAATTAGATACCAAGTTAAAATAAAAACGCTTTGTTACTTCTGAATTTTTTGTCTCTATTTTATGTTATCATTATTGTTATTACAAATAGAAGTTGTCATATTTACTTGTTATTATTAATCATGAATTTAATATTTATTCATGTGAAACCTTGGAAAATAGTTTAATTCTATTCCTATATAAGGTGGCAGTATACTCACCTTTGCCCTTATTCAGTGAACTGAAGTATATATTAGTGTGTGAAAATCAATGCTATAATTTTTTATAGGTGGTAATTTTGTTGTCTTCAGATTACTTTTATAGACTTTTTTTTTTTTAATCTTAGAGTAAGCCAAATATCAGGAAACAGGAAATGCATAGTTAGTTTCTTGAGTTAATTGGTTATTTTGTAAGAATGGTATCTTTTCACAGCTCATGTTCTGTTAAGCATCGTGGTGAATTTATATTTTGTTTTTCAGGTGTTTCATTTTTTACTTTTGGTACCTTAAAGAGTGTTGGGCTTTCCCATGCTCCTACCCTTCTTGGCAGACCTTCATCAGACAATCCTAATGTCTTAGTTTTGAAAACTCACATAAACTTACTTTGTGGTGGTGTTGCTGGAGCAATAGCACAGACAATATCGTAAGTTTCTTCATCAACTTAATTCAGTCAAATTGCAGTTACCCAATCCTGATTTTCAGCATTGGTTAATCATTTTTTTCTAATAGATTATTAAAAAACAGGATTCCTTGCAAAATATGTCTTAATTTAATACGTTTCTTTTCAGACGTGCCTGCACTTTTAGCATATTATAAATAATTTAGTGCCAAATTGACCAAATTAGTTTTAACCCACCCAATTTCTTGTCATTCATTTATAAGAAAGAAAGGTAGAAAAAAACACTGAGTATAGTCTTCATTCATATTTTCTCATGATTTCACCTAAATGAAGTTTCTGAAATTTGAGCCATTGTGTTTGTGTTTGTGTGTGTAAGGCACAACTTCTCTTGCACTAAAATCTCCAAGGCCTGCTTTGTCAGACTGTGTGTGAGGCATTGGGAGGTTCACTGAAGGAAAAACACAGTTATTGCCTATACTGTTATTGAGACAGTCACAATACAGTGGAGTTCTATGTTAATTTAAGTGCTAGTGGAAACATGAAGATACTACTATAAAGTACTTGGAAAGGTGGCTTCAACGAATTTCTCTAGACCAAGAGAGATTGTGTAGATGAGATAAAAGAGGCTGGAATATTTAGAATTAGGAACTTTTCAGGAATAGGAGGAAGAAAAGCTGTCTGTGACTGAGGAGTATCCTGTAAAACAGGAAGTAGTAGTGTCACAGACTCAAAACAGAGGATCCAATGGAAAAAGAAAAGTCAAAGTAAGACAAGTACTGAAAAGGAAAGTGTTTCTTGGATTTTGCAATTGTTACTTTTGTGAAAGCAAAGTTGGTGTACTTGTATGTGAGAACAGATCACACTAGATTGCAGGTAAAGAAGAAGATAGGTGTGTGTGGTTTGCTTTGGAAACCTTGCTGTGGGATCTCGTTCATTTGCAGAGATATGATCACCTCTGGCTATTTTGATTCTCTTCTTGGTTTTACTGCCTTTTTTCTTTATTATTCACTTCCAACTTAGATCCTTAAAATCTGTCTTCTTCTCAGGTTTTTTACTCTCCTTTCAATTGTTCTAGTTCTTTGGGTTTTTTTTTTTAACAGTGCCCTCTCTTTTTCGGTTCTTTGCTTATCATGCCCTCCTCTTCCTACCTATTGGTGTAGACCTTTGCTCTCCCCTTAAATATCTAGAATTAGCTTATCTGTCTTTATGGCTTCAAGGTCACTTCTCTACAGATAACCAGTTCTGTTTAAGTCTCCATTATTGACTCACTATTACTTCTCTGGCGAGCTCTTGGATATTTCTACTTGGACTTCTACAGTCAGTGCCAACTCTGTCATTCAGGTATTCCTTTCTTTCCTCTTTGTATTGATAAACATTGATCTTCTAGTCCTAGTAATACCTTGAAATCATTTTTCACATTTTACATATCTGTGTACTCATTATGTCTTATCATTTTTTCTTCAGAACATTGCCTACAGTGCTATTTTCTTTCTTCCTCAACGTGATTTCCCTAGTTCTGTTCCTTGTACTTAGTCCTCTTACATTCTCTCCGTTATACTAATCCATTTATTCTACCCACATCTGTTCCTGCTTGGAAACTGAATCATTCAGGTTGAGGCTTTGGTCCCTTTATCCTCATGAAGTTTTTCCTCTCCCCAAACCCCATTAAAAAATAATTCCTGGAGATGCTGTTGACGTACATAGGGAGTTCACCTATTGGTACTGTTATTTTTTGAGCTGCTTGGTTGGTGCATGTTTTTTTTTTGTTTTTTAAATAACTCATAATAAACTTAAATGTATATAAAAGTATATGATTATTTTTTGTCATATATCACTTATGTATATATTATGTATATATTTGAGTAGGAAAGTAGAAAGCAGCTTTGTAACACTAGAAAGACTCAGTTTGTTAAAATTTTCTTACCTTAATGCTGAGATAACAGTACGTATTTCATGCAGGTGTTGTAAAGATGGAATGAGATAAAGTACATAAATTGTTTAGCGCAGAACCTAATATAAGTAGTCAATATTAGCAAAATAAAAGTAATTTTAAAAATCTCCTGGAATCCTACTTTGAAAAGAGATTACTTTTGTATATTTTGTTTCAAGCAATTTTTACATAGAATTTTCTCTGTCCTCTAAATATAATTAACTATATTGTTAATTTTAGTCCTTAAAGAAATTTTTTTGGTTGGTCTATTTTATACAGGGGATGTGGTGACTATTCTTAGAATAAGGTTCTCAACTGGGGTGATTTTGACTCCGGTGAACATTTATTAATGTCTGGAGACATTTTTGGTTGTCACAGCTGGGGGAGTGCTGCTGGCATCTAGTGTGTAGAAGCCAGGGATGCACCGAACATCCTATAATGCACAGGCAGCCCGCCCTGTGAGGTGTCCGACCCAAAGTGTCAGTAGTGCCAATGATGAGAAACCCCAGCTCAGGTTACAGCCGTGAAAAGCACCCTGTTGGCTTCTTCAGGAAGTGGCATTTAGTTTGGCCTTGAGGAATGAATGAAGCTTGATATTGTGATGGGAGAGAAGAACCATCTAACCTAGGAGACCTCTGTATTGTTAACTTATTTATTTATGTGCCTGTATCCAGACTCCCATATTAGACAAAACAATAAGAGAATAGGAGCACATTATTTCTTAGCATATATAGGGCTTTGTATTCAATAATTGTTGAGCAGAAAACTAAAAATCATTTTTAACTTTTGCTTTATTCTTCTTTCAGCTACCCATTTGATGTAACTCGTAGGCGAATGCAATTAGGAACTGTTCTTCCAGAATTTGAAAAGTGCCTGTAAGTTCTCCATTTGTCATTGTTTCTTTTCTTTAGGAAATGTAATGTTTAAAGTAAGTAGTGAGGTAGGATTGTGTCTCACCAGTAGTCTAGAACTCCCATTTTATCTCCCATAGTTTAACCTGATTACCTTGTAAGATTTAAAAATACATATATTTTTTATTGATTTCAGAGAGGAAGGGAGAGGGAGAGACAGAAATATTAATCACCAGAGAGGATCATTGGTGTATGTAATTTAAATTTTTCTGGTAGCCACATTAAAACTTGTATAAAAATAAACATGAAATTAAAAAATATTTCGCCAAAACCGGTTTGGCTTGGTGGATAGAGCGTCGGCCTGCAGACTGAAGGGTCCCAGGTTCGATTCCGGTCAAGGGCATGTACCTTGGTTGCAGGTACATCCCCAGTAGGAGGTGTGCAGGAGGCAGCTGGTCGATGTTTCTCTCTCATTGATGTTTCTAACTCTCTATCCCTCTCCCTTCCTCTCTGTAAAAAATCAATAAAAATATTAAAAAAATACTTCTTTTTAATCTAAAATATAACTTCAATATTGCAATATTTTATATCCCTATTAAAAAATATGTTTTTATTGATTTTAGAGAGAGAGAAAGGGGGCTGGAGAGAGAAAAACATCTATATAGGAGTGAGATATAGATCAGCTGCCTCTAGTGGGGATTGAGCCCACAACCCAGGCATTCGCCCTGACTGGGAATTGGACCAGTAACCTCATGGCGCATGGGTCGACACTCAACCACTGAGCCACACCGGCTGGGTAATATATCCCTTTTTTATTCTAAGCGTTTTATTTTTTTAAAATATATTTCTTTATTGATTTCAGAGAGGAAGGGAGAAGGAGAGACGGAAACATCAATGATGAGAGAGAATCATTGATCGGCTGCCTCCTGCACGCCCCCTACTGGGGATGGAGCCCTGAACCCAGGCATGTGCCTTTGGCCGGAATCGAACCTGGGACCCCTCAGTCTGTAGGCTGACGCTCCATCCGCTCTATCCACTGAGCCAAGTCGGCTAGGGCTATTCTAAGCGTTTTAAAGCCAGAGTGTATTTTATATTCATAGTACATCTCAATTTGGATTTGCCACATTTAAAGTCAGGTGGCTACCATTGTTGCACAGCTCAGCTCTAGAATTTTCTATAAATATTTAGAATCGTTCTATTTGATTGGTGATGTGTTATCCCTCAGGAAGAGCAGAATGTTTGTTCAATGGCCTTTGTTGACCCAAAAGATTTTTTGAAGATTTGAAAAGTAAAGGCAGCCCAGCCGGCGTGGCTGGGTGGTTGAACATTGACCTATGAGCTGGTCACTGTTTGATTCCCGGTCAGGGCATATGCCCGGGTTTCGGGTTCGATCCCTAGTGTGGGGCATGCAGGAGGCAGCCGATCAATGATTATCTCTCATCATTGATGTTTCTAACTCTCTCCCTCTCCCTTCCTTTCTGAAAGCAAATAGAGAAAATTATGAAAAAAGAAAAAGATTTTCCTTTTAAAAAAAGAAAAGGCAAAGAGCCCCAAACATTTGTTTGAAAGGAAAAAAACACCATTTGAACAAGAAAGTCTTTATTGTCCAGACAGTTTGGCTCAGTGGATAGAGCATCAGCCTGCGGACTGAAGGGATCCGGGTTTGATTTCAGTCAAGGGTGCACGCCCGGGTTGTGGGCTCGATCCCCAGTAAGGGGTGTGCAGGAAGCAGCCAATCAGTGATTCTCTCTCATCATTGATGTTTCTATCTCTTTCTCTCCCTCTCCCTTCCTCTCTGACATCAATAAAAATATATTTAAAAACATAAAAATATATTTAAGAAACTAAAAAGACTACATCAGTATTTCAAATATTATTATGGAATAGTGTTGCCAGTAAATGTCATAGACACAGACAAACAAATTATATATGTTATTAATGAGCCTGGCAATTCTATCCATAGGGCTTGTACAAGTTTGGAATTAATTGCAGTTTTATTGTGAATTTTTAGCTTGTTTTAGCACTTGTGTTCCAAAACCTATTAAAGATGTCATTTTGGCTTCTTTTTAAAATGCTATTATGGATCTTAAAATTGTCCCTTCATGAGTGGGCCTACAGGTGTCATCTTTTAACTATTGTCTTTCAGTACCATGCGGGAGACTATGAAATATGTCTATGGACACCATGGAATTCGGAGAGGATTATATCGTGGCTTATCTCTGAACTACATTCGCTGCATTCCCTCTCAAGCAGTGGCTTTTACAACATATGAACTCATGAAGCAGTTTTTTCACCTCAACTAAAGAAAAAATCATGATTTCCTCTCCTTAGTAAATTCTCAGAGGGAGAAATAAAATATTAGTTTAATTTGGGGGAGAACATTACTTGAAGAGGGACATTTACCCTCTCACAGGAACCACTGGTATTTTAGTACTTGATTTTTTTACTCATTACAAATCAAAAGTGCTTACTATACCTTTTGATGCCAAAAGTTACAGCACAGAACGTTGAAAAAATTTCCTAAACTGATGCTGGCTAATCAGTTAGGTTATTTAAAAGTGTTATTTGTAAGTAGAACTAACTTAAAATGGGACTCAAGAGGTTGTCATTAGCTTTATCATGCTGTTCCAAGCTTTTCATTGTAATCATGATTTTCAAAGACTCTAACATTGTTTATTATTATTACAACAAACAGGCTTTGCAGTAGAATAATGAAAACTGAACCTTTAAGTTTTATAATAAGCTGTAGCTTAGAAGCCGGCATGGAAATATTATTTTTATTATTTCTCTTCTTATAATTCTGCTCCACTGGATAAAAGGACAAATTTTTTTCTCTTCACTTTTTCAGAAAGCAAACATTGTATTTAGAGACTCAACAAGTGAAGAATTTTTCAGGTATTGCTGAAATGTTATTACCAGATACTATGACTGATTTAAATATTTTAAAAACTCAGTGTATTTCTGCTCTCAAAACAGATTAGCATTATACTAGTAGATTTGTTTTGTTAGATGATTTAGTGTATACTAGAAAATTTATTTCAGTGCACTATGAAATATCCACTAATATAGATGTGAATGTTGAAGACTGTTTCTAAAATATTGTCATGATACATCAACTAGTTCTTCCATGTAAAATAGTTTTAGTGTAATATAAACTTAAGTAGAAATGTAAAAATCATTTGAATTGCTATTCTTTGTTAAAATGGTTTAAAATGTAAGAATTCCATTGTGTTTAGAGTACTTTTTATGTTTTATTATAAGCATGATAGAAATGGGAGGGGAACAGTTACAGTGTTGTCCTCAGAAATAGCGATTTGTAGAATTGATGTGATTTTTAAGACATTAGAATACTAACTTGAAAGTGTTATTTCTGCTTCAATTTTTACTTTTGCATAAAAGATTTCTTGTCATACCTTGGTAAAATTTAGATGAACTGGTTTCATTTTCAAAGTGTTTATTTTAAAATAAATATGTATCTTTATATGATTTATAAGTATACATGCAGGTATAAATACATGTGTTCCTAAAACCATTTTTTATATTTTCATTTTTGAATTACACTGTAGCTAAATATTGTTATCAAATCTCAAGATAATTTAAATATATAAAATAAGTATCTCAGCTATGTTATCAATAAAAAGGATTGCAGGTATTTTTTAAATAAAAATTTGCATTCTGTGTCTTTTTTTCCCCCCCCATTGATCTTAGGGAGGGAGGAAGGGAGACAGAGAAAAACATTGATGTGAGAGAGACATTGATTGGCTGCCTCCCCACTCACCCCGCGGGGGATGAAACCCTGAACCTGGGCATGTGTCCTAACTGGAATTGAACCCACGACCTTCCAGTGCACTGGGGGTAGGGTGGCCTGTCTAGACAGAAGCGGGCGCATATAGTTTGGGCCAGATTTATGAAGCAGCTGTTTTCCAAAGCCGAAGGCAAAAGAGCAAAGCCGCCTTCCCCCAGGGCTCTGCGGTCCAGGTGCGCCTCGTGGAACCTCCCGCGCTGGAGGCGCTGGGCGCGCGCTGGAGGCGCTGGGGGCGCGCTGGAGGCGCTGGGCCGGGCGAGTCGGCGCATGCGCGGCGCCTCGCGGGCCGGCTCTGCTTTCTCTTTTCAGTGGCTGCGGGTTCCCCCGATTTTACCAGGCGACCGTTTGCGGTCTCCGTGCCCGGGATGGAGCAGCTGGGTGACCTGGAGCTGCTGATGGAGGAGACTTTCGGGGAGGAGGCTGAGCCGCCGGCAGAGCTGTGAGCGGAGCGGGGGAGGGTCCGGGAGCCAAGCGGGAGATTTGAACGGAAGGAGCGGGAGAGGCGTCCCGCGCCGCACTCGTTTCCAGGGCGGGGTGGGGGTGGGGGCTCTGCTTCCCGGGGTCCTCTTTGGGCCACACGGATCAGAGCCTGGAGACTTTCCTTGTCTAGCGGCTCATTATTTCCCCTGATTTCATGTCTGTCCCGAAGTTGGAGAGTCCCAGCCGCTTAAATGTCTTCATGAAAGGAAATTGCGAGATGCTTTTCTCCATGTTTAGTTGGAGAGCTCTGCACCCCCATCTCGGTTTATATGGTCGGGGGTCGGGGGAGCGGGAGACCCACAGTCAGGGGTGGTTATTTTTAACAGCAGCAACACTGATGCTGATTATTGGTAACGGATCTTTGCGTTTGGGGTTGGGGAGATCCTTAAGGCGTCCCAGCTGCCTTGGGAAATTGTGGGTGAGGTGAATGGGGAGGTGCCAAAACAACAGAACCTAGGGTGGTGACAAAGAGAATTTCAGGGAAATGTGAAAGCATTTGGTGTTATAGTTGGAGAGATGATGACTTTGGACTCTGTTGAAGTCTTACTGCCATCAAACAGGAAAGACTTAGAGGAATTTAATATTTTCTAGAGGAGAGATTATTTTGGGTAGTTTTCAGGCGGCTGGGATCAGTGGGTAAAAGTATTGTGATATCGACTTGCCCGTTATAGAAGAAATTTCTGAGTTACTCTATGAAGGAATGCGCTACTGTATGAAGTTTGCTTTCTGTACAATGCAGGGGCTGGTTGATTCCCCAAGAGATTTCACAGAAGGATTAACTGCATTGAATAGTAGATTGGACTAGATGATTTCTATGTTTGTCCCAATTTAAAGATTAATATAATTATGTGGCTCACAGTTCTATAACAAACAAAGTTTTTATTGCCCTAGCCGGTTTGGCTCAGTGCACAGAGCTTTCGCCTGTGGACTGAAGGGTCCCAGGTTTGATTCCGGCCAAGGGCACATGCCCAGGTTGCAGGCTCCATCCCCAGTAGGTGGCGTGCAGGAGGCAGCTGATCAGTGATTCTCACTGATGTTTCTCTCTCCCTCTCTCTCTGAAATCAATAATATATATATATATATATTAAAAAACATTTTTATTGATTTTTAGAGCGAGAAAGGGAGAGAGAGAAACATTGATGTGAGAGAGAAACATCAGTTGCCTTCCATACACACCTTCACAGGGTTTTGGACCCGAAACCTGGTATGTGCCCTTATCAGGAATGGAACTGGCAACCTTTTGATGAGTATGAACCACTTTAATCCTTATAATCATGGATCTTATATTTGGAAATATCCATGTCATAAGTCTGTTTTAAATGACACTGCTTCTGGGAAGTCATATAATAGGAATTCTGCTATGTCTTTGCTCTCTTAATTTTTAACCATTTTAGCTAATGGTCATTGTGCTAAGCCTTCCAGAGGAGACAAACCTAAAAACTAGAAGATTGGACTGTAGATAAAGGAGATCGCTGGCTTCTTATTTCATGCTTGTGCTACACTGTGTGTATTCGTTAGATTTCAGAAGGCGGAAGCTTCCTCTTCTAAAACAGTCCTGATCCGAGGAGTGGATAACCGGTACCTGGTATTAGCAGTCAGTGTTGTGCAGAATGAAGACGGAAACCACGAAAAGCATCTAATCATCACTGCTTCCCAGTCGCTAGACTGTAAAGAATTGTGCATACTTAGGAATGACTGGTAATTTCTGTGTGACTTTGAGCTCTGATCTGGCGGATCCTTAAGGTTCCATCTTAAAACCCATCACATGGGCTTGTGTGGATGTCACTATAATTTAATTATTGATAGAGGGGGTAGTTTTCAACCTGAACTAATTCCACATAAAACTTGTGCCCTTACTCCAGCAGCATGTCAAGTCCCTTATTCCAAAAGTTGATTTTTATTGTCATTTGAAATGACAAAGGGGCTTATTAAATGATTACATCCTTTTCCCCAGTACTTTCTGTTTTAAGATCACAGCTTAAAACTCATATTCTCACCAAAACCAGTTTGGCTCAGTGGATAGAGCATCGGCCTGCGGACTGAAGGGTCCCAGGTTCGATTCCGGTCAAGGGCATGTACCTGGGTTGCGGGCACATCCCCAGTAGGAGATGTGCAGGAGGCAGCTGATTGATGTTTCTCTCTCATCGATGTTTCTAACTCTCTATCTCTCTCCCTTCCTCTCAGTAAAATATCAATAAAATATATTTAAAGAAAAAACAAAAAAACCCCTCATATTCTCACAAAGAGCAAGATGAATTACAGCAGAAGAACATTCTTTGACCTTATATTTCTCTACCCAAGTAAAGTGTGGTATGCGAGGGGTGACGGGGAGATGCAGAGAAGTCAGGTCTAATTTTGCCTAGATTTTCTGTTGAGGCTGCAAGTTGGATGGTATGAACTAGATAAATATGATTTTATTCTTGCTACATTGGATTTGGCTCCGTGCCTCAAGACTCATAGAAGATGTAGAAATGATGTAAATCTCAAGAATGAGATAATAATAATAAAAAAGAAGGAGATAATTAATTATTAAAACAACATCATCCATACTTGGAGCTCTGTGTTACACCATTAAAGATTTGATAGCTTTGGCTGATGCTAACGCAGCTTTCCTTTCTGGGATTAAAGGAAAACCCATGCATATTCTCAGGTGTGTTTCAAGGGTGGAAAAGGTGTGACTAAGAGTTGATTCAGAAGACTGCATCCTGGTATTGAATTTTTTTAAAATATCCATACATTTAGAAATACTTATTTCTTCAGACAACATATTTGTTTATTTTGAAGCCTCCTTAATAAGCTTAAATGCCGGAACCTAAACGGTGTTGATACTTAGCTTTATTTGTAGGTGCTCTGTACCCGTGGAGCCAGGGGACATCATTCACCTGGAGGGAGACTGCACGTCTGACACTTGGATAATAGATGAAGATTTTGGATATTTGATCCTGTACCCAGACATGCTGATTTCTGGCACAAGCGTAGCCAGTAGTATTCGATGTCTGAGGAGAGCTGTCCTGAGTGAAACTTTCAGGGTGAGTAATATAACAGCTGAAGTTTCTGCAGGATTTTAGAGTCTGCAGAGCACTTTTACACTTTTATTTTACTTAATCCTTCCAATAATCCTGTGAAGAGATGGTATCAATCAGCTGCGTTTTACAGATGAGAAAATCAGGCTCACAGGCTTAAATGACTTGCTCAACTCATGTAGCTAGTAAGTGGCAGTGCTGGGACTCAAGGCCATGTGCCTGAATGCTGTGAATCTTGTTCAACACTAATAAAATAATTCTAATGGTAAGAAAAGTAATTCAGTGACAAAAATTTAAATTTAATACATCTAGACATTTCCAATAAACTAAAAATAAATGTGATAGTCTCCTTTAAAAAAGTTATTATGGAAAATTTCAAATATACATGGAGATGATTATAATAAACCTCCATGTATCCATTCTGCTTTCCCAAACATTATATTATTTTGCAAGTAAATTAAAGCTGACTTTTTTTTAATCCTCACCTGAGGATATGTTTTTATTGATTTTAGAAAGGGAGAGGGGGAAAGAGAGAGAGAAGCATCGATCAGCTGTTACCTGTAACCTGGATATGTGCCCTAATTGGGAATTGAATCTGCAACGTTTTGGTGTACAGGATGATGCTCCAGCCAGCTGAGCCACCTGGCCAGGGCTAAAAGCTGACATTTAAAAAATATACATAAATGCAATATTTATTTTATTGAGAGGAAGGAAGAGAGAGAGAAAGAAACATTGATGTGAGAGAGAAATATCTGTCAGTTGCTTCCTTCCTGCACATGCCTTGACTGGGATGGGATCAAACCTGCAGCCCGGGCATGTGCCCTGACCCGGAATCGAACTTTCCACCTTCTGGTGTATGGGATGACACTTCAACCAATTGAGCCACAGAAATTTCTCACATTTTGCTCAATTTATCTCTAATGTCTTTCATCAAAAATATCTTTTTATTCAGTTGGTTTGTTAGAATCAGTATCCAAACAAATTGTTTGTATTATGTTGATACGTCTGTTAAGTTTCTTTTTATCTGTATTATTTCTGCCTTCTACTTGCCCCCTTTGTTTCTATGCCGTTTATTTGTTAAAGAACCTTAGTTGTTTTTTGTTTTTGTTAATCCTCACCTGAGGATATTTTTTCTATTGCTTTTCAGAGAGAGTGGAAGGGAGGTTGGAGGGGTGGGAGAGAGAGGAAGAGAGAGAGAAACATCCATGTGAGAGATACACATCGACCGGTTGCCTCCCACATGTTCCCCAACTGGGGTGGGGAGTGAACTTGCAATCCAGGTATGTGCCCTTGACCAGGAATTGAACCCTCAACCCTTTGGTTCTTCCGTCAACACTATAACCACTGAGCAACACCAGCCAGGGCAGAACCTGAGTTTTTACTTGTTAAACATTTATTCCTTGCTCTGGCTGGATGGTTCAGTTGATTGGAGCATTGTCCCGTACACAGAAAGGTTACGGGTTCAATTCCATGTCAGGGCACTTACCTAGGTTGTGGGTTCAGTCCCTGGTTGGGCTTGCACAGGAGGCAACTGATTAATTCCATTGATGTTTCTCTCTCTCTTTCTAAAAAAAATAGTGTATTCAGGTGAGGATGAAAAAAAGAAGTTTCTTCCTCCCAGCGTATTGTTTTAATTATACAATTAATCTACATGTGTGTAGAAAACCAAAATGACAGCTGAGCAACAAGAGCTAAAGAAGGAAAAATACCGCTGTACGTCTTTTTCTAATAGTGTTAATTGCTACTTATTTGTAGTTTAGTTTATCCACTTTTTTCTTCAGTTGTGGGAGAATATCAACTTCTCTCTTAATCATGTATCATGAGGTGGACCTAATATTACTCTGTTAAAAACTTTTATTTAAAAAAAAAACAAAACTGCCGAAACCGGTTTGGCTCAGTGGATAGAGCGTCGGCCTGCGGACTGAAAGGTCCCGGGTTCGATTCCGGTTAAGGGCATGTACCTGGGTTGCGGGCACTTCCCCAGTGGGGGATGTGCAGGAGGCAGCTGGTCGATGTTTCTCTCTCATCGATGTTTCTGACTCTCTATCTCTCTCCCTTCCTCTCTGTAAAAAATCAATAAAATATATAAAAAAAAAATAAAATAAAAAATACATTAAAAAAAACAAAAAACAAAAAAAAACAAAAACACTTTTATTTTGAAATAATTTAGACTCAACATAGAATTTACCAAAAGTAGTACAAAGAGTTCCTCTGTAAGTTTTTAAAGTTCCTGATGGATGGTTTGGTGGACTTTATCTAGTTTTGGTTAATAAAAAGGTTACTTGAAAAACACTTTCTTTTTAAATAGAGAGAACGTTCTTGCCAAAAATCTCTACTGTAAGTTAAATTTTTATGTTTCAATAATGTCTTTTGCTTTCAAGAATTTGTGAGCTATGCCTTTATTTACTTTTTCTATTTGGATAAATTATAAAATGGAATATATTAAATATTTGAGAATATGTTGAACTTTTTCATATTGGTTAATTTTTTAAATAGAAATATAGTGATTTTTAAAAAAAACAAAAACCCTCTCATACTTGTAAAATAATTCAGGTCATTCTCAATAGAAGAAAGGGAAAGTCGCACTGGCTGGTTTGGCTCAGTATATAGAGCGTGGGCCCGAGGACTGAAGGGTCCTGGGTTCAATTCCTGTTAAGGGCACGTACCTTGGTTCCAGGCTGGATCCCTGACCCCAGTCCTGGTCTGACGTGCGGGAAGCAACCAATCAATGTGACTCTCTCAAATCAATGTTTCTCTTTGTCTCTCCCTGTCCCTTCCACTCTTTCTAAAAATCTCTGGTGAGAATTAACAAAAAAAAGAAAGAAAGGGAAAGTCACTTATAATTCCTCCCACCAGAAAAATACATTGGTTGATGTTTTGGTATTTGTCTTAGTAGTACACTTTGGCTATGGTGGTTTAATAGGTTAGGTCAGTGGTCGGCAAACTCATTAGTCAACAGAGCCAAATATCAACAGTACAACGACTGAAATTTCTTTTTTTTTTTTTTTTTTTATATATTTTATTGATTTTTTTACAGAGAGGAAGGGAGAGAGATAGAGAGTCAGAAACATCGATCAGCTGCCTCCTGCACATCTCCTCCTGGGGATATGCCTGCAACCAAGGTACATGCCCTTGACCGGAATCGAACCCGGGACCTTTCAGTCCATAGGCCGACGCTCTATCCACTGAGCCAAACCGGTTTCGGCTGAAATTTCTTTTGAGAGCCAAATTTTTTAAACTTAAACTATATAGGTAGGTTCATTGTTATTAACTTAACTAGGGGCCCGGTGCACGAAATTCGTGCACTGGGTGTGTATGTGGGGGGGGGGGGAGTGTCCCTCAGCCCAGCCTGCCCCCTCTCACATACTGGGAGCCCTCAGGCATTGACCCCCATCACCCTCCAATCGCAGGATCGGCCTGGGCAGGGGACCCTCATTTCCCCCCATCACTGGTTCTGCCCCCAGCCCAGGCCTGATGCCTCGGCCAGAGGCGTAGACCCCCATCACCCTCCGATCGCCTGATCGGCCCCTTGCCCAGGCCTGACGCCTCCACCAGAGGTGTCAGGCTTGGATAGGGGACCCCCATCTCCCCCTGATCACTGGCTCTGGCTCCCGCCCAGGCCTGAGGCCTCTGGCTCAGGAATCATGCCTGGGCAGGGGACCCCCATCTCCCTCTGATCGCTTGCTCCACCCCCCACCCAAGCCTGACGCCTCTGACCCAGGCCTGATCCCTCGGCCAGAGGAGTTTACCCTCATCACCCTCTGATCACCAATCACCGGATCGGCCCCTTGACCAGGCCTGAGGCCTCCGGCAGAGGTGTCAGGCCTGGGCAGGGGACCCCCAGCTCCCCGTGGTTGCAGGCTCCGCCCCTGCCCAGGCCTAATGCCTCTGGCCTAGGCGTCCGGCCTGGGCAGCGGGGACCCGCAGCTGCAGCGGCCCCGCGATCGTGGGCTTCGCTTTAGGCCCAGGCAAGGGACCCCTAGCTCCCAGGACTGCCAGCTTCGACCGTGCCCAGCTCCCATCGCTGGCTCCACCCCTACTTCCTGCTATCACTGGCCAGGGCGGCAAAGGCACCTGCCCCCCAGCTCTTAGCTCCCCCCTGGGTTTCCGATCACTGTCAGTGGCAGGGGGCTTCTTCCTGCTTTCCCTTTCGCCTCCCTGCATTGTGCCTACATATGCAAATTAACCGCCATCTTGTTGGCAGTTAACTGCCAATCTTAGTTGGCAGTTAACTGCCAATCTTAGTTGGCAGTTAATTTGCATATAGCCCTGATTAGCTAATGAAAAGGGTATCGTCGTACGCCAATTACCATTTTTCTCTTTTATTAGATAGGATTAGGGTACTCCTAAGGCTTAGGAAGAGCCACACTCAAGGGGCCAAAAAGCCACATGTGGCTCTCGAGCTGCAGTTTGCCCACCACGGAGTTAGGTAATAAGTATACATTCACGTCTGTTAATATGTTGTAAAATAAAAAATTTTTGTGTGTTTTTTCTTACTAGGGCTCTGATCCAGCCACACGCCAAATGCTGATTGGTACGGTTCTCCATGAAGTATTTCAGAAAGCAATAAGTGATAGCTTTGCCCCAGAAAAGCTACAAGAACTTGCTTTTCAAACTGTTCAAGAGATAAGGCATCTGAAAGAAATGTAAGTAGTTACAAGAGAACTGCAGGTACAGTTTTATTATATAACTTCTTCTAGAATCCATAAGGTGCTTGGCCATTTTACTATTCAGTGTAAATTAGTGTAATACTAAAATGCAGACTCCAAAGTTGCAGTCTCCCCTTCCAGTTCTGTGAAGAGCCTCTAAAATTGCACAACAGGAACTCTTTAGCTAAAAATAACTGAATTTTCTGTACATGAGTACAACGGACTCTGAGAGTGTGTAAAGTGTTTTGCCTTTAGAAACAGGGTGACATGCTGAAAATCGTATGGGTTTGGAAGTCAGATCTCATTTGAAATTCTAGCTTTGCCAGTTTGATGACTGCAGAAGTCACTTAAACATTCTGAAACGGTGATAATGTCTATTTTGCATCTTGTGACAATGGAAATGATGTATATGAACCCACAGGTGGTTAATCATTGGCGTTTTATGAGTGACTGACTACCTTCAGAGGGTTTGGCATGTTCTGCCCTCTGTTTCTCCCTTGACTCCCACTGCAGCCCATCTTTTCTCACAGAGAGACAAGTTTTTATTAGTGATGATTTTGATTCTGACATCAGTCTATTTTCCCAGATAGTAATCCTGTGCTTCACTGTTTATGTGGGGAAAAATGTGTTCCAAAATTTTACACAAATGATTTAGCGATGACATGTAATCTAGTGTCGTAAAACATTTCAGGCCGCTGCCGTATGTCCGGCACTGTGTTGTGCTTTTATGCATATCTTAAATAGTCTGATTGCAGCTTCTTATAAATGAAGAAACTGAAGCACTGAGAAGTTGTCACTTGTTCATGACCACAAAGCATAGCATTCAGAATATAAATAGATTTAATAAAGCTTTTGCTTTGAGTTCTGTTCATTGCCTATTTGCCACTTTGCGTTTCAAATTTTGAATTTTTGTGTCACACCCTAATCAGCAAATGATTATCTTATCTGTTGTATACTGGATTGATTATGGCCCTGAAACCAGTCACATCAAAACTTAGTGGCTTCAATGGCAAGCTTAGCCTGTTACCTCATAGTTGCTGTAGGTCAGAGATTCGGAGGTGACTTAGCATGCTGGTTCTGGCTCCGGGTCTCCCATGTGGGGCTGCAGTCATCTAGGCTTGCCCAGTGCAGGAGGATGACTCACACAGCCCTTGTGTTGAGGCCTCGGTGCCTGGCTGACTGTTGGCAGGAGGTCTCGTTCTCCGCCACGTGGGTGTCCATAAGGCTGCGTGTCCTCGTGCCATGCCGCTGCTGCTTGGAGGGAAGGGTCCAAGAAAGAGAGCAAGCAGGAAGCACAGTGCCTTCTCACCTAGTGTCTGATTCCTATATTGTCACGGCTGCTTTTTTTATTCCTTAGATGCAAGTCACTACATGCAGCTCTCCCTTAAACGTAGGGGAATTGGGTGCCATCTTTTGAAAGGTGTCAAAGAATTTGCGGACATCTTTTAAACCACCTCGGGGGTTTAGGTATCAGGCAATCTGATTCATCCAGAACCCAACTTGTATACAGGGATGAAGGAAAACAAGGTTTCTGAGCAGCCTTGCTTAGAATTCATATTGTTCATGTATTAAAAAAAAAACCTTGTTCACTTCATTATCATGGAATATCTCTGTGATTCCCTTAGCATCTATTTTTCACTGATAGCTAACATTCTTACTTACCTGGTTTCTGAGATGCGGAAGAGGCACCTTCATATTCACGTAACATGTGAGCTGATAGCTTCATTGCAGTGTAAGAAAGAGGAAACCTTAAAATACATAAGAACTGCCCTAACCGGTTTGGCTCAGTGGATAGAGTGCCGGCCTGTGGACTGAAAGGTCCCAGGTTCAATTCTGGTCAAGGGCATGTACCTTGATTGTGGGGACATCCCCAGTGGGAGGTGTGCAGGAGGCAGCTGATCGATGTTTCTCTCTCATCCATGTTTCTAACTCTCTATCCCTCTCCCTTCCTCTCTGTAAAAAATCAATAAAATATATTAAAAAAAAAAAAGAAGTTGGTTCATTCTATATGCAGAAACATAATGTTTAATATATATATGAAATATATGAACTGCCCAGCCGGCGTGGCTCAGTGGTTGACCTATGAACCAGGAGGTCACGGTTCAATTCCCAATCAGGGCACAGGCCCGATTGCAGGCTCAATCCCCAGTGTGGGACGTGCATGATTCTCATCATTGATGTTTCTATCCCTCTTCCTTCCTCTCTGAAATCACTAAAAGTATATTAAAAAAATATATACATATAAGAACTATGAAGGTCAGAAATGTGGGGGAATGCATTCTTAGCACATCTTTGGGTCACTGAATTATATTACTGTGAGTTTTTTAAAATCATGATATTCTAAGACATGAAGGGAAAACTTGTGTTTCATTTCAATACTTTGTTAAACTCCCAAATCCTAAAATAATAGATCCAAAGTTCTTCTCTACCCTCTCTCCTCGGCCCTTTTCTACCCTAGTACAGCTCTTAGAACACATTTTTTTTTAAAATATATTTTATTGATTTTTTTACAGAGAGGAAGGGAGAGAGAGAGAGAGTTAGAAACATCGATGAGAGAGAAACATCGATCAGCTGCCTTCTGCACATCTCCCACTGGAGAAGTGCCCGCAACCCAGGTACATGCCCTTGACCAGAATCGAACCTGGAACCTCTCAGTCCGCAAGCCGACGCTCTATCCACTGAGCCAAACCGGTTTCGGCTCTTAGAGCACATTTTGATCTGTTCATGTTCTACCATGTCATCCTATATAATAAAAGGGTAATATGCAAATTAACCTAACAGCAGAGCGACTGGGAATCACTGGTCACTATGACACACACTGACCACCAGGGGGCAGATGCTCAATGCAGGAGCTGCCCCCTGGTGGTCAGTGGGCTCCCACAGGGGGAGCTCTGCTCAGCCACAAGTCAGGCTGACGGCTGCCAGTACAACGGTGGTGGTGGGAGCCTCTCCTCTCTCCTCAGCAACACTAAGGATGTTCGACTGCAGCTTAGGCCTGCTCCCCGCTGGCAAGTGGACATCCCCCAAGGGCTCTCGGGCTTCCAGAGGGATGTCTGACTGCCAGCTTAGGCCCAAACCCCCCGTGGAGTGGGCCTAAACCAGCAGGTGGTCATTCCCCGAGGGGTCCCAGACTGCAAGAGGGCACAAGCCGGGCTGAGAGACCCTCCCGAGTGCACAAATTTTTGTGCACTGGGCCTCTAGTTATATTTATAAGAGTCTAGGCTTGAAGATCTCACTTTAAGTATCTTACTAATCTCAGGAAAAACTAGGCTGTTATATGTCATTTTGCTGTGACTTCACAAAATTAAAAAAGGGAGAATTTATATGCAGAAGACATTAAATAGCCAGTACAGACTAGTGTGGAAACTTTAAAGAGTCCTGATCTGTAAAAAAAGTCTACTTAAGGAGTTAATGACAGTGAAGAATGGTTTCCGGATGGCTGGAGAAATTTATTTAGGAATAAGATTATTCACTTGTGCAGGATTTAAAAAAAAATCTTATATCTAAATAGGGCATAACGTATACCATATGGTACTGTAATGTACAAGAGTGTGTACAGTAAAACGTAAGTCCTTTCTATCCTTATTTTCCTCATCATGCAGTTCCTTCCCCCAGAGGCAGCCACTGTTGTTTTCTTATATGTCCTTCCAGAGATTTCAAATATTTATATGTGTGTTGTGTGTGTGTGTGTATTCATATTTTGTTATGTAGATGGTAGTATACCATGAACATTATCATGCACTTAAAAATTAAATCTTTTTATTTATTTATTTTTATTTATATATATATCTACTCTAATAAAAGAGAAACATGCAAATTGGTGTCACTCAGCTACACCCACCAGCCAATCAGAGCAACTACGCAAATTAACCCAACAAAGATGGCGGTTAATTTGCATACGCAGGCACAGAGCGAAGACTGAAGACTGAAGCGGCTTGGCTTCTCCGCTGCGGCCGGACCAAAGGCCTGGGTCCCGGGTGCCAGAGGAAAACCAGTGCCCGCAGCCAGGGAAGGAAGGCCTATTGCGCGAATCTTCGTGCAATGGGCTTCTAGTATATATATATATATTTTATTGATTTCAGAGAGGAAGGGAGAGGGAGAGAGAGACAGAAACATCAATGATGAGAGAGAATCATGGATCGGCTGCCTCCTGCACACCCCCACTAAGGATCCAGCGCACAACCTAGGCATGTGCCCTTGACCGGAATCGAACCTGGGACACTTCCACAGGCCGACGCTCTGTCTACTGAGCCAAACCAGCCAGGGCTGAGCTATCTCATTTTTAATTAATAGTGGCATAATGTATCATATGGATATGCCATAATTTATTTAAGCATCCCCGTGGGTTTCAGTCTGCTTTTATTAGCAATGCTATAATAAATACCTTTGTATATCCTTTATTTCATAGCTATGTGGGCATGTATGTTGGCTCAGTACTTAGAAGTGGAATTGTTGGACTAGAGGATTTATACATTTACACATTTAAAAATATTTTTATTTGGAAATAATTTTACATTTAGAGAATAGCTGCAAGAGTAGTACAGAGAACATCCATATACTCCTTACTCGTATTCACCTGTTGTGTGTATGTGTGTGTTTACTTTTTCTAAGATTAAGTGGTGTTCATCATGGGATACATAATGGGCTGTAAACCATGAAGACACTGGCCGTAGAGCAGGCCGGGGAGGGCCCTGGGCATCCTGGGGCCCCCACTGCAGTGGGCGAAGCCGGCCTTGCTCACTCTCCCTCGGGCCTCTCTCCCTAACCCGGCTGTGGTGACGGGCCAGGAAGGTGGTGACAGCTGGGTGTGGGGCCTCAGTGCCCGGCATGGCAGCCTGTTGCTGGCCGAGGACTTTGCTCATGACACGTTCTTGCTGATGCTGGGTCAGGTGGGCTCAGGGCTCATGTCCCAGAGGTAAAGAACCATGATGTATATTTAAGTGTGTATTTCCTAAGAATAAGGATTTTCTCTTCTGTAACCACAGCACAGTTACCAACTTCAGGAAATGTAACATTGATAGAATACTTTTGTCTGATCTGTCCACATTTTCAGTTTTGCCCAGTAATGTCCTTTCTAGCATCTTGCCCCCTCCTGCTCGGGACCCAGTCTGGGTACACTTCAAGTTTTGATATTGCCCTGCCCGACTTGGCTCAGTGGATAGAGAGTCAGCCTGCGGATTGAAGGGTCCCAAGTTCGATTCTGGCCAAGGGCACATGCCTGGGTTGCAGGCTTGATCCCCAGTGGGGGGCGTGCAGGAGGCAGCCAATCAATGATTCTCTCTCATCATTGATGTTTCTATCTCTCTCTCCTCCCTTCCTCTCTGAAATCAATAAAGAAATATATTTAAAAAAACGGGGGAGTGGGTGGCCACATGCTAATCTACCTGACCTTCTCTGGGGAGGCCTGTGTGGAGGCCTGGCCTGGCCTTGCAAACTCAGACACCTAAAGTGACCACCCTGGCCGAAACCGGTTTGGCTCAGTGGATAGAGCGTCGGCCTGCAGACTGAAGGGTCCCAGGTTCGATTCCGGTCAAGGGCATGTACCTGGGTTGCGGGCACATCCCCAGTGGGGAGTGTGCAGGAGGCAGCTGATCGATGTTTCTCTCATCTTCGATGTTTCTAACTCTCTCTCCTTTCCTCTCTGTAAAAAATCAATAAAATATATTAAAAAAAAAAAAAAGTGACCACCCTGGATGTTCTGAAATTTAAAAAAAAAAAAAATTAAAAAAAAAAGTTTTGATATGTATTGCCAAATTGCTCTATATAGGCATTGCTTCAGTTTACATTTCTGCCAGCAATACCTGAGTCCTTGTTTCCCCACATTCTCACCTACATCCTCTGTTACCGGCTGGAAGTTGCCAGAGCTCAAACAGTCTTTTGCAAGGATAACCTTTGCCTCTGTCAGATGGAAGGTGGGATCGTTTGGGACATGTGTCCGCAGTTGCTCCCTGGCTGGAGGGATTTCAGCTTCTCTCTCAAGCTGAGGTTCCTGGCGTGCTCAGGAGATGCTCTTGGCAGAGTGGGCTGCTCCTTTTGTCTTCCTTGCTGACCCAGCTCTTTCAGAGGACCGACAGGGCTCTGCTCTCCCCCTTTTAAGGCTGAATAGTAACCCTTTGTGCGGATAGCCCACACTTGGTTTACCTTTTAGTCCATAGGTACTTGGGTTGCTTCTTTGGATGTTTTTGTCCTTTTTACGGTTTTCATATTTAAGCTTTTACATGTAATCTTTTACTTGCCAGGTACCGCTTAAATTTGAATCAAGATGAAGTAAAACGAGAAGTAGAAGAGTATCTTCCTTCATTTTCTAAGTGGGCTGGAGAGTCCATGCAGAAATGCCCTTCAGCTGACTTCCCGCAGAGGCAGCTCTCTTTGTAAGAAACCCATTTTGGTTATCTGGTTCATATGTTTAGACCAGGATTCTGTTCTGTATTTTGAATTAAAGCTTTTTAAAGATTGAGTTATTGCAACTAGCCTTTTTGTTTGCTTATTTTACAAATTACAGTCCTGAGTATCTTTCCACTCTGGCCAGGGCTCTTATACTTTTTAAATACCAATTTTATATGATATGAAATGCTCTATTACTAGAAAATGTATCCTTTTCATGTAAGATATCTGTTAGACCTAGTTTTTTATATGGCTTTGAGTCTAAAACAGGATTAATAAAAGTTAGCCATTATCAGAATTTTCTTCTGTAGAATGACTTACTGCTCTAAAAATAAGTAAATCTTAGATAAGAGGAATGTAAAAGGCTTTAAAAGTTATTTTCGTCTCTCCAGGATTGTCACAGGGGTGTAAGTGTTGGATGATCAAACTTGTTCCTACCCAAGTTAATATGGTGTTACATGAAGGAACACATCCGTTGCTACCTAGGGTGCAACCACATGCAAGCAATTATATATCAGTCTGTGTGATAATTGTATATCAGAATATTCAGATTGGAATTGTGGTACCAGCCATTCAGGTAGTGAGACTTGCAGTAATCTAGGCCTGAGGAAGTAAAGGCCCGAGTTGGGAAGATTGCAATAGCAGTGACCTGAAAGGGACAGATGACAAATACAAGAAAATGTATACACATGAGTTGGAGCCTATAGGACAATGGTTCCTAAACTTGAGTGTGCATCAGAATTGCTTGGAGAGTTTGTTAAACCAATTGCTGGGCCTCACCCATGAATATTTCTGATTGAGTAGGTCTGGAGTGGGGCTTGAGAATTTGCATTGATCACAAGTTCCCAGATGATGCCAGTGCTATACACTTTGAGAACCACTGCTGTAAAGGTATATAGACCCTTTTCCATCCCCACATTCGCTGAGTGCAGTGAAAAATCAATGGTAGCAGATGAGAAGTGAGCTAAGTGTTCTAATTCAGTGTTTTTGTGTTTTGTTTTTAGGCCAAGTGATGGTAGTAACAATAATGCAGCATGTAATATTGAAGTCATAAAGTCATTGGATATTGAAGAAAGCATTTGGTCCCCGAGGTTTGGATTAAAGGGCAAGATAGATGTTACAGTTGGTGTGAAAATCCATCGAGGATGTAAAACAAAATATAAAATAATGCCATTGGAACTTAAAACTGGAAAAGAATCAAATTCTATTGAACACCGTAGTCAGGTATATAAATCTTAATGAGAAAATTGAATGTTTATAGATTTAAAAATGTAGTCTGCTTTATATATTTTGGTTCAATTTAGGTAATGGTTGAGTTTCATATAGTACGTTTCAATTTGTGATACATTCAGAGTACTCCAATTGTCTGATGCATAGACAAGCGGCCTGGTGCACAGATTTGTGCACATTGAAAGGAAGTTAATTAAAAGGTGGCTGGCGGGGCAGGACTGGGCTAGAAGGGCTGGACATGCCCTGGAGCCCACCTCCTGCAGTTCTTCTCTGGCTGGCCACACCCGGGGCGGCGCCAGGGCTCGAAGGGTGTCTGCAGAGTGAGCGGGGTCCCTCTGGCAGGTCAGGTCCCTCGTCCTGGCTTGCAGAGATCGGGCCAAAACCAGCAGTCCGACATCCCCTGAGGGGTCCCAGAGTGCGAGAAGGCACTCTGCAAAGTTGCTGTCGCTCCTGCGTTGAGCGTCTGCTCCCTGGTGGCCAGTCGCTTAGCCTTATATATATATAGATAAACCTGGCTACGGCAGAAAGTTTTCTCCAGCAACGAATACCTCTGAACTTGTCAGATAATATTGGCAAGCTTATGTTGCCAAACTAACAGTCTAAACAGATGCTCCTAAAAAAAAGAATTCCTTGGTCATGTAAGTTGGGGAAACCAAGTATATTTGTAGATATAATGATGCACATTAGCCTATTAAAGTTTCTGAGAAGTCTTAATATGATTTGTGTCAGCTATGTTTAACCTAATATTTCCTAAACCTAATTTACCATGGAGCTGTTGTTTTCATGTAACATCTACACAGGATACCTTTTAGAAAACATCAGTGCAACCTGGCCGGCATGGCACAATGATTGAGCATCGACCTATGAACCAGGAGGTCCGGGTTCAATTCCCGGTCAGGGCACGTGCCCGGGATGCAGGCTTGATCCCCAGTGTGGGGTGTGCAGGAGGCAGCCGAGTGATTCTCTCTCATCATTGATGTTTCTGTCTCTTTCCCTCTCCCTTCCTCTCTCTGAAATCAATGTAATTTTCAAAATGAAAATAGCTTAATTGACCTTTTGATTTTAAAATTATAGTATGTATTGATTGCAAACCACATATGGAAAAGCAGAAAGTTAAGGTTTTATTTGACAAAATGTACACTGTTTTCACAGCTGGTTCTGTATACACTGCTAAGTCAAGAGAGAAGAGCTGATCCGGAGGCTGGCCTGCTCCTCTACCTCAAGACCGGCCAGATGTACCCTGTGCCTGCCAAACACCTTGATAAAAGAGGTTGAGCTGTTTCCCCCATTTTTACTTCTCTGGGTTTTGTTTGTGGCCCCCTTCAACTGTTGGTGATACATACAGCATACCTGTGGGTACTGTCCAGATCACCTCAGTAAAGCGAGTAACACGAATTTTTTGGTTTTTAGTGCATCTAAAGGTTATGTTTACATGATCCAGTAGTCTATTAAGTGCAGTAGCATTATGTCTAATAAAACCTTAATTAAAAAATACTTTATTACTAAGAAAGGCTAGACATCATGCGAGTCATAATCTTTTTGCTGGTGTCAGGTATCTTCAATTTGTAAAAAACACACAAAATCTGTGAAGTGCAATAAAGCAAAGCACGAGAGAGAACCAAGATGGCGGCATAGGTTAACGCCGGAGTTTGCTGCTTTGAACAACTACTTCAAAAGTGAAACTAAAAGACGGAACGGACTTCACGCAGAACCACAGGAACGCTGGCTGAGTGGAAGTCCTACAACTAGGAGGAAAGAGAAACGCATACTGACACTCAGAGGAGGCGCAGTGCTGAAGTCAAATTCTGAGGTGCGGAGTGCACGGAGCGGGCTGGCGGCGGAGGGCACGGTTGGCGTTTTCAATCGGGAGGGAGTCGCAGACTCTGAGCTCCAGATACAGGTGAGTCTTTAGGGACCCAGACTCAAACGGGAGAAGCGGGACTGTCTGGCTTTGGTCAGAGCGAGTGCAGCTTTCTCTCCCAGCTTTGCAGTGGGTGCTGGGACTCAGAGAGGCAGAGCCCCTGGGGACAGGACTGAGCGCCGCCATAACTGCTCTCTCCGGCCCACCCTGTTGATCCTGTTCGACCCGCCCTGCCCAAGCCCTGCACAGAGGCATTTGCCGGATAGCTTCAGGCAAAGGCTAGATTAGCACCTCCCTAGAGGACAGAAGTTCTCTCACTGCTGACACAGCTGATTCTCAGAGCCACTTGGCCTGGAGGTCAAACCCTCCCTGGGATTAGCTACAACAATCAAGGTTTAACTATAAGACTGCGAACAAAGACCACTAGGGGGTGCACCAAGGAAGCATAACAAAATGCGGAGACAAAGAAACAGGACAAAATTGTCAATGGAAGATACAGAGTTCAGAACCACACTTTTAAGGTCTCTCAAGAACTGTTTAGAAGCCGCCGATAAACTTAATGAGATCTACAAGAAAACTAATGAGACCCTCGATGTTATATTGGGGAACCAACTAGAAATTAAGCATACACGGACTGAACTAACGAATATTATACAGACTCCCGACAGCAGACCAGAGGAGCGCAAGAATCAAGTCAATGATTTGAAATGCGAGGAAGCGAAAAACACCCAACTGGAAAAGCAAAATGAAAAAAGAATCCAAAAATGCGAGGATAGTGTAAGGAGCCTCTGGGACAGCTTCAAGCGTACCAATATCAAAATTATAGGGGTGCCAGAAGATGAGAGAGAGCAAGATATTGAAAACCTATTTGAAGAAATAATGACAGAAAACTTCCCCCACCTGGTGAAAGAAATGGACTTACAGGTCCAAGAAGCGCGGAGAACCCCAAACAAAAGGAATCCAAAGAGGACCACACCAAGACACATCATAATTAAAATGCCAAGAGCAAAAGATAAAGAGAGAATCTTAAAAACAGCAAGAGAAAGAAACTCAGTTACCTACAAGGGAATACCCATACGACTGTCAGCTGATTTCTCAACAGAAACTTTGCAGGCCAGAAGGGAGTGGCAAGAAATAAATATTCAAAGTGATGAATACCAAGAACCTACAACCAAGATTACTTTATCCAGCAAAGCTATCATTCAGAACTGAAGGTCAGATAAAGAGCTTCACAGATAAGGAAAAGCTAAAGGAGTTCATCACCACCAAACCAGGATTATATGAAATGCTGAAAGGTATCCTTTAAGAAGAGGAAGAGGAAGAAAAAGGTAAAGATACAAATTATGAACAACAAATATGCATCTATCAACAAGTGAATCTAAGAATCAAGTGAATAAATAATCTGATGAACAGAATGAACTGGTGATTATAATAGAATCAGGGACATAGAAAGGGAATGGACTGACTATTCTTGGGGGGGAAAGGGGTGTGGGAAATGCAGGAAGAGACTGGACAAAAATCGTGCACCTATGGATGAGAGGACAGTGGGTGGGGAGTGAGGGCGGAGGGTGGGGCGGGAACTGGGAGGAGGGGAGATATGGGGGGGAAAAAAAGAGGAACAAATGTAATAATCTGAACAATAAAGACTTAATTAAAAAAAAAAAGCATCAAAATAAAAACAAATTGGACAGATAAAAATAAAAAAATAAAATAAAGCAAAGCACAATGAGAGAAGGTGTACCTGTGTTTAACCTGACATTAGCTCACTGTACTTGCGAAGCCTAATACAGGTTTTAATTTGTAGTTATGGTATTTTTAAAAAAGAATTTTAACAATATACAGTAGAGTTGAAAATATTAACTTTTTAAAATTTGATCATATAAAACTTTATTTTAAATTTTCTACCCTATACTCTAGATAGTTGTATTTATCCTTAGCTTTCAGCGAATAAAGCACCAACTTCACAATTTGTACTAATTATGAGATACATGATTGTTGAAAGAATTTATCAAGTGAACAAAAATTGGAGGAATTATACTAAAGTGTTAACAGTGGTTATTCTAGTGTAGTAGGAAAAATGAATGTTGTTCTTTACTTTTTTAAATGTTTTAAAATCTGAAGTTTTATTTATGCAATGGAAAAGATATATAATAAACTTAATTTTTTAAAAAAATATATTTTATTGATTTTTTACAGAGAGGAAGGGAGAGGGATAGAGAGTTAGAAACATCAATGAGAGAGAAACATCGATCAGCTGCCTCCTGCACACCCCATACTGGGGATGTGCCCGCAACCCAGGTACATGCCCTTGACCAGAATCGAACCTGGGACCTTTCAGTCCGCAGGCCGACGCTCTATCCACTGAGCCAAACCGGTTTCGGCAATAAACTTAATTCTTAAAAGACACCTGTCCTCCCCGCCCCCCATAGAATTAATTAATTAATTAATTAATTAATTTTTCTTTTTTCTTCCTCCCCCTATAGAATTATTAAAACTAAGAAACCAGATGGCATTCTCTTTGTTTCACCGTATTAGCAAACCTGCTACTGGAAAGGAGAAGACAGAGCTTACTCCTTTGCCACAAATAATTGAGGAACAGCAAACCTGTAAATATTGTTCACAAGTGGGTAACTGTGCTCTTTATAGCAGGTAAACACACTGTCTTCCAAAAATACTAATTTCATTTAAGTATACACTCAACTTAAAATGATTTAACATTGCTGGCTGGTCTGGCATTGATGATTTCATTTTAGCCATTTTTTTCTGTGTGTATTTGTAAAATGAAGGGACTAGGAAAAAAAACACAGTTCAGTCTTCACTCAAGGATATTTTTTAATCCTCACTCAAGGATATTTTTCCATTGATTTTTAGAGAGAGTGGAAGGGAGAGGAAGAGACAGAAACACTGATGTGAGAGAGATGCATCAATTGGTTGTCTCCCACATGCTGCCGACCAGGGCCAAGAGCCTGCAACCGAGGTACATGCCCTTGACTGGGATCAAACCCGGACCCTTCAGTCTGCATGCTGACACTCTATCCACTGAGCTAGACTGGCTAGGGCCACAGTTCATCTTCTATATCTATAAAAGGCTAATTGCAAAGAGTCCCCTTGGGAGTTCAACTGGGATACCGGGAGTTCGATCGCGCGCTATGACATGCTCTGACCACCAGGGGGTGGCACAGAACGAAGGAAGACCCCCACCGGCAGCTGGCAGCCAGGGAAGGAAGGCCCTGATTGGTCCTGATCGCTGGCCAGGCCTAGGGATCACCGGGCCTTTAGTATTTTATAGCAAGCCTATTTCCTTGGGGAACAATAGAATGCTTTTTGAACTTTGGTTAAGAAAGATGAGTATGTAGCATAGGCATTTTGAGTACAACTTAAATGGTGTTTTAAGAAGTCTTTCGCTTCTTAGTTGCTGTTTTAATTTCAGGCCTTTTGTAGTTTAAAAAAACAGGGAAAATGTTTCTTCCAGACACAAAGTTTGGTATGATCCAGTGGCCTTGACTTTTATGTCTATTTTATTACGTGTGGGAAATTTTAGCTCTTATAAACAGTCATTTGTATTTATACCTTCATAGGCCAGCAAAAGGACACAAAAAAGTAGTTAGATGTTAAATACAGACTAGACAAGATCAAATCAGAACCCAAATTCTAATTCAGCCTGAAAATTCACAGAAAGAACTTTTAAAACTATTGTATCAAAGGGTCTCTTAATGGGAGAAGACTGTGAACCATGGGATGTTGGAGCCTTTACTATGAGCACATTGTTGTGAAATCTTGTGTTTATTCTCAATGTTGTGTAGGCTATCCTATGAGATATTTGTTTCTATATAAAAATTTAGAAATTAGCATTAAGCAAAATGAAATTCCAGATAATTCTCCTAGTTTTTATGTTGACTTTCCTGTGGCACAGAGCTGGCTGTACAAATATTGTGACTTTGAGAAATGCAGTTGTACAAAAAGCCAAAATTTGCTACCTATAGGAATGAAGACTAGACTATACCAAGTAGTTGTTAGGGGCACAGTCATTGAAGGCAAAATAATGCAGTATTGAGTTTCTTAAGCATTTTGTTTTGTAAAAACCCATTTGGCTTGTAGAGTATTGAAATTACTTTTAAAGAAAATTAGAGTCTGTGGTTAGAAGTTATGATGATCATCACTATATGTACTTATTTTAGAAGTATCTCATTTCATAGCCAGCAAAATGTTTTATACACATGTCTGACTTGGAGCTTTATCTTTAGAGCAGTGGAACAGCAGATGGATGGCAGCTCAGTCCCGATTGGCATGCTGCCCAAAATAAGAGAGGAAACCCAGCACCTCAAGGTCACACACTTGGAGTATTTCAGTCTGTGGTGTCTAATGTTAACTCTGGAGTCAAAATCAAAGGATAATAAAAAAAATAACCAAAATATATGGTTGAATTCTTCATCAGAAATGTAAGTACTACATTTAACACAGTCAAACTTCAATAATTTGGATCAGTGGAATGGCATTTGGAATTCGTGACAAACACTGGTTATATTGTGTGTTAAAGACACGCAGTTTCATATAGTCATGCTAACTCCGGGTGGCTGTCAATGAATTGTTTCTGAGTAGAGGACCATTGTTAGCTATTTTCAGTAGGAAAAAATATGCCCCAGGAAGTCCAATTTTAAATACATTTTTATTGATTTCAGAGAAGGAAGGAGAGGAGGGGGGAGAGAGAGAAACATCAATGATGAGAGAGAATCATTGATTGGCTGCATCCTGCACGCCTCCTACTGGGGATCGGGCTAAACCCAGGCATGTGTCCTGACCTCTTGGTTCATGGGTGGGCCCTGAACCACCCTGGCCAGGCAAAAATTTAATGTATTTAAATAAAGTTAAATAAGTTATTTGATACAGGCTTATATTTTCTACAGTTGGTCAATCTTGTATTTTGTGAGATCCATTTTTTTTCCAAGTTAATTGTAAAGTTGCAGTTTTGTATATCTTTGCATTATATTTTTCTTTAATATTTAGTTACTTTTCATCTATTTGTTTCTTTCCAGAATGAATATTGATAATTATGGGACTTTAGAAATAATTGGATCATTATTTCCTTAATACTAGACTTTAACACTGAAAACATCACAGTGGAGAATGTTTGAGTAGTTATACATAGACTACAAAAGTACAGTGACTATGTCAAGTGCACATGCCAAAAAGCTTCTGAAGTTGTTTAGTGTTTAATAGTAGTGCCTGCGAGATTGTAAATGCTCAATATTTATTTCCTAGAAGCAGTGGAATTATCAGTTTGCTTGCTATTATTTTAATAACAGCAATTATAAATCCTCACGTAAACACTGAAGAAATAGGATTTAGGAATGGGCCATCACTGTCTTTTGTGATGTGATGCACGGGGTGAGGGTGTCCTTTCAGGATCAAAGTGCTGACACACAGGCTGCTCAGAGGTCCCAGCCTGTGCATGCAACACGGGAGGTGCTCCCTAGCACTTGTCTAACGGCCTATTGGTGGGAGATTGTTTCCAAGCTAATAGAATGTTCCCTTAGCATTTCTAAAATTTTACTTTATTTTTTAAAAAATATTTTTATTGATTTCAGAGAGGAAGAGAGAGGGAGAGAGAGATAGGAACATCAATGATGAGAGAGAATCATGGATCAGCTGCCTCCTGCACACACTGGGGATCAAGCCTGCAACCCAGGCATGTGCCCGGACTGGGATTTGAACTGTGACTTCCTGGTTCATAGGTTGACGCTCAGCCACTGAGCCACGCCGGCCAGGAGCATTCCTAAAATTTTAGTGTGGATTGTGGGACATGTGAAAATGACAGACTCAGTATTAGCATTAGAGTTTTGGGGGGCCCGATGAACAAGAAAAGTGGGGAAAACTACAAATATAGTGTTTATATATGTGATATAGATGGAAGCTTTCTCTTTGTATTCCATAGGGAGCAAAGTGGCAACTGCATTGGAAACCTGATTAGAACAGAACATGTAAAGACACTTTGTGACGGACAGTATTTGCATAATTTCCAACGTAAAAATGGCGCCATGCCTGCCACAAACCTAATGGCAGGTGACAGGATTATTTTAAGTGGAGAAGAGAGAACACTCTTTGCTTTGTCTAGGGGGTACGTGAGAGAGATTAACGCGACAACGGTAACCTGCTTATTAGACAGGTAATGAAATGCTTCCTTTTGGGGGGGAGGGAGGGAGAACAGCTTTACGAGATGTCATTCACATACCATGCAGGCTCATCCATTCGACACGTATCATTCAGTGGTGTTTAGTATGTTCAGAGTTAGACCCGTCACCAAAATCAGTTTTAGAACGTTTTCATCTCCCCATAAAGAAGCCCTGTGCCCTGTGCCAGTCACTCCTCCACCCTAGACAACCGCACCACCTGCGTCCTTTCTGTCTCTGCTGCTTTACCTGTAGCGGGAGCGCACAGCACAGGGTGTGGCCTTTTGCGACTGGCGTTTTTCATTTACCCTAGTGTTCTTGTTTGTTTTAGCCTACTATTTTGAGATTCATTTTCATGGACCAGTATATATCAGTACTTCATTTCTTTATTTAAAAATTTGAGGTAAAATTCACATAACATAGAATTGACCATGAATTATTTTAAAATGCACAGTTCGGGGGCATGTAGCACAGTCACAGTATTGTGCAACCAGCACCTCTGTCTGGTTACAAGACACTTTCATCACCGTGAAAGGAAACGTGCCCGTTAAGCAATCACTTTCTACTCTCCCTCCTTCAAGCCCCTGGCAACAGCTGCTCTGCTGTCTGTCTCTATGGTGAATGGACCTCTTCTGGATATTTCTGTAACTAGAACCACATAACATGTGGTGGTTGTTTATTTTTATTTTTTGGTCTGGCTTCTTTTAGCATGTTTATGAGGTTCATCCATGTTTTAGCATTTATCAGTACCTCATTTCTTTTTGTTCCCCTTTAGTACCTTATTTCTTTTTATGCCTGAATAATATTCTGTTACATCGATAGACCACATTTTGTTCATTGATTCACCAGCTGATAGACATTGGAATTGTTTTCACTTTTGGGTGTTATGGCTAGTGTTACTATAAATATTCACTTGCAAATTTTTATGTGAACATATTTTTATTGCCCTTGTAGATAAGTCACAGTGGAATTGCTGGGTCACGTGCTAAGTTCGTGTTTGACGTTTGAGGGACTTCCAAACGGCTGAACTTTTCGTTAGTGCATCACGTCCCATAGTGCTAATGTGGACATAGTCCTACCTCATTCTCACAACCACATGTCCTGTGGGCAGGATAGATAGCCTGTGTTAAATATGTAGCTTATTTCTTTGCCGGAAGCCAATTCTAGCATGTCATAATTGCAAGAGTTTCATCAAAAGGTTGATGGAACTTGGGGACTCAACAAGGGCTGAGTCACATATGTTGTAATCCTGTTGGGAATGACTAAAGGCATTTCCCCAAACCTGAAAAGGGATGATTGTTGGCAGCCAGACAGCTCAGGGCATCTGAATCTGCGTGTTATTGCCTCCTACTGGCCAAACTCCTGAACAGCCGTAGGCTAATTCCCCCAATTCTGACAATGGACTGTGCATGCAAAACCCTAACCCAGCGGTTCTCAACCTGTGGGTCGTGGCCCTTTTGGCGGTCGAACAACCCTTTCACAGGGGTCGCCTAAGACCATCCTGCATATCAGATATTTACATTACGATTCATAACAGTAGCAACATTACAGTTATGAAGTAGCAACGAAAATAATTTTATGGTTGGGTCACAACATGAGGAACTGTATTTAAAGGGCCAGAAGGTTGAGAACCACTGCCCTAACCCTTTGAAGTATTTATCTCCGCCTCGCCTCAGGACAATTTGTGTTAATAAAAAGCATGGGGTCCTGAGACGAGGAGATCTTAGCTCCTTTTAGCTAGGCTCCTCTGACCCCCAATGCCTTTCAAAATTATATTTTGTCTCTAGACTCTTTAAGTTACACATGGCTCCTTCTTCAGATTGCTGAACCCTTCTAGATGCTGGAACAAGAACCCCAGCATTTCTCCTTCTTAGCATTCTGGCATTCATCATTTTGTTCTTTCCTTTTTAAAAAAATAATTTATTCATTAATAGTTGTGATATAAAGTATATTTATCTCAGTTCAAACAAACAGGTTGATTTAAAGAAAAGTATTAAGTAAATAGTAGAATAGTTGCTGTAAAATTTGGGGGCAGAGTCTAATATCCACATTCATCAACATCGATATCTTCTCCTTCCTATACTGCCTGCTTTCCCTGCTTGAAGTGCAGGCATGTGTCACCATTTCTTAATGGATGGAGATCAGTGACTGGGATGCAATGACTTCTGGGTAACTCAATGGAAATGGTATCCATTTTAATAGCTATTTTGGGCCATTTACTCTTTTAGCAGATAGTAATATTTTTCTTGTACAGGCCAACTTACTATGTTAAGTGAAAACATTCATGAGCATCTGTTTTGCTGTTGTAGGAACTTGTCAGTACTCCCAGAATCAACTTTGTTCAGATTGGACCAGGAAGAAAAAAATTGTGATATAGATACCCCATTAGGAAATCTTTCTAAATTGATGAAAAATACTGATGTCAGGTTTGTAACAGTGAATGAATTTGAATTTTACCCCACTTTCCTAAGAAATATTACTGAAAGCATTTTTTTCTTTTCAGCCAAAAACTTCGAGATTTAATCATTGACTTTCGTGAACCTCAGTTTATTTCCTACCTCAGTTCCATTCTTCCACATGATGCGAAGGACACAGTTGCCTCTATTCTGAAAGGTAAGCTATAATCAGCATGTCCTCTTCCAATTTTTTTTGTTCTATTTATAATTTAACCTACAGTCTAATGTTTTAATGATTTATATGCAGCTACAATGATTACACAGTCTCTTTGGAAGTAGTTTGCATATATTTTTTAACATCACCATACTTTCTTGCTTTGCAAAGATGTATTGGAGAAACTTGAATAGAGGCTGCTTTTCTTACAAAATAGTGAATTTGTTCATTGAAATTCAATATACTTTTTTCTGTTATTTTTACATTTAAATGTAGGTTTGAATAAGCCTCAGAGGCAAGCAATGAAAAAGGTACTTCTTTCCAAAGACTACACACTCATCGTGGGCATGCCTGGAACAGGAAAGACCACTACAATATGTACTCTTGTAAGGTCATTGCTCTTTTGCTTAGAAACTAAATATGTAAATCAGCTTCTCCTTTGTTCAGAGAATGTGATGTTTGAGATCAAAAGAGTTGAATATTGCCTGACTGGTGTGGCTCAGTGGTTGAGTTTCAACCTATGAACCAGGAGGCCATGGTTCAATTCCCAGTCAGGGCACATGCCTGGGTTGCAGGCCCAATCTCTAGTGGAATCAATAATATATATTTTTAAAAAGCTGAATATTAACTCAAGATGCCTTTATTTCAAATTACCTTTGTAGAATGACATGAGAAATAGAAAAGCTAAATGACCATAGTTGTAATCATGTTGCAGATTTCTTGCATTTTGGATTGTCTAAGGTCTCTTTATGTTGGTGGTACATGTATCATTGTATGTTTTCCTTTTAAAAAAATGATAAATTGCCGTGGCCGGTTTGGCTCAGTGGATAGAGCGTCGGCCTGCGGACTGAGGGGTCCCAGGTTCGATTCCGGTCGGGGACATGTACCTGGGTTGTGGGCACATCCCCAGTGGGAGGTGTGCAGGAGGCAGCTGATCGATGTTTCTCTCTCATCGATGTTTCTAACTCTCTATCCCTCTCCCTTCCTCTCTGTAAAAAATCAATAAAATATATATTTAAAAATAAAAAGAAATAAAAAAATGATAAATTATATAGAGGTGGTTAAAATAGATTTTTCTTGGATTTTTTTTCCACATTGGTAAATTTCTGAGTAGTAATTTACTGATTAATGATAATGATGATAGCAAATATTTATTCATTGATACTGTATGCCAATTGAAAGTTCATATGTATTCAGTTTTATTACTTTCCATAATACTTTCATAAAACATTTTGGCCTTATAATTTTAAAAAAGTTATTTGTTTCAACTCTTAGATATGCTTCCTATTAAGTTTCCTAATTCTGTTAGAAAAACATAAGCATGTTAAAAATGGTCTGGACTTAAAAGTAATGCCGTTTTCCTTTCTCTTATTCATTCTTAGGTAAGAATTCTGTATGCCTGTGGTTTTAGTGTTTTGTTGACCAGTTATACTCATTCTGCTGTTGACAATATTCTTTTGAAGTTAGCGAAGTTTAAAATAGGATTTTTGCGCTTGGGTCAGACTCAGAAGGTACATCCAGATATCCAGAAATTTACAGAGGAGGAAATTTGCAGATCAAAGTCCATTAAGTCCTTAGCACTTCTAGAAGAACTCTACAATAGCCATGTAAGTACAGCGTGGTATATGAATGCTGATATTAATTTCTGTAGCCAGACTGGGGAGAAGCAGCACTCTGGGAAATTCAGTCACACTGACCAAATTTGCACATGATTAATTCATGTAAACTACAGGACCAATTTACTAATTTATAGTTTGCTGGCTTGCTTCTGAACGGAAATGAGGTTTTTGGTTTATTATTCAGGGATCTCATCTTCTAGTTTAAAATATCCTAGTAAAGGAAAACTCTGCTTCCCTCACAACACTTCTGACACTCACGACCTGGAGTTAGTGTAGACCCCTCAGCTTAAGGGCTTAGTCCCACAAGACTGCCCCCCACTTCAGTTCTAAATTGCAAGTCAGGGCCTCTTGTGCTTCTGAACAACTAGCTATAAATCGGGACTCCCATGACCCCCTCCTTGGGTTCGATAATTTGCTAGAATGGCTCATAGAACTCAAGAAGGTGCTTCTCTTACTGCTACTGAATACATTTATAGGATGCAGTTCAGGAACAGCCAAATGGGAGAGATGCGCAGGGGAAGGTATGTGGAAAGGCACACGCAGCTGCTATGTCCTCTCCAGGTGAACCACCCTCCCCGCTCCATGACGTGTTCACCAAACCCTGTTGTTTGGGGTTTTTATGGAGATTCCATCATGCCGGTGTGATTAATCATTGGCCATTGGTGATTAGCTTAGTCCCCAGCCCCTCTCCCCTGCGTGGAGATGGAGGGATGGATGAAAGTCCTAACTCTATGATCACATGGTTGGTTCCTCTGGCAACCAGCTCCAGTCCTCTGTCAAACCTTCTTGCAATAAATGCTGGTTTGGTTGAAAGGGGCTTAAGATGTTCTTCTCACCCCTATCAGGAAATGACAAGGGGTTTAAGAGCTCTGTGCCAAGAACCAGGAGGAAGACTAAGTATATATTTCTTACTAAATCACACTGTCACACCTAGAAAACTATTAATCAGGATTTTTTTAGTGAGTTTGAATTTAGAGGCAATGGCACACAAGCAGTCTTTTGATTTTTTTTTCTATATAGAACCTAATTTACATTTTATTACTTAATGTTTATATATTTTACTGGGAAGGCTTAACTGGTATTTTTGTCTTTTAAAAAAATCATCTAGTCTAGCAGGTTTGGCTCAGTGGATAGAGCATCAGTCTGCGGACTCAAGGGTCCCGGGTTAGATTCTTGTCAAGGGCACATGCCCGGCTCAGTCCCCAATAGGGGGTGTGCAGGAGGCAGCCAATCAATAATTCCTGCTCATCATTGATGGTTCTATCTCTCTCTTCATTCCCTTCCTCTCTGAAGTCAATACAAATAGATTTTTTTTTTAAAATATATTTTATTGATGTTTTACAGAGAGGAAGGGAGAGAGATAGAGAGTTAGAAACATCGACGAGAGAGAAACATCAATCAGCTGCCTCCTGCACATCTCCTACTGGGGATGTGCCCGCAACCAAGGCACATGCCCTCGACCGGAATCGAACCCGGGACCTTTCAGTCCGCAGGCCGACGCTCTATCCACTGAGCCAAACCGGTTTCGGCAATACAAATAGATATTTTAAAAATTCATCTAGCCCTGGTCCACGTGGCTCAGCTTGTTGAGCATCATCCCACCAAAAGGTTGCCAAGGTCACCTGATTCCTCCTGATCAGGGCACAAGCCAGAATTGCAGACTCAGTCCCCAGTAGGAGGCGCAGGAGGCAGCCAGATGGTGTTTCTCTCTCACACTGATGTCTTTCTCTTTCTCTTTCTCTTTCTCTCTCCCTTCCTCACTCTCTTAAATCAATAAAAACGTTAAGAAAAAGAAAAGAAACGGTGTGGCTCAGTTGGTTGGGCATTGTTCTGTGCAGCAAGAGATTGTGGGTTCGATTCCCAGTCAAGAGCATTTGCCCCTGTTGCAGGCTTGGTCTGGCGGGATGTGCGGGAGGCAGCTGATCGATGTTGAGCTCTTACATCAGTGTTTCTCTCTCTCTCTCCTTTCTCTCTAAAAATCAATAAACTACATATACAAAAAGAAACATTATTTAAAATAATCTAAAATAAGTTAGATGTAATAGGTTGTTCCTTCAACTCCTTTGTCTAATATCTATGCCAGTTATTTTATTTATTTATTTATTTTAGTTTTATTGCTTAAAGTATTACAAAGGGTATTACATATGTCTCCTTTTCCCCCCCACCCTTGACAATCCCCTGGCCTCCCCTACCCCCCAGTGTCTTATGTCCATTTGTTATGCTTATATGCATGCATACAAGTTCTTCGGTTGATCTCCTACCCCCTTTTTCTGCCCCCCCTACCCTCCCCGGCCTTCCCGCTGCAGTTTGACAGTCTGTTTGAGGCAGCTCTGCCTCTGTATCTATTTTTGTTCATAAGTTTATAATGGTCTTTATTATCCATGAATGAGTGAGATCATGTTGTATTTTTCCTTCATTGACTGGCTTATTTCACTTAGCATAATGCTCTCCAGTTCCATCCATGCCGTTGCAAATGGTAAGAGTTCCTTCATTTTTATAGCAGCATAGTATTCCATCGTATAGATGTACCATGGTTTTCTAATCCTTTCATCTACGGAGGGGACTTAGGCTGTTTCCAGATCTTAGCTATGGTGAATTGTGCTGCTATGAACATAGGGCTGCATATATCCTTTCTGATTGGTGTTTCTGGTTTCTTGGGATATATTCCTAGAAGTGGGATCACAGGGTCAAATGGGAGTTCCATTTTTAGTTTTTTGAGGAAGCTCCATACTGTCTTCCATAATGTATGCCAGTTATTTTAAAGTTTTTGAAAATTATTTTGAGATAATTATAGATTCACATGCAGCTATAAGAAATAATACAGAGATCGTGTATATCCTTTGCCCAATATTTACCATTTTACAAAACTGTAGTAAACTCACAACCAGGATGATGACATTGATACAGAATAATTAGTCCATTACCACAGGGATCACTCATGTTGCATTTTTATAACTACACCCATTTCTTTCCCACCCCATCCCTGCTCAACCCTGGAAACCCCTTAACTGTTCTCCGTTTCTACAATTTGGTCATATCAAGAATGGGGAGCCTTATAAACTAGGGACAGTTGAAGTCTAGTGCCCCATTAGGTCTCTGCTAGCATCAGTGGGGGATGAAGCCACAGTTTTTTTTCTTTTTTTAATATTTTGTTTTTATTGATTTCAAAGGAAGGGAGAGGGAGAGAGAGATAAAAACATCAATGATGAGAGAGTATAATTGATCGGCTGCCTCCTGCACGCCCCCTACTGGGGATTGAGCCCGCAACCTGAGCATGTGCCCTTGACTGTGACCTCTATTTTTCTAGAACCCGGGACCTTCAGTCCACAGTCCAATGCTCTAGCCACTGAGCCAAACCAGCCAGGGCTACAGTTTTTTCTGTGGTGTTTGGCTAGAGTGGTTATTGTATAAAAGCTTTCTGTCTACTTGGCTTCCCTTTCCTGTTCCTTTGGCTTTTGTTGGAGCTGTTTTTGATCTGTAAATTTGAGAATTGTTTTAATGTCCAGAAAATTTACTTGATTTTTTTTCAATTTGTAGTAAAAAATATTTTTACATGCTATGTCTCAGAATTTAATAATATTGGGGTGTTCCTGTTATTGGGGACAAAATCTTTTTAATATATTTTAATTTCAAAAATGGGGAAAAAAAGAAATTACATTTCTTGGACATATTAAATAACTGATCAGTTTTCTTTGTTTTTAGCTTATAGTTGCAACAACATGTATGGGAATAAACCATCCAATATTTTCTCGTAAAGTTTTTGATTTTTGTATTGTGGATGAAGCCTCTCAAATTAGCCAGCCAGTTTGCCTGGGGCCACTTTTCTTTTCACGGAGATTTGTGTTGGTGGGGGATCATCAGCAGCTTCCTCCCCTGGTGCTCAACCGTGAAGCAAGGTAAGCAGACGCTGAAGTTTTCATTGTAAACTGGATTCTTCCTAAGGGACCGTCACAGTACACTGACACGCCTGCATTTATGTTGGCAGAGCTCTTGGCATGAGTGAAAGCTTGTTCAAGAGGCTGGAGCGGAATAAAAATGCTGTCGTTCAGTTAACTGTGCAGTACAGAATGAACAGGTACTGGTAACAGTGTCAGCTTCGAGTGATGTGCATGTGCGTTTTCATCTGCCAAGACTAAAACTATTTTTATCATCCCTTAGTAAAATTATGTCCTTAAGTAATAAGCTCACATATGAGGGAAAGCTGGAATGTGGATCCGACAAAGTGGCCAGCGCGGTGATAAGCCTGCCCAACTTTAAAGACGTGAAGCTGGAGCTGGAATTTTATGCTGACTATTCTGAAAATCCTTGGCTGATTGGAGCATTTGAACCAAACAATCCTGTTTGTTTTCTTAATACGGACCAGGTAAGAAACCAAACTTTTTTTCCCCTTTCAGTTTTTCTCCTTTTATCCTACTATTTATAAATTCCTGTTTTCAGTAGCAAATGCTTCATTAAAAAAAAAAAAAAGCTTCATTAGAGCTTATCAGTTAAAACTAGTATACTCTTATACACTTTTGCAACACACACAATTTTTTTTTTTTTTTGTAGATCCAGTATCATTGGGGGAGGTTTTTCTGAGGATCAATAGATGTCAAAATTGACTTTTGAAGTAGGAAAGCTAGAGAATGAACTCAAGTGTATAATTACATTTTCTAGAAAAGAAATTGGCATTGATACTATCAAAGGCTGGGTTTACCAATAAATAGAAGATAGGATAAATTTTTAAAAAAACTTTAAAGAAAATAGACTTTATTTTTCTAGAATAGTTTTAGTTTCTCGGCACAATTGAGCCGAAAGTGAGGGGTTTCCTGTGTACTTCCTGACCCCACATATGCACATAAAAACCTCTTTACAAACTCGCCATTAAACGAAAATCTTCACAAGGTCTTAAATGACTTACCAGTAATGTTTCTAGTTCTCAGAACAAAGTTTTGACCCTACATCCCTATAACTTGCTTTTATATAGTGTTTCTCAGCATTGATTTCGGAAATATTTTCATAAGTTCAAATAAAAATATAGTGGCTACTTATATATATGCATATTACTCTAAAATACGTCATTTGTTATTAAGATGGGTGGAGTTAGCCGATTGTTAAAAACAGGTGTCACTGCACTGTGCACACCTGCTGGGATCTTCATTCTCCTGAATAATGGCCCGGAGAACTTCAGGGTCAAGAATTAACAACTAAGGGCAGGCAGATTCTGGGAAATTTATTCAGATTAGGTAATCTCACAAACGACTGCTTTTGTAAACCACAACGCCAATGTATTAGTTATAACTGACCATTGCTTACCTCGCCAGTAATGACTCAAGTTCTTTATTTTTGCTATTCAGGCCTTTTCTTTCTTAGCATCAGGATCCCAAATAAGTTGTATTGAAAGTAATCAAGGTTCGCCCTGGCTGGTGTGGCGCAGTTGGGTGAAGCATCATTCCATGCACCAGAAGGTTGCAGGGGTTTGTTTTTATATATATTTTTTTATTGATTTCAAAGAGGAAGGGAGTAAGAGATAGAAACATTAA